>NW_028262337.1:0-1484277 GCF_047370975.1 Nipponia nippon | reverse complement strand
AGCTGAACATTAATGCTATGTGTGCCTAACAGCTGTTAACATGTAACTGCTATTCAAGTAGTTAATGCAAGGAACATGTAGAGTCCAAAACCTCGTATGTCAAATCTTCGTAGTTTTAACTTGTGAATTTCTAACCGTTTGGGAAATTAACATTTAGTTACTAGTGTATTCATAGAATGACTGCTATATCTTGTAAATAGCATTTTGTTTACATTGGTGTTTTTTTTTCCTTACCAAGAGATGTTAACAGTACGTTTTTATTTTTTCCAGCAGGATGTAAACTTCCCTTGCGCAGTAGGAATACTGATTTTGACCTTAATTCAGCAGGACAGAATTCAGTTCTGGAGCCAGAGTAACAGTCCAATGCTAATGTTGAACAAAAGAAACCATTAGCTTGAAAATGTTAGAATGCATTTTCCAAATGAATCACTTTTACCCAATACAAAGGATGTTCCACTATATTGGGGCAAAAATGCTGTTGTTTTATTAGAAATCATCAGTACATTTCTCATTGTTTAGAAGGAGTGCTTGGAACTGAGATGATACACTACGTTGTTTTTGCACAGACATGCATGTAATATTTTAACTGTTGCAAAGAGAAGCACAAAACCCATAGTATTCTGTCATGATCATACTTAAACAATACTGTTGAAGGGACGTTATGTTCATATTATGTTTAAAAACATGATTGATGACACTTTTTAATTGCTCAGCTGTTAAGCTTATGCAGGCACAAATTTATACTATTTATCATGACTTATGCTTCCATAGTCAGTGCTGGATTTTGTTACTATTCCAGTAAATTCATTTACTTGTTTCATTCTCTGCAGTTCAAGCCAGGTACTTCTATTTTCCTAAGGCCAGGAATCCAGTAGATGAGACAGAGATCTCTAATACAACTTGTGCCAGCTTTGTCAATCAGAAACTTTTCCATTTGGATTTCTTCCAAATACGAGGATGATGTGTTATACTATGATGTTCTCTTCTTTCATTGTGCCATCTATGTCTCTGTTCCCTTGCACTGCAAATGGCAGATTTTCCTCAAGTGAAGGATATCAGTAGCAAATAATAGTATACACTATTTGGAAATAAAATAATCTCTTAGCTTCCAGAAAATACCACACATATTTAGTCTCCTATTGCTATGACAATTAGAACAATGAAAGGATATATTCTTAGGATTTCAGCCCAACGTTTATGTCTCCTAGTGTTTGTAAACTGCCTCTTCTGTTAAAAGATCTGCCTGGCTAAACTCACAACAGTCTGGCTAAGAAAAAGGTGGAGGATTATGGATTATTTTTGTTCTTTGGGGTGGGGCGTGTCTTTTGGAAGTTGGTAAAGTGTAGTTTTGTTCAATGCCTGTGCCTCTTTGACCAGGATAAGAAATAGTTTTTTCTAGATAATGTACATTTATAGAACTAAAATCTTTGTGCCCCCAAGTTGAGGCTAGAAGGTGAGGTATAGAGAGCCTACATATTCTGCTGTGTTAATGCCCTCTTCTTAATCGGGTGGAGGATATGAGCTATGTGCAATGCAGTAAAACAGACATCAGTAGACAGCATTTCCTTATGAACTGACCCACTAACTGATCAATTAACTTTCTTACTGGCAATATGTAGATATGTATCTGGTTTTTTATCAGTCTGAGTTTTTGTACAAATAATGTGTATAATACATGCTGCCTTTTCCCCTGGTGCTAATGTTTCAAGCCTCTGGGAAGTCTGTAAGAATAATTTATGACGGAAAAAAGTATTTTCCTCCCCAAGTAACTAATCCCTCCACCAAAACTGGTGCTAGGCTAAGATCTGCCATATAAGCAATTCTGATATGTGCTAGGGACATGTCTGTCCTTCATATAGTGTAGATAAAATCTTCTGAATGAATTTGAGACCCAAAATATCTCTTGAGTGCATAATTTTGAGAGTTGGGACTCTTCAGGCTTTCATTTCATAGGAGAGTTTTCTGCTTTCTTTGAGCAGATGAAACCTTTGGCCTCAGCATGTGCTTCTGTCGCTGGAGGATTCACCATGAGCAATACAATTCTCAGTGAAAATTATTTTCACAGTGATACCAGCTTGGCAGTTATGTTTGCTTAATGTAGTTCCTTAAGAGGAATGCACAGGACCTGACTGGCTTCTTTTGTTTCTCAGATGACATTTTTTGGTGTATTTTGTCCTATAACGTTCTTTGTCCGTCAGCCAGAAAGCAATTACTAGACACAGCAGAGCTAAAGCTGGCTCATTTTAAATAAGAAGCTGTTGGCAGGTGGAATTTCGTTATGCTACCCATCTTTAGAAAGAGACTCTGAGACTTGAAACTTGTATTTCCTGCTGTCCCACCATCATCATGCTTTGAAAAGAAAGAGTAAGACCTCATAGAGAATTAGTTTACAGAAAGGGAGGATATGTGTTAGTGTCAAAGATGTATTAAGAGATGGGAGATGGTATGGGGAGACTTGGGAAAAGCATGCATGTTACTGTAGCTGGAATATTTTAGCCATTTTGTGAATGACAGCACTGCTGAGGTAATGTAACAGCTCTGGTTTAAATATTTTAAATTCCTGTCTTCCATTCCTTCTTGTAATACCTTGCAAACGTTCAAGTGATTACTTCTTGAGTGGACACTTCTCATTCTCAGCCCCATGGGAAAATTTTTTCATCTTAAAAATGGCTAGAAATATTTCCTTGTTGGTTACATAGATACACAACATTTTCACTGTTCAAATGTTATTAGGGAGCTCTTTAATTTTGAGCTTGAATAGCTGATAAATTGGATGTTCTTAGAGTGAAGAGCAATTGTCTTTGGGAAGCGCTTGGGACCTGTTTCATCCTTGCTGGTCCACTAGTGTTGAACAGAGTACCTCCGCTTTGCTTGCCAGGGTCTGATTCTGTACAAAACTAGCTCCATCCAGAACTGTAAACTCATGGTGCAGGTAAACTTATAAATAAACCTATAATGCAGGTTTCTCATTAGCTTTTGACATGCATGTAGGTATCTGGAAGAACTGTTTCTTTTTCCAGTGCACCCTGTACTCTATTTCAGTGTTCATCTACCTGAAATAAGTACTTTATGCTTTGTTTTCTGCTCAGAAAATGAGCGAAGATCTTCATAACTGACCTTCCTAACTTTTTTAGGATAGGTCTCTTCTTCCTTATTGATGGTTGTCTTTTTGCATGACTTCTATCCACAGAACAGCCTGTCATTGGCCCTGCACATGCTAATGTGTCATTTCCAACCCTTTCAGAAATATTTCTGTGTGATAGTTTCCTGTGGCATTCACCATTAGTTTCCCCTGCCTTGACATGTTTCTAGCATGCACAAAATGAAGCTGTTTGTTTGGTTCCTCACACTTCCATAAAAATCAAACAGTTCAAGCCCTTCAGTTACTTCCCCATCTGCTACAAGTAATTTGAAACCGCTTTTGCTTGGTTTCCCAACAGGAGCTATTTGTTTAATCCAGCAGTCTCTGTCCACTCTGTCTCCTGCAGCTTAGTTCCAGCAGAGCTGGCTTCCTCTCTGACCTGCCTCGCATCCCACCACCATGGCAGGTGCGACAGAGGGAAAGGCTTTATTGCCATCTGGAATTATTCCTCTCTTTCCACCTCATTGAATTTCTGTTTCATTTCATCTCTTGGCCAAAAACTGCTTAACGGTTCTGTGTATCCAAACTGCCCTTACCCTCTGACAATTTTTAACTTTGTGTTTGGTATGTGTTTTATGTCTGGTCACTTTCTACAGTTCTTACTATAGTGCAACTTGTACTGTGTTTTTCAAACAAAATGATACTTGCTTGAAGATGCTCAGACACACTCAACTATGCAAGTAATTAAAAATGCAGATTCAAAGTAGACAAAGTTAGGGAGACTACAACTTTAAACCCCCTACGAGGGCTATGCAATCTCTTCTACTGCTCTGCATAGAGATATTAATTAAAGTTTTAGCTACTTAATTAGAAATTGATTGTATATATCTTCAATAAATACTTCTCAGATTTAGTAAACAGATTTGTGTTTAACGGTTCTGCTCTTCAAAGAGCAGCCAGTTCCAGGGAGAGTAACCTCCATGCTCATCTTGTCCGTTCTTCAGTGTAATTATAGGTGCTTCATTTGTGAACAGATGGGCTTGTGCAGGCCTTACAGTAAAGCCCATGGGACACTGCAAAGAATATAATCTGGAAGAAAGATCGTTCAAAATCTGAAAGTTTGGATTTTAATCTAAATTTTTGCAGAATTGAATGTTTTTTGTTTGACCTACTGTAGCATACCTTAGTTTAATCTTATCTTTTTCCATTACTTTGAACAGCTGTATGGTATCAACTAATAACTGTACAGAAATACCGAAATGCTGGGGTAAATCAATGTAAACAAATGAAATGAAACACTTTTTTTCCCTTCTCAAGTAGCCTGCCACACATGGGAATCACTAGTGATTTCCTCTGGGCGATACCCAGCTACAAGTAGGGCCAGAAGGAGATTCCGGGCAACTACAGGCCTGTCAGTCCAACCTCAGTGCCAGGGAAGGTTATGGAGCAGATCATCCTGAGTGCCATCACGCAGCATGTACATGACAACCAGGCGATCAGGCCCAGTCAGCATGGGTTTATGAAAGGCAGGTCCTGCTTGACTAACCTGACCTCCTTCTATGACAAGGTGACCTGCTTAGTGGATGAGGGAAAGGCTGTGGATGTTGTCTACCTGGACTTTAGTAAGGCCTTTGACACCATTTCCCTGGAGAAACTGGCTGCTCATGGCTTGGACAGGCGTACTCTTTGCTGGGTAAAAAACTGTCTGGATGGCTGGGCCCAAAGAGTTATGGTGAATGGAGTTAAATGCAGTTGGTGGCCAGTCACATGTGGTGTTCCCCAGGGCTCAGTACTGGGGCCAGTTCTGTTTAATGGCTTTATCAATGACCTTGACGAGGGGCTCGAGTGCACCCTCAGTGAGTTTGCAGGCGACACCAAGTTGGGCGGGAGTGTTGATCTGCTGGAGGGTAGGAAGGCTGTACAGAGGGACCTGGACAGGCTGGATCGATGGGCCAAGGCCAACTGCATGATGTTCAACAAGGCCAAGTTTCGGGTGCTGCACTTCTGTCACAACAACCCCAAGCAATGCTATAGGCCTGGGGAGGAGAGGCTGGAGAGCTGCCCAGAGGAAAAGGACCTGGGGGTGCTGGTTGACAGCCGGCTGACTATGAGCCAGCAGTGGGCCCAGGTGGCCAAGAAAGCCAGTAGCATCCTGGCCTGTATCAGGAATAGTGTGGCCAGCAGGACCAGGGAGGTGATCGTCCCCCTGTACTTGGCACTGGTGAGGCCGCTTCTCGAGTACTGTGTTCAGTTTTGGACCTCTCCCTACAAGAAGGACATCAAGGTGCTAGAGCATGTCCAAAGAAGGGCAATGAAGCTGGTGAAGGGTCTAGAGCAGAAGTCTCACAAGGAGTGGCTGAGGGAGCTGGGGTTGTTTAGTGTGGAGGAGGCTGAGGGGAGACCTTATTGCTCTATATAAACTACCTGAAAGGAGGGTGTAGCGAGGTGGGGGTCGATCTCTTCTCCCAGGTAACGAGCGATAGAATGAGAGGAAATGGCCTCAAGCTGTGCCAGGGGAAGTTTAGGTTGGATATTAGGAAAAACTTCTTCACTGAAAGGGTGGTCAAGCATTGGAACAGGTTGCCCAGGGAAGTGGTTGAGTCCCTATCCCTGGAGGCATTTAAAAGCCATGTAGATGTGATGCTTAGGGACATGGTTTAGTGGTGGACTTGGCAGTGCTAGGTTAATGGTTGGACTTGATGATCTTAAAGGTCTTTTTCATAACCTAAACGATTCTATGATTTCAGTAATGAATAGTTTATGTACTTATTTTCATGTATTTATGCTTGTGATAGAAGACTGTACCTGTGCTGCATTTCTTTGCACAGCTAGACCACTTGAGGTCATATTTCACATTTTTATAGTAAGGGTTCAGTTTCCTTATTGGGTATATATAGGTAGCAATGAAATAGTTCGTGCTGAGAAGTGGTTGGTTAATCTGGAGTTCTGAAATACTTTAATTTTTTTATACCTTTGACTACATGGAAGAACAGCTAAACAACAAAAATATAAATTGCAGTTTATAATACCAATAGTAACCCCTCCTTAAATTGTCATCTGTCCAAGATGCTTGAGGCAAAGCTGAAGATCTTTCTTCCATCACAAATTAGTGCCTGGTAGGTGGGAACTAAATGCTGAAACGTGCTGAGTGCTGCCAGCTCCCTTGGAAGCTGAGGGTCCTCAGTCTTCCATCAGCTCAGGTCCAAGTATTCAAAGAGAATCTTCACTGTGTGATGTTCCTACTGTAGCAAAATGTCATAGCCACTTGAAAGTTTTTATTTCCTGAGGTGAAATGGAATATATAGTTTCCTCTGGTTGGAGGTACAGATTTGGTCTTTTTCTATCTATTTTAAAACCATGTCACAGTTTTCACCGTGATCTAACGTAAATCACTAGAACAGTTTTCAGATGCTTTGCCACCGTAAATAAAGTTTAATCTTTGCTTCATCTAATCTTTTATCTGGTTAGTTTGCATGCGTCATGCTTAAATGCTTCATCTTAGTGTATCAACTATGAAATAAAATATTGCAGAATAGCTAGAAAAAGAGAAAGGGAGGGAAGAAAAAAATGGATTTCCTTAGTTGTGGTTCCAGGCTTAGCTCTCATGTGTGTGTGACACTTAGGATGTTTCAGATGATCGGAGATGTATGACACGTGCTGCTGCTATGAAGGTAAAAACCTGGCCATGAAGTTTATTGGATTATAAATTTGGTTGTGATTTTAAAAAGCCAGGATAAAGGGCACTGAACTAACCTGGCCTTTAAATAAATTTTGTCGCCTTTTTTTTTTTTTAACAAAACAAAACCCAGTAAGATGAGTAGTAGACTTTATGCTTTACCTTGGTGTTGTGCTATCATCCACAATGTATTCATGTTTGATAGAAGATTTTTTTTTTTAATCTTATTAAATATTTGGTATGTATTTATACTTTTGCAGCCATGCAGCTTCGTTTTATAACTCTGAAAGGTTGGTAAACTGGGACTTAAGTGAGAGTAGGAAAAATGTACAATATATGAGTTAGGTGTAGTGCTATTCAATCAAACTGCTGGCTTAGGGCTTCAAAGTGTATTAGTTTGTTGTTTTAGCTAAATTCTTTTGTTAAAAATTTGTGTTCTTCAAAAATACATGCTTCAGACTAGTCTGGATGTTCACACCAGAGCCAAATGACAGGTTTTACACCTTCTGAACCAGCATGTGACTGGAATTGTCTTCTGATGTTTCACTCAGATGCCTGCCATTAAAGGGTAGAAGAGAAATGGAGAAGTTTTAGTCATTTTCATTATCTGTGAAGCTGCTGTATGATCTTAAGAAAGCTGTTAGAAATCTCTGCCATGTTTTATTCTTTGTAGACCAGGGCTGGTAATCTCAAGAAGACCACTGATACTGAGGCTGGCCTTGTTCTTAGGAGAGCTGGGTTAGGAATCGTGCTCCACGGGTTGCGGAACATTTCACTGACCCCTAGGCAGTGCTTTGGGAGAAAGGCTGTTTGTTTTACACTGCAAAGCTCACACAAGCTTTTGGTAGAGTGCTGCTCTCCAGCCATGTGAATGCAACCCAGAAGTTGCTTTGTCAGCAGAGGAGACATTTGAGTAGGTACTAATTGTAGTTGCTAGCGTAGGAATCCAAACATCTTTGCTATTTCAGGATTAGTCTTATTTCTTCCTGTTGAAGCCCTTCAATTTTGCAAGACTCTTTGTTCTAATTGTGTAGGTCATGTTCACAAACACTGTCTCTGAAGCCATGCAAGCTGGGGAGGTGATGTTCCTTATATATCACTTGTGCAGGTGCGTATTCCCATCATGTGATCCAAAAATGTGAGTCTTTTGCACTGGTTCCCTCAGACTTGAATTGTCTGCTTTGACATCTCAAGTGGCTTATCCATGTATGATGGACAGATCAGGAGATCACTTTGAAGCTACTGCAGATGACATCTCCCAGTTGCTTTTCCCATTGCTGGAAAGCAAGGAGGACTACATGGGTGCTCTGTATTGCGCTGCAGTGGGAGTGCACTGGGGTGAGCTGGGGCTGAATGAAGCTGGTTTTGAACAATAATTCCCCAGTTACCCTCAGCCACAAGAAGAGGGAGGAAGGTGTTGACTGGAAGTTCTCCTAGAGGCAAAGATGTAACTTGGACATTGAATAGCAGGTGCTGTGGGTTTGTGTGTGTTCATCTCTGTATCCTCACTGCACTAGAAAAAGTGCTTTTAGGGAGTTGCATCATTGGATCCCCAGAACCTCTTCTCAGTAGGTGCATGCTGGAATTAGCTGTGCTCGCTGCCTGTGTGTAATGGGCCTCAGAGTACACCACAGGAGTCAGCAGTGTATTTTTTTGTCAACAAACTGCATGTTTAAATTCAGGACAACTTAGGCCATGTAAGTATGTTAATCGAAGTCTGGAATTTTCTGTTTCGGGCAGTGTTTGTTGGTGGGTTTGGGTTTTTTTTTTAATGCTTCAACTTTTCCCCCAGTTGGTATAGTTCTCTCACCATCTCCAGGGTTGAAGTGGAGGTTTTTCCAATGGCATGGAGATGCTCAGTTTTGATGAACTTTAATCTCAAAAGCATTTCTTGGTTGGAGTTCTGGGTTACCCTGCTTCTGATACAAAATTGACAGCCTTTATGCTTTCCAGTAGGAGAGGTTGCCTCAAAAGAGTCTTGTCTGGGATGGGAAAGGGGAAGCACCTGTATTTTGACTTTCTAGTCATGCTTCAAGGCTTATCTAGTAGTGCAGGCTCTTGCTGTGAGAGGGAGCTGGACTCGTGCCGTTAGCCAAGTGTTATTTAGTGCATGTGCCTAGTGAGTGTTTTGAGAAACATTTTATAAGTTGACAATAAATAAGGAGAAATCAAGCCAGCTTCAGTAATTTTTGGATGTAGCTGTCTTATAGGGGAGACAAGCCAAGGGATGCTGTGAAGGACATGAACGGTGTGTGTACATATGAATGCTGTTGCTTCTAGTGTGCAAGAGGCAGGAAACCCTTTAGAAATCACAGTGTTGAATACAGAGAAAACTGGGATTTCTAAGATCAGTTTAATGAACTGGCTGTCAACAATGCAGGCTGTTCTGGCTGGAAGGGATGTGAGTGTGAACTGATAAAACCAGACACTGGCTTGGTTGAGGGCTTGGGATGATGCGGTGGTGGTATTGAGGAGAAATGGTTTGCTTTTGTGCCATTATGTATTTGGCCCTGTCACATCCTCCTGCTCTGCAGGGGTCAGAACAAGTCACTGAAAGGTTGGCTGCTCTGGTCCATCTTATGATTTCAATTCCTAGCTGTTTGTTAATGTACTTTCTACACCACAAAATTCTTACTGTTTCCTTTGAGGCTGCATCCTTTACAAAAACAGGAGTAATCTCTGCTGTTGGAAAGCGACTTCTTCAGTTTTGCAGGAGAGCCCTGTCGGTACATGGAGAAATAAACATAACGAGGATTAAACTGAGCCAGTGTTACATGGTGTGGGAGATGCAAGGGTGGGGATCTAAGGCCAGGGTGAGAAGTGCTCTGCTGAAGGAGATCAAAGGTGCAGTTCGTTTAGTGCCCTGGCTCTGGCATCTTCTCTGGCCTGTGTCAGGGAAAGGGCTTAAGGACTAGGTGAGAATAAAGGGATATTTCCCCCGCACACATACCCCTTTACTCTTCTGGCTTATGGATTTCTTGAGCAAAAAGATTGCATCCAGATTGTTATGTTGTATAACCCCTGATGGACTGCTTTTCCAGCAACTTTCAAGGGAGAGCTGTGTCCCTTAGTCTGTAAATGAGGCTGGAGTAGGGACTTTCCCCATTCCCATTGGCTGCTGGAGAGTGCGAGGTTTGTACGGCCATGGGGAGAGCGTGCAAGGGTGTTTGTGACACTGGGTCAGTGATGGGAGAGTATGACTGGGACAAGACAGGACTGAGAAGAGTTTGGCTCCCTGCTCTGGGGCTGCTTAGGTTTTTGACACTGAATAGATAGGGGACAGAGCAACAGAACCTGCACTGACTGCAGCGGATGCAGCCTGAACACCACCTTCTCAACTGAGCATGGATGTTCGTCTTGTTTGTGGTCTCCTGTGGCCTGTGAATCTTGCCCACCACTGCAGAGATGCAGGGGCATGGCTGGAGGACATTCTCCTCATTCTCCCAATGTTCAGTAGTTTCTGGCTATTTACAGTCCATATAAATCAACATTTCTCTGCTCTGGAGGAAACATACATCTTCCTGAATCACATGCATTGTGCCACGTACCCTAAAGGAACTAACATCTGTGGTGGCCTCTTTCCAGCCCAGCCTGTTTCTCAAGTAAGTCTTCAGGCAACAATAAGCCACCAGTGTAATTTTCAGAACTGGATTTTATCTTTCTTTGGCATTGCTTTCCCAGACGTGCCAACAGAGATAAGGCTTCTTAATCTTTAAACCACCTTTCTAGGCTGTGAATTAGCTTGAATTTTATCAGAGAGGGGAGGTGAAGGTGTTTTGTTGTCATTTTAAGGTTTTCATAATAGGTGTTTTCATATTTTGAATGGTATTCAGAAACACCGATAAACAAACTTAATGCTTTGAAAGCAACTTCTCCGACTCAAGTGGGGGACACAGAAGCCAAGAAGCTAAACGCAATCCCTTTTATGTCACACTTCCCTTCAGGTGTCGCTTCAACTCTGTCTTAAGTGTGGGATACAGACCAGAAATACTGTGTTAGAGAATACATAAAAACAGTAGAAATATGGAGAAGTATTCTTCTAACATGGAAATCACATTTAAAAGTAGCAATTGTGTCTCTCTGTCTTAGATAATTTGTGAGCACTGTTTTAATCTAGGAGGCAAAAAGTAATGTGTTTTCAGAACTCCCACTAACTTATGGACAAACCAGGAAAGATCCAGGAGGGAGGGAAGGAAACATTATACTTGAAGTAAGCTTTTTGCATGAGTTCAACCCAGTTCACAGTTAAGTTTGGATATTTTTTTATTTGGTTTGGTTTTGGACAGTTTATTGGATAATAGAATTCACTGACTGCCAGGAGAAATGTTGACATTAGTTTGACTGGGCCTGGTTTTCCACTGTCTTGTACCATGTGTAAATGCAGATCTGTATGAAGTGTCACTAAATCAGAGCAGTAACTCTGTATTTTTACTTTGTGCACTATACAATGTGGAACTGAGTCTGTCTTGGTTAGCTCTTGATGAATAAATTGCTCTGAGCAGCTGAAGAAAGCAATGCTGATTAGATGATGGACTTAAATATGGTGCTCTAAAATACCCAGAGCATTTGTCAGAGAGATGAGTACCAGCTTATGTTGCTTCCAGTCTTTAAGTGAACCATTATTAAACAGCTACATGAAAGAAAAAATAATCTGTCTTCAAAGTGAAAAAATCACAAGCTTTACAATTCAGCCTTATCCAAAAATTCCATTGTCTTTGATTATGACCTAAATATAAATTAGGGAACAACTAGAGAAAAGCAGGATTTGGGATTTTACCTATTGCATTTTGAAGTCAACTGACACACACGCTGTGATGACTAATAGTGCTAGGTCAGGCCCTTAGTTTGTTACTGTAGTGAGTTAAGGATCATGCAGAAGAGGAGGAAATTGCATATAATCTAATCTTTTTTGGGATAGTGTGCTACTGAAATACCACTAAGTAATGTTTTGGTCTGCTTATAATGATATTGGAGCCAGCTGGCCTTTCACAGACTTGCCCTTTTTTACTGTAAAATTAAGAAAATATATAAGGCTTTCAAATGTGTTAACATTTATTTATAATATGCTTTAATATTTAGGCAGCAGTATTTAAAAAACAAGCTAGCTTATTTTCAAAGTCTTAACATACTTAGATGTTCATGTAATGGAGAACTCTTGGGACAAGTAAAGGTTGTAATTTCTGATTTTTGTCTCCCAGTTCAAATGTAGTGATCTATTCCTGGAATTACAATGGAATTGAGATACACAGTTGAACTGGGAGACAAAAAGCAGAAGTTACAGACTTTACTGGTCTGTTGTAATGGCCACAGATGCTTTGAGATGTACCTGCTCTGGCATGGGCTTATCCACGGCCACAGACCCTTCAGGCTGTCCTGCTCCTGCCTGGACTCATCCACAGGTCACAGCCCCTTCAACTTGAGTTCACACTGGAGTTCCAGCCTGCCCAGTACAGCAGCACAGAACCAGCAGCAATGCCCTGGCCATCTGCCAGCCCAGGTGCATGGCCATTGCTGTTACCAAAATGTTCCCAGGCACAGCAGAGTGAGACAATAAGCAGTACAGCAAGCAGCGAAAGCAAAAAGCAGTCACTAACAAGCACTGGACTCTAATATACAGTAAGGCAAGCAAGCTCCATGGCAAGCAGAGGCCTGCCGATTAATAGCTAAACAGCAGTAACAGCTATAGATTCAATCTAGCACATTCCAATCAAACCTGTTGTTATCTTGAACCCTTTGAGCCCCACGTTGGGCACTAAAAAAGGGCTGTCGTGGTTTAACCCCAGCCAGCAACTAAGCACCACACAGCCACTCGCTCACTCCCCACCAGTGGGATGGGGGAGAGAATCAGAAAAGTAAAAGTGAGAAAACTCGTGGGTTGAGATAAAGACAGTTTAATAGGTAAAGCAAAAGCCACGCATGCAAGCAAAGCAAAACAAGGAATTCATTCACTCATTCCCTCCAGCTGGCAGGTGTTCAGCCATCTCCAGGAAAGCAGGGCTCCATCACACATAACGGCTACTTGGGAAGACAAACGCCATCACGCTGAACGTCCCCCCCTTCCTTCTTCTTCCCCCAGCTTTATATGCTGAGCATGACCTCATATGGTATGGAACAGCCCTTTGGTCAGTTGGGGTCAGCTGTCCCAGCTGTGTCTACTGTGCACACTTCTTGTGCACCCCCAGCCTCCTCACTGGTGGGGTGGGGTGAGAAGCAGAAAAGGCCTTGACTCTGTGTAAGCACTGCTCAGCAGCAACCAAAACATCCCTGTGTTATCAACACTGTTTCCAGCACAAATCCAAAACATAGCCCCATACTAGCTACTGTGAAGAAAATTGATTCTACCCCAGCCAAAGCCAGCACAACATAGAAACGGAAAATACTCTCCAAGAAAAGGTGTTTAAAATGTCTGTGGTGGGATTGAGACCATGTATGGTTGTTTTCATGACAGCAGTATCGGTCTGCTTTCTGAAGCCCTGGAACACCAAGGCTCTTTATATCTCTGTTGAACAGCTTCTTACAAAAGACCAGTCCTCTTGCTTTGGTCTCTGATCTTGGCTGGATTTTCATGTCATATTACTAACTGTGGGGTAGTTTGAAACCAAGTAGTTTAAATAATACTGAGGTGCAAGGGGAGAACAGAAGAGCAGCTGTCAGGAACACTGCGTGGATTTGTGTATTGCATTCAAGGTAAGGATTTATGGAGTTTTTCATGCCTGGACTGGGCACTGAGAAGAGCAGTAGAGCTGGAGATCCTTGAGACATCACAGTGCAAGTGACCAGACTGGGTGACTTTAGATATTAGCCCAGCTGAAGCGTGCAATAGACACATCCCTGTATCAACATGTAAAAACACTGATGATAGGTGGTATGGCTGATCTAGGACAGGGTTTCTGACTTCTGGCTTTTGCTGATGCTTCCAGAAGGAGATGTGGTATCAGATTCGGTAAAGCGGACTTAGACCCAACGACATGTACTGAAAGCTTGTCTAAAAGAAACGATCAGAGCATGGAAGGTGTGTGCATCATTTAACCATCTCTATAGCCTCTGTACTAAACACAAATTGTAAAGGATTCATATTCTGTATTACGACAGGATGTTTTCCATGTTTCATGCACCAGAAAACTAAATGGCTTCCTTAAAATGGGGGCAGCTGAGGCAGGAGTAGGAAATGAACCAGAGTTTTATAGACCTTAATTTAGTGACTTAGCCTTTGAACTATGCTTTTTCCTAAACAGTAGTATAATTCAGAATTGATATATTCTGCTCTGACAGTGAATTGCAATGTTGTATAATAGAGGACAAAGAGGGTATCCAAAGCTTCTCATGACAGCTGACACATTAGGTTTTCATGTCTTGTATGTGAGACTTGTGTGGTTTGCACTTTGTCGTCCCAGGAAGGAAAGGAAACATTTCCCACAGAAAAGCAACACAAGTTCATTAGTCATCAAAGGGTGTGATGGCATATGGAGCGCTAGATTCCATCGCCCACCTCTGAGGTGGTCTCTGAAGAGAAGGACCAGTCAGACGTGAGACCAGATCATAAATGATCGTGGCAGATCCCTGTGGGTTAGAGGGTGAGTTGCAGGAGATGAAGTTTCTGACCTCATTTGAAAAGCAAAGCTTTTTTTTAGCTTCAGCTAAATGGGAGGTTTGCAAGGTCTGCAGAAGAAGAGCTGGCCAGTTAGCAACAAATTCTGAGTTACGTTAAGGGTTGCGCGTGTTGTCCATTGGAGTTACATGCAAACACTGCCTCACCATTTTGCTGGATGTTTCCTGGTGCCATCCAGCAGCGTTTCTTCCCCTTTCAGCAGGTGAACCATAGCCAGCTGGTTTTATCTGTGTCCTTCAGTCACCCATGCAAAGAACCACTGTGAGATTTGTTTCTTGAAGTGAAGATCATTGAGCAAGTTGTATATCACTGTAGTCTTTAATATATGCTAGTGGGGGGTGGGACACGGTGTGAGTACTCAGAAGCCCCCTCTAGCACTGTCTGAAAGCTTGAAGGCACCAGTAGTTTCATCCGCTCACCCAAAATCAAGCAAGAGAGAGAATATAGTAAGTTAGAAGGAGAATAAATACACTGAAGGCTAGAGGGATGAGGACAAGCCATTTAGGTTACTACTCTAAATCCCTGCCTGCAGAGTAGGGGGTGAGCGCTGCCAGATTTAGCTCCATCTCTTTGCAAAGTATTGCTTCAGAAAGCATCTAGAGCGCAGGCTGGGAGTGGTTTGCTGACTGATTTTTGCTTCTAAGACTTGAGCAAAAGTGAAGTAAAATGTGTGCTCAAAAAGAGGGAGCACAGGCATTATGCTGCTATTGGGAAAATAAGTGAAATTCACAGTAACAAACCCCACATTTTACTGTTAAATAGAAGGATGTACCCAGGCACTTCACCAGCTGCTAAGTTCATTTGTGGGCTCTGAAAAGACTGCTTTACTTCTGGTGTTCTTACGTATGTTCTGAAAATACGTATCGCTGTGATACCCCTATGTATTAAATTTTGTCCTCAGGACCTCTGTTTGGAAAGAACTGTCTGTATACCATTGCAGCCCAGGCCTTTCTTTAAAAAATGTGAAAGTGACAGAATTTGCCGTGGAGAAGTTTTAAGTAAAACGAACAATAAACCATGCAGGAAAAAGGTTTCTGCGAGCTCCCAGCAGAAAGGGGTTGTGTTCTGACGATTCGGCACTGAGATCAAGCTATTTTGCAGTATTGAAATATTCCACTAGTGCCAAGCTAGGATATTTAAAGGGAAAACTGATGACAGAAGATTTTTTTTTTTATAGCTGCCAAATTTAAATCAGGATATGGAATTGCTGAGGGCCTAAAATGATGTTTGCCAGTAGGCTTGTGCCTGCTGTTCCACGCTTCTTTGCTGCTGTCCTTGACAGTGAATTCATGTTGACTTGAGAGAAATAAGGTTCAAATAATTTCTTTTGGGGGGGGGGGGGGCTGATGAATGACTTTGGCAAAATCAGAGGTTAAAACTTGTTTACTATTGCGCTGTTGTGTATGATACTTGCTAAAAAAGACAATAAAATCTTGGTAGTAGTGTTTGCATCCAACCAATCTGAACAGCTTTCAGGTGAAGACAGCACTGAATTGGTAAAACTGGGTTCTAGGCAGGGTGCTTTTTCACTGCTGCAATGTTTGCGTCCTGTTTAATTTAACGTTTTTCATTAATAACCTAGATGAGAACAAGCTTATTATGGAAATATGTGAGTAATAACAATTGAAAGAAGCACAAGAGGAAGACAGTAGCCCATATTGCACTGCAGTGGAATGAACTTCATTTGGATAAAAATAAACTAATAGTCTGGGGCTGAACTGTAGAATTATTCAAAAGGCAGTTGTTTTTTCAGAAGAGGGATTTAAAATGTGGTAATGCAAGAAGAGACCTGGAGCTTAGCAGTGGCTGGGATTTTGGCAAGTGAGGCAGCTGGGAAGAAATCACTGCAGGCTTCAGCCACATGCTCAGAAGCACGGTGTGTAGCATAGAGGTAGTCTGGTGTGGCTGCAAATGAGGTATGGTATTCATCATTACTGGAAACAAGACAGAATTGGAATCTGGAAGTGAAGTGACAAAGCCCTTTGCGATAGTGTGTCAGTGTGAGGAGTAGTGAAGCACCGGGTATAACTCTGGAAATTGGGCTGAGATCAGCAAGAGGTGACAACAATAGGAAAATGTATCGATGGTGGATTAACTTACTATGTGATTCAAAGAAAAGAAATGAGGTATGATCCCTTCGAGCTCCTTTAAACATGGATTGGAAAGAGTGCCTTGTTGTAAAACAGAAAGTTATCACGTTAGCAGGGGCTACCCTACCTGACCTGAGAAACCCTCTCTTCCCATCCTTTACTCATCTTCAGGAAGCCTCAGTTGAAATGTGGTACTTTTCAACCAGCCTCAGTTGTAGTAATGAACAATAAATCACAATAGTTCACATGTAGAAACTTGAGGGCTCCTGGGGTATCAAGCTTATGCAGTCTTCTTGAAGCTGCAGCTTGGCACATCTTCACCATCACCTGTAGCTATCTTCAAATCTCCCTTCTCTTCCAGCATCTTTAGCTGTTGGGCCTCTTGGGGAAGTTACACTGCGTGTGGATAACGTCAGACGGGTTCCACTGAACGCTGGTCATCAGCTGCACAGGGGACTTTCTTCTGCAGGTTGGCAGGACATCAATGATGGTTTACTCATGAGGGACCCCTATGTAGAACACCTGTAGAAACTTCTTAAGAGATGAAAAATGCTCATCCATACCTCATTGATTTCACTTGAATTGAGTTCGCCTCTGGCAAAAAATATTTAGGAGTAGTATAGAGAGTAGCAACTGAGATGCTTTTATAGTTCTTCATCAAGGATGAGTTTGGAGGGGTACTGTAAATTCAGAGAGTTTGCTGCTAGTGCAAATCATGGGTGAGTTACTAAAACTGTTGCTCTATAAAAATTGATGCTGCTAATGCCTTCGTAAGGTTGTTTTTGCCATGCTGTATGAAAAGCCCGGGCAAGCACTGGAAGAGTGAATTTTCTTACATGACTTGACCTGCTCGCAGAGCTGTTGTCTGCAGGGGGCATCTTAAACTCTGTCAAAATACAGTGCTCCTTTTCAGTGAAATTTTGTGCTGAGTAGCTCCGTATGGTAAAGAGCTAAGATGTGTGACCCAGGAGCCTTTCTCTACATGGTTGTGCGTGTGGCAGAGCCTAGCCAATTGAATTACAGCCTGATAATTATGCAGAAATCGCTCTTCATCAAGAAGCAAATTTTGAATTCTTTTTCTCTTACCAGTGAGGTTTTTTAGGCCCGTTGGTAGGACTGCTTGTACCTTAAGAAACCTCTTACAAACCTGGAGCATTAGAGAACCACAGCTGAGCCTTAACTACGCATGGGTGTAATTCAGGTAAGAATTAATTTCATGCCTTAATGCTTTGCTGGAATCAAGGCATGTTCTGTTTTAGAAGAAAATCTAAAGCAGGGAAGATGTGAGGAAATATATTAACAATTAAATGCAATATTACTTTCCAAGGTTCAGTAATACTTTGAGCTGCGGGGAACACCCGACCAAACACTGTACGAGGGCAGTTCCCTGACAGCCATGCTGCCCGTAGCTTGCTTCCCATCGGTCTTGAACTAGGCAGCCTGAACCATTATTTTTGGCTACTGCCTACACTGTCCTTACTGCTCTGCCAGCACTTCAACCTTATCCACATGGAAGAACCTCTGCAAGATCCAGGCAGAGAGAAAATCTGGCCCCTCCATGTGTGGTTCAGGGGTGCTAGTCATGTCGTGTGTTGCAGAAATACTTCTATAAAATGAAGGCAAATCACAGGTATGGTGATGTGGAAAAATTACTAGTGTATCCCTTTCTGAAGCTTATCTTATAAAAATAAATACTTAAAAAGAATTCCTGTTAGTTTTAATTCACACAACTCCTGAATGTGTGTGTTAAAATGCTGTGATGCCTAGCAGGGAGCCCACATGATACCAAATTACCCTCTTCTCGTTCAGAGAGTGATGCTGATTTTCTGACCTGTTCCTGAATCTGCAAAGGAAAGAAAGACCCGAGCCAAACCCCACACAATTACCACAGTACTTGTTACTCTGTTCATACTACCTGAACAGCTCTTCCATCCCTAATACAGTCCTCTTTTTACCCTCGTAAAGACATTATGCCTTTCAAAGAGTATTTGAGGTTCGGGTATGTGGCAGTGTCACTCTGTATAAAAGAGTATGTTTCTGACTATGCTCCATAATCACAGTTCTCTGGTTGCCTAAGAAGAGGGTATTGCTGTGTAATGTGTCGGAGTAGGATTTCAAAGCCTCCAGAAGAGCAAAAGGTGAAGAGTTGCTTACCCCAGCCAAAAGGAGGAGGGGGAAGCTGGCAATATCAGAAAAGGCTGACATCTTTGCTGCTCTTGTGCATTTCAGTCTCAGTATCTGTGGTGGTCAGTTGAAGATGATGTCCCATAAACTGTTCCACAAGCTGCTCTTTTAAAGCTCTTAATGACACATTTTATTCTGACACTAGAAATTATGAAATCCTGAGGAGACCATTTGCTACATCAAGACCATGAAGAAGGCTGGTGTTAGAGACCCTGTGAGATTCATATTTTTGATGGAACTGTGTCTTCCTACAGAGTATGAAAATGTTTCTGAGCATGATTAAAGAATATGAGCAATGTTTTTTTCAGGATGGCTCTCCAGTAGGAACATAACTATCACAGCGTGCTCTGGGGGTAGTCAAGAAGTGAAATATAAATGTCATTTTTATTCCATATATATTCAGCTTGGAGCTAAACTGTGCATTTTTACCAATGAGACTGCTAGCACAACTGATAGATGGAGAAGTGAAATCTGTTAAAGCGAGATTAGAGTTCTTTCCAGAAAAAACACTCTATCTCAGCATGAGGTTTTGGGGTTGCTATAGAGTCTATAGAATGGAATTATTCTGTGGCTTGAACTGGTTTCTTCTTCTGTGGTATGTGTGATCACCTATGCTGCACAGTCCAGCATAAATTACCATTACCTATTGTGGCCTTAGAGTTCTGTGAAGACCCTGATCTGGAATCCCCTAAGACTGTTGTTGTCTATTTTCCAGTCAAGTCCGTATTGTCAGGAAAACAACTTGGAAAGTAACAGATGCTTTTTTCATTAGCCGTTGACAAAAGCCAACGAAAAAGGAATACTTTATTTGGGATGGAAAAATAGGTATTTTCTCATTAAAAAAAGAAAAAAAACCCCTTCAGTCATGAGCCAATTTAAATGTATTAGTTCAGTATTGGCAAGATATATCAAACCCAAAGGATTTATTTCAAACCAAACCACTATGTTTAAAGCACCATATAAATAGCTGTACTGCTATCTCCCCGTTGTCCTGCTCTCCAGCAGTGACCATATGCAGAGTTGTAGGGGAGAGCAGATCTGCTGCTTCCCTTGTATGTTCTTGCAGTTTCCAACTACTTAAAATGGCATAAGCTATGCTTTTGTTTCACTGAAATACTTTGTGCATCTTCTAAATCTTCTGGTAATGCTGGATGGAGAGATGCATGCTTTTTCAAGAACACAAAAAATGTTCGGCTAGTTCTGTTCAGAAAGCTTCTTAAGGTCAAAGTAGCTTTTTATTCTGTATGTTTTTCTAGATCTTGAGGGTTTTCTAACTTCTGTCTGGGTCATTCTACAGATAGGACATCACTTGTAAAGGATTCATTTGCAGGGAGCTGAACACCCCTTTACAGAATGCTGTACTCCACTAAAACTCCCCATATTAAGCTCCTATTTTAAAGCTGTTTCAAAAATGAACAGATTTCTAGTTGAAAGCTTCCCTTTCTGTGACATCTGTAATACAGTTTGTTGGTTTTTTTTTTTAAAAAAAACCACTTATGTTACATATTTCACTTTTTGGTGAGTATGGACTTAGATCAGAAGTAGGTCTTGCAGGATAGAAACTCTTGACAAAGAGCCAAGATGAGCTGGAAATACTTGAGAACTAAGTATGTTTCTGCCTCCAGTGTTTTAAATCCACTTCTCTTGGGGAGCTGGCTGTTGTAGGCTGTTTTTGCTGAACAGCCTATATTGAGTTCTAATATGATTTTGGTGTGAATATGTAGATATTATCTGTTAACTCCCTTGGGTGTTTCTGTTCTGTAAACCAACCACGTAAGATCACTTTCCTCTAAAATAATACCTTGCAGGCATTCTTGAACAATAAAATATGTAAGCTTGGATTGATAGGTGATCACATAAAAAATGTCCTGGTTTTGGCTGGGATAGAGTTAATTTTCTTCCTAGTAGCTGGTATAGTGCTGTGTTTTGGCTTTAGGATGAGAATAATGTTGATAACACACTGATGTTGTTGTTGCTAAGTAGTGCTTACACTAAGTCAAGGCCTTTTCAGCTTCCCATGCCCTGCCAGGTGCACAAGAAGCTGGGAGGGGGCACAGCCGGCACAGCTGACCCAGACTGGCCAAAGGGCTGTTCCGTACCATATGACATCATGCTCAGCATATAAACGGGGGGAGCTGGCGGGGGGGCAGCGATCGCTGCTCAGGGCTGGGCTGGGCATTGGTCAGCTGGTGAGCGGTTGTATTGCGCATCACTTGTTTTGTGTATTGTATATATATTTTGTGTATATATAATAATTTAGCATTATTAGCATTAGTATTATTTTCTCTTCCACTGCTGTCCTATTAAACTGTCTTTATCTCAACCCATGGGTTTTAAATTTTTTTTCAGTTCTCTCCTCCATCCCATTGGGCGGGGGGGGGGGGGGGGGGAGCGTGAGCGAGCGGCTATATGGTGCTTAGTTGCTGACTGGGGTTATACCACAACAAAAAATTGTTATCTCTTACTGATTTAAGTAATAGAAAATAGTTTATGAAATGGACAACATGTCTTGTTAGTTTAGGATCAATGGTCTAACAAAAATAATCCTTTTTCTATTACCTGCAAGACTTGAAAGTGCGGTACCATCACCACTTTCCAGAGGCTTCTGAGATCTCCGTCAGAAACCAAACCATTATCACTTCTTTTTATTTAAAAACAAAAAAAAAAAAGCCTGCAAGAGGCAGCGGCTACTCCTGACATGGTTATGAAAGAATATTTCACTGCAGTGCCAATTTTGCTGTCTGCTTCAGGAGGAATTTTGCCTGGATGGCTAAATGACTGGTTTACTTGTACATGCTCTGAAGCAATGAGTCTTTTTTAGTCTTTTAGAAGCAGAAATTTGGCTTTTAGGAGTCAGAAACAGGCAGTGAAATCTGAAAATACTCATTTCAACAATATGCAGAGAATATGTGGGCTGACACAGTATTGCTTTCCAGATTGAACAAGGAGTGATAATTGTGGCACAGTTAATTAAAGGCGTTTAATCATGGCTACAACAATTTCTTATAACTAGATTTTTTCCTCACTTTATTTCTTCCTTCATAATGATTAGATGTACTTAGCTGACTTATACAACAGATAGTGCAATCCTGTCGACTTGTAGAATTTTTGTTTTCCTTACTCTTACCGTCTTTTGACATTATTTATGAAATTTTTCATCTTCAATCTTTTAAAAATCAAACCATTATTTTGTACTATTGGAATTAGGTAGTTTCTTTTGTCTTTTCATCCTTTTTTGCTGAAAAAGTAATGTTTGGTAATGGTTTTTCTTTGGATGTTTATTTTCCCTTCAGCAGACTAAGATCTCAAATATGGACAGTTTAGAATGAATTTATAAATGTAGACTGTCATGGGGTAGATTGGGGTACACAGAGCAGGGTGCAGCAATGAAAAACATGTTTTCAGCTATAACTTGTGTTCATTTTTTCTGGCTAAAGTATAATCCTTCCAGTATCAGAGTTGCTTAGGTAGAGCTTTGTTCTCAGGATGTTTTATAAAAGCTCAGATTCTAAAAGCTTACTCATATCCTCAAAACAGGAAAAGTCAGAATGTGAATAGGGTACAGTGTGGCTGTGATCCAGGTTCAGTAGGTTAAAAACATTTGGGATGTAGTAAATTAGAAGTATGAGAAGGTAATTCTTGAATGCAGTGACCCAGTGAACTTTCCTGAACACTCACAAAACCTTTCTTATGAGAAGCAATTATGTGTGTGAAACTAATCTGAGGGAGTTTACTCAGGACTACTCGTAAGAGAATAAATTGATGACTGATAAGTAGGCTGCAAAATGCAGACAGTATTATTAGTCCCAGCCAAATTCACTGTTTCAAAGCAGACTGTGGACTAAGCTACATAATATGAAGAGTGAATCTGTGTGCTGGGAATATGTCTAAGAACTGGAAGCATGAACAGATGAGTTACAAGCTAATGAAAAAAAAAAGCCTATAAGCCACATAAAACCAGTGAATCTTTTCAATAGGTGATCAGCAAATGGTAAAGGTAGTGTGCATGACAACATTTTGTGATTCTTTGTTTATGACACAAGCACTGGGCTGGCAAGAAGCAAATTATACCTGTATATATTTTTCAGGCTTCCAGGTGCCTAATGTCAGGTGGTGATTTACAGAATGAATTTTTTTTTCTGTGGTATTTAACATATTTAGCAAGTGCATACCTGCCAGTTTGGGATTTTTGCTGGCACTTTCTCAGGTAACGTGTACATGAATTTACTTTCATGGGAACTGGTAAAAGTTTAAATGTGGATTTTCAAATGCACCTGGAATTCATGAAAACACGCTCTCAAGAAGCCAGAATTAGGTCAGTGCTGAAGTCCATGTATGTGTTGCCCTAAGCTGGCCCACTTGAACCTTAAGTAAATGGATGTGGGCTCGCCTGAGGACAGCAAGTTTTTTGTATTTTCAAGGCGTTTTGAAAGTGGCCCTGTTACGTGACGATGTTTTTGACTGTTGTCCCTTCCCTAACGCAGGGCAGAGTACTGCCTGTCTCTGTTGGGGTGTCCTGATTTCACCATATGTTCCTTGAATTCCTGGAGAGGGCAGTGAGTAGGATTAGGATGTAACAAATGATTGCTAGGATCCATCACAGCCTTTTAAAGGTGGCTGTACATGTTGCAAGGTAACTCTTTAGGCTCCCATTCACAGGAGTCCATCACACTTTTTCATTCATATATCTATATGAATGAAAAAAAAAATTTTTTTTTAATTTGTGTGTGTGTATATAAAATTAATCCATTAATGTTTTTTACAACTGTTGAGCTAGGCTTTCACCTATAGTGATCTGCTCAATTATCCTCTGTGTACAGGTCTTCAGGGTTAAAGAGGTAAAAATGCAGTATCACTTTTCTGCTCAAAGTTCATCACTACTTAATTGCTACGTTGGAGCTGGCAATATTCAGTGTCCTCAGCTCTATGTTGGACACCAGCTGTGCCACTGATTTGAGAGATGGTTATGAAAAGTACCTGAAAGACCACCTTCTCTTCATCAGTATTGTAACCAGCTGAACACAGGGCTTTGTAGGTAACTTACTTACCTCCTCAAAGCTGAATGAAAGTAGTAGCATCACTTGTATCTCGTTCACCTTTCCTCCAGAGAGATGCTTTAGTGACTGGGGTTTCTTTCTTAAATTCTGGAAGTTCTCTTTGAAACTCATTGTTAAAAATGGACTCCCAGGGGCAGGTTGGTCCAACCTGTCCCTCTCCCTGCTGTGCACACTCAAAGCGCTTGAAGATTAAAGAGCCTGGGCTTGCTCTGCACTGTACTTGGGCACAGGCCTCGCATGCTGGAAAGAGCAGTTAGGAGACGCGTTATTTTAAATCTTGTTGAATTTGTACAGTGACACCGAATCATAGAATCACAGAATAGTTTAGGTTGGAAGGGACCTTTAAAGGTCATCTACTCCAAGTCCCCTGCAATGAGCAGGGACATCTTCATGACCAAGTGGTTGCTAGAGACCAGCACGATGTTTCTTTGGTGAGTCAGCTCCTCATTAGACCAGCCCTCCTCTGTCCCTGGCAGTAGCTGTGTTACTCTTCCTGCACTGGGAACAGGTATGCAAACCCGACATAAACGTGAACAAGGATTTGAAAGCTGAATTTTCTCTCCATTTGTGGCTGCCACCAGTAGTGTTACACAGATTTGTCTTTTTCTTCCTTTGCCCTCTTTTGTCTGCCCATCTCTTGTCCCTGTTTTAGGTTGTACGATGTCCAGGGCAGACACTGTGCACGCTTAACTCCTGCACAGGGGTAATTTTAGTAAAATTCTAAGTTCTTTTAAAAAACCAACAAACCAACCCCAAACCAAACCACACTTGGTGTTGCACTGGCTGCTGGACTTTTTTGATGAGTGAGTGAGACTAGAGGTCTCAAGAACTGAAAAACTATCCTGGGCCAAATCCTGATTGTTTCCAAGTCTGCCTTTTTGAAGACAAGGCAAAACCTTTCCTTCCCAGGAAGGCAGATTACCCCTTCAAAGGATAAAGAGCTAGGTTTCACATTTATATGATGCTAGAGTAATCAGTTGGTTAATCGATATAATAACTTGGACATGCATTAATCATTGCATTGACTCAAATACGTGTGTGTATGTGTGTGTTTGTATATGCGTACATACATTTTTCTGCATTTGCTCATTCAGATGACAGCTCCCTGTTGAAAGTTCATAAGGGATGAAATTAGAATTTATTTTGCAAGCTGCACAAGGTGTATGGCACAAATCGAGTGAGAGATGAACAAGCTGGAAAAGTCAACCTTGTTTAGAAAGTTCTTATGTCTTTGTAGGAAACCCTCAAAAGCCAAACAGTCCTTTTTCAGAGTAAACAGTGCCATCATCTTCTCCAGTTCTCTGTTCCTCTGTTCTCTACGTGTGTGGCACTGTTGAACACACGGGCACCCTATATCAGGTGGTGCAGAAGCAGTTGAGCAGCAATACCTGTCTTGCTCTGACAAGAACCCACATGGGAACTCTCAGAGAACACACATAAGTTGTGTCTGCTCGGGTACTTTATAGTAGTGATTCCTGTACTGTTTGACAAAGAAAAAGAGTGTATTTGTCAAGGCAAATTATTTTTATTTACTAGATAGTTCATACCTTTACCTCTTGTAAATGAAAGTACCCCAGAAAAGTTATGTTCAATTACCAGATCTTTGCACAGACACTCAACTGTAGCATCTGGACATCTCCCAGGTATTTAAAAGATAAATAACAATTTCCTTTCTCTCAATTTTTTTTTTTCCCAACACCTGCACATGGTCTATCTGATCTGACTGGAAAAAGCTGGTGGAGGGAAGCAAAGTTGAAGAAGTGGGGATTGTGTTCTGATGGTGGGTGGCTTTAATTCCCTCTGTGTGTGAGAGCTGCAGCTCACCTTCCCGCTGCAGGTGGCTATTAGGCACTTGTAGCAGCCCCATGCTTTGATCTTGCATGTTTGCAAGATCACACTTAAGCTCAGTAACCCTGTCTTGGGGGCACATTCCCTGCGAATAACTTGGTGTTGATACTTCCTCTTAGGTTATGAAACTATAGGATTTAGGGCCGCAGGTCAACTGCCATCTCTCTGCCTGGAAGCCTTTTTAGTAGCTAAAGCATGCCTCTGGCAAAGCTGCATCTGTGTGTAGGCAGAAGTGTAGACTGGGCTCCTTCAGGACTCTGACCATTAACAGCAACTTCACACAGAAGCTTCCCTGGAACACATGTGTTTTATCTGTAGAGTAAAGCACAGATCATCTGAAGCAAAATAACAAATGCCTATATGCAAATCCTGTCCTATGTTTCTTTGTTCTGCTGAAAATATCCTGCACTGTACGTTATTATGACTGTTTCTATTTCTGTCCCCTTGCATAGCCTTGTCTTCAGTTCTTGTCTGGTCTCTTCTGCTATAGATGATCTGCTTTATTGCATTGTCTCTTCCTGTCTTTTCTTTAAGGTTTTTCCATTTTCCATTTATGAGTTGTGATTTTCAATAACTTTTCTCTCTGCTCTCCTCCCCTCCTCTCTCTGTGGCTGCTGAATATTTGTGTTTGGTACAGTGGTTAGGAACCATTAGCAAGACAGTCATCTTTAGCCAGGAGTCATCATTGCCAAGGATCACTAATTACTTTCTCTGGACAGACACAGAGATATTTCAGCTTCTTTCTTGAGAAAAGAGGCATGGAGTAAAATTTAAGAGCAATCCAGAGAGCTACTACAGTGAGATTGGAATTTGTAAGGTGATGCGATCGGATTACCTGCATTCACCTGCTGCCACAGTTTGTTTCCAGTTCTGGTGTTGTTCTGGTGCATTTGAAGGGCTTCAGAAATGGTGATGGTTGTGGACAGAGCAGTCACCTCTCCAGGGACAATATCATGGAGAACATGTGCCAGGTCAGAAGTCCGCAAAGGATATATCGACCACGTTTTCAAGCTGAAATGGATGCTAGCTCTGTAACTGCACATACCATCAGTTGAACCGAAGGAGGAGTCTTCCTTGATTTCACTGTGATGCTGCTTTTGAAGTGAAAGTTTTACACTTGTAGACTAGAGAAAATGGACACAGGAACCTTGTTTGCTAGGATTCATTAGAGGTAAGAAAATTTTTCGAAGTGTGAAATACAGATGTAGAATTAAACTTTTGGCAGTGAAATGGGCACTGGGTTTGGAGGCTTTAGGCAAACTCCATATCCTTCTACTTTCTTCAGTTAAATCTTGTCATCCTCCTCAGCTTTGCTGTGAGTGTTCTGTAGGACACTGCTGGATGCATGCTAAGGATGTTCTCTACTGAATGGAATGTAATAGGGCTTTGAAATATTGATGAATAAAATGTTAATTTTTAATTCCCCGTCAATCTGAACTAATTGGAATTCAATGTGCTTTTGTCCAAGAGACTATCTGATATTATATGGTTTAATGTATCTGCACATTTAAATAAGCATGGAGCTACAGGATTTTACTTTCCTGGAGGCCAAGGTGTTAGGTTTAATAGAAGAAAATGGTTTTGTGTGCTTCTATTTATAGTTATGCCAATGGCCCAAATTCTGCTTTTGCATAGTCTTTGACTGTTGTCACATAATGCTGCTTCCATTGAGCTAATCCAGCCATAAGGTCTTCAAGAGCTTGTGCCACGGATCATGTATTAATAAATTAATATTGAGCCCATCTGAACAATGGGCCTGTAAGCACAGATATCCTGTAAGCACAGATATCAAACTTGTTGCTGTGTATTTATGCATTCCTTCCTTGTGCTGGATCACTGACCTGCTATGGCTTCACTCTTAAATGCCTGCATTTGTGCTTGTGGCTTGGAAGACCTAAGCCAGCTAGAGGGATGGTCATCTCACTTCTGTCCTCGTTCATGTTTTGGTTTCACCTCATTAAAATTCTATAATTTCTATTGTGTCTGTATTTGGAAGTATAGCATGATGGTCACAAATCCTGGTTTTCCTTAGTGGGATAGAACTTAACAAAGTACAGTGGAAAAGAAAAGTTAAATCCCTGTTTTTCATAGTCAAATGTTTCATTTGAAATGGATGAAAGGATGAAACACAACTAACATGTTACAGCCTCTTTATGCTGCCAGGATAAAGGAGCTTAATAACACTACAAGAAATAGTCACAAAGAACTGAGGAAGATGGGGAAATGTTTCCTTCTGCCTCAGGAAAATATGTTATTAAATGACTGCCACTGTGATATGTGCCTGACTGAGGCAAAAACCGACATAGTGGATTCTCAGATTGCATTTCTGTTTGAGTGAGCATGGACTGTGTTTGCATAAGCAACAGCCACTCACTAGGTATAGGCACAAGGAGAAGCTGCTAATGGTAGATCACCAAAATATCTGCTTCACTGGTGGTTGCCCAAAAGATGGGTTCCATTTGTGTGTTTGCCTTCGAAGCGTTCATGTGAGGCCATCTCTGGTGTTACGAGTTTAGCTGCTCCACTGCCAGAGAAGATAAACTCGGACTCTTTTGCTCTTGCCTCCTTAATTCCTTTTTCCTGCAAAACTGGGGAGATGATTGCTGGTATATGTGTGGTAATAAAGCTTGTCAGACACAGCCAGCCAGAATTCTTCTGAATTCACATTTAATTTATTCACAGCACAGCATGCAGCAGAGCTGATGGCTGTAAGTTAATGTGCTGCACTTTAATGAGATAACTGTTTGCCTCGCAGGTTTTGAGGTTTATGCTAGTTTTATTTGTCAACCTGGCCAAAGCCAGAGCCATAAGGAATCACAGCTCTACACTCAAATATTTTATTTACTTAGCTGATGCTTTTGCCAGAAGAGAAATCAGTGAAGTAATTAAATAGTGCTGCTTCTATTTTAGAACAGGATTTTTTTTTGGAGCCTGCAGTTTACAATACGTCCTTGTCAGTGTTCTGGCTCATGAGTATTACCTAGATAAAAATACGCTATTCACTATTTCTCTGTGGTTGTGGAATTAAATTTCCACCTGTCTTTGAAAATTGATCCCCTCTTCTTGTTTCCTTTAGGGCTGTATATTACTGGGGAGGAGGGCTATGGGGAGAAATATAGGAACTCTGTAATGCCAAATGCAAATGCAGAAATTTCAGTGTGACAGAGAGCTGCAAAGTCTCCCATTAAACAACAGATTACATGGCACCACTCAGGTTTTGAAATCCAGTTCATGTCAGTCGAGTCCTTGCATTACAACTCAGTCTTTTAACAGTGGCAGTTCCTTCTCAATAACTAATTACTGCATCCATAATGAAAAGAAGATGAACTGTAGTCAGGAAAAATTAGGTTATGACGCATCACTAATGAGACCGTTTCTGTCGTGCGGTGGGAACATGCAGGGGTCGGAAGGCACCTGGGACCATCACCCCTGCAGATGGCTGCCGAGTACCAGCCCTCGCAGGTCTGCTGTCAGAGCCAGACCCTCCCTGGGGTGGGCAGAGAGGAGCACAGTCTGTGGACACGGTGTCTCTTGCAGCAGTCTTGCAGTCTGGGCTGCTTAAATCAATGTTAAGTGTCCTCTGAGAGGCTTGCATTGATTTATCTAAAGCCAGTTAAAATATAATTTTAAGACTCACTTGGACTTGTGCAGAAACATTGTTTTCGTACACAAAAGAGTGCTTGGAAAGGAGTCTTTGAGAGGGAGCTAACATCTTTTGTGTGTGTTAACCATTAATGTCTAAAACCTGTCAAAGTAAAGGTCAGATTGGCCTTTCACTTCACCATTGTATCTTTGCATTATGTTTTCTGCAAAACCAAAGCCTGTGAGACTTGCCACCTTTTGCAGCAGTGCAGCCATGTTAAGAAACCATGTCAGTTTTGTGCACCATTTGTGACACAAGCTATTGTCTGTTTGGATACAAATGCATAAATAAATAATTATTAGGAAATAACTGATTGATTTATGGGAAAATTCTGTAACAGGCTTCTGTTGAAATGTGCCTGATGTTAGTTATGATCTCCTCTTGTCTTGTTTCTTTGCTGCTAACAGAAGGTTGGGTGGAGTGGAGAGGGATGGGGAGGGACTGTATAGGAGGGGATGTGCCGCTAAACATAATTGGTTTTGGGAACAGGGTCAACCAAATTTGTGTCCAGCCCTTCGCTGAGACACGTCAGAAAAAGAAATGCAGGGGCTATATTTGGAAATATTAAACTGTGTTTGGCAGTTGAGTCAGGTGATGTAACCTATAGAAAGCACACGGTTGAGCCAACTGTCTATGCATTTCTTCAACCAAATTAAAAAAAGTTGATTGCCAATTCCGTGCAGGTGGAAGGAAGAACATAGAAAAAATACCAGCACATTTGCCTATGTGTAATATTTTTTATTTATAGGCATCTTTCCTTTCTCTTGGACCATGCGCTGCCTGTTAACGTGTGTCCTCCCCGAATGCCAATAGCATATCATCAGGAAAAGGCATGCACATGTGCAGGGAGGGGTTGCGGAGGTGGCTGGGGGAGAGGGGGCTTTGCCTTTGAGCAAGTGCTGCCTCTACAGCAAGACAGTTCACACAGCTTCTGGGGTTTCTTTCTCATCTTAGTGATGGAGCCTTAGATATTAGAGCAGTCTGAGATTAATAGTTATTTACTTGTGAGAGGAAAAGGTAAATTACTGCTACGGATTGCCAAGTACCGTTTCCTGTATTGTTAAGAGCTCGCAGCTGAGTTTGTTACCTCTTGATCAGGAGTTAATGGGATTAGCTTAATGAAGAAACTTAGGGTTCAGAAAATTATAAAACGTTTAAGAGGTTTGGGTTTTTATTAGCCTCCTGCTGTTCAAGAAATAGTCTTTTTAAGGACTTCACTCCAAATTTGTGTCCAAGGGTGTCCAATCTGATGTTATTGTTATTTTTCGTGATGCTTTCATAGGGTTTCCAGGTCAATTTGTTGCTGGCAGTGGGTGTTTTCATCATGTTAATGAGATTTCTTTTTTTTTTTTTCTTGTTTTGTCTGTTATCAAATTATTTTGGCAGCGGTTTAGGATTTGCTGTATAGTGCTTGGTTTTATTTCAGGAATGTTTTTTTTTTTTTTGTCTGTTGGAGCACATTTCTTGTTTCAATTATTTCCTGTTGGAGTTGAGTAGCTGAGTGAAAGAGATGATTTCTCAGTGTTTGCAATTCTCTACCTAGTTGTATATAGTAGTTAAAAATGAGTAATACTTAAGAGGTTTGGGGGTATAAGGTCTTCTGGGTATGGTGTGTAAATTTGAGAACTAAATGGTAATGCTGCTTCGTTTTTCTTCATTTTGGGCAATCTCCATTCAGACACCAAATTCAGTGGTAGTTTCCTTATGGCTGTGATAGTCCAAGAATATCAAGAGCCAGACATGTAGAAAAGGTAATATCTTTTGAGGACTGGCAGCTATAATTGGAAAAAATTGGATAAACTTTTAGGTATAGAAACCTTTCTCCAGGCCTGAAATGGAAGCAGCAGACTTCAAGCTAAATACAAAAATACAACCTGACACTAATCTAATGCTAGTGCCATCTAAGAATAAACACAGTCTGAGTAGCTCAGTCTGTGAAACATGAAAGTGCTACTGTCTGGATACCAAATAGAGTCCAGCCTGGGTTATGCTGAGTGTATCCCAAAAGATGCTTTGCCTTGTACCCCCAAGGACGGGCCGTCTGGGCACTGTTCTCATCTCATGGGGACAGAAACAGCAAGATGGCTTGTGTGATTTTCGTTTGTCCAACACAAAGTGGTATGAGGTGATACACTGTTTCTCCCTGTAGGATGTCTGTCTTGTAGGTTACAGAGAGCGCTCAGGTAGGATTTGTGGTGGTTCTCTCTGGGCTGTGCGTGGCTACGTACCTTACTCTCTACGCTGCCCGTGGAGAGCAAATGCACCAAGGGAACGGTGCATTTCCCCACAGGTGTTTCTGCAGGACTCGTAACAGCAACGCTGGTCTTGCAGCCTCTCCTTCCTTTCGTCCTTGTCCACACCTCCCTACCCGTCACATCGAACACAGGGTGCTCACCCCTGGTTTCAGAGCCCAGCTTGCCTCAGCCCAACCGATGAGTCCTGGGAGCCGTGGAGGGTTGGTTCTTGCCTACATTCCTGCAGTAATGGCCCCTTCTCTTCAACCTGAGTCAGCATTTCCCACAAGCACCATCACCTTTTCCCTTAGGCTTTTTTCTGTGTTTCTGTGGGGGAGAAACAGTTTCAGAATGGGAGCATTATCCCAGTCTTTCCCTAAAATTGAGCTCTACCGTGATGTAAAAGCATGAAGCACTTAGCAAGCAATTGATTAGCTGTGACCTTTTTTTATGCCTATAGTAATTATTTTAGTGTTTCTTTCAGCTCTCCTCTTTTGATTTTTGTTTATACTTCATGCATTTCTTTTTATCCTTAGATGGTTAGATCCTTGCAGAGATACAGGCTGTCTGTGAGGTGTCTCTGCAGCAGTTTCTCCAACTTGTATCTTGAGCAAGGCAGCCATGCTCCTTGCTGAGGACTTCTTCAAGCTATCCCAATACAGATGTCAATGCTATAATTGTACCTCAGTGAGACAGAAAAAAAAATGGAGATATTGCTGAATATCGGAGAGTACATTTAGAAAAAAAAAGAAAAAAAACCCAAACAAACAAACTAGACATTTGTGGTGCTCAGTTTGAAATATTGTGGGCCTGGATTTCCAGACTTCTTGCACTCTCAACTGTTTTCACCCCCCTCCACAACACACACCCCTTAACCATACTCCCTCCCCTGGACCATGTGGCCTAATGTCTGGAGCTACTGGGCACCTTCAGGTCTTTCTTATGTTCTCATCTATGTGCTCACAGCTTAGTTCCTAAATAGGGATTTAGAGCAAGGACACTTTAAGTTTGTGCATCCAAACAGGGATTATATGCCATTTGGGCACTGAGCTGTTCATCCATGAGACTGACTCATTTCTCATTGCTTGGGAAATGCTGTGGTAAGAAGTAGGACTTTCTGCTCTTTGCCTGTCTGCCACAGAAGGGTTTTCGGGTCATAGTTTTAGACTAAAGTCTAAACTTCTAAATTCCATGTAGATGGACTTTAAATTCTTTTAAGGTATGACTTTCTGCCTCTTGAGACCCTAACTTGCCCATTAGTAATACAGGGATATTTCCCTCCCCTTAAAGATGCATTCATTAATAGCGGAGGTATCTATGCTGGGATTCATCTCACCTTCATTCTCTCCCTAATTTTAGCTGCCTGAAGTAAGCACTGCTTGTCTCATTTAAAGAGTGGGGAAAAAGAATCCCCTCCACTGGTGAGTTATCCTAACTTATATTAGACACCTATATCTGGACAAGGTAAGTACACATGAGAGGTCCCTCTCTTTCTCTCTTATCTCTGAAGGAATTTAGATGACCAGTAGCAGTTTCGATGAGAGGCTTAATTTTAAGCGGCTACAATTGGGTAAGGTGGTTGGGGTGATAAACATGGACCAGCTAAGTGGATGTTCATCTGTGTGATGAAATTAAATAGCCAACACATTGCTGCTCTTGGAAACAGCATGTGTTCAGCTGGGGGTGGTTTTAGTGCTAGAATTTTGTAGAGATTTCCCACAGTTTTTAATTTTTAATGCTGAGGATTCAAATCCACCCATACTGAGATCCTGGAAATCTTCTCTGTGTCTAAATATCACTGTACAGTTGCAGGAGGAAAATCATAAAAACATTTCTTTCCTTTGGCTTGGTTTCAAATAGGGTGACATCATTTTTATCAAACTGCCTCTATTAGTGCTTTAATTCAGCAAACAGAGATTGCTAAGTAAGGTTCCTTTTCCAGCCAAAATGTCAATCAGAACTGCATGCTTCACAGAGCACTGTACAAATTAACATTTTAACATCGCTATTGTAGTAATTATTCTGAGCATCTTTCTTTTATGACACTCACAAGAAAAGGGATGACTTGTCGCTGAGTTTCCACTCTAATTTTCTCCCTGTATAACTGTGCTCTGCCGACATCTCTTTCCCCTCTGGCTGTGCAGCGTTTCTCTGCTGCTCATACCCAGCTGGGAGCTCCCTGTCTTAGTCATTGAGCTGCCACAATAGAGGGCAGGAAGGATACAAACAGCCTTTGTGTATGTCAACAGGTGGTTTGAATGTTCAGAGGATCTGATGAATAGACAAACATATGATTTGACTGCTAGGGAGATGATTTGATGGCAAACAAAAGGTCACATACCAGCAAAACTGTTAACTGGTGACGTGAGGGTGGGGACTGCTGTTCTGCTCACTATTCATTTTCCTCCTACACTGAGGGGCAGATTCTGCCTCCATTGCAGCTCTTGTTGCACAGGATGAGCAAGCTTTTTAGGTGATATGCCTGTGTGCGACCTGTAAATAGAGCGTGCGGTGGACAGGGATGGATTTCAGCACAGATTGGTTGCCGTATGTCTCCTCTTGCTCTCTGTAGACCGTTTATATGTGGCATCATACACAAACCCATGCCTGGCACCTGCGTTCACACTTGCCTCGTTATCCTTGAATGCTTCATTTACTGTCCAGAGCGCAATGCCCTTGCATGCCTCTTTGTTGCTGCTTGACTGGTGAAAATCAATCAGTGCCATGAAATCTGGCTTTCTGTATGCAAATAATTGAACTACCTTGTTTCTGGAGTTCTTCAAAGGAGGCTCACTTGCAGAAGAAAAAAACAGTGTTTAATGTGGATTTGCACCTCTGCACAGAGAGAGGTGTGTTAGTGAAATAAGGCAAAAGGCAGAGTATATCTTTTGATTGGGGATCAGGTGCAATTCTGGAATTTTTTTTTTTTTTTTTTTGGACAGCTAAGCACCTGGAGTGAGAAGTATCTGTGCTTGAAGTGCACTGCAGCAAATAAAGAAGCCATTGTATTGCCAGTCTCTGCTCAGACAAAATAGCTTGCAATTCAAAAGCTTTTCGTCTCAAGGTTTTGTGCTGATTATTCCTTTGGCTTTCATTCACCTGCACCAGGTGTGCTTTTTATTCTTACTACTTAGGGGAAATTATGGTTCACCTAGCAGATCCAGCAAATTCATAAAACTCTGCACTTGATAACTGGGCTGGATTAAACCTGCCTGGAACAATGCTCGGAAATCAACTGTGGATGTTGAAGAACTGTATAGTGATGAGATCTGAACTTCAGTAACACCAACAGCTACCTCACTATTATAAAGGGTAGAAATCTTTAATTTAAATTTTAAATTCCTGCCTCTTCAATAGTAATAATGATAACTGCATGTTGTAGTTAAGCACTGTCAGGCTTAAAACTGCCTGTCTCACTTGGAAGAGCCTGGATGTCACTGACTCCCAGCAACAGACAGGCTCCTGTGAGTCAGTTTCCAAGGTCTCTGGGAACAGAAAGATAGGAGCATATGCTCAGAGGGTTTTCACAAGAACTGAAGATTAGTTTCTGTGTCCTGTTGAAATGTATTTAGAAAAAAATACTAGTCCCTATGATTTCTTCCTCTTTTCTTTATTGTGTTCAATGAAGAGAGATTTTAATACTTTTAGCTATTAGTTTGCAAGTGACTTTCAAAAAACCAGAGTACTTAAATTGGAAGAAAGGTATGTCATAATTCATGATGGGAAAAGAGATCTTTTTTGTTGCTTTAGTGACTTCTGTAACATTAAAGCAACTGCGTGTTGATAAAGATGCAAAACTGCTTCATAACAAGTGCATTGCAAATTTTCTAGACAGTGATTATAATGTGTGAATTAGAGCTAATTAAAGTATGTCAGTAACATAATGTACAAAATGGTTGATTGCCAGTTGCAGGAACAGATTTAGGGGCTTCCTACAAATTTTAATTTTGATGCATACGTTTGGATTTCAAGACATGCCCTCTGATAAGAGGTATTTAGTCTTTGTTTATGTGTCAGTGCTGTTGCTATCAACAGAAGATTATGGACTAGGTGTTCGTCATAGGTGAGAAATAATTTGCCATGCAATTATTTTGATACTTTCTTTGTAAAATATTGAACATTTTCATAGTATGCAAGAGTGAATGTTTTACAGTTGTGAGCACAGCACAAAACCGAACTTCTGCAAAAAGGTGTCTTGCGTTGTACATGGGATCTGTCTGCTACTGGAGTGGGAGGGGAGGATGATGTCCTCCTCATGGCACCATATGGAGCACCGTGTGCCTCCAAGGACAAAATACAGACTCTGCAGCTGCTGTCGTGGCTGTGTTCAGCTCACTGAACTGGCAGCGGTGCCGAGGGGCTGCTTGGCTGCCCGAGGTGCGTGGGTTTGCGGAGCTGGGGGCAGCCGTGCAGCAAGGTGGCTCTTGTGGGTGAGAGGGAGATCCTTATGGTCCATGACAGGCATTAACAAGAATACTGTTAAGCTGTTCACTGAGTGTCTGCTTGCACCAGCTACTGCCTCAACTAAAAATTCAGCAATGCCTAGTTCCTACACAGCACTTTTTTCCTAGGAGACTTTTAATGCAGAGAGTGTATTAATATCCTCCGTTTTACAGAAATTACAATTGAGCGATGAAGAGATTTCCACCAATGCTAAGCACTGAATTTCTCTTCCACTCCGCACTCTGGGTCACAGCTGTGTGTCGGAGGGACAGTGGGTCCTGGGAACTTTGGCTCCATGTGCTCCACAGCTTCAGTGATGTCCTGGCAGGAGGGCGGTTCTGTGTCCAACAGAGTGATTAATGTTGTGAAAAAGCTTTTTAAACAAAGTTAAATGTGAAGATCTAGGTCTCTATCCAACTTGATCCTCTTTTAGACAATTGCAAGTACCTTGCTGGATTGTTTTTTCCTGGTACAGCTGCTCCTAAAAGAAGTAACACGGATTTTATTTTTCAAAAGATCTCAGTTACTCAAAATTTGTCAAATTCCTGAATTAGTATATATGTCTAAATCTGGAAGAAAGGCAGAGAGAAGAAAAAAAGACACTGTCTGATAAAGATTCAGCTTTGACAGTTTCCTTGAAAAACAGCAATAATAGCCGTGTGGAACAGCTGTTATTGTGTTTGGCTGTGGAGTGGGACTGTTGAACCGAGACGCTGACTGCCAGCGCCATTTTATTAAAGAATTACTTAATGGTTTAAATCAAAGGCTTTCACACAAGCCACTCACATTCTCTCACAACTGGATCAGAAATGGGCCATCTTGAGCAAGTCCTTGCAAATGTCTTGACATAATAAATATTCAGGATGACATAGAGCTAGAGAGTGGAGGGGAAGGGGATAAGGCAGGTTGGTCTGTGATATTCCTTCCTGAGTAATAAGGACAATCTCTACCCAGAAGAAAAGGGTAACACAGAAGTTATTAGGGAATTCAAAGGAAGCATGAAAGAATTTGTTTTAGCATCATCACTGCACTGTGTCAGCTTTACCAATATCATCAGCTTTAGTAGTATCACCAGCTGTGGGATTATTGCAGTTAACAATATTTTGACTTCCAAGCTGAGGAAGTGTCACGTTAAAGCCAAAACACAGTCAATCTAGGTAGACTGCAGTCATTGCCATGATGTTCAGAGGAAACATAGCTTTTTTGGGCACATTCAAGACTGAAAACATTCCATGTTCAGATGCTTTGAAAGGTTCTTAAAATACATTTACTAATTTGTAAGTTTTACTGTATCAAAGTTAACCTTTAAACCAGGGGGATGAAAACAGCTGAAATGAGTTAGCGGGAGGATGAGGATAGTATCCAATTACATGTTTAGAAATTACTATGAAATGTTGTATTTATGTAGTGTTAGTGTGAAACAGCTAGACTAATTATTGCTTTTAAAGACATGAGCATATCCAGTGTAAATTAGATGTATACTGAGCCTGGACAAAGTGCAGATCAGCTGACTGTTCATTCATTTAATCAATAGTACTGCCTGTGCTTTTTCATTGACTTCGTAATGCTAAATGGTAAACACTAACAGCCGGATCTGCAGCAGTCTAAATTGGCCTAATGGGTCATTAGAGCTATACTGATAAATACCAACTGGGAATCTGGTGTGGACTGTGGACTGGAAATTTAGGAAATGGAATACTACTATTCTGTAACTTGTTTCATTCATTTCTTAAAGTCCTCTGTATTGTACAGTGGCTTATTTGATTGCTGTATTGAATCAAGCAGGGATACTGTCAGCAACAAATAATGCAAGAAGAACTAGATTGAAATTGGGATTGCTACGTACAGTGTGTTTGACGGGACTCCAGGTTGATTGATGGTGCAGGGCTTTAAATTGCCTATTCAGTGATGGTAGAAGAGACAAATAAAAGGCAGGCATTGACAGTTTGAATCTTCTCTGTTCTGTGTGTCTTGTTGCCATTCTGTTTGCAAAATGAAGTTACTAGTCTCTTCATGTTCCTGGACCAGAGAGGTGGTGTAGCTGATACACACATTTTACAATCCTACACTCTTCCAATGCTGGGTCTTGTAAATTTTACCTGTATTATAGTGTGGTGGTGTTTGGGTTTTTTTTGATCCACCAGCTGTTTGCTGTCTATTGGTTGAGATTGAGACCTTTCTTTAGGCCTCTGGTGTTTTGCTGTGTTTTCTTTGCTGTTCTTTTGTGATATCACTTCAAGGTCAAAAATGAAATGAGTCACTTGTGTGGCTAGAAAGATTATTCAGGGTTATAATTAAAAGCATGAGAATTTTGGAAGGGCTATTATTAAACCTCATAATTTAGGGTTTATCCTTATTCAGAAGTCAGGTTGTGAACCTGTGGGGAAGAAGGGGTGGCAGATTATCCCATACCTCTCTCTGTCATCAGACAATGACAGACTCTGAGCTTGTTAGCACCCAGAGGTGATTCGTGATGCCTTACAGCCGACATCGCGGAACAGCCACAACCATCTTGAACAGTCACATGCAAAGTCTTTGAAGGAGATTATTTTTGTTGTTTTGCAGTCAGATGTAAAAGACAAATACTAATTATGAGGAGGAGACAGTGAGGCCTCCTAGAAAGATGTTTTCCTCTGTAGTGCTTTCCCAGGGAGTCATTTGTAAAACAGTGGTTGTACGTGGTAAAGCAGAGCCGTGCTGTATTTGCAGACCTCTGGGCTTGAAAAGGCCAGTGACACCTTGGTGTGGTAACTTGGTGTAGGGGTTATATTTGCAGCCAGCTGAATGAGCCCAAGTGCTTCCTCTTGGTGACACTGCTCTGGCTGCCGATTCTCTTGCACCCTGCTTAGTTACAAACTGACTGTGGGGGACCCCATGTGCTGGAGGGATACCCCTATTGTACGTGCATAGCTGGTGCCTTCCTAATGGTCAGGATTCAAGTGCTTAGGGTTTTTTTCTGGATTTTTGCAGGAAGAATATGCTTCGGAAAAGATTAGGTAGTGTTTTCCATTCACATCTCAGGGCTCGAGGGATAATATGCCATTATTTCCCTCTAGTGAATATGAAGTCAAACATTGCAGTGTCTTTGCGTATAGTTAAGGAGACCTTGCATGAGACAGACTTCTTCTAGAGCACCTGGTCTCGGGAGACATGCCTTGCATTTAGCACAGTGGCTAAGGGAGTTATTTTGTTTGTAGCAGTTTGTCGAATGTGCCAGGCAATACACAAAAGCAGAATAATGTCTGATGTGAAGATCTGATGCAACCAAAGGATAAGGAAAGGTAAAGAGAAAGGGGAATGGTCAAAATGTAACACCTTACATGCTTCTCCTCTTTCTCACTTTCCTTTGCAGTATTTTACATCCTTCTGTTATCTCTCAGCCTTGGCATAGTCAGTCAGCTAAGTTTATATGGATGGCTTATTAAAAGTGGTCTTTTTAAGATGGTTTGTATGCGAAAGCCTTTGTGAACTGACTCAGAAAAGGGAAAAATGTTTCTCCTACCTGCTTTCCCAGCTTTCTCCCACAAGAATCAGATTAGCTTCTCAGATTTGTCCCAGCTTTTCAAGCTCAGTGACTGAGAAAATGAAAAAGAATCTAGCCTGGATTTCTTGCATGGTAATAGAAAACTCTGTGAATATCATCCCCAGGACAGCCCATCCTGGAGTGCTGATAAACTGACTGTCAGTGCGCTCATCACAGTGCAGGAGGAGTCCTTATTCTCTGCGTTGCAGGTGTCCTTGCAGCAGAGTTTGATGCTTGTACAAACAATTGAAAAATCTTGCCTTTAAAGTTCTTGTGGAGATCCATCTCAGATTGCAGTGGCTTTCCTGTAGGGATCTTAAAAGTAACAGAAAACCTGTTTTGAGGCATCATTCTTCCACTGACTTTGCAATGCAATTTCATTTTATCCAGCCATACCTCCTGGTTTTCTTTTTCTTGACCTTAAAATTATGGGTAAAGATGCAGAAACTACATATGCTGTGCAGGTAAATTTTGTCAGCTACAAGATCACTAGGACTGTTCAGTAGCGATGCTCAGATTTAATAGAAAATACTGCACTGTTTTTTGGTTGTTTGTGGGGTTTGTTTTTAACAAAAAAAAACGAGAAGGGAGAACACAATGAAATAAGAACTATACTGAGGCTAATACATGTGTCAATGCAGCTAGGAGTTAGAAAAGGGCTATACTGTATATGCCAGAGGAAAAAATGTACATCAAAGAAGAGAGGAGAAGCAAGAGATAGGGAAATGCAAAATCAAGTATTCAAAATGTTCTGTGTTGCCAAAAAGATGCAATAAGTGGCAAGAGAAAGATCTGTGTAATCAGAAGCAATTATTTCAAGGGGAATTTCTCTGTTACCAAGAGTATTAAAGGCTGTTTTCCATGAAAAGAAATCAAGTAAATAAAAGCACAAGAAGCAGAGGTTGTCTGATTTGATCCTGTTTCAGAGTGTGAACGTTGAATTACTTCTGACTATACATAATAAGTAATGCTTTATGTTTCTCTGTGCATGGAGAGGAAGTGATATGAACGGATCGACAGCCTGTTTGCTTTTTATAAGCCTCCTCAGTTGCATACTGCCCTTCAAGGCTGTCCTGTCAATGGTACCATTAGGGTTATGAACAAGAATTATGATCAGAAGGCACTCACTGTGGGGAGATGCCATTTCACATACTCAGCAGAGTTGCCCGGGGTCATCACAGCTTCTCACTAGTCGCAGAGCTATTGGCTCACAATTCAAGTGCCACTGATTGCCCCAGGAGATGAGGCTTGGATGCTGATGACATACTCAGCCAAACTGAGCTAGTGCTGGAATAAAATACGCCCCAAACTATTCCTGGCACATTAATTTTATGCTTAGAATCAGATATACCTCTTGCTATTTTTGCCTCCCTGAAATGTTCACGTTCTTGTATCCTAGTCCCTGAATTAAGAAGAAAAGTAGCTAATACAGTACTTCTGAGACTAGCATTTAACTAAAATGTCAGATCTGATAGAGATCTCTGATGCATCTGAAAAAGAAGCAGTGAGCTTGCAGAGCAAAAAGAAAAAATAGCATAGCAGATTTGTTTGCAGTGTTCCCAAAAATGCAAAACTTGAAAGAATTGTCATTTGTGGAGTGCTGGTGATAGACAGTAGCTACAGCTCTGCCCCCAAGTATTTTATTTCTAAGTGATCAGATAGCTAATTTGTCTTCAGATTATAGTTGTCTATAAAATACAAGGTTGTATGTGATGCTTATTAATGTGATATAGAATGTACTATTCAGTCTTCATATATGCAGTCAAATTCATAAACGAGAAGGCCGTGGCAGTCTGCCTGTCACAGTGCTTGACCTGCGTCATGCAATCCTCAGTGTTGTGTCTGGTCTGCTGTTGAAGTTGTAACTTCTGATCATCTTAAACCTATGTTTTAGGTGCTTGGTCAATCCTGATGTAAAGATTCTTATAAAAAATCAGTAGTTACTCTTGCTGTGTCAGAAATAAGAGCGGATGTACTCATTTTTGTAAGTTTGATCTGAAGTTCTTGTTTCATGAATCCTGCTGGTTTTTAGTCTGATAGGTGAAGGGGTCCGCCTTCTACTACAGAACTTCTGCTATGTGTCCGCTCGCAAACCATTGTGAAATCATCTTTACAGTTTCACTTGAATGAACAAATAAAAATAACTTTTCTAGTGTCTTATTGTAAGGCAGGTTTTAAAAGTCTTATGGCTTTTGCATCTTTTAAAATTTTCAGTGCGGTGCATAAATGTCCAACGGGTTTTTTTTTTTGCATTTGGTGTACGCACAGGTGATATTACTGCCTTCCTCCTCCACCTTTTCTTCTGTGTACAGTTGAGAGGTTTAGATCACATTTGGAAAAAACAGTGGGGAATGCACACCAACTGATTCTCTCAATCCTCAACATGATCATTTCCACTTCTAGATGTACAATGCAAAAATGTTACCCATGCCGTTTCCATTTAAATGTCTGCAGGAAATCTGGTGGCCTGACTTGCGCTCAGCAGAGCAGCTGGGTATGGCTCTTGGGGCCATGGAGGTGGGGAGAGGTTGTGAGCAGTGGTGCTGCCCAGAGCTTGCCTTGCTGCCACTGTGGTGTTGGGCGAGGGTTGAGTCTCCACTGTGCTGATTAAACGTGAGAATTAGCATGCTCCGCTCTGCTCTATGGCCTGACCTTCCAGCCCTTTTTCAGGTTTCCAGTGATGTTAATCTTACATTTGTCTGAGTAGAGACTGGCTTGTTTAGAACCTACCTTTGGTGAAACTAATAATTCACTTACTGGTGAGCTTCTAGAGTACAGTAATCTGGGCCTCTTGGAAAGCCCCTGCCATTTGCGTACTGCTCCACCATGCTGTCTTCTGTGTGCTGCCTGCATGAAGTCTGCAAGGAAATCTGTCTGGAGGTGGTTTGACTGGGAAGAGGTGGGAGGCTATCTACACTTACCAGTGTCTCAGAAAACATTATAGCACCTCCTCCTACACAAATAATTACAGGACAGTAAGGAAGTTACCAAGTGAGAGGGGAAACATGCTCTCAGGAGGGCAGCATGTGATAATTTTCTGTTAAAGAGTAGTTTCTTCAGCAGAATTGACCTTGTGATGTCCATAGTTGTGAACATGCCCACACCATTTGGAGAGCTAGAAATATAATTACAGCTTGTTTTTTCTTCTTTACTTTTCAACAGAGTGTTGAGAGTTTGAAGTGTGGAATAAGAGCAACAGGAGCTAGTCTTTGCGTTTGCAGGAGGGAGCTGTAAAAGACTGAATGCGGGTATTTCTATGTACACTAAATGTATTAGCATGAATTGAATATTGAGTAACCTAGTAGGATTTTTAGCCAAGCTTGCCTGTTTTACTGTGATAACTGCCAGTTACCTTGGGCCTTAAAGCCAAGATCTTTCCCCACCTTCCAACCTGTTTGATTTTAGAAGTGAGTTCCTTATAGGAAAGAAGCAGTGCTTAAGTGAGGCACTGATCTTGGCTCTGTCTAGTGACCAGAAACACTTCCCCAGTGCAGGCACTGCCGTAGTCCACAAGCTGTTTCTTATAAAAACAACTTAAAATGGTGACAGCTTCGGCCTGAGTCAAAAGCGTTTTGTCCTGGCCATGGAAATTACTGGCAATGTCAACAGTCGCAGGCTTCCCTTGAAGGCAATTGCAGCCATGTTCAAAAGCACAAAACAAAATGATCCTCAGGAGTATTTCATAGGTGATAAGGAGATGCCAGAGGAACAAGGGTAAGTAGTTGCTTAAAATCCTTTCTTGTGCGTGAAAATTTTCTTTGTTTATAGGGAGTAATTCCAGGTCAAAACATAGAGTCATTCCAGGTCTGAAAGTTGGTCACTAGATACGGGATGCCATCTCCAGGCTGATGGACTACCAATTCTTCTTTCTTCCTAGCTAAGAAACTGGTTCAGACAGATCTTTTTGAGCAGTCTTCAATGATTTTTAGTAATCTGTGCAGACATTTTTCTTTTGTTCACTTACTTCTCTTTGGACTCAGGAGAAGGGGGGGTTGGACCAGATGACCTCCAGAGGTCTCTTCTAAACTTAACTATTCTGTGATTCTCTGAAGGATAAACTTTCTGTTCTGTATTACGTTGATCAAAGAGCAGTTGCTTTGTGCTGTTTTGAATGCTTTGTGCTTTGCCACGTGCAGCTCTAGGCTGTGTCCATTGATCCAGTTGGTGCGTCTGTTGTAGTTGTGCTGTGACATTCAACGTGGATTAAGGTGCTCCAGCTGAGATGTTTTGGCTGAGAAATGCAGAGGTCTGCCTATGGCAGAAGTGGTATTAGAAACCATGTCTGTCCGAGGTTGACAAAACATGACTTTGAAGTGGTTTTTAATACAAAGTAGTTCTGCTCACCCTTGCAAGCAAACCATGTTGAAATGTTTGCATACTAATTAGCGTGCACCTATCAGTTTTCTCAGACTGTCCCTTTGACACGCAGCTTTGCCTGCAATAACAGTCCCGATAAGGCAGCACAGTGCAGTTATATCCTGCAGGAGGAGGGTGGGGAATGAAGGGGAGACTACCAGTTCTGGGAAGTAACAGGGCAGGAAGGAAGCAAATGTTTCCTTTCCTTTTCCCACATTATCACCAAGGTCTTCAAGGCAGAAGGAGATACAAGCGGAGGAAGAGAAGAGTTTGTTGGAGGCGATAGGACTGGCACAGACGTGGGCAGACTGGGGAGTCAATTTCTGATGGGGAAATGGTGATTGTACTGCATTTGCAGCAGCAGCTAAATTCTTGCGGTTAATAGTAATGTAACAAATGTTGCTTTAACAGCTTCATTCTCTTGTCACTCCTGTCACCTTTTTTGCTTACGTTCTCAAACACGACCAGAATACATTTTCCCTTTTGTCACTGCCTGCCTCTTCTTGCTCCCAGATATTCGATGACTTCAATTTAGCTGGTGTTAATGTAACTCCAAAGCAATTTGGAATTCTATTATTCTGAAAGAAGCTAAAGCAAAATGGGGCTCTTTCCTACAGACATTCGTGCACATAATTAAAGTCATTCAAACAGTTAAGTGTGCTTAGAATTGGGCTCTGGATTTGTACTTTATTGGTAATCTCCCATAGAAAACCAAGGTTAATTCATCCCTGTAGTTATAGTTTGAAAGTATTAAAATGCTTACTTAACAGCTTAAAACTGTTGACTTTGAAAGATTTAACTGTCTGGATATAAAGTTGCTGTATGACCTGGAAAAAGTTTTGATTTAAAAAGTAGAATGATTTGTGTTCATGTTACCTCACAGGCATTTCAAGTTTGTTTAATGGGCTTATTTTAAAAATGTCTTCATTTTGGTTTATGTCTGTTTTTCGATAGAAACTTCAGAGCTTTATATTCAAAAAGTGAAAGAGCTCTTCTGTTTTCACTGCTTGAGAAGGGGGTGATTCAGTTTGATTTATGTATGGGCTAGCTCACCACCTACGAAATGCAGACCTATAAAATATTTTTTTCTCACTTTCTGATCAGAAAATTCACTTGAATAAGACCCAAATATTCTTACATATTATAAAGTATTCCTCTCATGTAAAGAAAAGTCTGACTTTTTATTTTTAATGAAAATCCCAATTTCCATGCTGAGACCAAGTTACAAGAATGTGTAGTTGTTTGGCTGGCCAGGACTCTGGGAAGAGCACCCACTGCTCTGGCTTTCCATTGAGAAGATTTCCTGAGCCTTCAGAAAGCTAAAAGGTAGGCATGATCCTGCTGGTGCTGCAGGCAGCCTTGCCTGAAAAGCTGGGCTAATTTATTGGCAGTGCAGGAACTGCTCATGGGTAGGGAGTTGCAGAAATCCCACGCGACTTTTCCAGGTTGAGGTGGGGGAACGAGGCTGTGGATGAGCCTCCTTGCCAGGTACCTGTACCCATGGCTAACTGTGGCGGTTTGGCTGGTTGTGACCATGGGGTTTCTATGGGTGAGACCTGGGAGGTGGCCAGCTCAGTCTCTGCAGGCTTCTTAATTCAGACACAGAACAGAACAAAAGTTTTGGAGATTGCAGGGAGAAAGCTCCCTGGTCTTTCTGCAGAGAGGCAGTTTCAGGCTTCTCAGTTCCTCCTCCCCACATCCAAGCTGACTCGCATGGGGCTGTCTGTGCGTGTTTCACTGGTTTACCTAGACACACCGGCATGGTTCTTGGAAAACTGAGCTGGTTCTCATAGGGTTTTGACAGAGTTTATGAGTCTAGAAAGAGGTTTTATGGGTAGCAGAGTTGTCTGTACACATTACAGCATAACTTGATGTGATCAGATTCATAGCAAGTGGGCCTATGTATACAAGACTAGTCATACATGTACTCTTGTTCTGACTCCGACGGCTTGTTCATTATCTGCATTTTTGCATTACCTGAGTTAGTGTCTGCCTCTTTTCCCATTCCTTTGGATCATGGAGTGCTCCATGTATATAGGTGGCTAAGTCCTGTGACCTTCGGTTGGTGTCAGGGACGCACAACTGGTGATGAACACTGGAAGAACAGCTGAGAAGTGAGGCAGTTACCTGTGGGGAAGCTTAGTCACTGCACAATCTATAATCGCTTTTTTCCCAGTTGTTTTTGTTTTGTTCTCCTGGGTAATATTTTTATCAAACAAAGCTTGTACCACCCAAGCAGGTTAAATGCTAAAGGTGACTGGACTGTGAAGACTGAGTTGCATTTCTCTTGGTAAAACTTTTTGACTTTCTGAGATGTGCTCTGGCTTTGGTGGAGAGAAGAATGCTCAGCCGTCTTAAAAAGAAGGTAAAACACAATACTGAGGTGCAGCAGCTCTAGTGGTCATGACTAGGCTTTGCTATTCCTTGAAATAGCAGTGTGGCTAGGTAAAGATTCATAGTGTTTTTTTAATTTGTTTGGTTAATTTTTCAGGCCAAACGAGACAGTGAGAACAGACAGTGAGGTTGGGAGAACATCTGCATTGGTCTTCTGTGTGCCAGTGGTCATGGAATTTGTCCTAGCTGTTCTCCACAACATCCAAGAAAGGTGTCGTGGTCTGGTGTCAGTCACGGTATAGCCCTCATTGACAAGGATGTTTTCAAAAAAAGTGAGACTGCACCGCATGTCACATTTCAGCAATAGTCACCAAGTGATGTCATCTCCTAAACATAGGAAGACAACAGCAGGTAAAGCTTTTAATGACACCCAAAGCAGTAGTACAAGAGTCCACTTCCAGCAGCTGTTGGGTAACTCCCAGTGTAGAGACAGGAGGAGCTTGAGGCCTGTGGGAGAAGGGAGGGAGAGTAAAACATGCCAAAAACTGTGAAACTTGCCTTCTGTCTGTGGTTTTACTGTGACTTGTGGATGTTCAGGGTGTGATTGCTGCTGTCAGGAGCATGTTGGGCAGTGCTGTTTGTTTTAATACCTCTATTTTAGGTGCTGTTTACCAAGCGGTTGTTAAGGGGGATGACCAGAGCCGACAGTGAGGCAAGGGGAGCGCAGAGCAAAGTTTAGCTACGCTTGCCTACTTTATGAATGATACGTTAAAACTTAGCCACTAAAAATAGTAGATTCGCTGTGCCTCTTTGTAAATCTCTGTGGGACTGAAGAAGCGATTCTGAACTGAAACGCACTCTCCCTGAGGGACTTTTTTCAGCACTGAGCCCAATTATTTTTTAAATGAGGGGTTTAGCCCTCCAGGGAAGCTATAAATATGTCCATAGCTGAGCTGTAGTGGGTTATATATTCCCAATTGTCCTATTAAGGGAATTCAGTAAAGAAAACAGGAGACCATTTCTCCCTAGTAAAAGTACTAGCAGCTGTTTTCTTGCAGTCTAAGTGATACTGCACATTTTACTCTTGAATATAGTGTTTGGCCACATCTAACTTCATGAAAATTTAATATCTCAGTGGTTGAAACTGGCCACTTTTGTTTTTTGGATCATGGCTGGTGCAGACACTTTAAGTGTCTGTTGATAATTGCTTCTAAGGTTGAGAGACAAGAAACAAATCTTTTGTATCTTGGGGCAGGAGGGAATAAGCAGACACAGAATAATTCACGTTGGAAAGGAGCTCCAAAAGTCATCCGGTCCATCCCCTGCTCAAAACAGAGCTAACTCCAAGTTAGATGAGGCTGTCAAGCCAAGCATTGAGAATCAGGGATACAGAGTCCAGCCCTGCTGGGCTCCCACTCCAGGGCTTAATAGGTCTTGTGGGAAAGTTATTTTTTCCTTATGTCCAAGTGAACAAGTCGTCTTCTGCAGAGCTGCTTTCTAGCCAGTTGGTCCCCAGCTGTGCTACTGAATGGGGTTGTCTGTCCTAGGTCCATCTTGCCTTTGAACTTCTTAAGGTTCCTGTCATCCAGCTTCTCTGCTGTGCTGAAGTTTCTCTGAATACCAGCTTTCCCCTCCAGAGCATTAACCTCTTCCCCCAACTTGGTTTCACCTGCAAACTTGCTGAGGGTGCTCCCCATCACATTGTCTGTGTCACTGATGAAGATGTTAAACAGAATTGGCTTGTAATCAGCTGTGAGTTAAGACTTTGAACCTTCAGCCACAACCTCTTGAGCCTGATGGTCCAGGCAGTTTGTCACATACCTTATAGTGCACTTGTCTAGTTGGTGTCTTCCCCGTTAGACTGCAAGCATATTAAGGGAGACTGTTAAAAGCCTTGCTGAAGTAAAAGGGAAATTTTGTTTTCCCCAAAGCCAGTCATTCCATCCTAGAAGGCAATCAATCAGGTTGGCCAGTCATTATTTGCTCCTGTTAAATCCATGGTAGCTGTTCCCAGTCACCTTTTTACTGTTCATAAGCTGGAATGGTTGCCACAAGGACTTGCTCTGTGATCTTCCCTGGAACTGAAATGAATCTGACAGACTTGTTCCCTGGGTTGTTCTGCTTTCCCGTTTTGAAGGCGAGTGTAACTTTTGCCTCCTCTAGTCAACATGACCTGTCAAAGGTGAGAGAGGGCAGCTGTACAGTGATCTTGGCCTGTGCCTTCTGCATGTTCAGACGAATCGTTTCTTGTCCTATCTACTTATATGTGTCTAATCTAGGTAAGTAGTCCTTAACTCAGTCACCTGTTACTGAAGGAAGCAGTTTGAAAAAGACAAAGTACTAGGCAGAGAGACATGGGGTGCTTGAGAGCAGACCTTGCCAGTGATGACTAAGGAGGCAAGGAAGGTACGAAGTACTTCAGTAGTTTCCTTGTTCTGCATGATGAGTTCTCCTGCCCTGTTCAGCACTGGGCCAGCGTTCTCCTTCCTCCCTTTTGCTGCTGACGCATCCACAGAAGCTCTCTGTTGCCTTTCCCATCCCTTGCAGGTTTCCCATCCTTTGCAGGAACTCCAGCCAAGCTATAGACTTCCTAGCTCTCTCCTTGCATTCCTCCTGTATTCCTCCCAGGGAGCCTGTCCCTGCTTACACCTTCTGTAAATGGCTTTTTTAAGTTTGAGCTCACTCAGAAGTTATTCTTCATGCAGGCCAAAACTTGCCTTCTGCCTTAGCTCCTTGTTTTCTTGCACACTGGGGTGGATTGTTTGTGTGCTTTAGAGAGGTTGTCTTTCAATTTCAACCATTTCTCCTGAGTCCCTTGGCATTTCAGGTAATTCTCCCACAGTCTACCACTTACTAATTTCCTGAACAGGCCAAGACTGCTGCTCTGAAATCCAGGATCTTTTTTCAGTTATTTGCCTTCCTCACTTTACTCAGTATTTTAAATTCTTACATCACTTCATAGTCGCTCTGGCTAACGCTGCCGTCAGCCTTCATGTCCCTAGCCATTTCTTCCTTAATTTGTACCATGTACAGCAGTGTGCATTGTCAAAGGAGTGCCTGCACAAAGTCTTTGATGCTCGCCAGATTGCCTGTGCCCTGCTGTTCTGCTCTTCCAGCAAATGTCTCAAAGTTCCCTGTGAAAAAGGCCCTGTAATTGTGAGGCTTCTTTGAGTTGTTTAAAGAAGGTTTTGTCCGCTTTCTCTTCTTGACTGGGCAGTCTGTAGCATATGCATACCATGTTTACCCCTTGCTCACCACCGCTGTGATCCTCATCCATGAGCCTTCATCCTTGACTCCTTGGATCAACAATATGTTATGTTGTTGAAATGGTGGGAAACAGTGTGCTGACGTAGTAAACTGGTGAGAAAATATGTTTGCACACAAGGGGAATATCAGCTTACTCCTCCTCCCTGCATGACTTGGGACGAGTCACTTCCCCTCTCTTCTGCTTCCCCATGTCTCAGACTGTGAAGTCTCTGTGGTAAAGACTGTCCCTTACATCAGGTCGGTGTGTTCCCTGCCCTTCTATAACAAAGACAGCTGATGTGCAAGCACTGCTGTCTTCCAAAGATTGCAGGCATCATCGCATTAGTATTTCTGAATGTCGCCTACAACCTGTCTTTGTGGGAGCTGAGATTTGGTGATACAGAGAACCTGCAAATCCACTTCCCAGTGGCAGAGTAGGATGGCAATGTTCCCATGCACCAAAGCAAAGCTGGAAGGAAACCTGGTTGCTAAAAGCAAGTGTATGATGTTTGTACAGGATTCTCTCATTACCAGGAACATAGTGATTTGGGGCATAGACAGGGGAAAAGATCATACTTTAATTTCCTCTGCCAAGTGTAAGGATTTTGAATTTCCCCGAGTTATGAGTAAGCTGGTTAGGACAACAGGGCAGGATGAAGGCAAAAGGCAATGTAGATGAGTGTATGATGAAAATAAATATTCAAACAACGTGTTCAAATTACTTATACATGTGGAAAGACAAAACATTTGCTGTATTTTTCAGTCAGGAGGAATCTTTACATACTCTTGAATAGCTGATATCTGCTTCGTTCACTGTCAAAGCTTAACTTCGTTAAGTCAAGCCTTATTTTCTTTTTTGTAGTATTTAATAGGGCCTCCTTGTTTGGGTTACAAAACATGGAGGTTCTTAGTGCACTGTGTGCTTTTTTTCTGTACCTTACACCTAGGAATCCGCATTTTTAGGCTCAATTATGTGCATGAAGACCTTAATTAAGAAAAAATATTTTTCTAAACTATCCTGCTTATGATGTTCAGTGGTGTTTCCTCTGCCTCCTACATACTCTTCTCTGTGTTTTGCATTACCAATAGCTAAAAGCTACCTGCTGCCAAGTTGTTCACCTTAGTTTTCTGCTGTGAGAACTGTGCTGCGTCTCTCGACTTAGGTAGTTTTAAGTAGTGTTTGGCACTGTGTGGCATATTGGCCATGGTGGTCAAGTTTAGCTCCCCTTCTGAACTTCAGGTTGCCAGTGGCTGTAGATCAGACAATAAAGGAAAAATGGTTTAATTAATCTTAATACCATTTTGAGCCTACTGCTGCAATCAGTTGATCATGTTTATAGACCTACTTATTCTGACATAAAACCCTACTGAAAGAAAAGGAACTTCAATGAACAATGTGAGGGTTTGCAAGATCCATCCCTTGCTCATATCAGTAGCTATGCCTTGTTTTGAACAAGGCTCGATTTACTTTAATTTCTATATTAGTGCAGGTTACATTGAGCAGAACATTTGATGTATCTAATTGATTTTCACTGTAATACTGTTGAAACACAAGTCACTGCTGTATAATCATTTGTTTCACCCTTAAAATTCTGTATACAGATCTGGTCCCCTGCGATATCAGTGTGTAACCAGATGCTCTGTGATCTAATCAAGGAATATGCTATCGCTTCAACACTTAGCAGCAGAAAACTTCATCAAAATGGAAAATTTATCTAATATTTAAAGTAAAATGCAGTTCAAAGAGACAACCATGAAAAGCAGGGGTGTACAAAATTTTAAGACATTTCTCAGGTTAAAAAAAGCAAAATCCAAGCAAGAGCTTAAGATGATTTGTCATGGCTCCATTTATTGTTAAAGAAGAAAATGTTATAGCTGTCACTTCAGTTTATAGGGTTTGTTCCTGTTCAGTTAAAATAGCATCACCATCAGAAATGACTGACTAGCAGGATTTCATTAATGTGATACTTATTTGCCACAGCATGCATGCTTTGGAAAGTAATTTTGAAAGGCACCTACAGAAGCATCAGTAGCAGGCAAGACTTGTGCTCTCATTTTGAGACTAGGATTTGGATCTCTGAGGGCCTCGTGCCACAGTCCATTTCAGAAATACAAGTCCTGCTGACCTTGAAGGAGTTTTGCAAGCGGTGTGACGTAGGCTGTGGAACAGACCTGCTTGCTGCAGTGAGTCTGACCAGAAGCATCCCCTCCGGCTGGGACAGCAGGAGTGCAGCTCTGCCTGCAGCCAGACAGTATTTCTGTATACACTGCCAGATTTCACCATGAGGTATTCAGAAGGCTAGTGGCAGACAAGGGTGATGAGCATCTCCTAGGGTCAGCTCATCTCTCCATAAAGCAAGACAGTCTCTTACAGAAGAATGATCATGTGTTTGCAGATGTCCTTAGCTGTATCAGCTGCTTTCATGTAAATGCCTAAATGGTGAGCAAAATAAGTTGTTGTTTTTTTGTTTTGTGGTTGTTTTTTTTTTTTAATGAATGTACCTTGAGACAGAAAGAATTTTGCATGGCAAAATGTCTTACATATTTGTATTCAATTTCGTTAAGTTGTGGAAAATGATCACTTCTATACATAGGCATGTTAAGTATGTCTCGCTCTTGTCAAGAGCATGCAGTGGAGTTTCTGTACTTTCTCAGCAGAATGCAATGCTATCCTTGGCTCTGTCTGTTGTACTTACGTAGCAAAGGAAGGGAAAGAATTTTAGAGGTAAATTTAAGAAGGAAAACAGCATTCAGTAACCTTGTTGATGACCAGATGAGACTTGAAATAAAGAAAAGGTCAGAAAGGTTACATGTCCTTGGCATTGTTCAACTCTTACTTTAGTTGGCTATAAAGGTGTGGGGGGGATGTTGTTGGTTTGTTTTGTTTTTTTCTTTGCTTCTGTGAACTACATGGTGCACAGTTCAGTGTGCAGGGACAGACTCTCCTCATTGGCTCTAGGGATTTATTATGTGACTAGCTTTGCTGGAGTTACGCCAGGATTTCTTTGACATTCAGAGCCCGCTGACTTCAGTGAGCTTACAGGAGTAAGTAAGAGCTAGAAGAGAGTGAGGGAATGCCCAGACAGGCAATGAAACAAGGCACTACCTTTTCTTCAAGTTCCTGGGAGGTGCTGGTGGGGTAAATGCTGCCAGACAAATATAGTGTACTGAGAAGAAGGGCAGAGTTTGTTGCTAAGTGTTGTTACAGGTCAGAAAATCATGTTAAGAAAGAATCACTAATGACTTTGACTTTTAATATATGAATACAATATTTATCACTTTCCTTTGTTGTGTTTTTAGGGTCTCATGACTCATTTAGCTTCTACATCGATGAAGCCTCTCCGGTTGGGCCTGAACAGCCAGAGACGGTACAGAATTTTGTGTCTGTTTTTGGGACTGTGGCTAAAAAGCTGATGAGGAAGTGGCTGGCTACACAGACCATGAACTTCACCAGCCAGCTGGGGGCAGGTATACGGTATTTTGATCTTAGAATTTCCACCAAGCCCAGAGACCCAGACAATGAACTCTACTTTGCTCACGGTTTATTCAGTGCCAAAGTCAAGGAGGGTCTGGAAGAGATCAACGCATTTCTCGCTGACCACCCAAAAGAAGTGGTCTTCTTGGACTTCAATCACTTCTACGGGATGCAGAAATACCATCATGAAAAGCTTGTCCAAATGCTCAAAGACACATACGGAAACAAAATGTGTCCTGCTATATTTGCCCATGAAGTCAGCCTCCAGTACCTGTGGGAAAAGGAACACCAAGTGCTGGTGTTCTACCACAGTCCAGTGGCTCTCGAGGTACCATTTCTTTGGCCGGGCCAGATGATGCCAGCTCCCTGGGCAAACACAACAGATCCGGAAAAACTGATTCAATTCCTCCAGGCATCCATCACTGAAAGAAGAAAGAAGGGCTCCTTTTTTATATCTCAAGTAGTGCTGACGCCAAAGGCTAGTACAGTGGTGAAAGGGGTTGCTAGTGGTCTCAGAGAAACAATCACAGAAAGGTAAGTTTCTGGTGGGTAAGGTGTGCTGACTGTGCTGAATGTGTATGTTGGTAATGCTGCTTTTCTAATTCTTTTTAAAGAAACTCTAGCAGATGTATTTCTTCCATGCTACTGTGGGTTAGTCAGAACTTGGGCACAATCCTAAAATATTTGAAAAGCAACACACTGAAGGAGAAGCTTTTGTATCTTGAAAGAAAATCTGGCACTAAGGCCTAATGAGATCTTACTGGATTGGCCTAGCCTTTTTTTTTTTTTTTTTTTTCCTGAGTGCAGGTTTTTCCCATTTGTTTTGTTTTTCAAATGTGGTTTCTTACCATGAGCACTAAACATCTTGCCTTGGATTTCCTTACTGAATGTGGACAAATCTGTCTGAATGATCTAGATAATTTTTTATTTATGCGTCAGGCTTCAGGTATTGGATAAATGTTTTTTTTCATTTGGGCTCATTAGCAAAGCCTGACACTGCAGAATTTGTATCCTTAACTACCTTTACACACCTTAAAGATGTGTGGCTTTTCTCTGTGCATACCATCACACATTATATCAAAGATATCAGGGCACCGTTAATGTGAATTTGCCTCCTAACAGGCCTTCATTGATCATACAGAAAAGAGACTGCAGACCATTGTAGAGGTTGTATACATGGAATACTGTGTTGACAGGCCATTAGTTGTTACATTAAAAAAAAAGCTGTCTGTTCAAGACATGCATTATTTATACCATTCTGACTTTGATAAATCACAGCCAATTTTCAGCTTAAAGGCATATATGTGTGACTATGTTCTTGACAGCTTGGTAGGAAACCTGAAATTTAATGCCAAGACACAGGAGCTATTTTTTTTTCCGCTTAAAAAAAAGAAGAAGGGTTGCAGAGTATAAAAAATTTATAATGGGGATCAATGGTGTGCTAATGTTCTGCTTCCTGGATGGCTGTAGCTGTGGCAGGAAGGTCTGTTGGGAATGCTGTCCCGTTCTATGAGATGAATGACGCAGTGCCTGTGACACTACACCCTGCAAAGAAAACATGCCTCATTTTTGACAAAGGTTGAGCCATTTTTATGGCAGCTTTCCTAAGCGACTGTTAACTTTAAAAAACAAGGAAAAACTTTACCTGAAATGGTAAAACACTGACACAGAAGGTTTTATAAGCAGTGAGTATGATTCAGAAGTGCTTGTGCGACTGCATTTGCAGCTGTTTGTATATCCTCCACATATGTTTTTATAGGCTCCATTGAGCTGGGGATCTCCCTTTCTGGTGAGTCTGAAGAGCACTTCTCTGTACTGAAATACTGCTTTGTTGATGGATTTTACTGTTAAACACTCAGCTTGTTGTTCAGGGATTTGTTTTCCCTGGTAAACATCTTTCTGAGTGTTCTTTAGAACATAGAATCGTAGAATATCTCAAGTTGGAAGGGAGCCATAAGGATCATTGAGTCCAACTCCCTGCTCTTTGCAGGACTACCTAAAACTAAGCTATATGACAAAGATCATGAAGTAGCACAATGAAGAAACTACCAGGTTCGTAAAACTTGCTGCATCAATAAAATAGCCATTAAAAAACCTTTTCTTCTTCTCTGACTCCTAATGTGCTTCCTTGAAGGTGTTTGGAAAAATAAAAAGTTCAGGTGGTTTCTGGATATGTTTGGCTGAGCTCTGAGTGACTTGAGCCTTTGGACTCTTAGTATGCCTTTCTCTACAGCAAATTTTGAGATTATAACTAACTTGAAATGTCAGTAAATAATTGGGCTGGAATACCTGGAAATGTTGGTTTTCCAAATTGCAACTGAGATTTTACACGAGCCACCAGTGTGTAATCACATCTGCTGCATGAATAATTTTTTCTTTCTTTGCATAACTCTTTTAACCATTGATAAAGAAATGGACCTTCAAAATTATCTCCAAAGCTGGTATTTAGTCTTCCAAGTATGGCATCTCATTTTGAAATCCTTCTACTTACTACAAAAATACACTGCAGGAAGACACAGGCTTGGAATGTGTGTTAATCTACACAGAAACTGAGCTCGTATATTGAGTTAACTGCTCTGAAAGTAAACATGAAGTATACTCAGAACTGCTCCTCATTTCATGATGATCCTGTTAAAAAAATAAATAGATGAGCAATTAAAGGATGCAGTACAATTAGTAGAATTTACAGGATTCTCTTCAATCTCGCTGCATTAATGTTTCAGTAACTTAAAAGTACGTAATCCATACTAAAGGAGCTGGAGCATAGTTCCAGCTGCACTGTGTTTGCTACTTTGAACCATCTCATAATTATTTGTAAAAAGATTATTCTGTCCTTTTCAGAATAAATACACAGCTCAAATTTCATTATTGTGTCCAGGTAGATAACATATGTGCTTTTGTTGCCAGTTGCTGCATAGATTTATACACTTCATACTATTTTCTGCTTATTAATACGTGCTGGCAAAGAGCTTTGCATTAAGAATGCAGTATCTTGCTTTTGGCAGCAGTTTTGTAACCATACTTGGGTGGGGTTTTTCCCTCGCATTGAATTTTGAAAGATCTGAAGGCAAATGTGGAATAAGGTTGAACTTTTCAAATAATTCTGGCGTGGAGTTTTTTTCTCCTAAATTAAATACTATGTTTAAGAAATGATCCTTTGTAGTTTTCAAATAAAACCCATAGTCGTCTCTTTTTTTCCCCCATCCCTACACTGACCATTTCCATTTACATATTGACTTAATTCTGAAAATAGAGCAAGTTTAGATGCTTTCAGATCCAATAAAACATACCGGGTTTTGACCTCTGAGGTTGTTTGTTGCTCAGGAGATTATTTACAATTTGAAGTGCAGTGGCCACCTGAAAGGGAGAACATGGTTTCTCTCAATTGTGGCATCCGTCAGACCGGGAAACCTGCAAGCAGACACTATGCAGCAATCCGTGCTCCTTTCTGCTGCTTTATAGCTCATGGTGTGAAAGAGCACAGTGAAGTATTCCTCCGTAGCCAACACAAGATGGTTGCTTTAATAGCACTTCGTCGTGGCTGCTTGTGGCGGTGGAGGCCCACATGTTAAAACTGCAGTAGAGCAGTCCTAAGGCGACGCGTTTCAGAAGAAGTGATTCCTCATCCTGTTCCCTACAGCATGGATATGTAGAGAGATGGAAGCCCCATGGTAACCTTGATTAAAAAAAAAAGTTTCATGCTTCTAAGACTGAATTTAGTAGAAGATACACCAGTACTGTTTTTTACTGATAATGCTTGCTCACAGGCCTTGCTCCTGTCATCACATTTAATACTCTGTGGGACAATAATTTAAGAAGGAGAAATTATAAAGTCATCAAGCTTTCTATCCTGCACAAATACAAGAGGGAAAAGCTGTTTCTCTTGAGCTCTTCCTAGGACCACAGCTCAGCATTACAAAACTTTGTAACACAGCTTTCATCTTCATTACTTGAATGAGGAGAATCACTTGCATGTGTGCATGTTACGTTTCTTGGATTTGATGAAAAACTTTGAGGACTAAGAATATGTTTTCAGGCTTAACATTCTGTCACACACAGTTTAGATGCCAAGAAATACTCTTTGATTAGCAAACAGTACGTACCAAATGAATTACGTTCCCTCTGCTTATTGAATTAACTTCACAGTGAGGCAGCTGCCTTCAGTACGTCTGAAAGGCGGTTGTGAAACAACCTTTTGATGAGTGTAGAGCTGTTCTTCATAATAATCTAGTTTGTTTTCTGATTTGCAGTGAAATTACTAATTTTATCTCTGATGCTGGAGACAAGCATGATATTCTCTTTGTTGTCTCTGAGGTTGATTAATACAGAAGAATAGGTATCCTTCAGAGGATGCAAAAATCCTGTGATACTTTTAAAGCTTTTGAGAAATAGAAAATAAACACATACCCAGCTGATTGTCACTTGATTTCCAAATTAATCTCTAAGAATAATGTTCCCTGTAGCTTACATGTGACTAAATCCTTGCCCACCATGCTCAAGCTTCCCCCTTAGCAACCAAAGCAAATAAAAAAAAGAAAATCCTGCACATAAGGAACCTTTGAAGTGGAGGCAAAGCATCCACACTGTTAACAAAAGGGGTGGTAAGTAGGCCACAGAAGCTGTCTGGAGAAGAGCCATCTCTGGGTGCAGTTGTTAACTAAGCAGGGTCAGATTTAGCTAGCAAATAGGTGGATATTATATGAAAAAAAAAATCCCTGGGAGTCGCAAGAAGTGGGATTTTTGAGTCAGTTACCGAGGGTGCACTCCTTCTCCAAGCCATATCTCAGCCAGCTCAATTTTTGAGAGTTTCTGTGTTGCTGGAAGAGCGGGATTTGATGATGTTTTTGATCCACGCTTGGTACTGACTGATGCCATTCTTAAACTATTTGATGTGAAAAACAACAACAGAAATGGCAACCGTATTTTGCTAATTGTCTGGGCATCTTTTGTGCTTGTAGCTTTGGTGTCTCTCCGTTATGGGCTGTAGGAGAGTAGCAGGCTCTGACGAGCTGGCTTGGGTTTAGGACTCAGTGACAGCATAGCAGCACAGGTGGTGGGTGAGCTCTTTAACTGCCAAGAGGCAAGTAGACTCCGTCCCTAACTAGTGTATATGGTAGAAGCATGCTTATCCCTCACTGCATTTGACTTTGGAGGTGGCTGTCTCTCCCCCCTCCCCCCCCCCCCCCCCCCGCCCTTTTCTTTTTGACCCCAGAAGGCACAAACTATCATTCTGGTAAATTACTAGGGAAATTCAAAAGTACTCTCGGCAATCCAGCCAAATCCTTAGTATTTCTATTCTTCCTCAAGCTATCCTTAATTACTTTTCTAGTCTTACCACACAAGAGGCAATCTCCATGTTTGCACACAGAGCAGCACAGGGAGACCTTGGTTTCATTTGAAGCATCTATCTGCCACATCAACAGGCCTGCATGGTAAAATCCCAAATGGGCTGTGTATGTTCAGGCTGATTCTGCTGACAGGTGTTATAGTGGCATTTCATCATCAGAGCATCTGTCTGCACAAGGTTTTTAGTATAGTGTTCCCTTGGAAAGTGCTAGGTGGTTGTGTCTGATGGCTTTGGTCATGAAACTGGAATAGTATTAAAATGCCACAAAATACAAGAGCACAGGATTTTTTAATAACTTTGTTAGGGAAAAGTATTTATCTACATACCTATTAGTAGCCTGTGAGTTTTAGTCCAGAAGGGAAGTTGGCATGGTGATCACCAGCTCTGTGATCACCATCATTATCGGTGGCTTGGCTTTGGAGTGTTGGTTTGGGGTAGTTGGCTTGGTGTTTTCTTGTGGGGGGTGAGGGTGTCTCACAGTCTTTTCCTCTATTTGAACTGCTTGTAACTTTTATCACGTTATGCACCAAAACACCTGCTTGCAGTTACAGTATATGCCGTGTGACTATTTGTAAAGATATTTTATGTGATCCCATCATCACACTCTGAGCACAGCCTGACTCTGCGTATACAGAAAGCAGCAAGTGTTTTTCATCACTGGGTTCATTTCCCCAGCCCTGCTGCTGTAAGCTGTCACTAACATCTACTTGTCTCAAAGATTTCGTGCTTCTATCTGCATGGCTGCTGTAGTGAAATTGCAAATGGCTCATTAAGTCAGTTGGGTTTTCTTTGATCTTTCTAACATTACTTGGATCACTAAGGAAGCTCTACAGCTAGTAGATGCTAATAAGTGCTGAGCCCAGGGGAAATGGATTTGTTGGTGCTGGGCCTGGGTCTGCCTAGCTGCTTTTACCTCATTGTGAAGGGAACAGTTCCTTGATGGGTTGGTCCTTCTCCACCTTATTTATAAGGTACAAAATGAGCACAGAGGTTTACAGAAGCAAGCCTTTCCAGATTTATTCACATAATGACTTTCTGTAATACAAACACATTTAACACAAACTCAAGCAAATAGAAACTCAGCAGGTATGACAACATCCATGTCTCTATGTTGTATTAGTACTTGCACGCTGCAAGCCATTGCCTTCAGGACTATAGGAGCAAGTAGATCTATAGGCACATCCTTGTCAATTTTTAAGCAGAGAACTGGGCGGTTCTGGACTAACTAACATGCGTATGTCTGAAAGTTTGAATTTTTAATCTCCTGTAGCTGCTCTGTGGTCCTGGACTAGTAGGATATGGATAGAAATTGTCAAAAAATTTCTGTCAGTTCTTAAAACCCTGTTGCACGTGCTGTATCATTCCAGATGGATTTGGGCAATTCTCAGCATCCTCCAAAGCCTTAGACCTTAGACCTCTCTTAGTAACCTCTCTTCCCGCACCTCTCGAGTGGATGGACCTCAAGGCAGGGACTGGGGGAACAAAGTCCCTCCCACTGGAAGACAAGATCAGGTTCAAGACCCCCTGAGGAACCTCAACATACAGAAGTCTATGGGACCTGATGAGGTGCATCCCAGAGTCCTGAGGGAATTGTCTGGTGTGTTGCCAAGCCACTCTCCATGATATTTGAAAAGTCATGGCAGTCAGGTGAAGTCCCCGGTGACCGAAAAAAGGGAAACACTGCACCCATTTTTACAAAGGGTAGCAAGGAGGACCTTGGGAACTACCGACCTGGCAGCCTCCCCTCTGTGCCTGGGAAGATCATGGAACAGATCCTCCTAGAAGCTATGCTAAGGCACATGGAGGACAGGGAGGTGATTCAAGACAGCCCGCATGGCTTCACCAAGGGTCCTGCCTGACCAGCCTAGTGGCCTTCTATGATGGAGTGACTACATCAGTGGGCAAGGGAAGAGCTACAGATGTCATCTGTCTGGGCTTCTGTAGGGCCTTTGACACAGTCCCCCACAACATCCTTCTCTCTAAATTGGAGAGATATGGATTGGATGGATGGATGGTTTGGTGGATAAGGAATTGGCTGGATGGTCATATCCAGAGAGTAGTAGTCAACAGCTCAATGTCCAGATGGAGATCAGTGACAAGTGGTGTCCCTCAGGGGTCCATATTGGGACCAGTACTGTTTAATATCTTCATCAGTGACATAGACAGTGGGATTGAGTGCATCCTCAGCAAGTTTGCAGACAACACAAGCTGAGTGGTGCAGTTGACACACCTGAGGGACAAGATGCCATTCAGAGGGACTTGGACAAGCTTGAGAAGTGGGCCTGTGTGAACCTCATGAAGTTCAACAAGGCCAAGTGCAAGGTCCTGCACCTGGGTCAGGGCAACCCCCAGTATCAATACAGGCTGAGGGCTTAAGGGATTGAGAGCAGCCTGGCAGAGAAGGACTTGGCGGTACTGATGGATGAAAAGCTGGACACGAGCTGGCAATGTGTGCTCACAGCCCAGAAGGCCAACCATATCCTGGGCTGCGTCAGAAGCAGCGTGGCCAGCAGGTCGAGGGAGGTGATTCTGCCCCTCTACTCCACTCTGGTGAGACCCCACCTGGAGTGCTGTGTCCAGCTCTGGGGCCCTCAGTACAGGAAGGACATGGACCTGTTGGAGCGGGGCCAGAGGACGCTACAAAAATGATCAGAAGGATGCAGCATCTCCCCTGTGAGGACAGGCTGAGAGAGCTGGGGTTGTTTAGCCTGGAGAAGAGAAGGCTGCGGGGAGACCTTATTGCAGCCTTTCAGTACTTTAAAGGGGGCTTACAGGAATGATGGGGACAGACTTTTTAGCAGGGCCTGTTGTGATAGGATGAGAAGTAATGGTTTTAAACTAAAAGAGGGTAGGTTCAGACTAGATATAGAGAAGAAAATTTTTACGATGAGGGTGGTGAAACACTGGCAGAGGTTGCCCAGAGAGGTGGTAGATGCCTCATCCCTGGAAACGTTCAAGGTCAGGCTGGATGGGGCTCTGAGCAACCTGATCTAGTTGAAGATATCCCTGCTTATTGCAGGGGGGTTGGACTAGATGACCTTTAAAAGTTCTTTCCAACACAAACTATTCTGTGATTCTCTGACCTCTTTGTTATGGCATGTCTCAACCCACATATCTATCCTGGCTTCACTCCAGGAGGATTTTAGTTTATTGTTGATGCGTCCTCTGCAGTCCCTTGCTATATTTTTACAAGCTATATAATGCATTTTTTAGTCTACCTTTTCCCTGATGGTCTGTGATGTGGTTTGTTTCATTTGTGGTATAGCAACCCTAGTTCATCAATGTGCAGTTCTCATTAAATAAAATATGAGATCAATTCAGAAGTTACCAGTATTACTGGAAGCATGAGACTTCTCACAATGTCTGCCTATTTTTAGTGCTGATCAGAACCAGTAAGAGCTCTCCAAATCATCAAAACATTTTTGTTTTTAAAGCTAATTTGAGATCACATCAGTGGTATATTGGTTAATATTTTATTTCCTTTTTTAAGAGTTTGCTCTACAGTTGTTAGTTTTGTTAGATGTGACAGCAAGTGCATGTTTGTGTAAATTGTTTCAAGCCAGCGATTACAAAACCATTTGTTCTTTTTCCCATTGGTGCAGCTTTTTATTGAAAACTGCAGATATTTTAAAGTCTACTCTTTTTTTTCAGGAATGCATCTTTCAGTATTTTTCTCCAGGGAGAAGTCTATTTTAGCAAAATAGATAATGTCAAAACATTTCAACTTTGTACTTCTATTAATTCTGTCTTGTCTTCAGATTTATGTTACAGTGTTAATTGCAATATTCAATGGTGTTTCTATATTCACAGCTTTTCATTTTTGTATTCAGAAACAGGTCTTGAACTTTATTTGATGGGAAAGGCCAACATTTTGTATTTGCTTACTAATTTGAAACAAAATCATGTTTTGAACTGCTGGAGTTTCTCACAGAACAGCAGTTCTTGGTTTCGGGCTGGATCTAGTTAATACCACAATGGGGGTATAGCCCTGAAGTACCCAGCGTTTACTCGCCCCTTGATATCACTATTGATCAAGTGACAGTCTGCAGACAATATCATCCTTTTCCTCTCATTCCTAATGTCCATTTTAATTTTGTTTATGACTGTTGGAAATTACGGTTTTATCCATTAGCCATAGAGTGAATACCACTGGCCAAGCAAAGTGGCAATATTATTAACAATAATAATTCACCTCATGTGCATGGTAATAAACACTGTAGGAGGACAGAGTTCTTCAGGGAGACAGTATTGTCTAAGGAGTATATGGCACATCTCTAGGACTTTTACTTTTTTGCAGGAAAAATCAGTCAGAACCTGTTTTTAATTTTTCTCTAGGAAAGTTCAACCTCATTATATTGGCCAAAAGTGAAGTGGTCCAACCGCCGTCTTTAAAATTTAAAATGATTTGAAGTGAAGACAGACAGCGTGATGGTAGATGTAGTCTAGAGTTAGTGACTTGGGACTATGCAATGTGGAAGTGTTTGACTCAGCTTTATGACTGATCTGAATTTTGCTGTCAGTCATGTTATGTTGCCATTGATTGCATCATCTAGACATTTCAAGACTGTTGGCTGTAAGGTTGAGTTAAAAGAAAAGATGAATATTGGCATATGATTACAGAATCTGGCAGTAATGAATGTTAAAAAGGATGGCTCAAAGGTCAGCAGAATTATCTACCAGAGTGAAACAAGCAGATTTTATTCCTTCCAGTGGATTACTTTGCACAGTACAGTAAGTAAACTGTACCACTGTTATCTTAATGATAGGCCCTTGTGAGTTGGTTAAAATAACTGTATTAATCCTGCTTATCTTCATGTTAAGTTCTGCTATACTCAGTGTGGAGCTTGGAAGTTATTTTTTCATCCAGTGTTTGAATTGTCAGGATTCCTCTTGGAGCCTTCTTTGCAACTCCCAGTATCACTGGGGAAGATGTTTTATAAAAGCTGTAAGAAGTGAATACATTCAGGCAGAGAGGAGAGCGATCTGTGTAATCTCCACAGCAGAATTGCTGAAGGACTAGCATGAACATTGCACACATTAAAGCAGACCTATGAAAACAGTGGTTTAGAGAGGAGAGCAGCAAACACACTGCTCTCATCTAAAAATGGCAGGGAAATGATCTGAGCCCTCACAAGCTTTCAGGAGAAGGTGAGACTGAAGAGCTTAACTGGAAAGAAGTGATAATTAAAGATACAGAGGTTAATGGAAAGTAGGATAAATGTTGATGAGGTTTTGCAAAAGGTGGATGCTGTCACATGATCTTCATGTGGTTTTGTAAGTAATTCTATGGAAATTTTACAGGAAAATTTTGGGATTTCGGTAATGCAGCTGGTAAAGTATTAAGTAGGATATTATCAACCGAAATGGAATTTGGGAATAGGAAATGGAGTTGAGACTGGTTGGAAGTACCAGACTGAAGAGAAGATAATGGCAGCATTCCTCAAAGAGCCTGGTTGTCTTAAATATTTCCATGAAGGACCTTGGATTCAGCTGTAGTAGACTGCTATCGGAGTTTGCTGATAAAACAAAGTAAGAGGCTATCATCATAACAGAGGACAGCTGAGGGGTAACATACAACAAGAACTGGATGCTTACAGTATTTAGAAATGAGCTGCAATTCAGTGGTATAAAACGCAAGGTCATAATGATGGGAGTATGCTCTGGTAAGGTGGGATCTCGTCAGCTGGGGAAGCCAGGCAAGGCAGATGCTGGAGTGTCACCCATGGCTGGCTAAAGCTGAGCCCCCAGTAGAAAGCATCTGGGGAAAAGAGCAGTGTCCTCTTGGTAATGCAGTGGGGCACTTCCAGCATGCACAGAAAGGTGGTGATATTACTGGGTGTGGGTAGGAGATGCTTTTGGATATCCTGTGCAATTCCGATCATCCATGTTCTGGGGAGAAGATTAAAATTGGCACAGATGCAAAGAGGGACTACTAACTAGGATAATCAGGGAATGAATTGCTGAAGACGTCGGGAGAGCTTGTCTTGTTCGTCCTAGCACAATGAAGCCTGAGATGCTATGCGATTACTGTCTATAAATATCACAGGGGAATAAATACCAGGGAGGGAAAAGAACAGTTTAGGCTAAAGGCCAGTGTTCTCACAAGAGCAACGGTTATACACTGACTAAATAAATTTAGGCTGGAAGTGAGAGAAGGGCTCCCTGCCATCACAGCAGTGAAGTTTTCCAACAGTCTTACAGCTGGAAAAGCAGGAGTGAGAAAGGTGACTGCTTTTAAGATGAGCTCTATCAGCTTTTGAAAGAGGAACAGAGATCATTAGCAGATTCCTCCCAGGCCCTCTTCCACAGGAGAATGTCACAGCTGCTAACCCGCCTTTTCAAAGGCAGCTGTGCATGGTCTTGTCCATGCCACTTGCTTTGTCACTGGAGATGGGAGGACAGGACCACACAGTACAGCGTTCCTCTCCCTGCTAGGTTGCTTGCGGGAGCCCCAGGAGCAGTCTGGTCTCGAGGCATGTGAAGACCCACCACCCGGTGATGGGGAAGCAGGCGCTCTTGCAGTATTCCTTCATAGCCCCACTGGTTATTGAGGAGTCAGAGAAGTCTGTGTTAGGGGGACAAATCCTGCTGACGTGGGACCACCTTGGCAGGAAGATAGCCTGGTGAGCGTGTCTCCCCCAGCTGTAGCCAGAACAAACATTTCTCACTGTGAAAGAGCAGTGGCTATTCTGTAGTATCTCCTGGGTACTGTATTTGGCATCATTATAATTGGTATAATACAGGATTTATCATGTGAATGTTTTGGGCTTGTTAATACTGGGTTGTGAGGAAAGCAAGTGGAAGGAATGAGGAATAGCTCAGAGAAGGCTGCTCCTTGTAAATGATTCACAGCAATGCCCAGGATGCTGTTTAGTAGGATATTGGTTCTGGGATCCAGCTCATTAACAAAGCTGGTTTAGCTGCGCGAGGCCAGACCTAGAAGCCAGAAAATGTATAAAGGATAATAGGCAGATTAGTCTCCCTCTCTGGTGAGATGAAGCAGTTTTTATGGAGGAGCTAGTGGGTGTGTGACAACCCTAGACCCCCTCAGCCTGTGGTCTGGGCGCAGGGCTCGGGTGCTGGTTGGCAAAACCCTAGGTGGCAATGACAGCAGTGTAATAAAGATCCTTGGTGCTGTGTATCTATTTGATACACACCTTGCAAGGGAAATGATAAAACTAGCTTTGGACATGAAGTCTTGGTGGAGAAGGAGGTGGAGGAAGTTCAGTCCATGCAAAAAGTCAGTTGCTGATGTAATCAAAGGAAGCAACAGCAGGAAGCAGAAGAGGCGGTGCCTCAGATGAAGAGCGGTACAGCAGGGAGGAATTTTGACGCTGACCAGAAATTTGCTGGAAAAACGGATTTGTGAGCACCATTGATACTGTTTGTGAAATTGGATCAAACTTGATGACTAATTGTATTTGAGGAAAATATATAGGAAAACATTGCACCTTGATATTTTCTAACTTAATGTTTTAGAAATATTGAAGTGTTTTGACAGTTTCAAAATAACTTTATTTTAAAATGACACCTAATCTAAAATTATTTAAATTTTAAAAGACCAAAAAGTAAGAAAAGAGTGTTTAATTGGCTACGCTGAACATTAACTAGACGTTTATTTTTTTAATTAACTGAAAAAAATGTATGTTCCTATATAATTTTGTCCCCCACCATCTCATTTCCTGACTTGTTTTAATCACATCATTCAAATCAGAGCTGTAATTATGCCCAATTTCTGTTACTCAGATGTGCAGCCTGAAGCTCTTACTATATTTTCTGCTTCTTCTTGCTGTCCAGATAGCTGCAGTGATGAAAAATTAAGATTTCCCTGTACCTTTTTTCAAAGGCAATTATTTTTGTCATAATTTTCAATTTAAATTTTGTTGGATGGATTGCTTCCTTGTATTCTTCTTGCTGATGTTTCATGAATGAAGCAGATTTCCACCTTCTCTGAAGAATCAGAAAATGTTAAATTCCTGGGAATGCTGCAAGACCCAACTCTTCACTGCAACTTTCTCTGATTTGAGTATGGTTATTTTCCTTACGTTTTTCAACGTTACATTCAATATGGATTATTCTATAGTATGTCTGTCTGAGTAATATATTGTGAAACACACTGAGCAAGGTACTATGGCAGACAGCTACGTGCAGTTTCGTATACTTTGGTTGTGTGTTCTCTGCCCCTGCAGACTGACTTTATATCTCCACTTGATGGAACAAAAAAATTAACCACTTAGAGCTGTTTATCTGAAAGTAAATGGAAATTGCTTTGCTCTGTATTCAACAGCAAAGGATTAAAATATAGGTGAGATTTAGTTTAATTTCGACCATCTGCAGGAAGAAAACCATTTTGCAGGCTACTCTATTAGACTAAAAAAAAATCCATATTTTACCTCTTTAATGAAGTAATTTAGATTTATTGTAGTATCTGTGTCAGCAGAAACTGTGCAACAACGTGTGAAATTCTGTTACAGGTCATACAGTGGAGTGATAGTGCTGGCAGCCAGAAGCTTCTTAAATAAACTCTGCCTTCCGCCTACCTGCCCTGCTTTCCCTAGTAGTGATACATACCTTTTTACTAAGTTTTCCAGTTACTCAGAAGTGGGTTGTTTTTCAGAATTGCTCTGCTAATTCATCTGTGTTCTGAGGTTCTGAGCAGGGCTAAACACTGGTAAAAATCATCTCTTCTTGTTCACCCTATTTCATTGTTCTCCACATTAAATTTCAGAGTATTTCCTCCATGCACAATGTTGTGGGTTTTGGGTTTTTTTTGTTTTTGTTTTTCTGGGGTTTTTTTTAGTTCCTTGCCTTTTAATCTCTCTCTTCTTTCTTACATCACTCAAATTTTACATGCTCAAGAATGTGGGGCTGAGCCATCAGCAGCAAGTGAAACTCTGAACTGGGGAGTAGCTGGGCAGCTCTGTACCAGAGTCTCCTACCAAGTTCCTCAGCTGGAGAGCTCTTTGAAAGGTCCCAGACGACACATGGTGGCAACTCTTGGAGAACCTTGGCCGTGAGTGGTCTAGTACTGGCTACAAAATACACCTGTGACAAAGCAGTTCATGCTCTGCTGTCAACTCTTAACACCTGATTTGAATGGTTTAATACAGTGATTCAAGGGTAATGAGTGTATAAATAAACCATAACTCATTTTTTAAAGAACTAGAAGATGGGAAAAAGCCCCAAACCTGTAGCTATTCCCTTGACTGGTGACAGATGTTTTCTTACATAAAGCAGAAGTTTTCTCTGTTTCACAGGCAGTGATATAAGTTCCAGTTCCTGTTTCTGAGTCCACGCTTATTGTCGTTTCTGTGAACTTCTTGGCATTTCTGGAACAGTCCCTGTGTGGAACTGGGACCAGGACTGACTGTATCAAGCGGGTTAACTATGCCATGTGCAGGCACCTGTGTAAACGAGGGTTCAGGCGTATCTCTGTTTAGGCTACAAAAGGTTGAAAGGAATGATGTCTGAACAGCACTCAGATCTCTCTTTTCCCCTCCATTTTCATAGCTTAAGACTTCCACCACTGTTAGGAAAATGGGAGATGTTTCTCCCGTGTCGCCAAAGAGATAACTGATTAGAAGAGCAGTTGATGAGCTTGTCTAACTTGATCTGCTGGCCCACTGAGAAAAGCCAGCCTTTGAACACAGGCATCCTCATGGCAGGCAGTAGTTTTCCTGTTAATTCATGGACTATCATGTATTTGTCCATACTAGCATAACTATCTGTGTTACAAGGCCTTCTTCAGTCATGATGTAAAAGCTAAATGCCTCACTTTGTGTGGTAGCAGTTCAGGCTTTTAGCTCTGACGTTGCCTACTTCATTTCCCCACTACATTGACCAAGAGAGTAGCCAAAATACTGGAGTTGCCTCATTAATGAGATCTTTTGTACTATAGGGTCCACTGAGTCCTTTCCCAGCTGTCTCTATTCCCAATGCTATTAGTTAATGCCCTAGGTGCAATGGCTAAAAACACAGAATGAGGGAAAAAATAGGATGTTGAACATTAATCACCTTCAGAACCACCATTTGCTGGTATTAAATATCCCATTGCATTTTTGTACAGACATAGAGGTTTAGGTTCAATAAATTCAGCTGAAATGTTCTTTGAAGGGAGGGCAGGAAAGGCCCTTCTGAGCTCTTTTCTGCCTCCACTTAAAAATGAAACCCAGAAAGCCAACAACAGCTCAATAGGAGAGCAAAGGCATCTGGCCCCTGCTGACTCTGCAGAGTACAGTACTATGATCAATTATGTTAAAATATTCATCTGACCCCAGCACGGTAGTCTGTGTCATCTGATTAAATGCGTTTCCAAACTGTATAAAGCAATTGGAGATGACTGAATTATAGGTAAGCATTTCAGAAAAATAAATTCAGGGCTGTTGGATGTTAGTGTAGATAGTTCTTGCAACGTGACAGCTGGTAGGCAGTGTAGTGTCCACGCAGTATCCAGGGAAAGGAATTCCCACCTGTGTGCCTTCAGGACGATAAATAATAAAATTGCACCTAGCGTTGCCCAGATTTTCTGGTTCTAGTCAGTCTGGCCTTGGTAGTGGAAATTTTATGGCCACACTACTGCGGCCTAGAGAGGATCTGAGGGGTAAGGAAGTGAATCTAAGGAGTTCTTTCCCAGCCCATTCATGCTGAGCTTATGTAAATCTCTGTGCTTCGGTTCATTTGTTCTTGGTTGTGTCGATTTCACAATTTGGGAGGTCCTGTTATAAATCAAATCTCGTCAATGAACTGGGCCATTTGGGACAGAGGAAGAGCAAAAATGGTTGATTTGTTTCTGTTAATCCAGACTATTTCTATGTGTTAGAGGTCTAGAGGTCTCTTGTCTCTAGAGGTCTATTAGCACAACTGAGGGAATGGTAAATTTTGATTAGGGATGAGAAACAAACAGCTTCCACAGAAGAGGACCTTTTAAACTAGTTTTGCCACAGAGAAAATTATAGTAGAATGATGTACTGCGGAATGGTACCTAAGGTTCATGTTCTGTGGGGAAGCTTATTTACTGATGAACAGTAAATCTTTAGTGGGAGCAGAGTGAGGACATGGTGAACGCTCTTGAGCACCACACCTTAATGCCATTATTTTTGGTGGCATCTATTTGTGGGTACTCTAGGTGAAGCTAATGAGGATGTATAAGGATATTTACACAGGGATCCTCTGAATACAGAGGAAGGTTGGAACATCTCCATCACTGGGGGCTTGTAAGTACTGATTAAATTGAACATTTACCAGGAGTGGTTTGTATTGTTGATCTTTCTGTAATTGATCCTGCCCAGGATGGACTGAATGAACTTGAATGACTTTTCAAGGTTCTTTCCAGTTGTGATTTTATGATTCAGTGACATGCAAGACATCCACTGCTCCCACTGGAGCTATGAATTCTCAGCATCCTTGAAAAGCCAAAGTCAGCATTTGCTGAATTACGACTCCAGAATTAGTCAGGGTACTTGCAAACGTGGGTAAAATTGGATGCAGGGGAGAAAAGTTAGAGTATAGGGATTCAGATTCAGGCTGGCATGAGTACATCCTCCTGCAGAGGAGTGCTGTTTTTCTTGAACAGTAACACCTGTCTGCAAAAGGCTTCAGGGAGGCAAGTGTGTGCTTCGCTGGAGAGGGAAGAAATGCCACACGTCACTTTGCCCTGAGCAAGTGGATCTGCTTCAGTTCTTCACTGGTGTTACTGGTAATGGGCGCTTAATGCTATGCAGCATCACACTCTGTAAATGAGACCAGTTTCTCACTCTGGATTAGGTCGTACTGGCTCCCTGCACTCCAGAAGAAAACCTGTTCCCTGCCTTTAGTGATCATTAACTCTCATTAAACAGTGAACAGCCCTTTTGTTTTGCGTTTACAAAGTTGGTTTTCCTCCTCCTCTCCCTTGAAAGCTCTGCAGAGAGGGACGGCTGTTTCGCCATGGGAGGTCCTGTCTTACAGCACTGCCATCGTTAGTCTTCTGTCATGTTGTCAGGCTTTGATGACTCAAGCATTAAAAAAAAAAAAACCAACCACCCCTCTTTCTGAACTAAAATAGCCTAAGAGCAAATTTTTTTCAGCAAATTTTAATGCAATTAGTTAGTTCATATTTTCTTTCTGAAAGCTCGTAATGGGACTCACAGTTTTGCTGCTTGAACTGAAGCTACTTGAATATTTAATTAATATTTTTTAAACAAAATTCAATACCGTTGGAGTCCACTTGAGATCTTTGACAGATTAACAAAAAAAGTTCTTGAATATTCAATAGCTTTGAAAAGGGCTATGCATGTTTTGTGGTTTAGGGCAGTGTTTCTCAGCTGAGTTCTTTAATGCATCAGAAAATGGTTGCTGAAAGAAATGAAAAACTTCAAAAGAAATCTGCTCACATTTCTGTTTATATGAGCAAGCAAACAGGACAGGGAAAATAGAGGTAATAAAATAACTGTCAAAGCTGAGCCTAGATTTTACTGGATTGAAAATGAAGATCACTGTAGCAATGCCATATGAGAAAGTACACGGCTCCTCAACAAAAAAAATATCTGGCAACTGTGATGTAGGGCGTGTTTGCATGCGTGATGTAAGCGATCCTGATACCCAAGCCATGCCCAAATGATGAGTACCTCTGACTGACCTAGTGAGGTGCCACCTAGAGGTAAAAGCTTTGGTCTCAGAAGAAATATAGCCACATTAAATACTTGCATGACACTGCATTGTCCAGCATAGGTAGATCCCTACTGCCCAGACCTTCTCCGCTCTCCCCCTTCTCATGCAGACTTTTCGGTGGGTCTGAGAGCCCCTGCGGGAGGCTGCTGGGCAGCATGGGTGGCAGGGTGGATCTGGCCCCTGGTGCCAAGGTGCAGCGGTGGTGGGCTGGGACTGGACCACAGCCCTTCCCATGAGGTCCTTCCATGTCACGGCTTGTCACACCGCTTTCACCCCCCTGCTCTCTTGCTCTCCTGGGTGTGAGGGGCAGCAGTCTGGTACCTCCTAGTTCCCAGTCAGTGCAAATAAATTATATATTCTATGTATTCCTTCAGGACAGAAAATTTTTCACCAAGATTACTGATCCCAATCCATAGTCAAATGCAGGTAACATGCCGTTCCCCTCCTTCCCCACCACCACTCAAACCCCCCCTGTCCTTTGGCTTTCCCCTCCCTGCCCTACTCATGCTGCTAGCCCTCTCCTCCTGCTGGGGACGTGGAAAAAGGAGTCGACTTCAGATGCTGGTTTGTAAGGCAGTGCTGCACTGGCCTGGCAGTGTGAAATCTGGCCAGCCCCGACCCAGGCTGGTGGAGCTGCAGCAGGATGAAAACAGTGCCCCACGTAGTGGGGTGAGAGGAGGAGACTCCTTGCTTTCTCCCTGCACAGGTTTTGCTGATGAGCACACCTTCTCCCTGACTCTAGGCTAAGGCAGGCAGCACCCTTCTGTGTGTGTGGCTCAGCGTCGCACAGTGGCTTTTGCAACCCTTAGGGCTTAGAAATGATTCATTCCAAGAACTGGGATTGTGGCCACAAGAGCTGGACTGCCCAGCTGCACGATGCAGCAACTTCAGTAAGTTTAAGGGCTGACAGTATTCTGCACCTGTCAGCTTTAAGGGCTGACAGTGTTCTGCATCTGTCAGCTTTTCCAGATGCCCGTCTCTTCATTTGTGGCATGCTAACATAGGATTTTCATCTTGTATGCCCTTCAGAACATTTATGCACAGCACTGAAACCTCACAACACATCTCTGAGACCAGTAGGACTCCTGATCAACTCATCCAGCTTTCACTGCCTCATTTATAGTGGAGACAGCTGAGGCACAGGAGGTCTGGAAGACTTGAGGTTGCCCTCAGGAGAGCTAGAGCCTGTCCTGAATGCAGTTTCAATAGTGGCATTGCTGTCATTATTACCAACATGACACTGTTTTATTAGGAAAACTCATTACACTAGCACAATGGAGCTGTGGATGTAGTTACAGTATGACTAAACCGCTGTAATTAGTGGGGCAACAGCAGACGTATTACTAACCTTGAGTATCTACAAGTGTGGCCCATACTCACATGGCTGGGCTGTCCTCAGCCCTTACAAGGTTGGGATCCATTGGTGCCAGAGCTTCTGTGAGACCCTTAAGCACGGACATCAACATCCTCCACAGGAGAGCCAGGACCTGCCTAACACAGAGGCAGTGATACTGTCAGGGTTTGCAAGCTGAGAGGCTTGCCTATGCTCATGTGCAAAGTCATATCTTATCAACACTGCAAGAATGTCTGCGAAGACCATAGTATGTATTGGGTTGCTGTGAGCACAGTCATGTAGGTGGCTGCCACACAGCATGGTTTGTGTTCCTCTGACTAAAACCCTTAATGAGAACAATTACTAGTTTGAGGCATGCAGAGACTGGAAATTACAAGGGAGGGTGAACAAGGTTTGTGCTGCTATCACAAAGGCACCCTGAGAAATGTTAAAGCAGGCTTGTTCTAATAATTATTGTGAGGATGTGAGATATTTGTACTGAAACTGAGCAACGTGTGGTTTCTTACAGTCATTGATGTAATCCACTTTCAAGATGGCACTATGGGAGGAAGATGATCTGTATGGGTTTTTTCTATGAATTTCTATCATAAGCAGAGTTGCGTAGCCTAGATCAAATCTTTTAAGGTCAGTGGAATCTTTTGTTCAGGTGTGTTTTTTTTTTTTTTTTACAGTATTGTGTTCTTTGGCTTTGCTATGTAAATAAGCTTTTTGTTGGATAATCTGATTCAATTTTTGACTTATCTTTGAATGCTGTCTCGTTTTGTGAACAAAAGGTTTCTGTGACTTTATGTAACAATTTGTGTATGAGCAAAGGGTCATGCCACTGTGTCCTCTGTGAAATATCAGCAAAATGTAAATAAACCATTTAACTACCAAGCGTAACTGGAGATGAAATGGCAGGGCAAACTGAGTTTAAGATAGAGCACTAATCGAAAGGAGCCATGACTATATGTTAAAGGCTGGCTTAATAAGAACACAGTAGGAAAAAGAAAACAGTATTTCAGTCTATAAGGCTAAGTGTATAGACAGCAGACTCTATGGTCTGAAGACAGAATTGCATCAGAACCAGCTTCAGGACAAATAAAGGACACCAAAAGAAGTTAATTATGCCTCAAGGGGGAGTAAAATATCAAGGGTATCAACTTATGCAGAAGAAAGGACGAAAAAGATCTGTGTCTGCCTACAGTCAATCAGTTCACCTTTAAACCTGAGACTCTTTGAGCTTAAATAGGATGATATTAAATACAAAGGCATCTGCCATCTTAGAAGTTCAAGCCTTGTGTCTTTGTCCAGTGTTCAGCAGTATCTCTTGCATGTGAAGATGCAGTGGAGTTTTCAACTGCTCTGAGCTGCCTTTTATCACCTTGGTGGTCCATGCTGTTCTGCTGAGACCTCTCCTGATTCTGGTTGCTCACAGATCTTTTCAAACAGTCCAGGCCTTGCTGGATATTTAACACCTGACCTGTGCCTGTTACAGTTCCATGGAGTGCAGCTTGTCAGGATTACATAGCTTAAATGTAAAGATGCTGTCTGGCTTCTTATATAGCAGAGTGCTGAAGCTCAGTTTTGTGAGCTGGTGTGCATACATACATATGCTTCAGTGATACTGAATCAATGAGTGGAAAAAATGGCTGGCTGGGCTTAAACATGGATCTTAGAGTGGATTTAAGCACATTTGCTGAAGCAAAACCTTAGTGTTGTGCATTCTCCTGTAAAATCATAGAGGAATCAAAAATTATAACTGCTTAGTTTTTTCAGCACTAAATTGTTTTAAAAAAAATGACCAGTTCTGGTGGCCACTGACAAGTACAATCTGTGTCTGCTAGTAGTTCTGTTTTCTTTAGATCTGTTTTCCTAAAGCTTTTGGGAGCGGATTTAGGTTCAGCGTATTCAGCTTGATGTAAATTACTGTCAGACCAACATTTTACATGTATCTTGCCTCTATGAAAGAGGCTGTACAACATGCTGGCTGAGGGGGAATCACAGATTTATAGATTTTAGAGCAAAGGGAGAACACGATGTTCATCTAAACTGGCTGCGGCCCTGCACAGTCCGTAGGTTCTTTTATTTAACTCAGCAGCTTGAGGTTGACTGAGAGTGTATTTTTGGAATGACATCCAGGCTTGATTTAAAGACCCCAAGTGCTGCAGAGTTTGTCACAGTCATTGAGAGTTTGCTCCAATGGTCAATTACCCTTTATCTGAAAAACACCCTTTCTCTGAAAAATCTGTACCTTATTTTTTTGGAACTCTGTTAACTTCTGTCTTCTGAAAACTGGATCTTGCTGCTTGACTTTCTCAGCAGGACTGGGGAGCCCTTTATTTTCCTATAGGTATTTCTTGTGATCATTAGTTTATATTTTCATGGTGTCAGAAAAATTTCTTTATACTCACAGACCCAGTTAGGCACACATCTTTTACACCCCAGTATTCCCATGCTAAGGGTCTGACATGATGAAAATAGGCCATCTTAGAAAAGAGCTGCTAAGACTGTGGTGCTTTTTATTTCAGTTACTAGCCACTGGTTTATGATTAAATATTATTCATGGCTGGGATATTAATACTGGTAAAGCAGGGTATTCGGTACATGCTGTACTTACACTGTAGAAATCATGATTGCTCTAGTGTCCCCCAAATTATTATTTTCATTATTTCCTTTAATGTGTCAAACATGCTTTCCAAATGACTTGAGTTCTCTGTTGCTTCTTTTTCCATGAACAATTCCCATGGAGTCATATGGCTGGATGATATTGAAAAGTTCCATGCCCTTGCCCCTAGGCAAGATCAATAATTACTGTGAGCCTGTATGTGAGCTTCTTTCATTCTCTTCTACTGAGAAGTTGAAATACAATCAACATATTATTTCCACAGAGAATAAAAATTACAAAAAGAAGGTTTTTCAGAAAGCCTGAGCAGTAACTTGTGTCCTTTCTCACATGGTTCGTTTAGAAACCAAGTAAGATCACTGGGAGTCACTGTTGGTAAATCCTGCCTCAATGCATTTGTTTTGCTGCTTTATGAGTAATTATTGTTCCTGTTTTCTCCTTAGGGCTCTTCCTGCAATGATGCAGTGGGTCCGAACTCAGAAACCAGGAGAAAGTGGTGTGAATATTATCACTGCAGATTTTGTAGAACTTGGTGACTTTATCAGCACAGTCATAAAGCTCAACTATGCCCTGGATGAAGGTGAAGATGACACTACTTGATAGTACTATAATATGTGTGATGTTGCATTATTTAGGATTGCATTTTAAAAGAATTATCTTCTAAAACACTGATCTTCCTATAACACGCTGAGGTGTTTAGGGCTTTAGTGGGTGGGCGTAGGGGAAATGTTTTAATCAATTATGATCATTTTTTACATTTGTGTTTCATGTGAAGAGCAAAACTAAACATGTTTACAGTGTTTGATAAAAGAAGGCCATTTACATGTTTTCCATGAGGTACCAAATACGATTCATGTGTCTTCTATGGTTATGAACAGTGCCAAGAAATTTGCTGCTTTCAGAGCAATGGGATGTGTATTGCCCTTTGCCTGCCCACAGCAGGATTCCCGACAGTGTGAGCATGACACCGGCAGACTAAGGACAGTATATCTGGCCCAAAAATTTTAAGCTGCTACACTTCATCTGTTAGGTGGTTTAACTGATGATATTTATCAGTGAGCTACAGGTTTAAATGCCTTTGTGAAGTAAATCCAAAGTCATGCTTCTAACACATGTGTAATCAGCGGTCAGTAAACATGATGTATTACGTAGCTTGCACGGAGCACAGACTAAATCCTGCTTGCTTTTCATTCTCAAAATGGGGTTTTCCAATGTCTCTGCCCCAGGTCAAGTCAGCAGATATGTAGTGCTGGCCTAACTCTGTACTAGGAGCTGCCAGTGTGTATTTTCCCTGGTTCTAGCAGGAACAAAGTTAGGCCAGCTTGGAGCACCACTCCCTCCCAAGGTTAATCTTATGTAAGTGTCTGATCCAATGTCCACTGAATTTAATAGGAATGTTTGCTGTGTTTGGCATGGATTGGGCATAGGATCAGTAAATTGTGTGTACTGTAAGGTGGGCAGGATTTTGTCCCATAGGGAAAACCTGCTTTCTGCAAGACTAAAACTGCACTTAAAAAAAATAGGTGCAGTCTAAGCTTCTCTTTAAGGCAGCTACGAACACAACACTTCTCTGCTGATTACAAAAAAATCAGTGCCAGTTTCATCAGTGAAAAATTGCTGTACTAAACAGTGTAGCAGTTCAATTTCTAGCAAATAAAAATACCCTATAGTCCTTATAATTGTTTGTGGCGTATAATACTGCGTAACACGGTTGGAATTCTACTGAGTGGCACTGTTCTAGCAGCAGAATCGCTAATCGTCCTACTTTCAATGAAACATATATAAAACTCAAATATATGGAAGAATTAGTGGGTTATAAAATGAGAGCATTGCCATTGTATGACACCTAACTGGATACAATGCAGTCAGACATATGTCTTGAACACATCAATGCACAGGCACATGACTTTGGAAAACAAAACATTTCATTTGTGCAAAACTATAGATGCTATAATGTCTAACAAGGAAAATGCTCTTTGAAATATTGCAGGGCTTTATTGGATAAGACTGAGGTCAAGTTTCCATTGATGTTACTAGAATTTTTTGTTGAATGAGAAAAGAGGATGGCATCATACAGTCCTTTGCTATTTTCTATCAGATTATAAGGACTACCATCAGAGTTCAGAAAACCAAAAATGGTCTTATCGAACAGGTGAGTTACAGTGGGGTTATAAGGTTTTTGTTGTTGTTTTTAGTTGAGAAAGAAGTGGACTAAAATGAACACTTGCTGTTATTTTGTACTGAGAGGGTGCCTTGGAAAAAGAGTGTGTGTGTACTATAAAGAAACATCTAAGTGTATTTGTACCATAAAGACACATATAAATGTATGTATATGACACAGAGACATCCATGCACACTTGTGTAATGATATTCTGGTTTCTGGACAGGAGTGTTATGAATTTGGTTGAAAAAAACTGTGCAGGTGTTAAGAAGTTATGATGCCTCCTTCAGTATCACTTTTTTCTGTATAGGTTAGGACTGTAAGATTCATCCTCGGTGAAATCTGTGGTCTAAGCCAGTTAGGTTTTTTTACAGCGTTAAAACTTTACCCAAACTGCCCCAAAAATTTACCAAGAGTCACAGTCCATCTTTACATTGAACAAGGGGTAGGACTGTAGTGCTTTCACTCATGGCTAACCAAGATACGGGGTGGGTTGATGCCTTTTGTTTCCAGTTTTCACAGGCTCTCACAGCAAAATTCATGTAACAGGCATATAAAATGAAACATGAGCATACGTTTTTATTTAACCCACCCAATGTGGGTGTCCCACATAGAAACATGAAAATGTTTGCTTATTTATCGGTGATGTGGTGTGAAATGCTCTCCTCATTTTTCTATTTAGCTGGATTTGTTTGATTCCAGATTCTACCTGTTATCCTTCAGCTACTTAAGTGTAGTCAAAAGAGTTAGCCTATTCTTTTAATATAGTAAAGTAATGAGAATCCTTGGGTGGAGCAAAAAATAGGTTTCTTTTTTTGGCTACTGATTGAAATTCTGTTGAATCTGAGAGCACCAACAACACCAAGTTCCTCCTGGGACCCCCCACTCAAACACACACCAGACACACCAAGCTTTTCGCTTACGCAGAGGTGTACTCAAAGCAAATGTTCTGCTGTATTTAAGAAAAGTGTGTGTGTGTGTGTGCGCGCGCCTGTATATATGAATAAATATAGAGCTTTCTTGAGCTTATTAGCATTGTTATGAAATGTTCGCTTAGCATCAATTTTATTCTAATTGTCATTTGGGTGCTGGAAAATAAAAGCAAAGCAAAAAAAAAAAAATCCTCTGACAAGAAGGATAATAGACAAATCATATAGTTTCTCCATTAATGGGGAAAAAAAATCTTAGCAAAATGTTACATTTGGTCAGAAAAATTATTATTTCATTTAGCTGTCGATCTCCTTTCTGTTGGAGAAGCACAGCACTTGCTATGTTAGGAACAGGTGAACAACCTTGCCTTAATTACTAAAACAAAAAAGGGGGCGGGGGCATACTATACACATTTTTCTGGCCATTTTATCTGAAAGGCCCCAAAACTGTAATTGAACTGTCCTGATAGGGATGCACTCCCTGTTGATATTGCTTGGGAGATCTTGCCAGAAAAGAACAAGCCAGAAGAGACTATGCAGCACAACTGGACCATTCAAGAGCCCAGTTTTGCCACCCATATGCAGCTAAAACTCTCTTTGATTTCAACCAGAAATGTGCTTGTGGGGTTGGGTCAGATGAGTTGTCTGACCTGATTCATTTGGGAGGTTTCTACACATGTATTATGAGGAATCTGGCATGGGAAATTAGATGACTGTAATCAGCCCATCAGGAAAAATACCTGTCTACACTATTGATCTTCATAAGCATCTATTTACTCAAACTGTCATGTCATTCTCCACCAAAACATTTTTTGTTCCTGTGCTCATTTTTCCCCTCTCTATGTTCATTGTATACACATCAAATAGTATTGTTTTCTGACATTTTCACGTGATTACTTGATCCTTTCTTTTCAGTCATAATTGAAAAATTGCAACTTCACCACACAACACAGGCAGTCTCTCAGCTGGTGTAAACCTACCTGGCTTCATTTTTCAGTTTACACAAGCTGAGATGTCTGTCTTCAGTACTGATCCAACCTGCAGCAATTTGGACCAAATAGCAGCTGGTCCCACAGTCTGATTCCTGCCTTGTGTGGAGAGGGATAAGATCAGAATCAGACCACGGGAGCCTAGTTTTAAAATCAGTGGGTTATTTGCATTCACTTGCTGTTGGTTACATTACTGGTTTTGTAGGTCCTGTCCATTTCAAGCTGTTCTTGTAAACAGACACATGTGTATATATATGCATGTGTGCGTGAGAGGGAATGTATGATCCTGTATGCTGGGCTAAGTCTTTCTGTCATACTGATATAAATCTAGACCATTTCTACCAACTTCAAAGCAGTTAATAAAGTTTTACCCTGGGATGAGAGGGAGCAGATAGTTAGCATATAGTAAGTATATGCTGTGTTGCAAAGGAAATTTAAAATTGTGGAGGTTAACTCTACAATATCAAAAAAAGTGGAGTGCCCTGAAAACATAGCTCCAGTCTTGTTTATCCTGAATATAGTATATGGAGCACTAGGTATTAGCAACTGAGTAGGCTATTTGGTGATTTCAGCAGTTCAGTTAACACCATTTTAAACTTCTAAACTCCTTTTCAGTGAAGTAAAAGCTAATAGTGTATATGCTGTATTTGCCATATCTCAGTGGTAGCTTCTGTGTTACATACAGTCAACGTTGTTCTGAATTATATATGTTTACCCAATGATGAGGTTAAAATATGCTGTATAGTACGTGCAATGTATTGATTACAAGTATGTTGGAGTTCAGTGATTATTTAGTTTTTACTGTGCTGCCTTTTTGTAGGTATGTGTGTGTATGGAAGTATGGGTTGTCTACAATGTATGAGGAAATAATAATTAATCCTAAAGGAAAAGGGCAGTTATGTAACCTGCCTTAATGCATTTGCATAATCTTGTTTAAATCCCATGATTATCAGTTCTGATTTCAAACGTTACTGGGGATTGTCCATAGGGCTGGCTCCCTCACTTTTCGGCACTGAGTTAAACTTGAAGTTACTTGGAGCTCACATATTGCTAAATGAAGAATAGGATGTTTGCCTGATCGACTACCTTGATTGTACAAGGTGGCAAAGATGTGTTTTCTAGTGTGATACAGATCAAATCACTTCTGTGCACACACAGCTCCTGCTGATGCCAGCAGGAATTGTGATCATGTAATTGAATGGCCTAAAATTCATCTTCTGGGATAAAATCATGATAGGAGGGCAGTGGTACCCCAGCTTTGGGGAAGTGCCTGGATGCTGTGCAATACTGCTCATGTCCTGTGCTGGAATGTAGCTGTAAATTCGCAGGAAGAGCTTTGAACTCTGCTCCAATCTAGATTGGACTGTAAAAATCCTTATGTAAAAATTGTAAATGTCAGAGGCTGAGCAGCCCTGGCCTGGCCTGCCCATGTACAGCATTCTGCTTTCAGGAGCCGTGGCAGCTTTATTTAAAAAAGCTATAATAATTTCCCAGTGGCTGGCAAGACCTAGTGCTTTGGTTAGGAATGCCTACATTGCCCACAGGTATGACCCCTCTACCATTCCCACGGCCAAGTCTAGCTCTCCCTTCATGGTTTCTGTCTGAGATGCCTCTGCCTGACACCAAGGGTAATTCTGAAAGACATGCTGACCACAGAGAGGGTCCACCTTGTGCCTGGCCAGTTGGACAGGATTAGGCAGAGTGTGCCTGCCCTACGGCGCATTTGGTGTGAGGTCAGCTTCAGTCTGACCCACCTGAACAGTGATTGAGGGAAGGCAGAAGTCTGATTTCAGACCCTCTTCTGTTATCTTTGTCTAGTTAAAATGCAGCATCTTCCCACTCTTCTCCTTTGCCTCTGCTCAGTGCTGCTTATGTCAGCTTCTGCATACACATCCCTTCAACTGCCAGCTGTGAGCAACACTGCTCAAAGTGAGTATTACAGGTTTGTCATCCTCAGTACACCATAGCAATCCACAAGTTCTTATAAGGTGTTAAGTATGGGGCTAAAAGATGGCAGTGTCCCATAGCTGATGCCCTGGGCAAGTTATGTACGCATGCCCTCGTAGGTGGACCTCACCTTGGCTGATGAGAATTCAGTTATAAACTTGCTCCCTCCAAATTAAAAACAGACTGGATGATATGCCAATGAGTATTTCCGAAGATGGAGGTACACTTAGGCTTTTTTTTCTGCAGTGAGATGACACATACTAGTCTCTTCCCTCAGCTGTGGGTACTGCAAAAGTCAATTTGATCAGGAGAGATTCCTTGAGTAGCTGAAATCAGTGTTGCTGTGAAGCTGGGATCCTTAAAGCAGAATCCTGGGTTTATGTGTAATTACTATTACTGAAAATAAAAATATGTTGTTAAAAATATAATTTGAAAAAGAAAAAGAAGAAATATCTGAGCTTGCCAGGACAGTTGTTAAGTTTTTGACTGCCTCAGTCATCAGTAGCTTTAAGATCATGCAGGTGACGATTAGGATATTATTGCCACACTGCCTCCTGACGCTGTTCAGGGTCTCTGTACAGAAGCCTTATTATTCCTAATGAGCATTAATGCATTTGAATGACTTTTCTCCGTTTTGGTGGGAAGGACAGTTGTGTAACACTGAGGACATGGAGCTCCCTGTGTATTGTGCCCATAAAGGTTCACAGAGCTGCACCTTCTCTTTTTAGGATCTATTCAATGGTACTTTAATAAATGTTGTGTAAAAAATGCCTACAGTTCTGTATAGCAAATGTGAATTTTTATGACAAGAATGTGTATTTAATGTAAAAAAAGAGTAATATAAAATCCAGTTTCTTTGTATCCAGTGAAACATCTAATAAAGCTCTGGTACCTGTATTCTTGGTTTATGGCTTTATTGCTGCATTCAAGGCTTTACATGTAGGAGGCTGCTTAAACACGGTTTTGCGATATGGGGTGGAGTTGGATGTTAGACCCAGGCTGTGCTATTATGTTAGGGGCGTATGTGCACTGCCCCATGAGGGCATTGCAGTGGGAGTACCGTTTCCACGTGGTTACTGTGGGACCCCTGAATACCACAGGACACTGTGATGTGTTTGTGCTGCCAGGGACACAGCAGGCTCTCAGGTACCCCTTTCTCTGGCAGGGCTTTCCAGCCCCAATTTGCCTCAAGCAGGAAAGCGTGTGACCCAGCTCTGTAGCCTGGATGAGCCCGTGCTGCTACTCTTGCCATTGGTGGTACTTTGTAAGAAGGAGGGAGATGGAAAGCAGGGACTAGACCTCTCATATGTTAGTCTGTCCCATTGCTCCCCTGGGCCCTCTCAGCATTGCTGCCTGCAGCTCACGTAGGCATGGTGAGGAGTGTCCACCGCGGTTGCAAACTCAGCTTGCCTGCAGATGCTGGTGGAGCAGACTAGCCACTGCCTCAAGCCTGGCTCCAGGACATGCCAGCCAGCAGGTGAGTTCCCTCCATCATCTCCCTGGTGCCTCCTGTGGGGTTTGGGGAGCTGTTCCTCAGAGGGGGACACAGGCAAGCCCCCACGAAGAGCTCTCTGCACCCAGGAGCACAGCCAGCAAGGCTGGGCTTTACAGCGTCCTGCAAAGGTGAAGTGTGGCATGTCAGAAGCCAGTGCCTTTCTGCATGGCAACAGCTTGGAGTTTAAGGTTCGTATTACTTTTTCTTCCTAGCAAGACCAGAAGTGCTGTTTTCTGGGACAGACCTCTTTTGCTCACCTCTCTTACCAAGTCACAGGCAAACCTAGCCCAAGTGTTCTTCTCCCGCACTATTCGTGCCCTCTCACTTGGCCCAGTTTGAAGTCAAGTAGCCAGGTGCAGGCTGCCAGAGCTGCAGAAGAAGGTGCCATGAAAGATGAGCAATGCCAAAGAGGCTTCCCTGCAGAAACCCATGAATTAAATTTGCCTACTTCTTAAAATGTCTCCCCTCCTCTTCCTGTCCCACAGGTACTGTCTTACCAACAGGAGTATATAGGTTGCTCAGTACAAAGAATGAATTTTCCTCATTGCAAAAGTGGTTCTCTTCTGTCTCCTTTTTTTCCCTAAACTACTCCAATAAAAGAACCAGCAGGCCAACTTTATCCTGCTGTTGCAATAGCTACTTTATTCCAGATACAGGTTGCCTCTGTTCTAACTGTTAATATAGTGGTCTGATGACACATGAGAACACAGCCAACTGAGATGCTGATGCCTTTAAGAAAGCATGCGTAACACTAGGTGAGACAGGTATTTAGTAAATGGTTCTGATGCCAGAAAGTAATTGTATATTAAATCACTGGATTTGAGAGGAGGGGAAAAAAAATGGTTTATATGTTTTTAATTTGATAAGAGAGTTCAATTAAAATGCAACTATTCTCTCAGAAGGTCAATTTTAAATAGATTTTATGGAAATAAGCAGTTCATGGGCATAGGCACAGTGTAAGTGATAAATAGGACTTCAGCATTTTTGGCCCAGTTTCTTGCTCCTTAGTGCCCTAGCTGCAGTTTCTGGCATTATTCATTTATATTTGTTTGTTCTCCCAGCAACTGTGAAATTTCTGAGGAAAAAAATAATTTCATTGTAAATGTATTGATTGAAATCAAAGTGACTTAAATAACTGGTCTTAATCAGGTTTAAATCTTCAAATACAAAACAGCGATTTAAGTAATGAATTTTAGTCTTGCTTTCTCTTTTTTCATTGTACTTTTTTGTTGTCTAAAGACAGGTTAATTCTTACAGATAACCATTAAGACCTGATTTAGCAACTAAGTGGAATGACACATTAGACTTGGTATGTCTTTGCTTAACCGGAGGGTAAGTTATACACATGGGTAAACAAGTATCTGTTTTAACATACATTCATGTAGATTGTTATTTCATCATTTATTTTGTGAGGAAACAGCAAAAGGCATTTCTTATGAAATTAATTTTTTTAGTTGTTTTCATGCTGTCTCCTGAAGATTATTAGAGCGAATTAACACATATAAAATCAGCACTATGGCTAATAAAAAAAGTGTTGTAAATAAAATGGAGTTAAATATGCTGGATCCCAAAGAAAATCTATATCAACACTGAAATATATGGAAAGTGATTTACTAAATGAAAAGTTTGATATAGAGTTAAAGATTTGAGTAGGATTTTTTTTATATAATTATCAAATTCTCTTGTTTTTTTAGGACCAAAAGGCCCCAAAAATGTGCATATACTTTTTGTTCATAGATGAGCAGAAAAAGGAAGTCTTCCTGGCTTTTAAGTCAATTTTTTCAGCTTTGAAAAAGCAAATTATTGAATTAAACTAAAGAGAGGAAAGCTTACTGATTTTTGCTGCAGAGATCCCACATGCCAAAAAAGTTGGTCACTTCAGGGAACTTTGTTCCTCAGTGCTTAGAGCTGGCAACCTCACCCATTTTAGCTTTTTACATTTGTCCGTGTTTCAGGGTGAACAAAGTAGAAATTATTTTACAGTACTAAATAGTAAATGTAAGCTTTAATTTGGATCAGTATCGATCAACCAGTCTTCCATCTGCCCTTTAAAATGGTGGAAGTGATACCCAATTTTCAAATAGTCATGAATAACTAGCAAACCTGCCCAGGAATGAGGGCAGCTGGAATACAATCTGCAGCTCTTGGGAGAGAGGGAGAATTTGACTCTTTTGCTGGTGGAGAGGAGCACGATGGGGGTGGCACAAACTGCAAAAGGAGCTGATCAGCTGGAAGGGACCGAAGAGCGGGGTTGAATTTCACAGGATGGCTCTGAACAGGATGTCCTGGGGGCTGTGGTGTGGAAAAAGAAATGTATTTTCAGGAGAGTCAATGAGAAAGTGGGAAAATCTAAGAACAGGGGGCTTTGTTCACCTGAGGGGGGAATTACTGCCTCAGGAGGCATCAGATGGGAAGGGACTGGGTTTGCTGCTTCGTAAAATGGAACAGTAAACGCTCCAGGTGGGTTTTTTTTGCTGGGAGATGCAGATTTAAATACCCTGCCTGTGTTGATCACACAGATTCAGCCCAGCCAATATGGCCTGAAAGGCATACCTGAGCACCTTCACCTTCAAATAGGCATATTTGAGCCAGACCAAGCCATGGAAATGGAAAAACATTAAGACTGAACAATGAGCTGCAGGCTGATAGGAGCTCGCAGGGCTTAGGGAGAGCCATTGCTCCCTCACGGCATTCAGATTAAAAGGAAGAAAGCTTTAAAAAACTCCATGATGCATGCAGTCCGTGTTCATTAATGCCACGCGATCTATGCAGGTATGTTGGCTTCTTGTTCCTGTGCAGTTTGCACAGGTGAGGAAGCGTCCTCATTAGCAAAACTATTGTCTGACCAAACCAATTCCATTCCCCGAGTAGCCATGACACTTCTGAAACTCATAAACATCTTAAAATAAAGCTTGTACAATTTGCAAGGAAGAATTGGAGGGCATGAGCTGGGGTGTGTTTTAGGTATGTTGGGTACCACGTGGATGGAACAGCCAGAATAGATCTTACCTTGGAATCCAAAAGCCTGTTATTAGCCAATTGTCTAAGTCCTCTGGCTTTGCTTTTCTAGTTACTCAGAAAAAACATGAAACCCATCTCTCAGCTTGCGTTCAAAGCCAGGAGGACAGTGCATTATGTTACTGGGTGATACCTGAACAAATTGCTTATTCCAGAGCTTCCAAGCCCTGCCTGCCCCGGTGTAGATCTGTCCTGTGGACAAGGCACTGCAGGTGAGAGCACTGACACCAGCCAGGGCTTAGCGCTTTCATCTTTCTCTAATGGTGCACTCATCAACCTGGCAGTCTGACCAGAGTCATCAAAGATCTTGCAAAAGGTTTTTAAGAGTTGGTTTCTTGATAGCAAATTACCATCTATTTCCCTGCAGTAATGGGAAGATTTGCCCAAATCAAAATCTGAGCTAACTCCTTTTCCACTGTGTCATGTATCTGCTACCCCATAAAATTCACCTCTGCTCTTCCTCTAATTACAGCATTAAAAAATAGAAAGTATGAGAAGTTGTCAGAAATAAAGCATACTGGATATAGTTTTACAAGCCTTGTAGCTCATATAGAGTCACTGCAAGCTCCCAAAGTGGCCAATACATTTTAATAATCCCATTGGCATTGGATTGTTTCAAGAATAAGTGTCTGGTTTTATATTTTAACTCAAATTAAATATGCCATTAGCAGTGAATACAGACAGTGAATGGCTGTAGCCTACTCTCCAGGCTATTGAGAAACGTGTATTTGTCATCTCTCTACCTCTCGATCCTCTAATGACTGTTAGCATCAGCACTGAAACAAACTGTAAACAATGGAGCAATAAAATTCATTTGCTTTGGTGGTCAAAAAAAGTAAATCACAGTAGGGATCATGAGGAAAGAAATAGGAACAAACCAGAGCACATCATTATGTGTTCATCTAAGCCGCATCTGCATCTCTAGTACTGAGTGCAGTTCGGTTAGCCAGTCTTAAGGAGCATGTGACAGATCTGAAAAAGACTCAGAGAAGGGCAACAAGGATGAGCAAAGTTGTGGCTAACGTCCACCTCAGGAAAGACTAGGTCCGGATTTTTCAGACTGGAGGAGAGACTGGTATGAGGAGGTATGATAGATGGCTATGAAACCATGAATGGCATGGAAGGGGTGGACTGCAGCTGGTAGCCCACAAGCACGAGGAGGCATCAGCTGAATCTTGCTGGACATATGTTCAGAGCAAACAAAATGAGGGGGTTTCACCTGCTCTGATGCTGGGGTAGGTGTTAAATGTTTTCATCAGCCCAAAGGGAGACTAGGCAAGTTCGTGAAAAATAAATGTAGTGAAGGTTACTAAATACACAGACAGTGAATTCATCTCAGGGAGTTCTAAGCTCTGAATAGTTGGGTGCTGGGAGGGTGCTTAGGGGCTGTTGTTTCATAACAGAAAGAAAAATTTTTACTTTTCATGGTAAATAAAGTGTAATCTTTCACACAAATCAAAATCTGATAGCACTTGTTTAGTGACGAATAGGAAAAAAGTTAATTCATGTTATATGGATGTGAAGGTAAACTCTGATAGCTCACCCTTGAGCACCCCACTGATTTGTTATCACAGAGTCACAGAATAATTCAGGTTCATCTATTTTCATATTTAATCCTTCCTAATACCCTTGGCTAGACAGGATTATCAGGTGCTGAAAACATTATCTTGGAGGAAAAGATCCTGCTATGCCTTCATTCGTCTGTTTGATAAGACTTTCATAAGACTGCCTGGTTATTCACCAAACCCACATTTGGGTAACAGTACTTTTGTGGGCTGAAGATTTGCGCATGTATTTTACATGGGACTGGAGAGCCAGAAGTACTTTATTAGCTGTAGTCACAGGTTGTCACAGGGCCTAGTATCAAACTGACCTGAATGCCTTGTCTCCATAGTCCAGTCCAACAAGCTGTTGTGTCTTCATGCTTCATGTTCAATGAAATAAAGACTGCAATAGCCTTTTCCAGATGAAAAGCAAGCTTCCACATTGAATGCTTTGGGGTGATTAACTACCTAGTTATACAAATAGGTAATCATACCTGTGATTCACAGACTTGCACAAAATAGCAGTGCTCCAATTCATCAAACCTTTTAGAGACGAGTTTGTCATCTGCTTGAATTACTGCATTACTAAAGCTCTAATATGGTCAGATCAGGTGCTTTTTTGTAATATGAGGATTATTACTCTGTACATCTGTTTGTGCAGACAATGTACTCTGCAAGAAAATCAGGTAATCTGTATTCTCCTTACTAGAACAGTTAAATGTGCAAGCTAAACTTGGCTGAACCTTTTTGTATGTGTGCATAATCGGTCTGCATGTAATGGGGAAGGGAGGGGGAACTTGTTTCAAAAAGCTCCTTGCAAAATCCGACAGCACCACCATAAGCACGAACTACACAGTCTGAACACTGGGATTTTAGCCTAAGTATAGCAAAATCGAAGTTGAAAGCGAGGGAATTGTTGTGGCAATTAGCTGCCTCTTCTTTGAAATGCAGCAAGGCAAAGCTGGTGTATCTCAAGGCTAGTGAAAATTAATGGGGGCTGTTATATCACACATCGCCAACTACCTCTGGAAGTACACTTGCTTTTTTAGTGAGGGCTAAGGCTCCTTGCATTTACTGCAGAAGAGGAGCATGGACCACCCAGCCAGCCACTACAGAGTACTTAAAATAGAAGAAATTGAGGCTTTGGATTTTATTGGCAATAATTTATTAAGAGCTGGTGCCCTGGGCTGCCCCACTGCTCTGTCCAGAGGAAATCACATCGGGTAGTATCTCAACTTTCTAAAGGTTCAACTAAATGGATCTGGTTTTATAAAATTTGGCTAACATTTAGCCTGATGATTGGCTATTTAAATCCAGAAATAGGGGCAGATAAAAACAAACACAACCCCACCCTTCCTGGAGCCATGTAAGAGAAGTCTGTTTGCTGGTGAAGCGAGTAAATATGGCTGCTGCTTCTGCTATCAAATGTTTGTCATCTTCCCTCTGCTTTCCTTTTAATAAAGCCTGAGTCCTAAATGAGAGCTTGCTAAAAGGACTTGACAGAGAGAAATGTAAATCAAAAATTTATGAGAAAGCTGCTGTTCAACTTTCAGGGCTGCTCATCCTGTACATGGAGAGTGTCAGTTGTGCAAAGGCTGCAGTTAACAAATAAGTGTCAAGTGTGTTAATTTGCCTGTAATCATAATGTTTAACACAGTAGAGCTCTGAGGAGCTTTTCCCCTGATGTTCTCTTTGTGCAACTAAGATTAGATTGTGGATTAAATAAATACAACTTTTAGAGTAAAAAAGGAGCTTAATTTAAAAGACCAAGTTACTGATGTGAGAACTTGTATGTATGTTACTAAATTAATTGTTCAGTGAACCTCCTGCTACTTTTTTTTTTTTTTTTAATTTGCCCTATTTCCAGACATTCAGAAAAAGCTCTTGACCCTTTATAAGAATTAAATAAATAGCTTGGAGAATTATGCTGACAGTTTTGTAGTAACTTGTAGTCCCGTAGCATTGTGCAGAAGAATAGAGAATTGGACTTGCATGTCTCAGTTTTCATATCAAACCAAATGCTTGATGTGCTACCGCTGCAAGGAGCTCTTTTGTTTCTCTTTCTTGGGCATCATGGACAAAAACAGAACAAAAATGTGATACCATTAAGTGGTGTTTAATGCCAATGTCCTGCAGTTCCTATTACAGCCTTTGCTGCATCGATTGCATCAGGTGAGTGAAAGGAAGTGGTTTAGTGGAACCTTTGTGGGAGCAAAATATCAGTGGTAACTTTTGGTCCTGTGTGTCTTGTGGGATCCAGTGCATCCTCAGAAATAGTTTGTTAATAAATATAAATGGGATTTATTTACAGGTCTGCATGAGTTCTCTTTTACTTCAAAGCAAGGGATAAATATTGTGGCATTAATGATCTGAGTGCTATTTTGATGCGCTAAGAAGTTTTGATACTGAGTTGCAAGAACTTTGTCAATTTTTTTGAGAGGCCATGTAAAGGAGCTGAGCCAAACTATGTTTAGAAAGATTTATCAGTAAATCTCTATATTTTTATCCTCTAAGAAAAAAGAAACAGTGATTCTGCCCTGTAAACATCATATGTGTATATGCGAGCCCTTGCCTATGAGTAAGCACATAAAGGGGAGATGACCTCCTCCAAAGAGGAATTGTCCTGTGATTTTGTATTTTACAAATTTGCCTAAGGTTTGGTTGTTGTTTGGTTTTTTTTCTTTTTGAAGTTTGTTTCCTGAAACATACAGTTTTTCAACACAAAATTGCTAAGCGGATGGGTAGCTTCAGAAGAGTAAAGGAGAAGAGAAGACAAAACATGTTTGTCTGCTGTTGTTTCTCATGCATCTTTTCTCGAATTGCTATACGAAACCTGTGTGGCAGATGGTTCAGAGAACATTGACCTTCCAAACAGAAAACCCTTTTCCTTTCTGAGTAAAAACAGACGTTGATTCCCCCTGTCTGTGTTATATGTATTTGTATATGTGCAGCTGTTTGGCAGTCAGGTGCCATCTTTTAACATGGGATTGCCTTGTGCTTGCCTCTTAGAGCATTTCTGGTGTAAGGATGTGCCCAGGTTTTGTTCTGTTTTGCCTGCTCTTAGTTTATTTGCTGCACTGCCTCGGAGCTTGCCTGACATTTACACCTCTACAAAGTGAAGGTAAGATATTGGTGCTCTAATTTGTTAGCACTTCATATTCACTTGGCAAAAGCATAAAGCCTTTGGAATGGGAGCTTCTCTGTGGATTCTGCAGGCAGCTGGGGACGGCCGGTGGTGGGAGGCTTGGGGTCCAGCACGTGCCCAGCTGCCCATGGGTGAGCGGCAACAGCCTTCCCATCCACTGGGGAAGGCAACCTTCACCACATCATCTTGCAACGGATTCCCTTTTAAACTACAATATGACTGCCAGTTTCTATACCTTCAAGCTGCATTTTCTTCGTCTGTCTAACTGTTGTATCTAAGCTATGTTATTTGAGATCCCATTAATTACATTTTTATGATAGATGAAGATGGCTCTTCCATTTCTTTGCTGTATCTCAAAGTTTGCCTTCAAAGGTGCAGCTGGCTGTCCTGTATGGGTGACACCTCCCTGATAGTTCCTGGGCATGTCAGGATATAAGCATGGCTCTGTAACACGTCCAAGTGCCTCTGTGTTGCAGCTTTGTGTCCATGTGGCAGATAGAATACTTTAAAACACTGTCTGCAAGCTACACTAATTGTGTTGCTTTGAAGGTGATGAACTGTGCAATTTTGAGTGTATTTGCATATTGATGAAAGAAAGAAGAATTTTCAGGACATTCAGGAGAGACATCTGACTCTGAAGTGAGCTCCTTCTTCAGACCAGACCTGGAGCTTGGATAAATCTTAGCCTTTAAGGACCCAGTTCTTGGTTACTATAAATCTGTGTGGTCCTGTTGCAGTTACTAAAGCAACATATGTACTAGCTTATTGCCTGGCTCTCATCTATGTTTATGTACCGTTTACGTTTAATCACACTGAATCCAGTCCCCTGGGAATCATTAAGGGTTCAAAATACTGCCACTCAGGCTGACCTGCAAGTCCCATACATAGAACATTGCACTAGTATTGGGGGTTTTACAGGGATTTTGCAGTGGCTAAGTGTGAACTAAGCTATTCCCAGGCACCTCTACTGGTCCTTCTGTTTTCAAACCCAAAAGTCTAGCATGGACTTTTGTTGGCAGGGAGGGGGACAGAAAACATCCACTTTCAGGACAGTGTCCCCCCCTTCCCCATCCCCTCCCTGCCTGAAAATGTGCTTGTTAAACCTAAATACACTGAAGTTTGATAGGATTTAGAGGATCTGGCTTGCATCAGTCTGTGATAATGCCTTTCACGGTGCTGCTCAAGGACCAGATCAGGAGAAAATGGGCTATTGGAAAAAAAAACAATGAATGTGCAATGTGGACAGCTGTGAGGCTGCGGGGACAATTTACCTTAGTGCCACCAGCCAAACATTCAAATGTGTTTGCATGGTACTTTGAACAATTCAGGACTTAAATCAAGATGAGTGCTTTACAGTGGCTTAGCAACCTATAAAATCCTACATTAAGGAGCCAGGCACATGTAATGCAAGATGTGCTTGTTCTGTCCTGCAGTGCATAACTGTTGCTCTGCAAGTGCTCAGTGTATTATTTCCAGTCCAGCCACTGTTAAGGGTGGCATGACTTGCTTTGTAAGTCTCTGCTGCTTGATTCAGCAGTTGTTGTGATCTACAAGCTATATTGTCATGAATTATAAAACACAGTAATTCTTACTGCAACACTGATCATACAGTCTCAGCGTATGTTAGACCTGGGCTTAGCGCTGAATACTAAGGCATCAACTGGCAGGGTTTGCTTCCTCTTACAAGGGGTGATGGTGCAGCTGCAAATCACTCACCTTAATGCCCATAACAAGGTTCTGCTGTGACTTAATTAATACAGATCTAGTTTTCATGGTTATCCATGAGGACTTAGAAAAGATCAGTTATTGTGCATGTTTGAAAATTCTCAAGTGAATAGTGCAATTAGTCTTCAAGTGATATTTAAAAAATTAAATCAATATTTTAGTAGTACCTCCTCAGCATGCTTGCCTTGTGTTAAGCAGAAAACAGTAAGCCTGGTTATAATGAACACGCATGCATATATACATGAAGCAATATTTGTATTAAATAAGCCATGATTTCTCTTGGGAGAGCATTCAGCACAAGCTCCCTGCTGTACAGCACTGTTCTCTCACTTCACCTGTAGCTGAATGTGTTCTACAAATCCACTGTGTATAGTTTCAGTAGTATTTTGCTTTATTTAATTTAGTAATCCTAAAAACTGCCTCTGGATCATATAATTTTTCATTTTATTCAGATTGTGAGGATTCTAGAAATGGGAAGTCTTTATGCACAGCTGCTATATCAGCTGGATCACGTCTAATTAGATAGTGCACACTCTGGGTAATAAATTTTTTTTTTTAGGCAATGGATCCTTCTTTTACTCAACTATTCCAATTCTTCCACAAGACCTTTACAATCATCAAAACAATAAATCCAAATTCCTGTCAGTGAAGCTGAATCTCACCTCGCTCATTCATAAGAAAAATGAAGCTGAGTTAATGTGGTGATACCAAAATGTCCTGATTTCAGCTGGGATGGAGTCACTTTTCTTCCTAGTAGCTGGTATAGTGCTGTGTTTTGGATTTAGGATGAGAATAATGTTGATAACACACTGATGTTTTAGTTGTTGCTAAGTAGTGCTTACACTAAGTCAAGGCCTTTTCAGCTTCCCATGCCCTGCCAGGTGCACAAGAAGCTGGGAGGGGGCACAGCCAGGACAGCTGACCCAGGCTGGCCAAAGGGCTGTTCCATACCGTATGGCGTCATGCCCAGTATATAAACTGGGGGAAGAAGAAGGAAGAGGGGGGACGTTTGGAGTGATGGCGTTTGTCTTCCCAAGTAACCGTTATGTGTGATGGAGCCCTGCTTTCCTGGAGATGGCTGAACACCTGCCTGCTGATGGGAAGGAGTGAATGAATTCCTTGTTTTGCTTTGCTTGCGTGCGTGGCTTTTGCTTTACCTATTAAACTGTCTTTATCTCAACTCACGGGTTTTCTCACTTTTACCCTTCTGATTCTCTCCCCCATCCCATCATGGGGGGAGTGAGCGAGCGGCTGTGTGGTGCTTAGTTGCCGGCTGGGGTTAAACCACAACACAAAAACGCTAATTTTTTTATTTAGGTATCTTGTTTAAAAACAATTAAAATTCCTTCATGGGCTTGGTCATACAGAACATGGTCCTCTTTGCTATCATTTTCTTCTACAAACTTCCAGCTCTAGTCACTGTATAATCCTTCCTCTGCATAGTCACCTTCTGTTACTCTCATTGAGTCTCTCTGACATTTCATCTAAGAGAAGCTTCTCGCCTGACTTGTTCTATTTTTTTTTAAATTAAAAAAGCTCCAGCCACTATGATCACAAAATATCAAAAGAATTTCAGAATGAAGAGTCCTTTAGTGTTCTTCCCAATGTTCTGCTTATGACCTTGCTTTTAAGTTTGACCTTTTCTGAGTTTTGTCTGAAGGAACAGCCTCTTTATACCTAGAGATGGAGCTAACCATGGCTGTAGCATTGTAATTGCACCATGCTGTTTCTATGCAGCTTAAAAAATTCAGGTCACTGGCCATTTTCTCACCTCTGCAGAGCAGAACTAACACTACAGTATCAGCTGGACGTTAATGACTTAAATTTCCTTTAATGAAATGGAAGAAATTTTGCATTACCTTCTTGGCTGGGGTGAAAAACAGAAAAAAGAAGGCAAATTTCTGATATATGTTGCTTAATCTGTTTCTACAGGTTCCCTTGGGCTAAATTACTGCAGTGGTGCAGTCAGCTTTCTTCACAAGGCACGCCAGCATTAGCAGTGCTGAAAAACCTCAAATTATGAATATCTTTACAGGGCAAAGGTGGTGTTAAGCAAGTATTCATGTAATGTACCATGGATCTGGCGACTGCAATATGCTGATGCTCCACTAAGTGTTCATCTCATTCCAGGTTCTTTCACCAAGACTGACTTCAAACGCTGAAATGGGAAATTGTATAGCCAAAACCGCGATCTTGGAATATCCCTTTCATAGTCACCAGAAGGCCTATGTGCCCCTCTGGCTCGCTGTGGAGCAGCTTGTGGTACCTTAGCAAAAAAGGATATGATGGCAGTCTGGAGTGGCCTGTGGAGGAGGAACAAGGGCAGCCTAGAGTGCTGCCAAGCCTCTGTGCAAACAGGGGGTGTGAGTGGATCTAGGGAGGGATGGATGGATGGATAGATGGTTGGATGGATGGATGGATGGAGAGAACGGGACCAGTGGAGGACAGTGGCAGCAGGTCATTGCTGCACTGTAAATGGGACAAGCAAAGATGAATGTCACAGCTGGGGTGGTTATGTACCAGGAATGTATACAGAAGCTGGGAGCCACAGCTGTCTGTGCCCAAGCACTAGGAATAGGAAGATTTAGTGGAAAAAGTGTGGGTGGGAAAGCAAGTCTCAAAATGCCTGCAGATAGCAATGTTGACACACCAGGGGCCCAAGTGTGGTGCATTAGTCATGAGACCTCCTTCCTGTGCAGTTAAATCCCGGAGGGCAGTGTGAGCTTGTATCTTCACCAGCTTCCTCCATCAGCAGCCTCCTTGCATCCTGCATCCTCATGGCTCTCAAGCGCAGAACAAAAACCCTTCTGGTGCATTCCCCCCTTCTGCACAGCACTGTCTTCTCTCCCCAGTGTGAGTTCATGCAGACAGCAGGGAGCAGAGAGGGGAGTCCAGGCTGAGCTTGGCTATGCTGCAACGTGTGATGAGAATCAGATCTGGTTGTCAGTGATGTCTTTATCCAAGAAAATTAATAACTTGAAGATCATTAGTGGATTTAGAGGTGAACAAATCTTTTTTTAGATAGGTGAATAAACTCCTGAGTCTAAAAATAGATGAGGAAAAGGGCAAGAAAAGTAAGTGACTCGGCATAATCCGTAGAAAAGAAGGGATGAGACTGAGTGTTGTAATTTCTAGTTCCTAACCTTGTGTTCAGTTGTCTGGACTACGCTTCCCTCTGCTGCCCTATCTTGAATTTCATTAATTTAATTACTTCAGTGGGAACAGGAGCAAGACCTTAGGCTGGGATTTTCAAAGACAGTTGAGGGAGTCAGAGACTCACTGCTGGTTTCCAGAGCGATTTTGTTGTTTATAAAACTTACTGGAAAGCCAAGATCTCAGTTACTTGCAAGTGGTGGCTTAGGGAATTTGAGTTTCTTTTATTCGCCTCCTGCTTGCAAAGCAGGAGGTCACAAGAATTATGTGGACCCTGGTAGATTTGTCAATTGATTGCTCTATTTGTTGGCCATTGGACATAGCCATCAGGTTCCTTGGCAGGTGAGCACATACATATGCTTTCTACAGTACATTTTTAAGACAATTTAAAAAAATGTAAAACTGAGTTGTGTGACAGGTAGACTTACAACAACAAAAGCACAGTATGACCTACTGAACCCAGCTCTTGAATGCCTCAAAATGTGTTAATACAGGTAAGGCTGAAGATCATAAACTCAAAAATGACTGAGGACCTACTGACACCTTGGGCAGGGGAAGGGACATCCTGTGACTGCATGGACATCCACAGCAGGGAGCAAGGAAGGAGTCGGTTTTGCTTCTTCATCGGTCTATGTGAGTTTCCACCCATGTCTGCTACAGAGGACTTAGCAGCATGAGTAGATCGTATAGGCATAATGGAGATCCCCCTTTACCTTCCTGGATATGCAAGGATTTATAGTGCAGCTCAGGAGATTAAGGCTGTGAGATGCAGCCAAGCTGGGAGTTGGGTCAGCCTGAGGGTCTCACCATGCACTCTGAAGGAGCTCAGTGAAAAGGGTGAGAAGGAAAGTGTTTGGCAGAATGACTGCCTAAGCCATATGACATAGCATATCAGAATTTTCTCCCATCTTTATACAGGTGTTCAAGGAGTCATGCACGCAGTTATCCTTGGATACAGAGGCACACACATTAAATTTGCACAGCCAGCTGTGCTCTGTATGCAAGTGTTGTGGTTTAACCCCAGCTGGCAACTAAGCACCACGCAGCTGCTTGCTCACCCTCCTCCATCCGCCCCGTGGAATGGGGGAGAGAATCAGAAAAAAAAAAGTAAAACCCATGGGTTGAGATAAAGACAGTTTAATAGCACAGCAGAGAAAGAGAAAATAATAATAATAATAATTAATAATAATAACAATAATAATACAAGAATATACAAAACAAGTGATGCACAATGCAATTGTTCACCACCCACTGACCAATGCCCAACCTGTCCCCAAGCAGTGATCGCTGGCCCCAGCCAAGTCCCCCCCGTTTATCTACTGAGCATGATGTCATAGGGTACGGAACAGCCCTGTGGCCAGTCTGGGTCAGCTGTCCTGGCTGTGCCCCCTCCCAGCTTCTTGTGCACCTGGCAGGGCATGGGAAGCTGAAAAGGCCTTGACTGGTGTAAGCACTACTTAGCAACAACTACAACATCAGTGTGTTATCAACATTATTCTCATCCTAAATCCAAAACACAGCACTATACCAGCTACTAGGAAGAAAATTAACTCTATCCCAGCCGAAACCAGGAGAGCAGGTCACATTCAGGTAAATGCACATGCAGCAAGTTTGGCATGCAACTCTCCTTCCGACACACAAATGTCAGCATAAGGCATGAGAATTAGAGACCCACAGCTGAAAACCTAGCTATTAGCATGCAAAGGGATTTCAGTATCATCAGAGTCCTCTGTGCCTTGTCTTACCATAAATGGATCATGAATAAAACATTCTGAGTCATGGAGAAGAGCACAGTTCCTATAATTGCAGGTGAGTGATGTAAACATGGCATGGCAACACCACCAGCTCCATCCCACTGTAGCACACGGGGAGTGACAGAGAAATAGTCATCTTGGCTCCGTCAGCAGAGCCATCTCAGGAGCCTGTCTGCCTGCCAGAGAGGCACGTGTTCACATCATTAGATAAATCTACAACCACAGCTCCTGGCTCTGCTGCTGGGATGATGGACCAGGAGTTTAGGTCCATCCCAAGGCTTGGGTGGAGAGCTGAGACCATGCCTTTCTAATGCAACTCCTCCATTGACTTTTGGATTTCATCAGTAAATTCTGTCCAGCATTGGACAGAACTGCCTCACAACAAAAATGCATACATGTAAATGTTTATTCATGTTTGCAGAACTGTAACTGAAAAAGGGACAGAGATTACTTTGGGACAAAATTCCTTTCAGGATTTGTGGAAAGCTGTGGTAACTTACAACTCTCATTGTGCCCATGGCAAAGATGCTACCATCCAGCAGGAACTGTAGTGTAACCTGCTGTCTCTAAAGCCTTTCTACAGGGGTAGGGACACTAATGGCTGAAGACAGAGGTGATGTTTAGTCCCAGGGAAAGGAAAGCAAAGCACCATTTCCAGATTTGCCATTTTTCTGGGAATGTTTTGTATAGGGTTTCCTATGCGAGAAGGACCTGCTGCTTGCTCCTCTACTTCTGTTGTGGGTGACCTGCAAAACAAGCACAGAAATACGCATGCACACGTCTGTCATTCCAGTTGTGGCTCCAATTAGAAAGATGTAACCATATACTTGTTCAAGTTACTTTCTAAATCCGTCATGATTGGTAGTGTGTCATGTTTCTTGGAAGCAGTCTGTTTCAGGTCACAGAGTGTAATTAAAGGCAATTAATGCAATTACTCGCAACTGTGCTACTGCTAATGCTCTAGATGCCGTTATGGCACTGTGCTTCCTGCTGCTGGCCCTCACAGGCTGTGCCTTTACGTTCTCCTAGTGTTGTCATTGTGGTTACACCAGGGGGCTGCAAATGGGAGAAAAGTACAATTTATTGTTCCTAACTCCCCTCACTCAAGTGTGCCAGGCAGACCTCAAACCCATTTGTCTATTCTCTTTTCTATTCACTGACTGATGAAAAGTAAGAAGGAGACAAGGGTGAAGACTGCCATGGAAAATGGTCATAGTTGAAGTGTTATAAAGAACTTATACGGAAAAAATATACTTTACAATAGTCTGTTCTACAGTTAAACATGTACTAAATGTGTCAGTTTCCACTAATGAGTTTTTAAATTATGGAGTAAGTATTCAAAGGGACTATAACTTTAGGCAGTAGAATCTGAAAGACTTGAATTAGCTGTGAACTTCAAACTTTTTGTTTGGAATCCAGCCCTGTCCTTCCCTTTTGTCTCCGCTGCTGCCAACTAATTTGCAGTTCAAGAAAGGCTAATGGAGCTATAAACAAAGCACAGATGCGTCTCACATTTCCTTTATTGGGCTGTGGTATGAAAATAGCCACTGCTTCCAGAGGAGAGCACATGCGTAATTACAGAAGTGCCTCAAGTCTCCTGCTTATCTGCAGAACAGGTACACCATAAATCATCTTTCGTCTTCAGTGGAGCTGGCTTAAGGGGCTGAAACTGACCTCAATTCACTCTCTGTCCTCTGGGTTTGTTATTGTAAAGTGAGCATTGGCCTACTGGGATGATCGTTAAACTCATTAAGTCTCTAAAGAAGGATTGACTACTGTAAGCTCGGTTTTAAAAGCTGTCTCAAATAGTGGGATATCTTTGGATCATCTCGTGAGCCTGTCAATCACTGCATGCACATTGAAGTTCAACATTTCCCACTCGCACCAGCATGAAACAAAATATCTCAGCTAAGCTGAATGGTGTTGAAACTGTTTTATAGCAATGCAGTTGTGACTGAGTTCATTAGCACCAGGTCAGCGCTGCCTCGTGTTCTCCTATGCCTTTCCCAAAATGCAGGTTCAGCAGTGCTGGAGCCTGGGCAAACAGCACTGTTCTGCTGCAGCTGATGTCTCCGAGCACTGCCTGCCTCTAGGGCCAGGTCCTGCTGTGGCTGCTGCTGCTGTTGGGATGGGGGCACAAGACGGCCTAGGCAAGCCAAAAGCTTCGGCAGGGAGGGCTGAGCCCATCCCCCTGCTTCCCATGGAGATGGTTGCAGGAAAGGCGAGTCTGTGTCCTTGGAAAGATGTAATAGGATTCATCCAACACTTCCTTTGGAGAAGGCTGACTGTTAGAAGATGCTGGTAGCTGATGGTCAGCTTCATTGCAAGCGTGTTAGTGCATACATGGATATTTCAGGACATGAGTCCAAATGAACAGAGGTAATCTAGCCTGCACGTGCACCCTGGAGTTCACTCCCTGGTTTGCTGAAGCTGCTTTTGCTGGCTCCGGGACCTTGCAGGGCAAGCAGGCCTGTCAGATACAGACGGGCTCTGTGCAAAGCTGAGGCTGATCTGCAGCTCTTTAGCAGTCAGCATTGCCCTGCAATGAAGAGGCAAAAAGGCTAGGTCATGTATGTACCACTCAGCCAGAGGAAAAGCTTTCCAGACTGACAGTTTTCATGAGCCCTGATGTTAAGCATTTGCATTTCAGCTGACAAAACCCACAGTTTGGTTTTTAGGTCTGCTCAGAAATATCACTAGTCAAAGCGTGGCAAAGTTGCAGCAGAGACCTTGGGACCCCTCACAGCTTGTGGACCTTTCCATGCACGTCTGCCCCTGCCCAAACTTTGCCTATTCCCCTGAGTGTGTGCCTTCCAAGGCATTTTGGAGAGCCAGCCTTTAGATGGGTGGCATGACTATAAAGGGAGGTCAGAAACCGGGTCTCTAAGATATGGTATTTAGGATAGTTGTTCTGATACTAAAGAGGAAGGAGCTTCTACCTACCTGCACAGGGCATTTTTTCTGTACTGCATTGTACAGCCCATACAATGCCCAGCAACACTCAAGACTTTCACCCTCTGTATGGTTTCTCCTATCCAGCCTTGCAGAGCATATCAAGCATAACTCAGGTATGTACCTACTGTTCTCGGTTCAATTTCATCTCAGCTGCCCCACTTCTGCTCCCATCCCCATTGCCCTCAAACACACAATGCCCTGATGGACTAAGGAGTCCCCAGCAGGAGACTGGCACCCCTGGCCAGCCCGAAAGCACCACGGTGTAGAAGCCATCCCTCTGCATGTGGTGAGGAATGTCACCTTAAATGTCATTGCAATGTACAAGTGAACAGGAGCTTTCCTACTGAATCCAATTACATCTTCTCAGGATATTTAAAGCACATTCACTACAGTGACATGACTATTGGGAAGAACCAGATAGGAAATAACATGCCATTGGGGAAGGGGAGAGCCTTAATCCAACTGGAAATGGGCTACCATGGCAGGCTAGATGAATGCAGTTTAATTTCTGTACAATAACCAAAAGCGTTTTCCTAAGAGTGAGTGCTCAGTGTGCCATCATCCACTGCATCAGGTTTGTAGAGCTTTGCATCTTGCATCTTTTGACAGCTACGGCCCATGCATGTTTGCTTGGAGAATTTCCTTGGCTCCAGCCACAGAGGACAGCCCCTATGAGCAGTGGCTATAGACTAGTCTCCAGTCAAACCTCCTCTGTTTTGTGGGAATCGGTGTGAGGTATACCAGGGCTGCTTTCCAAATGGATGGCACTGTCATGGGTGCACAGCCTTGCTATTGAGGAAACTAAAGACTAGGAAGAGCCGCAACTTGGGTGGCTCCTGAGTCACTGAATAATCAAGGCTAATCCCATCTTCTAGTGTTAGAAGCAGGAGATAAGATATGAAATTTTACATTAATGATCAGTTTATTATACACATTAGTCTGTATCTGCAAAGCCATTTAGAAGTCGAGGTTGTCTTGACTTGAGCTTTGCCTTCATTTCAATGTCTGGAGGCTCTTGAATGTCCACGTGGAACTTGGATGATGGGGTGTACAGCTAAAACCAGAATGGCCAGAGAGTTTCACAGCACAGTCTGACATTGTCCTTAATGTCACCCCACTCTGCACAGACCTGACAGCAATGCTGATGTTTTGTGTCCAACTCAGACAGAAAGGGAGCGTAAGGAGGACATATAGTTGTGCTTCTGGCAAGAGGAAGAGGAATTGAAGATGTACAGGGTGAACTATTAGCAACCATGTCTGGTCAGTCAGTTCTGCTGTGTAGACTGGGATTTGAGCTACAGCTCTGAATTTTCTCCGTCTGCCTCTGAGCCACTGCCAAACACCATCAGGAACCTCCAATCCTGATTTGCCACAGAAAAAAACAAGCTGGCTGTTCTCTCGGCTCTGTAATGTACTTCGGATTTGACCTAGAAGGTTCATATCTGGTGGAGAGACTCCTTTGGTGCCTGGTATTTGTCTTTTTTTATTGTGATAAAGTTACCAATCATATAGAAACTTGGAAAAAAGTATCCACAAGTTGCAGAGATGAATCAGCACAGCTCTTGATTGGTATCAATTTACAGTCCTTGCCTAGTGATCAAATAAATTAAAATCTCTTGTCCCATTACGCCTGATTCATCTAGGTTCTCAGTGTGCAGTTTTAAAAAATCGCAATTTAAAATACTTATCGTGTCACTGTTAAATGCATTCTGTATTTTATAGTTGTAGTTTGATTTCAATACAGAAAAGCTCTAAAAAACTGTCTGTTGGTGCTCCCTAGTGGTGAAGTCTGCCTGCAGTAAAGCTGCAGGAATTTTGATAATGATTGTGCAATTCCATATCTTAATTGCTTTAAATTTAAGTCCCTCAAAAAGACTGTTTGGGGGTATAAAGTCATTCACACATATCAGCGCTTGCAGGACTGAGCCTTCATGTAGCATAGGGCCTTTATGATGTGAAAAATGTACACAGCAGCAAAGAAAATCCTTTTTCCTTTCCAGGCTTTGTTCATTTCTGTCCTTAGCATTAATGTGCTATGTAAACTTTCCTAAGTAAGATGAGATATGCCACTCTTGTTTCTTTTCTCATTCTGTATCAGCCAGAAAGCCAGGCATGTGCGCGCACACACACACACACAGACACACATAGAATATTTCTGCTCTCAAACCCATCCCCAGGGTCCATTTCCAGTAGCAAGTGGTGCAGTTCCCAGTAGGGTGGTCATTCCCATGCTGAGCTCCATGGCTCCTTCCCCATAAATGTGCCAGGCTGGCAACAAAGCATTGGCAAAAAGGACTTTGATGAATGCCAGACTGGCATCAACCCATGCTGTACCCAGCAAGTGCCACAGGTCCCTAGTGCAGCAGGAGCCAAGCATAACCATGTTGCCCCTGAGCAACAGCAGTTAAGACAAAAAAAGGTCTCTTCTGCTCTCATCCACTGCCAGCCATGGTACAGGAATTACTCTGAGCCTGAGCTGATGGACAAATCCTTGCAGACTAGATTTGCACTGGTAAATCCTCATTGTGTCAATCTCCTCCAGCATGAACCCCCTAAAGCCTTTGGGTTTCCCCAGCACGTGCTGGGATTTATGTCTACGCAGGAACAAAAGAGGTTATATATATCCAGATCTGATATCTTTTAAATACATGTATGTAATATATATATATATAAAAGTATATAAAACATATATATATACCTTTTAAATTACACCAGTCTCAAATGCTCAAGCCCAGCACAACAGTGTTGGCTGAGGTTCATTTATGGGAAAGATTGCTAAGGCTGTATTGCGGGAAAGGAAGTACTGCAGCACCACATATGCAGCGGCAGTGGGGTGCTTCTGCCCCAGGGAAACTGCCACTAATCCCGGTCCAGTAAAGGACAAAGCTGACTGTGATGGTTTAGATTCTGCCTGGAAAGGGAAATTGTCCCAGGACTTCGAAAGGCCCTGGAGAAAACAGAGGAGTCAGAGGATCATCTCTTTTTGCACAGAGGCCGTGAGTCTAAGCAGGGAATGGGAGCTCTGGGACAGGACTGGTGATTAGGGGTGCCCCCAGTTCCCTTCACCTCTTCCCTGTGGGGTGGCTTTTGGGTGCTGGTTTAATCAAACAATCAAACATTACCAGATGTTTTGATTCATGATTATCAAACTCGTTTGGCAGTAAATACAATTGTTTATCAGGGATCCTTATTGCTTCACGATGTTCCTTTTGAAGCTTTTTCTATCCTTTTTTCTATCAGGCAGGATCTTATCTTCCTACCTTCAGCGTTTTCATCACCGTGTTATCTCTTTTAGGAAGTTGAGACCTACCAGCAAACTGGCTGGACGCAAATTGAAATCAGCCTGTGGAACCTGTAAAGGAAAACTTCAATTTCTAGTGTTCGCCTTATGTATGCATATTACTAGACCTTCCCTACCAATGCAAGAAAGCCCAGTACAGCAGACGGCTCCCACAGTTGCAAACTGTATTTCCAGTGGCTTGGAACAGAGCCTTTCCCCCATGTACTTTCCATGACTTGGGTCAGCTTTGGTTGGTTCCTTGGGAGTTTCCAAAGCCCATAGGCAGGCGATGTGCACCCCGGCTCTCTTGCTGCAGATGGGGAGCGTTTGCCCTGATAAATATTGGTGAAATCACCTGTGGCACAAGCTGCTGTCTACTGAACTCTGGGTGTGCTCACAGGTACTCATGGTACTGCCATCTGCATTGAGCACTGATACAGCTGCAGAGTTATTTGTTACATGAAATGACAGATATTTTGTCCTGTCCTTTGTCTAGAATACCTGCTCAACTATGGGGTACACATGCCTCACAGCTCTGTTGTCCCTCCTGATTGCTAACACTCCAGAATTACTATCATTTCTCGTAGAAGAACTAAACACAGATGCAGCTTCCATCATGACTTACTGGGTGAGGTTTCAGGGATCCCAAATCTCCAGCCCTATTTGCTGTCTCAGACTTCAGCATCCATCTCTTACTCCAGTGCGCCAGTGCCTATGGGTACCAAGAGAGAATTAATTTGCTTAATGACTTAAACAGTGACTGGGAGTAATTTAGGAGGTGATTGCAAATGGGGAGACTGTGGTCTCACATTGCCCCATGATAGATGAGCAGTGTAGGACAAAGCGGTGGTGCCAGCTCACATACAGCAATGCTTGTGTTCCAGCCATGAACCATGGGCCAGGCCCTTGACGCTGGGTTGATGAAGCAGAACGAGAGTGTGGGGCCAAACACCTGCCATCCCTCTCCTGCATTCACCCCTCCGCAGGCTGAGGACTCCTGTGGTATTCTGGGTGGTCCTTAAAAGCCTCGATGGAGCAAAAACCACTCACTTCTGTGAAGGTGGAAGTCACGTATCTCCTTTGGATTGCATGGGGGAAACTTGCCTTTTACAGCTCCTCCTCAGTGAAAAAAGGCACACAGCCACATTTTGTAACTTGTGTTATTCGCTGGGATACGAGCCCCTCTTTGACTTGTGCTCCACCGAGGAATCAACCCCAGTAAATTGTGTGCTTACAGAAATCAGAAATTATATAAAATGTGTATTATGAATTATACCTTTAATATAATTTAATATAATTATAAATTAAATTATAAATTATATAAATTATAGATTGGTCCAGGCAGCCCATGCAGGAGTGGTGGAAAGGGGCTCCCCCAAGATGCTGCCTGTATCTGTGGGCCCAAGCTGTCCTGGGGTGCCTACTCTGCACATAAGATAGGGATACCACGAAAAGAAAATGCTGTTCTTCCCATGGACAGGCCTCAGGGGATGTGTATAGGTTTCTGACTGCAGGAGGGAAAAGCAGCGTTGCAGACTGTCTGGCCCATGAGCAGGAAGCTCCAGAACTGGCAGCCGACTATTTACAACCAGTATGGGGAAGGGCCATATTTTTAGCATTGGAAGAGGCTAATGGGTTTCAGTTTTGGCAGTTCCAGGTGATTTCCAACTCCTTCAAGGCAAGAAGACACCTCTCCTGGTGCATCTTTTAGGAGATAATTTTTTCTCAAGGTTCTTGCGGGTTTGTTTTAAGTCTTATTTGATTTGGATGAATGAAAAACAGAGTGCTAACTGTACTGATGAAACCCTGCTCTGTGATTTGTTCTTGTCAAGCTTAATCACCTTGATTTAAATACTCGTAGGGCTGTAGGAAAGGGGCTGCACACATGTGTGATTCAGGTTTTTCTGGGCACACAACAGATTAGATCTATTTAGCAGAGAGAACTGTGGGAAAAAATTGCAAGGCAATGGAAAAATACATCCATATTTTTCAAATTAATTTCAAGCATTTTTCAAGTGAAAATTTCTCCTTTTTCTTGAGCAGGAAAAAAAAAAGGAAAAAAACCCCTCCCCTTTTAAAAGTCATCATAAAGGCAAGTTTTCACATTTAAAAAAAAAAGGGGGGAAGTAGGTATTTTCTATGGAAAATGTTAAAAAGGCAATTTCCACTAAAGTTTTGACAAACATTTAAACTGGTCTCATAAAAATAACGATCAGAGTATGTTTTACTGATCACTAATGATACCATCTCATTAGTACTTTTGAAGTGTTAACCAGGAAACAAAATAGTTACATGAATCACTTGTTTCATATAGTAGGCATGCTTTAGATGCAAATTCCTCAATATACAAGCAGCTTGAATAGTCCTACTTAATGATAGCTTTTATTTATTCTGAAAAATGTTATAGGGTAAGGTCACATTCACCTGGGCTAACACAAGGTGTGGGCCAAACAGTCCAGCTCATGTGTCTTCCTTCCAGCTGTGTACCCAAATCACTAGCTAGTGCCAGATGCTTTCTGACCGCCTTCCTTCCCCGTAAGCCTTGCAGTGGTGGCTGCTGCAGGCTCCTTGCTGTCATGCAGGAGGGATCCTGGTGCTCTGTGTCGCAGCTCGTGCAACGGAGGATGCGTGACTCTCTTCTGGGATAGACCAGCTCAGACCCTCTTCATTCAGGTGCTGCTTCCTCCTTCCTTGGTGGCTGGCTTGGCAACCAGGGTGTTGTGTGAAGGGTGGCTGACTTTCCATCCACCCTCCATGAGGAGGTGAGGTGACTGAGTGCCCAGTGAATGTCTGTATACAATGTTTCTGGTTTGTTCCCTGTCATCTCCTCTGCTGGTAAGGTGCCTTACAAGCATGGAAACTGGGATTTAGTTTCCCCGTAATTTTGTTTTCCTGCGGTGTGGTAGATAAAACCCGCTTTTAAACATTTCAGCCCCTGGCAGAAGGGGTGCTTTTGCTGCTTTGGGGGAATGTGCCTGTGCTGAAGTTGTGCTTGGGTAATCCCATGGTCACGATTCAGTCCGTCAGAGCAGTCGCTGGGTGTTAACGGGGATGAAATCCAATGTGGCTTCTAAAGGTGAAAAGTCTTAATTTAATTTCCAGGTGATCTGTGGGATGAAGAATTGACAAAACAGTAGCCTGAAAGCATGGAAACAGAGGAAGGTGCTGAGCTGGGGTTCTCCTCCTTGGCTCCAGCCCACCCATTAACATGGGGTGCAAGCAAGAGGGCTGAGGCTCAGCAAACAAGGCTCGTGCTGGGTCTTCCTGGCGATGCAAGTAGTGAATGTGCTTTTCAGAGCTAAACACCCTGAACTGTGCCTGATCTGGAGCAAAGCCACCTGAACACGTTTCCAGAAGCAGTGGCTGGTTTTGCTTGCTGCTGCCCCAGAGTCACATTGGTGCCGACCCCTGCCACAATGAAGTCCTGAGTCCTGGGCTACGACTGATGCACCAAATACTTCCAGCTTGTTAATTAAAGTCAAGGAGCAGCAAGTTCTTATATAAGAGAGGGAATGCCTGAATGTTCTTTTGACAAAGCAGACGGAGACGGCAGCTGCTACCCAACACTTTCAAATCCTGCAGCATAAAATCTGAATCTGCTAACAAAATCCTTGGACAGAAATTGTTTTCCTCCACAGGTGCTGCTGTTTCACAGCATCCTCTGTACTCATACAACCCCTCTTCTCAAAGCCTTTGCCTCTGCTCTTCAATCCCACACCTCCTTCAGATCAGCAGTGGCAGCCAGGGATGAGGCAGCGGCGCGGGTTTCCCGGTGAAGCAGAGCACAAGCGACGGGCGCCTGGCTGCAGGCAAGGCTGCCTGCCACTGCTGTGCCATGCCAGGGGCAGTGCCACCCCTGTCATCAGATAGCCCAGTGATGGACAGAGTAAATAAGATATTTTATGGTTCACTTTTCTTATTGCCACAGGGTATGTCAAAACAGCTCAGTACTGAAGCCATTCAGATGGCCTTTCGTGCTTAAAGGTGCCTTCAGTTTTTTGTTTCAATATCCCTTCTCATGGGGGGCATATAGGGTGATAAAAATTTAAAGAGGAGGAAAAATACCTCACTGATTTATTGAATTAAGTGCAAAGTGTATTTTCCTCCCAGTCCAGCCTGATACTAAATTTTAATCTGCCATGTAGGGATGAGAGATTACTCTCGTATTTTGTTTTCAGGAAGATTTTGAGGGGAAAAAAGTGTCTAGTGAATAGTATCAGTTTATGCTCTTAAAACTCCAGACTTTGGCAGAGAGCAGACAGCTGAAGCCATGTCTGCAAGATCTGTGTGAGGTGAGGGGTGCAGTTCAGTAAACTCTTGCTGTTTATCATCCAAAGAACCGGAGGTAGGTGGTAACAGTCCAGAGTTGTGAATTTTATGGGACAAGATGAATGTTTTTTCCTGTCTCTGCACCTAGGGGATCTGGAAAGCACCAGGGAATGACACTTAAATTGAACAGCTGTTTGACTTCTGTTTTGCTTACCTCCCAGAAAATGTTGTGGTGTTTGCCCCTTCTGCTCTTTCCCCTTTGCAGTTCTAGAGTTTCTCCCTTCAGCAGAGCTTTGGGGTGCGAACATAGGCTGCTCTCAGAGGGGGGTTAGTGGTTGACTTGGGAGGATAATATGGTTTTTCTGAGTGGGAGGAATTAGATACAGGTTGAAATAGATGAGGTGTGACCTTGTGAAACCCAGCTAGAAACACTACAATCTCAGGCAGAATACTCATTGGATTTCTCCACTCCCTTGGAGGCAGCATTTTCCCATTCTTTGAAAAATGATCTTTTATAAACACATTGCAGCAGAGAGGAAGGGATGTTATGTTTGTTCTGCTGGAGAAATATTTCTTGTAGAAATAATGAAATTGAGGCCATGGATATGTGCATAGGCACTCCCAAAGTCTGAGTGTTATAAAACGGCATGCATCTATACACTGACCTCTATGGGTTGCTCCCAGTTTGATTCCAGTGATAGTGCTTTGGTCTTTGGGGAATATTGTGCCAGAACTTGAGACCAGAGGCTTGGTAAGGCACAGCATCATATGGGTGTGAAAGCCTGAAGAACCGCAGTCCAGAGGAAGAGCATCTTTTGGTGTTGGTGCTTTTCCATGTGAAAATCGGTCCTAGAAGGCACACCTGTTTGCATGAGCCATCACTTGCATATTGTTGACTAAATCTCTAAGTGCTTTTATCTCTAAGCAGACTTATTTGATTTCTTATACTTTTAAAAGGTGATAAGGAAACCTTGCGAGTAGCTGACTGTGAGGATAGAAAGTGAACACAAAGTGAAGTGCCAGCACTAGGGTATTGCCTGTTGTTCAGGTGCCCTAACACATCCTGTGGTATAAGGGAAGGATATACATATGCAAGTGCTAATCTCCAGCCAGGGCAGAAGAGAGTGAGATTGCTCTGAGGATATCCTGTAGACAAAGCCTGCGAGGAACTGAGGTTTATATATGGAGAGCAGTCCTGCAGTGTCACAAGGTGAGCTGCCACACTTGGGAAAAGCTCCTTTCTCTAGTCACTTTGGCTACATGAGTGCCAGCTTTGTTGTCCTGGTGCAGACCCTTCATTCCTCTGATCAGCTTGCCTGCTTGCAAATGATCTGACAGCCTCCTGGGGCACATCAGCAGTTGCATGTAGCTTTGCCAAAATGTGAGTTAGCCTAAGCAGTGCTCTTTGCTGCTGTGGCCCATCAGCTTCAGGCAACTGCATTAAGTTCACATGAACTCCCATCTAAAGATTCAGTATGGATGTACTCATGCTGTCCTCAAGCCCTGACTTTGGTATGAAGTCTACCAGTACCATTTTTGTTAATGCTAACTGTGGTGCTTGTCTGCTAGCTTGTTCTCTGATTATGAATGGCACAGACTGCTTGTAGACTGTGTGAAGTGCCCTTTCCTTGTAATAATTTTAACATTTATAAACTTTTTTAGTAAATCCTTGTTTTCCTGTTAAGAAAAAGTGTAGAATTAGTTTCTAAGTAGAAGCTTTTAGCCATCTGCATTATACTACTATAAACACTGACTTGCAGCTCACAGCTGTGGTTTGTTTCTACAAGCCTGGGAGAAGCCAGGCGTCTCCTGTTTGGGGTCCCACTGGGCCTGGAGGGGCTGCCCTCAGTGAGCTGGCAGTGCTGAGGGATAGGAGATGGCCTCTGAAAGGTAGAAGCCAGTATTTTTCACATAACTACAAATCCCACACAGCAGCAACCATGGAGCTGGAGTGATGACTATTTTGATTTCTTATGACAAGTTTACACAATGTAATAAGGATCTGGCGGAACATCAGTTTGCTAATTGTGTCCTCAAGTTGTGTAACAGCACTTCCCTGGCCAAACTCAGAATTAAAAAAAAAAAAAACAAAACTGCAAAGGCAACTGGAAAATGAAGCTATGCAGGAAGCTCTGAGTTATTTTTCTTTTCCAAAGATAGATATGACCTTGGGTCCCAACAAATTGGGAAATATGTTTTGAGGACTCTGACATCTTGACATGTTTCTGCCAGCCTTCTGGAGCGAAGGGGGATTCAATGCAGCATTGCCCTCTAGGTGGGGCGCACGCTGGGTATTTGGGAGGTTTTGGCTTCTGTTCCAGACTTTGATTATTTTTTTAGGGCAAACTGCTTCCTTGGTTTGTGCTTGTCATTGCCGTTTCTGTTCTGCACGGGTGCATTCTCTTGCTTTCCATTTTAGTTCCTGCCCTGGCACCTCAGTCTTGGGGTGGTGCCCATGTTGCAGGGCAGAGGCACTCAGCAGCTCTTGTCTGCTGGCTGCACTTCCCCAGGGTCACCACAGAGAGCAAAAGGCAAAGAGCTGTAAATAACCTCAAATGTATTTGGATTTTTGCTTTCTCAGGGAGCCCTGCTTTTGCAGAGAGGGTGCAGCAGCAGACAGGTATCTTGCCCTGGCCTGGACTCTGTCTCCTGTTTCCTAGTAAAAGCAATAATGAATTATGAGCATGTGCCATCTTACCAGCTTCTCACTCTCTTACATTCAGACTGAGAGCAGAGAAGTTGTGCAGCTCTGTCGGGCAGCACAAGGAGTCCTGCAGCACGTTGAGCCATTATGGCCTAATGCAAAGCTGATTTTATTCCTCTGTGTTGGGCAGCTACATTTGTATGAAGAGCTGTTCCTCCACAATTCTCTAGAACGTGTCTCTCTGGGAGCGCTGGTGGAGAGGCCATTTTGTTCTGACCATTTCTGCCACCAGACCAGATCTGCCTTCATTAACGGATAACCAAATCAAACAAAACCTCCAACCTTTCATTTAAGAGACCACAGCAAACCACGCCAAGGTCACACCAGTCTGAAAAGTTGACTGACTTTGCATCTAACAGTCTTACAGTAAGTTAATAAGGAAGCTTTTTTGTTGGCTTCAATGCACACAGATTACAAGACATATGAGGAATTGTTTTGTGGTTTTTTTTTTCCTTTAAAAAGCTGAATTAATCTCTCATGTACTTACATTTATATGGCTGTTGATATGCTTCTGACATATTGATTGGTTGGAGTTTTGCTTGCCGACGAGAATAAACAGTGTTTTTCTATGTACAGTACAGTGAAGGAATGCACAAAGTAATTGAGGGAGTCCTGTAGGGCTTCATCTCTTTTCTAAGCTGGCACCATTGGTGCAAGGAGCCAGGAACTCAGGTAAGGAAAAAAGATGTAGTATCTGTCCTGCTCTTGGTTCATTGGCAAGACTGCTGGTTTCTCTGTCTTCAGTTTTACCATATTTTGGGTTTAATTATACTTAAATCTCTGTGAAAGGCTTGTTCATTGACAAATTATTATGTAAAAAGTGCTCTGAGTTCTCACTACGACAGCTGTGTGAAGACTTACTGCCTTTCTTTACTGAAGGAGGAAGCAATGTTTTGACTTGACACAATTTCATTTTTCTCAGCAACGTATAAAAATCATAATAGCATATGAGGCTAAAAACCTAAAATAGAAAACAATTGCAGATTTTATTTCAAATTTTGCAAAATGAAATCTTTTAGACTATTGTTTTAAAATAAATACTTTGCTTTTTAAACTTCCTATTGGGTTTTGGTTTTTTTGAGGCAAATAATAATGTTCTACTTTAATAACCTATCAAATTTAGTGTTGCTTCAGTCTCACGATGAGGAGCAAAAAAATTTTGCATTTTTAAATGAACAAATAGTTTGTCTGGAAAATATTTTTCAAGTTTCCTAAGCATTATTACTTCATAAAGACTACCTATAACCTTCTGCCTCATCAAATAAAGTTTGATTGACCACTGCAGTGTGAAATAGGGCAGCTGTTCTGTTTTCTGCTGTTGGTAAAAAATTCAGATGAGCTTTAAAGAGTTATAGTTTGCGATTTAAACAGGCTAGTCAAAACTAAGAGCAACAAAAAGCTGAATGAAGGAGTCACTGCAGTAAAATGCTTATACAAAGGGTATTTATAAGCATGTGAAAATGAATTGGTTCGAGGGTAATAGATAGGGCTTCTTACTCTTAAGATCTGGTTTGTTGTTTTACATGTTTTATAGGAAGAACTGTCTCATGTTTTTATTCTTATTCATAGAAAAAAATTTTGAGAATAATTCTAAGCAATGAAGAGCAATAGCAGGTCTTTATTTGTCACATTCAAAATTATTTATAAGCAACTTCTTAAATAGAAATAATGTGCAGTCATGATTAGTACTCCTGATAAATAAGTGGCCAAAAAAGCCATTGTGACTTCTGGTCCTTAAAGTATTATCTAAATTATTGATAAATGTGTATCATGCATTATTGACCCTTTCTAGGTGCACTGCTTAGTAACTTTATATTGCGAAGCAGATTTATAGACTCTGCAAATTAGAAGAGATGTCTCTCTAAGTATACAGGCACAACCGTGATAGCTTCTTGAGCTTTTGTTGCCTGTCCATGTGTGGTAGATGGACACTTTCACTACAGACAAGACTATGTTAATGCACCTGGTCCTGCTAAGCCTGGTGATTGGGAGCAGCCAGGGGTGCTACTGCGAACATTACCCGTGGGGGTCATGGTCTGCCTGTACACAAACCTGCAATTACGGCACACAGACCAGGCACAGGTAAGGCCAAACTATCTCACTACTTCTATGTTTCTATTTATTCCCTGAGAAAATACAACTTCTGGAGAGGGGGACGTGTGTCTGTAGGTCCGGCTTCCATAAGGTACTGAGAAAAATTGTTGTATCCAAGTGTTTACCAGATAAATAGATTATATTTTAATTGCAAGATTTATTAATTACAAAATTATGTACACAGAGCATTACAGTGCCTCCAAACAAACATATATCTGCCAAACACACGTAGTGAGGAGAGAACAGCCAGGTCCTACAATGGCCTTGCCAGCAATGTGCATTGAGCAACCAGCCCCTGTCAGCACACAGGGCCAGCACTCAGTGCCTTGCTCTGGGAGCTCTGCTCAGTGCAGAGCAATGTCATGGGAGGCGTGAGCTCCAGCATGGCAAACCTACAGAAAAATTCCTTCCTGTATGATTAACTTTATGACAAGAGTTAAAGTCAGATAAAGATTCGCAGCACCAAATTAGATGCCATTCAGTGGTATACTCTAAACTTGTGAGAAATCCCCTCTTTCACTCCTGTCTCTTTCTGTAGCTATTCTCTGGGACATTTGAAGTGACATGAATCAAAAAGAATTGCTCTGTAAACTTAAGGCATATTTGGATTTTTCTTTCAATCACCATTCTGCAACTACCTATTATCTCTCAAGTTTTTTCCATTGGGCTCAAATAATTTTCTTTATTAGTTTTCACCCACAGTTAGAGAACATCTACGATCTGTCTATGATTCCTTCCTAGCCTAACTTGTTCAATTTTTTTAGGCAAATAAGAATGGATGACTATTATAGCCAAAATTTCTGTGACCAGCTGTGCACAAAGCAGGAATCTCGTGTGTGTAACCAGCAAACATGCCCTATCAACTGTCGGCTTGGAGACTTTGGCCCTTGGTCAGAATGTGACCCATGCATTAAAAAACAAGTAGGTAGAAAATGTATTATATGGGTTAAATGCAAGAAATTACACTTAAGAGACCTCTTTGTTTCAGACATTCAACTTTATGACAATTGATCTGCAAAATGACAGTTGAAGTTAACAAGGGAAATTGGTTATGAAGTATAACAGTAGAAGATGGAGAGAACAAGTTAAGCAGATTGAAACAGAAAGGGATGATTTAGTAGTATAAATCCATTTAGGAGAACTTGCTTCGAAAGTTCCATTGTCATTATTAAAGATTAATTTTCCACATAAAGGATAAATTAAGCTGTAGTGTTTGTATGTCTGTTTAAGCAGGAGAAAGCCACATAATCTTTAACTTATCCATAGCATTCTATATGTTCTAAAGACAAGAAAAATAATAAGCTCAAATCATCTGTTGAACATCTTAATCAGTGCTGGCTTGAAATGTTCAGGCTGTATCGTACACTGATAGTCAGGATAATTTTGAGATTGCTTTTAAGGCATTCAGAGCACCATTCCCCCAACTTTTATAACCTACACAAAAACCAGGTGGATGTACATAATATCTGTGGAACAAAGCCCCAGTATGCTGTTTTTTCCTCTTGGGCTTATGTCTGTTGACTGATGGTAGACTTAGGGGTGAGATGGCAGAGAGGGAAGAGGTGAAAAGTCAGGCTTAAGTGAATTTGACCTAAAGAAACGAAGCCCTGGCAAATGTAAGGTTGTAGAGAGTGGAGGGGAGCAGAGTGCAGATTGTTTGGGGTAGTTATGTGGCTTTTGGGTCTAAGCTTTGAGGCTGACCATGATAGCAGCTCTGAGTTTCTGTGCAGATACAGCCTACAGCTCTCTTCTGAATATCCTGCTCGGCTTCAGAAATCCATGCCTGAAAAGCAATCTTGAAAAACCTGTCAGATATCATAAGTATATCTTTACACACATATATAACTTTCTGATGGCCACGCAGGATGAGGAAGACATGAAGAAGCTGTTCTAGGTATGAGATGTGAACCAACCTGTGGGGTTCCCATCCTCCAACTGGGATGGACAGCAGAACAGGGAGAAACAGTGAGAGAGTGGGAAACAGCAAACAACCTGCAAGAGCTGAGAGGGAGCACTGCTCTCAATTGAACTGATTTTTTTTTTTTTTTTGTAATCAGTATCCTCTTAAATGGCTGAATTTCTTACCTATGCATCCATATATAGAGGTATTGTTCATTTTTATTGACTTTAAATATTGATGTAACATATTTGCTGCTTCAAGCAAAAAGGTGCTTTTGTGGACTGTGATCCATTTTTCCCTCCAAGCTATAAAGATCACTCCTTGTGACCTTTATAAATACAAACAACCATCAGTATGGAGGATGTGACTTCCAAGCTAAGTGTGAAGACTAGTGTAAGCAAGCTCCCAGTGAGGGGGAGGCTTACACATATAATATAGTGAGTGTTATGGATCCCAAATGGAGTACGAGGAAGGGTTATCTTGAGCTCAAAAGCTTTCAGATGGTCTGGTGTTGCTCCTCGCACTGTCCCTTCATAGTCACTCGGTTACTGTTTTTTACTAGATATCTTCCTGCCTTGTTTGACTCCAGGGTCTGTCTACGGGGAGGGAGGTAACACAAGTGTGCAAGGAACAGTGCTTTTCCAGTGGGGAGAAATTCTTAGAGGAGGAACCGTTCAGTCACATGCATATAGGTCTCACCAGCAGTCCCTTGAAGTGGAATGGAAAACATAATCTGAAGTGATTTGTCTAGCATGTCTAGTGATTTGTTATTCTGCATGGATGGTATGGACTTGGGGAAAGAAAACCCAGTAAGCTCCAGCTTTTGCTCCCAGAACTTCTTTAGTAAGAGAAACTTTCAGGAAAACCATTTTTGTCCTCCCCAGTCATCCAGTACGCCTCAGACAAGAGGCCCCATATGTGGGAGCCAAGCCAGCTGGTTTGGGGATGGGGATACGTGCCACTGTCAGAGTATTTCTATTTCAACAGAGATGATAAAGAACAGGAAAAATCTCCATAAGCCTGGTCACACACCATTTCCTACTGTACCTTTAAACTGAAGATACAGGGACTAGACTTTTGATTCCTCCAGTGATGTAGCCTGGGTTGTCAAGTGTTTCATCATGTATGCTCCATCAGGGCTATTGAGGCTCTTGGTTTTCAGTTCCCTGCCTGCCTTACCTAGGGTGATGGCGCAGTAGGATGTAAGGACAAAAATAACTGATTATTTCCTTCAGAGCTCTGGTTTTGATAAAGCTTCAGCAGTACTGAGGTATGTGGCTCTGCCTGGAAGGGCACTTAGCTAGAAAAACAGCTCACACAAACAACCCTGGTTTTACTTCTTCTACCTTTCAGTTTCGTGTCCGGACACTCCTTCAACCATCCCAGTTTGGGGGTCAGGCCTGTACTGAGCCGCTGGTGGATTCCCGCCCATGTTTCCCAACTAAGCTCTGCAACATAGTGGAAGTTGATTGCAAGAATAAATTTCAGTGTGAAACTGGTAATGTTAATCTTCGTTGCATAACTGCTGCATTTTTAGATAGTCAAAAGATTAGACACTGAGACAAAAAGGGTCCAGACGATCCAAATCTTGTATATTCCATGCACAAATTCCAGGGAAAAGGAGCACGGAGAAAAGTCTACTTAAGGATTTCATACATATTAGTAGTGGCTTATGTTTGCAGTTTCTTCTGTAACTGAAAGTATTTCAAGTGCAACCTCTAGCCTGGGATGTCAGTATGACCATGATAGCTAGACAGTATTTCTTTGCACAAATTTTTCATGTACAAACATATCCATAGAGTTTGTCTGAACATAAACTTACACTATTTTTATTAAATTTGTGCGTATTTCTTGTTTGCTTCAATTTAAATATACCTGATTAGGCTCAAAATAACTTTATCCACATATCCTTTTGGTAAATCTTAAATTAAGCCTTTGCAGCTTCAAAGCAAGGCAAAAGTGGCAGAACTGAAACAGCCATTTCTTATTGGAATAATCTAGGCATTATACTGCCTCCTTGTTAATTCCTACAGGAGGTTCACACCTTTAACAGGGAAAAAGGTGGGCTGCCCTTTTCTGCATTCAGACATGATGAATCTTTTCATAAAGTTTCTTGCTGCTGCTGTTTCTCTGGTGCAGGTCGCTGTATTGCAAAAAAATTGGAATGTAATGGAGAAAATGACTGTGGGGACAACTCTGATGAAAGAAATTGTGGGAGGAAAAAGATGGTGTGTAACAGAAAGTATGAGAGCATTCCAGGTGTGCAGTTAATAGGCAGTGGGTAAGCCAGCTTTGCTTATTTTTCATAAACTTGAGATTGTTATCTCACTAATTTACATGAACAAGATAGTCCCCAATTAGGATGTGAGAGTATCCCATTAAAACACATAATGTCTCAAATTAAAATTAACAAGAAATTATAAAAATGCAACCAAACCATCAGGCTAGGACTTGCCCACTAACTACATCTGCCAGTCCTGCTCTGCACTTCTGGTGCACCAGATAAAGAGCTGCCAGGGAGCACTGCTGTCTGAGTGACCCTTCCTGCCTCATAGCAACCAGAGCATCACATACTGGCAACTTCCATCTCACTTATGCCAAGTGCTTCAGATATTCTGAGTATGTTCCTCTACAGACGATACCAACCATCACCTCTTCCAGGCTACTAATTTAAGTAGTGTAAAACCTAAACATGGGATGCCGGTCCCAAGCAGTCATGTATTTTTCAACTGAATTTTGAACTCAGTGCACTCTGGTAACATCACTTATGGTAGAAATGGAGAACTGCTTGTTCAATTTCCTAGGCCATTTTTAGGTGTTTCTCTGCTTAAGAGTGACTGTCTGACATTGGGATTATCATTATTATTATCATTCTTATTATTATTGGGGATAGGCACTGCTGAAAAGCAGGAAACAGGATTGCTACTACAGCATTTTTCAGGTGAATTCAGTGTGAATGAGAAGTTCTTGTAGAGGAAGTTCTTTCAAAGCAATAATATGACCCAGATGCTCATACTGTTTCATTCAAACCTACAAAATCTTCAGTGCAGCTATATACCACTAAATGTCTCAAGTCTATATGTCTTTCTAGGATTGTTTAATATCTTGAAATAATTTTTTGTTAGATTTCACATTCTGGCCAGAGAGAGCCGAGGGGAAGTCCTTGGTAACTCATTCAACGGAGGACAATGCACAACAGTGAAGCGCAATGAGACAAGGAAATCGTATCGTGTTCCTGCAAACCTGGAGGCTGTCAGCTTTCAGGTATTCTCAAACAGCAACTCCTCGCTGAAAAACCATTGCCATAACCACAGTTCAAGTTATGCGCTAGGTCTTAGGCAGTAATGTGTGTTTTAGGACAAGATTTCTCAACCTGGTGAAGCCTGAATATGCTTCAGGTGATGTGTGGAAATGGGATTAATTGAGCAGTCGGGTGGCCCTACACCTTTCAGATCTGTGTTTACTCACTGCATCATAGAGTCAACATGATTGATTTGGGCTTCTCTCCTGATTCCTCATGGATGTGGCCATGTCTATGTTCTGACTTGGTACCAAGGATCTTTCTCCTACCCTGACATAATCTGGCCAGAGGCTCATTGAAGTCCAAAGCTCATTTCAACATCACTGCTGTATCCTCACAGTACCAATGGCTGTCCTAACTCCAGCTTCCTTCTAGTCACCTGCCTTAGGACACAGTTCCTTCCTGAGCCATGTCAGCCCCTCAGTCCTGCCTGTTACCTGCCCAGCCGCTCCAAAGAGCAGCAAGGAGAGGAGGCAGACACCGAATCTGGGAGGCAGGAGGGCAAGAAGTACATAGTCTGGGAAGGAGTCTTGGAGGACAGGCCAAGGAGAAAATGAACCTGGCTTTTATCTTACAAAAAATCTGGGAATTGCTGATATTTTTACACCTGATATTTTAGACTTTTAGACACTAATATTTGGAAAATACTTTGAATACCATGGTTAGGGCACAACATCCGGCTGTGCACATATCAGCCTGGTCTGAAGAGAATAGATACTGCATTGGGAAGGAAGGAATGCAGGATGTGGAAAAAGCTCGACTAATGGGTGGAATCTGAACTGTTGATTTTTGCCATGAGCACTGTGAGTTTTTAGTATTACTTTAACAGGAGCAACTGAACAAAGGAGACCCTAGTCTGTTCCATGGAAGCTGCAATTGGATTGGCCATGACATGTAGGTTTTGTCAATAATGGTGAAAAATTACTGTGTGCAGAAATATTCAGTGGGGAAAACAAGCCTTAGTTTGCCCAGGTCTCTTTAAAGCTGTGTACTTTATTAAGTTAATGATGTCCATTTGCAGAACTGTAAAGGGTCTGTGAATCTCACCTTTGAAAGTGCATCTATGTCTTTTAACATTTAGAGCAGCCTTTGGTATAGAAGGGTCACTGGATGAGGCTTTCTTCTTGGAACTCCAGTGTGTTTTCATGCAAAAGCATATGACTTCTTGGAGAATGGAAGTGGATTGGAGGAATGGACCACCTCACTTCCCAATGTCCCTAGCACCACCATTAATTAAACAAGTCTAGAGGAGGGAAAAAAATTGAATTTTTCAAACACCCTCAGGGATTTGCCTGAGTTTTGGGAAATGAGTAATTTCTGAACTGATGCTAAAGTTGCCTTGGTGCTTTGTACAACAGCACCACTGAGGTTTACCAACTTGATCAGGCAGGTTTGCTCTCAATTCCTCTCCACCTACCCTTAGTCCATCACGCAGTATGGGTTCTAACATTGCAAGTATACTCCAAGACTCTCTTCTGGAAACCTGTTCATTCCTCTAGCTGGGAATTAAGAAGAAAGAACAGAAAACATCAGGTTCTTTGCCTTGTGAAATATAGAAGCCATGGGACTGGGACGTCGTCATAGTGTGGACATAGCATGAAGGTCTGAGAGTCTTTGAAAAGTGTGTTGAAACACTTGTCGAAAATTATTCTTAAGCTTTGGGGCGTGGGGGTGGAGAATTTTAGAAGACAGTGTTACACGTTGGTTTTTTTTTTTCCTTGTATAAATGCCTATTAGTAAGTCTACTTCTTATCTTGTATTCATCTCGCTTATTAACATTTCTCAGCCTCATCTTTTGTGTTAAGAACAGCTTTTTAGCTTACTGCTATGTCTCAACTAATCAGGCATGTTTTTTCCATAAAAAAAATCAAGAATGCATTGCTTAATAGGTTTCTGTTTCAGATTATTATTTGGGCAAATGTGGTTTGCTTTACTGAATCTCCAGGTAATAGATGAAGAGGATGATGTAACATCAGATTTCTACAACGATTTAACTCCCCTGAGTGATAGTGCTCATGGAAGTAGTTCATCTAATCATGGTAGTCAAAGATCTTCTGGAATCCCCTTTTTATTCTCAAGAAAGAGACGGATTAAAGTCACATCATTTTCCTCCTTCAAGAAAGCCATTGAAGCCTCATATGAAAAGGTAATTGAATGTTGCCTCCAATTTCTTCCTTTCATTCGATTTCTGTCTGCTAATTTCAGAACTCAGCTATTAAAGGCTACTTTCCTCATCATGACATTGGCAACATGCTTTTCTGTTTTTAGTACAGAAATTATAAGCTTATTCCACTTAAAAAAGCATAGATTTGACATAGATTTGAGATTATCAGATCACATAAACCACTCCTTTCCCTGTCCTAGTTATAGATTAAGAAGGCAGCAAGCCATGTTGTAACAGTAGCAGACAACTGTAAAAAGAAATAAAGTGCACTGAAGAATGTTATACATATGCATGTATTGGGAATTAATCTACATTAGTTTTTGATTTGGGAAGTAACTTGCATATTGGAATCTCATGGTTGTCAAGATGCACTTGGTCATAAAGATAATCTCGGAAATAACACACCCACAGAAAAGTTTCTGAGAACAGAAAAGCTTTTTTCCCATAAAATTCTACACCTTTAATGCAGATGAATACTGTAGATTATAAGGTTATGTACTTTTATAGCTTAATGGCAGTAAAGGATGGGCTACTGTTTGCACTTCTGCATGGAAGATGCCATAGAACTGACCAAAACTAAGGCCTGCTGAAACCTAATCACCTGAAAATTTTAAAAATGATGTTACCAGAGGGTATTTAGGAGCTGAATATAATCTAGGAATAGTTACATACCCTGTTTCTTCCATTCTTGTTCTCACTGCAGCAGAAAGCTGAGTATCCTTAGCTTATTTTCCAACGTGTGAATGAGAGCACTGAAATGAGCAGTGCTGTGTAGAACTGAGAGCTGAGGTCCAGCTTGTGTGTTACGTTGTTCAGTCCTGGCTGGGAGAACTCCCTGTATAGATTCATCCTTGTGTCTTCTGAGCCAAGTGACCTTGGAGACAGAAGTGGAGTGGAGCCAAACTACCAGCAGCAAAATTCAGCAGAAGAACCCATGTACAAATCAGTAACAAATTGTTTTATAATGAATCTCTCCTATCTGCTGGTTGGTCATTTGCTCCAGTTTCCTGCCCCTCTTTTTGCTCGTGATGTCTTTCCTTCGGCCTTGTGCCATCAGTTCCCCTTGTCAGTTTATAAATCCCTTCTTTCAGTATTTTCTATTCCTCTCCTTTCTATTTGTTAAACTCCCATGTAAACAGCCTCTATCATTGCAAAAATATATGAAGCTGTTTCAAAACCATCAGTTTTTTCTAAATGTAAGAGATGTTTCCAGTTTTTGAACTTTGTCTTTTTTTTTTGCCTTTCACATTAACAGTCTGACACTTGAACTCAATGAGATCTTTATCCCTGTGGTTTAGTTTTAGTTTTAGCAGACTGATAAACTGTGAAACTCCGTAACAGTGAGTTAGTATCCAAAATAGAATCACAGAATCATAGAATACCAGGTTGGAAGGGACCTCAAGGATCATCTGGTCCAACCTGTCTAGCACAATCTAGACGAGATGGCCCAGCACCATGTCCAGCTGAGTCTTAAGCATGTTCAGCATAGTGGAGTCAACCACTTCCCTGGGGAGATTACTCCAATGATTGACTGTGCTCATTGTGAAAAATTTTCCTCTCGTGTCCAATCGGAATCTCCCTGGGAGTAACTTGTACCCATTATCCCTTGTCCTCACCATGTGACTCCCTGTAAAATGGGAGCCTCCATCTTCTTTGTAGCTCCCCTTTAAGTACTGGTACATGGTGATGAGATCACCTCTAAGCCTTCTTTTCTCATGGCTGAACAAACCCAGGTCTCTCAGTCTATCCTCATATGGCAGGCTTCCCAGACCCCTGATCATCTTGGTGGCCCTTCTCTGGACCCCCTCCAGCCTGTCCACATCTTTTTGTATAGCGGGGACCAGAACTGTAAACAGCATTCCAGGTGTGGCCTGACAAGCGCTGAGCAGAGAGGGATAATGTCTTTGTCTCTGCTGGTGATGCCCTTGTTGATGCAACCCAGCATCCTATTGGCCTTACTGGCCACTCACCAGATACCCACTCAAAAGATTAGTTGCAAATGACCCATGGATGCTTATAAGCTAAAGCCTTTCCTCTGAAACTTTTTGTTGTCTTATCAATTGCTGGTGCACTTGTTATGGCAGGAATCCTTTTGCTTTCTGTTTGGTAGGTGCTCAGGGAGTCCTAATTTTTGTTGGAATGCTATGTACTCCCACAATGTAAAGGAGTAATGAGCATTGTCCTCAAGAACCTCACAGGGCTCTTGAAAACTCTGGGGCTAGTTTGTTCATGGTTAAAGCAGCATTATACACAGGATTAATTAGTTCTTGCAGTGTATCTCAGAACACACTCTTGGCCTCTCTACTTTCTGCAATTAACTACCTATGAAGGTGCTTAGACTGCCCTTTTCTTATTTCTAGAATTCCAACTTTATTAGAGTCCATAAAGTCATTTCTGTTGCAAACTTCACAATGAAACAGTCAGATCTGCAGCTCTCAGATGTCTTTCTAAAAGCACTTAACCACCTGCCCCTGGAGTACAACTACGCTTTATACAGCAGAATATTTGATGACTTTGGCACTCATTACTACACCTCTGGGAAGATGGGTGGTTCCTATGACATTCTTTACCAGTATAGCTCCGAGGAACTGAAGAACTCGGGTATGTAATCTTTAACAAGAAAATATCATTATTTGTTTACCAGTTTTTCTTATTACTGTTTTTAGGCCTTACACCACATAGTAAGTTCTCCAACAGCAAAAAATCCTTTAGACTTGCATAGACCCAGGAATTACTCACACTGCCTAAATATAGAGCAAGAAGAAATTTTTGCGCTACACTGTCTTAATTTGAAAAGTTCAAGAGCTTCTTTACTTGATAAACATCATTGTATTCAGGGAAACCTCTTACAACCTTCAGATCAAGACCAGGTGCCACCAGGAAAAGGTGTTGCAGCATACTTCAGTGTGGAACTGAGGTCTGAGAGGTGTAAGTGGTACTTTTTGGGATACAGTCATTAAAGTTGTTGGTATTGATTAGAAATCACTCTAAAAATATTCCCATGACTGCCAGACTGTCAAAATGAAAAGACAATACCACAAAAGTGGAAATCTAAGGTTAAGAACCATGATCCTTAATGCCACTCCTGTAACTTGCATGGGTATGGGGGTACCTAAAGGGGATGCTAAGCATGACTCAGTCCAATGTTGTTTGTACCTGGGGAAGCAGGTGCCTGCAGTAATGAAGTCTCCAGTGGAGGGTGAGGAGCAGGGAGACCCACGATGGCTCACCTCGATGTAGGAGCCCTCAGGCAAGGTGATGTCATGTAACATGGTTATGGTGATGGAGCTGCTGCTCTGTGGTATTTCTAGGCCTGACAGTGGATGAATCAACGGAATGTGTGAGAACAGAAACAACAAGGCGTGTGTTCTTCCGAAAGAAAAAGAAAGTCAGTACCAGATGCACCACAAACAGGATGACTGTGAAACATGAAGGTAACCATGATGAGAACAGGGCCCATGTCTTGTTACTTACCCTGTGAGATACCATTTCCCTCAGTTACATGCCCGAGGTGACCTCCCAGCTTTGTTGAACTACAGGCGCTCTTCCACCACTGGCAGAGGCGCCAGTGTTTCACTGTTTGTCTGTGAATCGAGCACTGGAAACATCCTCTTACTTGCAAAAGAAATTACGATGTAAGAGTGCTCTTTCTCTACTCTGGAGCACCATCATTGGGGATCCAGTGGCACTGGCTCTTCCAGTCAGTCACAGATCTGACAAACATTCCCCACGGCCCTGGGTCCAGGGCCAGGCATGCTGAACTGGGAAATGGGCACAACTAGAAATGCGTGATCATGACTGAATCCCTGATCTTCTTTAAGGGTTGCTCAGGTCTCATTGAGGGAGTTGGGCAGCAATATCACATTCCCTGACCTTCCCCTCCCATCTTCCTCATGCCAAGCAGACATCTAGGTTCAGGAGTTCCCTGGCAATGCCAGAAATGTGTCTCAGAAACTGCAGTAAGTTGGTGCATTTTCTGCAGGAATGGCAAGAGTCATGTTCTGCATCACTAAAAACAGGGATTTCATCACCTCTACCATGTTTTTGTCCTCATTTTATGATCAATTTCTGTTACTCAGGTGTTTACAGCTGTGACTAAAGATCCTGCCTTGCAGTGTGTTCTGCTAGAGGAGCCTGCTGTATCCCCTGCATTTTCAACAAGTGTCTTGTGTAGTCCTGAGTATCTTTATGGCTGAGGTCTCAGACACTTTCGCTTGGAAGACTATGACAGGCTGCTGTCATAGTGGGGATTGTTTTTCTGAGCTTAGACTTCATTCTTCCACGGGTAGCTTAAAAAAATTAATCTTAGTATATTCTTTTATATCCTCTTACACTTTTTCTTAGAACTCTGTTGTTACATCCACTGTCTTTGGAGTCCTTTGTCTGGCAACACTGTGATGAAATCCCCTTTCAGGTTCCATTTTGGAGTCATCCGAACGGTCAGTCTCTCTGGTAAAAGGTGGCAGGTCAGAGTATGCGGCAGCTCTGGCCTGGGAGAAAAAGGGGACTTTTCCAGGACACACAGTCTTCACAAACTGGCTGGAATCAACAAAGGACAATCCTGTGGTGGTTGACTTTGAGGTAAGAGAAGAACAAGAAAAACATTGAGATAGTAAAGCACTCGTCATTTAGCAGCTCTTTAGAGAGTTCTGCAGGTGTTTTGTCTTTTAAGTCAACATGACGCTGTGTGTGATATGAATGCACATACATATGGGCATAACATAAACATACAAAACATTTATTAGAACTACTTCTTGTGCCTGTCAGTTTATAAGCCACACCAGGTTTGCATCGTCCATGGACAGTTAGCGTAAGAGGGAGGAATACAAGTGAATTACTCCCAGCACCAGCAGGAACTCAGGCATGGGCAAGGGTTAGTTACTGTGCAGGAAAGCAGTGCATGGTGCCGGGAACACTTTTTTTCCCTGTGCTCTTTCCCTTGTCAGGTCTACGTTGCAAGGTATGGCACATAGCTAAACTGAAACAAAACAGCAGTCCCCTGGTATCTCTGTCCTGCTCATTTAATGCAGCATGCTGGAGCTGTTGTGAGTGCACTGAGCTGCCTCACTCCCTGGCTGGCACAGCAGCCGCTCAGCAGCAGCGGCAAAGTGCTTGAGGCAAACAGCAAAACCTGCCTGAATGCAGCATGCAATGATCTTTCTCCCACTGCAGCTGCTGAGCTCCTGAAGGCAGTGTAGGGATGTCTCACATGGCAGGGACTGGGTGTAAGCAAACCCCACTTCATCTATGGTGTCCTGAATTTTCAGACGTGGTATCCCACTTGGTTGGTTTTTGCACTGGTTCACAGAGCCCTAAAATGGGGAAATAAAAGCAATATAAACAGGATAATATAGATGTATAGCACTGTCATGCTCCTTTAAAGCATCCATATCTTTCAACACACCTGAATCCTGTGTGATATGGCTTCATATGTAGGCTCTAGTGCCTTTAAAATCCTGCAGCTACCCCCAGCAGGACCCTACTGTGTCTAGGTAACTGCTTACTGAATGGCTGTCTACCAGGTGTCGCCCATCGTGGATTTGGTGAAGAACGTGCCGTGTGCTGTGACCAAACGTCGCAACTTGAGGAGAGCCCTGAGAGAATACGTGGGCAGGTTTGACCCTTGCCAGTGTGCCCCATGCCCCAACAACGGCAGGCCTGTGCTTTCTGGGACGGAGTGCCTCTGCCTGTGCCAGGCTGGCACCTATGGCAAAAACTGTGAGACACGAGCTCCAGGTTACAAATCAGGTATTTGGGATGATACTGTCATAATGTAAATATGGTCCTTCTGGTATCTATTTGTCAGAGACGAGTCGGACATAACCGTCCCTTACTAAATCCATAGCACTTCTTACCACATGGTGATGGTCAGAAAGTATAAGAATAAAGGCAGGATTAAAAATAAAAAATCAAACTGAATAGGCAAGGCTCAAAAGAAATTGTAAGATGTGGTAAAAGATTCCTTAGCTACATAATTAAGATAATAGGAAATGAGCTGTTCAGCAATAAGGATGAAGTTGAGATCAAAGGTAATTGATGCAAAAGTTAAGAAGCTCATTCCTTAGTTTTCCCTAGAGCCTGTTATGCACAAGACTAAACAGCTAATGGAGATAAAAATTGTTGATTACAGTGTGGAAGGAAAACTCAATTGTCTTAAGGAGAGAGAACATAATCATTATTCTGAAGAATTTAAAGAACAATTCCATGCAAACAGGTTTTTGAATGAAATTGGCACTAGTGCCATACCTATGGGAAACAGAAAAGACTTACAGTATTATATTTATTATTGCATATATTTATATTCCAGGACCAAAAGAGGACAGAAAGAAAAGTCATTTAGGCAGCTACAAGTCTCATTATCTGACCCTGATAAAGAATTTTTTTGAAATAAATAAACAATTGAAGTTATGCAGATAGAGATTAATATAGAAAGTGTATTGCATGCAGAAAAGAAAGGGCATGTAAATAAAAATTTTTATATATGCTTCATGGTGGCACGGACAAAATACCCCAGGGGTTAAGAAAAGAAAGTAGTTTTGTAATTTATCTTGCTTGGGATGCAGATTTGGGGTTTAGACATGGTGTTACATCTCAGATTTATTTAATAACTCATTAAATACTGAGCTATCTAAAAAGTTTTGCAGCACCATGAAAACTCAAACATCTGTGTGTGCAATAGAGTTAGAAAATAAGCTGCTTCTGGGTTTGAATGTTACTTGCAATCAAAACTAGAAAGGAAGACATATTTTAGGTTTTCATGAAGCAGCTGGAATTTGACTGACCATCTCTTTGGAAAACTTCACATTCTAGAGACAATCTACTCCCTTAACAGTAACAATTTTAAATCCTCTGAAAACAGCTATTATGAATTTACCACCATCCCTCTTGTAGGTGGCCTTAAGAGAAATACTATGTACAGATCTACCAAAAGATGGGATTTCTTTTATTTCTTGCAGTTGCTGTAGATGGCCGCTGGGGCTGCTGGTCTGAATGGAGTTCATGTGACGCTTCCTTCAAAACAAGAAGGACCCGGGAGTGTAATAACCCCTCCCCAATGAACGGCGGGAAGCCCTGTGAAGGTGAACGGGAAGAAGAGGAGGACTGTTATGTCTCTGTGTTCGTGGACAGGTAAGAAGATGGTTGATCAAAAGATCTCCATAGTCATGGGGCAGAGTTAAGGAGCCCTCCAGAGTGGCTTTGTGACTACCAAGGAGAAATAGCAGACAGCTGTCCTGTCTGAACTTCTGTGGTGGAAGCTGAGAGAAGGAAATGTCTGAAAATCTTCACAACTTGCTTCAAGTTTGGATTTATTCATTTTTTATTCCTAGAAAATGGCTGATGAATTACATACTAAAGTATGCTTGTAGATCTCTTACACTGCTTTGCATGGCTTCTTCTCCAAAGCCATTGAGAACTCATCTGCTTCCATTCATGGGAGTTAGCAGTTTACGTTTTCTTAATATCACATCCTCTTCTCCTAGTTGTTTAGGTCTGAACTCAGTCTCAGAGATAATTCCACTGAAACTACCAAGCTTTTCATATTCCTGCTTTGAGTATATCTGATGTACCAGTTTTGCATGGTTTCAACTTAAAATCATAATCCCAACCCCAAACTGGCTCAGTTTCTTGCATCCTCAAGAGCTAGGCTTTGTACAGATTCATTTTTTCTACTGGAACTAAGAGCCAAAGCAGGATTTTCATCGTTCTTGTTGTAATGACTACAGAGGAGATTCTGGAGTGGATAGGAGAGGATTAAAAGCAATGGGGTCCACAGTTCTTTGTTACTCATCTCAGTTAGACACCACGGGCTGTAAAGCTCCATGCTCACAGAGACCAGCCTCCTTTAACTGTTGCCTGATGGCAACAGGAGGGTTTTCACTATGCTAGCTTAAACCCAACCAAAGCACATGGACTCCTTAGAGACTTCCTCCATGTGCTGTTCTTTGCCTCTTTTTCTTACTCCATAAAAATATTTCATGAGTTATGTTGATAGAAATTGTAGCTCTGTATCTACCTCTTTTTTACTGCTCTCACAATCTCCTTCCTATCAACACCTGGAACTTTTGATGTCCACCACAGAATAACGTTTTTTTCACCACTGGGGGGGCGGGGGGAGGGACAGGACACACTCACAGCATTCCTGTCCAAAGCTCCTCACATTCTGCCATAGTCATTTGGTGACACCAATGCTTAAGATACTTCCTTACCAGCACATTTTTACTTTTCAGAGGTGCTCCCTGTATAAATGATGATGAAGCCAGGAGAGAAAAGGATATCTTGATTGGTGAACCTGAGTCTGGATGCTCCAGACCAGACCCACCAGAAAACGGCTTTATCAGGGTGAGCATGAAAAATGAGTGATACAGAAGGAAAATGTAGTAGTTGCAGAGCTGGGAAATTTTACAGCTTCTTTACTACATATGCATGATACCCAAGCTAGCTACTGTGCTGGTGAGCATGTTGCTATGTGTGTGGCATGCTGTGGGACTCTAGTCCACCAAAGTCCGCCAGCAACTGAAGCACAGGCAAGGTAAAATCTGTTTCAAACAGTGGTCCATGAATCCTTGTTTTGTAACCATGACATCAGTTAATGCACCTGGACAACCATGTCATTATATAGGTGAGTGGATGACTCATATTTAAAAGTAGGAAAAGCAAGCATTCATTACATCATACCATCAGGCTTTTATCATTGTTTCTTTTGACAATGTCCAGTCTTGTTACCATAGATTTTTGGAGGGCTTTTTTGTTCCTTTTTTGTAGAACGAAAAGAACCAGTATGCTGTGGGGGAAGAAGTAGAAATTGCCTGTGTGAGCGGTCATGTCCTCAGTGGCTATCAATTCCTTCGGTGTCTGCCAGATCAAACCTGGACGCAGCAACCTGTTGAATGTCAACGTAAGAAAGAGAAAATTAATTTAGCCCAGCAACAAAACAGAAGTGGAAGAAAAAGACACGAAATAGATTTTAATACAGATTTTAACAAAAGAATCTGTAATGATATCTGAAAAGATAACATTTTAAGAAGGTATTTCATGTATTCACACTAGAGATGGCAAAACCCTACTGAGTCACTATATCATTCCTCTTTCAATTCAGAAGTGTTACCATTATGTGCTTTGTAAGGATATTGTAATATTCAATGCTTTAGAAAACCCTCAGATGGATGCTGTAAGGTTCTTCTCTTGTCTGGTTTTAAAAATCTTTAACAGAAGGACTCATCTTTTGTTTCCAGACTTATATAGATATCTTTAAGTTGATGACAGTTATGCTGAAGAAAGTTTTCTTAGAGGAATTTTTCTATCACTTTTTGTATTAAATGGATAATGTGTCTTTAACCACCCCCCCCCCCCCCCCCACCCCCCGCAGGCTGCCTTGAAAATCCCCACGATAAATCAATGCCTTGAAGTATTTATAGCCCAATTAAGAATTAAGGAACAGAACAGACCTGGGTTTGCTAACAGGAGAGATTCTAGTAGTTTTCTAGAACTCAGTGTAATTTCATTGATTTAGCGATCATTTTATCAAAAAAATTTACCTGAATATACTTACGAGCTCTCTATTGCCATTCATTTTAATTTTTTTGATAATAGCTTCCTTTACAAAGGAAAAATTAAAATATGCTGTTAATGACACTTATTTATTTTTAAACTGTAAAATTAAATTGCTCATATTAGTATACATTAGAAACACATTGTAATTATTTAGTTGTTGACTTAAAAATATTTTTAAAGACTATGACAGTGCACTGAAAATTTCTAGACTTAATTATATTAAATATTTATTAGTTTTGAATGTCAGTCAAATGTTCAGTGTTCTTGAGCATCTTTATGGCTCTTCAGCTGAAGCATTATGACTTGCTGTAAATATCCGCACACTATAAAAACAACAAGAATTATACTTTTTTCTTGTTTCTTACAGCCTCAGTATGCATCAGGCCACCAACATCTGACAGTGTCACGATTTCCCCATTTAAGCAACAGTACAACATTGGTGAAACCGTGAAGCTGAGCTGCCGAGCTGGGTTTAGAGTCACTGGTCAAACACAGTATACCTGTGGGAAAGACCTGTCCTGGATACCTCCTATTCTGAAATCTATTACATGTGAAAAAGGTTAGTATGCCTGCAGATACTTTACTGTTTCTCTAGTGCTGGTATTAACAGCATGGTTTATTTTAGCTAGCTAGAACTAGGAGGCAGATGACTGGTTTTAAGACATATAGCAACTGTTCATTAATTTTGGTTTTACTTTGTGCCTACCACAGTGCCATATAGCTTCAGCCCCAAATTTCTGCATTAAGTTCAGAATTTTTGGGTGCAATGTATTGTACACTTCAATTATGAAACTGAGATACTGAAACTGTTTTCTTAAAGACAAAACAGAACAAACCCCAGCTGTATTAACAAGACTTTATGAAAGCAAAGTAGGAGAATGCATTCTACTGAAACTTCAGCTTCTCTTCTTGTACAGCATTTTCCAGTGATTTTTGCAAAGGCTGATATGTACTTGTGGAATCCCAACCACAGCAGCTTTTGACGAAATATGGGATAAATGAAATAAATCCATTTTAGGTTTTACAGCAGGACTCTAAGATATTTCTGTTCACTTGGTTACTGGTTACAATAAGTCTTACTTTTGTTTCAGATATGCAAACTAAAATTAGAGGTGTTTGCAATCCAGGACAAAAGCAGGTTGGATCTCAGTGTGTTTGTATGTCTCCAGAAGAAGATTGTGGGTAAGTTAAGTACTTTAATTAGAAAAAGAGAAGTTGAAGTTTCTCCACTGATAGACCAAGAGTCCATTGTGACACAAAACAGGAAGAGTAATAAAAGACAACAGCAATTCAGGGCTACTTTTTGTTCAGATATTAGCCAGCTATGCCTCTGTATCCAAATTACAGCCTCATTTATGGCCTATGAAATAAATGAACAATGACATTAACCAAATGGCACACCATGGTGCATCCTTCTAATCTACATTACCATCTGCTACTGGAGATCCCAACTCCTCCTTTTCTTCTCTTTATTCTTCCAGTTTCTATATTTTCACTGTCGTCACCAAGGTCATGCTCCTTGTGTTTGAGATACACCTTTTCAGATGAACATGCTGCAAAATACACTGTATGTTTCAGTCTCCAGAGCATATAAAAATATGCAAGACTTGGATTTTCTGTCTCTCTATACAACATGACCTGCACAGACCACTGAGCCTTCAAGTGAATAGAGGGTTACCCTAGAGGATTTTTAGTGAATGACTGGCCAGGATGGAGGTGTATGTGGAGCTGGAGATAGGGAAGACGAGCACAGATTGAATATGAGCTGGGCAGTTGTAGGGCTGAGATCAGCACACATTCCACCACAGGGCTCCCACGTGACTGCAGGCAAGTCCCTTGGCATGGGATTCATCTCCTTCATGTCAATGCCCAAATAACCAGGTATCTTCTCTCTCAAGAGTCCTTGGGTAGAGACAGAGCATGTTCAGAGGGTGACAGACATTGTCAAAAGTACATAGGCAAAGTTCTCTGAAAACTAGAGAGGTTTTGTTGACTAAAGCTATAAACTTATCTCAGGAACATAAACAAGGTGAGCTGTATTGCTCTCTCTCTTTGGGAAATTACTAAGCTCCACAAAATGATGCTGCTTGGAAATGCCTGCACTTGCTGAGAACAAACCCATTCAGGAACCAAGAGCAATACAGAAAGAAACTACATGCGGCATGGCTGGGTTTGCCTGCCATTAGTCCCAAACTAACTCTGCCTCAGAGGCAGACTCGCAGACACAGCTGCAGGGATGCATTAACGCAGACAAGCCATCCCAGGGCCTGGGGAAATTCCACATGCCTTGTGGAGGTAACAGCACCTCCTGTTTTCTTGTGCAGGCACATATCCTTCACCTCCCATCCATTGGACGGGACCAAAGCTTCCTCATCTCACAGCACTATGCTGTATCAGGTCCAGGTCCTGCAGTAGCTGGTCTTAGCTGTCTTAGGTCTTTAGACAGATATCTAACTTGGCCATGGCTTTGCTGTACTTTATCCAATGCTGGTGGAGCATTTAGAAGCATGGACAGGCTGCTAAAACATTTTTTCTTTATTCCTTGGGGCAGCCACTACTCAGATGACATCTGTGTGCTACATGCTGTTTCTGAACAGAACGTGACCAAGCCCAGCTGTCAGTATTCAGCTGAAATGTGCCTCGGAGAGCAGTCATTTCTTTTCTTGCATGCTGGCCCTTGCCATGGTGATTCCAACCTCGACTGGGCTATTGAAAGGGCAAAGCTCTCTACAAATAGCTTGAAGAAAGTGCCCTGCGGCTATGACATCTGCTATGACTGGGAGGAGTGTCCAGGTATGACTTCTGAATGGTTGGATTTTTCCAGCCCTTTGGATCTAAAAATAAAATGTGCTGACTCCTTCACTGCTTCAAGAATGGGATTCACAGGCATTGCCGTCCAGCTGAGCAGTTTATGACGCAAGGTGTAGTCAGTCCCGTGTCCCTGCTCCCAAGTGTTACACTTAGATATGTGCCTTTTCCCTTGGGTGCAAGTGGTGTAGCATTGCCACTTCCCATTAGTAAGGCACAAAAGGAGCTTGGAGATTAAGGGAACTTTCTCAGGAGAATTAACGTTTGAATCTTTAATCACAAAAACATAGTGGGCAATGTTATTGCCCATTCCTTGTGAGGCTACTATAACCACTAGTTTGTACTTCAGGACTTAATTTGGGCCACACCCTCTATAGCATATAATTAAATTATGAATTAAATCATGATAGTACTTAAAAAGCAAGACTGAGGCCATCAGGCTTAATGGGATTTTAATGGTAAAATTTGCAAATACACATATGTGAAAAATGTGTTTGTTAAGAGTTTTAATGAACTGGCTAAGCTGGTGAAATCCCTAAGAGGATTATTTTATAAAGACTTTTGTGCAACTTGGCTACTTACTGTGTAACTTCGTGATAAGAAAAGTGGGTTTTCCTGTAAATGTCTGAGGTGCTGGCTGGCTCCACGCACATGAAGCACTTGCTAGGAAAAGGCTGAGTGGCAGCCATGCTCATTCCTTCACTTGCCTCCAGGGACAAATATAATCCTTATCACACCTTGTCTACTTATGATAAATAAAGCAACAGCAGTGTGCAGCAATCCCAAAAGCCCATTTTGAAGATGCAAGATTTCTGCACCACAGAATTTGAAGCACGTGGCTGTAAAATTACTGCATGAGCTGTTGTTCCTTGTGGGGCTGAAGCAGAGGGCACGACCAGGTGTGCCCCTTGAGGGACATGCTGTGGTGGAGCCTCCAGGCACCTTGGGCTTCTGGGAAGGTGGTAATAATTTAAAAAAATATTATGCTTATTTATTCCAGAGTCCCTAAGAAACCTCGATCTGCTCCCACTGTGGTAGTGGCTTAAAGCTGGATCTTGTGCCAGCACCTCAGTGTTTTTCTCTCAAAAGCCTAGAGAGGAGCCCTGTACAGTGAGGAAAAATGAGAAAGAGAGGAGAAAAATACATTAAATAAAATAAGTTTTCATTGTGGTGCTCAAGAAGTTTGAATTGGACTTTCATCCTCACCATCTCCCCAAAAGTCCTCTTTCTCATGAGTATGCATAAACATTTAGGAAATGGAAGTTTTGGGTTTCCTGAGAATGGGTAGTTGGTGTCAACAGAGAGGCATAAGATACTGCAGTACCATGTGAAAGCAGCTAAACAGAGGAAAACACACATTTCCTAAGTTTTAAGAAAGGGAAGGCAGAAACTTAGTTTCCTGCCTAGGGAATTTGTGGGAAAGAATATAAAGAGTCAGAATTTGATTAGAATGGAAATGGGTAATGAAATAACCGGTAGGACTGAGCTTTACCACAGGCCAGCAGCAGGTAGCTTAGCATTCATAAAGGGAGCTTTAATGAAATAAGAGCTGACACAATATGGACCTTAAGACTCCATTTCACAGCAACATTGTGTGCAAGGATAATTGGAAACAGAAAGTCAACTTAATATCTTTTTGTTTAGAAGAAAGGTCAGGGAAAGCCAGTGGATAAAAATAGTTAGATACTTCATTTCTGCTTCTGTATGGGCCACTGCTGCAAAACCTGATATTTAAAGCTGCTTTTGCCTCTGTTCCTAGCACCCTACCACCTAGTGTATGCACTATAGGCTTTTTGTAACTAATGTATCACAAACCTCCAATAGTATTTTTCCCTGTTGGACTTCAAAATGTTGTCAAACTATAAAATATGTTTTTAGTCATCAGATCTGCAGCTAAAATTCTAACATGTTCATTCCCAGAGACACAGACCCAGTGCTCCTGCCTGATGCCTTACCAGTGCCCTAAAGAAGAGAGCCGCCTTCACTGCATCCAAATGGAGGGGACAGGAAGGAGGAGGACAGTCAGTCATTGCACGCTGGCAGCCATGAAGTGTGCTGGCATCAAACTGGAGGTGCTGGAGCAGGGGAGCTGCCTGGCATAACCCGTCAGCTCTCCTGCCAGCCACCATGATCATCCCACCATGTGCAGGCTGAGCCATCCTGGGAAAAACTTGGCTGGCTGTGAAAGGACAAGTAGATCAAAAACAAAGGATGAAAAAAAAATAGAGCTCACTTAACAGATTTTTGGGAGAATGGTGGCAGTGGACTTTTTTTGGTCTGAAAATGACCTGGGGTGTGGGGTATAGGGACTGCTCTCACTGCTGGTAACTGTGGATGTGCAGTGGGCGGGAAGGAGCGGATGGGAAGGGAGAAAGAGGAGCATTGCCTCTGGTCTCCCCTGGTGCTGGATGAGATTTTTCCTTTCCTCAGCCATTTCTTGCTTTGTCCCTGTGCTTGTGACTGCTGTGCATCCTGGCTGTCTTGCTGGCTGAGTACCTGCTGTATCATCCAGGCAGGCAGACCAAGCACTTCAGCATCATTGCACGTTCCCTCTGACACTTAATGGGGTCATGAAGGAGGCTACCTGTATGGGCACTCATGGTACAAATTTAGGGAGCAATACAAAAATACTGAAAACCACAAACAGGCAATGATTGAGTGAAGTCTTCAAAACCATGTGATTTTTAATCAGAGTAAGTGAAGGGAGGAAGTGTTTGCTTTCTGGGTTGGTTTGCTGGTTTTGAGCCTTAGACACCATTGGGGAATTTTTATGGTACCCCTCGGGGTGAATTAAACACACGTTTGTGCTTAAATATAAAAGAAAAATTTAATGAACAATGCATTTTTCTGAGTCCTACTGCAATAAGCAGTTCTACACAAAGTCTGCAAAGATGGGGCTCAAGCAGATTCCTTGTATACACTTGCACCAGCACCAATCCTGAGAACAGCTGCATGGGGCACCTCAGCCCACCCATGGGTCCATCACCCTCCCAGGTCTGCTGCCCAAAGGTGGCCCCTGAGCTTGGGTCCCTGACCACTCCCATTCCAGGATGGCTACAAGACAATGCTGAGGCTGTTTCTTATCTCATTACCACAGGAAAATTCAGTCCCTTGCAAGGAGTCCTTTCTCTGGCATTTCTGCTTCCAGCCAGTTTAACCACTTCTTGTAGTTGGGCCTTCTTGCCCTCCATGCCAGATCATTCCTCAGTCACAAATTACCACTGCTGACCAGTTACAATTAGAATTTCCCCTTCAACACTCAGAATTTTACAAAACTGAGGACTAGAAACCTGCCTTCCAAGAAGCGGAAAGCTGAAAGTAACTTTTTTTTTTTTCCCCAACAGTCAGCAGAACAATGAAAATCAGGAAAAAAAAGCATGAGAAGTGTCCATTGGTAAATAATGTGTCTTATGTATAAGTGTCACACCTTGCCAGGGGCTAGGCAGAGTCACCTGGGACCTGGGAGTGGGCTGGATGTGAAATAGTTGTTTTCCCTCTAAGGAGGTATCAGACACCTGTATTTGGGATGTTGCCAGGCTCCCTAAATCTGCAGCTAGTTTCAACTGGATGGAGCTCAAAGAAAAGAAGCAACTAATCCTGCTGCTAAATACAATAAAGCATTATGTTTCCTTGCTTAAAATGTGTAGTAAAAATGATTATAAAAAACTGACATAGGTTTGCCTTTTAGTTCTATAGCTCTTTCCTCCAACTGAAGATATATACTAATATGTTGATGATGGTCTAGGAGAGGGCTTCAAATTTGTTTGTCCTTAGGTTGGTTTTTAGTGCCCTTATCTATTCTTGCTGGTTGCATTCTGTGGGGGAATAATCACTCAGAATGCCTGCGTATGCTTTCTGCACCCTCAACAAGCAATGAAGATTTCTTGCTCCTGACCCTCTAACCTTAATACTAGCTTTTAATTACAGGACTCTGATTCTAGTGTGACTGTCTAGCAATGTTTCTGATAGAAGGAATTTTTTTTCCGTGCCACTTCTCACCATGATAAATTGACAGATGAAGTTATTTTCTGGTAAACAGGCGGCAGCTGAGAGCTCCCTGGCTGCCCCCATTTCTCCAGCACCTCTGGTCTCAGAGTGGTTGTGTGCTGTGCGAGCGCTCGTATTAAGACTTGTTCTCTCTTGCTGATAGGGATAACTCCTGTATTTTCTGTTTTACAGTTGAGCATTATGGCACAGAATGGAGACATCATCTGCCACTCACTAATAAGGTGGTGATTCAGCCATAAACTGTATCCACAGGAAATCTGCTGCTTGCTGAAATTAGTGGGAGTTTTGCTGTTGGCTTCAGTAGGGTCAGGACTGCACTCACAAGGACTTTGGGTTTGCTGCTGTGCTCTGTCACAGGGGTCCCCAACTGTCACATCAAAGACTGCAGCTCCTTAATGTTTCCTGCAATAGCTATCTTTTTCTTGGATAAGCTCTCCTCTTCTGCTGTGGTAACTTATATTAGGTAACGATAGAGTTTTCTTGTTCACTGGTGACAGGAAATGTCATCCCTCCTTTGCCATTGTAAGCTCCAAGTAATGTTATCTGGCTTGATGGATCATTGCCTTGGGTCATAAATCATAACTGGGGAAGATGAAGCAAACCTGAACTGAATCTGTCAGGGTAACCAGGGTCACAGAGACCTTACCAATTCTTGAAGGACAGCTTTCTCAGTAATGCAGCTTCTCCATTGCCCAGAAAAATTCCATCTATTTGTTCTTAATGTCAGAGAACAGGCATTATCCAAAATGAATATAATGAGCCTTTCCACTGACGCAAAGTTCCACACATCCCAGCATATCTAATTTTTCACTAGCACAAGAGTATGTGAAGTGTATGTAGAATACACTTAGCACAGTGAGACAGCTGTGGCACAATTCAATGGCTGGACAATTAGCAGCTGCTGTTGTGGGCTTCTGTATAAATAGTTATTGCAATTGTAAAGTAGAATGCAAAATTTGACCAAATATAGAAGGGAACTGAACATATATATATATATAGAGTCTGTTATAATATTTATCCTTACGCAACCTCAGAAAGAGGTAATCCAGAGTTAGCTTCAAGGGTTTGAAGATAAGGCAGATATATAGGTTTAAATATCAACTGCCCAACTTTTCCCAACGAGCCACTGCTTAGTTATAGCAATTACTGTTTCCTGTTACAGCTATGACAGAAAATATCTTGTATTAAATGTTTGAGTCCTGATGTCTTTATTTCAGCTGCTATGTGATAAGTAAACATCTCTTAATTTAAGAATTTGTTGCAAAATATGACTGTGACTATTAAATGTAAAGTTGTTAGATACAGTGAGCACAGTAGAACATGGGTACGAGAGCTTTTGCCTGTGCCACTGTCCCAGTGAGTGATAAAAGAGAGGCAATATCGGCCAGTTTTTTCCCACTGAGTTCCTGCAGAGCTCACTGCTGGCCAGTGCACTCCTGGGCTTGCACACCAGGGAGTGCAGGGATGCATCTCCAGCAGCACCATAATTTGTGGCATTCATGATAGCTCCAACACAACGTATTCAGTTTATGTATTTAGAGGAAGAGGTCCATCACGTTCCTCCTCACCCAGAGATCCCCGAGCAGTAGGCTTTGGCTAGTTGTTTCAGAAAAGGGAGGCTTCAGCTATATCTGTAACAGAACTGATTCAACTCTGCTGGTGGAGTATTATGGGATAAAGATGCTACAAATAACATTGTTTATAAGTTAAAACTTAACTAGATTTAATAAACCCTCTGCTCAGAGGTGTCAATTTTACTATAAGGGGTCTTTCAACTGGCTCCCAAGGCTCTGTGTATTCATGCGTGAGTAGGTGTGAAGATTTTCGATGCGGAGGAGTCTGGGCAAACTGATCTTCCTTCCTTGGTTACTGGGAATGAGATGCCCCTAAAGGTGTATATCTGCATCCAAGCTAATAATCTTTGGCTGTCCTTTCAGTCAGTGGAGGAGAGAAACAGTCCCTTAGAGGACAGGATTTCTGTCTTCTTAGGTAGACATCTAAAAACAGACTGGGTGAGTCATGCCCTAAAGGTGCCTGTCTTCCTCTGTTGACTGTGAAGGGAGCTGGGGGGTGACTAGGCCAAATACAAATATTTATGCTATAGATGTCTAAAATTGGATGAAATTAATCCTGCCTCTTCTTTTTTGAAAAGTGTAGGTAGGTATATATTTTATATATATATATATATATACTCTCCTAGCATTTTACTTCCAGCACTGCATTATTTGTCTTCCAGATCAGCGCCATTTATATTGCCACTTCTCAGGAATAACTGGCTCCATCCACAAAGGAGAAAAGCTATTGTGGGGCTCTGCACTGTGATAACTCAAAGTTAGAGACTGGCTCCCAAAACGGTGCTGAGCACCAAATGCGGTGGCTGTTCTTCCTTCCCATCGCATGCTCTGTGAACTAGAAACTGTCGAGCGTTATTCACATGTGTGTGCAAGAGACGAGCATGTCTGTAAGAGACACAGCAAGCCACTGGCAGACTGGGGATGGGATGATTGAAACGTGTTGTGCCCTGCTCATTACCCAATGGGTCTTGGGGCCCAGTTGTTCCAGGACCTGCAATAACCAAACCCAGAGCAGAAGGGACTTGATTTTAACATGTTGGTTTCTAGATGAAGCCTCGTTGCCTTTTTTTTTTATTATCCCTCCCTAGACCCCCCTTACATCCTAAGTTGAGAGTCAAGGGGTCTTCAGCCTGACACAAATGAGCTTAAAGAAAGACAAGAAATTACTGTAGAGAGATATGCTGAAATTCCCATTTTGCTTTTGGCAGTTGTTACTTCATAACTTTCAGGGTAGCAGAGCCTTTCACCCGTCATCATCCTTTGTTGAAGAAATCATTTACCCAGAGCATATAAGGTATCTCAAGTGTCAGGGCCTGAGGGCACCAGCCACACTTATGGCCCAGACCAGCTTCCCATGGGCCTCCCCCACCCTGCCCATGGCCCAGGACCCCATTCAGTCCCCCGAGGCCATCAGGCCCTGCCCTGCCCTGCCTGGCCATGGACCTTGTTGATTGGGATCCCTGCCCATGGGCCAATGTCCCAGCTTGGCCTTGGCCTGGCTCCATCCCCAAGGAGATGCTCAGGGCTGGGGCTGCCCAGCTCCCTGGGTGTGGGGTGGGACAGGCCTGGGCTGCCGGGCACTGCCTGCTGCCTTGGGAGCCCCTGGCCCCTGTGGCACCCTGACAAGAAGGTAAAGACGTGCACATTTAGCTGGAAGTCATAAACGTGTCACAAAGTGCAAACGTCTAATGATATTTTCTTTATTGGGCATAAAACACAGTTGCCGATGACTTTCTCCCTTTACTGCTCTCTGCTGCTGAGATCTTGCTAAAATAATGAAAACAATCTTCCTTTTTTATTAGATCCTTCTGCAAGCATAGACTGAATAGTGCAGATGATAGGAGAGCCTCAGTTTTGCCATGGTGATATCTTACTTTTCAGACAAATCAGCTACAAAAGCTACCACATAGGAGTGATGGCGGGTAACTGGGCACCAACTGGGAATTTCAGGCCCCTGATGAACAAGTAGGTCTTGTGAAATGCTGCCTCAGAGACTTCAGGCCCTGATCAATGTGACCTGTGTGTTAAAACCCACTCAGGGAGAAAATAAAGCTGTTTATCTGCTGTTTCCTCAGCTCACTGGCTGTTTGCTTGTATCTCAGGAAGGCTTTCTGACATGGCACTGCAAAGCAGCCGATCCATAGCTTCAGATTACAAGTCTGGAGAGAGAGCTGCAATTAACAGCACAGCAGAAATTAGAAGATCTGTTCCTGGAAATCAGATCTGCTAGAGACAACTGAAACTTATAGCAGAATAAACCATAACTGTTTGAAAACACTTGATTACTTTTTTCCTAATTTCCACAATTAATGTTTACGATGCACATGTAATCAGGACGATGCAGGTTATAATAAGCAGGTGGCATAGCTGCCATCGCCACAGCCCGTCTCCAGAAATGAGTCACTGAATATGCTGCCAGCCACTCTGTGGGGTGCAAGACTGAGGAAGCCCCTGACTGCATCGAAGCCCATCGATGCTCCCCCAGGAGCTGTGATGATTGCTGCCTGCCACCTCCTGCTGCCTTTCAGGGGAGCTCAAGGGATAAATTGTAATTTTGGACAAGGCAGGCTGGATCCCAATGCATCCGTTTGACTACAGCTGAAGACTGTGGGTAAGAATATGTGGGGAAGTTTGGTGTTTTCATTCCCTGAGATTATTACTGCATGAGATAAAAATAACCAGAAGCCCTGAAACTGCTGTTCTAAAATAACCCATTAAAAGCGAACCATGCTTACAGCCAGAGTGACGTGATTTCAAACCTGAACATGTGCCAGGTAGTGCTAGATTGCACTACAGAAAAATGGTCATCTTCGTTCACCAGGGCCATGCACCAAGAAAAATATCTATGCAAAAAAAAAATGTATCCAAGGACTGCAACAGAAGCAGGGACAACCAACCATGACACACCCTGGTCAGGCTGTCCGATTCAGCAAGTGTACTTTAGATTTCAAGAGGCAGAAGTGAACTGGCCTTTTATCAAGTTTGGGGACTAAGGATTTTTTCTGCTTCATTTTAAGTTTTTCTCTGTTGATAGTGACAGCTCTGGAGACATCTGTGTCCTTGTCAAAGTTGCAGAATAGAAGAGAATGAAGCCACACTGCCAGTATTGAGTTGAAAATATCTAGATCACCAGTAACTGCTCTTTCTGTGTCCTGGTCCCTGTAATCGTGACATTGACATGAACTGGCCTATTGAAAAGATAAAGTCTGCAGTGAGGACTGGAAGGAAACATCCCTGCAGGTATGACACCTGCTATCACTGGGAAATACATTAGGTATAACTTTCAAATGCCTTGATTTAGGTCTCACATTTTCAAAGCTAAATTTGATGGTCAGTCCTTGGATTCACAGAATTTTTATGACTGCTCATTACTAAGCTTTGTACTGCATATAATGACTTCCTGGTTTCATTTGCAGAGGTTTGGAAGGTAGAGATGAATCTGGCAAGTAAGGACTTCTCTTACGAAACCATTTTGGGAGCTACTGTTATTAATAGCAATCATCCAAGAAATAAAAATGATCTAGCAAATAAATAGCACTTTAGAATTGGACATTAGCAAGGCTAATTTTCTGGAATTATTTTAGAAATGTTACTTTATAAAACAGTTGCGCTTAAGATTTCATTGCTTGTCTCAGTTCAGGATATTTTGCAAGTGGAGTGTTTTTAGTCCTGTGTCCCCAGAAGTAGCAGAGTGGGGTCACCATAACACTGCAGCCATTTCTGTCCTCTGCCAAGCAGCCTGGTTGTGTCTGTGCTGCTTAAACAAAAGATGACCAGGTCATGGGCTTCAGGAAAGGGCACATGGTTATCCTTCCTATTGAATTATTTAACATGGTTTTGGTTTGTGCTAGTTAGTCCTCCCCCAAAGAGCATTTGGGCCCAATTCAACCACTCACATGGGCCAAGGACTGTTTCCAGCAAGGCAACTGTTTTTGTGGCAGGGGATTAGCTGGCTGGATGTGAACTGACCTACACCCCTTTGCCTCTGGGACTGTAAAATGAGACCTGTCCAGTTTTATTTACTGTTGTAAGCACTGGTTATTTGCTCTTTCCCAGGAATTCCTAGACTTGATTTACTTTATTAACATGCCCATATCTGTTTTGAAACTCTCGAGCATGCACTAGGGACAGACAACAATTCGAAGGGTCACTGCTCAGGGCCAGAGAAATGTTCCGGTTTTTGAAATATAAATGAAACTTGACAGTAGTGTTTCAGTCATCTAGTATCTCTAAATGGGGCTGGGAAATTTCAAGAAACTAAGATCTTTTTTCAGTATTGGTTGAAACCTCAAGCAATTCTCTGTATGTTCCTTCAAGTTTTCTTCAGTTAAATCTGCATAGTACAATACCTGATGGTATCAGATGGTTTACGATAATGATCTCATATCCTTGGTTTAGTTCGCTAGCGAATAATTTCTTAGTAAGTACATGTGAAATCCCGGGTTATTTTGTTAGCATCTGTGAATACATGGTTGTTTTGTCTGTGAAATTCCTCTGAGAGTTACTGTGTCAACATTTGTTGTGCAATGCTTTTATTTACTGTGTAACAGGGTGAGAACAGCAGTAGGTTTTCCTGTAAATGTGAAATTTTTCTTGGCTGACAGAATGTGCAGAGCCCTGCCAAGAAAAAGCTGGGTAGCGGCTGCATTCCTTACTGGCTTGATGGGTATGCTTGGGTGTGTGTGCAGGTATGTGTCTGCACACATGTGCAAAACCACACATTTACTGGAGGGGCTGAAAATGGTTTAGCACTGGCCAACACCGCCACATGCTCCCGTCACTGACATAGCCATGGATGTTGCAGTCCCCATTTAGGCTGCAGGTAGCTTGCATATGTGAGCATGCACAAAACAGAGACTTCACCAAAGACTTAATTATTCTTGCCCCTGTAGGTACAAACTCAGTGTCAGGACTTTGGCTTACTTTTTGGCCTTATGGTGTATGTCCTCTCTTTCTAAAATTAACAAAGCTTGTAAGTACTGAGAAACATCTTGAATGCAGCAGCAAAACAGCACGAGCAGTCAGTCCTTGCCAGATGCAGTTGTGGCTGGCACTGCTGGCACCGGCTCTGTATTTGTGCCACCTCTTCTCAGCCTAAAAGCTGGCTAAAGTCCCAAAGCACTGCCCTGTGCTGAAGTTAAACCATCCTGATCTCCCCAGGGCTTATTAGTTCAGCCACTATATTACCCTAGTACAGCTCCAGGGTCCCCAGACCAGGCTGTCTTGTGTCTAGACAGTTTTAAGAGCAGAGAGAGTAGATATGCATAGCCTAAGGCCATCTCTGGGACTTATTGGGATTTGACATTCTTGGAAAGGCATTTTATTGGTGAACTTCCATAAAATCTGTTAGAGGAAACAATGTAGAGAGAAAAAAAGAATAAAACTCCAACTATTCTGTAGATAATGCCCCCAAATTTTCCCACTGAGAGTCACAATACCTCTTTCTCTTGCTTCAGACAATGTTCCAAGGATTAGAAGCGGTCTGATTGCAACTTGGTGGGAGCTTCACACAGAAAGACAATATCCAGTATCTGTGTGCTGGGAGCAATGGTATGTACTGAAACAAAGATGGCAATCCTGTTTTCAGGGAGATATCAGCATGTACATATCCTGGGAGATGATGCAAATTAACTCATTCTCACTCGAGAAACACCAGCCTTGGTGTCTTTTTTCTATTTGGAGAGGATTTACAGCAGCCTTTGCTGCTACATGTGCCTGGACTAATTGCACAAGTAGAATGCTATAACCTGCTTTATGCATGTGACAGTACTTACATAGCTCTCCTCATCATAAGATTTGATCGCCTGAGTAACAGTTCTCAAAATACTAGAACATTGCTTGAGTTTGCTGGTTGCCTTTAGATCAATAAGGCCTGCAAATATAAGCAATTTCAGTTATCGTCATACATTGTGTAATTATTCAGAAAGCTAATACTACAGTCACTGTAGAAGTCTCAGTGTAATTGTAAACATTACAGTAAAATATAAAACCATGACTTTGCTTCACCAGAAGATCTAGTCTGGTTAAACTACCGCTCTGCTGAAACACACTATTTGCAGCTGTTTGTCACTGCTTCCCTCTTGCTAAATTTTATTTCATATATTCATATTTAATACAGTTCTTAGAGGCTTGAATGTAATAAAAATCCATTTAGAGAAGTGCTAAAGTGAGTTGATAGTTTTCTCTTGCCTGCTGTGGGGCAGGACTCTGCCCACTTGTCCCTGACCACAAGAAATGAAAACAGCTGCGTGAAGAACATATGCAGGAGAGCAGGACCTGGAGGCTGAGCCCCGAGCAGTTAATGTGTCTCCTGAGTTTGGCCAGAAGATCCAGGGTACCAGCACCATCCTTCTGCTGGTCAGAGACTCTTCTGTGTTTTGCAGTAGAGAGAGAAAGAAATCAATAGCATTTTATATTCCTGTGCTCCTGTCTTACGCAGTAATGGCTCTGCTGTTACTTACAGTGGCAGCTCATCACAGTGAGCAATGAGGCAGAGCCACAGTGTGGTGGAAATGGAGCTGATCTGTAATAACTGTATGAATATGGTGATGCAATGGCTTTAGGGGCTGACAAGACCAGGGCAGGAGGTTATTGATTAAGCTTCTATTGGAGCTGGAGGGAGAACAAACAAAGAAGCGATGCAACAGCTCCCAGGTTGAAAGCAATTGGCAACATCATCAGGTATAGATGCCTGTCCCCAAAGAAATTGCAAGCATGTTTCATCAGATTATGAACTGGCAAGTGAGGGAAAATAGAAAGATAAGCCCTACAAGAAGAGGGATGGAAGAGTGGAAGTGTGCTTGACCAAAGCTGTCTAAAGAAGACATTAACAGAACAGGAGAGAAAAGTGACTTCTCAGTGGTCAGGAATAATATACCTTGTAAATGTTATTTACACCAGCTTTTTAATGTTTTTAAGTTATGTTTTTCTTCAAAACATTTTTGTTTTAGTTAGAGATGTTTTGCTTTAGGCAGGGAACTAAACTGCTGATCCATTGTCACCTGGGTGGTTCCTGCCCAGGGCTGCAGATCAGGGAGTGCTTCAGGAACCACAGCCTTCCACTCCATGTGTCTCTCACCCTGAAAGGTGGCGGATACCTATGGGTGCCAGAGGGTAAGTTCAAGGAGCTTTGAGAAGCACACCAGGGATATACAATCTCCAGTGAAAAAGAGATTTGCAAATGGTAGCTCACACTATTAGTTTAACAATAGCAGGTTGGTTGACGTTACTTGCTCTCCTTCAGTTAGTCTCCACATGCAGATTGGTCCCAAATCTTTTCCATGTAGGCAGGCTCCCATCTGGGAGGGAGTTAGGAAGCTTCTCCTATGTCACTGTATAGGAGGAGAAATTGTCTGTCACTCTTCAGGTGTTCATTTACTGCTCCCAGATTAGGAAAAGGTACATCAGAAGAGCTTAATTTTTGCTAAGTTTCTGCTAGCTACTTGTCTGTTCTGCTTGGAAATACTCCATGTCTTATGCTTAACCTGGGGCCACTACCACTCTGTGCCAGTTCTGCTGTATCCTTCCCACCTTTGCTTCTGGGGCACCTCCTTCTTCCTTTTCCAGCTTGCCATTTTTCAGAAAGGGAGGCTTTCACAGTGCCATTTGAGCAGGAGCCTATCTACCTATGTGCCCCTTCAATAGTATTTGAACCTGTTGTCTACATTTTAACAACATATAACGGAATGTTAGATGTCCCAAAGGTATTGATTCTTCAGTATCTTTCATGCAAATAGGCAGCTGGGTAGAGGAAGATCTCTCCTGTGTCTTCCCCATGGGAAAGGATGCAGTGCAAACTTGTTCTTATTCATCAGAGAATCTGTAAAAAATATTTCCTAGAAAATCAGGTCTTGATAGTGCTGCTGCTTAGGCAACCACTTTTTTTGCAAGGAAGCAACTAAAGCTGAGTTTCACTCCACATGCTGGTACTGTTTACCGAATAGTGTTAACTAGGAGGAATTTTTTCAGCTTCACTGTTTTATAAAGGTCTCTCCACTGTGTCCTTGTATCTGCTGCTCTGCATCAGGCAAGCCTTTTTATTGAGCAGTTTGTGATGGTATCTTCCAAGTCACTGGCCTCAGATGATCCCATGAGTCTGGCTCATCAGTATGGATAACAAGTTTACCTTACCTTGATCTGAGTTAAATTTCATCTGCCACAGCATTGCTGAATTTCCCAATTGGTTTCTGTCTCCCAGCAGCTTCTTACAGGGTAATATTCTTTTTTAGTTGAATGTCATGTGCAAAAATTTAGCTTGCTGTGAGTTTTCTCCTTAATTCTTTCTCCTTCTCTCTTCACACAATATATAAAACTGTTGGTCCCTCTACACATCCCTAGGAGAATCTCATCTCATCGATAATAAGGGCATATATTTACGATACTGTATGAACATTAACATTAAGGTGCTCCCTCTTGAGACATATATGCATTGCACGTCTCATTGGATCTAGCATCATAAACTGGGAAACATGAAAGCAAGGCAGAGTGATGCTCTCAGTAACTTAAAAGAGCCCAGTTCCTGTAAAAGCCTGTTGTCTGCCATGGAAGTGTCCTGCAGCTCTCTGAACTGTTCTTCACAGTTCAGCTGTCCAAAGCCCAGGTCATCTAATACCAAATTCCTCCCAAATATCCTAACATATGATGATGGGGCAAATGCTCACCCAATGCTCAGGTAAAACAAAGGGGTTTGCCACTCTCTGCCGGCTAATTTTGCTAAACTGATTGACTCCATGGAACCACGGTCCCCTCTTTGTTCTTCTCATCTGTTGCTAATTCATCTGACTTTGCTTTCTCACCAAGAGAAAACATCCTGCAGTTGCTTGTTAGTTTAATAACAGGAGGGTGAAGAGGTGGACCACGGTGACTGGGGATGCTTCTGTTCTGAAAGGGACAAAATGTGGCCAGCAGATGTGCACACCACAGGGATGAATGAACAACTGGCAGATCATCCTCCCAGCCACTGGTGCTACATGAACCTGGTTTTTCTTCATTAAATAGTTATATTGCTTTGAAGAATACTTCTGCCTACTCACCTTACTTCTTCCTCCCTCCCAAGCAGCATTAGACAGTCAGCTGGTTGTTGTTTTTTTTTTTTTTTTAAAAGAAAAGGCATCATGTCCTCAGATTTTCAGGAGAGATGATGGAACTGCAGGGGAAGGACTGTGGTGTCACAGCACAAAGGGGAGAAGACCCTCGCTGGAAACCTGTGGACAGGTGGCTGGGAGGGAAAGGGTCTATGAGGTGTCTACATGGAAGGAGCTGGTTGGGCTGAGAAGTAGGAAGGGAAAAGATAGAGTGGGTAATTAGAAAGAAAAAGGAGAGTAAAAGGATTCCTGTGAAAATTCAGATGGCTCAGATAAAGAGTGAGATGTAAGGGACTGGATGAAGCATTTGAAATGCAGCTTTCATTAATATTTTGTCTGTCTTAAATTTATTTTATGGACGTGGAGGTCTGTTCATGATGATGTATCGAGATGGTTATCAGGCAACCTTATTGTTTTTTTGAACTGCTTCTTAAGCAGGAATTCTCAACATTTCTTGAGGCCCTGTGCCGGTTTTCTACATTTCCCTATGTTTGAAGACATGAATCACCAAGTCACTGTTATTTCTGTGCTATCTATCAGGAAATTTCCAGGTGATTTTCTCTTGCCTCCAGCAGCTATGGAAGCTATTGCTACCCAGTGGATTCGTGGTCTAATCACATGTTGTGTCAGCTGCCCCAGGAAAAAGGCTAGAAAGTGTGGACAAGAGAGTTGGGAGCAATCACGGGGCAAACATCAGGCTGCTCTCCAAACATGCTACTCCTGAGCAAATAATACAGAGCGAATAACTGATTAAATTAATTTGCCTTTTACATCTATAAGCTGTTTGCAAAAATTTACAAGTTGCTCAAAAAACAAAAAAGTGTCAATAAGTTCCAGACAGCATAAAGGTCAGGAGGTCCTTTCAGTTAATGCGGTGGCAACCTTGCCCTCCAACATAGCTGCTCCCAGCAGGGGGAGTCACCAAGGGAAAGCATACTGCTCCTGTTCTGGCTTAATCCTCATTGCCAGCACCACAGAAAGCAAAGCTTTTCCAGCTGAGAGTAGGGTTTATGTGAGGAAGCTACAGGTACAAACACGAAAACCAAGAAAGATGTTTTATCTGGTAGGTGTTTATTGATAGTAAGAAATAAAATCTGTCACTTAAAAAGCATACAGGCTTCCTGCTGATATTATTGCACTTGCTTGATCACCCACTTACTGTCCAGCCCTTTGTCCTTATTTGCATCTGAGAACAGTCAGGAGGTATCAGACTGCCAGGACAGGTACCTGAATGGACTTGCAAGGTATGCTGTATGTGAGCAAAGATGTCACTGCCTGACTACACTAGACAGCATGCTTAGCGGTGTAGGGAAAGAGTGTGAGAGGCTCCTTTTATTTAGGAACAGTCTTAGAAGATTGTCCACAGGTATCTCCAGGGGGACTGTAGGCAGAGTGTCTCCATTTCTGTGAACATACGCTTTCCCTAATAGCTGCCTTTGAGAAAGTTTTGCTGTGGTGGAAGGCCTCTGTGTGCAACGGTCTGTAAGCAAACTGGTCTTGGCACAAACATAAATGCATGTGACAAATGCAATGGAGTTACTTGTGCTTACAAATGTAGCTCATTATGATAGCTGTGACAATATAAAATGGCAATTTTCATGAAGCAGCTGTGTGTACAAGAAGCTGCAAGCACAGGAAGTCTTCTCATTACTTTAAGCTGACTTTACTATTAATGCACATTGCTTTGACCTTTAAGAGCTTCAGGCTCAGCAACAGGCTCAATGCTGTGCATACTGTTTGCTCAACTGAATAAGGTACAATAGGAAGAAGTTAATTTATTAGAAGAGAAAAATCCTGCCTCTTACTTTGTAAAGCCTATTCTATTTTTCTGCAATCTAAATCTAATCAGTGCATGCATATGTTTGTGTGGCTTTAAGTAAAATGTATTTACAATGTTAGACACTGCAATCCATCACTATAAATGCTACTTTGGCAATTGCACTTCAGCAACATTTTTTAATTCTGATGGAAATGTGAAGTAAACTTGTCAGTGCTAAGTCTGGGACCTAAGCAAGAGCCCTGTCATGAGTGGCAGCAGCAAGTGTGGGTCTGCCTAATGAAGAGCATCAGGCCCTGATTCAGAGCCGACCAGAGCTGATGCACGCAGTCTCATCAGCTGCGGTGGCCTTCACAGCAGAGCTTACATTTGATAGAGCGAGGTTCAAAGTATGTCCTGCCCAAGAGTTGACACATTTTGACATATCCCATGGCAACAAGCAAAATGAACCGTAACATATCTTATTTGCCCTGTACGTCGCAGGGCCTTATGCTGACAAGGGTGACAGTTTCCCCCTGGCATTTGAGCCGCCCAGCCTCACACTCCGTCATGGTCCGACGAGCAGCAGAGCCGCTCACTTCAGCACAGATCTGGATGCCTCCCTCCTTGCACGACCCATCTTCATCACAAACACAGCTGTTGGATTGCGCTAAGCAAAAGCACAGAGGAAAAATACTCAGAAGGGCATCCAACTCAACAAAAAACAAACTGAAAATTTTCCAGAAAAACGGTAGGATTGATAGCAATTTTCTGGAGGGTGTTCAGTGCAAGAAAGACATCGACCTGTTGGAGTGGGTCCAGAGGAGGCCCATGAAGATGATCAGTGGGCTGGAGCACCTCCCCTGTGAGGACAGGCTGAGAGAGCTGCGGTTGTTCAGCCTGGAGAAGAGAAAGCTCCAGGGACACCTTATTGCAGCCTTTCAGTACTTGAAGGGGCTTATAAGAAAGATGGGGACAGACTTTTTAGCAGGGCCTGTTGTGATAGGACAAGGGGTAATGGTTTTAAACTAAAAGAGGGTAGATTCAGATGAGATATGAGGAAGAAATTTTTTACAGTGAGGGTGGTGAAACACTGGCACAGGTTGCCCAGGGAGGTGGTAGATGCCCCATCCCTGAAAACACTCAAGGTCAGGCTGGATGGGGCTCTGAGCAACCTGATCTAGTTGAAGACGCCTCTGCTCATTGCAGGGGTATTGGACTAGATGACTTTTAAAGGGCCCTTCCAACCCAAACCATTCTATGGTTCTATGATTCTTCTCCTAACCAGAAGTAACATTAGCTGATGCTCAGGTTCAGTGGAAAAAAACAGAAGTGGAAATGAGTGGTGCACTGCTGGGGCTTTCTCTGCTCAGAGAGGCTGATTGTGCTTGTGGAAAAAGCTTGCTCATGGTGCCTGAGATACTGCTCTCAAAGACTTCTCTGATGTTACTGCTTGAATTGGTTTGTGTATCTACTGCTCCGGAGTCCAGATAACACGTAAGATGAGAGATCTGTCCTTGGACAGGAGCAAACTGATCATTCAGACACTTATAACTTGTATCTTTATTTACATACAGGCTGTTTCACTAAGATCAAAGGATCTACTCCTGCAAATAAATGTGCATAGTTGTATCAGTGACAACAGTTAAATAATTAGATAAGAAGGTCCCATCTGAGATGTATTTTTCATAACTGTGTCTTTGTTTTGGTGTTGTATGGGTTTTTTTTTTTGCCTGTGTTTGTCTCTGCTGAAGCTCCAGCCAGTTTTGATTATCTTTTTTTGTTATTGTCTGTTCAACCCTGTTAGACAAAACAGATGAACTCCTATCAAGTAATCTTTATTATTTTCAAAATATGACAATAACTGTGCCTCCATCTGGGGTACTTCTAAAAACCTAATTTACTTCTTTATCTTCCCCTTGCTGGCAACCCTCCATTGAATGCAATGTAGTGTAGGACACTCAGGGAAATTAGATCAGCGAATTTGAAAACTTCCACTGCAGACAGATTGCAAAAGGCTGGGACTATTTCCTCTGAGGGAAAAGACATTTGATCATCATATGAGGAACTGGGCATAGGCAGTGAAGTACAAAAAAAAGTAGGTGGCTTTCCAAGATACTATAGAATAAGACATTCAATTCCTTGCCCTAAGATGCTCCTGGAAAGACTGCTTGTCAAATTTCAGGAAAGGATTAGCTGTTCTTGTGGGCAGTAAGAACTCCCACAATTACTGTGTTAAGGAATTTAAAACAGGTGGATACAGTGAAAAAAGAATAGGGCAAGGGTTTCACCTAAAACATCCAGAGGACCAATAGGGTAACCCACTTAATAGGGACTAGGAATAAGCTTTAAACTTCCTTAAACTAGGAATAATATCCTGTAGATAGTGCATTTTGTTACGATATCCTGCAGGGTTTTCTCTTCCATGGTTGGAGCTTCCTGCCATGTTTGGACACCAAACACCAGGCTGATGGTTTGAATCAGCTTAGCAGAAGCCTGGTGCTTCTGGGAGGGTCTGGAGATACCATAGCAGTACAGACCTACAGCTAATGTGTAACTGGTGGTAAAGATCATTTTTGTCATATAAACAATTTTGCTTACTGTTGTGAAGAATCTCTTACCGTCGCATTTTTCCCACGAACGGCATGATCCACATAATATCTCAGCTGCCTGAGGTGTTTTGCAGTTTTCTGCATTAGTAAGGGAATATTTTCTGCCCATGCACTCCAAGGCATGCATCTTGCAAACAGTTAAAGGTGTGTTTCTCTTGGTTCTTTGATCTGTAGCACAGGTGTCCAAGGAAGGACTGAAAACAAAAGCAGGGATCATGCCATTTAAATGTGTTTTATCTTGGTACCTCTTAAAAAGAGCTGAAGGAGTGGAAAACATTCAGGGTCCAGTTCCAATTTCACTGTTCATTGAAGTACATCCTAAGAGTGCAGCAAGGGAACTTGAGACATAGACATGTGAATAATTCAGACACCTTCCTTTTCCACAGGATGCTGCACCTCAGCAGAGCCAGGAGGACAGGGATATTACTGAGTATTTGCCATTGCCCTCAGTAACAGTGAGAGTGAGACTTTAGTTAAAAAGAGTTCAGATCTCAGTTATTCTCTAATATATTACACATGCATGCATCTGAGGACACACACAGAAAACATTTCATATACACATAGTGATATAGACACACATGAACATATATTAAAATATTTTATAAGTATTTCTTAATTATAAGACATTAGAATATACTTAAAGACCTTTTCTATGTTGTCCTTTAAAAGCCTTAGCTTTTACTAAATAAAATATTATGATGTAACATCAGAGACCCAAGATATTTCTGGAAATAGGCATACATCTCCACAGAAATGTTATGAAAAAACTGCTCTACTTATTCAGGGAATTTGTTTGTTTATTTCTTGAAATTCAGATATTGTTCTAACACACACAAAAATTCGCTTGTAAAAGTGGTAATAACAATTCTTGGACAACCTTAAACAGTGTTTGCTTTGGGGACAGTTCCAGGAAGTTGTTATCATTTGTGTTTCATGCTCTAAGTGTAGGAGGGGAGGAAAAAGCCCTTCCGTTATTTCTGGATTTTAGTCTCAAACCCCAAGCTTCTCCACTTATTCTCAATGCAATCAGGGGCGTCTGTGTGGACTGAACAAAAAAAGTTCCTCTGCAGAACAGGACACGCCTGTGCTCTCCTGGACGCACTTCACAGTCATAGATAAGGCGCTGCGCAGAGTACAAGAGAGCACTCCCTGGGGATGGAGAGCTTTGAAATATGGCTTCAAAGGCTTATTTTCAGCACAGCTCCTTCTTTTGAGCTCACAAACACTCCCACAGAAACTTTTAGTGTCTAATGGGTCAGTTCTGAGGGTCAGCCTCAGCTAAACAGGTGTTTGGTGGGGACGAGAGGCTGATGGCCCTAATGAGCTTCACCGGGCTGCCTGAAGGGGAGGGTAACAGTCCCTGTGAAAGTGGCTTGTCAGAGTAGGGAAGAGGAATTTGGAAGAGGGAAGGTCTAGTCTTCCTTTTCCCTGGGAATTAGGAAATGGGTTTCGGGAGATCTATAAATAAGGCACTGAGGAAAAGTGCCTGCTCTAAGCTTTGGGAATGGTTCTTTGAGAGATGGTTTTGAAGTCTATTAAAAGAGCTGGCTTTACAGAAAGTTTAAACTACCTGGAGTTTAAACTGCTTGCTGGAGCGTGTCCAAAGAAGGGCAATGCAGCTGGTGAAGGGTCTGGAGCACAAGTCTTATGAGGAGCGGCTGAGGGAGCTGGGGTTGTTTAGCCTGGAGAAGAGGAGGCTGAGGGGAGACCTTATCGCTCTCTACAACTGCCTGACAGGAGGCTGTAGCGAGGTGGGGGTCGGTCACTTCTCCCAAATAGCAAGTGACAGGACAAGAGGAAATGGCCTCAAGCTGTGCCAGGGGAGGTTTAGATTGAATATTAGGAAAAGTTTCTTCACTGAAAGGGTAGTCATGCACTGGACCAGGCTGCCCAGGGAAGTGGTTGTGTCCCCATCCCTGGAGGTATTTAAAAGACATGCGGATGTGGTGCTTAGGGACCTGGTTTAGTGGTGGACTTGGCAGTGCTGGGTTACCGGTTGGACTTGACGATCTTAAGGGTCTTTTCCAACCTAAATGATTCTATGATTCTGATTCTACCTGTAACAAAGTGCACGTTTAAGACATTTAAAATTTCCCACAGAGTTAATTAGCTGAGCCAGAAAACTTTGCTGCATCTACCTGCAACCAAATGTATCTTCAAAGATTATTAACTGTATTACATGTCCTACTTAAGTTAGCATTCTCAACTGCAATGGATCCCTTAACAGCTGTGCTTAGTCAAAAACCAGCCACTAAATACCTAGTAAAGTTTGTTCCCTGAATTTTCCTTAATGCTCTTTTGTTAACATAAAGAATTAGGTTAACCCTCTTATTCTGAGGCACAACAAGAGGAGACCCCAATGGATATGCAGCACCAAGGAGCTGATAAAGGAAGCTGGTGCATTTGTCTGCATGATATTGTTTGCTTGCCTGGCTGCACGGCCTATGAGGTAGTGGTGCACTGATTTATAATGTGAAAGTTATCTTTACAGACAGAGGTATAAGAAAAACTTCATCTTTAAATATCATCTTGAATTTGGAAGAACAAAGTGTGATCCAGGGAAAGCATCTAATCTGTAATTAAGCTGTTTATTATGTTTAAAATTGTTCAGATGCCTGCTTTAATTGCCTGAGTCATAAATCTCAATATCTGAGTCTTAAGGTCAAAATCTTGTATACAATGCACCTTAATTTAGCTGAAAAGATTAAGGCCAGACACAAGTGCACTAATCTGTCTTCTTTGCATCACTTTAGCAACACCCAAAAGAGGGGAGGGAGGCTGATTTAACCAGCTGCCAAAGGCTGGACCCAGGGAGTTCATGGTCCCATGTTGCCAATCTCTCGCTATGGTATAATCCCTCAAACTGTCTTGAGAGTGCTTGACATATTTGCTATAGCTGGGCCAGCTAGGAGAAAGCCAGTGGAAATCAACATGTTCAGATGCAGAAGAAACAGGATGGAGAATCTGTACTCATGAGAGAAATTAATAATTTGCACTCATTGCTGACAAAGAATGTTACAGGGCTGGGAGCATCACAGCAGTGCAATAAAAATTATTAGAGGCAATGAAGAATCCTTGTGTAAAGTGAATGTGAGAAATTCAATACCTTTTACCTGAAAAAGAAGGCTTGGATAAGAACAAGCTTTTACTAAAGCACATATTACGAAAAATTAAATAGCATATGTAAGTCAGCAAATACCTTCTCTCCCTTTCACCTACAATGAGAGGCAGGCAACTTTCAGTAAAACTAAAAAGTGAAAAATTCAGCATGCTCGAAATTATTTTAACTTCTTAAAATTATATTCAAGACCATAAGTTTTAATATAACACAGGCCAAGAACTCTCAGGAGAGACATAGATGCTACACAAATAAATTTGGAGGAAAAAAGAGGGGATAGTACTTAAAAATTATCAAATCTCATGTTTCACTGTGGAGACAGTCTTTAGCTACTGGAGGCTGGGGTTTCATCTGTATTAACACACTAACTCTGCTCTGACCCCTTGCTTGCACTAGGGCCAATTCACACAGAATAGCTGGTGTCCATGCTGTTAAACTCTCTTTGCCCCCAAAAGACGGGAACTACATCAGACTGGAATGGTCCCTGACCTTAGTAACTCCTGTGCTGTGCCTGTGAATTATCCAGGAGTTGGCCCTTGCCAAAGCTCTACGAGGAGCTGCTTTAGCAATTTAGCAGCTCTGGTGCCCAGGATCACTCCCATGCTTTGATGAGGATAGATGTAGTCTAAGGCACCACATCATGAGGGACAAATTACCCCTCACCAGGCTGTTGTGGTGGTCTTGTGCTGTCACGGGAAGTCTTGGTTGCTGGTCTCTTGGAAACTGAAAGGATGTAGGATGGTTCTGAAACCATGGTGTTCCTGAATTCCCACGTGAGCTCTTGTTCCCAGCTCTCTTCTGAGCAGAGGCTGCTACTGGAAGTCATTGCCACAGCAAAGCAAGCCGAATTACTTCTGCTCTCTGAGGAAGGACCAAGATCTGCTTACATGTCTTACTCCTACAGCCTTAACAGGCTGGCAGATTAGTCTGCTTTGACAGCTGATGATTTATCCTTCTATTATTAGATGTGTTATTTAAGACAGAGTGAAAAGATGGCTTCAGGTAACAGAAATGACTGTTATCTATCTTCCTGCCATTTCGAACATAAGTATAAAAAATAGAAACAGGCAAGTAGTAGATTAATTATAACTGAAGCCTGAATGCATAACTGAATGTAATTTATTTAACTCCCAAGGTTATTGTGACTCTGCCCAAGGCCTTCCCTAGCATTGTGGACTCCCCTCATCTTCTATGTAACTAACTTCAACACACCCCTGAACCAGAGGAGGGGTTGTTGCCTCACTTTAATGAGTATTGAGACAAAAAGAGTAAGACCAGATTATTTAAAATATTTAAGTGTTTAAGGATAGGAATAGAGTCTTAGCAGAGTTGTTACAAACCTGGTACCTACCTTCACATGTAAGACAATGGCCTCATACCCTAGGGAATCTACAAGGCCTGAACTAAGCTCACCAATTTTAATTTTGAGATGTTGAGAGAGTGCTAATTTTGGCTTAGAACTAGAGTCACCATGCAGGGCACTCTTGAGCTATGTGGCTGATGGAAAATACACGTCCTCCACTGAGAAGTTCTGCTATCTTGAAATCACTTGAGACAACTTCAAAATTTCTTCCTCCTACTACACAAGGATAAGACAAATTTGGTCTGTTATCCTAGAGTTTCCAAACTGCTCAGCACCTGCTGTGACATAAACCTGGCCAGATTTCATATCCAGAGCTCACACTCAAAGTGATGACTTTATAGGAGACTTCATCTGGTCTATGCAAACCAGCCCCGATGTTGGAGTACTGAGCTCCTTGGCACATCTGGCCATCAGCACCAGGTGGTCTCAGGTGTCTTCTTGTTAATCCTCTGTTTTGGTTCTGTTACCTCCACATTTAGCAAAGAACTGAGAGAGTTACTAATTTCCTTACATTTCTTCTGCATTGCTTATTGCAGAATATAGGCTTAGATCAAACAGGAAACATTAAACTCTGGTCTGCAAGTTATAAAGTTAGGAAAGATGACGTGACTGGCCTGTGCAAACTGCTGTGTAAACGGGAGATTAGATTATTGTGCCTTTCATAACTCTTCAATCTCTCAGCAGGAAAATCTGCTTTATTTCACTAGCTTACTGCTTTGATGATTTACGTCCCAAGGGCCTCAGCTCTAACTTTCCCTCAATCTTCTAAATCTTCAAAATATCATTTTATCTTTTTCCATCATTTTCACAGATCAAGCAGAGCTGAAATTATGCCTTCATCTTCTGTCATCCAACCAAATTCCATCACTCCTAAAACCCACTGACAGCTCTGACAAGGCAGGTAAGTGATGAACAGGACATTGATTGAGCTGTAAAGCAAACAAAGTACAATGCCTCCTTCTCATATGAGTAAAGCTTTCTCATCTGTCATGGACTGAAGACTTAAGAAATGTAATTGGTCTTGAATAAAGTGAGAAAGTCATTGCCAAATTCAGCCTGAACTTACCCACACTCATAGGGCATTTTGCACACACATTGCGACTGATGTACTTTCTCCCATGGCTGACATTTAGGCTCTGTCACTTCTGGTTTCACACTGGGCACTGAAGTAGAAGAACACAGACAGTGCTATTAAGGGTCAGAAAAACAAGGGCTGTTAAAGGTCTACTCTGAAATTTTCCTATCAGTTGAGCTTAAAAAGGCATTTATAAAACCATGACATAACGCCACATCCTGCATGTTCATTATATATGGCATTTATAAAACCATGACATAACGCCACATCCTGCATGTTCATTAGAAGTGTCTACTGCATGGAAGGAATCAACACTATTAAAAAGATATGATACACTTTGCAGTTACTGTTCAGTAATTTATCTATAGGTCATGAGTCAGATAGAAGGAGACAGGTACTATGTTCAAGCTTAAACATTCATCTCATTTCTGCAGCAGCTGTTTGTTTCTGCTAAACTTAGCAGTGCTGAATCATAGCTGGCAACAACTTTACCATTAGGTTTCAGAGTTACTGACTTCACTATTGTCACTAGAAAAGCTAGGGCTCCAAAGTCCTATGTAGAAACGTGAACCTGAATATCTTCATACACTGATGGTAATGAAAACTACAAGTTCCATCATTAGTCCTCAATCTGCACTAACTTTAAAAATAAAAGCAATAGTGATTCTTGGGGAATTTTCATCATTGCACATGTACTATTATTTGAGTGCTGAGTTGTATTCCAAGCTTGAAAATGAAATAGGCCTTTGCTAAATATTCCTCTGGAGATTTCTGCAGCAAGTAATGGCATGAATTTGCTATATCTGTATGGACACACTTTCCAAGAAAGCTTTATCCTTACTTGTGTTTTAGATTACGTGCCCTTAGTTTTCTACTTCAACATGAAACCTTAATGCCCCTGAACATTGTTGTCTTGTAAAAAAAAAAAAATAACAAACCTCCCTTACAGATGAAGACTTGCTAAGCAAAATAGACACGCAGAAATTGCCAGATAAGGAAAAAAAATTGCAGTGCATTTCAGTACAGACAGCAGGCATAACCCTGTCTTCCTGCAGAGGGGTAATTTCCACCAAAAATCACTGCATTTTCTCCATTCCTGGGGCTATTTGTGGTACACTTGACTGTTACTGACACTATTGCTGACTAGATACTCTCATCCAAATGTATGTGTGCCACTGTGTCTGTTTATACATATCTTAATTTTTACCCTTCTTCTCTCATATTCCTTGTTTTTTAACTGTTGTTAAAACAGTTCTCTTATTCTAATCTAATAACTCCTCTGTTATTCTAATCTAATTGTTGTCCCTTTTCTGTTTTTTTTAACTTTTGTACTAATGTAATGCCCCCATACAGCCAGGCACAAGCTGTTTCTAAAGAGGGAAGCATTTGAAACTGTTTCTAATTATTACTGAAATTTGAATACTTGTTGTAACAAAACAAAACAAAAAAAAAGATGAAAATCAGTCACTAAGGCTAAGCCTAAGGAATAATTGGCAACAGTTCTTCAGCACTGGTACTTCGGCACTTTAGCAGCAGTGAGCCGTTCGTGTACAGCTATGTTATTCCTTCTGAAATCCTTACACTTCCTGTGTGCGTGGATATGACACAGCAGGAGATGACTTACACTGGGAATCTCACAGGACTGTTGCCTTTTGAGGTCTTAGCCTGACTGTCACCTGTCTCTTCCCTCAGGTGAGGCAACCTCAGGCAGCAGTTGGCTGATAAGGAGAGGACAGACGTGAAATGTAGGAGACTTCTACAACAGTGGCTGTTGTCCCCAACAAGGGTGTCCCCAGGGATATTAGAACATCTGGGATCTCTGGTGAAGATGCAACTGGCGTGAAGCAGCAAGCTGCTTGGATGCCTGTATGTCACCGATCCACATCATAGGAGTGCTCAAGAGAAAGCCGTGTCTGCCTTCCACAGCTGGAAAAGATGACTTAGACAGAGATGCTCTACGCTGTAGCCCAGGTCCCTCTCTGCCAGTGCCTGCCAGTATCAACCCAGAGCTTAGAACAGCTGTTACTATGAATTTGAAGCAGCATTTTCCCATTGCTTCCAGTTCCTGGAGGTTTCCTCCACATCAGCTGTGTGGCTGTCAGATGAGCACAAGGAGTCATCCAGCCCTGTCCTCCTCTGCTATGAGAGGCTGTGGTGCACTGAACAGCTTCCAGATAGAAAAGCCGTACCTCTAAGATGCACCTCACATGGTGGTGGTATTACACAACATGGGTGAATGAAGTATACTTGGGTGGCAGAATAGACAGCATACATCCCAGGCAATCTCTTAAAGTATCATTAGTGACAATACTTGATAGCAATACGGGAGTGGGAAGAAAAAAGCTGTAGGGAAACCTCACAAGAAATGTCTTAAGGCATCTTGTTTGAGCAGCCCACAGAAAACACGCTCACATTTTCTGTGCTTCCTGCTGGTGATGTAAGTATGGCCTCTCTATCACTATATCAGCTATAGCTCTGTCTATATCTTGTCTACATAAGCCATAGTCTGTCCAGGAAAGAAACTCCTGCTTTGCACTTGCAGGACTGCAATGGCTTACCTGGTCTCTTGCACTGGATATTCTTCATGTCAGGAGACCACTTGAGACTGGGCTCGCACAAAATGGAGTGTGCCCCTTCTAAGTGCATGCCGTGTGGACAAGAGAGAGTTATTCTCTCACCAATCTCATACACAGGTTTCCATGGCTCTCCTTGCAAACCCCCCTCGAGGATGGGCAGGAGACATGCAGTTTCTAAGGATTGAAGCATTTAAGATAGCCACAGTGAATCAGTGCATTGCAGAAAGCAGTCACATACTTTATCTTTTACTAAATTCCTTAACAATTTGAATGGTAAGATTAGCTGATTTTACTTTAGAAACATATCAATCATGTTAGCGCAGGATATTAACTCATCATACCAGCCAAACATGTGCAATACCAAGGACAGAGTGACAATATCTTCTCCTACTGCCTGCAGGTCCAGCCCTAGCTTGAAGAGGACTTCTCTGTTCTTGGGACCCATGCTTCTGTTGAGGTTCATACTAGAGAGTAACACCCTAGTAGAGAGAGGTCATACATACAGGACCCTGGGAGACCATGTACTGGTACACAAAGAGATGGCTTTTAAACAGTGTGGACTAGCATTTGTGGGCAGTCAGTCCTGGTTGGAAGGAGTAAAGGATGGTGTTGAACTGCAGGTCTGAAAATTCCCAAGTCTACATGATCACACTCAAAGTTGACTCACAAATAACATGTGCAGGGAAAAAAAAAGAAACCCGAATGGTTACTGACCAGGTCAGAGGAAAAGAGTGAAGTGGGGAGATCATCCAAGATGTAAAGTGATCCTTGGAGTTGTGTTCTTATGACAAGGCGGTTATTTGAGAACTTTGTGGTTGACCAGTGCTGCCCACTGGACCTTTTTCTCAGTTGGCTTTAGACATAGACTCCTTCCCAAGGTTATTGGATATAGCCACAGTACTGAATTAAGCAACAAGGAAGTAATTCCTGGACTGGAATTTAGGCTCCCTTACTTCCAGCCTTCCTTAAAACCAGACTTTATGGGCATGTTTCTATTTTAGTATTACAATATCAGGATTCAAAATAAAAGTCAATTTAGACCTGATTATGTCTAAGGAACTGGGAAATGCAGGTTTGTATTTTTCCCCGTTTGTTGTTGGACAGCAGATGTTCAGAGATGTTTCACTGGAATTCAGGAATGGAGTTGTATTTCAAAATGAGAATCAGTTAGACATACCCTGGCAATATCTGTCTCCAACTTGCCACTGTAAATTACTGCCACACTTAGCAACAGGATCACCAACAAGAGAATATCCATGTCTGCAAGCATAAACAATGCTTTTCCCAACAGGGTATGAGTTTTCAGCATTCTGAAAGAAAAGGAACAGGTGAAATTTTGGATATACAAACCAGCAGTGTTGAACTCTCTTTGATTCTGGGATGCAGTAGCTGAGGACAGTGAAAAGTATTAGTGCCACTCTACAATGCACTGATGAGAGTGTCTGGAATACTGGGGGCAATTCTGGTTATCAATAGTCAGCAAATGTGATTAAAATGGAAATGATGCTGCAAATAAATTGGTAGAATACAGACTATTTGGGCTATCTTAACTTAGCAAAGGGAGGGTTAGAGTTGAAGGTACCCTGTGACAGGGGTCTGGCAGTGGTACGTCAGTGATGGAACAGTGCTCTCCTGCCGGTGTATAAACTGACTACAAATATGGCTGTTATCAAACATTAGAGGGGGAACATAAGCTCTTGAACAGCCTTCCAGGGGGATCAGTGGAGACTATATGGCTTTGCTAATTCTTAGGATGGCATGTTATCTTGCTAAAGGTTAATGTGATATGGTCACTTAAAAGAGCTGGATTTGAAGACACAGGTCTTTTCTCATTTTATATCTCACTCTCTTCTAAGGAGACATCTTACAAAAATTCAGACTACTCCACAAATTGCAGGGTTTTACCTTTAGTTTGTGAACCAAAAACTATATAAGGGACAACTATCGATTACTCCAAAAAAAATCACTGGCAAAAGAGGGAGCACAAAATTTTGGATCTTACCTCAGGTTACAGTTGTGCAGGGACAACTAATGGATTTTGAACTAATCCTTTTATCTATTGAGCAAAAAGACTCTAGACAACCTCGTAACATGGAGAAAGCATAATCCATTGTTCCAAGGGAGGAATTTAGTCTCCCTTGCTAAATAGGCCCCATTTACAGTCAGCCAAATACCTTGCCAGCTCACAGTTTCACCAGGGAACAAGAAATGCAATGGTGAGTTACAGGATGTAGAGTGAAAATTCCTAAAATCTGTTTATAATTTTGCTATGGTCTTGCTGGATGACCTTGGACAGTTTACTTTCTGTGCTGTTTTTTCTCTAGTTTCCTGTGCTTTAATATGTAATTTATGTTGGTCAGAAAATTTTTAGTATGTGTATAGAGTAAAGGACAAGTAGATTACTTTTCTCTGTAGGTACCATTGTCCAGGAAAAGAAAGATTTTGTTCTGGTTTTGGTGGTGGGGCTTTTTTGTTTTGTTTTGGTTTGGTTTGGTTTTATTTTCAGTAAGAAGTCTTCGCTAATGTCATATAAACTTCAGCCAGGTAGAAATGCAGACAGCTGCTATATGGTAGCTTTGATACTAAGCTTACCAAGATAAATACAAATTTGCAAGTGAATATCTGTATTAACTGTAATAGAGACACTGCAGGTAGGGATAAGACAGATAACAGAGTAATAGAAATCACTTACTTGAACAAATCCATTTTCCAAGAGAGGAGGAGGTGAACAGAATTCTGTAGGTGTTATGGATAAATCAAAACAGTGTGGTTCAATCAAGCTATGAAGCAAACGAAAGTACAATTTAGTTTGAATTTAGTCTCCCTTCCTTTCAAAATTCTACACTTCTCAGTGAAGCCCATTTTCAAGACTATTATGCGTCCCATTTACATCACAATTATACTTAAATCAGGCACTGCCAGGCTATCTGAGAAAGTGCTAAATAGAATGGTGTCAAGTTTACTGCCTTTACCCCATTTTCTACTCTTACCTCGTATCAGATTCACAGCTTCTGAATTTCATTCTGTTTCAACTTAAATATGAAAGCTCAGTAAGTGATCTTCCCCCTGAATTCAATAGCTTATGCACCCTTCTGAAATAAATTTTTAAATCTTTCTGTAATCGTGCTCTAAATGTTTTTTTTCTCCTTACCGAAAATGCTGCAACTCTTCATCTTCACATGGTCTGCTTTCACGCTGCTCTCCTATGCAGGCCTTCCCACCACCACGCGGGGAGGGGTTGTTGCAGGTTCGACTTCTTGATTTCCTTCCCCCTGAACAAGGACTCCAGGAAGACCAGCAGCTCCAGTGTCCATCAACAACTCCTGTGCAACATTTGTGAATATTTCACATTAAACCACTCTGTAGGTGGTTTAAAAGCACAGGCTGTTGAAAGCTAGTGATGGTCCAAACTGTGCCCTTACAGAAGATTCCAGATTGCAATGATCTAATCTTTCACCTTTCTCAAACTTGCCTTTTACGTAAGTATAATTCCACAGAGTCTATATGTTACCAAAGTCTGAGAGAACATAAAAATAGCTATCCACTATAACTAATTACAAAATTAAAAAGCAAAAATTTTTGAAGTTATTGATACTCATTCATTTAGTATATATACTTACTTATAGAAGGTTACATTTTGAGTGGTTAGTATTGTCCACTGCATTTAATAATAATAATAATAAAAACAGTTCTTTGTTAAGTACTGTTTGGACATGTTAAGCAAAGACTCAGGCTCAGCATGACCCTCCCCATGCTGTGTATCTGCAGCAATATCTGACCCAAGCAGCCACTGCACATCAGCCACTCATTCAGGTTGTGCAGTGAGACAAACAGACTCTGGACGCAGGAGAGCACACTTTGCCACTTCTAAGCTCTCACAAGTTTAAAGAGTGCTGACCTGGCTGATCTTGCACGAGAGTTCCAAGCTCACAAGCAGCTCCAAAGGTGTAAGGCTTGCAGTAACAAACACACCGAGTTCCTTCCACGGCTGCCTCACCACCATTCTGGCAAGGCTGACATTTGCAGGGATCATTTTCAGCCATATATTCTTCAATGGCTTGTTTTAGGTAGTGCTTCTTGACTGATGAGCAGGGCACTTCCTTTACCAGCTCATATAATGGTGTTAGCTACACACAGCAGAGAAACATTTCTGTTAAATAGTTATAATTGGGATATAGGAGTTCATGAGCACATTTTGTCACACAAAATAATTTGTGATGTATGCTCCTGCACATGGGAGTTGACGGATGCTCTAATTTGCTAGCTAGCTAGCTAAAATCTTATGTTAGTATTTAATATTAGCCTTTTTCTGGAAAGTTGGCTCTGCTTAACAGCATCCCTTGAAGCTAGTGGTAGATTAGGCATGTTTAGACACATTTGAGCTATGAGATTATGGTTGAGATAAAAGTGTAACACAAACCACCAATGTACAGTAACCCAAATTCCCACCCAGCTATTCCCAGCCTAAAACGTTGGACATTTAAACAATCCATTATGGTATTTCATTGAGCAGTGACTGAAGGTAACAATAAGCGAAAACATTTTGCATTCTTATTGCCTATTTTATGATATTCTGTGCTTTTACATTTAATTGAAAACCTCCTCACAGAAACCTTTTGGGTTTATAACATTCTTCAGCCTGTCGGCAGTTCCCAAAAGGGACTTAGACAAGGTAGCAGTGAATATGGCCATGCCCAACTTTGAAATGTCTGGTTTCCAGAATCTCCAGTGATGCTAAACTTCTGGATGCAGAGAGGACAAGGGATAAAAGGGATAAACAGAAGTTGGCAAGCTGAGTGGAAGCCACACAGACCTGCCAATATGCATTTCAGGAAAGAGACCATCTCAAATCTGGGCTTTCTCCAATACCAGGGTGACCCTCTATTCTTAAGCAGAACTCCACTAAAGTCACTGAAGGCTGGTAAGATTGTAGGTGTTGACCTCCCAAAGGACTTAGATTTGTGATGCAACTGATCACATTAGCTTCATGGCATTTTCTTCCTGTGAACTTTTCTTTTCTGTTTTATAAAGAGATCTAAAACCAAAATGATTGCAGACTACAGCGTGATTAACCATCAGCTATAGCTTAATCATTTCTCCCCTTGAGGTGATCCCATCTGCTCATCTCTGCTTCAGGAAAATAGCCTTACCTTTTGCTTAATTACTCTGGGATAGTCTGTCACTGATCTGGCCCAAAAGGAGTACCTCTGACTGTTCCCAGCAGGGTTATTCAGCTCTAGATAACTAAGGCCAGCAACAGCACCTGGGCTTCCTCCTTCTATGTAGGGGTCTCCTTTAATCTTATTACCACTGCTTCCTGTAGATTCAGGATGGAAAATACAGAAAATACCAGCATTGCCATACTTACAAATGGAAACAGAAGCAATACATGCAAAAACTATGCTAGCAAGTAGTGAAAGGACTCATTACTGCAGATCAACCACCTGTGCTTGGATCAAGAGCTCTGACATTGATAACATGTAAGAAGTATCTGGTTTTGCAGGTGTCTTGGCAGCCCTGACTTAGGGTGTCCAGAAAAGTGCTGGTTACTGGGAAAGCATTAGCAATGATTGATGAGTGTTGGAAAGCCTTTTAAACCAGGCACTTTGTGTCTGGGTTCAGCATGTTAAGATAGAGTTCAACAAAGCTATCAACACCTACTCCTCTTTTTGGCAGCTATTTAGGAGGAGATGAACAACTGTCACTGTTAAACATTTACCTGAAGAAGTCTGTAGCAGTTCATCCAGTTTGGAGCATTCCACTTTCTTCTTTTTCACAATGAATGCATTCCAGCCTGATGTGGTGCACTGGTACATGTCTGTTATGCTCATACCTGCAGATAATTGATCCATTACCAATATTGTACACAGAAAGTGTGTTGGATTCATTTCCGAGTTTCCCATTAACTTAAGATATCATGAAGTATTTTGCCTAAATTAGCAGGCAACTAACTAACACGTCCTATGAGAAGGTCCATGTGTTGCTAAAGGCTATGGATGGAGGCTGAGAGATGGGAGGTATATCTGGAAAAAGTTTATTGTTTGTTTCATCTCTTTTCTCAGCAGTCCCTAATTCTACAGCAGCGCTCCACGCTGAGTACCATTATACGTATCACTGTGGTGTTTGCTCTGTTTGCAATTCATTTTGCTTTACACAGTTTTACCCAACCTTCATCTTCAAGTAACTTTTTAGCTTTAACATTATTTGAGATTTAGATTGGCACTAGAAATCAAGTTTAGCCTGATGAGGTAATTAACCAACTATTAAATCTTTGCTACCCAGAGCACTGCAGGTCACAGATATGGATCTAGAACTAAATGTTGTGGTTTGAGCACTTTTTCTAATCTTCTTTCTTTTGTCCGTGAAGAGAATGTGGTGACTAGTAGAAGTCTCTTACTTAATTTTAGATATTAGCTGGGAGAACATGCAAATAAATTTTTATTCTTGTTTATTCACTTTGTTTCTTGTCACAAATACTCCAGTACTCTACCTTCTGCTTTCATTTTGTCAGTATCCATATAAAAAATAACTTTGTAATGTCCTCCTAGAGATCCAGAGTGTAAGAAATGAGTCCCAAAATGTTCAATAAGTCTTCGGTAGACGCTGTACTCATAGATGACTGGAAGGTTGGCCAGTTCCTTCCAGAAAGGCTCCGCAAGAGTGAGAAAGTCTGGGCGGTTGTTAATAAACTGAGCAACTTCCACGCTGTTCTCAACAACCATCAGTTGCTTACTCTGGGGGAAGGAAAAGACCTCAGTCATGCTCCATGTCAATATCATGGTAGTTTCTACTTTTTTCACTCCAAGATACCGACAGAGGTAACAAAAAAACAGGGCAGTAAATCATAAGAAAAAAATGGAAAAGATTAATCAATTATGAGAAGAAGCCAATGTTTTTCTTCCTAAAATAGGGAGGAAAACAGCTAGTAAATAAATAAATTACTAATAAAGAGGTAAAAGGGAGAAAGTAAAAACAGCAGCCAGCCCTTCTTAATTGATAACGAAACCAGTGATCTCTTTGTAAAGGTTTTATGGGATTTTTTCTGTCATGCACTTTGTGCCAAAAATATCTGGATAAAATACATATTTGCATCTCACTATAAAAACACATGGAAAAAAATGATGTTTATGCAAAATACTAAGCCCATGACAACTTATACATACCTTTTCACTGTGTTGCAGAATTTCATTCTGTGAATATCTGTGGCCACTGTTTGATTTTTCATACCTCTCTGTGTGTTTCCTATAAGACCAGCTGCTGTTGAAAAACTCATAACTGAAATCATTCTGAATTTTAACCTAGAAGATGAAAGATAGAATTCTGTATAAAGAGCTTCATGAGGGATGTTAAAAATGGTACCTTACAGAGTAAAGCAAGTCCTTCCTGATGCAAAAAAATACGGTGTGTTTTTCAGGCTGAATACGTTTCAGATTTCATAAAAAGTACTGAACACTATTGGAAAAACATTATATATATGTATAATCTATATATTTGTGTACTATGTTATGAAGTAAAGTACATTAAGGTTTGCTTGACATGCTTTTGACAAATGTGAGACAAACCAAATCTCTGGGACAGTGACTTCATACAAAGCATATCTCTGGAAGGTCGCCACAAAGCACCCCAAAGCCTTCTGCGCATAAAATTTCTTAGGGTGATTCAGGCCACTACTTATGCTAAGGAGATGGCTTTAGATTCAGTCTAACTGTGAGAGAATTAGAAATCACCTCCAAGAAATTACAATTTTTTTTTCCTTCCATTTTAGCAAGATATACACTGGTTTGTATTTCAAAATAATAAGCAACTGCAGAGAGGGAACCAGTGTCATTCAGGTGCGTTTCAGGAAACCTACCTGCCAAGAGACCCTACAAACTTTGCATCATTCTCCCAGTTTTAATCATGACTCTAAGTATACAGCTGTGCTTAATGGAAACGTACCTGGAAAGTATAAGCAAGAACGCTTTCACTCAGCCTGTAGTATTCTCTCCCATCACCGCTAAAAACCTTTCTGCATTGTCCACCAAAGCTTTTTGTATGAATGACTCTTCCCCTAGTCTCACCAGTAATGGCATCAAAGCTACAAGATGAAAAACATGAAAGATCATTAAGACAGAGAGGTAGCAAATTATTTTCCAGGAGGCAATAATTACAGAGCTATTATAACTAAATACTGTATCTGCAGATTAAGATCGTAAGCTGATTTACCCAAGAAAAGGGGATATCAACTGATAGACTTCTATACCTGCAGAACTGCAGTGTGCATAGCATGTTACAATATGGAAAGCAAAACATTGCTCTTGATTTGTCAACAAAAATGAACGCATATCAATACCTCTCAACACTGAGACATTCATATCTATCACAACTGATTTTATTAAGTTTCGTTGTTCCAGCAGTTAATGGAACACAGAGACAACAGGGCATCCACTCCAAAATATTTTTTGTATTATATCTGAATTATATCGCATACTAAGTGATACAACTACGCTAAAGAAACTTAAGATAATTATTTTGCTAGGTTGCAGATGGGATGTATGAACAGAAATCCATATGGATCCACAGTACTAAATGCAACAGCAATGAACAAAAAGAATGAGCATTGCTGGCTCATTTTTTCCATGCTGACGATCATGTGTTATTGGTTGACATTTCATTTTGTATCTTAAAAAATGTTTTTCAATAGCAGGAATGAAAGATAAAAAGCTTTATTCTGTGCTTTAGATCAAAGGGCCTGTAGATTCTGGCTGCACTGAGCCACTGGTGTGATGGAGGCCGTTGTACTGAACACTTCTGCATATGGGACATTTTACCATAGGCCCAGGAAGCCTATCTCTACAGCCAAAGCTTGTAAATACAACAAAAATGTAAATGCATTTGGCACCAGTACTACTGAGCCTGGCACAGAACATTACCCTTTTCCTGTAAGTTCTGAATTCGGAGGTGTTTTATCAATATCACATACAGTCATCTTCTCTTCACATCGATCTTCATCTGCACCATCTTCCTCACAATCCTGATCTCCATTGCACACAAGAGATCTGCTAATGCACTGACCTAAATCAGAACAAAAATGCACGGGGAAAGAAGTGTTTGTTCGTTTAAAAATAAATCACCTAAAATCAAAGAAAAAGTCTCACTTATCTGCTACATTAATTAGCTTGTTCACTCCCATGGTGAACAGTCTGTGCCCAGGAGGGCTTGTGAAACAACAGTAAATGTAAATATAAAGCAACAGTTTATAGTACACTTGAGGGAACTACAGCCATTCAAGGCTTATGATATATTAATAAAACAGTTGACTTCTAGATTTATTTCCTGAGCTTTCATCCTTTGACCCTACCATTTGTGATTAACTGTGATTGTCTCTCTAGCAGCACCAAAATGTGTTTATCATGTTGCTCTGTGATAAACGTCTACCTACTGAGATAATGTGCTTTTTTGTGAAGGTAATGGAAGCTGCTTGGATGCGAGGACTGTTTTAGGGAGCATTAGTTTCCATGACCCAGGTGATTTCCAAGATGTTTGGATATAGCCTAGAACAGCTGTGAACAATCACATCTAAGGTTGCATTCCTGAATTACCTTCTCGTAATGAAAAAACTGTACTCTGGGGCAAATTAGTACAGCAGAATGGCTTAGGGAGGCTACCAGGACTACAGCATATTAGCTGCAAAGCTCTGCAACACTCCACATGAAACTAAAAACACGTGTAGTTGAGGCTGTAAAAAAAAAAAATCCTCCTAAATCAAATTTATATGTAGGTCAAGGGTTCTGCAAAGCCATTGCCCATTTACTAAAGTTCAAAGATAACGAGGTTATCTTCTTAACTTTATGATCAGAAAATGGTGAATAAGATCTTGGATGGTACCTGAGAAACACCTGAACCGATCACCACAGCCATCCTCTGTTGGGCATCCCCTTGTGGGGGTGCATGGTCTTGTTTCAAAAGCATCCCCAGAGCAGGGGTTTCCCCCGTACTGGCCATAAACTGCTACTGTCCGTCTCCGAATCTGAATGCAAATCAAGAGAGATCTTAGAAAATCCAAATGCAAATCGGGAGTAGTTCACTAGTGTCAAGACAATGCTACCACTCTACTGATGTAAAGAAATGAGATATTCATTATTTTTTTCTGAGAGCAACCACACTTGGTATTACCACAACATGGTAACAAACTCTCAAGTTAATAGAAAGACAACTATTTTATCTACAAGGTCTTTAGACTAATGCATAAGCTTGGCTGGTTAGTTCAAAAATGTAATATGTAACTGAAACCAAGAGAAAGTTGCTGACAAATTTCAGTTTTGTTTTACATTTTTAATAGGACCAATCATGCCTGATATGAATTTGCTAAAGTTCTTCAAAGTAAACAAAGTCATTAAGGAAGATGATAAAATCTAACATCAAGCAGGCTACTTTTTGCTTCTAAAAAGGATAAGTACTGTCTCATGGCACATCTTTAATTTTGACTAATCCCTCCTTAATTGATGCAACATCAAAGTAAATGAGAAGGAAAATCAAAAGCAAGTGTCTTGCACATCAGTAAAGTCACACTGTAAAAAATGTCAACTTGTTTTCTTTGAGGATAATACTTTGCAACCAAGTTTTCTTTCCTTGAGACGTGACTCCACTAATGAAAAATCAACAGAATTGGTACAAACCAGCATCAGCAGAGGAATGTCTCAGTTTACCAAACAGTTCAGTTGAGCTTTTTGGAACTACCACCAAATTAAAAAGTGCACAAGTTATTTTACAACATGAATATCATAGCTTTGAAAGGGAATGTATTGGGTACAGATTGGAGGATTTCCCTTCTGAGTTCTTTGTTCTTCAGCCTTCTCATTCTGCTGGGGTTTTTGTCTGACACCTGATTTGGGGTTTTAAAGATACAGCGGCTCCTTAATTACCAGGAAAAAAGCATATGCTTAGGAAGTCATGAGTACAGAAAAGGTGTGCCTGTCTATACCTGCTTTTGAGTACAGCCATCACACTCAGACCAAGGGCCAAAAGAATTCCAGCGGCAATGGACTGGAGGGGAAGGGCTGCTCCAGTAGTATTTTTTGCATTAAAAAAAAAAAAAAAAAGCAGAGGAAAATCATCAGGGATTTCCATCCATAAGCATTAGTGCAAAACTTTCCTAAACAGCAAAGCAGGCCTTCAATAACAATTAGACGTATGATCAGGCTCCCTCTAAAACGACTTGGATTTGCTTTTCATGTGTAAGAATGAAATCAGTCTCAGCTTGGGCTTTCCAGTCACTTAAAAGAAGAAACTAGATACATTCATCTAGCCTGAAGACCAGCAAGGACTTTGTGCAACCATAACACAAGCTTCAAAGACCAGCTTCATTGCCAAGCAGGGAGAGGCGAGATGGCACCTGGAGATCCGTAGGGAGCTCCCAGGGTCTGTGTGTGCCATGGCGTGCAGCAGACCTTCCCGCGGCAGCTCTCAAACGGCCAGTTTGCCCATGGGAGGCATTGAGGCTGCTACCTGCCCCTGGCGTCAGGGCTGGCCTGGGGCAAGCTGTGCTGTGTTTCACAGCTGTGCATTGCTGTGGCTCACACCACTTCTGTGTGCTCTCTTCCCAAAGGGCAGCTGACTCCTCTGGGCAGAGGTAAGGGATGGCATAATGACTCACTCTTGTCACCACGGATGGCAGTGTCAGTGCTGACACTAAACAGTGTCTCCTCTCCCAGGAACTATATCTGAAGACCCCTTTAAGCCCTGCCCATGTCATGCACCAGAAGTTGTCTGTTAAATTATATATGCTTAGTCTTCAGCATGTAATTTACTAAAGAAATATTCACCTGGAAAAAATGGAAAAGAAGCCTGAAACTTCCAGCAACAGAAAAATCCCCAGCACCTGAAAAAAAGAAGAGCAAAAGCAAACTTACTTTGCTTTTCAGCTTTTTCTGTTAGCTCATGCAGCTGTTCTTTCTGCAATCTTAACATTAGCCTGCTTAAGAAATAAAAGAGAGCATCACACTGATTTTCCTCAGCTTTGTTGTGCAAGTTGTTTTCTAGTTTTCTTCTTTCTTGCAATACTGCCCAATTACAGCTAAGTATTTCTCCATATAAATTAATATTTCATTGGACTTGCCATATTCACTTCTTCAGTACAAATTAAGTAATTGTCTTACCTTCATGTTAGATTAAATACTCAGATATCCAGCAATTACCAGGGAAAATGCACTTCCACTCAATTCAGCAGCCACAGGAGTCAGTCAGTCTGTCTGCTACTGTACGTCTCTTCTCACTCTGCCTTGATGTTCTGCTTTTCTTTCCCTAAAAAGGCTGAATATTGCCCAGGAATTTTAATCTTAACCCATCTAGTCCTCTCCAGGGACACAGCCTGCTTTGGGAGCTGCTCAGTGTTTTTAAGAGTTATAAATCAAGGCTTGGATGTACTGACAGGGGCTGGCACAAAGTTGTGAAGAGTGCTTACTGGAAGAACAATCGTCTTTTCCTTATCTTCTTTCTCACAGTTTCTTTCCTCTGAACAAGACTTTTCAGAGATCCCAGGCCACTCCTGGTGTCACATACAATACACCACAGCTATGTCCCCAGCTTCAGTAGCAAGACGTGCTCTAGAGCTAAGATGATGTTGCTAAGGTTTAATTTTGATCACGGATCTTCAATCTCCACTTCTGCAGTCATACTGATTTTTGTGTATCAGTTCTCACACTGAAAATCAGCTTACAGCTTTGAATGCAAGTTTTGGCCAGTTTTGGCATGGTCCTGCCTGTGAAAGACTTGCTGAGACCATACACAGCCCCTAATTTCAATGACACATCAGCAGCTGGCTTTTTGTGGGGTTGCTTTTACAGAAGTAAGAGCACTTCACTTTCTCTTTCCTCATCTTGCCATGCACTCTCATTTTTTCTTTTGACTTTTTTCACTTTCCAGAGCTGATCCATTCCAGTAACAGCAAGCAAATGCCACTGCTGGGGAAATTTACATGAATTTATCCTAGTGGAGCCTGGATGAAGCCCTCATGGAAAAGCAGCAGCCTGGTCTGAAAACTCTTCATATACTACATCTCAGATACTACCTCTATTTTCAATAGTTTAACACAGTCTTCAGAAAACTAAATGCTTCATGTCACAGCATCACTACATGGTGGCTTTTAAACCCCACACTCTGTTGGCATGGTCTGCTTTCCTTAAGAAGATGCCTAGATCTTGGGTCACATTACTCCATCCATGTGAGGGATGCCTATGTCCACTCCTCTGAAGTTAGCAACCCCAGAGCCAATTTAGCTAAGCCAGAGCCTGTCTTTGAGACTTTCCAGGTTTAGTAACTATGAATCTCTGATAATGTAATTCATATCCTTTCATCACTTCTGTACATATTTTACTGCTTTTGATCAAAATCCTCATGCTCCTATTAAGTTTTATGACCGATTTGTGCAACATTGTCTGTGGCCATTTGCCTATGAAGGAAATGATTAAAACTGAGTTAAGCCCTTTAATAGCTGGCCCAGAATACGGAAACTCTGGTGAATATTTTATTTCTCCAGACATGTCTTGATCTTGCAGTTAGCTCTTTTAATGGCTTAGATAGCAATTTCACTTTCTGTAAGTACATCATTAGTGATAATAACCCTCAAGATAAAGATATATTGTAATTTGCTCACAAACAAAGCATGCAAATAAACATAAAAGAGGAAAAATACAGCTAGCAAAGAAAGTACATGTGGTGGTTGGGGTCTGCTCTTAATTAATGGGTAGTAAAATCACTGATAGTAATGGGTATCATATTCAAATAAGTTTATATTCATGGAATGTCTTCTTGCAAGAAGCATTTCAGCAAGACAAAAATTTTGCTTTGGCAGATGTTGTATAATAGTTCTTTTAGCACACATTTTCAGGTACTTCAGCCTGAAGACTTTATCTTCATTCATTTGGAAATAGGATCCTGCTTTCTTATTGATCCTGGCTTCAGCAGTAACAAAAGCAAAGTGACTGAACCGACACGGTGCAAAACAGAGAGAGGTTAGAGCTGGACTTGTGTCGCTCCTAGGACTGCAAGTCCACAGGTCCCTTGGCACTTTACTGGTTGCAGTGGATGGATGTTCAGTCTCCTCTACAACAGAGGGACTGTGAATGGTTGATTCTTCTTTCATTTCATGGGTACTTAGAGTAACTTTTTTCTACTTAGCATTTAGGCTTTGGACCATTTAGATAGTTTCCTACTTTTGTGTGTTATTGATACTTAAGGCTACGTGCAGTTGCATGATAATCTTCTTACACTGCAATTTTGTGATGAGGGACTATGCAGCACCTATCACAGTCCCAGTCCGACTGATAGGCACTTCTACAATAACATAAATTTTAATAAAAGACCTGACTGAGGGAGCTCCCCAATTACTTCCCCTCACTGCACGTTACTGAGGGATAGAGTGTAACTTACGGAGAAGAAGGGGCTGATTTTCCCTTCCTATTAGTGAAAATGGCAACAATCTACTAACCATTTTGCAGTTAAAAATGTGTATTTTATCATAGTAACTTTAAGTTCTTGCTAAACTTTTCTACTGTCTATTCAGAAATAAACTGTCTTTAGGCTTAAAAACAATGTTTTAGAGTGGTAAAAGAGGAGTAGTTTGAGAGACACAAAGAGTTAGCCATAAGGCAAGGCATTTCTTGTATTGCACCAAATGATAATTCTAGCAGAAGAATGATTAATGCAATGCTTCACTCGCTGGGCTAATGATATCCTGCCTGGTCTGGAGACAGCATGAAATGGTATTGTCTGTATTCTACTTCACACTAAGGTCAGCCAGAATATAATTATATCAGCGATATTTCCCTGTAGACTTCCAGCCTTTTATAGGATTGATGCTAAGGTTACTCAATAGTTTACCAAGCTTTAAATAGTCTTGTATCTTCATTGTCCAAGTTCATTATGTATTATGGCCCTAAAGACAGTCTGTGCTCTGTGACTGCTGCAAATGCCAAGGATCCAGTGACAACTGAGTGGAGAAAGAACATCTTGTCATTATGGTTTTAAATTGTGAAATTGACTTGGAGAGTTTTTTTGATTTGTTTCTGTTTGCTAATGCCATCTCACTTTTTTTAAAAAAGTGGTTTAATTGCCTGTTTTGCTTTTAACGTATTTGTCACATTTCAAGGATTAATGACAATGCCTTGGGATGTGTCTCTATGAAATTTGTCAAATAGCATTAATGCCATGCTAACTGTAATGCAAATGATTCCCTCTCAGGGGACCTCATGGAAGGATATTGCCTTAGATACTGGAATCCATATGCTGCAGAAACTATGCCAAACAAACAAGGGCTGTGAGAGTTCTCGTTTGAATGAAATGGGTTGGAAGAGAAGAGTTTGTATTATTATAACTCAAAATTCAGAGAGCTTTAGTAGTATATATGTAATAAATCAGACCTGTCCAGAGCACAGACATTTCAGCCTGTGTGTACACAAAGGTCATCACTGGGCAAACAAATAATCACTGTTCTTTAGAGTTAGGTTCTGATCCTAGGACACAAGACATGGTGAACAAATTTAGCAGCTTGAAACTGCCCCAAATGGTAAGTTACTGTTTTTTCCACATCTTCCCCTGCTTTCACTTCCAGTCCTCACCATGTGTTCCTTCTGCACATCTGCTGCTGGCTTTGGCACACTTCAGTTCTCTCTGTGAGCCAGTTTAATTTATTACAATGACAGAAAATAAATCCAGCAAAAAATCTAGGTGGCTTTGTGCTGTTTTAATGAGTTAGATCATCTCCCAGGAAGGTCTGGTGGGCAACAGACCCAGGGAGAGGGTAAAAATGTACAGTCATGGAGGAGAGAGAGGGAAGAGGTGGGAAGTGTGAGAGGAGGGAGGGCAGCGAGACAGCCTTCTGCTTGCAGATGCAGCCAGCCACTGCATCTGCTCAAGTGCCAGTGAACCACCACCTTGCACAAACTCTTCTGGTTGCTGCTCACCCTAGACTAGCTGATATAGACCACCCCACTGCTCACTACTTCACAGGGCTCTCCTGGACAGGTTGGTGGCATCCAAATTCACCATCCTATCTAGTGATCGGTTGCCCAGACAGGCCTGATTTAGGTGTTCATTGAAGCGAAATATTTATTTTGCATTTCTACCATTACTGATACTTGCCTCCCTGAGATGTCCCACTTTCAGGCTGAAAGAAACGGTAAGGTTCAGCCCATCTGTTTTCGGAGATGACTGCAACCAAAGTATGGATAATAAATATGAGTGAGATTTTCAATGGCCTTCATCATTTAGGGTAGGAAGCAGGCTTAGGTTCACCCTGAGTCCTTCTCAACCTGAATATTATGCCCACGGAGCTCACAGGGGTCAGGGCTTCTGCACCAGCTCTTCTGAGAGCTCACCTGCCAGCTGTGCGCAGAACCAGAGGTACTGTGTCTACAGTAGATCTATACACTCTCACATGCTGGCCCAGCAACATAAAATAGGTGAATTTCAAGAACCAGGGAGCTGGTCTCATGATTTTAGCACTTTAAATTAGCTAACACTTTAGTCACATGAAATGGGCTGAAGTGGAAGTAACATTGCGTTTGTGTTAATAGTGACAGAATCATAGAATACCAGGTTGGAAGGGACCTCAAGGATCATTTGGTTCAACCTGTCTAGCACAATCTAGACGAGATGGCCCAGCACCATGTCCAGCTGAGTCTTAAGTGTGTTCAGCGTAGCAGAGTCAACCACTTCCCTGGGGAGATTATTCCAATGATTGACTGTGCTCATTGTGAAAAATTTACCTCTCGTGTCCAATCAGAATCTCCCTGGGAGTAACTTGTACCCGTTACCCCTTGTCCTCACCATGTGACTCCCTGTAAAAAGGCAGTCGCCATCTTCTTTGTAGCTCCCCGTTAAGTACTGGTACATGGTGATGAGATCACCTCTAAGCCTTCTTTTCTCAAGGCTGAACAAACCCAGGTCTCTCAGCCTATCCTCATATGGCAGGCTTCCCAGACCCTTGATCATCTTGGTGGCCCTTCTCTGGACCCCCTCCAGCCTGTCCACATCTTTTTTGTATAGCGGGGACCAGAGCTGTACACAGCATTCCAGGTGTGGCCTGACAAGCGCTGAGTAGAGTGGGATAATGACTTCTTTATCTCTGCTAGTGATGCCCTTTTTGATGCAACCCAGCATCCTATTGGCCTTCTTGGCCACAGCAGCACACTGTTCACTCATGTTGAGCTTCCTGTCCACCAGGACCCCCAGGTCCCTTTCCACAGAGCTGCTCTGCAGCCAGGTGGATCCCAGCCTGAGCTGCACTCCTGGATTATGTTTTCCCAGGTGCAAGACCTTACACTTGTCCTTGTTAAACTTCATCAGGTTCTTGTTAGCCCACTCTTCCAGCCTATCCAGATCTTCCTGCAGGCTGGCTCTCCCTTCCAGAGTGTCTCCTTACCCACTCACTTTGGTGTATTCTGCAAACTTCATCGGGCTACACTTGATCCCGTTATCCAGATCACTTATGAAGATATTGAATAGCGTTGGGCCCAATATCAGTCCCTGGGGGACCCCACTTGTGACAGGTTGCCAGTTTGAAAAAGAGCCATTTACCACCACCTTTTGGGTGTGGACCATCAGCCAATTCCTCACCCACTGCACAGACCACTTGTCCAGGCCGTAACACATCAGTTTCTCCAGGAGGAGGCCTTGGGGAACCGTATTGAAGGCCTTGTAGACAAGACAGGACAAGCCTGTCCAAGTAGACAATGTCAACCGTTCGCCCCATGTCAACTGAGCAGGTCACTTTATCATAGAAGGCCACCAGATTTGTCAGGCACGATCTGCCTTTTGTGAAGCCGTGTTGGCTTTTCCCAATCACGTGCTTCATTTGACTCGTGATGGGCCCCAGGAGGATCCATTCCATGACTTTCCCGGGGATTGAAGTACGACTGATGGGTCTATAACTACCCGGATCCTCCCTTGAGCTCTTCTTTTAGATAGGGGTAACATTTGCCTTCCTCCAGTCCTCTAGCACATCCCCCAATCTCCACGACTTCTCGAAGATTAGAGAGAGTGGCCCCGCAATGACATCAGCCAGCTCTGTCAACACCCTCGGGAGGATGGCGTCAGGGCCCATCAATTTGTAGGGGTCAAGCTCCTGTAATAATTCACATACTAACTCCTTTATCACTGAAGTGTATACATACATAGTGTATAAAGGGTTCTATCAGAGGTTAAATCACATGGAGGACTGCAGAGTCTGTTCCAAGCAATTGATCCTCAGAGACAGACAAGGTCAATTTTTCACAAGGATCCAACGATTTAAGTTTTTGTTGATTTTTTCTTGTATTCTTCTACATTGTTTAACTATGAATTTAATTCTTACAGTTTAATAAATTGATAAGCAGCTTTATATGACTGCCTGAGACAGCAGTATCTTGAGTTGATGATTGAGAAGGTCTCTTTTAGCCTGATGTCTTGGTGCTTTTCAAAATATCATCTCTTTCTAATTGTTCTTTATAGAGTGAATAGAATGTCAAAAATAAGCCATTTGCAACCTTGCCCATGCTTTTATATTTCTGGTTCTCTCTGCATCAGTTGTGTATGTGCATTATATATTTTAGAATTATAATTGTAACTAGTTGGAAAGCTAAAATGCTTCAAGCAGCAAACTTTGAATAAAAATCTTTCATCAAAGTCCATCAGTCTCCCTCTGAAAATTTCCAAGTATCGTGAAATTAAAACCTAAAAAATGTTTTTCTATAAGCGGAACAGAGATTCCTCTCCTATAAAGGAGAGTTAGGGAAGAAAATGAAGGCAGGACTTCAAAGAAACAGATCTTATTAGGATGTATTTTTGAACTACAAAATTTTTAGGACCATCTGAAATTAATTAAAATTTTGTCAGCTTACTCAAGAAGTCAGTAATTAACCCTATCTGCTGCTGTGAAACTTTCTGGACTGACCTTTTGTAGATATCTTAGACTCATAGAATCGTTTACGTTGGAAAAAACCTTTAAGATCATCAAGTCCAACCGTTAACCTAGCACTGCCAAGTCCACCACTAAACCAGGTCCCTAAGCACCACATCTACACGGCTTTTAAATACCTCCAGGGATGGGGACTCAACCACTTCCTTGAGCAGCCTGGTCCAGTGCATGACTACCCTTTCAGTGACAAAGCTTTTCCTAATATCCAACCTACATCTCCCCTGGCGCAACTTGAGACCATTTCCCTTTGTCCTATCATTGCTTGCTACCTGGTAGGAGAGACCGACCCCCACCTTGCTACAGCCTCCTGTCAAGTAGTTGTAGAGAGCGATAAGGTCTCCCCTCAGCCTCCTCTTCTCCAGGCTAAACAAGCCCAGCTCCCTCAGCCGCTCCTCATAAGACTTGTGCTCTAGACCCTTCACCAGCTTCGTTGCCCTTCTTTGGACACGCTCCAGCATTTCAATGTCCTTCTTGGAGGGAGGGGACCAAAACTGAACACGGCATCCAAGGTGCGGCCTCACCAGTGCTGAGTACAGGGGGACGATCACCTCCCTGGTCCTGCTGGCCACACTATTCCTGAGACAAGCCAGGATGCTACTGGCCTTTTTGGCCACCTGGGCACACTGCTGGCTCATGTTCAGGTGGCTGTCAACCAGCACCCCCAGGTCCTTTTCCTCTGGGCAGCTCTCCAGCCACTCCTCCCCAAGCCTGTAGCATTGCATGGGGTTGTTGTGACAGAAGTGCAGCACCCGACACTTGGCCTTGTTGAACATCATACAGTTGGCCTCGGCCCATCGATCCAGCCTGTGCAGATCCCTCTGTAGAGGTGTCCTACCCTCCACCAGATCGACCCTCCCACCCAACTTGGTGTCATCTGCAGACTTACTGAGGGTGCACTCAATCCCCTCATCCAGATCATTGATAAAGACATTAAACAGAACTGGCCCCAGTACTGACCCCTGGGGAACACCGGGTTCCAGCTGGAAGCAAAGTTTAACAAATGAAGTAAGCTTTTGCAAACTTTCATAGAGACAACAGAGATGCAAAGCAGCATGTAGAAACAGAAATGACATAGGTTCACTTTTGCTCTCCCTGATTCCAGGCGGGCTATGCATATAACAACCATCAGACTGCAATAAATGAAAACACATGTCAGTAATAAGAAAGGGGTGATATAGTTGCAGAGATTCACCTGAGCTCCAGAGAAATTTAGGTGTGGTCAACATTTGTTACTTCTTCTACAACAAGCCTATAAACCCTTAAAATTGGCATGATGTCCTCTTGCGAGTTATTCTGGTTTCCGTCTGTACTTGCAGTACAGTTCAAAGGAGCGGCACTGAAGCTCAGGGTCAAAGTACTCCCTTAATATATATTTTTTTTTGTGTGTGTGGGTGAATACATATCTCCTTCTGTGCCCGTATTAATGTTGTGCTTTGTTATTTCCAGATATAAAACTCTCAGCCAATTTCTGCCTACCAAGCCATGCAATTACTGGTATGTACCAATTCTGATTAGTACAGAAAAAGTTGATTTGGAGCTGTCTAAATTGGAAATGTTTTTATCTGGTAGTGGAGACCATATCACTAAATATCTTTGAAAGAATTTGCATTTCTGGAGATGGCACTTGCTCTTAATTAGCCTGTAAGCACATCCCATTCTGTGCTTATTTGGTTGAAAGACCATCATGAGAGGGATTAAAAGTATAGTGTTTTTAATATAGGCTGAGGTTCTGTAGAACAATTAATAGCTAGGAAAAAGTATTCAGCAAACAGCAATTTAGAGCTAGCAAATGGCTTTGAGATTTTTATAAATGATCAAAAAAGAGCTAAATACTGATCATTCCAAGGAGAGAATGCAAAATGTAAGGCTTGTCATAGCAACAGAGGAGGAAGCCTCCTGTTTCCTCCTTTGTGTGGGCTCATGGCAAGAGAAGTATGCATTTCTGCCCATTTATTGGTGACTATATAGTATGTCTTCTGAGGCAGTAATGAAGCCAGGCCAGGGAAATACTGCCATGTAAAAAAATGCATCAGCCATGAGAAAGGTACCTTGAGAAATGCTGGTGGTCGGTTTTGACTGAAGTCAATAACAAACTTGTAAAATGGTTGAGAGACTCAGCAGAAAAAGTCAGTTACCAATATTGTTGCTTTGAGGGTTATCACATTTTATTCTGCTGTTAAAATACAGTAAGACAGAATAAGTAGGCTTGGACTTGTCACAGTTTTGTGACCTTTTTACAGTGCAACATTCCGTCAAGCATTTTTCCCTTCTCAAGCAGCCACATTTTAGGCTACGTCTCTCCCTAACATATGTTCAAGCATAACTGAAAAACATTTCTAATTTACAGCAATTAGTTAACAAGCACTAACTAACATTACAAACCAAATCTAAAACTGTAAGTACTGGCATGTTCTCCACCATCTGCGTATGTGCTACAGAAGCTGAGTTTGCTCTGCTTCATCCAAAGACAGCCTTTCAGAGACAGAAAGGTGCTAACGTGTAGCTCCAACCATAATAATGGGAGCTACTTAACTGGACATTTTGGAAAACCTTTCTGCATATCTGCTGCCTTCGCAGGCAGACCAAGAACAGCATCTCCCTGTGCCCTGCTGGCTGGTGCACAGCCTTCCCCTCCAGAAGACTGGCTGTGCTGCCTGTGCTAGTCCAACCTAGGACTTGCGGCCACAGGATTGTGACCTCCACGTTGTGATCAGATAAGAAAAAGTCCAAAAAGCTCCATTTCTTTTCTGTGTCCTCTTTGCACGCACTAGTAAGGCCAGGCACTGTTTTGTCCCCTATTTTTATTAAAGTGAAATAGTGTAAGAGCAAAATTGTGCACGGGTGTTAGGGGAATTCCCTGATGAAGCCAGTATGCCTCAGTTCCAGTAAATGCAAAGCTGAAAATGCCTGATACAGGGAAAACATATTCCAGAATAAACAGAAGATAACATTTGTAATTGCAGAGTTGAGCTGACCTTTGTTGCAAAGCATTTGTACTTAGGGAAGGTTCTCAGCTGGTGAAAATAATAAAATGCAACAGTGATTTTGATGAAGGAAGGCAAACTTATTTTACTTGGGGAAACAGGCTTTATCTTCAATAAATATAGAACTTGCATTTGTCCACTTCGTTCCACTGAAAAGCCTTCTTTTCTTGCAGCTTGTGCCTCACATCCAAGTAATAAAGGGAAACGCCACAATTCCATACAGTGTAAAGAGTGCTATGCAAGTGACAGGCTTTTAAAGTGAGCTTATATTTTTATTTCTAGAGAAGGGACAGAGTGACTAGGGAAAGCAGTCATTTATGGTAGTCCCAGAGCAAGATAAATGTAAATTCTTTAGGATGCCTGAAGTGAGATGTGAGATAAAGTAAATAAATAACAAATAATATATTTAGGCTTATTTTACTAGTTTTCATATTAAACATGAGTGCCCCAGTTTTCTCCAATGTTTTCTTCTCTGACCTTCCACTTTACTGCAGACATATGTATTTTTTTCCCCTGAATGTTAGATCTAAAGTAAAACTTGAAATGTATGAACAGTAAATATTTGCGAGAGGTAAATATGTATTTCTGAAAGACAATCGGACACCTTATATTTACCTAATGCACATTTTGTGCACAGCTTTGTATTTATTCACACACTTGGATTCTTTTAATTGCAACATACATGAAAAATTTGAAAACGTACTGTACCAGGTACATGCTGTACCAGTGCTTTTAATACTAATAGGTGTCAGTCCTGGATGGGTCTTGTAAAACTGAATTACCTGCTTACCTTTGGAGACAGAAGGCACTATAAGGCACGCATGTGCATTTCTCCAGCCACCCAGAAGTATTCCGGGAGAAGAACAACAGCAAGTCATGTTCTAAGGAATGGCTGGTGAGAAGTGAAGTCATTCACATACTTTTACTAAAGATTAACTCATTTATGTATGCACTTAAAGCATAGATGAGTAACACATGGAGGGAATGTGATGGCAGAGATATACCTAAGCAAGCATGTAATTCCACATAAAAAGTGAGAAAATTGAGAGGGTAAGATAGCCAAATGTTTGAATCTAACTTTAAATTTAAGATGGCTTCCTTTCCTGAGCTTCTGGCAAAGCCTTTTACTTTAATATTTCTGCAGGAAAGGGTTTTATTTTCCAACCAGATGAAATTGTATTTCTTTTCCAAAGAGTATGCCCATGTATCATTCATACCAGAACATTTGGAAGTATAAAAGAATTGACATTGTAAGTTATATTTAGACACTTGGCTTCCAAATTAGCAAATTTCAGCCATAATGTCTGGTCTTAGATATAGGCTGTGTCTAGCTATGAATCAGTCAAGCTTTTGATAATTTTTTTAGTAAAAAAAAAAAAGGAAAGAAAGCATTGCTAGTACTGCTAAGTGTATACTATCCATGTGTACGCGCCTGCACATAGAGACAGACACATATATACATATATGACTGGGTAACATTTGCTTTTCTTTTGTTCAATAATAAATCTTCTGGGTTTAGTGCACTTTAGAATAATTCTGAAAATGCAAGTCAGAGACCTACATTAACCTGGGGAAGGACGGATGTTTAAAATGCAGGCCCGTCAAGCAGGCAAGCTTGTAAGGTAGAGGCCATAGCATTTATTTGGCCAACCATCATAATGGGAAAAGCAGACAAAATTTGAAGGCAGAATTCGTGAAGATCTGACCTTTTTTTCCAAGCATGAAATTGGTCAAATGCATTTGAGAACATGACAGCCAGGGAGATTAGAGATACAGTTATGTCATTATAGTTAGAGGCCTCTTATAAAATCACAGCATCACAAAAGTATGGCTGGGAAGAACCTCTGAAGATCATGCAGCCTGTTTGCCTTTCCACTACAAGATCCACTACACCTAAGCCATTTCAGACAAATATTTGCCCCATCTTTTCTCAAAAGCTCCAGAACCATCTGAAGGAAAACTAAGTCCAGTGCTTTGAAGACTGTACTGGTACCAAAATTTTCCTAATGACTAACTAAAAAATTTTCTGCTGCAATGTAAGGGGAACATGGTTAGAATCTGGGCCTTTCCACCTGGAATGCGATGCAGACTACAATTCCGGACTGTGGTGGCTCAAATGCTTTTTGTGCATCTCCAGCAAAAATTTTGTTCTAGGCTTGTGTATGCATACATTTGTGCATGAATAATGCAGCAAATGTTTAAGACAACAGTATCAAACAAAACAAGATCAATATAGGTATTTTTTTGTCAAAATAATACTAACACAACAAAAATATTTAGTTGTTATACAACTGAGAAGAGAAGAAGATGGCTGTCACCCTGTAAAGGAACTTGTGGCTTTCTTCTATGCAGCCCTTCTGGTGCTCAGCCCAAACTGCCATGCAACCACCTCTGCAAGCTTGAGGCCAGCCAGTGAAATCCCCTCTGAGACTTACTGCTTTGGTGCAACAATGCAGTACAACCCTGTAATGAATCTAAGTACAAGCATTAAAAAAAAACTAGGGAAATTTTAAAATTCTGAATTATGCTGTTGCACTGTGTAACAGATGTGTCCCAGGTTTGTAGCTACCTCTGCTGTACAGAGGTAAGCTGCCCCTGTTGCCCTAGCTAGATGGAACAACAAAGACAGATTTTAGTGGGGTTTCTGGTGGGGAAAGACCCCTGGATCCCCCCCAGCTATGCTAAGGCAAAGGTGAAAGGCAGTTGAGGAAATGAGTGAGGAGCTCTTGTTCCTGCCATGTTTGTGATGGTAGTCATGCTTCAACCATGACCTACCAAGTATTAGTGCTACCCTCCAAGCATTTGCCAGTGGCCTGAAGACTGCTATCTGGTCTCTCTACAATGCTAAGGAGTGGTAATGAAAAAATATTGCTCTTCTAAAGTAACTTACCTGTAGGAGCACTCCTCAGGAGCATTATAGAAGAGATGTTATGTGATCATCAGTATGAATCTATTCATGCCATCATAAATAGAAAGGATGATTGACTATGAAAATTTCTAATTCAGTATTAAGAAAAATACTCAGAGACTTTCTTTAGTGTGAGTTTGAGTAATTGATTTTTATTATTAAACTCTGGCATTGATTGCCATGTGCTACATGTGAGGTCGTATTTTGTGTGGGTTTTTATGGAAAAGAAGAGTCTCAATGCATGGAAAGGGTATGTAGTTGTGATAAACAGGCCCTTCGCTTCCCATTCAGGACTCACTGCAGGAAGCAACAGTATCATGTAATCATAGTATCATAGAATCATAGAATGGTTTAGGTTGGAAAAGACCCTTAAGATCATCAAGTCCAACCATTAACCTAGCACTGCCAAGTCCACCACTAAACCAGGTCCCTAAGCACCACATCTACATGGCTTTTAAATACCTCCAAGGATGGGGACTCAACCACTTCCCTACGCAGCCTGGTCCAGTGCCTGAATACCCTTTCGGTGAAGAAATTTTTCCTAATATCCAATCTAAACCTCCCCGGCGCAGCTTGAGCCTGTTTCATCTTGTTCTGTCGCTTGTTACTTGGGAGAAGAGACCAAACCCCACCTCGCTACAGCCTCCTTTCAGGTAGCTGTAGAGAGCAATAAGGTCTCCCCTCAGCCTCCTCTTCTCCAGGCTAAACAACCTCAGTTCCCTCAGCCGCTCCTCACAAGACTTGTGCTCTAGACCCTTCACCAGCTTCGTTGCCCTTCTCTGGACACGCTCCAGCACCTCGATGTCCTTCTTGTAGTGAGGGGCCCAAAACTGAACACAGCATTCGAGGTACGGCCTCACCAGTGCCGAGTACAGGGGGACGATCACCTCCCTGGTCCTGCTGGCCACACTATTCCTGAGATAAACCAGGATGCTACCAAATGTGTTTTATACACATTGTATGAGCTTTGTTATACAAAGAGTTTTTATAATTTTTTTATCATTTGCACTATATTTTAACAAGCAATTTCATAAGTTAGTGACAGCTGTTTAATTTTCTTCTATACATTTTCATCTTAAATAAATAGAAAGCCTTTTGTATTATACTCATTATTAAAGGATGCAACAGCCTTTTTCATAAGCATTGCTCTTTGCTCATATTTTCTGTTATTGTCATAGAGATTTAAGAACTGTACAGATAATATTGTTTTCAATTTATTAACCTAATTTACTATTATTGTCTAGAGAGTTTTTACCAAGTTGTTCAGGAGAAAAGTTTTAGTTGAACTATACTGTCATCTTGTGGTGATCAATGTTTCTGGTTCAAATTCCCACACGGAAGTTTTCTTTTCAAACTGAAGAATCTGGCTACTATACAAACAAAGTTATGTTTCTTGTGGCTGCTTGGTAACAGATATTCAGCGTAGTTTCTTCCCCACTAATTCCAACCGAGGTGTCTACCTCTGCAAATCAAGATGACATCCAGAAACACAGGCATCCAAACTGACCCTCATGAAAATGTTGCCCTTGAATTCCTCAGTTCTCCTGTAGCCTTCCTGAGACATTGTTACCCAGGTCAAAGTGGTCAATAGCCAAGAGGATACTGAAAGGCATGCCTTTGATCTAAGAGGTCACATTTAGAAATAAAGACTTCAGCTTTCCTGCCTCTCTGAAGATAATTGGTATCAAGGACTGACTGGCTTCTACTATGTATGAAGCTTGTGTCTTCACTATTCCTATCTCTCAAAGTCATCCCCACTTGTGCAAAGGGCACTACATAAGTGGACAAATAAGTGATGCCATATGATGATGTCAGACAGAAATTGCTTGCATTTGCCACACACAAGTCCTTTCAGCAGTGTTCAAGTTTCATAGAACCATTACGACTCTATTTTCTGGGAGCAAATCCCACCATGGTCACGTCAGGGACTGTATGGCTGTACTGCACCCTGGTGACAGTGTGAGGTGGTAGCATGGCATCAAACCTGTGCAGAACAAATGCCACTGAGGTTATTTGGTGCTCATACCCACCTTCCTCCCGACTGCCTAGCCAGCCCTGGTTTTGGTCTCCCTGCCCCTGAGCTGGACTTATCTGTAAGGCTGCTCTGCTTCAGTTGTGGGAAGGACTGAAAGTGGGTGATTCTCCTCTTCCCCAGCAAAGTGCCCCGGCAGAGCAAAGAAGTCAGGAAAGTCTATGGACCTTGGGTGGGATCAGCTTGAGGCAGAGGGGCTTGTACCCTGGGTGGGCATATCCAGTCTTGCATTTTGCTTCTCTTTTTCAATGCCAACCAGATCGGACAGGCTGCAGAACATGGTGCTAGTGGATACAGAAAGGCACTCGCCTCCACGGTATTCAGTAGACCCTGATCTAGATGCTTAATAGGATCAGTGTTTGCTGGCAGCACAAAGAGTTGCTCCCATCACCGGACCCAGCTGGACCAAAAGTGCTGTGCGGAAGCTGTGATGGGACACCGGCTGCAGTGACAGGCTGCTGTTTCCTACATCAAAAAGACAGTGCTGAAATCCAGACACAACACCTTCTAAACTTTGGACTACTTCCTATGCATCAAAGAAGAAGGGTGAATTAGCCAGCGCTGGTGCCATTCAGCAGCTGCCAGTACATGAGCCTGTAGGTTTTGAGCAGACTGGAGTTCACCATGGGTGGTGAACTCTGTCCTCACCCGTGACCTGCATGGGGGCTAAGAGCTCCTGAGATGGTACTGGGTCAGCCACAGCTCTGCCCATTCTCTACCCTAAAAGTATCCAGTGTTCCTGAACACTAAAGACAACTGCATGACAACACCAAAAATCTTTCTTTCCTAACAGGTTTGAAGACATGTAAATGAACAAGATTATTTTTATCCTGAAAAGGACAAGAATAATTCCTCCGGCAGCATATCCATGCAGGCAGCCCAACCAACATACTTCCTTTGGAGGCTGTTGCCATGGCATCTGTCCAATGCCTTCACAGCATCTTCCAGATTTCTGAGATCTAACGAGAAAGAAACAGGAAAGGAGGCACTAGTTAAAAGACATACAGCAAGGTTGCTGGGAGAAATATGACTCCAGTCCAGCCTGTAGGATGTATTCATACTGTTTGAGTTAATTGGGATTTTTTTTTTTTCTGCATGGCATTTCATCCATAGGACACCGAGTTTTCTCTTTTGATCTTTGGCAAGGAAGACAGAATTGATATAAAAATATTTTTGTTGAGTCAGTCAGGGCAAAATTCATTTTACCTAACTTCAGCCATCTATCTTCAGCCCCCCTTCAGCCTAAGGGTCCTGTCCAGGCTCCTGTTAGAATTAATGGAAGGAGAAGGGTTCCTCCCAAGGATGATTTTTCCAGCCTACTTTAGACACCTAATTTAAGATGGGATGATTTACCTGTTGGAACCATTTACCTCTCTCCTTTAACTACCGTGGGACCATGGATGGACTAAATGCCTGGATTTTCAGGTTAGGTAAAATGAATATAAGCAAAGACCTCTGCCTTAGGTGTTATTTCAGTGATAGAAATTGCCAACCAAAATTAAAGAGCTGAGTGAACAGCCTGGGCCACACCTTTGTGTGTCTGGAAACAATGCAGCTAAAGTCAAAATGGTTTTCTGCCCCATCCCTCAACCTTAGCAGATGTCAAAAGCCTCCCAGCACATAAATTAGCACCAAAGGAATTCAGTGAGAGGCCATGCTCAGGAAACAAGTGAGGATAAATTAACAGTGAGACAACTGTACAAGGCTGGTTTGTTCAGGACTGAAAATGCAGCAGCCGGACAGAGCTTCACTGCTTTGGGGACTGTGCCATGGGATGATCCCTTCTTCTGGACAATGAGCTCCGTGTTACAGGGATTCAACTGTTCATGTGTTCATCATGGGAGAGTTCTTCACAGTTTGCTGGCTTGTGGCAGGCTCAGACACCTATATTTTGGAATCACTGCATTTTAATCAGTAAACCAGAAGCAGGAGTGAGATCTAGCCTCCCAGATAAAGCCATACTTTTATCAAGAGCTGTTAGACAAGGTGATATAGTTCTACAGTCAAGGATAAAAAAACTGGCTTTATCATCAACTTCTGACTTTGTTTGAGATGACAAAGTGTTGATCTGGTAGTAAGATCAACACAAATTTCTTCAGTTTCTCTCTGTACATGTTATTTCCCCCAAATTAACTCTTCTAAGACAAAACTGCGTACAGTGTGTGAGTCTACTGAAGATGTGTGGTAGGCTGGCATATGAGAATTTACATGGTGCTTCAGACTAAAAACGGATTTTGCATTAATGACATCCACCGTGGTGCTTTCGACTGCCACGTGGTGTGGGGGGGGGTCTAGGGGGGCGTGGGTGGGAACAGGCAGAGAGCCAGCAGGGGCTGCCCAGGCAGCTCACTTTGACAGTATGTATTACAGCCAAGAGTACCCTGTCCCTGAATTTCATTCATTAAAATAATTTCCACGGAAGATGTAAGTAGGGCCAGGACTTGACTCCGCAGCCCGAAGCGGGGCTGCGGGCACCTCAGAACAGCAACACGGGCACCATTGCAGAGAAGCAGCGTTGATGTGCCAGTACGGTGCATTAAACATTTTCTTTACCAGGCCGAGACATACTTAGACACAGATACCCCTCAGCCGTTACGGCCAGGCCCAAGCGGACACGGCCTAGCACACCCCGCCCACCCGTTTCGGGGTGGTGTCACCGGGGACACCCGAGCTTTCAGGGCCCGGGCCCCCGGGGGTCTCACCCGGGACACCGGGTCCTCGGGGTGACCGGTCCGTCCCAGCAGGCCGGGGCTGGCGGGAACGGGCGCCCACACCGAGGGCCCCCCGGGCACAGCCAGGCCGCGGCCGGGCCGGGCCGGGCCGGGGCGGGCGCCACCGCCGCGCCCCCGGAAGCGCTTGCCGGGCCTTAGCGGAAGCGGGGCGGGGCCCGGCCTCTTTGGTGCTGGCGGCCGGGGAAGATGGTGAGCACTGGGCTGCGGGCGCGGGGTATCCGCCGGTATCCGCCGCCATCCGCCGCCGCGCCCCAGCCGAGGCCCGCGGCCCCGCAGGCCCCGGCGCGGCGGCGGCCCTGCGGCCGGGTTCGGCGGCGGGGCGGCGCGGCGGGGCGGCCGCGGCCTGGCGGCGGCTGCCGCCCTTTTTGGCCCGGGTCGGGGCGCGGGGAGGCCGCGGTGGGGTGCGGGGCCGCGCTGCCGCCCGGGCGCCTCCGGGGTCTTCTCCGTGCTTGCTGCGGGGCGGGCCGGGGATGAGGTAGCAAGAGGGGGTTCGGTCGCCAAAGCCTCCCGTGGTGAGTGTGCGGCTGGTCTGCGTGGAGCGAATAACCTTTCTTCAGGAAAAAGCGGTTTTCTATTTATCAGTGATGAGTTTGGGGGCGATGAGAAGGGAGCTGGAGATAACCACGCGGTGGTTTCGTTTTATTTCAGCACAGGGCGGCGGGGCGGGTAGGGGGAGGATAAGAAATGGCGACGAGAGGTGTAAGGAAATTGTACCTAAAAATGGAGTATACCTGTAGGCGACACTGAGTTGGTGTGTCGGACTTCAGCGTGCCTCTGATGTGTTTATTGTACTTTGTGCATTTGTGCGTGTTTTTTAAGGGGGCTAATTCTTCTCTTAGTTACCTGACTTGCAAGTGCTAGTGATATTTCCAACATGTCATATCTTGAAATGCGTTTCAGACGAAGGGTACCTCGTCATTCGGTAAGCGACGGAATAAGACACACACCTTGTGTCGTCGATGTGGGTCCAAGGCATACCATTTGCAGAAATCTACCTGTGGGAAATGTGGTTACCCTGCTAAGCGTAAGAGAAAGTGTAAGTAACAAACTTTTGACTGACTTGAGTTTAAAAACTTGTGTTTCTTTGTCTTTTTCAATAGTCTGACTTTTTTCCAACCAAGGAAGAACACTGTGTTATCTTGCAGTGTTCAGAGCTTTTTTAAAACTAATGCGGATTTAACTATATTTTATTTAACATGCAGTATTACTACATAGAAATTGACTTAATTTGTAATTATTTTTTTGCTTCTGTCAGATTGAATAGTTGTGCTATACAAATGTAATGTGCAACTTAATTATTTGCTGTGGATGAGTAACAGTAACTTGTATGTCTTAGATAACTGGAGTGCAAAGGCTAAAAGACGCAACACCACTGGTACTGGTCGCATGAGGCACCTGAAAAAGGTCTACCGTCGATTCAGGTATAACATTTTAATACAAACTTGTGTGGTGTGAAATCCTGCATGGATGTCACTTCATTATAAAATTTATCGTTCAAAGTTAACATTTTTATTTATCTTAGTACACTTAATGTGGTGTGGTCTTTCTCAAATATAGCATGAAATAAAGGATGCCTTATGTAATTTGCTGTATATTCCTTTGAGGATAAAAACACTCACTGGCTGTTAATACAGAGGGTGTATAACAAGCTCTGATGTTTCTGTTAAGTGTAGATAGTACAGAACAGAAAGAGTATTGTAATAAAATGCCCACATTTAAAAAGATATGCTTTGTGTAGTGTTGCCTCTACTTGTGAGTCAACTAAATTGCCAGTTGCACTGAAGTGTGGGTTTTTGTAAGAGACAAGTCTTGAAATGCATTACAGTCCCCTTTTGTCCACAAAAAAAAATGTTCAGGACTGGAATAACTTCAGTAGTCACTCTGTTTGGAGTTCTGTTAGTAATAGTAGCTATAATATCAGATTCTGAGTTACGGGTTTCTAAAACTTGTAACAGAGCTTTGAGTTGTACTTAGGAGGTAACAGTGGGGATATTGTACTGTGAAACTCATTAAGAATTTCTTCTGTATGACATCCTTGTTGTAAGATAGGAGCTGTGCAGCTTCTGGCCTAATAAACAAGAAACCTGGATGAAAAATACTAAGTAATTCAAGAGTCTTGGTGTAAAAATGTAGATTGGATTTAATAGTGAAAAGTAGGAGTCTTTTTAAGTCCCAGATGTGGCTGTAGTTGAGGGATCCATTCATCTGTTTATTTTAGTGAGCGCAGTCTTTCCCAGCGACTGCCAGAAAACACCTGACAGTGTGCAGCTGTAGCCTGCTTTCCACCAAGTGTTGCTGAAGTAGAAGTGTCATACCTAAAAGTGAGCTTGGGCCTGACTCTTCTCTTGTCGTGCCCGTCTTAATCTCTGATGGGAAGCGTAGAGGATTTCTGTAAGAAATTGATTTGCGCTTCACAAACATGAAATCTTCCTACGAAGCTCAGTTGCTTAGTAGGAGCCTGAAGTAAGGTGTGCTCCATCTGATGCAGTCTTGCAGTGTTGACGCGGTTACTGAAATCTTCCTGTTCGAAGAAGTCAAATTTACTTCAGCACAAGAGAGCAAAAACCATACTGCTTATTCCAAACAGTTGTTAATAAGATGTTTCTTATTAAAAATGTTGGATCATATGAACTTCGTAGTGATTTCAGTGTATTACTGAGATAAGCTGAAAAAAGCTGGTGAACTTGATCTAAAGCACTACTTGTCACAAAATAACCTGGAGCAGGAATCATCCTTTCAAAAAATGGTGACCATATTTCTACTTGTAGGAATGGATTCCGTGAGGGAACCACACCGAAGCCCAAGAGAGCAGCTGTTGCAGCCTCCAGTTCATCGTAAAGACTCATCTACTTGTTAAAATAAATGGTCTTATTCAGAAAATCTGTCACCTTTTATACATTTTTTTTACTTCAGTGAAATGCAGGATTCCTGAAAATACTTACATTTACACACAGTTTCTTGATGGTATGCATTGAAACGATTCATTAAAAACAGTCCTTTAATTAACTTTTCATTTGATAGCACCTCTGCCTTGAAGCGGACCATTATCTCTGCACTGAACTTAAAAAGAGGCTTGTATGTGTTACTCAAAGAACACATCTGCAAGATAAATGGAATATTGGCACTATGGACTTGCCCTCCTTGCCTCCTGAGTTTCATTCTGCCCTAGCATGGAGAGTCAGGATTTATCTCAAAGATAGTAACTTGAATAACGGCTTTATGCGCTGTTCTGGGAGGGAATAGTTAAAGAGGGATTCCCACTCTTAGCCATTTTTCACTGCTGCGTGGCACTGAAAGGCCTGCAGAAGTATTGGTTGTTCAGTGGGCCATCGCTTCTTTGGCAAAAAGAAACTCCCAAGTCCAGAGCACCCATACTGCCAAGGCACAAAGGGACTGGAGGTCTGCTGTAGTTGAGGCAGAAGTTGCTTGGAATGTTCTGGGCAGTTTGGTGTGGAAAGCTGTTGTAAACAACAAATGGTAGGTAGTATGATAGAGAAGTAAGTCGCTTGTGGGTAGGCATGAATTACGAATTGATGATGCATTTGTACCCTGCATGGTGTGTTACTGGGCTGCTCAGCTAGCTTTCAGACTCAGCTTTAAAAAAGTGATTGCAACAGAGTAGTGTTGCACACAGTAATCACTTAAAGAGTTTAGAGGATTTTCAGATGTCTTGAAGAGAAAATACTAAAAACCCGAACACTTCTGAAGCTGTTCTTACTGTGATTCCTTTGGTTTCATCATGAATTTCCAGAAGCGCCCTACTGCTTTGTCAGTACTGAAGGATTAGCAGTTATCGTATCAACTTGTGCAAGATCACTGAAGAAATTTTCAGCCAGGTTTGAAATTGGAGTGCACCTGACTGCACTTTCTTACATTTTTAGTATAGTTAATGCTTTTGGATACTTTCGTGTCTCTACTTGGGCTGTTTCTAAACAAAAAGAAATACTGCCCTGCTGTTCCCTTAGCATGTAACTAGTAGACTGTACTGACTCTGCTTTCAGCTGTTCCTTCTAAGAGTGAAAGTAATTTATGGTGAAGCTGTTAAAATACATTTTGTGCATACTACGCATCCATGTATTCCCAGGGCTCAGGAGTGGATCTGAAATCTGGTTTTTGGTGATATACTGGGAAACAGTTAAATGTTGGACAAAGTAATCATAAATGTGTCTTTTTGGTTTTACTCTCAGTGAGAATAATGGCTCAAAGCATCTTAAAACAGGCCAGCAAGGCACTCAGGGCTTGTTGAGCCATAGTACAGCTGGGACAGTGGTATGGCAGGTATTCTGCCTATGGGTGGGAATGAAAGCCTTTGCTTTGCAAAGTCTTACGTGATCTTTGTGTAGCGTGGGATTTTTGTTCTGAGCAGCCTGTTACACTGACCTGCAAACATGATATAATGCTTTAACGGCAAGTGCTTAGCCCTTTGCTGCTGCTGCTACCAGTTAGCTCCTCAGTCTGTAGTATGTTTGACTTTTGCATCCTTCAGACCCATGCAGTGTAGCAAGTCTCACTTTTTAGACAGAAGTGTATCAGATGAAGGTTTCTCAAAGGCAGGTGTTCAGGTGACTGTGGTGGTGGAAGATTGATCAGCTTTGGTATGTCTAGCTCTAAAAGTGCAACTGCATGCCAGAGTTTAGAAAGAAAAAAGGACCCTTGTCAGCTTCTAAGTGGGAATTTTGCTTATTGCTGTGGAGCAGTATTTCATCTGTGTTGGTTTCGTATTGAAAGGATGACAAGACCTAACACAGCTATTGAATGCATAGCAAGCCATGGGTAACTAACTAGCCCCTCAAAGGTAATTTAGACTTATAGTACCATTGTACACCCTGCAAAGACATGTGAATAACAGTACCTGTTTTTTAGATAGGTTGTGTGTGTGAACTGGCAAACCCAATAGGGTGGTTGAGCTATACCTCTGTCAGTGTGAAACTGTTGACTCCACAGCAGGAACAGCTGGACAAGGTCCTCCACACTTTCTGACCCCCTAGCTGTTCCTACCATCCAGTGTAATAGCATAAAGCGGTGCTAATTTTACTTTACCTATAAATTAATATTACATCCTCTGTTGCTGTATTGTGAGGGTACTATGGAGACCAGTCCAGTTACTTTTTCCCCAATGACACTAGCAAACAACACCTGCTAGATTATTGTGACCCCTGGAAATAGGAGAGGGTTTTAACATGTCATGAGATGCTCTAAGAGGAAAAGGTAATGGGAAGAAGGGTGTTAGTCACTTTTCCTCATGGATTTACATGAAAAAGATTCATTGATGGATGACTGATTTGAAGACCTCTCTTAAGAGTAAGTTACTTTCCTATATGCAGCCATAACTACTACACTAGATTCTTAAACTTCTCTGCTCTATTAAAATTTGATTCAGAGCCCTAAATGAGAACCTTCTTGCTTGGTGAATACAAATTGTCACTTGACACTCTCACTGACTCGAGATGTTTCTACATCAAAGCCCAGAGATGCTTTTGCCATGTGGGGTGGGTTGACCGTGGCTGGATGCGAGGTGCCCACCACGCTGTTCTCTAGCACTTCTCCTCAGCTGGACAAGGGAGAGAAAATACAATGAAAGGCTTGTGGGTTCAGATAAGGACAGGGAGATCACTCACCAGTTACTGTCACAAGCATATGGGGAAAATAATTTAATTTATTGCCGATGAAATCAGAGTAGGGTAATGAGAAACAAAAGAAATCTAAAACCACCTTCCCCCCACCCCTCCCGACTTCCTGGGCTTAATTTCATTCCCGATTTCTCTACCTCCTACCCCCGAGTGGTGCAGGGGAATGAGGAATGGGGGTTGCAGTCAGTTCATCACACGTCTCTGCTGCTCCTTCTTCCTCAGGGCAGGACTCCTCACACTCTGCCCCTGCTCCAGCGTGGGGTCCCTCCCACAGGAGACAGTCCTCCACGAACTGCTCCAACGTGAGTCCTTCCCATGGGCTGCAGTTCTTCACGAACTGCTCCAGTGTGGGTCCCTTCCATGGGGTGCAGTCCTTCAGGAGCAGACTGCTCCAGCATGGGTCCCCCACAGGGTCACAAGTCCTGCCAGCAAACCTGCTCCAGCGTGGGCTCCTCTCTCCATGGGTCCACAGGTCCTGCCAGGAGCCTGCTCCAGCGCGGGCTTCCCATGGGGTCACAGCCTCCTTCGGGCATCCACCTGCTCTGGCGTGGGGTCCTCCATGGGCTGCAGGTGGATATCTGCTCCATCGTGGACCTCCATGGGCTGCAGGGGAACAGCCTGCCTCACCATGGTCTTCACCACAGGCTGCAGGGTAAGCTCTGCTCCGGCGCCTGGAGCACCTCCTCACCCCCTTCACTGCCCTTGGTGTCTGCAGAGGTCTCCTCTCACATATTCTCACTCCTCTGTCTGGCTGCTGTTGGGCGGCAGTTCCCCGCCCCCTCCCCCCCTTCTTAAATATGTTGTCCCAGAGATGCTACCACCATTGCTGATAGGCTCATCTTTGGGCAGTGATGGGTCCATCTTGGAGCTGGCTGGCACTGGGTCTATTGGACATAGGGGCAGCTTCTAGCAGCTTCTGATAGAAACCACCCCTGTAGGCCCTCTGCTACCAAAACCTTGCCACGCAAACCCAGTACAGCATATTAAAGTAGTGATAATGATGATAAAATCCTCCATCCTTGTGATACTGATATAGCCCAAATTCCCAATTTAGCTTAGACTGAAAGTAGTTCTGAAGTTGTAACTAAAAACCCGGGAGATTGAGGCTAGCTTGGTACTTGGGCCGTCTGGATGTGCATGCTCTTTGGGCCCTGATCTTTCAAGGGGATCTACACTTTTCATGGCCCACAGAGCCATCTGCTTCCACTGAGCTCCTAGAAACGTGGCAAGACAAAATCAGGGATTACATGGATCACTAAGTCTCATCTCCTGTGGATGCACCAACTATGAAATGACCATTTATTTCGGAAGAGCTTAAAGAACTTTCTCCAGCCGCTACAGAAGGTGCCTTCAGCACTCAATAGCAAATGAATGGCCTGTCATAAAATACAAGCTCCCAAGTATCAATTAACATCCCCCAGGCAGCAGCCAACAGGAAAAACCTTAGTAGATCTGAAACAAAGGTCAGTGATAGAACATGAGTGGAAACAAGGAAATCGGAAAGACTTGGAGCCATCACGCCTCCAAAACTCATACACTCAGGTAACTGTTTGGCACTGTGCTGGAAATACCAGACCCTGCACACCTCTGCACACAGATTTGCTGCTCCATTCTTGCTTTGAGGGGAGTTTTGGGACTGTCCTCACAATTGATTTGCAGTGAAACCTAGGAAACTCTATAGCAGGTGCTGTTCCTTGTCTCAAACTGCTCTGAACAGCAGGGGCAATGCAGAGTCCCGTAGCCCAGGAACATGGCACTGCCGGTGCTAGTACCGGACTGCAGGCTCCGTTCCCAGCTTGCAAGGCTTCGGGGTGGAGGAGGTAGGAGGGCTGAGTGGACCCATGAGGAAACGGTGGGCGAAGCACCAGGAAAGTGCACAAGCAGAAAGTGCACAGGCAGCGGAAGCGCGGACACGCGTCCCGGGAAGAACACAGGGACGCTGCCTGGGAGTGTAGGGATGGGGTCAGGAAAGCTAGGGCACAGCTGGAGCTGAATTCGGTAAGGGATGGGAAGGGTAATAGAGAGAGCCTCCCACTTTGATTTTAGGAGTAGTGAAAGACGGCCTGGGGCACTGAATTTGGGTTCTTTGTTTGGACAAGTGTGACGTTGGTTGCCTCAGCTCTTGTAGGTCGAACAATGCCTCTCCCCTCACACCAGCTCTGTTTTTTTTCTTTCTCTGAGCAACCTGATGTAGTTGAAGATGCCCCTGCTCATTGCAGGGGGGTTGGACAAGATGACCTTTAATGGTCATCTAATTTCTATGGGCTGACAGGCGTTAGGAATCCCTTGCTCTGTCCCTGAACCACAACGCTGGCTCTCTGTGCGCTGCAGAGGGCATCCACGCCGGGGCTCCACACAGACCTCCCTGAAGCACTTGTAACAGCCTCGGATCACACCAGGGCGGGGGTGTTCCCGCAGAACAAGAGCTCCGCTTAAACCAGAGCACCTCTGAGGCAACGGCTGGTGCAAGCTATTGCCACCCTTTGGCAGGGGAACCGAAGCAGAGAGGGCCTGAGCCTCGTCCCGTCTCCTGCCCCCGTTCCTCTGCCCTGCGGAGTAACAGGACCCACAGTGGGTGCACCCCGTCCCTTGAGTCCCGTAGCCCAGGAACATGGCACTGCCGGTGCTAGTACCGGACTGCAGGCTCCGTTCCCAGCTTGCAAGGCTTCGGGGTGGAGGAGGTAGGAGGGCTGAGTGGACCCATGAGGAAACGGTGGGCGAAGCACCAGGAAAGGGGAGAAAGCAGCACGGGTCGGGTAGCAACGCCACCTGCACAGTTAGTAATACTGAGACTCTTCCTGCAGTTTTCATGCCTTTATTTTCTTTTATTTCTTCATAATTCGGTGTAGGGGTCCGGGATCTCTTGGGGACCGGCCTGAGCCCCAGCTGCGGGCTCGGCCGTGGTTTGGCCAGCCCCTGAGGCAGCCTCCCAGTGTCACCGATGGTGGGGTGGCTTCTTGCGGGGCTGGGAGGGGTCCTCAGGGCGGCCGGCCCTCCTCTTGGGGGCTCGCCGGGCGCCCCCAGGGGAGCGTTGGCTGCCCCGGCTGGGAGTGGAGGGCCCGGGCACAGCCTCCTCTGGGTCCTCCCGCGGCACCTCTCGCTCCCCGTGGGTGGGAACGGGGGCACTGGGGGGGCTGCCGGGACCCCCCCGAAGGGCTGGGCTGGGGGCAGGAGACCCCCCTCGGGAGGCAGCGGGGCCGGCAGCAGCCTCGCGGCTGCCCTCCCGCCCCGCGGCAGCACGGGCGTCCTCGAGGCCCATCCGACGTCGGGCCTCCCCGCTGCACTGGCGCACGACGGTGTCAATGAGCTGGTGGACAAAGCTCCTCGTGCGCCTGCCCAGGGAGGCCCGCAGCAGCTGGATCAGAGCCTCCCCATCCAGGCCAAAGTAGTGCAGGCTGGATATGAGGAGGCTCTGCGCTGCTGCTGCTTCCTGGGCATCCTCAAAGAGCTGCCCCAGCTCCTGATGCAGCCAGGGCAGCACGGGGCGGAGGACAGCGGGGTAGAGGCGGAAGATGGACGCCCAGACGCAGGCATAGAAGCCGCCCACTGGAGCCATGGGCAGCGGCCCCGCGCCTGGGGGCCGGGCCGCTGCAGGCTGACGGAGGCTGTGGGCGGCTGGCTGTGCGGGAGCTCCTCCTCTCAGGTGGCCGACGACGGATGGTGCCGCAGGTGGTGGGATGACGTGCTCCTCAAAGTCGTCGTCCTCCCGCACCGAGTGCAAGATGGAGCTCACCCTCCTTTTGCAGAGGGGGCACTCGGGCTTGCTCTCAGCCCACCGCAGGATGCAAGGGTAACAGAACTGGTGGAGGCATGGCATCACGTAGCTGGCCTCCTCCCAGCTGTCCAGGCATATTGGACAGCGGTTCTCCAGCTCCGTGGCCATGCTCTCCACGTGCTGCGGTGGGCTGGGGGAGCTGGGGGTGTCGAGCCGCTCCCTCTGACGCTAGAAAAGGAGGAGAGGCCCCGGTCATTCGCTGGTCCAGGGAGGGGTGGAAGAAGTGCCCAGGCCCCTCAAGAAGGAAACCCTCCCAGCTCCCCAGGGTGAGGTTTCCCTGCACAGCTCACCTCTGCTGCTGCGAGCGCACCTCCTGGGTGCCCCGGCTGCCTGAACCAGGCAGGGCCGGGCAAAATCCTTCAATGGCTCTGGGGTCGGGCACTGAGAGTTGCAGTGAAGAACTCCCCGAGCACGACCTCAGCACCAGCAACAGCCTCGCTCAACACTCCAACCTCACGTACTCGCTCAGCTGGAGTGCGGGCACGAGCCAGCTGCGTGAGACTCGCCGCCCAGATATAAGCAGCGAGGGACGCGTGGTCACAATCCATCGCTCGAGGACATCATAGTGCATCGCCTGGAGACGTCGTATTCCATCCCTCGGCGATATCAGAACCCATCCCTCGCTGATGTCACTGTCCATCACGCGGGGAGATGAAAACGGGCCGTCCTCGCCTGCGGTGCTTGCGCACACGTCCGGCGTTACTGCAGTGCCACTGTCCGCTCCGTCTCCCCACCGCTTGTCTTGTGGCCAGCATCGGTGTTTCACGCCAGCCACCGAGGCCTCGGCCACGTCTTCCCAGAGCCCCGTCAGGTCGCTCTGGCCGCAGCTGTCTCCAGGCACAGGCGGCCAGAGGGTCCACTCGATAACACCTCGTGCCTCCCTTGGAGGCTGCAGGACAAAGTCCCACGGGCTCTCCCCACACCCCAGCACTGCTGGCCAGCCCTCTGGGCTCCCCTGCTTCCTCCTGCGGGGGTCACAGGCGGCACTTGGCTCGCTCTCAGAGATCTTGTCCTACCCGGAGGGGAATGAAAGGCGATGGCTGCCTCCAGCCCCAAGCCCTGGGCGTCCATTTGCCGAAGGTGGCTGCAGCGCACACAGCCCGTGGAGACCCCACAGGACGCGGTCACTTCTCCACAAGGGTTTTTTCTGCAGTTCCTGACGCCCCTTGGGCCGGGCTGGGGCTGGATGGGGCCCAGCCTCCCCCGCTCAGAGTCTGCAGGGCGATGGGGGGACACAGCACCAAACAGACCCGGCGTCTCTGCCTGCCGTGAGCCATCAGAGCAGGCTTTGGGAAGAAGGTGGAGCCTTTTCCCTGTCAAAGCTCAGCTTGGTCTGGGGGCTCGTGGGCGGCAACCGCTGGCAGTGCCGCCTTGGGACAGGAAAGAAGATGGCCGCCTCGCCCAGCTCCTCAGGTGGGGCTCGCCAGCCGGATGGGCAGGCGGCAGCCATGCCAGAACCATCCCTCCTCCCCACCCACAGCCGCTGCACCCAGGGCCTGGCCAGCCCTTTCCCTGGGGGCTCTCGGGGCCGGCACAAGCCCCACCGCGGCTGCTGCCATTCGGCGCGGCTACAGGGTGGTCTCCCCACCCGCGGCCGTCAGTGGCACCCAGACATTTCATGTCTCTCAAGGTCCTGCCATGCCTGGACAGGACCCAGCCAGGGCGGTGCCCTGAGAGGGACCCGCCTGTTCCCCGCTAGGCCGCGTCCTGCTCTCTCCCGATCACAGCGTGGCCCAGCGGGACATGGTGGGGGATGCGGCCGTGCCATCCTCCTGAACGCTTCTTTGGTGCACTTTGGGAGAGCGCTTGATCAAATGCAGGGCTTGGTGTCCCCACAGCCTGCAACAGGTGCTTCTCGAGCCTCGGGAGGCCCTGGGCCTGCAACGACAGACAGCATCAGCAGGCCCTTGTCCCTCCTCTCTTTTTCATGCTAGCCCTTCCTCCTGCTCTCTGCCGCTCTGCCCAGAGCCCGTCTGTGAGGGAGGTCTCTTCCTGGGAGAGTGGGGGAAAGCGGGCAGCCACGGATGGCCTGGCTCCGTCATCTCTGTCCTCTCCCATGCAGCAGCGACCGAGAGCCACGAGCTGCCGCTGCCCCGGAGAGAAAGCGAGGGCCTTGTGACTCTCGTTGGGTGCTCTGTGCCTCAGGTGCCCCCAGGTCTTGAGGTTAGCCATGGGAAGGAGCACGCAAAAGACACGGGCAGGACCCGAACTGCCTATGGCACCAGTGAATGCACCTGGAGAGACATTTACGTGGTGAAGGCTGAGCTGTGGAGACTCTTGGAGGCCGGCAACCAACCTGGCAGTGCTCTTTCCGGTGCCTGCCTCCCTGTCCTGCTCTCCAGTGCTCTGCCCACGGATGGAGATCTTTTCATTCTGGGAGGGTGGGGGTCGGCAGACAGCCTTGCAGGACGGTGCCTGTAGCTCTGGGAAAAAACCAAAGCAAGGCCAAAGCTCTGAGCAGGGAGAAAGTCAAATCACTGGAGGAGCTTCTGGGCCTGTGCGGCCTCCCCGCAGCCTGCTTTCATCTCCCCAGATGTGCGCTTTGCAGGCAAAGGAGGGGTTGATAGTCCTCAGCCAGCACTGGGGCTCTTCTCTCCTGGAGGCGTGTGCGAGGCGGGCTGGAGAAGGGGGTGCCACGGAGCCTGGAGACGGTGCGCTGCGAGCCCTGAGGAGCATCCACCAAGGTGATCTGCAGGGAGATGACAACAGAAGGCACCCTGTTAGCACCCCTGTTTAAGCAGGGCCCAGGCAGTCAGCCACACAGCTGATCCACAGCGCAAAGTCACTCATTCAAATCCCATCAGGAGAAGTCAGGCAAATCTCTGGACCAGTCTGGTGCTGCCAAGCGTATCTAGTGGGTAATCTGGGCAAGTGCAAATGAGCGGCTTTGAAACTCAAAAGGGACTTTGTGCTTTTGCACCTTTCTGGGTAAGAAAGAAAAGAGTCTTCTAATGTTTACAATGAAGTTTCTTACCTGGTAACTCCAGCGAAAGAGGGCTAAGAGCTGCTGGGGTTCATGGCCCCAGGTAAAAAGGTCATCAGCTTTCCCATCTTGCCAGTAATCTGCAGGAGCTGCACTGCCCTCTAACCGCTTAATTAACAAAAGAAACCCCGCACTTCAGTATCCCTGAAGAGGTACTGCCAGATGCCATTGCAGGTGGCTAATAGCAGTAGGCACTTTAGCAAAGCCTGTTAAGAATTGCTTCTGTCTTGTTCATTAATGTGTAACTTCATTTTGAACTTGGTCAAGAGATGATTTTCACTGTTTGTACTTGCAATAGCATGACGGTAGGCCCTAATGCCCAGCATGTGTCTTGTGGTTCTCAGTCACGCTAGTCCAAGAAAACGGTAACGCGTTGCAGGAACTGACCTGCATTAAGCTAACTGAAGAACAGACAAATGAGCAATAACGGGTCACACACACATGTACACCGTCATATTACAGAAGCGCTGGGCGACTAGCACAACGGAGCTGGAATCGCACGGTGCTTTATTAACGTCTCTGTCTTGCGCTCTTTTACGGGCTGTCTTGCTCCCGTTCCTCAGGAAAAGGCGGCTGCGAATGACTCCTTGGCAGGGTGTCGTGAGAAGCTGTGAAGAACACGGGACCCTTGCTTTCATGCCAAGGCAGTGCTGAATGCACTGTGAGTTCTCCTTTACTGTTTGGCTTTAAAGGCAGTCTTCCTGAGCTGTCCTGTTACGTACTTTTAGGTCCCTGCATTGCTCTTTGCATAACGATTTGTGTGGCGCTGGTATTAAACACCTGGCTGTGGTGGGTTGACCTTGGCTGGATGCCAGGTGCCCACATCCATCCGCTCCATCACTCCCCCTCCTCAGCTGGACAAGGGAGAGAAAAGAGACCGAAAGGCTCGTGGGTCGAGATAAGGAGAGGGAGATCACTCACCAGTTACCGTCATGAGCAAAACCAGACTCGACTCGGGGAAATCGGTTTAATTCATTGCCATTAAAATCAGAGCAGGGTAATGAGAAATAAAGCCAAATCTTAAAACACCTTCCCCCGACCCCTTGCTTCTTCCCAGGCTCAACTTCACTTCCGATTTCTCGACCTCCTCCCGTCGAGCGGTGCTGGGGGACTGGGCCTTTGCCAGTGGCGGGTCCGTCTTGGAGCCGGCTGGCATTGGCTCCGTCGGACACAGGGGAAGCTTCTAGCAGCCTCTCACAGAAGCCACTCCTGTAATCCCCCTGCTACCAAAGCCCTGCCACGCCAACCCAATAGGCTGGCAGAAAACTTGAGCAGCAAAGTCAGGTATAAAACTCTACACGTTGAAGCAATTCTACAACATCTCAGGGGGACAAAATGGTGTGCTGGACTAGTTCTGTTGCTCAATAGGGTCAGTAAACTCTGCGGTAGAGAGCTCTTGATGCGCGTGGACATGCCCATCCCTTTCCCTGGCCCTCAACATGATTACGGATATCCTGTCACCTCCGGCAGAGTCCTGAGCCATCTTTGTATCACTGTTCCAGCGGAGACAGCACAGGAATGGAAAAAGGACTGTGGATTGAATTGGCCGGGGAAATAAGCCATCGTGCTCTCATCGTCCCGCTAGTGCCTCCGAGCCTGGTGCTGCACCAAGGCAGTCTCCCTTAGGCGGAGCTTGGGAAGGGAGAAAAGCGAGAGCAGAACTGTCTTTCTCTCTGTTCGTGATCTGGAGAGACACAGGCGAGCGAAAAGACCCTAGGTCAAGACCCTAAAGCTTAGGAAAGCAAACTTTCAGTGGTTGAAGGAACTGGTGGACGGGACCCGCTGGGAAACTGCCCTCTGGGATAAAGGCGCAGAAAAGAGCTGGCAGCTATTTAAAGCTATTTTTCCTTAAAGCACCAGAACTCTCGATTTCCACGTGCAAGGAACTGGGCAAGGAAGGCAGGAGACCAGCATGGCTGAGCAAGGACCTCCTGGTCAAACTGAAACACAAGCAGAAAGTGCACAGGCAGCGGAAGCGCGGACACGCGTCCCGGGAAGAACACAGGGACGCTGCCTGGGAGTGTAGGGATGGGGTCAGGAAAGCTAGGGCACAGCTGGAGCTGAATTCGGTAAGGGATGGGAAGGGTAATAGAGAGAGCCTCCCACTTTGATTTTAGGAGTAGTGAAAGACGGCCTGGGGCACTGAATTTGGGTTCTTTGTTTGGACAAGTGTGACGTTGGTTGCCTCAGCTCTTGTAGGTTGAACAATGCCTCTCCCCTCACACCAGCTCTGCTTTTTTTCTTTCTCTGAGCAACCTGATGTAGTTGAAGATGCCCCTGCTCATTGCAGGGGGGTTGGACAAGATGACCTTTAATGGTCATCTAATTTCTATGGGCTGACAGGCGTTAGGAATCCCTTGCTCTGTCCCTGAACCACAACGCTGGCTCTCTGTGCGCTGCAGAGGGCATCCACGCCGGGGCTCCACACAGACCTCCCTGAAGCACTTGTAACAGCCTCGGATCACACCAGGGCGGGGGTGTTCCCGCAGAACAAGAGCTCCGCTTAAACCAGAGCACCTCTGAGGCAACGGCTGGTGCAAGCTATTGCCACCCTTTGGCAGGGGAACCGAAGCAGAGAGGGCCTGAGCCTCGTCCCGTCTCCTGCCCCCGTTCCTCTGCCCTGCGGAGTAACAGGACCCACAGTGGGTGCACCCCGTCCCTTGAGTCCCGTAGCCCAGGAACATGGCACTGCCGGTGCTAGTACCGGACTGCAGGCTCCGTTCCCAGCTTGCAAGGCTTCGGGGTGGAGGAGGTAGGAGGGCTGAGTGGACCCATGAGGAAACGGTGGGCGAAGCACCAGGAAAGGGGGAGAAAGCAGCACGGGTCGGGTAGCAACGCCACCTGCACAGTTAGTAATACTGAGACTCTTCCTGCAGTTTTCATGCCTTTATTTTCTTTTATTTCTTCATAATTCGGTGTAGGGGTCCGGGATCTCTTGGGGACCGGCCTGAGCCCCAGCTGCGGGCTCGGCCGTGGTTTGGCCAGCCCCTGAGGCAGCCTCCCAGTGTCACCGATGGTGGGGTGGCTTCTTGCGGGGCTGGGAGGGGTCCTCAGGGCGGCCGGCCCTCCTCTTGGGGGCTCGCCGGGCGCCCCCAGGGGAGCGTTGGCTGCCCCGGCTGGGAGTGGAGGGCCCGGGCACAGCCTCCTCTGGGTCCTCCCGCGGCACCTCTCGCTCCCCGTGGGTGGGAACGGGGGCACTGGGGGGGCTGCCGGGACCCCCCCGAAGGGCTGGGCTGGGGGCAGGAGACCCCCCTCGGGAGGCAGCGGGGCCGGCAGCAGCCTCGCGGCTGCCCTCCCGCCCCGCGGCAGCACGGGCGTCCTCGAGGCCCATCCGACGTCGGGCCTCCCCGCTGCACTGGCGCACGACGGTGTCAATGAGCTGGTGGACAAAGCTCCTCGTGCGCCTGCCCAGGGAGGCCCGCAGCAGCTGGATCAGAGCCTCCCCATCCAGGCCAAAGTAGTGCAGGCTGGATATGAGGAGGCTCTGCGCTGCTGCTGCTTCCTGGGCATCCTCAAAGAGCTGCCCCAGCTCCTGATGCAGCCAGGGCAGCACGGGGCGGAGGACAGCGGGGTAGAGGCGGAAGATGGACGCCCAGACGCAGGCATAGAAGCCGCCCACTGGAGCCATGGGCAGCGGCCCCGCGCCTGGGGGCCGGGCCGCTGAAGGCTGACGGAGGCTGTGGGCGGCTGGCTGTGCGGGAGCTCCTCCTCTCAGGTGGCCGACGACGGATGGTGCCGCAGGTGGTGGGATGACGTGCTCCTCAAAGTCGTCGTCCTCCCGCACCGAGTGCAAGATGGAGCTCACCCTCCTTTTGCAGAGGGGGCACTCGGGCTTGCTCTCAGCCCACCGCAGGATGCAAGGGTAACAGAACTGGTGGAGGCATGGCATCACGTAGCTGGCCTCCTCCCAGCTGTCCAGGCATATTGGACAGCGGTTCTCCAGCTCCGTGGCCATGCTCTCCACGTGCTGCGGTGGGCTGGGGGGAGCTGGGGGTGTCGAGCCGCTCCCTCTGACGCTAGAAAAGGAGGAGAGGCCCCGGTCATTCGCTGGTCCAGGGAGGGGTGGAAGAAGTGCCCAGGCCCCTCAAGAAGGAAACCCTCCCAGCTCCCCAGGGTGAGGTTTCCCTGCACAGCTCACCTCTGCTGCTGCGAGCGCACCTCCTGGGTGCCCCGGCTGCCTGAACCAGGCAGGGCCGGGCAAAATCCTTCAATGGCTCTGGGGTCGGGCACTGAGAGTTGCAGTGAAGAACTCCCCGAGCACGACCTCAGCACCAGCAACAGCCTCGCTCAACACTCCAACCTCACGTACTCGCTCAGCTGGAGTGCGGGCACGAGCCAGCTGCGTGAGACTCGCCGCCCAGATATAAGCAGCGAGGGACGCGTGGTCACAATCCATCGCTCGAGGACATCATAGTGCATCGCCTGGAGACGTCGTATTCCATCCCTCGGCGATATCAGAACCCATCCCTCGCTGATGTCACTGTCCATCACGCGGGGAGATGAAAACGGGCCGTCCTCGCCTGCGGTGCTTGCGCACACGTCCGGCGTTACTGCAGTGCCACTGTCCGCTCCGTCTCCCCACCGCTTGTCTTGTGGCCAGCATCGGTGTTTCACGCCAGCCACCGAGGCCTCGGCCACGTCTTCCCAGAGCCCCGTCAGGTCGCTCTGGCCGCAGCTGTCTCCAGGCACAGGCGGCCAGAGGGTCCACTCGATAACACCTCGTGCCTCCCTTGGAGGCTGCAGGACAAAGTCCCACGGGCTCTCCCCACACCCCAGCACTGCTGGCCAGCCCTCTGGGCTCCCCTGCTTCCTCCTGCGGGGGTCACAGGCGGCACTTGGCTCGCTCTCAGAGATCTTGTCCTACCCGGAGGGGAATGAAAGGCGATGGCTGCCTCCAGCCCCAAGCCCTGGGCGTCCATTTGCCGAAGGTGGCTGCAGCGCACACAGCCCGTGGAGACCCCACAGGACGCGGTCACTTCTCCACAAGGGTTTTTTCTGCAGTTCCTGACGCCCCTTGGGCCGGGCTGGGGCTGGATGGGGCCCAGCCTCCCCCGCTCAGAGTCTGCAGGGCGATGGGGGGACACAGCACCAAACAGACCCGGCGTCTCTGCCTGCCGTGAGCCATCAGAGCAGGCTTTGGGAAGAAGGTGGAGCCTTTTCCCTGTCAAAGCTCAGCTTGGTCTGGGGGCTCGTGGGCGGCAACCGCTGGCAGTGCCGCCTTGGGACAGGAAAGAAGATGGCCGCCTCGCCCAGCTCCTCAGGTGGGGCTCGCCAGCCGGATGGGCAGGCGGCAGCCATGCCAGAACCATCCCTCCTCCCCACCCACAGCCGCTGCACCCAGGGCCTGGCCAGCCCTTTCCCTGGGGGCTCTCGGGGCCGGCACAAGCCCCACCGCGGCTGCTGCCATTCGGCGCGGCTACAGGGTGGTCTCCCCACCCGCGGCCGTCAGTGGCACCCAGACATTTCATGTCTCTCAAGGTCCTGCCATGCCTGGACAGGACCCAGCCAGGGCGGTGCCCTGAGAGGGACCCGCCTGTTCCCCGCTAGGCCGCGTCCTGCTCTCTCCCGATCACAGCGTGGCCCAGCGGGACATGGTGGGGGATGCGGCCGTGCCATCCTCCTGAACGCTTCTTTGGTGCACTTTGGGAGAGCGCTTGATCAAATGCAGGGCTTGGTGTCCCCACAGCCTGCAACAGGTGCTTCTCGAGCCTCGGGAGGCCCTGGGCCTGCAACGACAGACAGCATCGGCAGGCCCTTGTCCCTCCTCTCTTTTTCATGCTAGCCCTTCCTCCTGCTCTCTGCCGCTCTGCCCAGAGCCCGTCTGTGAGGGAGGTCTCTTCCTGGGAGAGTGGGGGAAAGCGGGCAGCCACGGATGGCCTGGCTCCGTCATCTCTGTCCTCTCCCATGCAGCAGCGACCGAGAGCCACGAGCTGCCGCTGCCCCGGAGAGAAAGCGAGGGCCTTGTGACTCTCGTTGGGTGCTCTGTGCCCCAGGTGCCCCCAGGTCTTGAGGTTAGCCATGGGAAGGAGCACGCAAAAGACACGGGCAGGACCCGAACTGCCTATGGCACCAGTGAATGCACCTGGAGAGACATTTACGTGGTGAAGGCTGAGCTGTGGAGACTCTTGGAGGCCGGCAACCAACCTGGCAGTGCTCTTTCCGGTGCCTGCCTCCCTGTCCTGCTCTCCAGTGCTCTGCCCACGGATGGAGATCTTTTCATTCTGGGAGGGTGGGGGTCGGCAGACAGCCTTGCAGGACGGTGCCTGTAGCTCTGGGAAAAAACCAAAGCAAGGCCAAAGCTCTGAGCAGGGAGAAAGTCAAATCACTGGAGGAGCTTCTGGGCCTGTGCGGCCTCCCCGCAGCCTGCTTTCATCTCCCCAGATGTGCGCTTTGCAGGCAAAGGAGGGGTTGATAGTCCTCAGCCAGCACTGGGGCTCTTCTCTCCTGGAGGCGTGTGCGAGGCGGGCTGGAGAAGGGGGTGCCACGGAGCCTGGAGACGGTGCGCTGCGAGCCCTGAGGAGCATCCACCAAGGTGATCTGCAGGGAGATGACAACAGAAGGCACCCTGTTAGCACCCCTGTTTAAGCAGGGCCCAGGCAGTCAGCCACACAGCTGATCCACAGCGCAAAGTCACTCATTCAAATCCCATCAGGAGAAGTCAGGCAAATCTCTGGACCAGTCTGGTGCTGCCAAGCGTATCTAGTGGGTAATCTGGGCAAGTGCAAATGAGCGGCTTTGAAACTCAAAAGGGACTTTGTGCTTTTGCACCTTTCTGGGTAAGAAAGAAAAGAGTCTTCTAATGTTTACAATGAAGTTTCTTACCTGGTAACTCCAGCGAAAGAGGGCTAAGAGCTGCTGGGGTTCATGGCCCCAGGTAAAAGGTCATCAGCTTTCCCATCTTGCCAATAATCTGCAGGAGCTGCACTGCCCTCTAACCGCTTAATTAACAAAAGAAACCCCGCACTTCAGTATCCCTGAAGAGGTACTGCCAGATGCCATTGCAGGTGGCTAATAGCAGTAGGCACTTTAGCAAAGCCTGTTAAGAATTGCTTCTGTCTTGTTCATTAATGTGTAACTTCATTTTGAACTTGGTCAAGAGATGATTTTCACTGTTTGTACTTGCAATAACATGACGGTAGGCCCTAATGCCCAGCATGTGTCTTGTGGTTCTCAGTCACGCTAGTCCAAGAAAACGGTAACGCGTTGCAGGAACTGACCTGCATTAAGCTAACTGAAGAACAGACAAATGAGCAATAACGGGTCACACACACATGTACACCGTCATATTACAGAAGCGCTGGGCGACTAGCACAACGGAGCTGGAATCGCACGGTGCTTTATTAACGTCTCTGTCTTGCGCTCTTTTACGGGCTGTCTTGCTCCCGTTCCTCAGGAAAAGGCGGCTGCGAATGACTCCTTGGCAGGGTGTCGTGAGAAGCTGTGAAGAACACGGGACCCTTGCTTTCATGCCAAGGCAGTGCTGAATGCACTGTGAGTTCTCCTTTACTGTTTGGCTTTAAAGGCAGTCTTCCTGAGCTGTCCTGTTACGTACTTTTAGGTCCCTGCATTGCTCTTTGCATAACGATTTGTGTGGCGCTGGTATTAAACACCTGGCTGTGGTGGGTTGACCTTGGCTGGATGCCAGGTGCCCACATCCATCCGCTCCATCACTCCCCCTCCTCAGCTGGACAAGGGAGAGAAAAGAGACCGAAAGGCTCGTGGGTCGAGATAAGGAGAGGGAGATCACTCACCAGTTACCGTCATGAGCAAAACCAGACTCGACTCGGGGAAATCGGTTTAATTCATTGCCATTAAAATCAGAGCAGGGTAATGAGAAATAAAGCCAAATCTTAAAACACCTTCCCCCGACCCCTTGCTTCTTCCCAGGCTCAACTTCACTTCCGATTTCTCGACCTCCTCCCGTCGAGCGGTGCTGGGGGACTGGGCCTTTGCCAGTGGCGGGTCCGTCTTGGAGCCGGCTGGCATTGGCTCCGTCGGACACAGGGGAAGCTTCTAGCAGCCTCTCACAGAAGCCACTCCTGTAATCCCCCTGCTACCAAAGCCCTGCCACGCCAACCCAATAGGCTGGCAGAAAACTTGAGCAGCAAAGTCAGGTATAAAACTCTACACGTTGAAGCAATTCTACAACATCTCAGGGGGACAAAATGGTGTGCTGGACTAGTTCTGTTGCTCAATAGGGTCAGTAAACTCTGCGGTAGAGAGCTCTTGATGCGCGTGGACATGCCCATCCCTTTCCCTGGCCCTCAACATGATTACGGATATCCTGTCACCTCCGGCAGAGTCCTGAGCCATCTTTGTATCACTGTTCCAGCGGAGACAGCACAGGAATGGAAAAAGGACTGTGGATTGAATTGGCCGGGGAAATAAGCCATCGTGCTCTCATCGTCCCGCTAGTGCCTCCGAGCCTGGTGCTGCACCAAGGCAGTCTCCCTTAGGCGGAGCTTGGGAAGGGAGAAAAGCGAGAGCAGAACTGTCTTTCTCTCTGTTCGTGATCTGGAGAGACACAGGCGAGCGAAAAGACCCTAGGTCAAGACCCTAAAGCTTAGGAAAGCAAACTTTCAGTGGTTGAAGGAACTGGTGGACGGGACCCGCTGGGAAACTGCCCTCTGGGATAAAGGCGCAGAAAAGAGCTGGCAGCTATTTAAAGCTATTTTTCCTTAAAGCACCAGAACTCTCGATTTCCACGTGCAAGGAACTGGGCAAGGAAGGCAGGAGACCAGCATGGCTGAGCAAGGACCTCCTGGTCAAACTGAAACACAAGCAGAAAGTGCACAGGCAGCGGAAGCGCGGACACGCGTCCCGGGAAGAACACAGGGACGCTGCCTGGGAGTGTAGGGATGGGGTCAGGAAAGCTAGGGCACAGCTGGAGCTGAATTCGGTAAGGGATGGGAAGGGTAATAGAGAGAGCCTCCCACTTTGATTTTAGGAGTAGTGAAAGACGGCCTGGGGCACTGAATTTGGGTTCTTTGTTTGGACAAGTGTGACGTTGGTTGCCTCAGCTCTTGTAGGTCGAACAATGCCTCTCCCCTCACACCAGCTCTGTTTTTTTTCTTTCTCTGAGCAACCTGATGTAGTTGAAGATGCCCCTGCTCATTGCAGGGGGGTTGGACAAGATGACCTTTAATGGTCATCTAATTTCTATGGGCTGACAGGCGTTAGGAATCCCTTGCTCTGTCCCTGAACCACAACGCTGGCTCTCTGTGCGCTGCAGAGGGCATCCACGCCGGGGCTCCACACAGACCTCCCTGAAGCACTTGTAACAGCCTCGGATCACACCAGGGCGGGGGTGTTCCCGCAGAACAAGAGCTCCGCTTAAACCAGAGCACCTCTGAGGCAACGGCTGGTGCAAGCTATTGCCACCCTTTGGCAGGGGAACCGAAGCAGAGAGGGCCTGAGCCTCGTCCCGTCTCCTGCCCCCGTTCCTCTGCCCTGCGGAGTAACAGGACCCACAGTGGGTGCACCCCGTCCCTTGAGTCCCGTAGCCCAGGAACATGGCACTGCCGGTGCTAGTACCGGACTGCAGGCTCCGTTCCCAGCTTGCAAGGCTTCGGGGTGGAGGAGGTAGGAGGGCTGAGTGGACCCATGAGGAAACGGTGGGCGAAGCACCAGGAAAGGGGGAGAAAGCAGCACGGGTCGGGTAGCAACGCCACCTGCACAGTTAGTAATACTGAGACTCTTCCTGCAGTTTTCATGCCTTTATTTTCTTTTATTTCTTCATAATTCGGTGTAGGGGTCCGGGATCTCTTGGGGACCGGCCTGAGCCCCAGCTGCGGGCTCGGCCGTGGTTTGGCCAGCCCCTGAGGCAGCCTCCCAGTGTCACCGATGGTGGGGTGGCTTCTTGCGGGGCTGGGAGGGGTCCTCAGGGCGGCCGGCCCTCCTCTTGGGGGCTCGCCGGGCGCCCCCAGGGGAGCGTTGGCTGCCCCGGCTGGGAGTGGAGGGCCCGGGCACAGCCTCCTCTGGGTCCTCCCGCGGCACCTCTCGCTCCCCGTGGGTGGGAACGGGGGCACTGGGGGGGCTGCCGGGACCCCCCCGAAGGGCTGGGCTGGGGGCAGGAGACCCCCCTCGGGAGGCAGCGGGGCCGGCAGCAGCCTCGCGGCTGCCCTCCCGCCCCGCGGCAGCACGGGCGTCCTCGAGGCCCATCCGACGTCGGGCCTCCCCGCTGCACTGGCGCACGACGGTGTCAATGAGCTGGTGGACAAAGCTCCTCGTGCGCCTGCCCAGGGAGGCCCGCAGCAGCTGGATCAGAGCCTCCCCATCCAGGCCAAAGTAGTGCAGGCTGGATATGAGGAGGCTCTGCGCTGCTGCTGCTTCCTGGGCATCCTCAAAGAGCTGCCCCAGCTCCTGATGCAGCCAGGGCAGCACGGGGCGGAGGACAGCGGGGTAGAGGCGGAAGATGGACGCCCAGACGCAGGCATAGAAGCCGCCCACTGGAGCCATGGGCAGCGGCCCCGCGCCTGGGGGCCGGGCCGCTGCAGGCTGACGGAGGCTGTGGGCGGCTGGCTGTGCGGGAGCTCCTCCTCTCAGGTGGCCGACGACGGATGGTGCCGCAGGTGGTGGGATGACGTGCTCCTCAAAGTCGTCGTCCTCCCGCACCGAGTGCAAGATGGAGCTCACCCTCCTTTTGCAGAGGGGGCACTCGGGCTTGCTCTCAGCCCACCGCAGGATGCAAGGGTAACAGAACTGGTGGAGGCATGGCATCACGTAGCTGGCCTCCTCCCAGCTGTCCAGGCATATTGGACAGCGGTTCTCCAGCTCCGTGGCCATGCTCTCCACGTGCTGCGGTGGGCTGGGGGAGCTGGGGGTGTCGAGCCGCTCCCTCTGACGCTAGAAAAGGAGGAGAGGCCCCGGTCATTCGCTGGTCCAGGGAGGGGTGGAAGAAGTGCCCAGGCCCCTCAAGAAGGAAACCCTCCCAGCTCCCCAGGGTGAGGTTTCCCTGCACAGCTCACCTCTGCTGCTGCGAGCGCACCTCCTGGGTGCCCCGGCTGCCTGAACCAGGCAGGGCCGGGCAAAATCCTTCAATGGCTCTGGGGTCGGGCACTGAGAGTTGCAGTGAAGAACTCCCCGAGCACGACCTCAGCACCAGCAACAGCCTCGCTCAACACTCCAACCTCACGTACTCGCTCAGCTGGAGTGCGGGCACGAGCCAGCTGCGTGAGACTCGCCGCCCAGATATAAGCAGCGAGGGACGCGTGGTCACAATCCATCGCTCGAGGACATCATAGTGCATCGCCTGGAGACGTCGTATTCCATCCCTCGGCGATATCAGAACCCATCCCTCGCTGATGTCACTGTCCATCACGCGGGGAGATGAAAACGGGCCGTCCTCGCCTGCGGTGCTTGCGCACACGTCCGGCGTTACTGCAGTGCCACTGTCCGCTCCGTCTCCCCACCGCTTGTCTTGTGGCCAGCATCGGTGTTTCACGCCAGCCACCGAGGCCTCGGCCACGTCTTCCCAGAGCCCCGTCAGGTCGCTCTGGCCGCAGCTGTCTCCAGGCACAGGCGGCCAGAGGGTCCACTCGATAACACCTCGTGCCTCCCTTGGAGGCTGCAGGACAAAGTCCCACGGGCTCTCCCCACACCCCAGCACTGCTGGCCAGCCCTCTGGGCTCCCCTGCTTCCTCCTGCGGGGGTCACAGGCGGCACTTGGCTCGCTCTCAGAGATCTTGTCCTACCCGGAGGGGAATGAAAGGCGATGGCTGCCTCCAGCCCCAAGCCCTGGGCGTCCATTTGCCGAAGGTGGCTGCAGCGCACACAGCCCGTGGAGACCCCACAGGACGCGGTCACTTCTCCACAAGGGTTTTTTCTGCAGTTCCTGACGCCCCTTGGGCCGGGCTGGGGCTGGATGGGGCCCAGCCTCCCCCGCTCAGAGTCTGCAGGGCGATGGGGGGACACAGCACCAAACAGACCCGGCGTCTCTGCCTGCCGTGAGCCATCAGAGCAGGCTTTGGGAAGAAGGTGGAGCCTTTTCCCTGTCAAAGCTCAGCTTGGTCTGGGGGCTCGTGGGCGGCAACCGCTGGCAGTGCCGCCTTGGGACAGGAAAGAAGATGGCCGCCTCGCCCAGCTCCTCAGGTGGGGCTCGCCAGCCGGATGGGCAGGCGGCAGCCATGCCAGAACCATCCCTCCTCCCCACCCACAGCCGCTGCACCCAGGGCCTGGCCAGCCCTTTCCCTGGGGGCTCTCGGGGCCGGCACAAGCCCCACCGCGGCTGCTGCCATTCGGCGCGGCTACAGGGTGGTCTCCCCACCCGCGGCCGTCAGTGGCACCCAGACATTTCATGTCTCTCAAGGTCCTGCCATGCCTGGACAGGACCCAGCCAGGGCGGTGCCCTGAGAGGGACCTGCCTGTTCCCCGCTAGGCCGCGTCCTGCTCTCTCCCGATCACAGCGTGGCCCAGCGGGACATGGTGGGGGATGCGGCCGTGCCATCCTCCTGAACGCTTCTTTGGTGCACTTTGGGAGAGCGCTTGATCAAATGCAGGGCTTGGTGTCCCCACAGCCTGCAACAGGTGCTTCTCGAGCCTCGGGAGGCCCTGGGCCTGCAACGACAGACAGCATCGGCAGGCCCTTGTCCCTCCTCTCTTTTTCATGCTAGCCCTTCCTCCTGCTCTCTGCCGCTCTGCCCAGAGCCCGTCTGTGAGGGAGGTCTCTTCCTGGGAGAGTGGGGGAAAGCGGGCAGCCACGGATGGCCTGGCTCCGTCATCTCTGTCCTCTCCCATGCAGCAGCGACCGAGAGCCACGAGCTGCCGCTGCCCCGGAGAGAAAGCGAGGGCCTTGTGACTCTCGTTGGGTGCTCTGTGCCCCAGGTGCCCCCAGGTCTTGAGGTTAGCCATGGGAAGGAGCACGCAAAAGACACGGGCAGGACCCGAACTGCCTATGGCACCAGTGAATGCACCTGGAGAGACATTTACGTGGTGAAGGCTGAGCTGTGGAGACTCTTGGAGGCCGGCAACCAACCTGGCAGTGCTCTTTCCGGTGCCTGCCTCCCTGTCCTGCTCTCCAGTGCTCTGCCCACGGATGGAGATCTTTTCATTCTGGGAGGGTGGGGGTCGGCAGACAGCCTTGCAGGACGGTGCCTGTAGCTCTGGGAAAAAACCAAAGCAAGGCCAAAGCTCTGAGCAGGGAGAAAGTCAAATCACTGGAGGAGCTTCTGGGCCTGTGCGGCCTCCCCGCAGCCTGCTTTCATCTCCCCAGATGTGCGCTTTGCAGGCAAAGGAGGGGTTGATAGTCCTCAGCCAGCACTGGGGCTCTTCTCTCCTGGAGGCGTGTGCGAGGCGGGCTGGAGAAGGGGGTGCCACGGAGCCTGGAGACGGTGCGCTGCGAGCCCTGAGGAGCATCCACCAAGGTGATCTGCAGGGAGATGACAACAGAAGGCACCCTGTTAGCACCCCTGTTTAAGCAGGGCCCAGGCAGTCAGCCACACAGCTGATCCACAGCGCAAAGTCACTCATTCAAATCCCATCAGGAGAAGTCAGGCAAATCTCTGGACCAGTCTGGTGCTGCCAAGCGTATCTAGTGGGTAATCTGGGCAAGTGCAAATGAGCGGCTTTGAAACTCAAAAGGGACTTTGTGCTTTTGCACCTTTCTGGGTAAGAAAGAAAAGAGTCTTCTAATGTTTACAATGAAGTTTCTTACCTGGTAACTCCAGCGAAAGAGGGCTAAGAGCTGCTGGGGTTCATGGCCCCAGGTAAAAAGGTCATCAGCTTTCCCATCTTGCCAGTAATCTGCAGGAGCTGCACTGCCCTCTAACCGCTTAATTAACAAAAGAAACCCCGCACTTCAGTATCCCTGAAGAGGTACTGCCAGATGCCATTGCAGGTGGCTAATAGCAGTAGGCACTTTAGCAAAGCCTGTTAAGAATTGCTTCTGTCTTGTTCATTAATGTGTAACTTCATTTTGAACTTGGTCAAGAGATGATTTTCACTGTTTGTACTTGCAATAACATGACGGTAGGCCCTAATGCCCAGCATGTGTCTTGTGGTTCTCAGTCACGCTAGTCCAAGAAAACGGTAACGCGTTGCAGGAACTGACCTGCATTAAGCTAACTGAAGAACAGACAAATGAGCAATAACGGGTCACACACACATGTACACCGTCATATTACAGAAGCGCTGGGCGACTAGCACAACGGAGCTGGAATCGCACGGTGCTTTATTAACGTCTCTGTCTTGCGCTCTTTTACGGGCTGTCTTGCTCCCGTTCCTCAGGAAAAGGCGGCTGCGAATGACTCCTTGGCAGGGTGTCGTGAGAAGCTGTGAAGAACACGGGACCCTTGCTTTCATGCCAAGGCAGTGCTGAATGCACTGTGAGTTCTCCTTTACTGTTTGGCTTTAAAGGCAGTCTTCCTGAGCTGTCCTGTTACGTACTTTTAGGTCCCTGCATTGCTCTTTGCATAACGATTTGTGTGGCGCTGGTATTAAACACCTGGCTGTGGTGGGTTGACCTTGGCTGGATGCCAGGTGCCCACATCCATCCGCTCCATCACTCCCCCTCCTCAGCTGGACAAGGGAGAGAAAAGAGACCGAAAGGCTCGTGGGTCGAGATAAGGAGAGGGAGATCACTCACCAGTTACCGTCATGAGCAAAACCAGACTCGACTCGGGGAAATCGGTTTAATTCATTGCCATTAAAATCAGAGCAGGGTAATGAGAAATAAAGCCAAATCTTAAAACACCTTCCCCCGACCCCTTGCTTCTTCCCAGGCTCAACTTCACTTCCGATTTCTCGACCTCCTCCCGTCGAGCGGTGCTGGGGGACTGGGCCTTTGCCAGTGGCGGGTCCGTCTTGGAGCCGGCTGGCATTGGCTCCGTCGGACACAGGGGAAGCTTCTAGCAGCCTCTCACAGAAGCCACTCCTGTAATCCCCCTGCTACCAAAGCCCTGCCACGCCAACCCAATAGGCTGGCAGAAAACTTGAGCAGCAAAGTCAGGTATAAAACTCTACACGTTGAAGCAATTCTACAACATCTCAGGGGGACAAAATGGTGTGCTGGACTAGTTCTGTTGCTCAATAGGGTCAGTAAACTCTGCGGTAGAGAGCTCTTGATGCGCGTGGACATGCCCATCCCTTTCCCTGGCCCTCAACATGATTACGGATATCCTGTCACCTCCGGCAGAGTCCTGAGCCATCTTTGTATCACTGTTCCAGCGGAGACAGCACAGGAATGGAAAAAGGACTGTGGATTGAATTGGCCGGGGAAATAAGCCATCGTGCTCTCATCGTCCCGCTAGTGCCTCCGAGCCTGGTGCTGCACCAAGGCAGTCTCCCTTAGGCGGAGCTTGGGAAGGGAGAAAAGCGAGAGCAGAACTGTCTTTCTCTCTGTTCGTGATCTGGAGAGACACAGGCGAGCGAAAAGACCCTAGGTCAAGACCCTAAAGCTTAGGAAAGCAAACTTTCAGTGGTTGAAGGAACTGGTGGACGGGACCCGCTGGGAAACTGCCCTCTGGGATAAAGGCGCAGAAAAGAGCTGGCAGCTATTTAAAGCTATTTTTCCTTAAAGCACCAGAACTCTCGATTTCCACGTGCAAGGAACTGGGCAAGGAAGGCAGGAGACCAGCATGGCTGAGCAAGGACCTCCTGGTCAAACTGAAACACAAGCAGAAAGTGCACAGGCAGCGGAAGCGCGGACACGCGTCCCGGGAAGAACACAGGGACGCTGCCTGGGAGTGTAGGGATGGGGTCAGGAAAGCTAGGGCACAGCTGGAGCTGAATTCGGTAAGGGATGGGAAGGGTAATAGAGAGAGCCTCCCACTTTGATTTTAGGAGTAGTGAAAGACGGCCTGGGGCACTGAATTTGGGTTCTTTGTTTGGACAAGTGTGACGTTGGTTGCCTCAGCTCTTGTAGGTCGAACAATGCCTCTCCCCTCACACCAGCTCTGTTTTTTTCTTTCTCTGAGCAACCTGATGTAGTTGAAGATGCCCCTGCTCATTGCAGGGGTTGGACAAGATGACCTTTAATGGTCATCTAATTTCTATGGGCTGACAGGCGTTAGGAATCCCTTGCTCTGTCCCTGAACCACAACGCTGGCTCTCTGTGCGCTGCAGAGGGCATCCACGCCGGGGCTCCACACAGACCTCCCTGAAGCACTTGTAACAGCCTCGGATCACACCAGGGCGGGGGTGTTCCCGCAGAACAAGAGCTCCGCTTAAACCAGAGCACCTCTGAGGCAACGGCTGGTGCAAGCTATTGCCACCCTTTGGCAGGGGAACCGAAGCAGAGAGGGCCTGAGCCTCGTCCCGTCTCCTGCCCCCGTTCCTCTGCCCTGCGGAGTAACAGGACCCACAGTGGGTGCACCCCGTCCCTTGAGTCCCGTAGCCCAGGAACATGGCACTGCCGGTGCTAGTACCGGACTGCAGGCTCCGTTCCCAGCTTGCAAGGCTTCGGGGTGGAGGAGGTAGGAGGGCTGAGTGGACCCATGAGGAAACGGTGGGCGAAGCACCAGGAAAGGGGGAGAAAGCAGCACGGGTCGGGTAGCAACGCCACCTGCACAGTTAGTAATACTGAGACTTTTCCTGCAGTTTTCATGCCTTTATTTTCTTTTATTTCTTCATAATTCGGTGTAGGGGTCCGGGATCTCTTGGGGACCGGCCTGAGCCCCAGCTGCGGGCTCGGCCGTGGTTTGGCCAGCCCCTGAGGCAGCCTCCCAGTGTCACCGATGGTGGGGTGGCTTCTTGCGGGGCTGGGAGGGGTCCTCAGGGCGGCCGGCCCTCCTCTTGGGGGCTCGCCGGGCGCCCCCAGGGGAGCGTTGGCTGCCCCGGCTGGGAGTGGAGGGCCCGGGCACAGCCTCCTCTGGGTCCTCCCGCAGCACCTCTCGCTCCCCGTGGGTGGGAACGGGGGCACTGGGGGGGCTGCCGGGACCCCCCCGAAGGGCTGGGCTGGGGGCAGGAGACCCCCCTCGGGAGGCAGCGGGGCCGGCAGCAGCCTCGCGGCTGCCCTCCCGCCCCGCGGCAGCACGGGTGTCCTCGAGGCCCATCCGACGTCGGGCCTCCCCGCTGCACTGGCGCACGACGGTGTCAATGAGCTGGTGGACAAAGCTCCTCGTGCGCCTGCCCAGGGAGGCCCGCAGCAGCTGGATCAGAGCCTCCCCATCCAGGCCAAAGTAGTGCAGGCTGGATATGAGGAGGCTCTGCGCTGCTGCTGCTTCCTGGGCATCCTCAAAGAGCTGCCCCAGCTCCTGATGCAGCCAGGGCAGCACGGGGCGGAGGACAGCGGGGTAGAGGCGGAAGATGGACGCCCAGACGCAGGCATAGAAGCCGCCCACTGGAGCCATGGGCAGCGGCCCCGCGCCTGGGGGCCGGGCCGCTGCAGGCTGACGGAGGCTGTGGGCGGCTGGCTGTGCGGGAGCTCCTCCTCTCAGGTGGCCGACGACGGATGGTGCCGCAGGTGGTGGGATGACGTGCTCCTCAAAGTCGTCGTCCTCCCGCACCGAGTGCAAGATGGAGCTCACCCTCCTTTTGCAGAGGGGGCACTCGGGCTTGCTCTCAGCCCACCGCAGGATGCAAGGGTAACAGAACTGGTGGAGGCATGGCATCACGTAGCTGGCCTCCTCCCAGCTGTCCAGGCATATTGGACAGCGGTTCTCCAGCTCCGTGGCCATGCTCTCCACGTGCTGCGGTGGGCTGGGGGAGCTGGGGGTGTCGAGCCGCTCCCTCTGACGCTAGAAAAGGAGGAGAGGCCCCGGTCATTCGCTGGTCCAGGGAGGGGTGGAAGAAGTGCCCAGGCCCCTCAAGAAGGAAACCCTCCCAGCTCCCCAGGGTGAGGTTTCCCTGCACAGCTCACCTCTGCTGCTGCGAGCGCACCTCCTGGGTGCCCCGGCTGCCTGAACCAGGCAGGGCCGGGCAAAATCCTTCAATGGCTCTGGGGTCGGGCACTGAGAGTTGCAGTGAAGAACTCCCCGAGCACGACCTCAGCACCAGCAACAGCCTCGCTCAACACTCCAACCTCACGTACTCGCTCAGCTGGAGTGCGGGCACGAGCCAGCTGCGTGAGACTCGCCGCCCAGATATAAGCAGCGAGGGACGCGTGGTCACAATCCATCGCTCGAGGACATCATAGTGCATCGCCTGGAGACGTCGTATTCCATCCCTCGGCGATATCAGAACCCATCCCTCGCTGATGTCACTGTCCATCACGCGGGGAGATGAAAACGGGCCGTCCTCGCCTGCGGTGCTTGCGCACACGTCCGGCGTTACTGCAGTGCCACTGTCCGCTCCGTCTCCCCACCGCTTGTCTTGTGGCCAGCATCGGTGTTTCACGCCAGCCACCGAGGCCTCGGCCACGTCTTCCCAGAGCCCCGTCAGGTCGCTCTGGCCGCAGCTGTCTCCAGGCACAGGCGGCCAGAGGGTCCACTCGATAACACCTCGTGCCTCCCTTGGAGGCTGCAGGACAAAGTCCCACGGGCTCTCCCCACACCCCAGCACTGCTGGCCAGCCCTCTGGGCTCCCCTGCTTCCTCCTGCGGGGGTCACAGGCGGCACTTGGCTCGCTCTCAGAGATCTTGTCCTACCCGGAGGGGAATGAAAGGCGATGGCTGCCTCCAGCCCCAAGCCCTGGGCGTCCATTTGCCGAAGGTGGCTGCAGCGCACACAGCCCGTGGAGACCCCACAGGACGCGGTCACTTCTCCACAAGGGTTTTTTCTGCAGTTCCTGACGCCCCTTGGGCCGGGCTGGGGCTGGATGGGGCCCAGCCTCCCCCGCTCAGAGTCTGCAGGGCGATGGGGGGACACAGCACCAAACAGACCCGGCGTCTCTGCCTGCCGTGAGCCATCAGAGCAGGCTTTGGGAAGAAGGTGGAGCCTTTTCCCTGTCAAAGCTCAGCTTGGTCTGGGGGCTCGTGGGCGGCAACCGCTGGCAGTGCCGCCTTGGGACAGGAAAGAAGATGGCCGCCTCGCCCAGCTCCTCAGGTGGGGCTCGCCAGCCGGATGGGCAGGCGGCAGCCATGCCAGAACCATCCCTCCTCCCCACCCACAGCCGCTGCACCCAGGGCCTGGCCAGCCCTTTCCCTGGGGGCTCTCGGGGCCGGCACAAGCCCCACCGCGGCTGCTGCCATTCGGCGCGGCTACAGGGTGGTCTCCCCACCCGCGGCCGTCAGTGGCACCCAGACATTTCATGTCTCTCAAGTTCCTGCCATGCCTGGACAGGACCCAGCCAGGGCGGTGCCCTGAGAGGGACCCGCCTGTTCCCCGCTAGGCCGCGTCCTGCTCTCTCCCGATCACAGCGTGGCCCAGCGGGACATGGTGGGGGATGCGGCCGTGCCATCCTCCTGAACGCTTCTTTGGTGCACTTTGGGAGAGCGCTTGATCAAATGCAGGGCTTGGTGTCCCCACAGCCTGCAACAGGTGCTTCTCGAGCCTCGGGAGGCCCTGGGCCTGCAACGACAGACAGCATCGGCAGGCCCTTGTCCCTCCTCTCTTTTTCATGCTAGCCCTTCCTCCTGCTCTCTGCCGCTCTGCCCAGAGCCCGTCTGTGAGGGAGGTCTCTTCCTGGGAGAGTGGGGGAAAGCGGGCAGCCACGGATGGCCTGGCTCCGTCATCTCTGTCCTCTCCCATGCAGCAGCGACCGAGAGCCACGAGCTGCCGCTGCCCCGGAGAGAAAGCGAGGGCCTTGTGACTCTCGTTGGGTGCTCTGTGCCCCAGGTGCCCCCAGGTCTTGAGGTTAGCCATGGGAAGGAGCACGCAAAAGACACGGGCAGGACCCGAACTGCCTATGGCACCAGGGAATGCACCTGGAGAGACATTTACGTGGTGAAGGCTGAGCTGTGGAGACTCTTGGAGGCCGGCAACCAACCTGGCAGTGCTCTTTCCGGTGCCTGCCTCCCTGTCCTGCTCTCCAGTGCTCTGCCCACGGATGGAGATCTTTTCATTCTGGGAGGGTGGGGGTCGGCAGACAGCCTTGCAGGACGGTGCCTGTAGCTCTGGGAAAAAACCAAAGCAAGGCCAAAGCTCTGAGCAGGGAGAAAGTCAAATCACTGGAGGAGCTTCTGGGCCTGTGCGGCCTCCCCGCAGCCTGCTTTCATCTCCCCAGATGTGCGCTTTGCAGGCAAAGGAGGGGTTGATAGTCCTCAGCCAGCACTGGGGCTCTTCTCTCCTGGAGGCGTGTGCGAGGCGGGCTGGAGAAGGGGGTGCCACGGAGCCTGGAGACGGTGCGCTGCGAGCCCTGAGGAGCATCCACCAAGGTGATCTGCAGGGAGATGACAACAGAAGGCACCCTGTTAGCACCCCTGTTTAAGCAGGGCCCAGGCAGTCAGCCACACAGCTGATCCACAGCGCAAAGTCACTCATTCAAATCCCATCAGGAGAAGTCAGGCAAATCTCTGGACCAGTCTGGTGCTGCCAAGCGTATCTAGTGGGTAATCTGGGCAAGTGCAAATGAGCGGCTTTGAAACTCAAAAGGGACTTTGTGCTTTTGCACCTTTCTGGGTAAGAAAGAAAAGAGTCTTCTAATGTTTACAATGAAGTTTCTTACCTGGTAACTCCAGCGAAAGAGGGCTAAGAGCTGCTGGGGTTCATGGCCCCAGGTAAAAGGTCATCAGCTTTCCCATCTTGCCAATAATCTGCAGGAGCTGCACTGCCCTCTAACCGCTTAATTAACAAAAGAAACCCCGCACTTCAGTATCCCTGAAGAGGTACTGCCAGATGCCATTGCAGGTGGCTAATAGCAGTAGGCATTTTAGCAAAGCCTGTTAAGAATTGCTTCTGTCTTGTTCATTAATGTGTAACTTCATTTTGAACTTGGTCAAGAGATGATTTTCACTGTTTGTACTTGCAATAACATGACGGTAGGCCCTAATGCCCAGCATGTGTCTTGTGGTTCTCAGTCACGCTAGTCCAAGAAAACGGTAACGCGTTGCAGGAACTGACCTGCATTAAGCTAACTGAAGAACAGACAAATGAGCAATAACGGGTCACACACACATGTACACCGTCATATTACAGAAGCGCTGGGCGACTAGCACAACGGAGCTGGAATCGCACGGTGCTTTATTAACGTCTCTGTCTTGCGCTCTTTTACGGGCTGTCTTGCTCCCGTTCCTCAGGAAAAGGCGGCTGCGAATGACTCCTTGGCAGGGTGTCGTGAGAAGCTGTGAAGAACACGGGACCCTTGCTTTCATGCCAAGGCAGTGCTGAATGCACTGTGAGTTCTCCTTTACTGTTTGGCTTTAAAGGCAGTCTTCCTGAGCTGTCCTGTTACGTACTTTTAGGTCCCTGCATTGCTCTTTGCATAACGATTTGTGTGGCGCTGGTATTAAACACCTGGCTGTGGTGGGTTGACCTTGGCTGGATGCCAGGTGCCCACATCCATCCGCTCCATCACTCCCCCTCCTCAGCTGGACAAGGGAGAGAAAAGAGACCGAAAGGCTCGTGGGTCGAGATAAGGAGAGGGAGATCACTCACCAGTTACCGTCATGAGCAAAACCAGACTCGACTCGGGGAAATCGGTTTAATTCATTGCCATTAAAATCAGAGCAGGGTAATGAGAAATAAAGCCAGATCTTAAAACACCTTCCCCCGACCCCTTGCTTCTTCCCAGGCTCAACTTCACTTCCGATTTCTCGACCTCCTCCCGTCGAGCGGTGCTGGGGGACTGGGCCTTTGCCAGTGGCGGGTCCGTCTTGGAGCCGGCTGGCATTGGCTCCGTCGGACACAGGGGAAGCTTCTAGCAGCCTCTCACAGAAGCCACTCCTGTAATCCCCCTGCTACCAAAGCCCTGCCACGCCAACCCAATAGGCTGGCAGAAAACTTGAGCAGCAAAGTCAGGTATAAAACTCTACACGTTGAAGCAATTCTACAACATCTCAGGGGGACAAAATGGTGTGCTGGACTAGTTCTGTTGCTCAATAGGGTCAGTAAACTCTGCGGTAGAGAGCTCTTGATGCGCGTGGACATGCCCATCCCTTTCCCTGGCCCTCAACATGATTACGGATATCCTGTCACCTCCGGCAGAGTCCTGAGCCATCTTTGTATCACTGTTCCAGCGGAGACAGCACAGGAATGGAAAAAGGACTGTGGATTGAATTGGCCGGGGAAATAAGCCATCGTGCTCTCATCGTCCCGCTAGTGCCTCCGAGCCTGGTGCTGCACCAAGGCAGTCTCCCTTAGGCGGAGCTTGGGAAGGGAGAAAAGCGAGAGCAGAACTGTCTTTCTCTCTGTTCGTGATCTGGAGAGACACAGGCGAGCGAAAAGACCCTAGGTCAAGACCCTAAAGCTTAGGAAAGCAAACTTTCAGTGGTTGAAGGAACTGGTGGACGGGACCCGCTGGGAAACTGCCCTCTGGGATAAAGGCGCAGAAAAGAGCTGGCAGCTATTTAAAGCTATTTTTCCTTAAAGCACCAGAACTCTCGATTTCCACGTGCAAGGAACTGGGCAAGGAAGGCAGGAGACCAGCATGGCTGAGCAAGGACCTCCTGGTCAAACTGAAACACAAGCAGAAAGTGCACAGGCAGCGGAAGCGCGGACACGCGTCCCGGGAAGAACACAGGGACGCTGCCTGGGAGTGTAGGGATGGGGTCAGGAAAGCTAGGGCACAGCTGGAGCTGAATTCGGTAAGGGATGGGAAGGGTAATAGAGAGAGCCTCCCACTTTGATTTTAGGAGTAGTGAAAGACGGCCTGGGGCACTGAATTTGGGTTCTTTGTTTGGACAAGTGTGACGTTGGTTGCCTCAGCTCTTGTAGGTCGAACAATGCCTCTCCCCTCACACCAGCTCTGTTTTTTTTCTTTCTCTGAGCAACCTGATGTAGTTGAAGATGCCCCTGCTCATTGCAGGGGTTGGACAAGATGACCTTTAATGGTCATCTAATTTCTATGGGCTGACAGGCGTTAGGAATCCCTTGCTCTGTCCCTGAACCACAACGCTGGCTCTCTGTGCGCTGCAGAGGGCATCCACGCCGGGGCTCCACACAGACCTCCCTGAAGCACTTGTAACAGCCTCGGATCACACCAGGGCGGGGGTGTTCCCGCAGAACAAGAGCTCCGCTTAAACCAGAGCACCTCTGAGGCAACGGCTGGTGCAAGCTATTGCCACCCTTTGGCAGGGGAACCGAAGCAGAGAGGGCCTGAGCCTCGTCCCGTCTCCTGCCCCCGTTCCTCTGCCCTGCGGAGTAACAGGACCCACAGTGGGTGCACCCCGTCCCTTGAGTCCCGTAGCCCAGGAACATGGCACTGCCGGTGCTAGTACCGGACTGCAGGCTCCGTTCCCAGCTTGCAAGGCTTCGGGGTGGAGGAGGTAGGAGGGCTGAGTGGACCCATGAGGAAACGGTGGGCGAAGCACCAGGAAAGGGGGAGAAAGCAGCACGGGTCGGGTAGCAACGCCACCTGCACAGTTAGTAATACTGAGACTTTTCCTGCAGTTTTCATGCCTTTATTTTCTTTTATTTCTTCATAATTCGGTGTAGGGGTCCGGGATCTCTTGGGGACCGGCCTGAGCCCCAGCTGCGGGCTCGGCCGTGGTTTGGCCAGCCCCTGAGGCAGCCTCCCAGTGTCACCGATGGTGGGGTGGCTTCTTGCGGGGCTGGGAGGGGTCCTCAGGGCGGCCGGCCCTCCTCTTGGGGGCTCGCCGGGCGCCCCCAGGGGAGCGTTGGCTGCCCCGGCTGGGAGTGGAGGGCCCGGGCACAGCCTCCTCTGGGTCCTCCCGCAGCACCTCTCGCTCCCCGTGGGTGGGAACGGGGGCACTGGGGGGGCTGCCGGGACCCCCCCGAAGGGCTGGGCTGGGGGCAGGAGACCCCCCTCGGGAGGCAGCGGGGCCGGCAGCAGCCTCGCGGCTGCCCTCCCGCCCCGCGGCAGCACGGGCGTCCTCGAGGCCCATCCGACGTCGGGCCTCCCCGCTGCACTGGCGCACGATGGTGTCAATGAGCTGGTGGACAAAGCTCCTCGTGCGCCTGCCCAGGGAGGCCCGCAGCAGCTGGATCAGAGCCTCCCCATCCAGGCCAAAGTAGTGCAGGCTGGATATGAGGAGGCTCTGCGCTGCTGCTGCTTCCTGGGCATCCTCAAAGAGCTGCCCCAGCTCCTGATGCAGCCAGGGCAGCACGGGGCGGAGGACAGCGGGGTAGAGGCGGAAGATGGACGCCCAGACGCAGGCATAGAAGCCGCCCACTGGAGCCATGGGCAGCGGCCCCGCGCCTGGGGGCCGGGCCGCTGCAGGCTGACGGAGGCTGTGGGCGGCTGGCTGTGCGGGAGCTCCTCCTCTCAGGTGGCCGACGACGGATGGTGCCGCAGGTGGTGGGATGACGTGCTCCTCAAAGTCGTCGTCCTCCCGCACCGAGTGCAAGATGGAGCTCACCCTCCTTTTGCAGAGGGGGCACTCGGGCTTGCTCTCAGCCCACCGCAGGATGCAAGGGTAACAGAACTGGTGGAGGCATGGCATCACGTAGCTGGCCTCCTCCCAGCTGTCCAGGCATATTGGACAGCGGTTCTCCAGCTCCGTGGCCATGCTCTCCACGTGCTGCGGTGGGCTGGGGGGAGCTGGGGGTGTCGAGCCGCTCCCTCTGACGCTAGAAAAGGAGGAGAGGCCCCGGTCATTCGCTGGTCCAGGGAGGGGTGGAAGAAGTGCCCAGGCCCCTCAAGAAGGAAACCCTCCCAGCTCCCCAGGGTGAGGTTTCCCTGCACAGCTCACCTCTGCTGCTGCGAGCGCACCTCCTGGGTGCCCCGGCTGCCTGAACCAGGCAGGGCCGGGCAAAATCCTTCAATGGCTCTGGGGTCGGGCACTGAGAGTTGCAGTGAAGAACTCCCCGAGCACGACCTCAGCACCAGCAACAGCCTCGCTCAACACTCCAACCTCACGTACTCGCTCAGCTGGAGTGCGGGCACGAGCCAGCTGCGTGAGACTCGCCGCCCAGATATAAGCAGCGAGGGACGCGTGGTCACAATCCATCGCTCGAGGACATCATAGTGCATCGCCTGGAGACGTCGTATTCCATCCCTCGGCGATATCAGAACCCATCCCTCGCTGATGTCACTGTCCATCACGCGGGGAGATGAAAACGGGCCGTCCTCGCCTGCGGTGCTTGCGCACACGTCCGGCGTTACTGCAGTGCCACTGTCCGCTCCGTCTCCCCACCGCTTGTCTTGTGGCCAGCATCGGTGTTTCACGCCAGCCACCGAGGCCTCGGCCACGTCTTCCCAGAGCCCCGTCAGGTCGCTCTGGCCGCAGCTGTCTCCAGGCACAGGCGGCCAGAGGGTCCACTCGATAACACCTCGTGCCTCCCTTGGAGGCTGCAGGACAAAGTCCCACGGGCTCTCCCCACACCCCAGCACTGCTGGCCAGCCCTCTGGGCTCCCCTGCTTCCTCCTGCGGGGGTCACAGGCGGCACTTGGCTCGCTCTCAGAGATCTTGTCCTACCCGGAGGGGAATGAAAGGCGATGGCTGCCTCCAGCCCCAAGCCCTGGGCGTCCATTTGCCGAAGGTGGCTGCAGCGCACACAGCCCGTGGAGACCCCACAGGACGCGGTCACTTCTCCACAAGGGTTTTTTCTGCAGTTCCTGACGCCCCTTGGGCCGGGCTGGGGCTGGATGGGGCCCAGCCTCCCCCGCTCAGAGTCTGCAGGGCGATGGGGGGACACAGCACCAAACAGACCCGGCGTCTCTGCCTGCCGTGAGCCATCAGAGCAGGCTTTGGGAAGAAGGTGGAGCCTTTTCCCTGTCAAAGCTCAGCTTGGTCTGGGGGCTCGTGGGCGGCAACCGCTGGCAGTGCCGCCTTGGGACAGGAAAGAAGATGGCCGCCTCGCCCAGCTCCTCAGGTGGGGCTCGCCAGCCGGATGGGCAGGCGGCAGCCATGCCAGAACCATCCCTCCTCCCCACCCACAGCCGCTGCACCCAGGGCCTGGCCAGCCCTTTCCCTGGGGGCTCTCGGGGCCGGCACAAGCCCCACCGCGGCTGCTGCCATTCGGCGCGGCTACAGGGTGGTCTCCCCACCCGCGGCCGTCAGTGGCACCCAGACATTTCATGTCTCTCAAGTTCCTGCCATGCCTGGACAGGACCCAGCCAGGGCGGTGCCCTGAGAGGGACCCGACTGTTCCCCGCTAGGCCGCGTCCTGCTCTCTCCCGATCACAGCGTGGCCCAGCGGGACATGGTGGGGGATGCGGCCGTGCCATCCTCCTGAACGCTTCTTTGGTGCACTTTGGGAGAGCGCTTGATCAAATGCAGGGCTTGGTGTCCCCACAGCCTGCAACAGGTGCTTCTCGAGCCTCGGGAGGCCCTGGGCCTGCAACGACAGACAGCATCGGCAGGCCCTTGTCCCTCCTCTCTTTTTCATGCTAGCCCTTCCTCCTGCTCTCTGCCGCTCTGCCCAGAGCCCGTCTGTGAGGGAGGTCTCTTCCTGGGAGAGTGGGGGAAAGCGGGCAGCCACGGATGGCCTGGCTCCGTCATCTCTGTCCTCTCCCATGCAGCAGCGACCGAGAGCCACGAGCTGCCGCTGCCCCGGAGAGAAAGCGAGGGCCTTGTGACTCTCGTTGGGTGCTCTGTGCCCCAGGTGCCCCCAGGTCTTGAGGTTAGCCATGGGAAGGAGCACGCAAAAGACACGGGCAGGACCCGAACTGCCTATGGCACCAGTGAATGCACCTGGAGAGACATTTACGTGGTGAAGGCTGAGCTGTGGAGACTCTTGGAGGCCGGCAACCAACCTGGCAGTGCTCTTTCCGGTGCCTGCCTCCCTGTCCTGCTCTCCAGTGCTCTGCCCACGGATGGAGATCTTTTCATTCTGGGAGGGTGGGGGTCGGCAGACAGCCTTGCAGGACGGTGCCTGTAGCTCTGGGAAAAAACCAAAGCAAGGCCAAAGCTCTGAGCAGGGAGAAAGTCAAATCACTGGAGGAGCTTCTGGGCCTGTGCGGCCTCCCCGCAGCCTGCTTTCATCTCCCCAGATGTGCGCTTTGCAGGCAAAGGAGGGGTTGATAGTCCTCAGCCAGCACTGGGGCTCTTCTCTCCTGGAGGCGTGTGCGAGGCGGGCTGGAGAAGGGGGTGCCACGGAGCCTGGAGACGGTGCGCTGCGAGCCCTGAGGAGCATCCACCAAGGTGATCTGCAGGGAGATGACAACAGAAGGCACCCTGTTAGCACCCCTGTTTAAGCAGGGCCCAGGCAGTCAGCCACACAGCTGATCCACAGCGCAAAGTCACTCATTCAAATCCCATCAGGAGAAGTCAGGCAAATCTCTGGACCAGTCTGGTGCTGCCAAGCGTATCTAGTGGGTAATCTGGGCAAGTGCAAATGAGCGGCTTTGAAACTCAAAAGGGACTTTGTGCTTTTGCACCTTTCTGGGTAAGAAAGAAAAGAGTCTTCTAATGTTTACAATGAAGTTTCTTACCTGGTAACTCCAGCGAAAGAGGGCTAAGAGCTGCTGGGGTTCATGGCCCCAGGTAAAAAGGTCATCAGCTTTCCCATCTTGCCAGTAATCTGCAGGAGCTGCACTGCCCTCTAACCGCTTAATTAACAAAAGAAACCCCGCACTTCAGTATCCCTGAAGAGGTACTGCCAGATGCCATTGCAGGTGGCTAATAGCAGTAGGCACTTTAGCAAAGCCTGTTAAGAATTGCTTCTGTCTTGTTCATTAATGTGTAACTTCATTTTGAACTTGGTCAAGAGATGATTTTCACTGTTTGTACTTGCAATAACATGACGGTAGGCCCTAATGCCCAGCATGTGTCTTGTGGTTCTCAGTCACGCTAGTCCAAGAAAACGGTAACGCGTTGCAGGAACTGACCTGCATTAAGCTAACTGAAGAACAGACAAATGAGCAATAACGGGTCACACACACATGTACACCGTCATATTACAGAAGCGCTGGGCGACTAGCACAACGGAGCTGGAATCGCACGGTGCTTTATTAACGTCTCTGTCTTGCGCTCTTTTACGGGCTGTCTTGCTCCCGTTCCTCAGGAAAAGGCGGCTGCGAATGACTCCTTGGCAGGGTGTCGTGAGAAGCTGTGAAGAACACGGGACCCTTGCTTTCATGCCAAGGCAGTGCTGAATGCACTGTGAGTTCTCCTTTACTGTTTGGCTTTAAAGGCAGTCTTCCTGAGCTGTCCTGTTACGTACTTTTAGGTCCCTGCATTGCTCTTTGCATAACGATTTGTGTGGCGCTGGTATTAAACACCTGGCTGTGGTGGGTTGACCTTGGCTGGATGCCAGGTGCCCACATCCATCCGCTCCATCACTCCCCCTCCTCAGCTGGACAAGGGAGAGAAAAGAGACCGAAAGGCTCGTGGGTCGAGATAAGGAGAGGGAGATCACTCACCAGTTACCGTCATGAGCAAAACCAGACTCGACTCGGGGAAATCGGTTTAATTCATTGCCATTAAAATCAGAGCAGGGTAATGAGAAATAAAGCCAGATCTTAAAACACCTTCCCCCGACCCCTTGCTTCTTCCCAGGCTCAACTTCACTTCCGATTTCTCGACCTCCTCCCGTCGAGCGGTGCTGGGGGACTGGGCCTTTGCCAGTGGCGGGTCCGTCTTGGAGCCGGCTGGCATTGGCTCCGTCGGACACAGGGGAAGCTTCTAGCAGCCTCTCACAGAAGCCACTCCTGTAATCCCCCTGCTACCAAAGCCCTGCCACGCCAACCCAATAGGCTGGCAGAAAACTTGAGCAGCAAAGTCAGGTATAAAACTCTACACGTTGAAGCAATTCTACAACATCTCAGGGGGACAAAATGGTGTGCTGGACTAGTTCTGTTGCTCAATAGGGTCAGTAAACTCTGCGGTAGAGAGCTCTTGATGCGCGTGGACATGCCCATCCCTTTCCCTGGCCCTCAACATGATTACGGATATCCTGTCACCTCCGGCAGAGTCCTGAGCCATCTTTGTATCACTGTTCCAGCGGAGACAGCACAGGAATGGAAAAAGGACTGTGGATTGAATTGGCCGGGGAAATAAGCCATCGTGCTCTCATCGTCCCGCTAGTGCCTCCGAGCCTGGTGCTGCACCAAGGCAGTCTCCCTTAGGCGGAGCTTGGGAAGGGAGAAAAGCGAGAGCAGAACTGTCTTTCTCTCTGTTCGTGATCTGGAGAGACACAGGCGAGCGAAAAGACCCTAGGTCAAGACCCTAAAGCTTAGGAAAGCAAACTTTCAGTGGTTGAAGGAACTGGTGGACGGGACCCGCTGGGAAACTGCCCTCTGGGATAAAGGCGCAGAAAAGAGCTGGCAGCTATTTAAAGCTATTTTTCCTTAAAGCACCAGAACTCTCGATTTCCACGTGCAAGGAACTGGGCAAGGAAGGCAGGAGACCAGCATGGCTGAGCAAGGACCTCCTGGTCAAACTGAAACACAAGCAGAAAGTGCACAGGCAGCGGAAGCGCGGACACGCGTCCCGGGAAGAACACAGGGACGCTGCCTGGGAGTGTAGGGATGGGGTCAGGAAAGCTAGGGCACAGCTGGAGCTGAATTCGGTAAGGGATGGGAAGGGTAATAGAGAGAGCCTCCCACTTTGATTTTAGGAGTAGTGAAAGACGGCCTGGGGCACTGAATTTGGGTTCTTTGTTTGGACAAGTGTGACGTTGGTTGCCTCAGCTCTTGTAGGTCGAACAATGCTTCTCCCCTCACACCAGCTCTGTTTTTTTTCTTTCTCTGAGCAACCTGATGTAGTTGAAGATGCCCCTGCTCATTGCAGGGGGGTTGGACAAGATGACCTTTAATGGTCATCTAATTTCTATGGGCTGACAGGCGTTAGGAATCCCTTGCTCTGTCCCTGAACCACAACGCTGGCTCTCTGTGCGCTGCAGAGGGCATCCACGCCGGGGCTCCACACAGACCTCCCTGAAGCACTTGTAACAGCCTCGGATCACACCAGGGCGGGGGTGTTCCCGCAGAACAAGAGCTCCGCTTAAACCAGAGCACCTCTGAGGCAACGGCTGGTGCAAGCTATTGCCACCCTTTGGCAGGGGAACCGAAGCAGAGAGGGCCTGAGCCTCGTCCCGTCTCCTGCCCCCGTTCCTCTGCCCTGCGGAGTAACAGGACCCACAGTGGGTGCACCCCGTCCCTTGAGTCCCGTAGCCCAGGAACATGGCACTGCCGGTGCTAGTACCGGACTGCAGGCTCCGTTCCCAGCTTGCAAGGCTTCGGGGTGGAGGAGGTAGGAGGGCTGAGTGGACCCATGAGGAAACGGTGGGCGAAGCACCAGGAAAGGGGGAGAAAGCAGCACGGGTCGGGTAGCAACGCCACCTGCACAGTTAGTAATACTGAGACTTTTCCTGCAGTTTTCATGCCTTTATTTTCTTTTATTTCTTCATAATTCGGTGTAGGGGTCCGGGATCTCTTGGGGACCGGCCTGAGCCCCAGCTGCGGGCTCGGCCGTGGTTTGGCCAGCCCCTGAGGCAGCCTCCCAGTGTCACCGATGGTGGGGTGGCTTCTTGCGGGGCTGGGAGGGGTCCTCAGGGCGGCCGGCCCTCCTCTTGGGGGCTCGCCGGGCGCCCCCAGGGGAGCGTTGGCTGCCCCGGCTGGGAGTGGAGGGCCCGGGCACAGCCTCCTCTGGGTCCTCCCGCGGCACCTCTCGCTCCCCGTGGGTGGGAACGGGGGCACTGGGGGGGCTGCCGGGACCCCCCCGAAGGGCTGGGCTGGGGGCAGGAGACCCCCCTCGGGAGGCAGCGGGGCCGGCAGCAGCCTCGCGGCTGCCCTCCCGCCCCGCGGCAGCACGGGCGTCCTCGAGGCCCATCCGACGTCGGGCCTCCCCGCCGCACTGGCGCACGATGGTGTCAATGAGCTGGTGGACAAAGCTCCTCGTGCGCCTGCCCAGGGAGGCCCGCAGCAGCTGGATCAGAGCCTCCCCATCCAGGCCAAAGTAGTGCAGGCTGGATATGAGGAGGCTCTGCGCTGCTGCTGCTTCCTGGGCATCCTCAAAGAGCTGCCCCAGCTCCTGATGCAGCCAGGGCAGCACGGGGCGGAGGACAGCGGGGTAGAGGCGGAAGATGGACGCCCAGACGCAGGCATAGAAGCCGCCCACTGGAGCCATGGGCAGCGGCCCCGCGCCTGGGGGCCGGGCCGCTGAAGGCTGACGGAGGCTGTGGGCGGCTGGCTGTGCGGGAGCTCCTCCTCTCAGGTGGCCGACGACGGATGGTGCCGCAGGTGGTGGGATGACGTGCTCCTCAAAGTCGTCGTCCTCCCGCACCGAGTGCAAGATGGAGCTCACCCTCCTTTTGCAGAGGGGGCACTCGGGCTTGCTCTCAGCCCACCGCAGGATGCAAGGGTAACAGAACTGGTGGAGGCATGGCATCACGTAGCTGGCCTCCTCCCAGCTGTCCAGGCATATTGGACAGCGGTTCTCCAGCTCCGTGGCCATGCTCTCCACGTGCTGCGGTGGGCTGGGGGGAGCTGGGGGTGTCGAGCCGCTCCCTCTGACGCTAGAAAAGGAGGAGAGGCCCCGGTCATTCGCTGGTCCAGGGAGGGGTGGAAGAAGTGCCCAGGCCCCTCAAGAAGGAAACCCTCCCAGCTCCCCAGGGTGAGGTTTCCCTGCACAGCTCACCTCTGCTGCTGCGAGCGCACCTCCTGGGTGCCCCGGCTGCCTGAACCAGGCAGGGCCGGGCAAAATCCTTCAATGGCTCTGGGGTCGGGCACTGAGAGTTGCAGTGAAGAACTCCCCGAGCACGACCTCAGCACCAGCAACAGCCTCGCTCAACACTCCAACCTCACGTACTCGCTCAGCTGGAGTGCGGGCACGAGCCAGCTGCGTGAGACTCGCCGCCCAGATATAAGCAGCGAGGGACGCGTGGTCACAATCCATCGCTCGAGGACATCATAGTGCATCGCCTGGAGACGTCGTATTCCATCCCTCGGCGATATCAGAACCCACCCCTCGCTGATGTCACTGTCCATCACGCGGGGAGATGAAAACGGGCCGTCCTCGCCTGCGGTGCTTGCGCACACGTCCGGCGTTACTGCAGTGCCACTGTCCGCTCCGTCTCCCCACCGCTTGTCTTGTGGCCAGCATCGGTGTTTCACGCCAGCCACCGAGGCCTCGGCCACGTCTTCCCAGAGCCCCGTCAGGTCGCTCTGGCCGCAGCTGTCTCCAGGCACAGGCGGCCAGAGGGTCCACTCGATAACACCTCGTGCCTCCCTTGGAGGCTGCAGGACAAAGTCCCACGGGCTCTCCCCACACCCCAGCACTGCTGGCCAGCCCTCTGGGCTCCCCTGCTTCCTCCTGCGGGGGTCACAGGCGGCACTTGGCTCGCTCTCAGAGATCTTGTCCTACCCGGAGGGGAATGAAAGGCGATGGCTGCCTCCAGCCCCAAGCCCTGGGCGTCCATTTGCCGAAGGTGGCTGCAGCGCACACAGCCCGTGGAGACCCCACAGGACGCGGTCACTTCTCCACAAGGGTTTTTTCTGCAGTTCCTGACGCCCCTTGGGCCGGGCTGGGGCTGGATGGGGCCCAGCCTCCCCCGCTCAGAGTCTGCAGGGCGATGGGGGGACACAGCACCAAACAGACCCGGCGTCTCTGCCTGCCGTGAGCCATCAGAGCAGGCTTTGGGAAGAAGGTGGAGCCTTTTCCCTGTCAAAGCTCAGCTTGGTCTGGGGGCTCGTGGGCGGCAACCGCTGGCAGTGCCGCCTTGGGACAGGAAAGAAGATGGCCGCCTCGCCCAGCTCCTCAGGTGGGGCTCGCCAGCCGGATGGGCAGGCGGCAGCCATGCCAGAACCATCCCTCCTCCCCACCCACAGCCGCTGCACCCAGGGCCTGGCCAGCCCTTTCCCTGGGGGCTCTCGGGGCCGGCACAAGCCCCACCGCGGCTGCTGCCATTCGGCGCGGCTACAGGGTGGTCTCCCCACCCGCGGCCGTCAGTGGCACCCAGACATTTCATGTCTCTCAAGGTCCTGCCATGCCTGGACAGGACCCAGCCAGGGCGGTGCCCTGAGAGGGACCCGCCTGTTCCCCGCTAGGCCGCGTCCTGCTCTCTCCCGATCACAGCGTGGCCCAGCGGGACATGGTGGGGGATGCGGCCGTGCCATCCTCCTGAACGCTTCTTTGGTGCACTTTGGGAGAGCGCTTGATCAAATGCAGGGCTTGGTGTCCCCACAGCCTGCAACAGGTGCTTCTCGAGCCTCGGGAGGCCCTGGGCCTGCAACGACAGACAGCATCGGCAGGCCCTTGTCCCTCCTCTCTTTTTCATGCTAGCCCTTCCTCCTGCTCTCTGCCGCTCTGCCCAGAGCCCGTCTGTGAGGGAGGTCTCTTCCTGGGAGAGTGGGGGAAAGCGGGCAGCCACGGATGGCCTGGCTCCGTCATCTCTGTCCTCTCCCATGCAGCAGCGACCGAGAGCCACGAGCTGCCGCTGCCCCGGAGAGAAAGCCAGGGCCTTGTGACTCTCGTTGGGTGCTCTGTGCCCCAGGTGCCCCCAGGTCTTGAGGTTAGCCATGGGAAGGAGCACGCAAAAGACACGGGCAGGACCCGAACTGCCTATGGCACCAGGGAATGCACCTGGAGAGACATTTACGTGGTGAAGGCTGAGCTGTGGAGACTCTTGGAGGCCGGCAACCAACCTGGCAGTGCTCTTTCCGGTGCCTGCCTCCCTGTCCTGCTCTCCAGTGCTCTGCCCACGGATGGAGATCTTTTCATTCTGGGAGGGTGGGGGTCGGCAGACAGCCTTGCAGGACGGTGCCTGTAGCTCTGGGAAAAAACCAAAGCAAGGCCAAAGCTCTGAGCAGGGAGAAAGTCAAATCACTGGAGGAGCTTCTGGGCCTGTGCGGCCTCCCCGCAGCCTGCTTTCATCTCCCCAGATGTGCGCTTTGCAGGCAAAGGAGGGGTTGATAGTCCTCAGCCAGCACTGGGGCTCTTCTCTCCTGGAGGCGTGTGCGAGGCGGGCTGGAGAAGGGGGTGCCACGGAGCCTGGAGACGGTGCGCTGCGAGCCCTGAGGAGCATCCACCAAGGTGATCTGCAGGGAGATGACAACAGAAGGCACCCTGTTAGCATGCCTTTCATGGTGTGTAGGAGTTTGTGTGTATTTTTAAAAATGTACATCAAAACTGTATGCAATAGTACTGAAAGCTTCTACAGTGCTCTGTTATTTTCGTCTTTATTCAATGGCGTGGTTGTTCACATTATACCTGTCAGTACTGTTGAGAGATGATACAGTGCCCATTGTGCGACACATTGGCCCTGTTTTGAGCAGGAGGTTGTACCAGATGACCTCCAAAGGTTCCTTCCCACCTATATCATTTTATGATAATAATGATTGAGATTAATGATTGAGGTTGCTCTTCTTTTAATATCTGCTGAAATCAGATCTGGAAAGGAGGGGAAGCCCTTGCTTAAATCAACAAAGAATTTTTCCTTTTTTTCAGAAGTGTTTGTAAGGACTGAAGTCTTCATCATACTTATGCCTATTTTTAAATATTTTGTCTGTATTTGAAAAATGTAATAAGCAGTTTAGAAAAATATTTTAAATGCATGTTAAACTTATTAAATATTTTTTATATATATGGAAATATTTTTCGTTCATGGTATCTTACAGTGTTTTACAGCATGGCAGCTTCTGCTTTATCATTTTAATTTCTCATTTTATTAAAAGGACTTCCAGTAATTTCTACTAAGTTCCAGAGTAATTCTGTTATTTTCTGATTCCTTGTTCCACTCGTTTTTGGATGTTTTTAATGGAGCATTCTTGATTAATATTTGATATTTTATCAAATGCTGAATGTAAGAAGAGTTAGAGTTACAGCCTGACCATGAGTGGGGAGAGCTTTGGAGGCTGTGGCTGCAGTAGATGGTCTGAGGAGTGCCAGGGGGGGATTTTTTTTCTAAATAGATTTTGCTGATTTTTCTATGTATCCTTTGAAAAATTACGGTAGTCTTATATTTGAAGTCGCCTTATATTTGGGGCAGTATGGTAGTTCTGGCTAAATCCATGAGAACGGCCAGAGTCTATAAGGAAGAACCACAATGAGGTGGAGAAGAAAGCATTCAAAATTTGTTTTGGCAGAAATTGGTTAATTAAGTGTGTTTCACATTACACAAGACCTTAGCCTACCCATCTCACTATCTTTGTTAAATATGTGGCTTCCCAGGAGTAAATCTGGATGAAATGTCGTAGTAGTGTTTAACTTATTTTTTCAAAGGGAAAACACAAAAATCGTACAATTGAGTATATTAGACCAAAGAAATATATACGTTTGCATTTTCCCATGAAATTCTCTCTTCCAGAAAGAAGAAAACTTATGGATAGAGTTGTTGGTTTTAGGTCCCATATTGAGGGAAATGGCAGTATTTTATTTATGTTATGCCCCATCACTCCGAAGACTGGAACACAGATTCCAACAGCAAAGCTGGGTGTGATATATTAATCACAGTGTTTTAGGAATATTGATGTATCAGGAACAACAAGTCAAGACCCTCTTCAGTGTCTCAAACAGATGACCTGGGACAAATACCCCACACATTCTTCCTATCTTTAGCAGCTGTTCCTAGACCTAGGTTAGGTAACATCTTTTCAGGTATTAGTCAGATGATTGAAATAAATTTTTTGAGGTTCATGGCAGTATTTTCTGACTGTAGAAGAATCTTTCCTGGAGGAAAAGTATGATTCTGGGAAGCCAAATGGGCTAAAAATGTATATGGAAGACCTCAGAGATACAGGAGAATGGGCTCAGAGACATGCTAATTTTCTTCTCACCAGTATACTGCATAGCCTACCTTTAGCACACAGTAGACTTAAGTAGGTTCAAGGTCGATTCCTCTTCCCAAATACAGGAATAAATTAATGAAAATATAGAAGTAATTTACATTTAAAGGAAGTTAATGGTACAAGGGGAACTTAACAGCAATTTTCTGTCTCAAAATACAATTCTAGAGATAATTTACAAAAATAATTTAGCCGACTCTAAGTTAATTTTTTGTTCTTAAATTCTATCTGTTAAAAATAGAGCCACACTCAGTGTGTATAAATAAACTAGAAAAATCAGTTTTAAAGTAGTCTATGGGCTTTTCAAGGTGGAGAATGTAATGAAGAGGTTATCAGAAACTATGTCGTCATAAAAGACTCAAGGAGTAATTCCTCTGGTCTGTCTTGTTCCTATAACTGCCGAGAGGCCAAAGAGCTGTCCTTTATGTCAGCCATAGATTTTTGTGCTATAAAGGAAAGTCTTGGGCTGTCAAATTTTCAATTTCCAAGTCTGTGGCAGTCACGTGTTTTCTTCCTCTACACTCTTCATCTAATGGACAACTTTGGGCTGAGCATAGCATGTGAACACACGCATTACATTACTCTGAGTTGCACTATGGGTCAAAAAAGGCTCAATCTTTGAATATGATTCTTAAAAGCAAAAGATGAGGAAGGAAGCAGTGCTACTGATTAGTATTGTAAAGCTTCTATCATTACCTTTTACAGTGAGTAGAAGTTCAAGTAGCTGTGTAGATTCATACGTATTGTATGTATGCATCAAGTATCAATCCATTGTTATCTTACTATAAGGTTGACCAAAGTCTTGGCCTGGATATGCTTGATTTAACTCAGCTTGGGAGACTTTACATATTTTAAGTTCTATGTTTTGTTTTGCTTTTTTTTAATCAACTTAATGCTCAAGGTATTACAAAGAACTTTGAGTAAAACTGAATGCAATGATATAAGCATAGAAGTCCATATATAAATGAACAAACTATTCTGGTAATACTCACTCTTAGCTGCAAATGCAGAGGTAATGAATGGCTGCTATAGTCTATTTCCCATCTGCTTTTACCAGTCTGTTTCTTTTTAATTTTCCAAAATGCTCTGGTATCTAAGAGCTTATTTAGCAAGTTTTTACTTTGGTAATTAATGAAACACTATCATTTTCTAGTATACATCTCTGGGGCTTTTTGAATTGTCATTGTGTTGCCAAGCTTAGGACAACAGCTTGAGTTAAAGCCAAAGATAGCTTTGAATCATTTGGTATCAAGGTACTAATGAGCTCTGCAGACATTTCAAATACAATTTTTCCCTCTTCAGCCAAGTGTGGCTTAATCCACTCTGTTTTTACCATAGGCAGTATGATGTCCAATATATGTTTCTCCTTACTCTGCAAAGAAGGTTTTCAAAAGGTTAAAGTAATGCTTTTTGCAACACAGAAGAGACTTTGCCAATTCCCCTTTTCCTGATGTTAGATTACTATCCATTTCCACCCCGAAATTTGACGGCCTGACAATAAATATTTTTTCCTCAAAATCTCAGATCATGAACTATACTAGTTTGTATATTCTGTTTTGTGCATGTGTTTCCTACCCTTAAAAATTATTTATGAATGGAAGTAAAAAAGCTATTTCTACAGGGTTTATACTCGAGGATTATTTTTCAAAATTCTAGCTGCAACAATGCGAACAAATTACATTCAGATTCCAAGGAAAGAAATTAAGGATTTAATACTGTAGTAAAAGCATTCCAGTAATTACAAATGAATATATCAGGAATTCATTCATCTTGACTGATGTGCTAAGTGAAAGCATGTAGGACGTTAAAAGGATCTTGTATAAATCTTGATAGTATTTCCTGCTTCTTCTTAGAAAATGTGTACATGTTCTGCTATTGATTTGTTTGCAGCCACAAGTAAAATTTCTGGATAGTAAAATCAGTGTGTTCAGTGTGCCCTTTGTAGCCCATTCATTTTCTTTGGTTACAGGTTGTCTTCTCTAAGATGTCACTCAAACTCATGCTATGGCTTTATTTGCCATAGTGTGGCAGTGCTATGGCATTCATCATGGCAGTCACTCCAAGGGTGATGAAATTTGGGATTCAAATTTTCTCTTGGGGAACTCTCTAGGTTTTGCTTCAGATCAAACCTGTCGTCTTAGTATAAACACGTAATTCCACAAAGCACCTACATCTGCTAAAAATACCATGTTGAAGCAAACGACAACAAATCCTCTGATATACAGTGAAGAGGATAGCTGTCCCTTGGGTATTTCCCCAACCATGTTTCCTTTGGTATTGTCATTTGAAGGGTTAAATGTAGCAGAGAAGTTTCTTTCATGCCTTCCCTATCAGCCAAGGTGTCCATCCAAAATGACAAATGCTTTGTTAAAAGGATTGCATGTACAAGTCACTATCTTCAGGGTACTGAAAATTCTTCTTAAGTGCCTCCATATATCATGAAATATTGGTGTTTTTTAATAAACTACCTGTCTTGAATAAAAGGAATCCCCACCCAAGGAAAAATGACCTTACATCATGATTATTTTGTGTTACAGACATCACTCATATGTTCTTCCATAGAGACAAGGTTCATGTCTTCGAATTCAAGATGAGATTTTTTCTGTAGTTCTGGTTGCTATTGTCAGTGATAATCCCACTGATAACAGAATAGCGTACCCTTTCTTTGGGTGGGGAAACATATTTGTGTTTCACTAGAAATGTTTGTTTACCATAAGCACAAGAAACTAAACCAAAAAATCTCAAAAGGGAAGTTTACATGTATTTTTTATAGGACCGGATCTGTAATAAAATCAATGAAATCCAGTGTTTAAACTTTATAGAAATAATTTAATGACCAGCTGCAGCACTAAACACCCTTCCATTTTGATTGGGTTTTAACTCCTCCATCTAGTGATTAATTGCTCCATGAAAGACAAACACATTACATTATACTTTAAGTATAACATCCTGTTTTAAAGATTCCACTAGTGCAGTTTAAATGGTTTTCAACCTGTTCAGACTTTAAAAGGATACTTCAAAGATCCTCCGTTTATCATTACTTCTTGCATATATTCAGGAGCAAGACAATTACTGGCAAGTATTTCCTTTCTCATATTCAGCTTTGGCCTTGCTTGCATTTATACTCCTTTTAAATAAACAGTAATGTAATACTGTGGTGTCACAACTTGTTTTCATTGGAAACACCACGGAAAGTACAGGATTAAGATTGTCTTTTATTTAAATTTGGGGAAAAATTAGAACTTTATTAAAAAGTTCCATAGCTCGTTCCTATGCAGGATGCAGGATGGATTTTATGCATTATTATTAAAGCCATACTCATTGCAGATAACAGAACAGCCTCTAAGACAGTGATTTTAAAAATATTTTAGATATAAACTAGATTTTATCTGATGACTGACAAGTGATATAATTACATTAAACACCTCCATTTCATCCACTCCTCTTCTTACACAATTAGGCTTCCTGTCTTGAGGAAGGCTGAAAAAGAGACTGTGTGTGTCACCAGCATCAAGAAACCTGTGCCACAGTGCAGGATGTATCTATATGAGAAGTATGAACTTAATTTGTTTTTTTAATTCCATTTTATTTCAGTTCGTGTTGCAACCTCCATTTGAGAGTGTTACCTTGAGTTTCATTACAGAATCACAGAAGGGTTGAGGTTGGAAGGGAACTCTGATGAGCCCATCCAGAGAAACAATAGATTCCTGAATGGGAACAGGGGCAGAGGCAAGTGCAGGACCATTTCTTACTTTGAGTCATCTGTGGCTCTGAACACCATTGACAAAATGTGTCCATGGTAAATGCACATTCCTTTGCTAAGCTGGTAGTCTTTGTTCGCTTGCCATATTTTCCCACAGCCAGTGGAGAGCCCAAAGTGAGTGGCACGCGACAGAAATGGACTCAGAAAAATGCGGTACTAACATCAAGATCCAGAGCAGCTGGATGACAGCATCCTACTGGAAGGGAAAAGTGCCAACTGTAAGATCTCTAACAAAATCGCTCTACTCATTTCATGGTCTGAAAGGAAAGACTTGGTGGACCTAATTTAAATTGCAACTAAATGAAATCAAGCATGTTAAGGCTTGTGTAGTGTATAGTAAAGGTAATGTAAATGAAAATCAGATTCTTTATGCCTTGATGTACTAGGTTTTTAGAGACAGAAATGTAATATTAGGTTGAATAATTTTTATCATTGGACTTCAACGGTTATCATTGGACTTCAACAGTTGTATGGAGGTTCTAGTACTTCTCAAGGGAATAGCTGCCAGATATTTAGCTACTTCTTAAAAGTACAAATTCCTTGTTGTTAACAACTGTTCATTGGTTACAGTTACAAGTGCTATATTATTTGGGATTTTTGAAATAGAGGTGATAAGGACAGATTTTATTTCAAACTTTTTCTTTCCATTACTATATGATAGTCTGTAGGTATCTTTATTTATGCTTCTCTATTTTCCATAGTGATCAAAGCAGTTAAGCCAATCTAAAACTGTGTATGTCCAATCTCAACATGTTATGAACTTTATCATCTGAATCCATGTAGTTAAAGATCAGCAAGACAGTGGCACTCCATGTGTTGCTTCATTCTCGCACTGCCTTAATTAGCGCTTGGTGTTCTAGGTATGAAACAGTATGTCTGTGCAGATTGTATACCATTCAGAAAACAATTCACTGAGTTTTGATATACATTTGTATTACTACTTGCACAAATAGAATCATAGAATCGTTCAGGTTGCAAAAGACCTTTAAGATCATCAAGTCCAACCATTAACCCAGCACTGCCAGGTCCACCACTAAACCCTGTCCCTAAGCACCACATCTACATGGCTTTTAAATACCGCCAGGACAAGGAGGTATGCATACCTGCATGACCCTGCATACGCTGCTTTTCCTACAATGTTACAGATTAGCCTTTCCACAAATATATAGGTAGGATCTTATACAAAATTTAGGCATCTAGACACTTCAGATAAGTGCTGAAATTCTTAGGACATTAGACACAGTCTCTAACTTGGAGCCAGTACCCCTTGCCAAGTACTCTTACAGAGATACTTCAACTTTACCCTCCTTCTGTACTGGACTTAACCCAGCCAGCCGACAACAGCCTGGAGGAAAGCAACAGCAATCACTGACCCGTTGCTGGGGCCGGATCTCGCCTGAGTATTAGATCACCTTGTTTCGTAAATACAAGCATTTTACAAGAAGATGAAGGGAGAAAAAGAAAAGGGGGGAAAAAAAGGCAAACCTCAAACCTGGGTTCCCATCTGACTGCAGTAATGTACTTTCCCAAAAGACTGATAACTGAACAAAAAAATATTAGCCGCCTCAGCCTGTATGTTGTTTTTACTAACAATAAGCACCAACATGGGAAAAAGCCCTTGCAGCCTTTTGCATGCCTTGTCACATTTGTTACGGACTAGGGCCTATAAAGGTCTGACCTCTCTTTAGAATTCAAAACGTAGTTGATAACTGGAGTCCTGTCATCTGCTCAGGTACACTTAAAGGAACCTTTTTCAGCTATTTTATTGAATAGGTGCATTCTTACTATATACTCCCCACATATCGTAGAAATACTGGTAGACTATTTCAGGCTTTTTGCTGGCTCAAGTAGCTGCAGGTGGTCCCAGCTATCACTTGGTTCAAACACATCCTACTGAGCAGCATTAAACTCTTGGAACTGAACTTTTGGTTTTATTTACATGCTTGGTTTTGTATTTCTGTGACTTCTGCCAACTGTTCTTGTTTCTCTCTTTTGTGGTTTCTTCTATGGCACCACTGAAGGCTTCTCAGACGTGACTCTACTAACCAACCTTCTAGAGAAAACATTTCCAATAAAACAATGTCTGGCCCTCATGCTGATTATTTTTCTGCTGTGAGATATAGGAGGCAGAGCGTTGGCGGATAAAATATGCCACAAAGTAAAAAGTTGGTGAGTTTATGTTTGTCAATGCCAAATACTTTTTAATGTTAGCATTTTTAAAGCTAAGGCCTCATCTTATTTTAGAACTGAAATACAAGTCATTTAAAAGCCATGTTTGTGGAAGCTAATAGCTCTGAACTTGTTATGTTTTTCCTTAAAAATAGGGGAGGCCATTCGTATTTAAGCAGAACTGCAGGAAATCACATGGATACAGACAGGTACTAAGCCTGATGCTCGCTCGTCTCCCCTCCATGCTCTTTCTGTACATATGCTGGAGCTCTGCTAGGAACCGATGGGTCCGGCAGCAGAAGACAGGAAGCTCTCTTACAAAGAAACTGCCAGATTTCTGTACTCTCTATTCTTCTCCTCCAATTACAAGACCAAAAAAAATTGCACAACAACATGATTCACAAGCCTACTGATGCTGAGCATGAACTGTCATTCAAATTAGAATTTCTGCAGCAATACTTCTCTTTAGGTGATGTCCAGAAAGAGCATGATGAGCATAACTGAATTCAGGAGTCAGGAGGTGAAAAATCTGGCACCTTTACACATTAATGCAGGCTTACTGAGGAACATTACCACCTGCTTTTCCTGCATTATATACTATCTTTTAACGTTAATTTCTTAGGTTTATATTAAAGCTTTATATTGGTCAATTAGCGCAGGCTGAAAGCTTCTCACATTTTCTACTCAAAGATGATCCTCTTGAAAATGTTTGAAATTAAAATTCTAAGTTACTCGAATAAAAATTACATATTAGTTTTATATTTCTTGTTTTGACTGTTTTACCATTTTTAAATGTTATTTTTATCTCATGTCATGCAAATTTTAACAGGGTAAATATTATAAGTACTCCCTACATTGCTTACCAGCCTATGTTTTGGCACTGGCTGAAATTACTTGGTTTTATCCAATTTTTTAACAAAAGGATTCTTTATATTTCCTATGAAATCTTTCAGAATTTTTCTTCCATAGTAATGAACTTTATTTTAAGTTTTAATTTTTTACCCCATTAGGATAGAGGGATGTTTTAAAATATACAGGTTTCCCATGGACCAGAATTTCTATTTTCCAACTGTCTGTTAATGACTGTAAGATAAGTAATATTGAATGCTCTCTGAATCAGATTTAGGACTGTTAACAGAAAAAATTGTTTAACTTCCTGATGTCTGCACATTTAAAAATCTTTATATTCTTTCTATAATATATTTATCTATTTGCAAACACATTCAGGGGCTGTGCTTAGGGTAGGCAAGGGAAAGCATTTTAGCTGCTATCATTCACTTAGTCTGGAGAACTGGGTAAAGGAGCTGAAGGGACGGGAGTTGCCCATAACCTTCCTCGTCAGTCGATGGTCTCTCCATGCAAAAATACCCATCCAATTGTCACTCCTTCTCCAGGTTCATCTGTTTCTTTGAAGGCAGAGTTGAAAAGTGATTAAAAAATAATCCAGTTATAGTCAACAATAAAAGAATATAGTCCTTGGTATGTAGCAAACACACAATGCATGAATGGAAGGAAGGTTACTGGCCTAAATGCAACGTGAATGACTGGGTTGGCAAGACAAACTGGACGACAGGTTATCTGGTCAAGGTAGTAGGAGTTAAGAGGGTCCTACTTCTCTTCTTATTCCCGCAACAGGGTCTGGATTTGGACCAGGGAAGAGAAAGGGAGAAGGGGGAGGAGAACTAATAGATTTAATTTACAAGGTTGATTGGAACTAGATTTGAGAGGCCTATTTTTTGACGGTGGCTATGTTTTCTGTCACATGATCCCAACATGCATTTTTTAGTAGAATGGGTCTTCTGGCAGCTTACACTTGGGAATTACTGTTCTGAAGGATCAGACTGGTGTTTGCTTATGTCAGAGACAGGGAGGGAGGTGGAAACACGGATACATCAGCTTGCTTCATCTTGAACCGTCACAGACCTTTCCGCACCGCTGAGCATGGGTGGTTTGGAAACCCGGTATGGTCCCTTTGCCTGGACACCAGGCCTCACGGGGCATGGCAAGCTGGGTTTGCTGGCCGTCGGCCCCCTCGGCACGGCTGGCAGAGCCAAGAGTATCAGCAACTGCATCTTGAATGGACCCTGAAGCTGTGGCACACAACACACGGCGTCAGTAGCGCCTGAAGCCCTGCCTGCCTGCGGCCCTCAGCGGCCGCCCCAGCCAGAGCCGCGGCGGGCTCTCCACAGGCCGCCTCCAGCACCCCGCGGCGGCGGCACGGCGGCCTCATGGCGACAGCGCGGTTTCTCCGTTACAAGTACGCGTACGCTCCCGGCATGGCCCCGCTTCGGCGCCAGGAGGGACAACTCGCGCCGTGGGGAGCGCTCAGCCCCAGCTTCCCGCGGGGACAGCCGGCAACACGGGGGAGCCCCAGCTTGCAGGCAGTGTCTCTCCGGACCCGGTGCCGGTGCCGGTGCCGCCGCCGCCGCCGGCCGACCCTCGCACGGCGCCAGCGCGGAGGGGAACCGCCCGCCCCTCTGAAGCCCTCACTGCGCCCGCCTTCCCCCGCGGCCCCCAAACCCGGGTGAATCCCCTCTGCTCCTCGGGGGCGGGTGGGAAGGTGTGTGTGTGTGTGCAAACACGGGGCCCCGTCCCGGCCCCTCACTCCGCCCCGCAGGCTTCGGAGGCGGCTTCTCGCACCCTGGCACCTCGCCCCGCCGGCCGGGCACGCCGACTGGAGCCGCGACCCCCGGGGCGCCGCTGGGCCGACCCGGCCCTCCCCCCCCGAACCGCAATGGTTTGTCCCCGGGTCGGGCCGTAAGGCGGCAAGTGCGGCGTTCACTTCCGGGTTTCGGTGCGGGCGGGCGCTGTGTGGTTGCTCCTCCCCCGCCGCCGCTCCGGCCCGGCCCGGCGCGGGCGGGCACTATGCGCAGGCTCGGCCCTTGGCTCAAGATGGCGGCGGCGGATAAACAGAAGCACGAGCACGGGCGGGTGAAGATCGGGCACTACATCCTGGGCGACACGCTCGGCGTCGGCACCTTCGGCAAAGTCAAGGGTGAGCGGCGGGGAGCGCGGCCGCCGCCTGCCCCGCCGAGCGGCGCGGCCCGGCCGGGCTGCGGGAACCGGGGCGGGGGGGGGGGCGGGCAGCGCGCCGGGCGGAGCGGCGGGGTCTCTCCTGCCGCCGCCTGCGGTCACCTCACGGCGGCCGGTCCGCTGGGGCCGGGCGGGGGGGGCGTGGGGGGGCCCGGGCCGCCGCCGCCGCCCCAGCCCGTGGTTGCCGCCGCTCCGCCTCCCGCCAAGAGCGCTGCGGCGGGCTGAGCTTCGCCGGGGGCGACGCTGGGAAAGCTGAGCTGCTGGGCGCTGCCCGGCCATTCCCGCCGGGCCGGGTGAGTCACAGGGCTGCGGCGGGGCTGGCGGCGCGGCCCGACGGGGGCGGAGGGAGAGGGGCCGCGGGGAGCGGCTGCAGGCCGGCCGGGGCCGCCGCCGGAGGGAGTTTTGCGGGCCCTTAGCGGGAGGCTCGGCCGCCGCCGCGCTGCCCGCGGGGTGGGCGCCGCGGCCGAGCGTGGCGGTGCGGAAGCGGGCTCGGGAAGCGGAACGGTGTGCGGGACCGGCCGGGGCGGGACTCGCCGTCCCGCAGCGGGAAGTAGCGGCCGGGGGAGAAACTGCGTTCTCTTCTGTGTTGGCGGAAATAATTGCTGGAAGCTAATGATGCTGCATTTATTCCAAATAGCACCGGGTGTGTACTGAAAGCAGGGAGTCTTAATTCTTGAGCTGCCTGCCCTTGCATTTCGCCGCACAAGTACTAACACTTGATGTCTTCGTAAGGAAGGCAAGGTTTCTCGGTCTACAAAGAGAGAAGTAAGCATAAAAAAATGAGTGTGGGGTTATTGGATGAATTGGCAACACAAATGGCACACTGATCTGGAAAGACTTGTGCTAAATCTAGTTGACCAGTGGTTATCAAAGTTTTTTTTCAGCTTAGACTTTAAAAACTTTTCCCAGTAGGGGTGCAGATGCCATACTGTAAATCTGAAGCCTAGTAGAAATAAAATAGAAGTTAAACTTGCCCTTGATGCCGTCCACCACAGGTGGAAAAACTGTGCATTAGCTTACACTGTTCCTGCTGTGCTGTTTGTGAGAATAGTTCAAATATTGGGGGAGCGAAATTGAAAACATCCTTTCACAAATGATTTAGACTAGACTCAGGTTGTATTCTTCATAAGGTTTTTTTATGGTTAACCTAATGGATTGCTCATGATTATAACCCGTAAAAAAAACCACAGGTTATCCTGTTGTAGGGAATGTGCTAGCTGACTTTTAACGTGATACCTTTTTTCAGTGTTGCCAGTTTTAATATTGCTTTATTTCCATAATATCCCTCTGTCTGCCTTATTTGATTGATGTTAGGTGGTTGTTTTTGGCTGCTTTGTAACTATTGGTTGTGTGAAGTGTACACACGTGAATGTATGAACACATTTTTTGTTAAGGATAGGGAGAAATCACCTTGTGGTGAAATGCAGCATCATTCTGCATACTGAATACCTTCCTTAAAGGGCTTGGGAATTTATTTAGGATCTGGAAGCAAGTGTTAGTGTTCATGGACTAATGCTCTGTTTCTATATACAAGTTCTTTTAAGTTTTTTTTATCCCTAGGTGATCTACTGTGTTAGTTTTGTCTTGCTTCAGCTATACTTAATAAAGGACATATTTTATCTGTGATACGCTGTTTTTTCCTCCTGAGCACACATTTTCTTCATTTAATACCAGATCTGTGATTGTTTTCCTGTAATCCTCATTTTTCTTCTCTGGCAACTCTGATATGGTTTCATCAGTTGACAATAAAGTGGAAAACTGTAAGAAATGTGTTCATTTTTTTAATTCAGTTAGGGTTTTCCTTGAGCTCACGTGATGTAGGTGGTCAAGCATATGGCATTTTGAAAGTGGATCTTCAATTTTCAGTGGTGGCAGCCCAGAAAGATAGAACTGGAAAACCAGTGCTTTACTTAATAATTGTTAAAGGTTTCCTGCTGTCAAGGTAGCTGCCAGATGAATTCACCCTGCTGCTTACCCCTTTACCCTCACAGATAACTGTTACTGATATGATGTTTTTCCAGTTTAACTGTTCTTCTGGCTGTACTAGCCTGAATTAACTACTGACTGACTCAATTCACTTGACTCTGCCTCAGATGGACAATCATGGAGGAGACGGCTGTTTCTAACCAATATCTAGGCAAAGCTAAAAAGCCGCAGAAGTGAAAAGCTGTGGGGTAGAAGAGAGTACACCTAAATCAATTATGTGAGACACATTCCTATTTAAACTTTACCAGGATTCAGTTTAAAACGTCTATCCCTATTTTCATCAGTTATTTTATTTTTTTCCCTGCTGAAACCTAATGCAAATTTTTATTTCCAGATATTTTTGGAGATAAAGTTAGCTTTCATCAAAGGAAGAGTAATCAGGCTTCCAATGATTTGTACTGAGAAAATGAGGGATACTACTTAAGGTTGTAAATATTCAATAATTGTTCCAGTTTGTAGAACTAAGTTAAAAAACCCTGGTCTATGTAGGTTGCAAAACTGATGTAAATAGGTCTTCTTAGTCAAGGCAATGATAAGAGACCTGGAAATGGGCAGCGATGATCAGTTTGGTATCTAATGTTGTGCAGCAGTATGCCTTTGCACGGCATTAAATCAAGGGGTTTTTTTATGTTACTGAAAACATTTATTTAGCTCATACTTTTGAAGACTACTTTCTTCTGAGCCTCAGGCTGGCTTTTTGGCCTACTGCAGGAATGTTTCATTAAATACAACATCTGCTTGATCAGCTTTTTTTCTACAAACTTCATGACTGGTACCTGTAATTCATAAGAATGTTGTATTTACTCTGGATGGCCTCGTAGTTTTCTCTTCCAATTGAAGACCTGCTGAACTGAGTTTAGAGACTGTTGCTCCTGCCCTTCAGCAGTTAAAAGAAGTCACTGCTGCTTTGAGACTCTGTCACTGTCCAGGAAATCTTGGTGCTGTGCATAGCCATAGTGAAGCTTGAAGGCAATTGGTATCATCATCATCATTATTATTGGTATTATCATTATTATTATTTAGGACAAGAGGAAATGGCCTCAGGCTGTGCCAGGGGAGGTTTAGGTTGGATATTAGGAAAAACTTCTTCACTGAAAGGGTAGTCAGGCATTGGACCAGGCTGCCCAGGGAAGTGGTTGAGTCTCCATCCCTAGAGATATTTAAAGAACGGATAGATGTGGTGCTTAGGGACATGGTTTAGTGGTGGACTTGGCAGTGATAGGTTAACAGTTGGACTTGGTGATCTTAAGGGTCTTTTCCAGCCTAAATGATTCTACGATTCTATTAGAGAATAAAGAAATATAGGGAAATATTTAGGTCTCTAAAGTGAACTCATTTTTGATGTGATTCTTTTGAAGGACTGATAGCTGGTTGAGGATTAGGGTGACTAACATAAGTATATTTTGATTATTTCCAATTTTTCTAATACCCTTTTATAGGTAAAACTTCTGTCAAGAGGTAATACAAAGTAGCTTTTGGAAAGGTAACACTGGCTGCTTGCTTTTCTATGTGATGTTATCATGTGAGGTCTTGCTTTCAGTTCTGTTCTTTATGCTGAATTCAAAAGTAGTCAGCAGTCTGTTACCGGTTGGTGTCTGCTGTTTTACTGATAACAAATACCTTGAACCATATCCAAGAAAACAGTTTTATTTCATGCAGTAGGTGGTTATTGGAAACTCGTATCTTAAAAAGCTACATTTGTTGTAGTCTTAAATTGAGTTAAGAAAGGGGGGCAAAATTGCTGAAGAAAATAGTGATTCAATTTGAAATGTCTTAAGCAAGTGAACAGGCTTTTTGGGATCTTTTTGCACCTGCACAAAACCACAGTATGTTTTCATTACAGTAATTTACTTAAAGTTGGCAAACAGAGTTGAAGAAGCAGAAAATCTTGTTTTCTCCCAGTCAATGAATAAAATCAAGGCTTGAGGCACACAACCTTGAAGGCTGTGACAGTTAAAATTGGTTTCAGTCAACTGCAAATGTTACTGTTTAATTACTTTGAATGAAAAATGTGTTTTGAAAAATGTTTTCTAATGTGCCTTGCGTATTGAACATAGATTGTTGTAGCTAACAAGTTACTTTCTAATGTTTTTCTGAGTTCTAATGAAATTCCAGTTTTTGTCGAAGGTAGACTGACAAATCAGAAATCAAACAAGTTGATAAATGAGACTTTATAACACAGTGTATGTCAGAACTAAATATTTATATGCGAAACTGTAGAATTGCTCTGCTATATATGCTACTTACTAAATTAAACACCTTCTTAAATGTACTCTGTAAAGCAAAGGAAGATGCAAATTCATATGTCTGATTTTTGGTTAGTTTCTAAGACGCTGTTTCTTACTAACAAGTTTATGTTAAATTTTAACTTGCTGATTAAAGATTTTTTTCAAGTAGTTCAGGCTTACTTCAGTTCACATTATTGATAGGCAAAGAATTTGTAATTCAAATGGAATAGTTGCTTTTCTAATGTTTTATGTTAATGATTCATTACTCCTTAGGGTTTGAACATAGGTGATATAATATGTTGGGTTCCTTTAAAACTTCAGTCACGTTGGAACTGAAGAAAACAAAGGGGATGTGGTTGCTTTAATTGTAGTTATGGTCGAAAGCAAGTAATTCTCATAGGTGATGTGATTTCTACAGTTCCAGGCACTCACCTACCAATGCTTTGTGATCTGTCTGGAACTTGAGATGGATGTCGGCTTTGTCCTGCGTTCCTCAGCAGTGCGAATGTGCATGTCCAGTGTTTTGGTTATTGTGGCCATTTTTAGGTAATAGCTCCTCTGCATGAGGGGATGTGTTTTTTCACCTTGAAGTTGGAGCCTTTCTGTGTTTTCAGGTACAAAAGGCATCTCACCAGCGCATTGTGATGGTTCGGGGTCTTGGGTAATCCGCTACTTAGTTACTTCCCCACAGGAATTCAGACAAACTGCTTTATCTTATTCAGTGGCTACCTTTTTGATGTAAGAAAAATCATTCAGATGCTTATCATTATCTCTGTTTCTCTGCTAAGAATTTCTTCTCACTTGCTTTGGTGTTTAGCTCAATATAGAGGCAAAAGGCAGCAGGAAAGTCTTGTGTTGGGAATGAGATTTACAGATTGATAGGTGTTTGCTAATTCTATTCAAACTATCTGTTGAATGTAGAAAGATTTTCGTGGATCACTGCTATTTATCACAGCATCCCATGAATATATTTAAATAAAGCTTGAAGCCTGGGGCTTAATTAAATTCTCAAGTGAGGAGAGGCACCCAGATGAGTGAGTATGGTGTTCAGCACAGGTCTGTTAGCAATATCCGTTCAAGTGGACAAGGGTGAAGGTAGGAACCAGGGTGGTAAATGAAAGTGATGTAGTTATAATCACTGCATGCAGAAAACTATGCAGGTAGCGGAGTCTTCTAGTAGAAGAGACACCTACCTTCTGTGGTTTATCTGTGATCTGGTGTTGGGTTTAAGAAAAATATTCTTAGCAGCTTTGTTGTGGCTACTTCCATTAGCACCTGCAAAATTAAGGACTTTAAGAAGGGTAACTAGGAAATATTTTACACTTTTGAGTTCCTCTGTTGAAAGAAAAATGGAACTCTCCTAGAAGTAGGAAGGAAACTGAGGAATGTAGGAGGTTGCATGTTTGCATTGCTTCTTGTAGTTACTGTTGGATTTTATTTTGTGAGTTTCTTGTAGCTTTTGCCACTTATTTTATACAATAAAGCTCTGGTGTTTACTGCACAGACTGTGGAGCTTGTGTAGGGTCAGATTGCTCCAAGGACAGATGAATAATTATTTTTCAAGTAAACTGGTCAGATGCTCTTAGTGGTAATTCAGAGTAATTGGTGAAACAGGCTTCTTGAGGGAAGGATAGCAGTGATTTCTTCAGTAAGAGTGATCCTTGCAGATAAAGTAGAAGAGCTGCAGGAGAACGTGCCTGAGTGGGTTACCAGGTGAGCCAAAAGCTTGGAGTGACTTACCCAGGGATAGAAAATTATTTTCCTAATTAGCAAGGATGGCAGTGTTTTGGGGTATGCTTTGTTTGCTTGCAGTACTGAAAAAATGTAGTCATGCTGCAAGACATTTGAGGGTTAAGTTTAAGGTTTTTCTTGCATATCCCATTCATCTTCTAATGACAGAATTGTGGGAGAAATTGGAGTAGGGCAGAAGAAATGACATGCCATCTGGTTTTCAACCTTCCCAAAGATAATGGGGATATGTGGAATGCTAACATCTTAACTTGTATTTCTTGGCTACAGTCACAACAGGCAAAGGATTGTCTTTACGGAGCAATTGAAAACCCTGACTGAATACTTCCTTGTTCCTTGCAGTTGGCAAACATGAGTTAACTGGGCATAAAGTTGCAGTGAAGATCCTGAATCGACAGAAGATTCGCAGCCTTGATGTTGTAGGAAAAATCCGCAGGGAGATTCAGAACCTCAAACTCTTCAGGCATCCTCATATAATTAAGCTGTAAGTTTTGCTTGCTACAATCAAACATATTTAAGCAGTAATCTGTTTTTGCTCTCACTGACCTGAAACGTGTTTAAAGGGCAATGCTCCTAGCAGTATCTTGTCAGGAAAGTAACCAGCTTCCAAGTATGCAACTGTTTTCAGTGTCCTCTGTAATGCATTTTCACAAAACTGATCTTCTCTGCAGGCTGGAGAGCTTCCATTAGATCTTTGCTTACAAATTCTTTGGACAGGTATATAGAAAGGTAATGGCATGATAGATACTTCTAGTAGCATCCATCTCTGGTTCTAGCTGCTACTTAAGTTTTCTTATTCTTGTTATATTTGATCTTTTTTTCTGCTTAGAAAATGAGTTAAGAACGAGATTGTAAAGGGTGTTTGTATAGTAAGTTTACTGTGTTTTCCTACTTGAAATATGTTTTTAGTGATGTGCTGGTCAGTGATCTATGGTTTTCCAATGTAGATGGTGCTCTGTGAGGTTTTTCTGAATCCTAAGAATCTTAAGATATGCAGTTTGTTAAATGTTATTGATATTTTAGAATTCTTCAGTATAGCTGCTACCACTTGTCTAAATGTGGTATTTACAGTGTGCCTGTTTACGTCTGTTAGTTAATCAGTAGTTCATCAGTGGAGTTCAGAGTACAACTACATATGTCCCAGAGTAGACCCCTCATTTCTGGTCTGAGGAAATAAATTATAAATGCCATTGAGTTTTTTTCACTTTCATTTTCTGTAAAGTTAACCTGCACCTCTAGAGTGTGAGTGACTTTCACTGTCTTAATCATGGTGTTGGTGTTAGGTTTTTTTATTGGTAGAGTCTTGTCTTAAGACCCTGCTGCCACTGAAAGGTGCCATCCCTATACACTCCCTTTGATTTGACAACAGCTCTTACACTGAAGCTAAACTGAATTCTGTAAGATCAACTCACTGACTTCAGTGGGTTAGTTTTCAGGAGACCATTGAGCTGATTTGGCTGCAAAATTGCTAGTGCTGCCAGTTAAGAGTTCATGAACGAGTCCAAAGAACATACCTGTAGTCAAACAAAAATAGGAAGTGTCAGTGTACCAACTGAGATGTGGATGTGGAACAGGAATGTGTACTTGTGTTGCTAAACTGCTAAGTCAGCTTAACAGGTTTCAGATGGCAGTTTCTTTCTCAAGGAACTATGAGGAGAATTTTTTTCTCCTGCACGTGGAGTGAAAGGACAAGATGTAGGAGATGATGGAAAAATTGATGGATCCCCAACTTCCTGGTTGGTCAGCCTGCATGTCTAAAGCAGAAGGATTATTAGCCTATATGTAAATAGCATTTGAGACATAATTGATACTGTTGTGCAGGTAGACTTGCTATAACTTAGGATCATGCTGCTTGTACTAGTAGGAACTGGATTGGGGAACTGCTAGACAGCAGGTTAAGATATTTGGGATAAAGGTAAACAGATTTCTTCAGCTTAATGTTGCAAATTAGACAATGTCTAATTTGGAACATTGCTGTGCTTTATGGAAAATTTCATATACTGCTAAAGCCGTGTATACAATTGCAAGCCTGTTACAATAAGATTTTCTTTCTATACCATGCTTTAAATAAAAACCTTTGGATGACCATCTCTTGTGGTTTTTGACCTCTAGCAATAGAATGCATTTTGTTTTCCTACCTAAAATTGCCTCTTTTTGCATTCTGGTCATCTCTGCTGTGTGGTTCGATTAACCTTATTTATATTACAGCTGTTTAACTATTCTATGACCTCTTTTTTTCATAACCAGAAAAATGAGTTGACTATAGAGAAGCATGGCTGTAACTTTTGGATTATAATGATTAAAATACTATTTCTGTAGTAGTGTCTTAGCCATGGCTTCAGGATGTTGTTGATATTTACGTACATGAGAAAATCGGTAAAGGTAAAGCATCTGGGACTGTAAGATTTTAGGTAAAACTTTGAAGATCTCATGTTGATAACTGCCTCAGAACGGTATTGAAATGTTACACTATAATACTAAGCTGTTAAAATAGATACACATATATGTGCACACATATTCACCTGGGTAGTCTGAACTCATTGCTGTCTATGTAGTTCAAGAACAACTTGTCTCAGTAAGCTGAAGCATGTCTGTTTTCCCCTTTGTCTGGGAATCTGCATTTTGCAGAACGTTACAGTTCTGTAGTGTATGTGTGAATTCCGTTATTTATTACAATTCGGATATTTGCATGCTTAAGTGCAGTACCTTGAAACATTCATTTTAATCCAATTGCTGCCTCCTGTCTTCTCAATATAATATCTGAATTTTGGCTGGAGTGTTATCAGTGTTCATTTTCTTGTTCCATTAAAAATCGATCACTTCCGACTGCTGTAAGGGGGGAAAAAAATTAAACAACTTTTAGGTAAGGATATGTAGCAGAAAATCAAAATCTCTTAAACGGGGAGTTTGGCCTTAAACTAGTTATTTCAAAACATCAAAGGTTTGTGGGTTTTTTTTTTTTTGAAACTTAATTGAAGTAGACTGACAAAAATAGAATAACCAGAGTGTCGATACTCTTAAATACTAATGACAAATTTAGGTCACTTTTACAAAGATGATATTCATGATTATTAACAGCAATTTTTTTCCTAGTCTTGAAGTACACTTTTTATGTATGCCAAGTCAGGTTTTTTGCATGTTAAGGTTGAAAAGTGTATATTTTTGAGAGACTAGCAAAGTCCTTTTGAATTCCTTCCTCACTGCACCATGCTGTCTGCAAGGCAGCACTGTAAGTAGTTTCATAGAAATCATTTGGGCTAAGCTTAGTCCTCTGAAAGTACAAAGAGTGATATTTCTGGTGGGGAATACAAATTTCTTGCTAGTCTTAGCAATGATGGCATCACATAGAGAAAGGAGAGGAAATAGCTCCTGAAAAGTATTGTCATTCCAGTAGCTGTAAATTGGCTGATTAAATATTTTAAAGCATTCTTTTATCTGACTCTTTGCACAACTTTGGTTTTAACTAAATGTAACTAGCATCTTTTACTTAGTGTGTAGACTAACAGATACCTTCTTTTATCAGGTACCAGGTCATCAGTACACCAACAGACATTTTCATGGTGATGGAATATGTTTCAGGAGGAGAACTGTTTGATTATATCTGTAAAAATGGAAGGGTAAGAAGTAGTCCAATTCTACAAATCAATGACTTGCATTCTGTTGCTTTTGCAACATTCCTGTGTCACCTGACACTGAGGGGACAGACAGGTTCTTTTTGGGGATCCTTGGCAGAATGTTATAATTAAAGCTTTATTTTCTTAACAGAATATGATTAGTGTAGTGCAGAATTTATGATTAGAGTGGTACAGGATTTCTACAAGCAGAATCAATATAGTACAGTTTATAAGTAGCATAATACAGAATTTATAATACAACTTAACTTATGATTTCTAATCACCGAGACCCTCTGCAGATAGGGTCAAATCTTAATACATGGTTTGCTGTATCAATATAACAATCACAGTCTAGACTCAAAAATCATATGAAAGAATACGAGTCACTCAGTTCTTGGAGGAAGCAGAGGATGATGGAGGCATCTCTGGCAACCGGGGGTCATGGGTCGCACTGTCCAGCAGCAGTTCTGGTCAATGTTCCCCACTTGGGACTTGTAACTACTTGTTTTTATGGACAGTGCTCTGGGTGCTGTTGCACTTCCCTGTTCTGTGAGGGGGGTCATCACCACCACCTGGCTGGCTGGGTGCCTGGGACCTTCAAGGCTGGTAAGGATGGGGGTAATCAGCCTGGCACCCAGGAATCCTGAGGCTGGTAGGGAGGGGAAGAAGAAATCTGGTTTGTCTACTTGGTTCACAGGACCTTCAGGGCATGATAATCAGGGAAAGGGCATGAATATATCACTTGGTCACAGAGAATGGCTGCTTGCCTCATAAAACGACATCAGTTATGCTAACCACATGAACAGGGGGTACTGGTCACACCCTGTTAAATGAAGGTTTGTTTTTATGTATTCAGCATTATTTTTGCTGTTAGCAATTAAAATATACTTTATGTCTTGTTCTCAAAGTAAAAATCGTTATTTGTTAACACGTTTCAGATCTTTATGTATGACTTTGTCACAGAATTTTTCTTCTCTACTGATACATTAATTTACAACTACTGGGTAAAAACTGGCTGGATATGTATCCAGCTGGAGTAGGTGAAAACTATTTATTCAGTATAACCCATTATTGGAAAGCTACCATTGTGCCCTTATTACCCTCTTGTACTAGTAGAACAGTTTCTGCGAAAGTTTTAAAGTCACGTTTGACAAACCATCCAGACAGCCAGGATACTTTTAGTTAGTTGTTAGAACAAACTTTTGACATGGATTAGGGCATGTTCGTAAGAAATGCCCAGCTAAGTCTGCTGTTTGGTGCTAGCTGCTAATAGCATGAATAGCATCTAAAATTTATCACTTCTGTGTTGTGTGTCAGCAGCTTTTGTCAGTGCTGTGCTTAAATGTCAAAGTTCATTGATATTCCAATTAGACAAAGTTAATGTTTGGGTGCTAATGTTTCTAGTTACTGAGTATCTGCCTACCAATTGCAAGAGCGTGATTGAGAAATTTCAGTGACTTCCTGAGTTGGTGGGTATGTTTTGTTTTGGTCATTTTAGAGCTGCGGTACAAACAAAATTATGTAAGCTATGAAGCTTTCTGCTACAAGTTCTGATAATCTGCTGTATAAAGTACCAGATAATAATTGTAGGTGATGGGAAAATTTCCTTTAATTCATGTAAATGAAACACAAGTTACCTTCCACTGTCTCATAATCGTTTAAAACCTTTGTCTGTTTAGCTTGATGAGAAGGAAAGTAGACGTCTGTTCCAGCAAATCCTTTCTGGTGTGGATTACTGCCACAGGCATATGGTAGTACATAGAGATCTGAAGCCTGAAAATGTGCTCCTTGATGCGCACATGAATGCCAAGATAGCTGACTTTGGTAAGCATTGCTATTTTATATCTGATTGCATTTCTGTTTTTATTTAGATCCTGTTAATTACTATGGGAAATATTTAATAAAATGTGTATACTTGAATATCCTTGTGGGGACACAATACGAGAACCTCAAAAGTATGACTGTAAACCAAAACTATGTTCTTGCACATCTGTAGAATTTGTTTTCCTCTCAAGCTTTCTTTTCAGGTATTTTCTGTGACTGGGTGAAATTGTGAACTGATTTGTATGGTTTTGCTTAGTATTTTCTCTGAAATGCTAAACAGACTTAGTCCCTGTTCTTTCCACTTCAAAATTCACTCCTATTGCCTGTTACACCATCTATGAAATGTAGATGCTTAGCTCTCTTGGAAGTACAGTGCAAGGGCAGTTCACCATGTTTAAGAACCACATTGGTATAGTAAAATACACTAGTCCTCTTATTAAACTACTCTAAATTCACTTTAAAAACTCTAAAGATGTGATGGAAAAAATGTAATTGAAGCCTAAAAGGTAAAATAAAAACAGTTAATCTTGCAAACTCCTGTGCTTTTTTGCTATATATCTGCCTAACTCATCAGAAGGCGTAATTGTTTATACTAGCTATTTGGCACAGCTGCTGAGAAGACTGGCAGCTAGTTCTTGGAACTATCGGAATCGGGAAACCTCGCCATATGGGCACAGTGAGGTATCTATACTGCTCTATCATCATGATGTATCTCTTGTAGACCTAGTGGATAATACCTGCCCTTGTAAAGCACTTTGAGGTCTCTGATGAAAGGTGCTAGGTAATGCTGAGTATTCTAAGTATATTTTAAAAGTATAGTGTTCGAGCATGGTGGGCACTGGGAATCAGATTGATTTCTTGTATGTAGAAAATGCTTAGGGTGAAATGGCTTATGTGGTGAAGAAATGAAGTACAGTAACTCATAAAAATATCTTCCTGTAACTTAACTATCAGCAAAGCTGTAGCACTCAGTTAATTGTGACTAGTGTATTAAACAAGAGCTTAAAAGCTTTTGTGTATTAGAATATGACAGCTAGCCAAGCTGTACTCTTTCATCACTGTGCCCATCCTGCCCCCTCCCCCGCCCCCCCAAAGGGTGTAATTCCTCCTTGGAGACTGAGTTCTCTGGCTTATGGTAGTCTTGATCAGGCAGCCTCCACTGAGGAAACTAGAAGATACTTTCCACAGCTGTTCTAGAAGTGGTAATTCTTTACTGATATTAGACTGTACTGAGGGCTGGTCAACGAAGATGGCCTAGTTCTAAAGTACACTTTAATTACTAACAGAATATTTAAAATCAAACTACTGAACTGCAGTGATTCAGGAACCAGCGGAGCAGTGTAAATTGTCTAAATTGTGGTGAAGTCGTGTACTCCTCAGTTCCCTTATTCTATATGGCATCTTACAGAATTTTAGGCAATTCTGTGGTATCGTCTTCCACTTCGGCGTTTAGAAGCAAATGGGTTTTTTTAAGACTTTTTTGTTAATGACCAAAATCCTATCTTGCTATGCTGCTTCATCTCCTTTATAGCAACTTTGTTCTCGTCATGCCTGTGTCATCCAAATTGTACTGGTTTTTGTCTTGGAATTAATATGTTCTCAACTATTTCTAGGTTGTGTGCCGTAGTGGATTGATGTTACTCAAATTTCTAGTAAACTAAACGGAGGATTATGTGGCATGCTCATATAAAAATTTACTGAAATTCAAACAATGTTACTTCTTTACTGAGATAAATTTGTTAATTTTCTAATTTGAATTACTAGGTGGTATATGCAGTGTGAAATAATTTTGCTCTCTGAATTTTTAGTAGTTACTCTTATACACTTTCAGGTCTATCAAATATGATGTCAGATGGAGAATTTTTAAGAACAAGCTGTGGCTCCCCTAACTATGCTGCACCGGAAGTAATTTCAGGAAGGTAGTTTCTTTTATATTGGATACATGTGTGCATGTACTTCAGTCATTTTGCTGCTTGATTCTAAAGGCTACAAAAGTAGTTCAATTGACAAGCTTGATGCTGAGAAACCATGGGTTGAGCTTTTAACTGTCTTGATAATTTTTCATGAGTATTTAAGGCTTCTATAAACTAGCTTTGAATAGTTCCTGTAAGGTTCAGGGTGGTGTCTAATGCCCCAAATGCAGTACATAGAGCATGCTTGAATTGGTTTAAAAATCTCACTTACAGCTCAGATCTTGGAAGTAGAGGTACGGATAGAATTACAGGCAAAGTCTGCTGTGAAGTTGAGTAGCAGTGAAGTATTTGCTGCAGAGTAGTTACTCAGTCTGAAGGTAACTTCCCCTTTTTGGGACTCGATGATTGTCAAATCTGCTTTCAGCTACCCACCCTAACATTGCTTCTTACTGATTGGAGGCCAAATATCTGTTTTATTCATGCAGTAGCACAGATTACATGACAAGTTCTGCTATATGGACTGGTCTTAAATTTTTCAGCCTCCCAGATTTGGGGGATAAATGACTTTGCACAGACTCCACTAAAACAGTGACAGTAATGTATAACATGGGCTTTCTTAGTAGTAGGTGCAAATGTCTTTGCCACTGTCTTAAATTGCATTTGTGGATTATTGTTATACAATAGAGAGGAAATGTACATACTTGTGCCCTGTTGTATATTTGAAGGGGAAGGACACTGAAGTTGAAGGGAGGCATGGCATAGAACTGAAATGGTATAGTACTTGCAGATTAGTTGTCTTAAGTTCATACGCTTTTAATTACTGTGATACAATGTAAGAAAGTAGAGAAAAAAAAAACTATTTAAATGTATTAAACACAAATCACTAATAGTTAACTCTTTCCCAGATTATATGCAGGTCCAGAAGTAGATATTTGGAGCAGTGGGGTTATTCTCTATGCTTTGTTATGTGGAACACTTCCATTTGATGATGATCACGTGCCAACCCTTTTTAAGAAGATATGTGATGGTATCTTTTATACCCCTCAGTACCTGAATCCGTCTGTAATTAGTCTTTTGAAGCACATGCTGCAAGTGGATCCAATGAAGAGAGCAACAATCAGAGACATTAGGTAAAACACTAACTGATGTCTGATCACGGGGTGCTGGAATGATAATCTCAGTGCAAATATGCAGAACAAAGAAATCGTACAGCTTGTCTGTTGTTTATAGACTGAGATGAAAAATTCAGCTTCTGGTGGTTTGGCTTTAGCTCTGATGGTTCTTATCTGCAGTGGCCAATGAAGTGTCCACTGGAGGTCACAGTAAAACAAGCTATATACATACAGAAATTCTGAGAAACTCTCGGTTTAAGACTGCTATAGCAAAGCTGTTTGCCTGCAGAATGGTTTGCAAAAACTACACTGAATTGACTTCTCTGGGCAAAAAAATGTCTTTGCTGTTAAGAATGACTATTACGTACTATAAATGTCTGAGAGGAAGTTATGACTTTTAATCTGATAACTACCGCTTTTATTCATATTTCTTCAGACTCTGAAAAATCATCTGTTAAGACTGTGAATATTTCACATGCAAGATAGCACTTTCTAGCTTCAAAACCCTGGCATGAATTTGTGTATGAGTGATAATTACTGCATCAAATACTGATAAGTTAAAGCTTGTAGGTACAGATAGCCATCAGGGGCTCCAGATTCCAAGAGGAGATTGTGGAGAAGGTGACTGCTTTGACAAGTGTGCAGTGGGTCAAATAAAAAAAAAATTGGTAGGTGATAGAGCTGTACTTCATACAGAAGCTTAGTTCCATTTTCCTGTTTCCTTTTGTAAGAAGCTCTAAGGAGAGAGCTCTGATATACTACCTTAGTGAAAATGCTGCTTCTTTTAGGGTTGGAAATTAGGCAATGTTCATGTTCTTTCAGTAGAACAAAAAACATGCTGCACTCATCCCTTGCTACTTTATTACAATGGGAAGTACTTTCTTGCAGAAATCAAAGCTCTGTGAGAGCTGAGCATTGTGAAACATGAGAAGCGGTGTGAAAAAGATGTGGAAAAATGTTGGTTACAGAGCATGGACGGATTTTGAATCCTAAACAGTTCTGTCTCATTCACCATAAGACATGCCACCTCACAGTTTAAATTGAGTACCTTGGTTCTTCTAGCAGGGGGTGTGTGTGTGTAATGGGAGCGGCCCACTGCAATGAATAGTAATAAAATGTTCCTCTGTGTTCAGTCATACAGCTAGGGCTGTGCTTTGTAGAGGTATAGGAAAACCTTTTTCTGCTTCCGAATTAACCGGTTGCTTCTGATGAAAGTGTATTGTGCTCAATACACTTGTGCCGAGGCACGTTCTCAGGATCACACTGACTAGAGCTTCATCCATTGTACTGTTTTTTGCTGGGATAGAGTTAAATTTCTTCATAGTAGCTTGTATAGGGCTGTGTTTTGGATGTGTACCGAAAATAGTGTTCATAACACATGGATATTTTAGTTACTGCTGAATAGTGCTTACACAGTGTCAAGGCCTTTTCTGCTCCTCACATTGGCCTGCCAGTGAGCAGGTTGGAGGTGCACAAGAAGCTGGGAGGGGACACAGTTGGGACAGCTGACCCCAACTGACCAAAGAGATATTCCATACTATATGACGTCATGCTCAGCAATAAAACTGTGAGGGAGGTTGGCGGGGGTGGGCTGCTGCTTGGGAACTGGCTGGGCATCAGTCAGTTGGTGGTGAGCAATTGTTTTCATTTGCATTACTTGTCTTTCTTGGGTTTCATTTTCCTCTCTTTGTTTTTTTTTTCTTTTCCTTATAATCTTTTAAAAAATGTCTTTCTAATTATGAAACTGTTTTTATGTCAACCTACAAGTTTCTCACTTTTACTCTTCTGATTCTGTGCCTCATCCCACTGGTGAGGAGTGAGCAAGCAGCTTGCGTGGTCCTTAGCTGCCAGCTGGGGTTAAATGGCGACAGTCCTTTTTGGCACCCAATGTGGGTCTTGAAGCCTTTGAGATAATAGATTTGACCAGAGCATATTAGACAGAATTTGTAATTGCTATATCTGTTAACAGTTGCTGGTCATTATGTTGATTTATCTGTTCTCAATATTAGTTTATCTGATCTGTGCTGTGTTCCCTTTTTTGCTGTATATGTTAAAGACTGGTTTTGGCTTTTGCAGTTTGCTGTGCTCTGTAGTGCTTAGTGATGTTTTGCCTGGGAGATTTATTGTTAAAAACACTGGCCTTGAGCTTAATTTGATATTTGGGCTCTGTACTGAAGCTGTTACTATACTTTGGGTACCATCTCATGGAGACAATTAACAATTACACTTCTTTGGCTGAGAGGTTTTTTGTGGAGGAAATAAAAATGGCACCTTCACCACCTTCTGTGATGTTTTCTCTCTCGTTATAATAACTCTTCAATGTCTTGAACATCCTTGGGTAGTCAAAATTCTTCTACTGGTATTGCTTAGGAGCATTGTTTCAACTTTTTCTAAGGTTAACAAGCTATTTAGGAATATCACCCAGGCCCCATGGCAGTGTGGTTATGAGTGGCAAGGCATGTGGGAGCATATGGGCAGGCATCTAGAAAGCTTGTCACCTCTGATGGGCTGGGACTTCACTCCTGAACAAGTGCAGGATCCTGATGAATTGATAGTGTTTGGAAAAAAAAAAAAAAACGATGCTGTGGCTATTCCAAAGAGGCACAATTTATCGCACTGTGCTAGGGCCTGGCCTGCACCTACTGAACACTGCTCAATACTATGCAGCAGCCTTAAGGAGAAGAGAGGGTCTCTGGATCTGAAAACATACCAACAGACACTGTGGCTAAGCCAGAGACCCAGCCTTCAACTGTATCAGTTGCTCCTATAATTAAAAAGAAACAATTGAAGCAGAAATTGACTTGTTTAGTTAAGGGATGAAGAAGCATCTCCTAAGAGGGAGCAGGAGATAGAATCAGAAGCAGCAGCCTGTTCTGCAGCAGAGCAGTCACAAGAACAGGAGGAGGAAGGGACTGAAATGAGACAGAAACCACCTGATCCCTATCCCTAAGTGAGCTGTGAGATATGTGAAAAGACTTCAGCTGTCAACCAGGTGAGCAGATTCTCAGCTGGATACTCTGATGCTGGGATATTGGGGCCAATAGTCAGGAATTAGAAGGTAAGGAAGACTGGCAGCTGGGATCCCTTGCTAGGGATAAGGCTACTGACAAAGGGAGTGTAAAAGTGACAGGAGTCCTCAGTCTTTGGAGGCAACTCCTGTTGAGTATTCAAGGAACATCCTGCAAATTCCCTAACCAAATGGACCAACATTGAGGGAGGTATCCAGTATCTGAGGGAATTAGCTGTGGTGGAGGTGATCTATAGCAACCAAAGACCTGGATGAAATCTGGTGCGTGTGGTCCATGTGGCAAAAGTTCGTATGCCATGCACTGATGTCAAATGCCAACACCCTGGTGGTAATGAGCTAGACAGACACAGAGGCACCAACTGTGGATGGATTGGCCAGCTACCTCTGAGAATTCAGAGAATCTTGCTTCCTCCATACAGGCCTGTGTCTCAGCTGTGGAGAAACCCATAAGTTTCTTTCTCACTTTTACCCTTACGATTATCTCCCCTATCCCACCAGCGGGGAGTAAGCCAGTGCCTGTACTTAGTTGCTGTCTAGGGTTAAACCATGACATCCATATAACTGCTCTTAAATCTGTAGCAAGTGTTTATGTTAGAATACTTCCAAAATTAGTGTCATGCCATACCCTTTGGCTAGTTAAGCAGCTTACTCTAGGCACGCAAAACCATCTTATTTTTTCTGTATGATTGGGCAGTGTAGGTATTTGGTTCCTTCTGTATCTTTCCTTTTCCCTCTTACGAATACCAGCCCATGGGTACAGTAGTAAAGAGGTACAGATTGATGCTTCCATAGCTTCCCTCAACCCTTTTAAGTCTTGAAGAGACAGGTAGGGGTGTTCTGAATGAAAAAATGATAGGCAGCTTTTTTGGGGTGGGGAGCATGTGACTTCAATGTTCAAAAGTCCATGTCCAAACATCTACCAAAAAAATACTAACCATCAACATTTCTTAATTTTGTTATGTATTGTTACATGTGTACTTAGAAAGGGACAACTTAAATGGGTAGTGTAAGAATTTCAGTTGAAAATATCTCAAAACTAACAGTGGCAGTAAAAAATATGCCATTTATATGAAAAGCTGGTTGATGAGTTATACAAAGATATTTTTGGAGCTCAGGTAGTTGAAAAACTTACAGGAAAGATTTTTTTTTTTCAGTCTCCTGCAAAATGTCTAGCAAAATCTTGTGAAGGTGATTACTTTCCTTTATGTATAGTTTTATTGTCTGTGCTACACAGAAGGGGACTTGGACTAACAACTGATTCTTTTTGTACAGAGTAAAAAGAATTTGATTTTTTAAAGAATTTAATATTAAAAAGGTTTGCTTTATATACATATACTCAGACTTGTTTTATTTTTAAATCTAGGGAACATGAATGGTTTAAGCAGGACCTTCCGAAATACTTGTTTCCTGAAGACCCATCATATAGCTCTACCATGATTGATGACGAAGCCTTAAAAGAAGTGTGTGAGAAGTTTGAATGCACTGAAGAGGAAGTGCTAAGTTGTCTATACAGCCGAAATCATCAGGACCCTTTAGCGGTTGCTTATCACCTCATTATAGATAATAGAAGAATAATGAATGAGGCCAAAGACTTCTACTTGGCTACAAGCCCACCGGATTCTTTTCTTGATGACCACCATCTGTCTCGCCCTCATCCTGAAAGAGTGCCATTCTTAGTAGCTGAAGCACCACGTCCTCGCCATACTCTTGATGAGCTGAATCCACAGAAGTCAAAACACCAAGGTGTAAGAAGAGCTAAGTGGCACTTGGGAATACGGAGTCAGAGTCGACCAAATGATATCATGGCTGAAGTTTGTCGTGCAATTAAACAACTAGATTATGAATGGAAGGTAAAAGAATAAAGGACCTTTACAGCAGACAACAGTAAACTTTTGTTTGAGCTGTGTGGTTACATAGCCTAGAAGTCTGAAACTATGTTCTCCTGTGCTGGAAAATAATCTTATGTGCCTGTGCTGACTGCTTATGCTTGCTGTGCAGGAAGGGTTTTGGGGGAGGCTATTCATGCTGACAGGAAAAAAAAGTCTTGCTGACATGTCTGACTTTTGTATTGGGGCTGTAGGAATGTTTTTTCTGTTGGCTAAAAAAACCCCACAACTTCAACAGGTAATCCTGAAATCACTTGATAATACCAGTGAGTTGAAATGACAAAAACAATATGCGGCGCTTTTCAAGCAGTTCTGGTAACTTAACTCCAGTCTCTTTTGTACTAGGTTGTAAATCCGTACTATTTACGTGTTCGAAGGAAGAATCCGGTAACAAGTGCATATTCCAAAATGAGTCTACAGCTGTATCAGGTGGACAGCAGGACATACTTACTGGACTTCCGTAGCATTGATGGTATGTGAAGACTTGCATAAGTTAAGGGAGTTGTATGGGAAATCATTCTAAATGCAAACATGTCTTAATTTACTTGTTTACAAGCGAAGTAAGTGTTGCCCTTTAGTTTAAGCCAATCTAGATGTGTATTAGTGTTTCTTTATTCCTTCCTGGTCTAATGTTCCTGTGATCAGATGGTTAGCTGCTTCATCCCTTAAATAACAGCTTTTTAAGTGTATCAACTCCTGAACTGCTCCATTTTGTGTCTGCACCAGCATTAATACCACTAGTGCAGAAGGGGACAGGGCTGTGAGAGGTGAGATTTGGATCGATATAAACTGCCTTTGGAGCCTCACCCCCAAATTTAAACATTAATTTAGATCTGAAGTAAGCATGTGAATAACACTTCCTAGTGAAGATAAAGCTTGGCATCTAGGCATTTAAATTTGACTTGGACTGTACATTGCTGTACTGGGTCTGGCTGAGATGGAGTTCATTTTCTTCATAGCAGCCTATATGGTGCTGTGTTTTCAGTCTGTGATTAAAACAGTGTTGATAACACACCAGTGTTCTGACTGTTGCTGAGCAGTACTTGCATAGTATCTAGTCTGCCTTTTTTCCCCCACTCTGTTGCACCCAATGAGTGGTAGGTCAGGGATGGCAAGAAGCTGGGAGGGGATGCAACCTGGACAGCTGAGCCAGATTGAGAGAGATATTCCATGCCATATAATGTTATGCTTAGCAAAGAAACTGAGGGGATGGGGGTTCGGGGAAGGTAGCCTTAAGACTGGCTGGGCATCAGTCTGCTTTGGAGAGGTGGTGAGTGGTTGCCTTTGCATCACTTTTTTTTTTTTTCCCCATATTAAACTATGTTTATTTGTACCCCTGAGTTTTTTCTCACTTTTGTCCTTCCAATTTTCTTCCCCATTACACTGAGGTATTAGCTGCCAGGCAGAGTGAACCCAGCAATGCTAGTAGCAGACAAAATTTTAGATAGGAGTTGTATGCTTGCAGTAACTGAAGTCTTGAAAGCAGTTGGTCTAACCTGTAGAAAGATATATTTTATAGAGTGACAGTAACACAGCATACAAATCCCGGTTGATACCTTCCTGAAAATGAATGGAGGAGCTAATAGAGACTTGCCCACAATCCTTGTTTATGGGCATAGTAGACTAAAGCAGAATTGCCTGCAGCCAATGGTGTAGGCGACATGCCTAGGAAAACATGTGGCATGGAAAAAGGATTTACTGGAGTGTGGCTGTCTCATGACAGTTTGATCTGATCTGACTTGGCAGTGCAGTTCTTGCCTCGTTCCTTGCAACAATACAGGTGTTTGCTTAGATCCAGTGGTACATGATATAGGGGACTGATCACTTTCCTGTACTGACCTACTGCAGTGTAAGACAAATGCTATCCCTCTTGGAGGGGAGATGACTGCTTAGAGCTGTGCAGCTGGGGGAGGGCAGCCTGCTGCAGTCCTGGCTTCAGCTCCTGAGGAAGTACAACCCAAGGGCATGGATTTACCATCTCTCTTCCAACAGTGAAGCTGATTTGACTTTCCTTTCTCTCCACCACAGTTAACTGTTCTCTGTTCCTCTTACCGAACTGTAGTTTAAAGTAGCTTTGATGTGAAAAGGCAGTTTCTCCTGGAAATAACTTTTCTGGTGCCAGGTGAGAGTCCAAACTAATGTTCAGTATTTAAAGTAAGAACAGAGATACTTCAGCAGAACATTACTTCTAAGGTGGAAGTATTTCGTCCTCATACTGAAGGTAGACTTAAGCTGCTGCAGCCCAAACGTACAACGTACTATGGGGAAAAGCTTCCAAAAGTGAAGGATAAATTAATGTAGATGCTAGCAATTAATGTATCAATGAATTATAATAAAAATACAAATAACAAAGTATAAACAACCAAATATAAAGAAAACGAAAATAGAATAAAAATGAAGTAGATGCTAGAAAAAAGCATCTACAAAATGTTTGAACTGTTATTGGACTTAACCTTATGATGCTATCCATGTTTTTGTTTTAAATAACCTAAGTTGAACTATTAGCATCTGAAATTAGTTCATGAAAAGTATGGCAAGTGCTGGTCTAAACTAGATGTAAACAGTTCTGGAGCACCGTTCAGATTACAGGAATAATTAGCATAAGGACACTAGCTTCTGTGTTACTATATGTATAAGCTTTTATTTTGTTATCAGATATATACAGTTTGCAAAAGCTGTTTTATGTATTAATCAAGACTTTAAATAGCAAGATTTAAAGGAGTGAGAAGGGGAAGATGTTTGCTGTTCCTATAACTGGTTTGATACTGATACTTAATTTTCCTCCTCTCTCCCCTTGCCCCCAGATGAAATTACTGAAGCGAAGTCTGGGACTGCAACTCCACAGAGATCAGGTTCTGTGAGCAACTACAGATCCTGTCAAAAAGATTCAGATGCTGATGCACAAGGAAAATCTGCAGATACATCCCTTACCTCATCAGTGAGCTCTTCACTTGACTCTTCTACAGCTGACTTAACTCCAAGACCAGGGAGTCATACAATAGAATTTTTTGAGATGTGTGCAAATCTTATTAAAATACTTGCACAATAATTTTGAAGATGGGCTTATTTCTTTTATAGCAATAAGCATGCCTAAATCATAGTCAGATGCTTCCAATTATAATCAAGTTAAATTAACTAAGGCACTGAAAAAGCTAGCCACAGAATGCAATTTGCACAGGGATTGAAATGATTATGAGCAGTTAACATATATTATTTTGAAGCTGGAGTGAATTCTGGTTGTCTGCTGTCCAATAGTGTAATACAGGTACAGGAAATCACATGCCCTTGGGGCAGTGTTCATAACATTTTACACTGAGTGCACATTAGGCTGCATATAACATTTAAGTTAGACCTTCTTGTTTTTTCACGTAATACATACATCTGATGCACTGTAAGTAAATGTACACTTACTAGTTCAGTGACCGAAGTATGACTGGTTGGTCACCATCTACAGTTGTGCCTCAGTTGGTCAGAACTATCAGCATCTTCTAACAGTAATGTGTTAAAACTGCTGTGTTTCTTCCCCCTTATTTGACAGTAAATGATAAAGAATGAGACTTAGTGCTGAGAAGACTTGGCACCCCATGGGCTAAACCAAAATATTGCTCCGTGAAGGAGAACTGTCAGCAGGTTCCTGATCTGTGCAGGTTTGCTAGCTCATGCCTTAGTGTGGTAGCAGCACAGCAGCTCCCCACTGCTACTGCAGGCTGAGAATCCTTTTCCTTAGAAATGTGTGCATGTAGTCAAGAGCACAGCCTAAGGGCTGTTGCATGCTAGTGCAGAATCTGAAATTGACGGTTTTTTGAAAGACATGTTAATACTTTGATACAGCTGTTTATCACATGTTAACTTAGCATATACTATATAGAATTCACTTTGCAGTTGAAACTACATATATAGGTTAGGTTTTCCTAGGCCACCTTTGTAGCAAACTTTGCTATTTAAGTTAATTGTGAAATTAAATAGTCCAGCTTTCCAGTTGAACATTGAAAACTGATCATGACAACTTGAGTGCTAATATTGAAAAAGTTTTCAACAACAGTAGATTGCAATTACCAATAACATAAACCCCTTCTGCATTTATGGTTTTTGAAACGTTTCAGGAAGAAAATTGAACCTTATATGTTAAAATCACAGCTAGTACTTGCACAAAAACATTTAGTCTTTTGTAAATTGGATATAATTAGCCACAGTTCCATTTTCATCTGGCAGTAGTAGACATAAACAGTAAACTGTATGTCATAAAATGTTTAGTTTTGCATTCAAGAATTAATGTTCTCTTCAAAATAAACTTAATGACCTACTCAGTTTCAAAGGTTGCTCTCCCAGGGAGACACTGGAAATGAAGGCCTTACTATGAACAGTGAAACCTGGACTCTTAAAATGGATGGGGATTCTTGCCAATGACTGAGATTTCATCCATGGAAAACTGCTTGCTACAGATACAAGAACAGTTTAATCCATGCCAACTGGCTTCAGTCTAGAAATGCATCTGTTGCAAACATGCACAGAATCTGAAGAAACATAAAGCTGCTTTACGGCCCAGAACTGCTGTAACTGTGTTCTGAACTGGGCAATTGTGCGGTCTGTCTAGTATGTAGGTACAAGTAACAATTTCAGTTCTTTATCCTCAAGGGTCACACATGGTCCCTGTAATGCAAAGTTGTATTGCGGTGTCTTCAAGTGGAAGATTTTCCTTAGGGTAAAGCTTTGGGTTTAGAATCCTGAGATAGAGACGTCAACATGAGGGACCAGCTGCAAATCCTGCTTTTAAGTCCTGTTTTCAGTCTTGTAAGAATTGGTTCTGATGTACTGAATAAATCAGTGTGTTCATTTTTGTTACCCTTTTATTTTGAAATTGTTACATACTGCACTTGTACAAACACAACAAACGCACAAGTTTTTTAATTGTAGTAATTCCTCATCTGGGATTGGTTTGGGATCATTCTTGCATATGTTAAACTAAATATTTATAAATGGTATCTGCTCCTTGTAATGCTGACCACAAATGCAGGGTGTCAAGGTGCAAATAGCTTCTAATTTTTGTATACTTTTTTGGCCCTCTTGTGCATTAAGACAACCATGTTTTTTCCTTTGTCTTGGTATCCAGCGGTTAAAGCAAGTTTCTGGCAGAAGTGTACTGTATGTGTAGTTTTAAATAAAGTAAATCTTACTGGTATGATAAATCAGTTTTGATGGCCAAAAATTTTCTGATTGAATTGAGATTTTTGTAGGGGCTGGGGGAGGGAGAAGGGGGGACTGACAACTGAACCCAGAACAGTGGTCTGTTGAGTGACTTTCCTATGCTTTGTAGATCTTGCTGTTTAAACTGCTTTCTTCACATGTTCCTACTGATCTTGCAGACCTCTCCTTAGCATCGCACTAGTATCTGCCAATAGGCTGTGAAACAAAACTTCACTGAGAAAGCTGCCAGGGTTGTAAGGAGGCAGCTTATGCAAATACACAAATTGGTCATGTATGTTACCCTATATTCCCAAGCTTACTCCTGTTGGAGTACATTGAATTATCTTGCCTTTGTATTGTCATTTTTTTCAAAGACATGGATGAACCTGATTGTCCATGTGCAATATAACTCACTAGGTAATGGATAAAAATTCATCTTCGTGGTGCAATATTTAAAAAAAACTTTCATGTTTGTCTTGATAAAGTGTTTAATACAAACTTGGAAATACATTTTATTTTACCAGTTGATTACCATTGTAAGATATGAAGTCCTGTCCTTTAACAAAGATGTGCCTACTTCCTATGTTAATTTCTTTTGACAAAGCTGAATGGCAAAAATGCTTGTTTATAACTGTGTAACTTTTTAAACTTTCAAAACTGAAAACTAAGTAAACATGAAATACTGAACCTTCTTGTTTGAAACTGTGTGCGTGCTGTCTTCTAGCGTTATGTATGTTATAAATTTACAGACAAGGACCAATATACTTGTTTTGAAAACAACCACAATTAAGAATTCTGAATAAGCAGCACTGTGCCAACACCTGCTGCAGAGTTCCCAGCCAGGCGGGCTGGGCCACCAGCTGTGCCAGCCTGGCCCCTGGCTGACCGCCTTCCCCTAGATCCTGTAAACCCTCTTGCTGCAAAGAGGAATTTGAGGTGGGAGGAACACTGAATATTCAGTGTAGAAGTCCCCTTTTGCCTGCCCTTTTGCCTTACCTCCCATCTTCCATCCTGCTCTTTCGACTCGGTATTTCCCCCTGTAACTAGAGAGCAATTTTAAGTCCTGTAGCCTGTCATATATTTTTCTTCCTTTTGGGGGAAAACCCCCTCCTTTTCGGCCTCGGTCATTTTTCCTTGTGGTATTTCCCGCCCGGAGCCGCCCCGCCGTGGGGCGGTGAGGGCTGTCAGAAGGAGCAGCGGGTGGCAGGCGGGGGCCGCGCCCGCCTTCCTTCGCCTGTCCCCTGCGGTACCGGGGCACCTCGCAGCCGCCCCTTCGCCCGCCCGCACCTTCCGCCGTGCAGCCGGGAACAGGGCCCCAGAAACTCGGCCCCAGGCCGCTCCGTTACCGAGCTGCCGCTCCCCTGCGGTGCCCGGACGCCTCCGGGTCGGCTCACGGAGGCTGGATTTCACCGGCCCTTACACAAACCTCCCCGGGCCGGGGCCGCCGGGGCGGGAGCCCTTCCTGGCGGAACTACAGCTCCCGGCATACCCCGCGGGGGCGGTGCCCCGCCATGCCCGCCGCTGCCGCCCCGCCCTTCCGCTTCCTGCCGGCGAGGGGGGTCAAGGGTCGCGGGGGCCTGCGGGAGGTACTGGCAGCGGAGCGGCAGGTAACGCTCAACTGCCGCCGGCCGCGCCCGGGGCCCGGGCCGCGAACCACGGGGGATGCGGGGCGGTGCCGGGGCCGCCTCCGCCCTCCCGCAGCCCTGCCACCTCCCCGGCTCCTGCCGCCTCCCCGTCGGTGGTGCCGGGCCTCGCTCCTGGCCGGGGTGAGCGGCGGGCCCTGCCCCGCCGGAGGCACCCGCCCCGGAGCGGAGGCGGCCGGGCCGAAGGGGTTTACGGCCGGGCAGCGGGAGGCCTGCATGGCCGAGGCGGCTCATAGGTGTCCGGGGCAGTGGCTGTGCCTGCGATGCGTCACTCACCTTGCACCGAGTCGTTTCCTTTCTCCTTTTGTCTGGTTTCTGGTGTGTTGACTTTAACGTTTTAAGGCTTTTTGATGTGTCAGAGCTCTGGCTTCTTTTTTTTTTTTTTTTTTTTTATTTTCTTCCCCCCCCCCCTCCGCTAGAAAACATTTTCCAGCTGGGCTCAAAATTATAGTTGCCTGAGTGACACCTCGGGTGAAGCCGATGGGCAGAATTTGTGTGGGGGCGTGGCAGTCTGTTACCTATTACTGGTTTAGAATAGAGATGAGCAAGGTGTATTTTTTCTCCTATGTACTTAAGAGCTAAATTACCTAACTACTGCAAATATGGTTTTCTCTAGTTCTCCGAATGGCTTCTTTTGGGTGGAAGAGAAAGATTGGTGAGAAAGTTTCAAAAGCTACTTCTCAGCAATTTGAAGCAGAAGCTGCGGATGACAAGGATCTGGCTGATGAAGATGATGCTAACTGGGTGCATGCAACTAAGAGAAGAAAGGAAATTCTCTTAGAAGACTGTGTAAAGAAAAGTAAGCAGCTGAAGGATGAAGGTGCAAGTTTGGCTGAAAATAGGAGGTACTAATGTTATCTTACTCTCTTTCATTGGCTGGATAAGTGCTAAATGGCATTTTTATCACTTCTCTAAACACTTAAGTAATTTGCTAGCAGCTGCATACACATTTTTCATATTTGAAAAACTGATCATTTCTTTCATTTTACCTTTACTGTCTGGTACTATAGAAGTTTTTTCCTTTGGTGGTGTTGGCAGTTGTGAAATGCAGTCTATTCCATCTCATTTTTGTACGTTCACATAACAAAAAAATGATAGAAGGAGGGAGATGAGAAACTGATTGGATCTGGAAGTTAAAAGGGTAAATAAGATACAATGAGATAAGCCACACTGTAAGTAATGCTTTAGCTAGTCTGGTAGCTTTCTTCTCTCGTGTAAATGCGTCTTTTCTTTTATGACGAGTAAGCTTATTTGGATGTGTACAGTGCTTAAACAAATGCTGTAAAGCAGCTAATGCACTGTTAATCTGTCTGATGCTTTTGGAAAGTCAGGTTCATGTGGCTGCTCTGAACATCCGATCGCAGTACTGAGTCTTGAGACTTTGGCAATTTTGGAAGGATATTGCAAAGATGGCTCCATTGTCCTATTATGCTTCAAGCAGAAAGCACCTTTGGAGTAGGGGAGGGTTAGAGGAGGGAAGGAGGGACTATAAATGACACACGAATACATAATTTGGTTAAATCTTATCTGGGGAGGACAAAACAGTTGCAAGAATAGTCCCCTTAAAATCTTAAGAATGCTTGACATGTAAATCTGTATCCAGACTTTACTTATATGAGCATTTCTGTCTTATTGATCATCTCAGACCAGATATAACATTATTTTTCTGGTAGAAACAATTCCATAATACATCAGTGTGCACTCCTGTGCTGTTAAACTTTTTGGGTTAAGAAATTTCATCTTAAAAATGGTTTCCCTGGGCAATATGAAGGAGAGAACAACTTAGAAGTTTAAAGCAGGCAATTTCATATATGATAATAAACACACTGTGTGTGTGGTCTGGTCTGATTTAAAAAATAATGAATAAATAAAAAATGTCATTGAGAAAAGGCCTCTGTTCAAATATTTAAATAGTTTCCTCTTTTTACCGTTCACTTGGATGGTGGCGCTGTTCAGGGGGGCAGTGATTTACTTCTGTACATCCTTTTGTGTTCCTGAGTTCTGTCATTCCTGAATAAAATTTTGAAGCCTTTTAAAGGTGACTTTAAATTTAAACCAAATTAAACTAAATCAGTTTTAAGCCTCCTGCCATTGTATCGATACCTTTAATGCAGTAGCTGCGTAAGTCAGTTACATTAATACTAATAGCTGAAAACACAGAATACACAAATTAAGAGTCTGTTAACATTTTTGTTTTTAACACTGGAAATAAATGATACAGTGGTCTACAGAAAGGTAGGTCTGTTGTTTTCAAGATATAGAGATTGTGTTTTTAAGCTTAAGAAGACAAGTATTTCTAAATGTTTTCATTCTACATCTGGTAATCACTAATACTTACTGTGCTTACATATATTAAACAAAGATTAATTTTTATTTCTGTCTTATCTCCCATTCTACTTTTGCCGTCCTTGTATTTTGCTTTGGATGTTGTATATATTTTTCTCTGTGGATTTTGGTCGTCTTTTTTGATTTTTTTTGTTTTGTTTTGTATATTATGTAAAGTGCAATAAATCTCTTGAACAGCAGCAAACAATCTGTTGTATATGTGGTCTAGAGCAGGAAGATACAGACTGCGGCATATTTATTTTGAGGAGCAGGTAATTTTTGGTGCTTTTAATATCTTAAGTTGATCTTAGAGATTGAGTTTTTCTTTATCTCGCAGTTAGAAAACAATACAAAAGTTTAACCCATCCATAAGTAGCAACAAAAGGGGTTTTTGTGAATTTAGTGAGAACTGTATCTCACCAGAAGTGCTTATGAGAGGTACTGAGAATCACTGAATGGCTTATAGCAAGTATGAGAAACAAGTAGCAAGAAATTAAAATGCAGCTTTTGGGAGGCTTATGACACTCTTTTGTGTTAACACTCTTACATCTGAGGCTTAACAGAAGTTCGAACTTGAAATTGTAGTTTCCATCAGTTACTCTAGCACACTCTGTACAGTCTGGGCAATTATGGTGGTATGGTGCTGTCAGGGTACATAACTTTCAGGCAGATCTTTCTCTTAAAAAAAAAAAAAAGATTACACATAGATTAGAGGCTAAACTGCTAAACTCACAGTGGGAGGCTTTTATTACTTAAACAGGTGGAATAGTTGACATACCATTACTGGGAACATCAGGAAGTAGACTGAAAGGAATGTTTATTCTCTCTGGTGGAAAGTGGTTGCTGTAATTGTGTTTCAGACAAACATGGTCTATTTCTTGAATATACATTTGTACAGCATAAGCAGACTCACATAAATAATTAAATAACTAATGTAGATTGTTTCCTGAAATATCAAAGCATAATAACAGTTAAAGAAAGATTTGAGTTGGAGTGTGTAGCACTTAGGTAAAAGGATGGTATCTGTTCCATTGAAGAACTCAGAAGAAAAGCAAAGACTGAGCACTAGAGGTAACTAAAGTGGCGTCTTAGTTGCTGTTACTCGTGGAGTGGAGAGAAGAAGAGGGATCCTGAAAGAAAACAGACTTGGGAAGAAGCAAGAGGCTAAATAAAGGAAAGAATGGAAAGTGATAAATTCAACTTCACTTCTTATGGAAAAGAGACTCCGAGGTAATGTTCACGGCAAAATTAATATAGAATCCTTTAGGTTGGAAAAGACCTGTAAGATCAAGTCCAACCGTTAACCTAGCACTGCCAAGTCCACCACTAAACCAGTAGAGCAGGACAGAGTTCATCAGGAGACAAGGAAGAAATTTCATGCTCCAAGATCAACCTGCGCAAATTCCCCAAGGCCAAGGTGATGGGTGTGATGGGTGTCCTTGGACTCGTACCCACGACCAACTAACAGGGATGCAAAGCTGGTGATGAAAGACGGATTTTATAAGCAGATCCACTGTTACTTAGCTAGACTAGTGATTACCACCTTTATGCTTGGTTAGTCCATTAGCTTATTTTTCTGGTAAGGGAAGGCAGTGATGGTATTACACCTCCACTATGGTTTTGTTAGTCTCAGTGTATGCAGTAAGTCTGATTCTGCAGATGAGTGAGATCTGATTGACTTGTGCTGGTAAAGTGAGTCTCAGTGCTTCTTGGGGGGCAAAGGAATAATGAATGGGCTTCTTGGGGGTCAGAATTGATACAGACTGCTTTCTTTGCCCATTGACAAACTCAGGAGTGGCACGGGTGAATTGTTTTGGAAGTGGCAGCCCTCTATGGGCTTTTGTGGGAGCTGCCTGAGGAGTATTTGTACCTGCTGTTATGTGTGCGCATAAACCTGTTAAGCTGTGACTGAGACGCACACAGAAGAAAAATGGTGCTGAAGAGAACAGTTTCTGATCCATATTTTAGTCTTATTGTGGGATGGGGAGAAAGAAGGGGAGACTATCAGAAACAGGTGTTGAACTAGGTTGATGATCCCAGTGTGTCTGTTATGAACACATTCACAATAGGTCAGGAAATCCTGACCTATAGACTTGATCAATAGACAGTTACGAAGATGACAAACAGGTACAAACATACACACAGTCTTTCAGGAAACAGAATATTGTCTGTTGGTGGAAAGAAGAGAGTATTCCAGAGGAGAAATTGTTTTTGCTTATATGAAATTTACAATGCTGGCATTTTATCCAACTGGAGACACCAGTATGGATGTTCCCACACACACAAGCTTAAGAATGGGTTTAGGTGAGGCAATGGTGTTTAGGTAAACAATGAAGTATAATGTCATCAAACATATGGCATGTAGGCAGCTAACAGCATGGAGAAGAAAAACTTCTGTCAGACTAATATCTTCAATATAATTGAGGTTCATATTAATATAGACGGCTTTGCAACCTCCCTGTGCTGTTTTCAAACTACAGACATTTTGGTAGCTGGCCCAGTAGGTGGAGATAGAGTTCTTCTCCATGTACCCTGAAGATATGCAAAAAATGCTTATCTAAATACTTAATTTTCTTTTGCAAATAGACACTATTGGGTTTAAATTCCTACTGATGTGCATTTAATTTTTCAGTTTTGCTAAATAAAAGTTAATACTGCTCTCTGTTCTGATTATATTTATTATTCTGTGTTGCACTAAAAAAATCTCCATCTCTAAAGCTGATACTGGTTTGGGAAGATCATGTTTTCAACTGTAACACTTTTATGTTTTGGCTGAGCTTATAGAGATTCACCTATGTTAAAATAAATAGTTGTGTCACTTGGTCACTTGATGTGTAAATTAGATTGATGAATAAGGTTTTACTCTTTCTTTCTTTGAGCTTTTGCAGCAGCAAATTAAATAAGGATATGCCAAAGTACTACAAGCAGACCACATAATAGGTCAATTTTCATGAAACTGTTTACTTTTCTAGAAGAATTAATCTTTGAGAATTACTTAATTTTCTAATCTATTTTAAAAAATAAACTGAACTTCTGTGAAGTGCTAATTATTCCACATTTTAACAGGTGAGACTTTTTTCCCCTAGTGCTAATATGCCACATCACTTCAACATGTGTAGTTTGTGATTCCTTAGCTATATAAGCTGTAATTAAGTTTGTCTTTCTCAGTAGACGTTGTAAGATGTCAGTGTCAGCTGATGAGGCACACTCCTTTAAAAAGTGTGTTTACTGTAGTGGTAAGTTAAGCATTATCAAAAAAAAAAAATATGTATTTGGCAGATGGAGCAGAACAGTAACACCTATTTAAATAAAGTTGAAAAGCCTCTCTGTCATGTTCGTATAACATTTGTGTTTGTTCAATTTACCTGTGTCTTTCAAGTTTAGATTATGATAAGCACTTGATTACTAATGAGTTACGAAAGGGCTAAAGTAATAAAACTGCTTTCAGTTTATCTTGATAATTCATTTTGATGCAACTAACATGGCAAAGGGCAAAGATCAGTGTGTCGGAATTGCCTTTCAATTTTCAGTCAATAAAACTGACGTTACTTACATAATATAGTGTTGATAAAGAGGTTTCCCAGAAGATCCAACAGCTGTTTTTGGCAGAAACATTTCCGCAGTTTAATAGGCTGTGTTACATTATGGAGTAGTCTAGGAGAAGTGGGGTATGTTAGAGAGAAGAGGGGTCCAGGAGAAGTGGCTGCATTTTTTTCAAGTCATCTCCTCCAAGCTCAAGAATTGTTCATCCTGATGAGGAGGAAATAAAGAAAAGGTGATAGGAGTCCTGTGTGGATGTACAGGGAGCTCCTGACAAAATCCAAAAATACAGTGGAAATGTACAAAAGGTGAGAGCAGGGTCATGTGACCCAGGAATACCATAGAGACCTTGTCTGAGTATGCAGGGATGGGATTAGGAAAGTCAAAGCCCACCTGGAGTTGAATCTGGTGAGGGATCTGAAGGACAACAGGACGACCTTCTACAGGTCTATCGGCAGCAAAAGGAAGACTGGGGAAAAATGTGGATCCTCTGCTGAATGGGGTAGAGAATCTAGTGACAAAGGGTGCAAAACAGGCCGCAGTACTCAACGTTGTTTTTGTCTCGCTGTTCACTGATAAGACTTGCCTTCAGGAACCCCAGAACCATGAGACCAGAGGGAAAGCCTGGAGCAAGGAAGACTTACGCTTGGTGGAGGAGGATCAGACTATGAAATGTTTAGACAAACCTGACATGTACAGGTTCATGGGACCTAATGGGGTCCATCCATAAGTGCCGAGGCAGCTGGTTCATGTCATCGCAAAGACTCTTCAGCTGCATTTGAAAGGTTATGACAGCTGGGGGTGGTTCCTGAGGGCTGCTAGAAAGCAAATGTCACTTCTTATCTTCATGAAGGGTAAGGAGGAGGATTCAGGGGCTTCTGGGCCCATCAGCCTCAAATCTGTCCCTGGGAAGGTGATGGAGCAAATAATTCTGGAAACCATTTTGAAACACAGGAAGTGCAAGAAGGTTATTGGGAGTAGCTGGCATCGATTAGCAAAGGGGAAGTCATGCTTAGCCAACCTGATGGATGATAGACTGACCAGAGAATGGTGTGGACTTTCTATCCTTGTTGGATCCATCCATCTCAGAACCTGCCTGGACAATAACCTGAGCAACCTGCTTTAGCTGACCCTGCATTGAGCAGCGTGTTTGGACTAGATGATCTCCAGACGTTCCTTCCAGTCTTGGCCATTCTGTAATTATATCCCATTAAAACTACAGATGCATTTAGAATACAGATGGCAGTTCCTTGGGCTTGAATTTGACTGTACAGGTCATTGATATGGAACTTTTCTCAGTGGGTGGGAAACGTTTTTCTCTTTGTTTATTTTTCATTTTGTTTCACTAGTCCATATCTCTTTGGTGGAATGCTTTGGGTACAGAGAGGGATGGAAAAAAATGGGCAGTCTTTGCTCTGCCTTCTTACTGTCTCTGTCTGCTAACTGACCTCATTTAAAACAAAGGTATATTTTAAAAGTTATAAAATTAAAAAGATTGATTTGGTAGATAATCTGGGAGTCTAGAAATTTAGCTTTTATTTCTGACTCCTAGAATAAAGTCTAAAATTCTGTTAGGCTGCTGATATATTGCATCAGGAATGTTGACTCTTCCATAATAGTGATCTGAAAGCCTTACACAGTTGAATTTTGTAATTAAGTGTAGGGGAAATCACTAGAAAATGTTTATGATAGAACTAGGAGAATGTAGTAAGTACTCACTTCTTCTATTCCTTGTAGGCTGAAAATACCTCTTTGGTATCAGTCTTGGATGTAAACTGCTTGCCAGGTATAATTAGCTATTCCATATAGTGCTTACCTCTTTCAGAGTGAATGACCAATACCGGTGTTCTCCACATAAAATGAAAATTTTTAATCTCAGTAATTATTAGCTTTGATTAGGTTGAGTGTTTTCTAAGGTCAATCATGCAAAAATGCAGAGAAAATAGGTAGGCTTATCACTGTAAGTAAAATTGTATAGCATGAGTAGGGGTTTAATTAACATGGTCATGACTCCTAGTCAAAATACCTCATCACTTTTTAATGTTTTTTACTGTTTAGTGTTACTGTCTATTGTGTGTGTGTATATATATAACTTCCTTGCTGTTAGATTCCTTGAGAATGCCTTACACGTGATACGCTCACTCAAATGAGATTAAGGGTGTGTAAACTGTAATTCTTGAGTGAAGAACACATGAGCTGAAACAGAAAAGACTGAACAAGTATGGACTTCTTGCCTCAATTTTTGGGAAAATCACGTGTTGCAGCTTCTCTCTTACTAGTCAGAACACATGGTTTGTTTTGCAGGCCTCATAACCTTTCTACAGAATTAAAAAAAAAAAAGGTGCATAGAGCGTTTTACAGTGTTTAACACCCTCTTGTAAACTGCCGTGTGAAGTAACACATTAATTTTTGTCTTTAAGTTAATTTTTATTGCTAGCTTTATTGTTTTTCCTCAATTACTGATAAGAGTTCTTGCTTCCTGGCGATGCGTCTAGTTGTCCTCTCTCATTGAGGAGGAAGTTCTTTGCAGAATGTTTGTTTTAAGTAGTTCCTTTTGTTTAAATTGCATTTTATGTTTAATTTAGTTATTTTCCTTTTGTTCTGGCACATTATTTTCCAACAACTGGTTATTACTTGGCAAAGCAGAAGTTTAGTGTTGAAATTGTTACTAATTTAGTGCAGATTTTTCTGAGTGTGTGCGCAAGAAGAACTGTAGATTATTTAAACTGTACACAGAGTTTGAATAATTTTGAGAGTATCTTTTTGTAAGAATTATTGTTATTTGAGGATAGTGAATTGTGACATTGTAGTATCCATCTGTATTTGAATGTGTACATATTTATGTAGGCATGTATTTGTAAATAGAAGCAGAGATGAATAGTCATGGAACAACTGTAGACTGTGGAAGCATATATATATATATATTTGTATTTTCCTTAAGTAGAAAACATAATTTAATTGATGCCTGTATGTCATCCTATTTAACTTTAGGAATGTAGTGGAGTCAGCCAAGATACGAATCTCTGTTTGTTCAAGGTCTCTTCACAATGTAAAGAGAAAGAGGTATTGACATAATTCAGCTCACTTAAGAGCTTAAATTGCAATTTGGATGTTCCTGTTGCTCGCTGTTAACCCTATAGATGCCTTATACATGTACCAGGACTGTTCTGTGGTGCTTTTGCCTTCCTGAACAGGGTGGCCATGGACAACCTGTCTGGGAGAGTGCCGGCTGGCCGCAGCCATGCCAAGGACCACTCTGTAGAACTGAGAGTAACACTGCACGGGTGCCAGCGACCGGGAACGCACCCCGGCACTGTCAGCGTGCTGGTACAGATACAGCCTGTGAGGCTACAGGGTGACTGAAGTCTTTGTGCAAGTGCTTGAGGTTAGGTATCTAAACTTAGGTGGAATGAATCAGGCCTAACTACTAATACCTGTTTGGAGATAAAGGATAATTTGTGTGTTGTCTGTCTGGATTTAAGTTTAGAGGGTCTGTTCCTTCTATGCATGAAATACAATTTGCAGAACTTTATAGCTGAAAAGCTATAAAGTATTCACTGAACATGTGCTATGTAGTGTTTTTTTAAATGAACTCTTTGAAAATGTGTCTGTTTACTTGAAAAATCATTATATTTAAGTAAGTAGAGTATGTTACTGGAATTGAAGAAGCATGAAAAAAAATTGGTTCTTAAGTAAAAGTTTCATCAGTATATATTCATTTCTATGTATATATTAATATCTCTATATAGAGGAGTCATGCCTGACAATTACTTTCTTCTATCCTTCTGTTGCATGTGAAGTTACTGGAAAATAATGAATACTTGCCTCTGATTTTTAGATTTCATTAAAAAAAAAATTGGATTTTCTTAGTAATCATTAAGGCAGGAATTGATAGTTTCTGAATTTTTACAGTGCTAGCTGCTTCTGTTGCTTCTGTTTAAGTCCTAGCACTTTTTCCAGACAGCTTTTATTTATGACCAAATAGAATATTAGAATAGAATTTGCATCTAATCCCAGAATAACTCTGTAGTACTACTTAAGGACCTATAAGGAACTACATAACAAAATGGACTGTAAATAAATAATATAAAATATAAATATTGTTATTTTATTATTTTTATTTTTGTTACTTATGGCAATGTCCCCCTTGGGACAGGGACCATCTTTTAAAATAGTAGACGTGGTGGCAGCAAAACGAGCACTATTGCCATCCTGCAGAAACAGATTTCTGCTAGCAGGTCTGTACTGGTAGATGGCAGCTAGGGATTCATGTAAATACTTTAATGCAAAAGTTAAACTATCTAGCAAGTTCAAGACCATGTTTCTGCCTTGAGCTAAGAGATTTTGCCCATAACTTCAGTTAGACATTCTAATAATGCAGCTTTTAAATGTAGAGAATTCTATTATTTATATACATAGTATAATACAACTTAGCAAAATCTAGTAATTTACATTAATAATCTAAGCAGGTTTTACAGAGAAATCCAACTCGAGGCCTTTTCCACATCCTTTGCTTGACAGACACTGGCAAGAGTTGTTGTACTGAAGTACTGCTGTCACAGTGTCCAGGGTTCCCTATATTGATGACGTTATGTATTACAACTTTGATACTGTAAAATATGATTGTGTTTTATTCTTTAAAATTAGTTTTGTGGGTTTTTTTTATTGTCCAGATCTACTGTTAAATACACCTAGTTGCTTTTACTTGAGTAATAAAACCTTTGTATTTAGAAATTATTTTTTCATAATATTATTTCTGTTCATAGGCTGCAGGGAGAAAAATAAAGCCGTTTCCTAATTTAATACCTTTGTCCAGTTGCTCTTAAACAAAGACTAGTTATTGTTGCTGACAAAGATAATATTCCCCTCCACCCCATTTGTTTTAACAGTCTTTATGGTTTGTGGAGTTTAATTTTGAAACATTAATTCAGTATCCCTTGCATGATCCTCATTGAACATGATGTGCACCTGTTGCCCATATATCGTAAGATTAAAATGTACTGAATTTAAGGGATCATAATTGCCCTGCAACATTTGTTTCAGGAGTTTTCTAAAGAAGCAGGATATGGCAATGTGTTTTGTTACAGAGATCTTGGTTTCTATAGGTATGTCAGCTTCTTCTCTAGTTCCCTAAATGGTGTCCTCCACATCTTATGGCATATCATGAAAGTATCCTTAAACTGGAAAGGATGCTTGGCAGTAAAGGCTCAGAATAAAACCTCTTTCGGAACAACGTCTTGTTCAGTCAGGTCTTTTGAAGTGTTAGTTCAAATAGTGGGTGGGGAAAATCAAGAGCAGTATATTCTCTTTTCTTCGTGGAAATATTTGATGTTATAGGACTGCTAATTGTTTAAGAGTTAACTTCACAACATAATGTACTTCCACAAGAAAAAATTCTTGTAGGGTCACTAACATGTGGTCATAAAATAAATAAAAATCTAATTTATTGTGGATCTTGACTTTCTCTACTGCTTTTTGTCCTGTCCATGAGAGTTAACTGTTCATTTTGTAGACAATTGTTAAATTATATATATCAGGGCTGAGTTAATTGAAATCAAGGGCTGGGATACATGCTACCTGGCTTTGGTTGTTTACAAGTATCTAGTCAAAGGTTGCTGTTCTGTCACTGGTTAAGCTGATTTCAGTCAGGGTCAATGTGACCCAGCTCTGCTGCCCTCTCATTTCTACCCCTTTGCAATGGCCCCATTTTTTTGTTTTACCCTGAGGGAGCCAACTCAGAGTACCGGTTTGTCACTGGCCTGGAGAAGAGGCCTAGCTGAAAAATAGCCTCTTTCTGGTTGCTGGCTGTGATCTGGTTCACAAACGCTTTTGCCAAAATAGGCAGGAAAATGGGTATTAGAATAAGTGGCCAAACAACAAGGGAAGTGGAGACAAGTTCTTTCATTTATGCGGTATTGTTGTCTAGTGTTGCCTGAGTGTTATTGTTACTGTATTTCACTTATAATTTGAAATGGATGTCTGTGAATGTATTTTCACTTGCAGGCCAGACATTTCAGTTTTTATACTTTTTAAATGTTCATCTCCTTCAGAGTGGGTCTAATTCTTTAACTTTGTCACTGGACCTTGAACAAATTACTCTTACTTAGCTTGTAAAGGACTGTGCTAATGAGTTATATGCAGAGCAGTTATTTTCTCTAATTTTAGCAGTACATAACTGAAGTATGCTTTTTTACGGGAGGTAGGTGCAGAGAGAGTCATAACAAGAGAAGAATCATGGTATTTATAATATCATGCTCAATTTTCTAATATGGTGTTTAAATACCATAAGTCAAGGTTTTAAACAAAGGACCGTATCTCTCTACCTCTGAATGGTGCCTGGTGCACTAATACCATATACTGACAGAGATAATGTATCCCTCCCCTCTTACTTACTTTCTGAAAAACAGTTGTAGAAATTTTGTTTTCATGAAGAACTGAAGTTTGCTATTTTGAAGCCAGTTCAAACTGATAATTTTTACAGGCTGCCATTCTTAGTGTGTATTGGACATGTTTTCTTGCCAGCCTCTGGAGTTTTGCTGGCTCTAGCAACTAAATGGCAAATCTTAAAAACCATTGTTTGTTTTGGCTGTGACCTGTCAGCTGGTAATAGAAATCTAATGTAGTAGGCCGTGGCTTAAGCTTTTTGTCTTCTGCAAAAATTAAGAAATGACAGTTAAGACAAAATGCAGTTCATAGCTGTAGATTTTTTTTTAAACTAGGTTCTTTGGATAAGAGGTGTTGTTGATGAATAATGGCTTGTATTCAGCTGGCTCCACAATCCTGTTTTACTGTTAAAAATGGAAGGCACCTGTTAAATATGTTAAATAGCATAAACTTGCTGAAAGGAGTTCTGCAGCCTAGGCTTCTCTGTAGGAAGCTGTATTTGTCTGGAAGCTTTAATACAAGCTTTTTTCTTCCTGGCAATTGGCTCTTGTGATGATGATAAATTCACCCTCAGTGGATCTGGATGTTGACATAGATGTTTTTGATTGTTTTTAATCTGGTCTGTCAATGAAACTCTTCTGTTTGTCAGAAGGTTAACTTTCCCTGGTATTGCTCACACATAACTTATTTTCCTGGACATGTTATTTGAAGTATTGCATGTTCTGAAATAGAATTGTAGCTCAGTGAAGTATTTCAACTTTCAGTCTTCAAAGAGCATTACTGATCTGAATTTGATTAATATTTATTGAGACTTTAAAAAGGACTTTAACAGGGGCTTAATAAAGAAAAGGTTTGTATAAAGCATTCTGGGCGTCAGGATTACATGTTGAGATTGAAAAAAAAAAAATTTCCAGTATAGAAAATGAATTTTGTTTTAGTCAGCCCTTGCTAGACCATCTTTCTCTCACTGCCAAATTGAAAAATCTGTTTGTAGAGCTCTCAATATGAAGGTGGTAGGGAGCTATTTGCTAAAGATGCCATTTTTTATAATGCATTCAGTTTCATGACTATCACAACATTTGTCTCATTTAGTAAAGTAAGGACTGTGAACTTCTCCAACATCCAAACGTATACTTGAGATGTTAAAGTTTAGCTATCATGCAAAACCATTACGATATAGTGATGTCATGGCTGCCTAAGTAAAGATACCTTCTTTGTGTTCATGTAGCCGAATGGAGAATTCCACTGGGGAGCTGCTTGGTGTTTTAAAACAAATGTTTGGACAGGTCATAACCTGGATTAGACTGTTGACTTGGTTTAAGAAGCAAAAGCTTTTATAGTGGTGCAAAGCAGGGGCAAGAAATTAGATTGAGATGAGGAGAGTGCAGAACAACCTTTGAAAACTCACTTAGAATGACTCTGCAACTTTATATTAAGACATTTTTATCTGCCTTTAAAAAACAACTTTATATAAAGACATTTCTATTTGCCTTTCAGAAATGTGGCAGAATTCCAATACTTCTGTGTTGTGGGTGCAATTGAATGAATGAGGTTTCAGAAATTATTTATTTTATTAGCTGATTTCTTTTGTGGGATTCAAAGTGAGAAAGGTATTCCAAGCAATACTGGAAAAAATTTTAGAAGTGTTGTTGACATACAGAATGAAAGAAATGAATACTAAAATTAGAATAATAAATATTAAAATGTCCTAATTAATTTACAGAATAAATTGCTGTCATAAAACCTAAGGAATTTTAATGTAGATTACTAGTATAAACAACTATTACATGGAGCATTGCATAAGTATGGGAAAAATCTTTAACTTGGCTTTTTTTTTTCCTGGGTAATTTATAGTTTTTCAATATAATTTAACTGATTGTGAGAATGCCCAAGTTATTTAGTTTTGGTCATCACATTCAGATAATAAATTGGGATTGAGAGAGAGAAATTGTAAAGATTGAGCAAAGCTGGAAAAAACCCACCAAGGTGAGTATATTTCTCAGTGTAAAGAAAATTCATTGATGCTCTTAGAGTTTGTGGATGGTAGCTTTCGTTACACCAAGAAAAGGATTTGTAGAGAAATAATAAGGCTTTTGCAAGTCAGACTTAACTATGTTTAGCTAATCAGTAGGATCAACCTGATGTTTAAAGAGAGAAGGTTGTAAGGAATATACGTTAAAGGGTGTATTTTTATACTTAATTGAGACACGGATCCTTTCTCCAGATGCAACACGGAAGCTGTCAAGCTTTGATTGCTTCCTTTTTTTTTCTCCAGAAGAAGGGATCTTCTAGTTCACAGATGCATTGCAGCTGTGTGCGTTATTGCAACAAACTAGTGTCTGTTGTCCTGTTTACTTTTCTGAAAGTGTGTTGTAAATCTATGGGTAGTTTAATGGAAAGGGAGTCCTTCCAGAACTCAAAATATTCTTTGTAGATGGTCCCTGCTAGGTAGAGCATAGGATTTGAGTCATAAAATAAGAGGAAGAGGAACAATTAATTTTAGAAGTTGGGATTCAGAAGCATACGATATTGTGGACTAAATGGCTTAAGTATTCCTTTCTAGTAATTAATGTAGATAAGACCATCTGAAATATTAATCTTCTGTTGAATCTTTAATGTTTTATTTTGCATCTCATGCTGTGCTATGGGAAAAATTGAAGGAGATAGTTTAAACAGTTCTTGCTGTTACTCTCTTTCAATAGGCACTATTATGTGTATGCAAAATTACACTGCCAATAAAAATCATCAGTCTGAATCTATTGGTTCTTGTAAAGTTGCTTATTAGTAGAAACATAACAGCGTTGTAAGTGACTAACTAGCTCTGTCATGGAAATTGGAGCACAAACTTGAGCTTGCCTCATCTGTCCCTTTACAGAACATTTTTGCCTAGTGACACTGAGGCTTACCACACCTCGTCTCTGCAGTGCTGGTAGTGAAAGTTCCCACTCTTCTTGCCACTTTTAAGTGTATGATTTGCATGTTAGTCATCTTGGGATTTAGAAATGTCTGATACATTCCTTTAGGTCTGGATGGTGACATCCAGTCTCTATACAATCTGTATATGTGTATATTATGTCCTTGTAGGTAGATAATACTGTTTATTACGTGTCTGTATTTCACTTATTTCAGGAGACTTGATGGTTTTTGCTGACTAGTATTTGTATTGGTACTTTATAGTTGTTTTACATCAATGCTTTCTAATAGTTTCAGCTATGTGGGGAGGATTGTAGGGCACCTGCCTACTCAACTTATTGGCACTTGCGTGAAAAATGAATTAAAATTGCCCTTTAAGTCTCAAAATGCCATAGAGAATTACATGTTTCCTCTGTCTTTATCTCTTTCTCTCAGTTGTTGTATATAACTTCTGTCATTGTTACTCTGTGATGTCGACATCAGCAAACATTGCAAAGAGGCCAAAAGTAATAGAGAGAAAGAAAATGAAGGGGAATCACGTTATTTAGTACAGATAACAAGAGCATGTCAACTAGATGAAATGGAACTGCTCAGAACAGAATGTGAGCAGACTGTTGCTTTTTGTGTATAATCTCTCCCAAAATGTTTTGCCCTGTTAATACCCTACCCTTGAGCGTCATATTTTGGCAATAAGTCATTTTGAGAAAGATGGAGAAATGCTGGTATCTAATCCCAGAAATTTTTTTTGGTGCTGTTGACAGCTTTTGACTTCTCGCCCTAGTTTCTATGACTGACTTCTGAGAACCAGTAGGATCATAACATGAAGTAAGAGAGACAAAGCTGTCAGCCATCTCTGGACAAATAATTAGAAGGTTAAAAGGATTAAATGCCTACTCAACTAAGAAGAAAACAGATGGTACCCATCGTTCTAGCTGTACTACTATGTTTCTAAAGGCTATCTGAACAAATAATTCTCAAGACCGGAATATGACCTCAAAATTGCTTCAAATGCAGCATAAAAATTATTCTTCTACATTTTTTTGTCCTGCTGCTTTCAGAGGAACTACTCTTTGAAACTATTTTGAGGAACTAAAGCTTTGTATTTAAAACATCATTTCAGCAATAAAAATACATTATTTCTCTGTGGAGACTAAACTACTATAACTATTGCAATATCTGATACTTGATTTATATTAATTTGCAGATTTTGTTTAGGATACTAAAATAGTGAATTGATTTTTCTCTTTTGAAGCTTGTAAGGTTACTACAGTCTGTTCTTACTGCTTAAATAATGAAATGGCATGTTCAGAAGTAATAAAACTTGTATTCCTATTCTTGATTTGGATTCCATGTGTAAACCTCAGTTCTGCTCCTATTTGTCACTGCTTATTTTGGCTTCCTACAGAGCTCTCACCCATAAAATGACAGTTAGTACCCAATTTTAATTATGTTATGTTAAATTACAAGGCTGGGATTTAACAAAGTACTCCACGTGTTTCTAGACAAATGCAAAGTAGCTTCTAGACCCTGTAGAGAATTCCTTAGGTGTTTTCTTTTTTACCAGTTGTCATCTTATCTGACACTAATGTTGAACATGAAAGCATTTGAAAATGGAATTCTTTTTTTAGTTATATGTATATAATTCATATTTGTTCTTTTTAATGCTCTTAAATGAACACAGTAGTTGTATGACATAGTAAATGTTCTCCTGCCTGAGAGTATTTCTCAGTGGTGTGGAAGGTCCTGACAATTTCTGTTCTTAAGCACTCTAATATGGCTTACAGCATATGTGAATATAACTGTTATTTCCTCTGTATCAACAATTCTGTTGTTAGCACTGCCTTTTTAAATAGAAAAATGATTCTTCTACTATGTGTTTAAGACAAACAGGTATGTTACCTAACTCACAACTATAGATACTGGAGAAATACAGGTAAAAGGTTTGCCTGTCTGTAAAGAAGTTCTCAAATATTGTGCACTGGTGAATTAAGATCTTTCACGGTGTATTTTTACACAGCTCTTTATGTTCCGTTTTGCAATTACTTGACAGTTTCATGTTAATAGAATACAGGTAGAAATAGCTTATTTCTTTTGACTCCTCCTTAAGGTCAAACATTTGTGCATACTGTACTTTTTAACTTTTACATGGTAAAAATCTAAATATTTCTCACTGCAGTCTCTCTGTTAATATTTCTATAGTTAATCTGGTATGTAGTCAGAGACAGCAGGGTCTTGTGGTTTTCATGACAAAACTAAACCAGCAAAACCACCACTTAATTGAAGGAAGCATAATATATTCTTCCAATTCTGTTCCTCCACTCTGAATAATACCCTGGTGTCTAAGTTAACAGCTTGTAGAGAGAACTTGTGCTATTAACGATTCCCACTTAAACATTATACTACAAAGTTCTCAATGCTATGACAAATAATTAAAATTAACCTGAACTTGTAAAAAAAATTGCAGTTATTTTGACTCTTTTGAGTGTTTTTGTAGGATCGTTTGCAAAGATAAGGAAATCTTTGTGATTAGCAGTGTATTTCTTTGAGCTTCTGACAGTCTTCATGATGTAATCTTATTGCAGGTAAGTAAATTCCTCTGTTATATAAGTTTTATATCACATCCATATTTTCAGGGAAATAATATGAAGTAGCAATGCCAGGTCCATTCTACAGTAAAGCCAGAAACAAAACTGTAGAGCATCCAGTTTCTAGAATTTTGCATGTCATTGGCATGTTTAACTAAGGTTTTGTTTAGTAGTATGCAAGTTGTTGGGGTTTTTCCTGAATATAAAGATTTTTTTTAAAAGATAAATATGTCCTTTGGTCTTGCTTCAGCCAGTGCTTGTCAAACTACTGTATAATTCTATATTAGTCAGAGCTGAAGTAATTATTTCATGGTTGAAGAATAAACACAAGCATATGCACATACACACTTTCCAAAGCCCTCCTTGAGGATAAAGCCCTGAAATCTCACACACTGATAGTACGAGTGTACAAGGCACAGGAATGAAAGGGGTCTTTCAGTTAGCAGCAAGAGAATTGATCAGCAGCCAGAGGTGTTGCATTTGTTTACAGATGTTCTTGTCTCCTTCCAGATAAGTGCAGTATCTGAGTGGGGTGGACCATGAATCAGTGATTGACCAGATTGTAAAGAAGGGTATAAAAATAAGTCAAAGGCAGCAGGGCCCTCAGCTTACAATTCAATATAAAATCTATTTGTGAAAGACATCTTATGGCAGACTGTCAAGTGTAGGCACTGTTCACTCCCTATTGTTATCTAGTACTCTGTTGCATTAACTCCTCTGTCATTTGTCGTTAAAATTATTTACTGCAGTATATTCCATTCCTGGGTCTCAGTGAAATCATTGTGTAGTAGTAGTGAGTGATTTTTTTTTTTATTCAATTACTTTTTCATATTGTATGTGAGGAAATTAAATGTTATTCCCACATGAGAGAGGATGTCACTGTAAGAGACAGTACCAGAATCCTGATTTTGTCGCTTTCACTTCTGGGTATTAGTTACGAGATCATCTTTCTCCAATGTTGGATTTCATTCTTTTTCTTTGGCAAAGGTAGTTTCAAAACTGTATTTGCCTAATAGTTGCAATGCTAAAAGGTGTCCATATTTACATGTGTGGCTGAAATAAAAATTAGGAAAATGGCAAGTCGAACTTATGTTAAGAACTTGATCTTGTAGTTTAGCACGGTAATCACTTTTGGCATGTGATGAAATGGTATTTCGCATCTGTTCCTCTGTGTTCTTAAGTGAGATAAGTATCTTTGAAGTATTTGTGTAGCTATTTAATTTTGTGGTATATTCAACTGATTTACTTGTAACAGAACTTTGTATTTGCTGCATGGTGAAAACTAGTCAGATTTACACAGCAGAATCTTTTCCTATGTGCACTACTAGTGTCCAGGTGTCAACGACCTGATACTGAGGGGTCTAATATGTGTAAGAATAGTAACTCTGAATAAGTGTGCTTTGAAATTATGTGCATTAGCTACATGCATGCTCTTTTACCCCATGGTAAATTCAGTATAGTTTACCTACTTGAAGGGCAGTTACAGCAACTTGGTGTTTATCTCCCCTTTACTGTGGGGCAAGAACACATACATGGTCAGGTGCCGTTGAAGAATTGTCAGGCACCTCTTTACCTGTGGTCATTAGTGTGGTCATACCTAAATCACCCTGTTAAATTAAAATGTTTTATTGGAAGTTTTAGTAGATAGTAAAGCAGTTGGTTTTAACTTTCTCCCTCCATAATCAGAAGTAATGTATGACACTTTATTTACCATAAATAGCTATGTTTTTGAGCTGCAGTAATGATGATTCATCAATAGTGTCAGAATTGTCTGCAATAAAAAAAAAATAAAAATTTTAGATTTGCTAACACTTCAAAAGAAAATTTACTATTGTACTTCATGTGTTTAAAGACCTACCAATCTTGTGAAGGTTACCAGTGAGGTTAAACGTGCTGTATGGCACTAACTATGCAGAAGGATTTTCTGCGCACACTTACACAGACAATTTCCTTTCACCTGTTCTGCACGCTGTTCTTCTCTAGATGCTTTTATAAAGTGCCACACACCTCCCTCCTCACCCTCAGCAGAGGAAGTATTTTACTGTAAAAACGTAGCTGGGTTGCAAGACTCTGAAGTTGTTAGACACAAAAAAGCCATGTGACGTTCATTCTCCTTTATTCTTTTTAGTTTTCTCCTTCACCTGTTCTTTGCATCTTTTCTCCCACAGTGCAGCTCTGCATCGTGTCCCAGCTTAAAAAGGGAAGTCTATTTCTGTAATGAACTTCTGCTTTTCTTTTCATTTCTCTTTTCTTTTTATGTACTCTGTGTAATTACTGTCTAGTGTTCTTTTTCTTTAGCTTCCACCAAAGTCTGAATTTGATCCTACACTGCATTAAAATTGTTCTAGCTGGTGTTCCTGGTGGCCACAGACAATTTACATTCATCCTATATGATATAAGTATTTGATATTTAGCCCCATTCTTTTAAAATGTTGTTTTCCTCTTCCCTTCCTTAGCTCCGTCTAACCATGTTTTTCCTCGTCCTCCTGTAACATCAGATTGTAGGAGTCCAAGTCCCTAAGAATTCCCAGGAGTTACATTGCCTCATCCCTTCTGACACTGTACTCCTGTAATCTGCCTCTCTCCTGCAGGCCTGTGTCAATTTTGTCTTAATTTGATACCATCTCATCTCTTCAGTATATCTTCAGATATTTTCAGTGTCACTCTGAGCATGCCCTGTCTCAATCTGTTCCTGAAGCATCAACTGTGGCCAGCCTGTTGGAGTGAAGCTTCAGGACTCCAGATCCTGCATGATCTGCAGTGATGGTTTTTAGCATTATATATACACGTATGATTCAAAAACTTATCTCTCTAACTTAAACAGGGTTTGTTTTTGGTTTGGTTTGGTTTGGTTTTTTATCCAAAAGCCACCAATTAAATATTTTTTATGGAAATATGAATTTATTTTAATTATTTTATTTAAGAGTTCAAGAGATCCTGTTTTCCCAGAAGTGGTCTTGAAAAAGTGAAGTGTAAGCATGAGATGTTTGTTTCAAAAGTTTAGCAAGCTGTAGTAAAACGTGCCAAGTCTGTATAGCTCCCAGATGGTCAATAGCACGTCTGAAGAGAGCAGTTTTAGTACTTCAAGGGAGCTACGGGATTTCATATGCTGTTAAATAAAAATTGGCAAGATCCATCAAATCTTCTACACTGAAGCCATCCCAGATGTATCCAGTTCTCAATAATTTATTCCTTTTTATGGCATGGCAATAAAGAAGAGAAAATGATAATTAAGTTCTGGTTACAATTGTATAATTTTTTATAGTGAGGTGTACTATTTTACTGAAATCACTGTGGGTAGATAAAATTAAATATACTGTGTCTCTATACTCAGATAAATAGTAATTCAGTACTTTAGAATATGATAATCTTTTCTTAAAAATGCTTTATATTTCTGGAGTTTAGATGCTTAGTTACAATGTATATACAGATTAGGGTTTTACTTTTGCTGGGAATATTAATTTGATATTCTATAAAGTCAAGATATGCCTACTATGAATATTCTGTGACTTCTTCACTGCTACATTAGATAAGATTTTACAGTAATCCCAGACATATAAAAATTAATGGGTCTATTTGTTGTAAGATTGTATTTTGCTTAAAATTTGTTTTCATTTAGCCAAGAGATAACCATATTTCATCTTAAATCATGTATCACTTGAGGTTGCTGATGTCTTAGTATAATATAATCCTTAAGGACCCCTAGGAGATTTTCTACTCCAACTCCTGGTCAAAGCAAGGTCAACTAGAGGAAGTTGCTCAGGACATTGTCCAGTTGGGTTTTGGATATCTCCAGCGATGGAGATAACGTTTAAAGAGAATTTCCTGTGCTTCAGTTTGTGCCTATGGCTTCTTGTCCTGTCACTGGGCATGACTGAGAAGAGTCTGGTTCCATCTCCTTTACTTCTTGCCCCCCTTCCAAATTGGGTATTTTTACACTTCGATAAGATCCCCCTTGAGCCTTCCCTTCTCCATGCTGCATAGTCCCATCTCTCTCAGCCTCTCCTTATATGACAGATGCTCCAGGCCCTTAATCTTCTTTGTGGCCCATTGCTGGACTCACTCCAGTATATCCATGTCTCTGTCATACTGGGCAGCCCAGAACTGGACCCAGCACTCCAGATGTGTTCTCACCAGAGCTGAGGTAGATCACCTCTCTGTCTGCTGGTGATGCTAAGGCAGCCTAAGATGCTGTTGGGCTTCTTTGCTGCAAGGGCACATTGCTGGCTCGTACTCAAGTTCTTGTCTCCCTGGACCCCCAGGTCTTTTATCTGCAAAGCTGCTTTCCAGTCAGTAGGCCCCCAGCCAACTGTTGCTTGGGATTAATCTCCAATTTAATAAATGTCAGAGGTTTCTGAAGAAGGTTTATAGCATCACCAGTGGATGGATCTGCAATTTTTGAGTCTTGTCCTGGTTTCGGCTGGGATAGCGTCACTTTTCTTCCTAGTAGTTGGTATAGTGCTATGTTTTGGACTTAGGATGAGAATAATGTTGATAATACACTGATGTTGTAGTTGTTGCTAAGTAGTGCTTACACTAAGTCAAGGACTTTTCCGCTTCCCATGCCCTGCCAGGTGCACAAGAAGCTGGGAGGGGGCACAGCCAGGACAGCTGACCCAGGCTGGCCAAAGGGCTGTTCCATACCGTATGAGGTCATGCTCAGTATATAAACAGGGGGGAGTTGGCTGGAGGGTGGTGACTGCTGCTCAGAGACGAGTTGGACATAGGTCATCAGGTGGTGAGCAGTTGCATCACTTGTTTTTCCTGCATTTTGTTCCTCTCTTTTTTTTTGTTGTTGTTCTTTTCACTACAACTTACTATTATTCTTATTGCCATTATTATATTATAATTATTATTATAATATTATCATATTATTATATTATAATTATGCAGGGAACTACAGGCCAGTCAACCTCACCTCTGTCCCCGGCAAGATCATGGAGCAGGTTCTCCTGGGAACTATGCTAAGGCACATGGAAAATAAGGATGTGATTGGTGACAGCCAACATGGCTTTACAAAGGGCAAATAATGCCTGACAGATTTGGTGGCCTACTACGATGGGGTTACAGCGTTAGTGGATAAGGGAAGAGCAACAGATGTCATCTACCTGGACTTGTGCAAAGCGTTTGACACTGTCCCACACAATATCCTTGTCTCTAAATTGGAGAGACGTGGATTTGATGGATGGACCACTCAGTGGGTAAGGAATTGGGTGGATGGTCGCACTCAGAGAGTTGCGGTCAATGGCTTGGTGTCCAAGTGGAGATAAGTGACAAGTGGCGTTCCTCAGGGGTCAGTACTGGGACCGGCACTGTTTAACATCTTTGTTGGCGACATGGACAGTGGGATTGGGTGCACCCTCAGCGAGTTTGCTGACGACACCAAGCTGTGTGGTGTGGTTGACATGCTGGAGGGTAGGGATGCTATCCAGAGGGACCTTGACAAGTTGGAGAGGTGGGCTCATGCGAACCTCATGACATTCAACAAGGCCAAGTGCAAGGTCCTGCACATCGGTTGGGGCAATCCCGAGCACAAATATAGGCTGAGCAGAGAATGGATTGAGAGCAGCACTGAGGAGAAGGACTTGGGGGTGTTGGTTGATGAGAAGTTAAACGTGAGCCGGCAATGTGCGCTTGCAGACCAGAAAGCCAACCGTACCCTGGGCTGCATCAAAAGCAGTGTGGCCAGCAGGTCGAGGGAGGTGATTCTGCCCCTCTACGCTGCCCTCATGAGACCCCACCTGGAGTACTGCGTCCAGCTCTGGGGCCCCCAACATAAGAAGGACATGGACCTGTTGGAGCGAGTCCCAGGGGAAGGCCATGAAGATGGTCAGTGGGCTGGAGCACCTCTCCTATGAGGACAGGCTGAGCGAGTTGGGGTTGTTCAGCCTGGAGAAGGGAAGGCTCCAAGGAGACCTTGTAGCAGCCTTTCAGTACCTGAAGGGGGCCTACAAGAAAGCTGGAGAGGGACTTTTTACAAGGGCATGTAGTGATAGAAAAAGGGGTAATGGCTTTAAACTGGAAGAGAGCAGATTTAGATTAGATATAAGGAAGAAATTCTTCAGTATGAGGGTGGTGAGGCACTGGAACAGGTTGCCCAGAGAAGTTGTGGATGCCTCATCCCTGGAAGTGCTCAAGGTCAGGCTGGATGGGGCTTTGAGCAACCTGGTCTAGTGGAAGGTGTCCGTGCCCATGGCAGGGGGGTTGGAACCAGATGATCTTTAAGGTCCCTTTCAATCCAAACCATTCTATGATTCTGTGATTATTTTATTTCAATTATTAAACTTCTTACCTCAACCACAAATTTTCTTACTTTTGCCCTTCCAACTCTCATCCATCCCATTGTGGGGGGAGTCTGAGCAAGTGGCTGTGTGGTGCTTAGTTGCCGGCTGGGGTTAAACCATAGCAAGTCTCATTCTTGTTTGAGATGTTATTTTTGATACAAGTTATTTTAATCTTTGAAGTGGTAGGTTTCATATCCCTTTTTTCTGAAGGGATATAAGATTCAAATGCATGTTACTGTGCATCAACTGTGCCATGGTGCGTGTTCTGAACATATGCGCTCTCTTTCCACATCAGGCATATAGGAAGAAGTTCAGGCAGACCTCTGTGGGACAGTATTAAGCTAAAATTTGTTACTTCAGTTTTGCCAGCTATATCGTGGTGGTTTTTGCAGCTCAGCTTATGCATATGTGCTTGCTACCGGCTAGTCACTCAGCTGTGTGTGAGCTTATTTACTTGTTAAGGAAAGAAATGGGAATAGCGAATGAAATGCTCATTAAATTTGTGTTCATTAAACCCAAAGCAGGTATCATATTTATATTGGAAGTTTTCCTTTTCAAAATTACTTCTTCCTCCTTATAATAATAAAGGTCCTGTACAGGTCAGCTCAAAAAGATACTGAGAGACAGTAAAATGATCTATTTTTTAATAATTTATTCTACAACACTACCCCTGTGTTAGCTCACTTCTTATTTCAGCCAAGGTTTATGGTTTTCATAAAACATTTACTGGAACACTGACTTTACAACTGTATCTTATATCCCCAGGCTACTTTTTCAGTAGGTCATTTGATATTTAATACCATATATACTCTTTTCCTTCAAAGGAATGAGGTAGAAAATTCTTTGAATAAAAGACTGTCTTTATAGAAAGGAATTTTTTCTTAAGTTTGCATTATTAGAGCAAGTAACACGGCTCAGTTTCTTTTAATAAGAACAGCGTCCTTAGTTTTTCCTGGAACAACAATGGAAACATCTTTTTTACTGAGAATTTCTAAAAGAATGGAACAGTCGTGTTTTATCAGATTTTCTTCTTAAGGAAATATATGCACTGCAAAGATCGATGTTTCACAGCAGTGTGGATATGTCCACACTGTAAACTAGCAGTCAGCTAGCAGTCTTTTGAGCAGGCGGTTCAGCACATGCCTGCAGACAAATCTTCCTTCTCCAGCCCTCTTCTGTTGTGTTCTCAGTCCTGGGAAGCGATTCCAGCATTCTGTCATCACTTCTCTTTGATCACACTTTCTGAGGGTTGCAGGTGGAGTTGAGTAACTTACTGTTTGTACACAGAACACACACAGTACAGCATTTCTGTGAATGGACAACCTGTTTTTCTTTGGCCATCTTTATTCTGTTGGCAGACTGTTGACAAATTGGCAGCAAAACTCAACAGGATTTGGGGGAATATTTGCCCATATTTGGTTCTCCCTTCAGAGGTAGTGTGTTCTTGCTATGAGTTTTTATCCCATTCAGATTGACACTTTGAGCAGTGATGTTCCATCCACAGAATGGAGGCTCTTGAAATGCAACTTTTATCTTGCATCTATTTCCAGAATGCCACTGTTGTTCCTTCCTTTGTGGTTACTGATGTCGTTACTGTGTTTGCTCTGTTCTCCAAAATCATCTGTTTCTAAACTTTTTTGCTACACTCACAATATTGAGTGTCACTGCATGGCCAGAACACCACCTAACTGAGCTGAGGACTTCCCTTACTCGTATGGGTTTTTATTGTGCTAGGTCTTGAACAAAGCTATAATCTTCTACTCAAAAAGTAGTTCTTGCTAACTAAATGACAGCTTACGGCTTCTACTGACATATGTAGAAAATGTGGTGATGTTTCCTTTAATGTGAACACCTGCCCCTGGGGAATGAACTGGCATGACAAATGCACAGCTGGTGGCTAAACTTTGAGGAAATGTGAAAATTTATTGAAACATCCTTTGATGTTTAATTTGAGTGCTAAACATACTTATCAGCGTCATTTACAAACTAATATACCTGAATCACAATGAGAGTTTTACTTCAGTTGCATTGCTTTTCCAATCTATTCTTCTATTCCCAATTGGTTCAGAACTTTCTGAAGTCTTCATGTGACTGCTCTGGAAAACCTGGAGGCATAATACAAGCTGGAGGACTGAAAAATGGGGAAGGGAAAGAGAAGGAGGAATGAGGAATAGGGGAAGATAAAAACTGTTCCCATATGAAGTGCATGTGAAAATTACTTTAGTTTTATCTATACTATATTAAAATTGCAGTGTGTGTCTCTATCAAGAGTAACTGTTTTCATTCCTTTGCAGTGAAACTAATATAAATATTGGAGTTCCTATGCGATTCCATAACAAAGGTGGATTTTGAAACATATTCAGAGAACTTGTGGCATCCCACAGACTCATTAATCTGAGGCCATCTTTAGGGTTGAAAGACTGCACCCCTGTAACTGCATCTTATTATGCTGTTACTGTTCTTCGATATGGTCCCAAACCCTAGTATGCATTTGTTCAAGTTTTACCTCTTTGTTCAAGACAAAGACCTACTTTTTATTGATTTTGGTCAACTCTTCTGTTTTCTTCAGTTTTCCAGGGAAGGGCGACATATTATGAAGCTACTGTATGCCTTCCCAAAGTTGAGTGATTTCAGTATCGCTGTTTACTTTCAACTTCCTTCTTATATTTATATACCAAAGTTACTCAGATATCTTTCATATCTTACAGTACAGAAATGCAGGAGGGCAACTCCTATGTTTCAGCCTTTTTAGGCTGAAAAGAAATTTTAAATGATGACTGTAGCAAGGCATGTTGGGTTCAGATTATATTTCTTTATGCCTGACTAAGGCTGATTTTGACAATAACGGGAATTGGAGTCAGTTCAAGATTTCTAGTTTTAAGTCATTGCTTTGTCATAGTTTTCCTGTGTTGAATTGTAAATTCACTTGAGGCCAGTTGCACTGTAGAACTTAGCATCCATTTGGTCAGAAGAACAAATAGCCAGTTCCTGAAAACAGTTCAGCGTGTCTTACAGGGAAGTGGTTGGAAAAATCATTTAATATTAATGACATGCCATGGAACTTTATTTGGGACAATGTCAGGATATAAATAGCAATATCTAATATCTTTTAAATATAGTGAGACTGTAATATTGTTTTAACTACAGGTATCGAGAGGCTATTCACAAGTGGGATGAAGCACTTCAGTTAACTCCAGAGGATGCTACGCTTTATGAGATGAAATCGCAGGTAAAGCATGACAATTCTTTATCATTTCAGAAATTAAAAAATAAAACATTGTGCTTGTGAACAGATACTGTGCAACATTGTATAGTTGTGTGCATAAACTACAGCACAACTTAGATTCTTCTTTTTTCCCAACACAACAGGGTATCTTTTAACAGGAATTAAAATAATGCTGTTATCCCAGCCAATCATAATAAACAACATCTTTGTTAGGACATGAATTAGGATGTTACAATGTGGAAAAAGCAACTGAAATACTTAAAAATTGTATTGGGAGAAGCAAGGAGAGCCTTAGTGTGATAGATTAACAAATTTCACTGTTAAAAGGAAGCTTGCTATATTGTTTAGTTTTAAAGTATTTGTTGTTATTGTAATTCTTTTCTTGTATAAAAAACAAAACACCCAAAAAACCCCAACAAAAATATCAAACCCCAAAAAACCCCCAACAAAACCCAAGAAGCAAAGCTGGCTATTTTCCAAGGTGTGGTGACTGCTCTTTTTTTTCTTTTTTCCTGGATGCTGTCACATCTCCTCCTCCTGTCTGTGAAGTGAAGAAAGTTTGATTCTGCAAAATAATTAATTGAATAATCATAAGCTCATTTCAATACAGTAATACTGAAGGAGGCTTTCATTTTATATAGTTGCAGAAGGTTTAGGTCTTACTTGGTTTTGTATTTGGTTTGAGAAATACTTTATGGTCTTAAACGGTTTTTCTTCCTGAATTATTTTAGGAGAAGTGTATTGTTGGATCGCTTTGTCAACATATCATACATATATAAGGGATCCAGATAGACTGTGTTAGGAAATACTTGGGGAGGGCTGTGTATGAAGGGTTGATTTCTGACTTGGTTCATTAATTTGAATGGTGTTGGTAGTAAGATGCAGTAATTGTTTTTACTTTAAATCGCTGAGTTTTTCTGGTGCAGTTGTCTCATTCTATATCCTACATGATGCTGAAAAGTGGGCATTTGTTCTTCCTACTTTCTCACCAGGCTAGATTTGTAGTTAATTACTTCTTCATAACTTCTAAAACAGGAGGCATCTCTCTCAAAAAAAAAATTAAAAATGTCTCCATGTTATTCAAACCTTACAGAAGTTCTGCAGTGGTACTTTGTTTTAACTTGGGCACACTTAGGATCAGATCTATGTGCTATTTAGATAGTATATTAGCATTTACAAATCTCCTATATGATTTAGGTGCTTGACTCCTACATACTTCTATGTTCTATGGTAACAAAACATCTTAAACATGTAAACCTCCATTGAATATTTACTTGTATTTGGATGCCTTTACATCAATGCTAGCTTAAATGAAAGATCTGTCTAGCCTAGTATCCTGACAACTTCTAACAGGAGGTGGCTGGGAAAGAGCCATACAAATGATACAAGCATGTAGCAGTACTTCCCCCATGATACTTGCCCAGGCTCCAGCAAGCTTTGGCCCTGGGACTTCTCTGTGTTTAGAAATTCTTGGAAGATTTTTCTTCAACAAATTTGTGTCATTGCTTTCTGCTCTTGTGTAAACTTTTTAGCATTTGCAGAGCTATGTGCTAAGGAGTTCTGAATCTTAATTATGCATTATTGGAAGAGACAGAATAATACAATTCTGCTTTAATTAGCAGCTTTCCATGTTGCTGTAAAGGTTGTTAACTTCTGTAGCTTTTCATTTGTGCATTTAATTTTTAACTCCACTAGTAAAGAAATTCTGTTAAGATGTGAAAATGGTATCAGTCCTATAATTTTTTTTACTATAGTTTAAAGATTTAACTCTGTTTTGAGTAAAACAGACCACCTAGTAGAATTTCTTCTAGGTTGGAAAGAAGTGGTTCATGTGCTGTGATGCTCAGTGGGACAAATTAGTGAATAGCTCTCTTTTAACAGTTCTTTATTATGGTTTTATGTAAATGCAGGAATTCAAGTAGCTCTCCAAAAGTACTCTATTTGATTGAAATGATACTAAAAATAAATATTTTCACAGTGGAAATAACAGGAGAACAGGGAATTATGTTAGCTTACCAGGATCTGAATGATGATGCAGTGACTTATGCAAACGGATGCTTACTACAACATCCTTCAATTGGTGCTCCAGCTGCAATACCTGATACTGAGGGGTGGTTGCTCACTTGGCACCCTAGTCCCTGCATTTCAGCTAAATTGCAAAGGTGAGTTTGAGCAATAAGGTACACAGTGTTCCTGCTGACCAGGAGGAGCTGAGAAACCAGCTGTGTGACTCTGATTTGTCTTGTAAAATGTCTTTGTCTAATGAAACCATTGGAGAGTAATGAAAGCTGACAGAATAAAGGAACCCAGGCCTCTGCTTCCACCATGCCTTTTCTTCCTTTCCTGAAGAGGAGAGACCAGTGCTGGGCAGTTGCACTGTTTCTCTTTGGTTTCACTTTCTGATATTGCATAACACTTCCGTTATACTGTGAATGAGAACACCAGAAAAGTTTATGTACAAAATATGCATTTATAAAGTTATTTATTTAATCTTTTTAATAAAACCTCGTATCTTTAAATTGGTAACATCTCTTTAGTACACACAAATAATTATTACAGATTTTTTTCGCGGTTTGACTTAGCTTACTGGAAGTTGATTAATATAATGTGTAATTTGATACCTTTCTACCTTTAAAGGCACTAATGTGAGCTGTAAAAATCCATGTTTGCCAAAATAGGAATATGTAATTCATTCCAAAAATATTGTGGTTAATATTTAAATGATACTGTCTTAGAGCTGACTATGTTATTCCAATCCAGCATACCAGCACAAATACTGCAGCTATTATTGTGTAGCTAAATCAGAAAGTTTTGGTAGCTCCAGATTTGGAAGAACTTTACACCAGCTTCAGTAAGGGCTTGACCAGCACTGGGCCTATGAAAATCTGCCTGTCTTGGTATGTGAGTCACATACTAGAGGAGGTGATTCATGTTAAGGATGACTTTGTGCAATATGCAAAGATTCTTTATGGTCTATACCAATTTTCTTTCAGTGGGGAAAAGTCTTCTCGTGAAGTAATTTCTTTTGAGAATTAACAATGGATGGAGTGTTTTGCATGGGCTTGAATATCTGAGTATCCTTTTACATTTATTTATTAAGATAATCATATGTTGGGTTATATAGCAGCTTCCCAGTTCATTAGTTTTTCCTTCCTCAGCAGCAAACTTAACATTTTAAATAAATTTGAATTAATAAATCAGATAAATATGCTAATGACACAGTAGGAATCTGTAAATATAAATGGTAAGTTCTTAAAGATCTGTGTTTTAACGTAACAGATGTAGGACAAATGTCTTTCAGTATTTCTGAATGGTGGAAATAGTGTTTAACGTTCCCAGTTGTCAATGTCACTTGCAGTAAGTGTGTTTCCAGAAAATCATACGGGAATTGTGGAATTGCTCAACTGCTTCAAAAAATCATAAAAGTTGATGAGATTTTTTTTCCATTGCTCTCACCTACTTTTTGATCCATTTAAAAGCAGATTATTATGGTGTGTAGAGAGGTTAGTGGTGCACTTAAATCTTGCATGCAAGTAACAGTTTTTCAGTGTATTTACTTGATATTCCGTTAACAGCCTAAACTGCTCCCCTGTTGCAAGAACAATGAGTGACAAGTACATGTGCAAGCAGTTAATTTCTATATTGTTTAAAAAAATCTTTAAAACCCCCCAAAATAACAGCCTAGTGTTGATTCTAGTATTAGATGAGTAGTATGCTAAGTATATTCAAAGGAGTGTATGAAGACTACCTATATTAATGCAGTCACTAAGACTGCTTGAAATTCATGTGGGCTAAGTTTCTTAAACATTGACTGAATTATTTTATTGCTGCTTTGAATTACAAAGATGGAGGAACAAGCTTTGAGAAATTCTTCGAATTTGGGTCTGAACATTTGTATGCTGGACTACGTGGAACTCTTGTCTTGGGTGAAGAGACACATCAAAAGACTTATTACATTATGATATATATAACAAACTCTCTCGGGAATCAGGCACTCTGCTATTCTGCACCACTCCTGAGAATTTACCTGGTTCATGCTGCTCATCCAGTAATACTTCCACCTCAGATCTCAGATAACATTGTCAAACACACTGCAACTATGACAGGATTCCTAAAGTGTACAATACAGTTGTTTGTAGACATGTACAGAAACAAGTAAATACAAATGTAAACAAACAGTCAGGTTTATCTCCATTTAATAAGCTCTTTGGATGTTTGTCATCAGCTGTCTGAGGATCTAGTTTCTGTACAACCCTGTATCCTCAATTTGCATTCATTGAACAGGACCAGGATTTCAGATTTTTTTTTTATAGGCTAAACCCATTATAGTCATATTGAAATCATTCCATTTCCTCTCTTCTAAAGGTTTTCTTAATCTTGAACTCAGTGAGGAAATAATATCAACTTCCACTCATCCCTCTTCCTGCTTAAGAAGTGATAAGGTTCCTAAGTCATGACCAGACTCACAATCCCAAATTTAGGTTATAACAAATCAACTAATAATTGATTTTTTTTTTTTTCTTAACTGGGATGTAGCAAGAAGAGTTTACCATCAAAACATTGATGTAAACTCCAGAAAGCTACATAGCAAAAAAGCATTGCTGTGTGGTGCAATGGTGATTGCTTTACAGCACGGATAAATGTAAACTGCTTATGGATAGGAAGAATTTTATTCATCAGTGTTTTGAAATGGATTTCTGGATGGAAGAAGGAATTCGGTCAGTTTCACTGGATTTGGAATGTATCTATATATAGTGATTCAGCTTCAAGCCAGTGAGCTCATCTAAAACCAGGACTTACTCAGATTCATAACACTTCCAAAATTTTGTGGGTAGGACAGGATGGGTCATTCTACTGCCTGGATTTTTAATACTTGGTCAGTCTCCCAGTCGCAGTTGCTATGTTTTATTGGTTTTTTGCTACTGAGTTCTTCTCATTCTTCTAATCTGTCTCATTTTTTTTTTTTTAAAGCTAGATCTATTAAACTAACTCATTGTAGTGACGTGGATTTTCTTTGTTTTAATGCATGTGATAAAGATAAGTCTATGTTGGAATAAAGTAACTGCTGAAAATCCACCTACCGAACATCTTTAGAAGACATTTCCCTCTAGTCATTTTTAATATATGCATGCATGAGAGTCTTGAGATGTTTTTTCTGTTTTGTGAGATATTTTTCTAATTGATTAGTTTTAAGAATGTTTTCTAATGAACTGTTATCACTATAATTGGAAAATAAATCAAATATGCAATGAGATTACTTAACTGTGAAACTTGAGTGCCATGCTGCTAATGAAGTTTGCAAAAGAAAATTCATCTGAGAAATTAATTTGAGAGCAACAGGAAAGGAATAGAATCTTAGTGTGTCAGCTCTTAAAAGGGTGTTCGTAAGCAAACACACATGTCCTCGTCTTTACCTTAGGTGATTCTGGCAAAGTAGCTCTTTTCTGTCACAGCTTGCTTCAAAATAGATTAAAGACCCATTTTGCTGGTAGGATTGTCTCTTACGAAGATTTTCCCCAGCATAATTTTGAAATGCAAAAGCTTAATATCTTTATACTCTCTTAATATAAGCTTATATTTTAGCATTTTTCTGAATGCATGGCCATCTAAAGACTCTTAAGTTAATGCTAGAACATTGAGGAAGAGGGATTTAAATAGAGTTTTCAGTGATACATAGTTCCTCTGTGAAGCATCATGTAGACCATTTGTCTGATTGTTGAAAAACACCCTAATGCAACTGAATTAGTTTCTCTAAAAAGTAAACATCTGTTTAAAAAAGAGATGTTATGTCTGAATACTCTATTTATAATGGTTTGTGACCTTTTTAGAATAATGCTTGCTTGTTCCTGTTTTTACTAGTAATCTGAATGTTTTGCAGGAAATAACTAGCAGAGGGCGACAATTATCTCTGCTGTCAAAAAACCCCCACCAAAACCACATTGAAATCGGTGTGAATGTAACTTGAATCAAAAGAGATTGCACAAAGTTACTGATGAACTAATGTAATTGTATGCAGGTCTGGATCAATGCTGATGGTGGCTTGCAGTTTAGAGTCAATTGTACTGAAGTAGTCCATAAAGGATTAAAAGAGAGTCAGGAGTTTGTTGAATTAAGTACAATAGAGCTCCCAACAAGAAACACTCCCCACAGAAGACTTCACTTTACTCTTTTGAAATAAAGTCAGCCAAATCAAAGAACATGCTTATTTTGGAGGGAGGCCTTGGGGGTGTGTTCCATTTATTCTATTTTCTACGGAATAACTATTTCAAAACAGTTACTGAAGTTAAAAATCTAAGTGTAAACAAACTTATCAAGAAAGTAAATAACTGTGAGAATGAGATAAAATTGAGCAAATATAAGAGTAGCAGCAAGCATTCTGCTCAAATTGGGTGTAGGGACTGCTACTCGCTTCCAGATTCATGTTTCAGTCACACATTTGAATGAACAGATAATAGTTTTCTGATCAGCTCAAGTATTTCAAACATATGGGCTGAAATGAAAGAAGATCTGGAGGCATCTTTGTAAGAAGCAGAAAAATAGACCATTATGTTAATGCGATATTGGAGCAAATAAAATAAGCATAACTTATTAAAAAAGAGGTAAATTAAAGTAAGCAAATAATATAGATTCTTAAAACAAGAGGAGAAAATCAAGTAGTATACAGTAGAAAGTGGGAGCAAGACTTTGAACAAGACATTCATTCAGTGTCTAATTTTTTATTAAGTCAAATGGACTTTGGTCCATTATGGTGTGATATGTAGGGATCAAGGAAACCAACAATAAAGGGAGCATAATCAAGACTATGAAAAGAGTTTTGCAGATAGCAAAATAACTTTGTGTTATACAAAGCATAAATGTAGACTAAATTTATGTGAAGGAAGAGAAAATTAAAAATTATATTGTCATGGTAATGACAGAACTGCAGATACAAGAAAGTAAGATGATTTGGGAAGGATGCAAGGAGTTCAGTTCTAGGTATGTTTAGACTAGTGATGAGTTATGCAAGAAGATTTGAAATGCAATGGAAGTAGTATTTCAGAGTAGCTCCATCCTTGAAAGTAAGCCTTACATCTTGTATTGTCATGCAGAACTCAAGATTATTATGTTATATTATTCAAGTATGTATAAATACTGAAGTATATGTTGTGCATGAAATGCTGTCCCGTAATTAGAAGTATGATTGTGGGCTTTTGTTAGACTGGTACGTTAAGCTAGTTCAGGATGAGAAACCTACATTTTGACGAAGGCCACCAGTATAATTCCCATGATCTACTACCTGACTTCCCCCCTTTTGCACACCCCCTAAGGGGCACATGTGTAAGGAGTGACAATAACCCTTTAGGCACTTACCATATTAGCGAAATGGAGACCATGCTAGACTGTGTGTTATTGCGGGATGATGTATATATACATAGATTTGGTGCTTGACATGGCTGCATGTTGAGCATGTGAAAGGCACACTGTATGACAGTGGGGGCTACAGCACACACAGTTCCTGTCTGGCTTTGTTGTGTCCATGTGGCCTGTCCCAGTGAAAGGACTGAGCACCTCTTGTCAAATCTGTGCAGAAGAAAACTTTATGCCAGTGAGTTTTTTTATTCCTTTTTCAGCATTATTTTCCAGATGTAGAATAACTGAGTGTTTGCTGGTTCAGTTTTCAAGTAGCAGTGGTATCTAGCATGTACAGGTATTTTATTAAAGTAATAATAATATCACATGTAGAGTAACTGAAGGCAAGGCTGCACACGTTCAGGTCTGTCATTGTATGTTCATTGTGATGATCTCTTCACCTGAAAACAAAAGTGTAGGAAAATGGTGTGCATTAGTAAGTTTATTGTTTTATAATGACTGACAAGTATAGCTAAGTCATTTTATTAATAACTGAAGAAAACACCTGTGCTGGACAAAATGCATATATGTTCAAATTTGTATTTGTTTGAATGTACCTTGAGAAACTGATGTCATAGTTACTAGTAATTACCACCGTGATCTGGAAGAGCATTTTTAAAGCGGCTGTCTAGTACACACAACAGCCATAAATAGATGAAAGTGGATTGTTAGTGAGGTCACAATTCAGTAAGCAAAGCAGTAAAATTCATCAAAAACTGCAAAAGATTTACTTAAGTAGATGTTTTGGAATTGTGTTGCAGTAGAAAGTACTGGTAGGAAATACTGAATACTCAGGATGCATAAAAATGTTCAGGTGAGTGTGTATTTGGATTTGTTTTCTCTTATGAGAACAAACATATTAAGAGATTAATGTAAAAGCTAGCTGATGGATGCAGAATCACTTAATCTTGGTAGGATGTACACCTATCCAATAGTAACAGTTTGATTCAGTTCACAGATCTGCTGCAAGTAGGAGAAACTGCACACAAAAATGCAGTTGAACTGAAAGTTTTGGACAAATACATAGGATTCATTACAAACTTTGCTTACAAAGCACAGTCATTGAGAACTGTTGAAGAAAAAAGGGAAAATGACATGACATACAGCTGTGGGTTGTATTTTAAAAGATTTTTAGGTACTTCTAAATTCCAGTGTACAGCCTATTAAATGGAATTAAAGAGAAGCCATAGGGCTAGTCTTTAAACAAATTTAGTCTTATTAAAACAGCAGGAGTATAGATCCAAAGGGTTTATTGGAAGATATGCTTCCTGTGTTTCTGGGGTACAGGATTACTTTCTGTAGTAAAGTTATTTTTTTTACTGTATTCACCCCAGTGCTGTGCAAGTACTTTATGTTAATTAAAGTAAATACTCAAGATTATTGCATTTGAATCCTCCTCGACTCCACACTCATATTTGTCTACTTAATATATCGTAGAACAGTAAGGTTAAATAAATGCTTTTTGCACTTCAGCAACAGTCCTAATATGTTCTAATATTATTCATCATGCTTGCAGGTCAGTTGGGATGAAAGCGGTTGCCCACACATGAGTCTTACTCTTGTGGTTGACATTCTCATCATACTGTAGGAATGCGGTTGTCATTTGTTTCTTATACTGGTATCTATTACCATAGCATGTGGGTGTCTGAAATCATGATCTCAGAGTGATGCAGGTCTTCAGGTAATGTGCCAATCTCATGGTGGTCTTGGAAAAATACGACAAGCTTTGAGCCATGTTATGTATGGTTAACTATGATTTATAGGCTTAGTTATGGAGATTCAATGCAAGGAGTAGAATACTATGGTAACAGGCTGACACTAACCTGTACTGCTGAGTAAAAGACTTCCACATTCGGAAACCACTTCTTTTTTTTTAATGTAGGTGACTTCATGTCTAAGTTAGGCTTTGCTGTTGCAGAATGCTTACTCTCCAAGTACAACAGTCATTGTTAAGGACTGTTTCCATGCTGAATTACAGGGATTTTTTCTATAATTATATCATGTGCACTGCAACTGTATTTAGTAGATTCCAGTCTTCTATTAAAAAGAAAAAAATACAACCCAGGAGTTTTTCAATACTTGCTTATTTATTTTGTTTAATTCTCAGTGTGTTTGTCCTTCAGTGTATTCTGTTATGCTTTTACAAAGTGTGGGGTTTGTAGGGAGGAAGGCAGAGGAAGGGGTGCCTTCAGAAGCAATTAATCTACTTCTAATAGAGTTGCTTAAATAGTTCAGATGAATCATCCTCTAGCATGCCTGTTTCTCTCCACGGTCTATGGAATGAGTCCGAGTGACTATCTGAGACAACTAACTTTAAAACTAGAAAAAGATAGGTGAGATGAACCTGTCCTTAGGTATTGAAACAATGGTGGTTGCATGGGTAATCCCAGAAAATTTAAACCTCTTTTCAATTTTGCTTATTTTTATTCCTCTTATTTTTCTGTCATAGGTCCTGATGTCTTTACATGAAATGTTCCCAGCAGTGCATGCAGCAGAAATGGCTGTCCAGAGAAACCCACGTTCCTGGGATGCCTGGCAGACTTTGGGACGTGCCCAGCTTGGGTTAGGAGAGATAGCACTGGTAGGAAAATGGACAACATTAATATTCTAAACTTGGAAACCACATTGTCTGAATTGTGTGTGAGAGAATGGAAGTACAGAAATACCAAGGTAGCTGAATATCCTTATGTAACCTGAAAGTAGGCAAGGAAAAAGGTTGTTGTTAATTATCTCCAGTATTCCCTCTACTTTGTTGTTTTTCACAAATGCTTCCTGTGTGGTTTTGTTGCTGGGCTTGTGGAAGACCTGCCTAGCTCAAAGCCTTTCGTGTTATATACTATATTTATGTGGTAGCTTTATGCAATAGATTAATTATGTTGACATAACTGCACGTACTACATTCTGGGTACTGTATTGCTACAGCGCAGCTCACCATAGTTTAAAGATGAAGGTACTCTGAAGTCCCAGTTGATATTCAGGCTCAGGTTTATACATGCCTGCTAATAAAATTCTAATATCTTGTTTTCGCTGTCTCCTACTCTCCTGTGTCAGGTGCAGCAAATTATATGTGCTCATTCATGCTTTCGTCTGGCTCCTTGACCCCAAATGGTGGCTGAAGTTGGTTCTTTCCGTAATAAGACAGCAAAAAGGCTGGGATGCTCTGCAGTAGGTGGAGTGCACCTTTTCTCTAGCTGCAGCTGTATGCCATGGTGCTGTCTTGGCTGCATGATGGGACGCAAAGGGAGACTTCCCCCATGTCAGGTCACCCTCTGCCTCCAGGCTATACACCTATAAATGATGTAACATACCGTTTTCAGCTAGTTAGTGTGGAAACATAGTGAGTGAACTTCTTAATTCAGACACGATCACAAAAGTCCATTAGAAAAATAATTCATCATGAGCTCTCAGATAAAAAAAGATACTGTTTTTATTTTATTTCTAATAGAGGTAGCTGTGTGCTGGTTTGATACAAATACTTTTGTAATTAATTTAGAGGTTTTTTGCAAAGTTACAATGTTTGGATGGAAAATTTTCAAGAATAAAAATAATTATTTTTTGGAGGGAGGCTAACAGATCATGCAAAACCAGTTTCTTTTTAAAATGTAGTAAGGAGCAGTATTAAAAAAGAAAACCAAAACCCCAAAAAACCCAAATGATGAGACTAACATAAGACAAAAGCTGTGTGTTGCAGATGTGTAGTGTTCTACCATATGTTGTTGCAGTATCATAATATATCAAATATATATAATTATACCACCAGGTCTGCTGACTAGATCCTATAAGCTTCATCTGCATTAGCAAGTCACATCACACCAATAGGAGTGGATGTCTTGAGTTAATAGTGCTGGGGTCCCAGTGTCCACATTATATTCATTTTGTTTTACTTCAGAGTAGCTCTGTTGTTTGGAGCACTTCAGGTGCTCTCTTGGAGTGCATTTTTGAGCTTAATCGGAAAGGAATCCAGTTTATGTAGTCTGAGACTATTCCATGATGCAAACCAAAGCATTTTAAGTGGGAACAATCAGAGATTTGCATCAAAGCACATTATTAATCTGAAACAAAACACTACTATAGGTGCTCCTGTAATTGTTATATTGGCCTTACTGTCTGTGAAGAGAGAGGGGGGAGGAGTTATCACCGGGTAGTTTGCCCTCTGAATATTTTTGTCTGTCTCTGTTTGCATAGGGAGCCCAGAGGTGGGTAAGCTCCTGTTGGTGTCTCCAGTGCTTTAGTGGAGTGTTTTTACTGGGTGTTTTTACTTTTTTGCCCTTCTGTCTTTAAGGCATATTGAATTGCCTTCTGGTGAATATGTTCTCGTGTACAAAGAATAACTTGGGGAGTTATTCTAAAATGTAGATAATGTTCACTATTTATTTTTGAACCAAGCAATTTTTAAGGAATCTTAAAAGGTTAAGACTGAAAGAGTCTTAAAAGGTTAAGTGATTTCATAATTATTGAACCTGTGGAGGCTGCTTGACCAGGTGATCTAAGTCATAATTACATTGTTCCCATTAGCCTTTCATTACCATGATCTTCTAATTTTTCACTGCATTATATTTTTACAGAGAAAAGTTAATAAAGCATAAATGTCAGGGCTTTTTAGTACTGTTTGAGATTTAGGAATTACTACCCTTCTCAAGAGCAGCTTCTTCTGTTTCTTTGTTTCATTTCTTCCCCACCGATGTCTGTCTTCACTACCCATATCCTGCCAAATGGTCTCTTGTAAATATTTTTATTGCTTCACAATGAACGATGCACTTTTCCTTAGAAAAATCAACTTACTGTATTTTAATTTCAAGTTTCCCAGGTTTAAAGTACAGCTTCCAAACAAATCTAATTTTATTATGAGCTGCATAATATATTCATTTCTTGCAAACAAAGAAAGATTTGGTTTGGTTTGGTTTGGTTTTGTCAAACTTGTGACAGAAAGAGTGAGATAAATTAGCCCCTTTTTATTTAGCTTTTACAAAAGCTGTTTGCTCTTTTTTCTAAATTTACTAAATAGGGTAATTCAACAGTAATACTTAAATGTGAGCAGGCAGAACTTTATTTCTGTAAAGGTAGAAATTCCTTAAATTCTATAGATCAATTTGCAAGACCACATCCAAGTAAACTTTGCAACGTGAATGTAGAAACTGTAGAAATGTAGTCAGGCTTGCAAAATTTCTCTCATTTAATTGTAAATGATTGTTTTTATAAATTATATTTACTGTATTGGGGATGACAACTTAAGCAGTAACAATTTCACACTGATATCTTCATTAGAACAGTTCTTCCCATGAGACAGAGTGAGTCCCACACTTTCATTAAACAAGCAAACAAAAAACCAAAACAAAAGCAACATTGGGGGGGGGGGGGGAGACCAACTGAAAATGACTGAGTCTCCCACTTTGGAGAAATTCATAAACCATTTGGACGTGGTCATGGGCAACCAGCTTCAGGTGGCCCTGCTTGAGCAGGGGGTTGGCCCAGATGACTGTGGAAGGTCCCGACCAACCTCAACCATTCTGTGATCACCCCGTTGTGGGCTGGGGCCTCCGTGTCAAACCTGGAGTACTGAAGATTACACAGTTAACTGGGCAGATGTGTAAATATGAACCAATTGTGCATGCTTTTTGTTTGATGATTTGAAGGATGTGGTTTGCTGTATTGTTACTAAGTAGTTAGTGGTTTAGCAGTCTTAAAGTGTGATACTACATTTTGTAAAAGGAATCAAGCCTTGACAATATGAATCCTCAGATCAGCCCTTTTATTTCTCTTGAAAGAAGTAGTTTTAGGTCTTTTACATAATGATGGGAGCAATGTACTAGCAAAGAGAGGAATTACTGCATTTTATTGAAATCCAGCTAATTAACATAACTAATTCTGAATTTGAGAGAATTTTTCAACATGTTACTAATGTAAATGTGTAGAAACATAAAGATTTTGGTAATAAAAAGGAAACTGATGGTTGGCGTTCCATTGAGAAGCAATCAAATCTGTGCTTCAGATTGTGTTTCTGTCAACTTGAGGGGATAAATAACTCAGATTTTATTTTTATAGATTTATGTGGGATTAAAATATTAAATTACACTGCTGTGGTAATCTTCCTTCTAAGCACAACAAAATGTGTGGATTATTTTATAGTGATGGAATATTTAACTTTATTATTATATTAATATAGTCGATACCTATTTTTCTTATATGCATAAATAAAAAGGAAAAGAGGCAATGCAATTTTTAAAATTGCTATTTGTTTTATAGTTTTGGCCTGGAATTTCTTGTTATTCCATTTACAGTTTTTGTGTCACACTTTAAGTGTTACTGCTTTTGTTATCAGGATTTGATAAAGGATAATTCTTTTGAAAATAAAACATGTGACAGGGCATATTTCTGTCCTGTCAACTCCATCTTGAACTATACTCCAGCCACATACACATTCTAGCACATAGTATTTGGGAAATATTAAGTTAGAGAGAAAATAAAATGCTTTGTCAGTTAAAGTGGGGTTCTGCTAAATTCCTTTCAACAGCTTTAAACAGTCCTACCCAATTATAGGTAATACCCAGTAATACTAGCTTCCCCAGAGGTCCTGTGTTAGTGCTGCAGTCTCCAGCTACTATAGTGTAATCCTTTTTTTTTTAAATTGTTTTTACCACTGTTGGAAGTCATAAATATATTTTGATAATCCACCTAATGATTTTTTTTAATGCATGAAAATATCTTCTACTCAGTGGTGATTTTTATTTTCAGTCAAGAAAGCAGAAGGGCAAGCAAGTCTCCGAAAGTTTAAATGCCCTCTCTGCTACATTTCTATCAGGGGTACTCAGTTCTCGCAAGCGTTCCCTACTGACTTAGCTGGCACCTCATGATAGTTACTCTTCTCAGATGCTGAGAACTTATGAGGCTTTAACCATGATGATGAAGTCCATCTTCTCAACATTTAAACCTTGTAATTACAAGTGTTAGCTAAAACAGATGCAGAGTGTCTGACAAACTGGAATTGGGGAGAAAGTTGTTTTACCATTATTGTAAAATTCCTTGTAATAATTTTAGCAGTAGAATTTGGTAGCAGAGAGGTAAATGTTTTCAATCCTTCTGGATTTTCCTGATTTACAAGTTAAGAGCACTTATATCACTTCAGGCTTTATTTTGTTGGTCTAAATATGTCAGTTTCTAGGATGGGATAGAGTTTTCTGTTCCCTCAATCGTCCTGGATTATGTCCGTGCATGTAGTAGAGCATAGCGTACAGATCTCTATGGTAGAAGCAGCCTGAAGCAGTGACTTCTGCAGAGCATGCTGAAGTGTCTTGCAGGGATGCTCATGGAGGTGTAAAGGCAGACAGGCAGTGAGTGTTGTGAGGACAGAGGGCTGGGAAGAAGTGAGTTGGTGCAAAAGGAGATCTGGGAAATGGGAGTACATCACCAAAGCAAAAGAAAGTGCAAGACAAAGATAGAAACATCTTCAAAAGAAGAGGAAGAAGGAAGCTGTGGAAGTGAGGAAGCGGCACCCTGAAGAGAAACTTGAAGTGGACACACTGGCTGACAGAAATTTTCTGAAACTCTAGCCTATACAGATATGTGTGCCTGGGACCAAAGAAACTGGGGAGATCTTTTTCTATCAGTTGCTGCAGGCCATTACGTTCCTATCCTCTTCTCATGCCTCCAGGCTCAGGCATGTCCTCTGGCCTCTGGTGCCAGCCAGGCACTGCACCCCAGGGAGGACGTGTGCTGAGTCACCACTGGGGCTGATGCATCTTCATCTGTGCTGCATATATTCTCTGCAGTGGAGAACCTCCAGCACAGCAGAATTAAGCTAGCATTGTCTCACAGACGTCTACCAAATGGAAACAAAGACTTCTGTGGGTTTATTACCTGACCAAATTCCAATGGCTGTAAGGCAGAAATAAGTCTTTCACATCTGGAAGATTGCCTACTATGTTTCAGGCCTTTTCTCCAAAACATGAGAGCACCAGAACCTTTGAATAAAATGGTTTTGTAAATGTAAGAACTGCAAAATGTTAAGTGTTCACCTCATTTTTGAAGACAGAATTATTTTTCCTGAAAAGAAATTTCCAGAGAGAAAATTTTTATTGAAAAGAAGAAATAATCTGAACAGAAAAGTTGCATAGAAAAGTTCAGCCTGACAGTTTGAAGTTAAAATAGGTAAGATGTTTACCATTCAGATTATATCATATAAACCATTAACTAGAGTGAAAATATCTGAAATAATTGGATTTTTTTTGTTGTTGTTTAAAGAAGAGAAAGGTAATGGGGAGTCTTTAAATATACTAAAATTTCCTTAGTGTCACTATGGTAAAGGTTTCCATAAAAATTAGTTAGTTGTGTTCATGGTGAGTAGTACAAGCAGTAAGACTTAAATGCCAATAGAATATTACCATAGAATCATAGAATGGTTTCGGAGGGAAGGGACCTTTAAAGGCCATCTAGTCCAACCCCCATGCAATGGGCAGGGACATCTTCAACTAGATGAGAGCTCTGTCCAACCTGGCCTTGAATATTTCTAGGGATGAGGCATCTACCACCTCTCTGGGCAACCTCTGCCAGTGTTTCACCACCCTCATTGTGAAAAATTTATCCCTCATATCTAGTCTGAATCTACCCTCTTTTCCTTTAAAACCATTACCCCTTGTCCTATTGCTACAGGCCCTGCTAAAAAGTCTATCCCTATCTTTCTTATAAGTCCCCTTCAAGTACTGAAAGGCTGCTCTCCTTGGAGCCTTCTCTTCTCCAGGCTGAACAACCCCAGCTGTCTCAGCCTGTCCTCACAGGGGAGATGCTCCACCCCTCTGACCATTTTTGTGGCCTCCTCTGGCCCCGCTCCAACAGGTCCATGTCCTTCCTGTGCTGAGGACCCCAGAGCTGGACGCAGTACTCCAGGTGGGGTCTCATGAGGGCAGAGCAGAGGGGCAGAATCACCTCCCTCGACCTGCTGGCCACGCTGCTTTTGATGCAGCCCAGGATACGGTTGGCTTTCTGGGCTGCGAGCGCACATTTCTGGCTCATGTCCAGTTTTTCATCCACCAGTACCCCCAAGTATTATGCTGGATGCTGTAAAAAAACCCCATATTTAAGGATCCTTAAACACAGAAAAAGGTTACTTGTAGATATATACCTATCTTCACTAATGGACATCCTTTGAAATGGGTGAGATGGTGTCTGTCAGATGGAACATAAAGGCCTAATGCAAGCCTTCAGGGTAGATGTGAACCTCTGCATAACTTCTTAAAATGCTCCTTTACCTTTTTTAGGAAGTCACTGCATACTGACAATTACTAGGTCCATGTGTTACAAAAACATGTCATAAAAAGTGTAGTCTGATCAAAACTGCTCTTCACATTTGAAAACTGGGCAAACCAGTAGAAGAGATTCTGCTCATGGGAAAAATGAAAGATTGTTTGCTATGGAATACCCTATAGTGAGATGAAATGTAAAATATTTTGAAAATACGAATTCTTCAAATATTGTAATTCAGCAAGCAGGAACATCTTGCAGTAGATTTTATAGTACTCTTCCCTACAGAAGCAAAAGCAGATATGTGAATACGTATCTATTTAAAATCCCATAGTCCTTACATGCAGGGTCTCTAAGACCACAGCTGCCCTGAGGCTAGAAGTATGAAGTTTATCTAGTGCCACCACATTTTCCTGTAATGCCAGACAGGCAGTTGGAGAGGATCACTTACATCTCTATCAGTGGGAGATTTAAAAGTAGTACTGTTATTTTCTTTTCTTCTGTGTTAATAGAAATTAATGGCTGTGGAAGTAGTGGCAACATAAAATTTTATGTGGATGACAATTCTGTGTTTTTCAGCGTTACATTGCTATTTTAAAATTAATCCCTCTGATCTTCTGCAGCACTTGAAATTTACTTTCTTTTTTAATTTTTATTATTTATTTATAAAAATGTCACACACAAAGTCTTTCTTCTAGTAGATTTACAAAGGTGATTGTTTCGTGCTGTATTGTATGAATCATCCAGGCATCTTCTAAGCTTATTAAATGTTACCTTATATTTGATTACTGTGTTTAATATTGTTTAATGTGCATGAACGTAACTATATAGACAGGTTTTAATTAGGGGTTCTCTTTCATGGAAAGCTTAAACTAGATGGTGTTTGTTTATATTTTGTTTTCAACAGAAATACAAAAAAAGAGCATTTAGTGTGTACTTGTAGCTCATCTACCCCTGGAAATTAAAAGCTAGCAAAGTTGAATAAAATGACACTGTTTTGCAAGGATTAAACTGCACTCCTCCTTCTGTTTAAAGTTCAGCATGCTCCTACACTTCAGAGCTGGCTGTGGACCAATAATAAAGTTTTTTTTTTTTTTTCCTGGAACTGAAAGGCTGCCTATTACAATAGCAGTAATACTGATAGCATAATCAGCATTTCTTAAATCTGATTTGTATCTCTTGTCTGCTGAGTTCACGTCATACGGAAATTATATATTAATCTGTGCCAGCAGAAGGATGAATTGGCGGTTTCCGTCAATGCAGATGAAAAGTTGTGATTTTTCAAATTAATTTGCATGCTTTAAGTATTTCTAAATTGCAACAGAATATGGAATTCGATGGTTGCTCATATATCTTTAAAGTCTTTATATGCAAGTTGCTAGAACTTCTCCCAAATATAATCCAAATCCATATCATCACTGTTTTCCGACCCTACAGGAAGGCTTCTGTACATCGTCATCTAATAGTTTGGTCACCCAGCTGGCCATTTCCATAACTGACCATACAGTTGTAAATGTAAAATACACACATGCCTGTGTGTATATACGCATAAGTCTGAGTAGATAAGGTTAGTCTTGACCTTTTCACTGTTAATATAACTATAAACCCTACACAGTTGTAATTCTTGGTCTAGCATTTCTCCAGTATTGTAGCAATCTCTTCTTATTGCCAAATATCACATCAACTGGATTAGACGGTCACATTTTTTTATGTTTAACAACAATGGTGTTGAGTATTTGTACTTGTGGAACTTTTCCCAGTTGGGCTGAAAGACAGGAGAAACAGTATCAACCATACCTAATTGTGTTAATATTACATGGTTTATAAGATTATAGTTCTTTCTTAGAGCAACTCTCCAAGTTGGGAGTTTATTTGTCTACTTTTGCCTGTTTAGGTAAATGTGTTTGCAACCACAAACCTATTACAGAAACTGTTTATCATGGGGATAGGGTTACTGTAGTATTAGGTCTGTATGTGAAATGACTACATGCTAATTTAAAAGCAGCAGTATTTGTGATGCCTCAAATCCCAGTCATCCCTTTTCTGTATTTCCTTAAACCATATCTGCTTTTGCTTTCCCATGCATCTGATAATAGGAGAAAAGTGGGATAGAAAACCGTCAAAACAAAAATTATTTTTGCTTTTACCTTTTTAATTACAATATTATTTTTCACATGTGAACTCTTATTTCCGCCCTGGTTGCCACGTACCTGATTTGTTCATGCTTTCTTGGTACTTACAGACGTTTGTATGCATAGTTGTTTGGGGGTAGTGCTGCTATTGAACTTAGAGCTGAGGAAGGATTGTTCCGCTGAAGACAGACTGGAGTAAAATCACTTTTGTCTTTGCTTGAATGATGTACATAATTTTTTTCTATTGTTAATTTCTATGATGAAATACGTAGGCTTTAAAGTTTCCAATCCTTGGTTTTTCCCTATTCTGTTTATAGGCAATCCGAAGTTTCCAGGTATCCTTACACATCTTTCCAATGAACCCTGAAGTATGGAAGGAGGACCTTTCCTGGGCAAGAAAACTACATGAACAGCAGAAGGCAACAAAGACTGAGGCGGTGCAAGCACTGGCAAAAGAAAAAGAGCTCGCACAAGAATCAATCCCAGACTATGACTTTGAAAGTGATGAAATTGTGGCAGTCTGTGCTGCCATCGCAGAGAAGGAGAAAGCTCTTTCGGCAGCTAAAACGGTAGTGATTGTGTCTGCTTCAGGCACAGTAGAGACTGTTACTGAGAAGGAGAGTTGTCCTGCAACTCCTGATGAAACCCTTTTCATCAGAGCCCGATAGGGCTGCCTTATGGGTTGCCAGTACTGTTTTAAGAGCTAGTGTTATTTATTGTATTGGGCTTGCTTTGTTTTTGTTTTTTAAGCAGTGGGAAAGCCTACAAAAGTTAAAGAAGTGAAGTTATTTTTCTTTTGGAAATTGAAAAAGCAATGACCTGAGTTATTGTTCCATCCGTATTTTTGGAGAAGAAAGCCAAGAGTTGATTCTAAAAATCTTATCAACAAGTGTAATGCTAAAATGCTTAACTACATTCTAACAACTGCTCTCATCTTTCTGTATTTCATAATTTTACAAGTTAATGTCTACATTTTCCCAGTAATTAATAAGCTTTTATTTAAACTGTAAAAGAAAAAGGGATTTTTTAAAAATCTATTTCAATCCTTATTCATTAACATTATTTATCTTCCAGTTAAAGTGTGAACTGTTCTCTGTTACTAGAAGTCTTTATTTTCATTAAGATTACTTTTTGTATGAGGAAGCTTCCTATGAAGCAGAGATGTATTGTTATTTTGCTTGTGTGTGTGTGATAGATCTGGCATCTGATTTGTAGTCAAATGAAATCAGTAGAAACCTTTATATTGCTTTCATAGGTGAATGGGTTAAATACTTTCTGATGAGATGAAAGGAGATGCTATATCAAACAAACCCCTGAATACTTAGTAATTACTAAATGTTTCACCAGAAGAAAGAACATTCAGACTGAAACTGGCTTTTCTTTATCTTGAGTGCTGTGCTACAGACATCACCAGAAGTAAAATGGTGGGAGTTGGAAATAGGTATGTCTGAAGTGTATTACATTTAGCCTTTTCTTTCCTAGTGAGGCTAATCTGACAAAGGGAGTCAATTTGCTTTTCCTCATTCTTACAACCTGCCATTTAAAGTATGTTCTTAGTGAACCAGTTCTTTAGGACAGAATTGCCTCAGTCTCCCTTGTTGTCCTTTTTGGATTTTGGATGCTGTGGTGGGTATTCACATTGTGTTAACTTAGAGGCATAATGTAGGAGATTTGTTTAATGTTCACCTTTCTTTAGGGGAAGGTGGCCGTTGGTTCCTTACACGTGCAGTTCAGAGAAACAAAGTCAGGCTGTTTCTTTGATGTGCTCTGTGCTGAGACTGCTCTCTTTTCATTTTCTTGGAGACATGGTAGAGATGGTCGCCTCCTAACTGGCCTGAAAAAAATGGGTCATCTGAGAAGTTCCCGGAGAACCCAGGATTGGGAACGTCATTTCTACTTGATTTTGATAACATTTTGCATGATAAAAACATTTGCATAATAGTTTTGTAGACAAGGGAAACCTTTTGAAATGAGTCATCTTTGCATTTTTCATATCTGATTTCTATTTTTCAAAATAACACATTTTTAAAGGAAATAATGTTGCTCGAGAAGCATAGTGATTTTTGCAATAGAAAGGGTATTGTAGAAAAATTATTTATCTCATCATACTTTTAGTTGAATATCTTTATTTAAGTTAGAGACTTACAGTCTTTGCAGAAATGAATTATCCCTTTCGAAAACTTGATTGCCATGTTGTACTTACTAAGTTTTCATTAATTTTTGTTAGATTCTTCCTGAATATATTTTTGTATATATGTGAATTTTTAGCTCTGTGCCTGCACGCGGACACACAAAAAATTTACACTTTTTAACATCTCCTGAGTATTCAAACTAATTATAATTACAGCAACTAAAATATATTAAGAAATGTAAAACATCACCATGCTGCATTTTTATTTGTTCATTCAGTTCAGAAATAGATCTTAAATGCTTACTGAATAGGCATTTGATTAAGGTATTGTTCGATAGATGGTTTAAATTGTCCCTGTTGAAGAATTTCTTAATCTTATTTTTCCTAACACCTTAAATAATACAGTCTGTTCAGCCATAGGAAGAGTTAGTATGAGAAGGATTTCAACAGATTTCTTCAAAGAGGGGACATTCTCTGTCTAGGAAAGGAAATGTGGGAGAAGCTGTAAGGTACGTTTTCATTTTGAAGGAGCTCAGCTATAATCCAACACATCTTTTCTTTCTTTGCGCTTTACACTTGCGTCAGTGTTATGTATTTACTCATACAGGATGGACTGCCTCCCTCCTTTCAGAAGTCCATGTTATCACAGAATCTGTTTCCATTGAAATGATTCACAAAATTCTTATTGACTTCAGCACTGCCGGGCCAAACTAAAGGAGAGGTGTACATCTATACCATCAGGCAGAACGGCCATGCTGGGTTTACGAGGTGGTTGTTTCTACCCTTTGTACTAAATGTGTTTTCTTTCTGATTAGATTAGGTTATGAATTCTAGGTATTGTCAGGACCATAGTGTCTTGTAGAGCACTGTAGAGCAGATAAGTTCTTCTGACACTGTTATTCTCAAACTGGGAAGAAGTTCAAAAATTGATGATTTCAACATTGTTTTTTGTACAACATGCCATGTTTTGCATGTATGGGATTTTTTGGATCTATTTGAATAAAATACTGACTTCTCTGCTGCTTAGTGATGCCTGTTTATTCTTTTGGTTGTAACAAGAAAAAGGGTTAGCATTGACCATTTTAGAATATTACTCATTTAATCAGTTGACTTCTTCTTGTCTCTGCTGAACATGTTAATGTGTTATAGTAAAAAAGAAAAAAGGACATCTCAGGAAAAATGTTTAATAAAAGGTAGTGCTCAGTGCTTTTAAACCTCTCAGGGGTATCCAAATGAGAGGGACTCAAAGGAGAAAGCCTTTGTTATCAAAAATAGGTTATCTGTGAAGCACACTCCCACTTTGTCAGCAGGAATTTATTTTTATTGTTCTTCATCATCACTAGTGGTAATGGCTGCAGTAGCTTCCATGTCTTTGCCTTCCCTATGAATCATATATTGAAATGCTGAAGTGTTGCAACATCGTTAAAGAGGAAATCTCAACAATAGTAGGTTAGGTGGATTAATTTTGCTTAATTTAAAATCTACAATTAAACATTTAAATATAATTTTTTCCTTTGAATATCTTTATATCCAGTGGAAAGAAATACACAGCCTCAGAGGGCCATTCATATGCCTTGTGTTAGATAAGTATCTTAGAAGGAGTTGAATCAGCCTCCCAAGGTGCCTAATTATTTCCATTGACTACAAAGGAAACTGAAGGTGACTGACTGACTGACAGTTAACTTCAAATGCTGAAACAGGGCAGATGAATTCCACCCTTACACACAGAGATAAGTATCTTTAAAAAACTAAACTGGATTACACTGAGAGAGAATAAATCCCTTCTGACAATACTAGAGGGCAAAAAAAGTATGGATCAGATAACACAACAATGGTTCTAATTTGTTAATACCATAATAGATAGGATTTTAAAAGTAGTTATGGAGGGGAAAAAAAGCAAATATAACAGTTTCCTCTACTCTTCTGGTTACTGAAAGTTGTCTTTGAATATCTGTGGTGTTGGGGGATCAAGATGAGAGAGGTAGCATTGGAAATTTACTTGGCTGTACAAGGTAAGTGTCCCCCAGATCCTAAAACCAAGGGGAAGGAGGTAAAAACTAATGTTCGGGGCAGGTGCTCTCTTAATTTATTTTGAGGTCATTTAATAGCTATAAGACTACAATAAGCGTAGTTAGAACTGGGACACAGGAAAGCAGAAGCATGTGGGCTTGGTTTATTGGCAGGTTGCAGACACCATGTGTTTATTGTAGGTTGGTATCATGTTAACATCATGTTCTTGAACGGATTGGAGTCCTTGGCCTGTGGTATCTCTAGAGAGGGCTAGTTTAGAATCGGGAGGAGCTTATGAGCATGGATGATTGCTGGATCCTGCCAGATGTGCTGGCGTGGTTTTGAGGGCTGATTTTCTAAGAGCTGCAACTTCAGGAGCTCTAAGGGTAGTGGAGGGTAAATAATCAAGGGAGAGATTAGAGGCGGGGAATGAGTTGACTATTTGGGTTCAGAAAGCAGGTGGTTTAGACTCCTGTTGGTTTCCAGATCCAATAAAGCTGGCAGGTCTAGAACAAGGCCTAGGAGTAGAAAGGTCTGGTGTTATTTAGTAGCTGTAATAGTAAATCTGCCTTAAGTAGAATAGATTTGCAGTTGTGTCTAGGAGCAGAACTAAAAACTTTGTAGAAAGCTTCTTGGTTAGGATGATGGCTTGTGCCATTTGAAGATAGCGGATTACATTGATTTTGTTAGTGCTTTGGCATTGCACCTATAGCACCAATTTGGGTTAGGCAGCACTAGTGTTGCAGAGAGCAGAGATGTATAAGCTTGATTTAAAGCAGGATCCTACAGCCCACCCTTATAGTCCAAGCCCTCTATCAGTATAGCCTACACCCTAAACCTGGGCCCAATTGTAATGCTAACTTACTGAACAGAGATTCAAATTAATGTACAAATTTTCATAGAAACCACTGTCTCCTACAGATACTGGCTGACATCCTACCTGTGGTGGGTAGATTCTCTAATCCATGCCAGAGGACAGGGGCTTAAATTGAGTTAGGGCTGGGGTTTGGGGCATGGTAATGGAGTACGAGGTCTAGTGGTACCTCTGAATGGAAAGAGTTCTGGGAAGCGGTGGTCTGGGACGTGTGGGCAGGACAGATGGCTGGAACTCGGTCCCCTGGTCAGCTGGAGAGGTCCCAGATGACTGGAAGTTAGCAAATGTGACACCCCTCTATAAGAAGGGTCGGAAGGAGGATCCAGGGAACTACAGGCCTGTCAGCCTGACCTCGGTGCTGGGAAAGGTCATGGAGCAGATCATCTTGAGTGCCATTACGCGACACGTGTGGGACAACCAGGGCATCAGGCCCAGCCAGCATGGGTTTATGAAAGGGAGGTCCTGCTTGACTAACCTGATCTCCTTCTATGACAAGGTGACCCGCTTAGTGGATGAGTGGAAGGCTGTGGATGTTGTGTACTTGGACTTCAGTAAGGCCTTTGGCACCGTTTTCCCACGGCATTCTCCTGGAGAAACTGGCTGCTCATGGCTTGGACAAATGCAGTCTGCTCTGGCTTAAAAATTGGCTGGACGGCCGAGCCCAGAGAGTGGTGGTGAATGGAGTCAAATCCAGTTGGCGGCCAGTCATGAGTGGTGTTCCCCAGGGCTCAGTACTGGGGCCAGTTCTGTTCAATATCTTCATTGATGGTCTGGATGAGGGGATCGAGTGCACCCTCAGTAAGCTTGCAGACGACACCAAGCTGGGTGGAAATGTCAATCTGCTGGAGGGTAGGAAGGGCCAACAGAGGGACCTGAACAGGCTGGATCATTGGACCGGGACCAACTGTATGAGATTCAACAAGGCCAAGTGCCGGGTCCTGCACTTGGGTCACAACAACCCCATGCAACACTACAGGCTAGGGGAGGAGTGGCTGGAGAGCTGCCTGGCGGAAAAGGACCTGGGGGTGTTGGTTGACAGCCGCCTGAACATGAGCCAGCAGTGTGCCCAGGTGGCCAAGAGGGCGAACAGCATCCTGGCTTGTATCAGGAAAAGCGTGGCCAGCAGGACCAGGGAAGTGATTGGGCCCCTCCCTACAAGAAGGACATTGAGGTGCTGGAGGGTGTCCAAAGAAGGGCAACGAAGCTGGTGAAGGGTCTGGAGCACAAGTCTTACGAGGAGCGGCTGAGGGAGCTGGGGTTGTTTAGTTTGGAGAAAAGGAGGCTGAGAGGAGACCTTATTGCTCTCTACAACTGCCTGAAAGGAGGGTGTAGCGAGGTGGGGGTCGGTCTCTTCTCCCTAGTAACAAGCGATAGGACAAGAGGAAACAGCCTCAAGCGGCGCCAGGGGAGGTTTAGGTTGGATATTAGGAAAAACTTCTTCACCAAAAGGGTGGTCAGGCACTGGACCAGGCTGCGTAGGGAAGTGGTTGAGTCCCCATCCCTGGAGGTATTTAAAAGATGGGTAGACGTGGTGCTTAAGGACATGGTTTAGTGGTGGACTTGGCAGTGCTAGGTTAACAGTTGGACTTGATGATCTTAAGGGTCTTTTGCAACCTAAACAATTCTATGATTGTGTAAGTGAGGGAGCAGGGCTGCCAGTCACAGGACTAGCAGGATGGAGTCAGGGAGACACAATTTTGGTATAAGAAATTTTTGAATGGCAAATTAGTGCCTTTTCTGTGAACACAGAGGACTGGAGAAGGTGGATGCAGTGTTGAAGACAGGCTGTTTCGGGGGTATATCATCTCTGGGGGCTGGGAGTGGAAGGGAGCTATGATGTGTGAGAAGGGAAGCCCTTTTGAATGTGTAGAAACTACTCATAATACCTAGCAGGAAAATAACCTTTTAACTTCCATGTGGCAAATTAATCTCTGCAAACCTGTAGCTCTATTTTATGAGGCTTGTTATGCTCAGGGAGGTTGAGGAAGATAATTCAGTAACATGTTTGTGGTCAGCATGGAGGAAGGTGCCGAAGCTGAGCGGGACTGTCAGGCAGGTGAGGGAGGCATAACAGTCTGTCACCCTAAACATAGGCACACTTGCCTTTTAGCCAGGCTACTTCTGAATGCCCATCTGTGTTTGCAACTAGGCAGTAGAGGTTCTCCCATTTTGTCTTTGTGCACTGCCATTGAGTTGTGGCAGCCAGTTCCAGTATTGCTCAGGAGACTTTGTAATCTGTGGGCTGGTTGGGAATCCTTGAGTTCATTACTGAGGGAATTAGTGTTGATGATGTTGTGTGCTGTGAGTCCAGTCCACTACTGACACACCAGCAATGCTGTGGGAAGGAGGAACACCTCAGGCTTATTGTACGTGTTTGCTAAGGGAAGCTAGAAGGTCACCTACTTAAGATGGTCTATTCTTGCCTAAAGCTCTTCCAGACCACATGAATTTCTTATCAGTAACAATGAGAAATAAGACTAATAAAATAATTTTAATAAAATAATAAAATTATTAAAAATAATAAGCCCTTGCTTATTTAAATACTTATTATACACTGTAGATGTTTAATTCTGTCATTGCATACGGTACCAGTAACACTGGTGTGCTGCCTTGGGCCAGCTGCAAAGGTGTGGCCCAGTCCTGGTATAGGTGGTGTGTCTGCCGGTGGCTGTCCCACCTTCCCGCTCCACCAGGTACTATTTCCTGTTTTGGGAAGTACGATGAGTGTATTCTATTTGTTGATCACTACTAAGCAACAGACCATAGTTAAGTGGTTTAATTGCAAATAATTCAGGCAGATCTTCATCTGTAGCTGCAGTAGGAACTTGAGTAATACTGTTCTACAGCTTAACTGGTGGAAAAGTGGCTACTGCTGCAAATATTTGTGTAGAGATTTAACTTCACTTTCTACACGTTCAACTGCTCCCCTGTGAAAGGAAAATAATGGAGCAGGCCTGAGGTTTAATTGAGTGCAGTGTTTATTTTTGTTTGTTCACATGAAGAATTTTCATGGCTCTATGTCAGTGCTCTTGAGGACATTTTTAAAGATGGCTGCCTCTTGCTGATGGTGATCATTCTGTGGTGTTTTGGAAACTTATAGAACAAAGCATGTTTTGACAGCAGTGGAACGCAAAGCATTCCAAGACGGGAGGCTTGTTAAGGTGAGGAGTTGGCACTGAACAGCAGACTCATATAAACTTCTGAGATCAAGCAGAACATTTCCATTTAATTGTGATCTCCAAAATTACTTCGGTCAATACAACTGCTTAAACATATCAACATAAGGCTCAAGATTACAATAAAGCATTTCACATGAAAACACTTTAAGCAGCATAACATGCTTAGTATTTGACAAAACATCCTCCAAATATCTGTACAGAATTATTCTAATAAACAGTGTTTCTGGAACAAGATCGAACCCTTACAACACAAAACACAAAACTCCTTTTTGTCAGTGATTAACAGCTGGTTTTGGCGATGTGTTTGCCATCAAAACTCTAGGAACAAATGATTTTCAAGGGCTGCAAGACCAGGATATGTTTCTATATAACCTATACTTCTAAATGAAGATTCTGCTTCCATGGTTTTGTACGTTTATTTGATGGAGTATCAGATTACACAGTCATAAAATTCTATTTACTATTTAAAGTAAAATGATAAATGTTATGAAAAAATACCTTTATTACATCAGTGATGCTTTAACTAAAGTGAATATTAAGACTATTAACCAGGGGTTGAAAGTTTCAGGCCCTGATACTTCTATATGTTCTTAACTTCACACGTAAGGAGTCTCCCTGGCAGCAGAGGGACTACTCTGATGGGCAATGTTAAGTGTGTGCCTAAGTGTGTGCAGAATGTGGGCCAAAGTACTCGGAGAGGCGCAGATGTGTTATACAGAGAAACGTTCTCAGCGCATAAATAAAATCTGGCTTTTTAGTATGTACATATACTGAAACAAAATATTCTTAACTGAAAGGATATGTTTTATTTTTTTCTCTTAATAGCGCATATATTCCCATTTCACTCAGAAAGTGCTTATGTATTCTCAGCTAGAGAATTATCTCATCAGCTGTGAATCTAGCATGGACAGTATATCTAAACTAAGAATGTCTTATCAGCAGGAAATACTGGGGGAAGAGAAGGCTGGCAATCTTACCTTGTATTAAAAAAAAACCTTCTCATAGAGAAGAATAGACTTTTAAATATTTTCAATCCTGATATATATACAACAGTAAAAATTCACATTTTCATGCTTTAGTGAGACACTTTAAAACCCTGCCCCAGGTAGCTCTCAGAGTAGCTGTATCCAGTTCCTAGCAGCTGCCTCACATTCAGCTCTAGTACCAGAAGCTTAAACTCTTGATAGCTGAGCAACCATGGGGACAGAAAACACAGTTCTACCAGATTTGGAAAGGGAAAGAAAGAAAAAAGTAAGTAATGGGTCATTCTATTTCCAGAGGCCCAGTAGCTCTCCTGTGTCCCAGAACAAGAAAAGGCAGTTCATGTTTCCAGTCCCATTAGACCTGCCTTGTACCTTTTCTGATGTCAGGGCCCAAGTGCAGTGTTTGTTCCACACAGTCCTCAGTAGTCTGAAAGAAATGTACCCATCACACGGCAAGAGAAAAATAGCCCTTTGGAGCACAGCTGAACCCCTCTCCCCTCGAATAGGCAGAACACCTATCTATTGCACCAGTTTTTTCCAATGTATCAGGAAGTATCCCCAGGGTTGATGCCTTTCACGGCTATCTATATAGACTTTTCTGATAAATTCAATGTCTCTGTGGGAAAGGTGACCTGCAGAGGGCTGCCCTTGGAGGTAGAGCTGGCCCTGCCACCAGACCTGATTTCATTCACTAGGAAGACGCTCTCGGAGTCCTGCCCCTGTGAAGAGTCTGAGGTCTCCGAGCTACGCAGTGTCCTTACTGACGTGGTGTCAGACTGGGCCAAGCTGGCAGTGGGACCTGGAAGTAGCACGCGACCCCCGAGACTGCTTTCGCTTAACTCTGGAGGGTAGAGCAGCGTTTGAGAGGTGCTGCTGATCTCCCTGAGCTCACGGGAGATGAAGGAGGGCGACTGACTTGACATGGCAGAGGAGGTTCTGCGGCCATCCACACAGTTGAAATTGCCTGCCGAGTGCTGCCTCCGAGCCCCTCCAATGCGGCAGAAGAGGCATTTGATCTTCTCAATGGCTTTCCTGAGCACAGTCTTGCGGAGGAGGATGTAGACCCACGGGTCCAAAATGGGGTTCACCGAGGCAATGCGGATGGCTTGCAGATCAGGGTTTTGACTCACATCCTTCACTGAATCTGGCTGGTACAGCTGGTTCACAAAGACACGGACCTACCCAAGGAGAAGGGGGAAGAGAACGACACAATTATAAAATTACATCAGGAACTCAAACTTTACATTTCAAAGCAGAGATCTTGATTTGCTACTGCAAGCTATGACAAGAGAAGAGGCTGGCAAAGCCAGGCATCTCAAATTGGCAGCTGTGAGTTTATTTTTGGAAATAGCAAAAAAATCAGAGACATGAATCTGCTTTAAACTGCCCTTCTTTGTTACAAGTAGGAAAGGAATGGCTCTTTCTCTCTCCTTCCCCTCATTATTAATCCTTGAATCTCCACCTTTTGGCTGATGTTTTTAAAAATTTCTTTTTCCTGGCAGAACTTGGGAGCAAAGATGTAGACCTGTATCCTACTTCCTTGGTGTACCTTGAGTCTTATGCTACCTGCAAAGACACATCTGACTGAGGAGACCTGGACAATCAGTTCCTCTAGCAAATGTCTTAATAATTGTTTGTTTAGAAACAAACTGAAACACAGATTATAATCCAAGTACACTAGACTCTGGAAACAAGTCCAGAGCTGTCGATTCCCAAGTTTAGAAACGCATTTTGCTGGCACCTGCCCTTACTGAAATTGTTTGCATACCCTCAACTGTTTGCTTGCTGCGGCATGGTTTGGAAACAAGAAATGGCAGGGGGGAGGAAAGGTCCCCCAGCTAGGAAATTTTTAACAGGTCAAGATGATGACATGATTGCAGCACTGGACTGGAGTGCTCCGCTCACCTACATAAGCCAGCATTTTGGTTCTACTTACAAAAGCACAAAAATACTGATGAAGTGGTCAAGAATTTAAGATGCTGAATCACAGAATCATAGAATTGTTTAGGTTGCAAAAGACCCTTAAGATCATCAAGTCCAACTGTTAACCTAGCACTGCCAAGTCCACCACTAAACCATGTCCTTAAGCACCACATCTACATGACTTTTAAATACCTCCAGGGATGGAGACTCAACCACTTCCCTACGCAGCCTGGTCCAGTGCCTGAATACCCTTTCAGTGAAGAAGTTTTTCCTAATATCCAATCTAAACCTCCCCTGGCGCAGCTTGAGGCCATTTCCTCTTGTCCTATCACTTGTTACTTTGGAGAAGAGCCTGACCCCTACCTCGCTACAGCCTCCTTTCAGGTAGTTGTAGAGAGCAATAAGGTCTCCCCTCAGCCTCCTCTTCTCCAGGCTGAACAAGCCCAGCTCCCTCAGCCGCTCCTTGTAAGACTTGTGCTCTAGACCAGCTGCTACATGAAGTGACTATTTAATTAGCAATTTTAGTTTATCATGCACAGAATTTAAGACTAAAGGATTCTGTCTTCTACACAGAAAGGTTTTCTTCAGCTTCTTGCTTTGAATCCACAAAAAAACCCTAGTCCCTCTCCTGGTTTAGAAGCCACTTCTGTAAATGCTACTGTGAGTAAGGCACAGTCCAATTTTTCATATCAATTGTTATCTTTCCAGTGTCACTAAGGAGGATGGCATCATATGAGTTTGTTATGTTGATCAATCTCAAATAGCTGTTCTCCATTTTAGCAAGACCTACGCAGTGTCCAATTATAGGAAGGCCTAGGAAAGCCACTAAAAAGAATTGATAATGGACGACGCTGTTCTCTTCATATTCCTTAAGGTAAGCCAAAATAAATCCCTTCATTATCTTCTTATCTGATACAGTAAAAATCTAGTAGCAAAATTATGAGGTTTTTAAAATATCATCCTTGACTCCTGAAATGCATCAAGTCTTGCCTAGCTAGGTGGTTACACACAAGGAAGCAGACAAGCATTTAAATAAACGAGCCAAACTAGAACAGCCCTCTTAAGTAATTTTTATTAGAAGTTCCGCATGTGAAGCTGTCCAAGTCTGGTGAAAAATTTCACAATTCTGTTTGGAGAAATATTCCTGCAGCAGGGCAATGTTGTGGCATTCGGCTTGTCAGAATTCAGAGATTGAGTGTGCTCCAAAGCTATCAATTAAGTATGTTTAAAATAACAGTCTCTCTCAAACAGACTGCCAAATCAATGATTGCCTACATTTTCTTTCTCAATACTTTTCTCTAGGTTTATGGGTAGCAAAACCTGCCCACAGAAGTAAAAATTTGGGAAAATCTTGAATTTATACAGCAATATAATGGTGAGAGTTTTATTCTCAGTTACTTTCCTAATGATTTCTAACACTGCAGATGTCTTCTTGGTAACTAATTTATTGACCTTATTTTTCTGTTAAGCCAAACATGCAATTCAAGTACTTCAAAGAGTGTTCCTATGCATATCGAACTTATTTTTATGGGTTTTTCTTTAATTAAGCTTTACTCGCTTTAAATCTTTTCATCATTTGTTTTATATGAGCCTCCTATCCGATACCCACCACGACATGATTCCATGCGTCACCAGCTGAGAGAAGACCAGCCCCGCCAGAGGCCAAAATTTTGGAATACCTGCCGTTCGGCTGGTACCGACGATTCCTTAAAACCGGCCTTAATTAAGCTCTCCTGCCATTTGCCGGCGGGGCGGGGGGGGCGCAGGGAAGTCCCCGGGACACCCTTCCCGCGCGCCGCTAGGTGGCACGGGTGGCCCACGGCCACGGCCACGCAGCAGCCACCGGCCACCACCGCGGCGGCGGCTCTGCCACCTGCCCGGCGCCGAGGGGCGGCCGCTGCAGCCCGGGGGGAGGCTGGCGGGTGGAAACGGGCGGCCGCCGGTTCACTCCGCAGGCGGGGAGAGGTCTTGTGGCTCCCGTTTGTCAGCCTGGGCAAGTAAAGCTGCTGGCGGCGACAGCGGCATGCCGAACCCGAAACTCGGCAGTTGGGATTGCCGAACCTGGAAGGCTGAAAAATAAGTTGACGCGGCGTTGTCTGGCACCGGCTAAAACCTGTTCTTGAAATACCGACTTGACCATTTGTGTGACACTTTTTTCCCCTCCAAAATGATAAGACGTCAAATGTATAAATATACAAAGGCCAGGTTTCCCCAGGGGATTTAACCTGTGCCATAACATTTCTTTCCAAATGCTCCTTTTCTTTTTCTGTACTGAGATCTCGTTATGCAGGGGAATACACCCTGAAAGGCTGCAAATGCTGGCCTATGTATTTGAGCAGCGGACCATCGGACAGGTGCGTGCCCTGAGAGCCAGGAGTTCAAAGGACTGAGGGAGTGGAGGCCTTCTAGCAGCTTATACGTCTAAATGCAGTCATTACCAGGAAGACCACAGGTGTGACAGGGAGGGGTATTTGCTGATAAATTCATCCAGATCGCAGAACCAGAAGGCACACTTTGAAGATAGCTGAAGAAGTACACAGTCCAGCTTTGGAGACCTTTTTTTTTTTTTTCTGCTTTAAACTTGGAGCTATAGTTACACGTCAGTGATTTAATAGTGGGATTGTTCCTTTGATAAGCAGCATATGAAATGTCACCTTTCTCCATCTACCTGGCAGACTTTATGGAAAGACAAAAAAGTCTTTCAGTGCTGACTCTGTGGCTGAAAAAGACAATTGCTAATTGCACAGCACAGCTTGCTTTATGTTATCTCTGTATGCCTTATTTCCTTTTGACAGAAATGCGGCACGTTTAGGTTAAAGATTCATAAAATGGACCTTTTTAGTGAAAACTTTGGACTGTACAAAACTGTTTCTGCTTCCCAGAAAGGTCTCATGTCTTTTATTAGAAGCCCCCCAGAATGCCAAATGCATTTATCAATTCAGACCTATTGCTGGGATTACATCTTAATCACAATAAGGTAAAAATTAATCTGCGTTGGAAAGTCAGTTTTATAATTACATACTGGTGAAACAGCATTTACTAATATATCATCTACAAGAACAGCAAGAAAGACATCCTGTCTTGGCCAGAAGTCTTCTGCTGCAGGACATAGCATGATAAAGGGTATTGCCTTGCATCTTCTAAGTAAGTGCCGAGTAAGTGGAATCCACTACTAAATTAGCTAATCTGATGACTGAATTTGTGCGATCTGAAATCCTAATTAAAGAAAGAAGCAAACTACCACAATTCAAATCTCAAAAAAAAAGAGTTTTGTATGTTAGATTTGTAGCTGTAAAATTCAGGCAGCATCTCTTAAAAGTACTAGTGGTTTGTTTGCAATTGTGTTAAAAAGTGCATAGCTCCAAGGAATGTTGAGTTTAAACTCAAGTGATAGGTACTTGTAGGATCAGAGTCCTCTGTGCTGTTTGCTGCTTTTCCTTTTCACTAACTACAGATGCAAATCATGATTTCTAATCCTATGAAGTACTATAAAGTCAACTGTATAGTTACAGTCACACTGGTAATTGTCTTCATAGCTTCTACCTGCCCTCAAAATCTCCCCACATACCGATAGGATAAATTTAAAAACTGTACAGTAGTAAGCAGGAACAAGTTTTTCAGCTCTACAAGCCAATAACCTTTGCCCTTCAAGGGCTTGGTGTCTGCTTGGTATCTACTCCATTGCTCAAAAATCACGTCTGCCACCTTGCTGTTGGCTGTGGACAGTCCCTGACATTTAAAAAGTCGAAACCAAGCAAGCCAAAAGAAAATTCAAACTTCTAGATCAATTAAACATTAAGTCAGAAACTCTTGATTATATCATGCAATCCACCAGATGTACACCCTGAAATATTATATTTTATTTTCCACTCCACCATAATTTAACAACAGTGCTCAGTGGTCAGAATCAGAAAAAGATCATGCACTTGAAAATCTTAAGAGCATCTGAGAGACTGCTGGAGTGAATTACAGACTTTGAGTAGTGTGTGCCTAATTACTCCTGAAATAGTTTGTTTTTTTTTAAAGGCCGGATAATAATTTCTACTCTATTCTTGACAAAATTCCTCCTAAAATAACATTCCCTACTTTTAACTCTATCCCATTCTATTTTCTAAAAACTCACACTAATTGAAAAGATGAGACAACCAGTGTGAAGTGCAGACAAGAGTCAGCACATGATTTATGTATTTTCCTTATTTCACTTTTAAACTATTGTCAGATTCTTCTTCATGCCCTTCACATCAGTTTCTGCACATTGAGAACACATGAGGTTATATCAAAAGTTTCCTTTCACTAATGTTTTTCGTTCAACTTTTGTTTCCTTGATAAATTTGATCAGCCTTCAGTTCTGTCAAGTTTGTTCAGCGTGTTGCACAAACCCCATAATTTTGTTATAGCACTTGTTGTCACTGTAAAATTTTACTGATTTTATGAATAAATCATTATGACACTAAACAACCCTACTTGTAAACTGAGTGCTGGAACATCTCATTATTAAAAACCGCTGTTCTCTGTGACTCAGCTTGCTGTTCTTTAACCACTTTTTAAATCAAGACAAGCCTTTGCTTATTATTTCAGGGCTATTTAATATTTGAAGGCTTGAAATTTTTTTGTCAAACCCTAATAAATGTCACCTGCTGGACTGCCTCTGTCTGCTATTTTATTATGTTGTGAAGGTGTTCATTCTAAAATGTTAGAGGTTTATCTCTCTCAGAAGTTGCTTTGCTTTGACTTAAGTGATGGTTTATTCAGCTGAAATCATCAGTAGGAAGTCAGCTCATCAGAAAACTTCAGTCACAAAGCACCCTCTGAGCTTGCTTTCTGTGTCTGAATCATGCCACCACCACCACCACCACCACCTTACCACTCGCATGTTCTTGATGACTGCCAGGCTGTCCTGTTATAGATGAGCCTCTCGCTCGGTAAGAGGTCCCTAAAACTCCCCCGAGTCATGAAAAGATACGTCTATATTAGTGAGTTACCTATCTCTGCTAGTGGCTTTTTCTAGGGATTTACAGCATAAAGGTGTCAATTCTCTGAGTTTATACCTGAATTCTTAACCTCAGTTTATATGCAACCAAAAGGCTTAATACAGCGGCATACGCTGCAGTACATCATGGCACAAAGAAGCATGTATGGCTATAGCTTATTCCCGCAGGGGGAGGCAAATGACTTATAAAAGCTACTTAACAACGAAGAAATTTAACCATACTGGACACTGTGATGATGTGTATATATGTGGTTGGGTTTTTTTTTGGGGGGGGAAGAAAGCTTCCTTTTTTTCTTAGTCATCCATCTAAGTGAAATGACAGTCTCTTACGTCATACTAGATATAGATGTGCTGCAGGGAAAAGCTAACTTATGTGAACACTCCCAAGGTAACACTGTGCGTTTATAAGTAGTGAAATCAAGGTCTGAGACAGCTACACAACTTCATCACCTGCACCTTCACATACCTTCTGCTATATACAAATTTTTCACTAGCTACTGTTTAAATAATAAACCTTTTGCCCCACCCAGGTTCATTAATTTTAACTGTCAACAATCCAGTTCCCTTTCTGTAACCCCTCCCTCTTGATTTTTCCATTTTTTTGGTTTTTAATATTCTGTAAAAGACTCCAAATGGATATGAACAATTTCATTTTGCATTTTACGCTCAGACTTCTCAGCCTTCCTCTAGCTGCTCCTCCACAGGATAAGGTTTGCCTTTTTTCTGAAACAGCTGAAGTCCACCAGCTGATACCCTGTATCACATTACGACGCTATATTTAATTCCCAGAACCCATTCTCTGCATTTACCAGCATCTCTTTTGAAAACGCAATATCGTTCTTTTGTGAAGCAGCTGTCATAATACTAGATTAATCAAATTAAGTACTGTCAACCCACGGTACTGTCGGGGTTTTGGCCACTCCATGACCTGATGCCTCCTGATGCAGCGAGTCGGCTTGCCCCTGCAGTTTCTGGAGCTGGACGGCAGGGCAGGTCGCGCGCGGTTCCTGCACCCAACACGCGCGCGCCTCCCGGAGACACCCTGCATGCGGCTCAGCCAGCACCTCTCGACTTCCCTCAGACACCAAGCAACAAACGCGCGGCACCGTGCTCGGTCACGCCATGGCGCAACGCAAAGTGACAACGCCGAAGCACGGGAGACAGCCTTCGGCGACAGCTGGGGCGCCGGTGCTCCAGCACAGCCACACTTCACTGGCTCCTGTTTATGTTAGTAATGTGGCAAAACTGGCCAGACCCTTGCGATTACAGCTCCTCTGAGGCAGGGGGATGGACTCGCTGACCTCTCGAGAGTCCTGTTCACATGTACTTCTCTAAACCTCCTACCGTGGTATACGCTATTTGTTTCACATCCTCAGCTGGCCAGCTGTATTTCACACACATCATAGCCCCTCTGCGACAGAGGGATCACCCGACTGACAATAAACCCCCTTAAAACAATCCTTCTAAAAACACTTTCTGTCTGACAACCACTGCTTGGCTCCCTACGCTGTGTTTTGGAAGGTGGCGAATAAGGCAAGCCAGCTATTTGTTTAATGTCTCTGAGCCAGAAGAGGAGAAGTTTGCCAAGTTTAATTATGGTGGGTGGCAAGCAAGAACTGAGCCTCCAGCTGGTGTTTTGGTTTTTTTTTTGTCTTCCTTGGAGATAAGGTGGAGGAATAGAAATAAGTGGATTCTGCATATTCAGTTCAATGACAATAATTGTATCGTCTGTTTCAGAAAATTAGCAAACGGTTAGTGGCAATGTTGTCTGACATTTCGGGATGATCTTTAGGTTTATGTGGGCGAGATTCCTCCAACTCTTATTTAACTGAGAATTACACTGATGGGTCGTTCCACTGAGTTTACTCCTCCCACAGTGGGGAAACTGCTGGAGGTATGTAGAAGTGTGGGATCTACCCAGAGATGGTGGGTGAATCCCTCAGGAGGGGAAGCTCGACTCAGGTTTTGGGTGTGAAGCACTCTTTGTGTTGCTGGTGCCAAGTGAACGGAGCTCTCTCCTCCTTCCGCATGCACATCAAGGACTGCTGTACCCTTCAGCAACAGTGTGCGCATTTTTAAAACACAATAAACATCCAGAAATGCAGGCCAGACCCAAACCTCACTCATCACAAATTAATTTTGGAAGTGAACTTTAAAGTGCCTTTAGCTCTCAGTAAGATTTTTGCTGTGTGGATTCCAGTTAAACAGTGGAAAAATTATTGAGAATTTTTGGCGCTGTATTGTAACCAATCAAAGGAGCCTGGGACTTGGGATAAGCGTGTTTCTTTTCTTGTAAATATAAATCAACAAAACTTTCTTTCACCATGCATGTATGCTAACAGCCTTTAAGTTATTATAACAGTCTGCAGCACCAGCTAAATAGGAGTCTGTCCTACAAGCACAGACTAGGAGGAGAAAAGACTCAGCAGTGTGGGTGATGGAAAAGAAGAAGGGTTGCGAAACGTTACTCACCACCAGAGGAATGGAGCAGATGACCACCACCAGGGAAGTGGCAATGAGCAGAATAACCATCTGGATCTCTGCTCCAGCCATCCGACGGAAGCTCCGGCGTCTGCGAAAGTCAGATAAACGGCTGGAGGTGGTGTCTGTCCCCAAGGACATGCGTCGCATGAACTGGCGGTGCATGCGAATGAGGGCCACACACACCAGGATGTTGCAGATCACAGTGACCATGATTAGGAAGGAGCTGAAGCCAGCGTACATGTAGGAATATGCCGCATGGGTGGCCTCCTTTGCGTGCCAGTCTATGAAACACCAAGTGTGAGGGTACTGCAACGTAGATTTGCCGAGTCCCATGCTGGGGAGGGCGCAGAACAGCACGTTGGAAGCATAGATGGCAAAGAGCGTGAGCCCTGCCAGCTTCTTGTCTACATAATGGTTGTAGAAATAGGCATGGTTGATGGCCAGGTACCTCTCTATAGACATGGCACAGATAATGCTGAGGCCAGAAAGTCCAAAGAAGAGGAGGATGAAGGAGCTGTACTCACACAGCGCTGGTCCTCCCGGCCAGCGGTTCTGCAGGTACGTGGCGATAGTGACCGGACTCACCAGGCAGGTCCCCAAGAGATCGGTGACCGCCAGCCCGCAGACCAGCGTGTAGAAAGTGGTCTCCTTCTGCTCCTTCCTGGACTTGCAGAGCACCACGATGGCGATGAGGTTGCCCACCACGCCAAAGATGAACATGACGGTGGGGATGGTGGGTGGCTTCCCGCCCTCGGCCCCACTGGCGGTCCCGTTGGCGGAGCCATTCGCAGGTGGCATGATGGTGGGGTTGAACGACATGATGCGCACGCTGCTGCTGGGGGGTCGAGCGAAGGCAAAAGTGAGATCGAAGAGGTAAGGCAGAGCAAGGCAGGGAGTAGTCTAGCGTGGAAATAAAAATTCAAATAAGCGAGAAGGGGGGAGGGAAAAAAAGTGGTGTATTGTCGTTAAAAAAAGAAAAAAAAGTCCTAAAAAGGAGCCGAAGCGTGGGGCCGTCCGGCAGCGACCGACTGCAGCCGGGGAAGCCGAGCCTGCCTCCTCCTGCCGCCGCTCTCCCCGCGCAGACCGCAGCGCTCCGCCGCCCAGCCCGCAGGGGGATCGGGGCGGCCCGAGCGCGGAGCAAAGCGGAGCGGAGTCGCCTCACCGCTTCTCGCACCGGCAGCGGGCAGGGCTCAGCGCGGCGCTGGGGCGGCCCTGGGCGGGCGGGCGGCGGCTCCAGGTGCCCCCGGGGACGGCGCGGGAAGGTGCCGGAGCGCGGTGGCCGCCGCTCATCCCCTCCCGCCGGCCGGCGCGGCGGTGCGGTGCCTTGCGGGGCGCGGGCGCCGTCTCGCTCCCCGCGGCGCTCCCGCCGAGTTTCGCCGCGGAGGGCGGAGGCGGCGAGGGCAGCTCCCGCCGCTCCTCCCCGCCCTCTCGCCCCATTGGCCGCGCCGGGGAGGGCAGGTTGCCCGGGCCCGGGCGCGGGCACCTCCGCCCGGGGCTCCCTGCGGGGCGGGGGCGGGGCGGGCGGCCGCTCATGGCGGGGGGCGGTGGGCACCGGCCGGGACGGGGGCACTTGCGCGCGCAGCCCCCGCTTGGCCGCCTCCTGCCCCGCGGCCGCAGGCCCCGTGTGCCCTCCTCGGCCCGTCCTTCCGTTGTAATGGATGGGAGCGAGGGCTCCTCGCACCTTCCCCTGCAGGGCCGCGCTGCTGGACGGGCCGTGCTCACCGAGGAGCTGGCTCGGCGCAGCTCGGGCCCGCCGTATTCCAGCGCGGGGCCTGGAAGGGGGCCCGGGCGCCGCCGGACGCGGCCTGGCGCAGGGGGTGAGCTCGTGTCTGTCGCCTCCGCGCCCCCGGTGAGGAAGGGGCTGGTGCCCCAGAGCCTTCCACTGGCTGCGGGTTGAGGAGCGGCAGCTGGGAGAGGCTGCGGCCAGGCTGTTTATCGCGAAGGTAAGCACGGGTTGAGTGAGGTGATGCCACAGAGCACAACAGCTGGCAGCGGACGCTCTTGCATCAGGCGAGCGTGTCCGGTGTCCTCCACTGCCGAAGGAAAGGTCTCCTGATGTACTGCCCATATCTGCCCTCTGTTAGTGAGGTTACTAAACACAGGAAGGGTGTGTGTACGTTCGAGGGAAGTGTTTATATGTTGGTTTCAAGAACTTGTTTTGTCTTGACCATGAGACGATCACGGATGAATTGGAAATAGGGTTACACTTGGCAGCAAAGCCTCAAGATTATAGTTCAGTCTTCAGCTGGCCTGATGGAGGGACAACAGTCGCTTTCATGTGATGCCTCATGGCGGCTTTCACCCAAGTGGTGGTGGAGTCCCTAGTCCAGAAGTGTCCACAGAAACCTACCATCGCAACAGGTACATGCGTGGGTGTTTATGCTGGAGGGGAAAGTGCCACTGACCTGCACTAATGCTGTTGGGTCAGGGGTGAAGCTTCCCACTGTTGTACTGAATCGGACACCCAGATCCAGCTGGTCTAACACCCTTTCTCTTACATGAGGTGACATCAGTTGCTACAAAGGACACAAAACCTGTGCCCTGAAGCATGACGTTTATATCCTTACAAGAACCTCTTCTTTGACAAAATGTATTATAAAAGTCTGATCTTTTTTCAGTCTTACTATCCTTCCCCCTCTCTTTTTTTTAAGCCTGTGAAAGTGATGCCTGTGGATTTACTGGCATTTGGTAAAGTTGTGATAATATCATGACATACTGCCAGCAAAAGTACTGACAAAACAAAACATATGAGAGAGGACAAGTTGTGTACTGTGGGAAAGAGAACGAAGAGTTTCAGTTTTCAATGCTGTATGAACAGACAAAAAGAAAATTATTTTTTTATTTGATCAGCTTTTTAGTGTTATCTAACTGCTTTGAAAACTAAAATTCAGTTTTAGAAAAAATAGTTGGTTTTGAAATAACACATACAGAGTTATTATAGTAGTCGTGGTGGTCTGGTTTTCTCAGAGAAAATAAAAACAACTATTTTTTATGTTTTGCTAGTATTAAAAGCTCTTTATCTTTCACAAAATTGGAAAATTATTATGTCACAAGCACAGAGCTACCTGTGGGAGTAGAGGTTGCTCAATTAGGTTTGCCTAATGTCAGAAGCAAATTATAAGCACTTCAAAATACTTTAAAAAGAAAGCCCAGCACAAAGGTGGGGTTTTTTTTGTATCTTTTACACAGTTTTCCAGCTGTTCTAGGAAAGCTGCCCCAGGTACAGAGCAAGGTCTGAATTCAGGTGGTGTAATTCCACATACTTTCTCAATAGTCCTTGTTTCCTACACTGAGACTTTGGTGCTCTGGTGTTAGAGGCTACAATGTGGGATTAAGTTGACACAGGTGCAGCAGTCATTACTAGTATGGGAAAAGAATTACCTTGCTTCCCTGAAGCAATGCAAAGGTTTTTAATGACTAAGGGCAGAGGAAATGATTTATGTTTCTTTGTTGCTGCCTTTTTTTCACTTTTTTTTTTCTTATCCGCAGATGGAGGCTTATGAGGTATTTTGACTGTCTCATAACAGACTGTGTGTCTTCAGAAGCCTCAGTCTATAGTAGAGGGTGCTCAGGTCCTTCTGTGGGGTACGTATACATGTGTGTGTATGTGAAGGAATGAATGCTGTTTTTCATTCTGTAAGATCTGCCTTATAATGGACACATCTAAGGAACTAATCAAAAGTGCAGGGAAGCCAGTAAAATCAATGAAGAAACAACAGAAATACAGTTTTGAGTGCAAGGATACTAAGATCAGTTTTGTCAAATAGTGTCACTTCTTTAATTAGAGAATATGATGGAAATCAGTCACAGAATTGTGGGAGAGGTGTTGCCTATGAGCTTGCTGTATCTACCCATTGTTTAAAACTTGTTGAGTTATTAGAAAAAATTGGTAACTTTTAGGAGTTTCCCTTTGAACTAATGGTTCTGATACCTAGAACTCCTAGTCAAGATGAAAAGCATAATCACACAAAAGCCTTAGTCTTCAGAGCAAAGAAGAGACATAAAGTGGAACTGAAAAACTGAACAAATTCCACATGCAACATGAGTAGTCATGCTGTCATAGCAGCAATGTCACACGTTGTAGCATTGAGTAACCACCAAAGAACTTGTGTTTGTGCGGAAGCCACTTAGGTGAGAAGTCAAAATATCACAAAGAAAAAATGAAAGATTTGGAGTGATAATCATGTATGGAAAAAACCCCAAAACTCAGTTAATTTAAAAAAATACTAGATTAGAAAACATGGACACTGAAAATGATTAGGATAAACTTTTACTTGCCTCAGAGTAAACTTTTTCTGATTTTAATGTTGTTACAATTTTTAGAAGATTAATACTGAAATAGGTGAGTCAACTACTATATAGCTTGATTAGTTGAGCTGCAGAACTAACTGTGGTCTTAATTCTAGTTTGGTGAATGATTTAAATTAAAATACTTGATTTTTTTTTTTTCCTTCTTCTGTGGTGTGGTAAGAGGCTCATATTTATTCAGCATGTCTCAGCTGCCACGTGATATCCCTTATAAAGCTCCTTTAGTCAGCTGATGGTTCCAAAACCTTACCTGCGTTGCTCAGGGGCAGCTGGAATATAGGCAAATAAACTGCGCAAAGGTCTCTGCTATATGAAACTGTGATTTTAACACCAAAATGCCCATGTAGGCATGTGAATTGATGGGTATTTTCTCGAGGTGCTTCTATGAGCTCTGCTTCCAGAGGAGCTATGTGTTCAGCGGGCAGTAAAAGTGGATATACAGCCAGTTTCGGAAACTTTGGACTGCTTTTAACATGCTGCAGGTCTGAAAAATGTTTTGCATGTTAAAGTCCCATTAAATATCTGAAGTTCAGTAACATTCTTGATTTACTCAACAGTTTGTCAACATTTCTCCTTTGTTGGGAAATTTGGCTATGGGAAAACTTTCTTGTTGCTTTTTTGCTTAATTTTTGTTCAGCTGTCATGCTTTCAACACATAAAGTGTTTCAGGAAAAAACTCACTATTAGACTAAACTCTGTCTGTGTGCCAAAATAAAATCATTATTAATAGACAATGGAAGTAGACTGAATCAAATGTTACATAATAGTCTTTAATTAATCATTAGAAAAGAAAAAATATACAAGGAGTAAGTTGAAAAAATGTTAAAAAGGAAGTGGGGAATTCTGTAATGTAATTTGAATAGAAATGGCATTGTAAGTAGACAAAAAAAATTTATGTTTTAAAGTGTATGATATTTTCCTGCCCACATATTTTCATATAAAATCATCACAGATAGTAACAGAATTGAATTTATTTTAGGAGTTCTGGTTATTACTGGTATGACTAGCAATATTGCTAGTACTTCGGGCACATTTCCGTTGTACCTGATAACACATCTTGATGAATGGGGCATTTCCCTGGGCAGGGGGAATTCTCTGGGGAGTGAGAGCAGTCCTCCCCAGCCCCCTGCTCTTCTCGCTGTATGACTGTCTAGGAGAGAGCTGCAAACTGCCACTGCCAGGGGATCTGATGGTGCGCTGGCATGCGAGGCACCTCTGCACTCCAGTAGGACATTATCGTGCCAAAAAACACAGCTCTATAATTTACTCCACAGTCATGTGTTCCATATTAGTCAATCATGCTACTGAAGTTAGGGGGTTTTTTCCTGTTTAAACGATGCTGTTAATCTTTATAGTACACTGAATGACTTTTTCCTCTGTAAGAACATTTGTCAGTGCAGCAGTACGTAGTTCTATTTTAGCAGTTATGAAGTCTGCGTTAATAGTTAAAATACTTTTAAGTTATTTTTTTCAACCCATTTCTTTGGACCAGTATAGATTAAATTACCTTCTTCCTCAACTGTTACTTATACTGTTTTTTCTGGGTTTTTTTGTTTGTTTTTTTTTTAAGTTTGGCAATTCTTACTTGCCTTTCAGAGGCCAGCAGCATAAAAGGGAAGTTCATACAAGAGCACTAATAATAAGCTGTGAACATATTTTCTTATTTTAGAGCCTGTAAAATAATTTTCACTATTTCAGGTCTTACCTGATGAGTTACAAGTAGATAGCTAAGTCAGACCCTATGCAGAAAAAATGTTAGGAATTAAATTGCTCTTGGGCACAAAATGTGGCACCTTCACTGAATTAAACTAATATCTTTTTAGAACATTTGCTGGATTGGTTTTAAAGGGAACTTTAGAATATACTTTTTAAATATTAGCAACTGGAAATTTTTGTGTTGTTTTAGCTTTCTGCAGTTGGCTGTGTGTGGTGGTTCATTTTGCTGTGACAAGGTACAGTAATCAGTGGCTGTGATGAAAGGAGAAACAACCCAGCATTGCACAGGAAGCAGTTATCTTGCAGGTCTTGTTCGAGCCTAGCTGTTCTGCAGATTTTCCATGAGAGATCTGAAGACAAAAGACCCTTTCCAAGAGTCCTGACTATAACTGTGGTGTTATCTGTGTGCCAGAAATTTCAGCGAAGTGGCAGGCTTTCTTCTGTTTCTTTTTTTTCGAGGTGTGATAATGGGACCTGGGAGTGTGTTGAACAGCTATATTCTGTTGCTTTGAAGAAAGAACTGAAGCTGTGCATTTCTGTTTGAAAGTTGAAACTTTTATCAAGTGTTAAAAGCTGTGTACCGAAGGCACCTGTGATGAAATCAGTGGACCTGTGATTTTTGCAGACAGATTAACAGTCATGGAAGTGGCTTAACCACCATGATATGGTTTCGTAGCATTCCTTTCTTTGTTGTCATACTTGGCATTGTTTTTTTTTCAACACCTTCTTGTAAAATAAACTGAAGTTTCTCTGGAAAATATACTACCTCTGTACAAATCGTCTTCTCTGTTTCTATCCTGGTGAAGCACTCCAGGAACATTGTCAGTAATTTTGAGGGGAAATTTGTTTTCTTCTGGGACGGTTACTGCACAGTCTTTGGAAAGAGGGCAGAATCCTTTATAATATGTGCTGAGGCTGTATGCTACCTCTGCAGCATGAAGGCTGGCTTGGGCATGTGATTTGAGGCTAGATATGAGTTATGATCAGCTGAAAGTTTAATAGAAGTTTCTTCTTGTACCATCCTGCCCACTATGGGGCTGGGCTTGAAAGCGTTTCCAGCTGTCAGGATAGATTAACAATTAGTAGTGCAATGCAATGGCTCTTTCATTGCCTCGTGGAAGAATTCTCCTAATAAAAGCTGAGGCTGGGCTCTTTGGGAAAGATTTTTCCTTTTTATAAATGCTTGCCATTGCAAAAGTTTTTGTACACAATGTTACTACTGTATGTAATCAAATCTGGCATGAAGTGAATTATATCACATTAAGCTTTGAATTCTGAAAGATTCCAAGACCAAGAAAAATAATACAAACCAACAAGCTACTGGATACTGTCTGTAAATCAGAAGCTTGGTTCTTAGAAAAATCTACTTAAGCTCATTGAAATAAAGGCCAATTTTTTGGAAATGATTCATGTATTAGGTGAGTCAGTTATCTTTCACTACGAGGACACTGGCTGCAAAGTCACTGGAATAAACCCCAACTTTAATAAGCCTGCAGCAAATGACAGGCTATATTTGCAGCTGAGGGCTTTTAAGAAGATCTGCAAGAAGTTTTTAAGGAAATGTTTTCTTGCCTGTAAATTCTCTGTTATTCCAGCAGAGGGTAGTTTATCCTCTAAGAAGCTGGGTGTGTTGAAAGAACGATCAGGAAAGGTAACAATGATTCCCATTTTCTTTTATTTAAGATAGGGCAATAAAAATTAACTTCAATAGACTGACCTCATCAGATTAACAAATGTTGAAACATACTGTTAGGCTGCGGTGTGTTCTTAGGCTGAAACTGGAGAAGACAGCCAAATTCAACAGTAGTCCCATTTCTGTCCTGCTACCACGCGCTTTATTTGCCCTTTAAGAATTACTGCTGTTTGCTTATGCTGAAAACAGTTGCATTATCAGCCTGATGCTTAAGAGCTACTTGACTTTCATTTGTCAGCAAGTAAAGCAGATACAACATGAAACATTTTTTATGCCAAATGCATAGAATCACTCTAGTTGAAGAGTATTCGGCTTGTTTATAGTTGCTTAAAAACTCTTTGAGATCTGGACTGATGCAATTGTGCCTGGTTTTATCTCTTTACTCTAGGGCAAGGGTATCTTAGCTGTGGTAGTGAGACACACACCACTTAAAGCCTGCTACAAAATTGGCAGTGGTTTTGCTAGGGGTGATATGTATCACCCTTCTTTCTGCCACTGTACCTGCTGCTACAGCAGCTGATGTTAAGGAGGATATATGTTTGTGGATTGTCGTGATAGGACCCGCCTGTATCTGCTCTCTGCTATACGGATGGTACGTGGTGACTAGGGGAATACTCTTCGTGAGTTCTCTGATATTTTCTTTTAAATCAGTCGTCAGGAGGCAGTCCTGCCGGCAAGCTTCTGTGGCTGTCAGTCCTGAAGTGCAGCAGAAGCTCTTCTGATGTGAGAGCATGAGGGAGTGCAGCGAACATCGAATCTTTGAAAGCATAACAGAAGGGATGTGCGGATCCGCAACTATTCTGTAACCATGGTTCAATGAAGCCCTATTAGCAGAATTTGTTTCCATTCAAAGCAGTGTTTCAGCTCCTCATGGGTATTAGCCTTTTCACCTGATTTCTAGAAAGAGTAGTTTGGTCCACTGATTTTGGAAAGAAAAGGCAAGGTGTGCTCTGAGAGCCCGATGAGGAAAACTAAGTATGGGTCTGTACTTGAGGCTGCTTTGAGCCTCGGCGGATTGTGCAGCTGGCACATGAAATTTTCCAACACAGCCATTGATAAACCACCTAACTGAACAGTAAATAACATAAACAGCAACTAATATTTATAATTTTATTCATCTTAGTCAGCAGCCTAATATAGTCAATACTATGCTGCATATTTTAATTTTAAACATCTGTATCATTTGCTCTGAAAAAAAAAGGCACTACTCCTTTAAGAAAGCTGTGAATATGGTTAGTGTCAATCATGTCCATGGAAATGCTTCCATGGCTAGTTTGATCTTGGCAGTACTATCACTCAGAGTTTTCCCTGTGGTGTATGGAGTTTTTGTTTAGTTTTGTTTTGTTTTTTACAATATATGTCTGAATCAGGTAGGCCTGTAAGTCAAATCTAGCTGTATCCCTCTGTGTTACAGCCTTTTTCCCCCTCTTCGAGTTTTGAATGTGCTTTCAGAAATGACACATCATTGTTTTCTGTTTATTGGAAAAAACCCTAGACTATATCAGGGATGAATAATGTATCTAAATTCTTTATTTTGGAGCAATACAGGTATAACCAATTACCTTGATTCCATTTTTAAACTCATTCTACATTATCAAAGGAATACAGAAAAGCTCTTATATGGATCCGTAGAAGATTTATGTCATGCTCTCCACTGATTATACAAGAAGCCTAGGCAATTAATCTCTTAAGGCAGACGCTTTGGTTAGGTATCTTACTAACGTGGGATGATTCCAGGCCTGAGTACTGATCCAAGATCGCTGTTGTCTGAACACCAGACAGGCTAAAGAAGGTGGGGGAACCCGGGAAAGTTTTTCCAAAGTCACACAAAGGGTTAGTGCCAGAATTGTTACTTGCCCGTCCCTTGCAATCTCAGTTGATTCTGTTGCCTTCCAAAGTGGAAATAGCTTTGTCTGGAGGAGACAGACGCATTTATAGTTGATTTAATGTATTTAGTTTGAACTTTATACTGTTTCACTGGTAAGCAGTTTGCAAAGAGCTAATGTCTGGTTAATTGAGACTGTAAGCTTGTCACAGATGGAGAATGTATGCGTTAGCAATTAATGTACTTTAAATGGGCATAAGTAAACTTTGAACCACTGCATTCTATAATAAACAGTTCACTAGTTATTGAAGGTATGTATTAGCTTAGTGATATTTTTGAGCAGTTTATAAGTGAATCTTCATACATACATCTGGTATTTATATATCCTGTTCATTGTTATAGCATCTGGCTGTGGTAGAGTAGCAAACTGGAACAAAAATGAACTCCTTTCTCTTTAGAAATGTAGATAGGTAATAGTTTTAAATACTATACAAATTGAATTCCTGATGCTGTTTTCTCAGCAGCTGGGAAGCCTCTCACTGTCGGAAAGGCATTCAGTGTGTTTGATATTAAGGGTGGGGGAATGTTTGTGTAATTATAAATGTTAGACTTGCAAACACGCCTTTTGATTGCAACAGCCTGAACTTCCACGTGTCAACAGGAATGGTAACTTTTCACAAGGTAAACCTTAGTTTATGTACCTTGGCATTGTTGCTGCTCTTTTCTATATAATTTCAGTACATATATCGCTAAATTGTAGCTGAATTTTACACGTGTGCACTTTTCAGATGAGACATTTAGATAATGGAAGTATTCTTGACTAAACATTCCGTTGCTACAGCTACTGTATGCAGCTGTAACAGTTTTGGTATTGTGATGAAAGCTCAAATCACACTGAGTATGAGTAATTACCTGTGATCGTACAGGCTTGTGATATCTTGTGCAGTGCTGCTGAGCCTAGTATTAATTTTAGAAAGGTTGTTGGTTGCTGAGATCTGAACATTTTCAAGGAACTCTACGTGATTCTTTCCTGGTTATGTAGCACGAGAAAACTTCAGTGCTCTACAGTGTCTCTACAGTGCTTCACAGGTGGTGGTGTTGTGCTTTTTTATTTGGTTTCAGTTGGAATAATTATTTAAGAACTTCAGGATGGATTTAGGAAGTGGAGTGGCTGCAGTCCTTATCTAATCTGAGGAGGAGGAAAGAAAGAAGATTGAAGCTGCCACCATGTCATGTGAAAGATTGCACTTCAGGACTGTTTGTTTTAGTATGGTAGATGAAGTGTCTGTGTGCTTCCCATCCTTTCTTAGATAAACTGACTTTCATGTGCATGACGTTGTCTAATCCTGGAAATGATTGGGCAGTTTTCAGAAGAATGATAGCTCAGGATGTATTAAGTTTTGTACCAAGTATTTCTGCGCTTTGGGAGACCCCTTGAGACACGCTGACAAGAAAGAAAAAGGAAAACAATGCAAAGGAGCAGTGTTTCTTGTTGGATGAAATCTCAAAGGTTTATGCCATCTCATTTGTAATTTCTTACTGCATGTATATCTGTAATATGCTTATTGCAGTAATGCTTCAACCACACCTACCTGAACAGGTGCAAGTGTAGCAGTGTTGTGGGACACCGTCTCTGACATCTCAGATCTGGAAGGAATGTGTGTGATGTATCACTCAGTTCATGGACATGTATGCCATGTGGAAAGCATTCCTGCATAATGCCCTGATGCATATTAATTAGACAAGTGAGATGCTCATGTGATGTGAATCAGATAGTTTCTTGGAAATGTACTGATTCATATCACAACTGAGAATCTAACCCAGTATTCCTAATTAGGGGAAATTACAATCTGTGTTACAAATAATATAAAATAATTGTATATATGTTCAGGGAGAGAGATACACATAGAATGTTTTATTTTAATTATTAATGGTTAATCATGTTAATTTTATTAGTGTGATGAGAGAAGGGATATTATCTGTAAGGCTGTGGAAAGATGGTAGCTTTCAAGAAGACAGCTGATGTGGCATACAAATTGTGGGAGGTTTGGTGATAAGACTGGAAATGATGGAAGAGAAGAATACAATGGGAGCACGTGGAGAAGTAGCGTCAGAGAAGACTTGTTTTGTAGGTGCACTTCTTTTCCTCTGAACTTCACTGTTTTTATATCCAAAAGCTTTTCTTCACTCCATTTCCTTGTGACTTTCTGTTGAATTACAGTAAGCGCTCTCAGTCTAGGCTACTTGCTTTTAAACTCTGTTGCCTAGTGCCCAGCCAGAATTGCGCTGCCGCCCAAGTCATCAACATATTTCCCCACTCTGGCAGTGACACCTTGCTTCTTGATCTCTTCTCTAACTCGCTGGGCACCACACTCACAAAGAAAAGCACAAGTTGCTGCAGCTTTGAGCTTTGCAGTACTTAGGTGCTCAGTGTTAGTGAATTAACATCATTCAGGTTAGCTGCTTATGCAGCCCCTCTGAAAAGGAGAGTTATATGGCAAATCCCAACCAGCTGAATGGAGAGCTGCTTGGGAGAGATCTTGAAAAGAACTTCAGATGGGGGAGTGCCTTAAGCACTGTCCTTGTCTGGGACGCCATAGTCTCCTTCAACTCAGGATCCCTTTCCTGAAATTAGCCATATAGCCTTTTTTGTTCAAAAACTCTTACTGTTCTGTTCTTTGCCTGCCACTCCCAATGTGTGCTATGCATTAGCTCAGCAGTTAAAAGGCAGCCGGCTTGCATTTGGTTCCTTCCTCTGCCTGAGGGAGCTCTAATCAGTGTCTCTTATCTTCCAGGAAAGTATCCTGGCTATAAAATACTCTGAGGTGGGATGGTTGCAGTGCATCCTTTTGAAGGTGTTTTGCTTTGCATGGAATAATTAAATATTAATTGGGAGTGCAAAAGAAGACCAGTTTATGGATTAGCTCACACATCTGGGAGTAGAGAGACATGGGTTTTAAGCCCTAGCTCCAGGGAATGCTTGGCACTAGTCTAGCTGTCTGTTTTCAGCCTGGTTTTCTGAGGATGTCCTTTATTAGGGTGTCACAGCTGAGGGAAGCAGAGGAATGTGGAACTATCCATAGATATGAACAGAAGTGAAACTGATTAAAATTAAGATGGTACTACAGATGTCAGCTATCTTGAGCAATAGCAGCTGAGTATGCTGATATTCAGGGTTAAGTAGCAGTGATGATGCCAAGTATCTTATTTTGGAGCTTAAGCACCAAATCAAGCATCTGAATCCTACCTATAGTATACTTATACAGATCTAACCATGCATGTCAATGCTGAAAATGTAAGGTATTTTTAAAGTCCCGTTTAATCTCTTGTGCTGCTATCGCTGCTTTGATCCTTTTTGTGTTGTTTGTGTCTCTCAGACCTCCTTTTTGTGTTTCCTATTTTCATGGCTTCCCATTTTCATGTATGTTGCTACTTATTCTTGCAGGAATCTCTCAGTTCCTTTTTGCTAGATTCCATGTCTAAAATTGCTCCTTCAAACATGCTGCATCATGTATCTGTTCAAAGCTGATTATCTTACCAATGGTTTCTGTAGGTTGTTTTTAGCTTTCATCACTTCTTTGTTGGAGTGCTTTCTGATACCATATTAGCCAACTTGACTAATGTATGACAATGATAGTATCAATGTTCTTTCTCCTCACTTTTCATTTCCTACAGGAACTAATCAATCTATTTTATCTGAATTATTATTCTAGTTTTTGTTGATTATTTTATTGGATAGTCACTGATAGTCACCTTTTGAGAGATTAATGGCTCATCCAGTATTTTATACAAATATATAAAGATTTAAATAGTAGAAATGATCTGTACCAGTCACATTTTTATCAGTGATCTGAACTCTTCCAACGCTTGGGAACTATGCAGATTACAGGACTTTGTTCTATTTCTTTAATAGTAATTATGACCATCAAGAAAATAATACTTTTTTTTTCAGTTTTACTACTGGTTCAGAAGGAACTGTGATCATAACTGAATTGTATTTTCAAGCTGCAATCTGATATGATTTTAGTTGTAATGCACTAAGCATATAGTAGTGACTTCAATCTTTAAAATTGTGGTGGGTGTTAAATTTAGCCCTTTACTGCAAAACACATTTTTTAGCAGAATCCAGAAATAATAAAGAAGGCTAAGCTGGTTATGGTAGTTTGCTTTCACTGTCACAAGGATTTGCTAATAAGTAGCGTGCTTGATAAGACTCTCCCAGTAGCTAAGATAACCCCACGTAAACCCAGAAATGTCTGTAATAAAATATGTGGCTTCCATAAGTGTCTAGTATCTAGAAATTGTTAATACAAAAGCTGATGTTGTGGACATCAATTTTTGGAGTAGTTTCTGTTCAGGAAAGTTGAATGCCAGAGCCATCTGTAGTCAACACTATTTTGAAAAAGTGTATCTGTTATTGTAGGACCTTACTGGCAGTTCTAAGCATTGTGTTTTGTCTGGGGATAAGAAGAGAATGTGTTAGAGCAATACCTAATCTTTATAAACTACAAAACCTGGCCTAAAGTCCATTATAATAGTAACCAGAAAGCTGTATAGAAGTCTGAAATATCACAGTGTGGCAGATTAATGGGTATTTTAGTGATACGGAGAACTGCAGTGTCTATTTTAGTAGACCAGCATGAACTTTTCAAAATACTAGTTGTTGTATCTGAAGTACACACAGATATTAGTATCAGTCCATTTTAAAGAAAACGGATCATCATGACATTTCAAGAGCGCCAGTAGAGGTAGTTTTGACTATATTCTTTCCCGCTGATTTAAGAGCGTAATGCATTTTCATTTACCCACAACATACATTATCTAGCCCTTTTATCTGTGCAGAGAAAGAATAAGAAGCACTTATTCTTTTAATATTTTTTTTAAATGTTTGCAGTCTTATTTAATTTTTTTCTCTGTGCTGCATTAAGGCAACAATAGTAAGTATAATGTATGGTTTTCATTCAGACTGATGTACTCAGTTGCTGTACTCAAGGTGTTTAGCATTGCAATGATTTCTGATATCATAATTCAAAACTGAATTAACTGCTTCTACATTTGTTTACTTTCCAGCTCCCAAACTATTTAGTATTAATGGAAAAATCTGGTTCCCTTTGTGAATTTACTGATACAACATAAAGTAGTTGTGAGGCTGGTCTTAGGGAAAGAGTATGCAGATACGCTTGGAATTGCCCAGTTACTAATTTCTCTCTAATTTCCCTCCAACACAAAAGAGGTCAGAGAGTTTTTGATAGCCAGCCAAGAAAGTTGCATCATAAATGTTTTAAAATGACAAATAAAATTCCATTAATTGTGACCTGTTTCTATGTAACTGTAGTGATGCACCTAAGTCAAAACAGATTGAAATCACGCCATGCTGTTCCTGGCTGGTGTTTTCAGGATATTTATGTTAGCAGAATATTTGCTAACTGTGGTTGAATTGAAGGTACGTTGAAAATGTCATCAGCCATTGTCATGATGAGATGCACAGATAGGCTAAAAGTTCCATTATTTCTTTGTGGATTATTCCTTCACTGACAAGCTGTATGTTAGGGATTTGAATTTTTTTTCTTTCTTAATTTTAAAACTTTTTGTGTGTTCTTCATTTCATTCTTCACTTCTGTTTTTTTCAAGCAGCCTCAAATTTGATTTGAACTGTCTGATTCGTTCGGTTGTGTTCATGTCTGAGACATGAACAGTGAGTAAACCTAATATAAAGTAATACTGGATATTAGTATAAACTAATATTGGATAGCAACTACTTCTTGTTTCATTTTAAAGATTGACTTTTTTTCCCACCCTTTTTCTTATGTTGAGTGTGTGTTTATTACCCCTGAAACTGGCACTTTGGGTTATTCCTGGAAATAATGCAATTTGTATAGGGATTTGTATAGGGAACAGGGGGGTTAAAACTCATCCAGATCATGTCTCCTGTCTTCAGATCACTAGCCTTAATGCCATTTCTGAACTCCAGTGGGGCATGTGGTTTTGAGGAAGATTGCAGAAGGGCATAAAAGAAGAACTGCATCCTAAATTTACACTTCATTTCCTCCATGCACTTGAATTTGGCCTCCAGAAGTTTGTTTAGCAGAATGCTTAGTAGAGGCAACAGAACTCTTGAGCACTAATGAGATACAGAAAGATAAATACACTTCATAATAAATTCATGTTACTATCCACTCAGAACAAATTTTAAGGAGGCAAATGAAAATTAAATATTTATAAATAAAATGAACTGAATTGCAAAACAAATTTCAGTCTTTAAGAGGAAGGGGAAGCCTTCTGAAAGCTAGAATTGCTGTTACAGGAACTGGGAGGCTCAAATATTGCACAAGAGATTTAGACTGACAGCAGATGAACAGTTTAGGGAAATGGACAACTGAGCAGCTCTATTTCCAGTAGACATAATAGACTCAGCAGATGACTTGTGGAGATTATATCCTCAGGATTGGAGGGCTAGTAAGGCGTGTAATTTTTTGCCAGTTTTAAGCCTTAATTAACTATGTTTAAGAAGCACACGGAAGGATGCTGCTGCTACTTTTTAAGAAGGGAGCTCAGACCTTAGTAGAATTTGTCTTCTCAGCAGGATTATATACTCTCACCCTTGCTCTTTGCTTTTCAACTTGCTCTTCCTATTTGATCTTCAGCTTGTTCCTGAGCCTTCGCCATGATGGCTGGATGTTTTCTTTTTGCTAAAAATAACTTGCAGTTTAAGAAAAGTTTAACGAAGAATTTACTTGATGTCCTGCTGAAATACTCATTTCAGAAACTTTTTGTCTAGTTGATTTACTTTAAGCTGGTGACTTCAGCCTTTCAGCTTTAGGTTGTTGAAAGGCAGACCTTTGTCTTCATAGACATTAGATCACAAAAAAATGAACAATATGGAGATTTTCCCAAATAATGACTCTGTGCAGATCTTTACAGATCTATACTTGCTGATCTATCCTGTAGGGATCAATAGCAATGATAACCTACTTTGTATGCTGTTTAGCTCAGGATGACAGACTGAAGAAGTATCTGAGAGGAAATTAATTGCTTTTTTTCAATATGGCCTTTCAATGATGCAATGAAAAAAAGTGACACATTTTGAAATATCTCCTCTGTTAGGTAGCCTCAGTTTTGCTTTCCAAGAATGTTTCCCCTGGTAAGTCCAGCATTTCCCTCTTTCTCTCTTGAGTCAGAGGACTACCCATGTCACCATTTCCTTGGTAATTATAAGGTCCTCCCACGAGTTTCTCTGTCCTTTTGCTTCTGAGTAATGCCTTCTCTCTTTCTCTTTTTCTTTTTTTTTCTTTTTTTTTCTTTTTTTTTTCTTTTTTTCTTTTGTGTGCGTGTCAACGTATCTTCATTTGTCAGAGGCTGCTGTGAATGCTGACTCCTCTTGGGTTTGCCTCATGTCTCTCCTATCCCTGGTGGTCTGGATCTCCATTCTCCTGGACACTGTAAACCAGGAAAAATACCTAGTGCTTTTTGTTTGTTTTTCCATTTTCAGGTTTGCAAATACAGATCTGCTCCTGTTGCCACACTACTTGGTAATGTAAACGTTTTCTATGTATATGTTGCTTATAGTAGCTTTTGTTTGAAAAACAGTACTGTTGTGTTTTTTTACCGAGTTAAACCTTCCTGAATGAGACTTGAACAGATGAAAAAGATGGATTGCTAAGATTTTTTTTTTTGTGCCATGAGTTAATTTCTGGCATTACAATCATGAGACAAGTATTCCTAACAGAACTGGAAAACACACAGTTCTAAACACTCAGTAGTCATATTTCTTGGACAAAGTATTTCTTTTAAAGTCCACTATAATTAGCAGATTAAGTACACCACTTGCCTTCAGTCAGGGCAATGGAAAACATCCTAGAACAGAAGTGAAAGCAAACAAATTGACTAAAGTGGGATTGTCATTTTAATTGCATAATATTGAATGTAAGTCAGCAGGAGAGACAAAAAGAAGAGGGACATCAGAGGCTCACGGACGGGTGTTACCATGTAAGTGTGCCAGCTGTTTCAGGGGTTATATTGTTTTGAGCATGTGAATTGAGACAAATTCAACTGGGAAAGAACACAGCTATCTAAAACAGCAATAGAGAGACGTAGGAATAAAAATAGGTTTCAGATAGATGTCTTAAGAGATAATACCAATACCTTATGTGTTTGCTGGCAGCTAGAGACTTCTTGGGCTGGAGAGTGGACAGTGAGGGTAGAGGGCAGGGGCTGAAGTCTGCCTATAAAGGGTTTCAAGAACCTTGTGCCAGTGTGAGACTTGATGCACTGTGGTCTCATGGTCATCTAGTATGCTTGAAGGTCTAAATTTTGTACTTCATCCTCTGGCATTAACAAGGCCTCATATTGCATGTTTTCTGTATTTTCTCAGCCACCATCATACTGATTTACTCAAATAGACTGTGATTTTACAGTTGTTGGGTGTTTCTTGATCTTTGCCTCTCTTCAAAGAGCAAGGAGACCAGACAACATATTGTGAATCCATTTGGTAGCGCCAGGAGTTAGCATGGTGCCAGCCCAGGAGGACGCACTTTGTAAGCTCTAGGACACAGAATTAATTTGGTCGTTGTGTTGCTGGACTGGCAGGTGGGAATAGGTTTCAAAATGTGAGCTATGTGCTGGAGTGGCATGAAAATAGCTGAGAATGCAGCTATAACCACATGAACAATGGGTCTTGCGGCAGTAAGCCACATACCAGTTTATCGGATACATTCATGTAAGGGACCTGTGTCCTGTATATAACTTGGTTTGCACCAAGGCATGCTGACCACTTACAGGAAATCTGGAAGGCCTGGTGCTGTCTTCTCAAGCTTTATAAACAGCCTGGGAAGTCTTACAAAAATCATAAGTGATACAGAAATGATGGAAATTGAAAATTCTAAAATAAAGTTTTGTTCTATGTATATTTATGTAGCCTCAGTCTTAAAAAAGCAAAGTCTACTCTTTCACCTAAAATATGACAAATTTAGTCTGTTTACAGAGAAGAATTTTTTTTCCCCTGGGGAAACTGTGTTATTAGCTAGTATTAAGTAGAAGAAGAAGCTATGCTTCAGGTTTTTTTAAAGGGAAGAGTTTAACTTTTAAGAAATCTTACATTACCTGGAATATCAAGTCTCAAAAGATGTAGCACAGGAATTGCAAAAATGTATGTACTAGATTATTTTCAGTACTTTCTGATGTCTAATATTTTTTTGTTGTTGTTCCAAAGATATGAAGTTATTTACTAAAAATAATCCATGGAGATTATCTCATTGTGCTTAGAAATGCTGCAGGATCAGCTTTCAGAGCTTTCAAATTCATGAACGAATAATAATACAAATAATTAAAGTTCTAACAAAAAAAAAAAATCATGAAACAACTCACTGGGGATTTAGAAATTCTGTGCAGTAATCATTAAGTGCTTTTTTTCTGCAGCTGTCGGGTTCCGTAACTACCAATTCTTCAGAAGCAATATAAAGTCTTCTTAAATTATTACCCAGAAACTTTCTAAGGTGGAACTCAGTTGCACATGAAGAAGTTTATGATTTTAGTTTCTGAAATTTTAAAGATGGACCTAGCTGACTGCACTAATACAGTAAAGGCAAGGACAAAAGCATCTTACATTTAGAGGCTCACTTTGTTGTTTGCATCTTCACTGGAAAGAAGTTTTGCACAAACAATTGAATGGTATGTAAGATAAAAGCTTGCTCCACAAGCACTGTGGGAAAAATCTCATAACCATGCTCTGTAGACTATAGGGAAATTAGAGATGTTAAATGAGGTTTCATATGATTTCACTAGTCTTATAGTGTTGTCTCGGTTTCTTCTGTAATGAAGGGGCAGCCTGGAACTGCCTATTTTAAGCTACAGTTTTATCACCATTTTAAATGAAACTGGGTGCAGGCCACTTTTTCAGCATAAAGTTTTTCTGTAGGTGTTTGTTGACTCAAATTGGATTTTATGTTTCTAAAAGATTGTTGCCTGGAGAGCTTTCACCTGAATTTGGAGGTTAATTTTCACCTGAATCTGTTCCCTTATCTCATTGAATGAGAACCTACAAAGGGCTGTAGGAATGTGCAGCTGAGAGAGGATGGGGTTGTTCCTTTCAGCAGCAACCTGAGTTCAAGAGTGTTTCAGGTGCCATAGAGACGTCCCCTGAGAGCATGTAGAATTGTCCTCTGAGAGTGCCTGCCTGTCTCCTCTGACCAGAGGGGGAATCTTGATAGCTTACTGAAACAATATGCTTTATTCTGAAATGGTAAAATCAAGTGTGAACAACTCTACTCCCAAATTTTGTGTTTTAATCCATGGTATTATGTAAGAGGGGACTTGTGGTAGGGTATGGGCAGATATCTGTAAGAAAAGAGCATTAATTTAAAAATCAATTTCCATGACATTTTCTAAACTTGCTGTTGTTACATGAAACACAAGATGTTAAAAAAAAAAAGTATAGAAAAAAATGTTTTTATTCTGTGTTTGGTTTGGGGGGGATTCTTTTTTTATATTTAGGGTTCTTCATGAAGGGTCAGTTGCGATGTTTCTGTTCTATAGTCAGTTATACAATAATTCTGCCAGTCTCTCTTGGCTGAAAAATACTATTCACAATACAAAGCAGTCATAAGGAATATAGTTGGACTTGAGCAAAATAAGAATCTGCTTTTCTGCCCCATCTCCTGATGAATATCACTTGTTGCTCGCAAGTTTATTCTATAAACTAACCCTACTGGTTTCACTTAGTTGCAACAATAAACTCAGTTGAATTAACTGAAAGCACTATATTTATGGAAAACTGTTTCATTAATTTCATTGTTTATCATGTGTAATTTGATTTATCGTTTTAAAAATTTACTGTGGAGGTAAACTGTCTGTGTGTCCTTTGGCTCTTGTTTTCAACTGCTCATTCTGGAGAAACAAAGTAAAAGAAAAAAGAGGCTTAAAGAAGCATGCTTTTGACCTGAAGACAGCTACTATGGAGCTTCCAATTTTCGCCGTACTAAAGAACAAAGAGACTTCATTGAAGCACTGGGTAATAAAATGAAATAATGGAAAATGAGTCTGTGAGGTTAAAATAATTGTAATGATACAATACTGTGAAGACTATGCCAAGGCACAAAGGGACAATTTATTCTTAGTTTTTGTTTCTAGTGTCCTCTGTTATTAAACACACCTCACCAAAACAACATCTCAATATCAAAAGACAACATTCTTAATGTCTGTTCTGCATGTGGTAAAGCTGATTCAAATCTTTCTTGTCCAAACTCTTCACAAACTTATACTGGCCCTGCAAAAATCACATGCTCAGCAACTTATCTACAAGAACTGAATTCTTGTTCATCTTGTTCAATATCAGCTGGTGTAAATTCTTTGGGACAGTTTGCCATTGCCATTTAGGCTGAATTGCTTCATGCATGTGAAGTGGCATTGATTTAAATGGGACTAAAATGTGACTGTTCCGTAGAAGAAAGAAAGAATTTTCTTAGCTGTTTCTTTGATAGCATAAAATCTGTCTGCTTTATTCTATGCCTTTTAAGAAGGTAAGTTCATTAAATCCCAGAGCGTGTTACCATTTTGTGCCTTACGACATTTCTATGTGTCGTCACTGAAAAGTAAGATAGTCGTTCCAGCATCTGATATTTTCATCTGAAGATGCAAAAACATTTATAGTTAAGGTTATGTTTTCTTGCTGCATTACATCTACAAAGCTACAACTACATTTTCAAAGTCTTAGTTTTTGAAACATTTATCTTCTTGTTTACCTGTGATGTGTTAGCAGCCATTGTCTGTGTTATCTTCCTATTTCTAATGACAGGTAGAAATACCTTTACAAAAAATTGTTTGAAAGCCTGGTTTTACTGAAGTTGAACAGCAGCTACAGCTGTTAACTGTAGTGGGACCAAGATTTCGACATCAGCGTCCTCTTGGAAGAGGATTCCTACTTAGAACAAAACCATCTTAAAATTCTTCTTCAAAATGAATTTTACTAGGGATCAGCACAAAGGCTTAAGTGGAACGTAAAGATAACAGTTTAGTCTGGCTCTGGACCTGAACATTCCAGGGATATATTTCATCCTCTTTAAGCTCTATGGCAACATTCTTGACATATACTTCTCTTGTTTATAAAATATTCTAGCACATGATAAATACGGAAAATGCTGTATAGAATAAAGTATGTTTGTTGTTGTTTCAGAAATAAACTATTGACATTCACCTCTAGCTTAAATTACATGATTCATTTACTTATTGTCTTTGGTGGGTTCCGTTATGATTAGGGTATTGGTCATCGATTTCCTATACAGGGTAAATGCTATTTGTGACTGGTAATATTATTAGCAATCTCAGAGGTACAGAAGTGTACAAATCATTGAACATGTTTGTATCTAGGAGGGCTGGTTTTTAATTTTTTTTTTCATTTTTAATGTGCAGTTTTGGGATGAAGTGCTATTACTTAGATTATTGTTTCACTGGACAGCTGTGTTGCTTTAATTTTTTCTCTTTTAATGGCTTGGACTGAGTGTCCCCGTACTAAAAGAGTTAAATGAATGCAATAAAGAAGGAGTTAGTTTAACTTAAATAATATTAATGTATTTTGATGGTCCCACTTATTTGGACAACTGCTTTTTATTAGCATTGTTTCATTGGTGTTTCATTTTGGAGAAATACTACGGAAAGAAGATTGCCAAGTAAAGCCTGCACAAGCATCAGGTATACAAACTTTGCACTTGACTCAGACAAGTTTGCTGTTTGTTCCATTTTCCTTTTATAGCAAATGTTTCTTGTGAACAAAACCAATGACAGTCTGCATTTGTAGGCTTTGATTCAATAAACATGGCTGGTGATTGCATCCTTGAAGTCACTCGAGTTGCTTATCTTAAAGTTAGCACATACGGGTTCTGGTAGGTTGAAGCCCTAGAAATATGTCTGAATTCCCCCTCCATCCCTTTTCCACCTTCATTTATACACTGGAGCATTAGATCATGCAATTTCTATAATTCTGCATTTTAGGAGGTGCACTATAGCCTTGGATCTTCCCTCTGGTCCCCTCACCCTCAGCAAGAAGTCTTTGCATTAGTCTTCCTGCAAATGTAGTTGTATTTGTTCATGCACTGAGGGAAATGTGATCATGGAAATGGAAAACAATGTATAGAGGCAACAGCCTAATTAATTCATCTAGAATAAGATTTTCACATCCATAGAAGTTGGAAAGAACAAAATAACATCAGATGGTTTTTTGGTTTGTTTTTTAATTAATGACTGGCAGAAAGGTGGATGTCCTGGTTTCAGCTGGGATAGAGTTAATTTTCTTCCCAGTAGCTGGTATAGTGCTGTGTTTTGGATTTAGTAGGAGAATAATGTTGGTAACACACTGATGTTGTAGTTGTTGCTAAGTAGTGCTTACACCAGTCAAGGACTTTTCAGCTTCCCGTGCCCTGCCAGGTGCACAAGAAGTTATATGACATCATGCTCAGTATATAAACAGGGGGAAGAAGAAGGAAGGGGGAGACGTTTGGAGTGATGGCGTTTGTCTTCCCAAGTAACCGTTACGCGTGATGGAGCCCTGCTTTCCTGGAGATGGCTGAACGCCTGCCTGCCCATGGGAAGCAGTGCATGAATTCCTTGTTTTGCTTTGCTTTTGTGTGCGGCTTTTGCTTCACCTATTAACTGTTCTTATCTCAGCCCATGAGTTTTCTCCCTTTTACCCTTCTGATTCTCTCCCCCATCCCACCGGTGGGGAGTGAGCAAGCGGCTGTGTGGGGCTTAGTTGCCAGCTGGGGTTAAACCCTGAGAGTTGACTAAGAATTTTTTATGTCTGTACAAATCTATATTATGCTGTGAGAGTAAAATTCCCTCCTGCTTTGAGAACGTACCTAAAACCTACAGATTGTTAAAGAACCATGGATTTTCACCCAGGTGGATTGCTTTTGAATATCAGTACTTAATGTTCCCAAAGCAGCAGAATCTCACACAGGAAATTAATTAAAAATATCTCTTACAGTATGGAGATGTGTAGAGTCATCTTCGAGTGGGTAGATTTCCTGTGGCCTTTTACATACTAACTGCAATAAAATAAGAACTTTTATGTTCTGTTTATGAAATTAAAGTTCATGCAATTGTATTTCTATGAGTAAGTCTTACGGTTATATGTAATAAAAAGTGCAGACCAAACTGAGTCATAGCATTCCCTATAGTGAACAGTACCATAATATGTGGATAGTACTATTGCCATCAATGGGACTATTCAGTCTCAGGAAGTGCTGTACAGATGGGCTTTGCAATAGTCAGATGGATTGGAGTTTGTTCAAAGGGAGCATCTTAACATTAATTTCTGGCAAAATTAAACTGTTCCACACTGAGGAGTGTATTATGTAAGTTAAAATCTGTTCTGTGCAGCTTGACGTCATACTCACCTGTTCATGTCAGGAATTCCGTGTGTATGTATCAGCAATTTCATCAGAGTTCATTCAGTAGCTGTATGTTCACCCGGAGCCTTTACGCACATAACACAATATTCGTTCAAACAGCCTCAAAACTTAAACAGGTTCCTGCATGATCTTTCTCCCTTTTTCGTGGGTGAGCTCAGACCTACTTTCTTGTGTAATGGATCGAAGTGATCTGTTGTTTCATTAGAATACTTTAAATAGTGTGTGCAGCTCCTGAATATCAATACTAAACAGTCACCAACATGAATCCATACAATCTGTGTATGGAAGAGCAAACTGTACCGTCCCTCTAGAATGGGATATTATCATTTTCATATAGTTTTGGAACTAACATGTTCAAATCCTTCAGGCTACCAATGTTGTGACATATGAATTAACAGTACTCACTTTTTTCTTTTCAAGAAAGCAGTGGGATGTCATTTATTGTCAAATATTGTTACAACAGAAGTTGATGATAAGGTTTTCATTGAAGTCCATGGAGCAGGATTAGGCTCTGAACCATCAGAATGTGGTTGTCATTGCACTGGCCAAATCTTTCACCTGTGGTGTCAACTTTGAACTCATGCCACACAGACCTCCAGTAACTGAGTTGGCTGATGTTGCTTATGCCTCACCTTGTTCACTTTACAGGGGACCCACTCATACAAAGCTCAAAGGAGGACTAGAACTAGAAATGAGAAGTTTTTCTAACAGGAGCTCTGCCTCTTAAACACCTACCCAGCTTTTTTGAATCTGATAGTAATCTGAGTGGTTAAATGTTTTCCAGCCTTTGCTACTCCAAAATAATACAAAAAGTTGAGGACAGTAACGTGGAGCGGTGAAACCAAGTGGTATGTATTAAAATATGTAATAAGTGTACATATTTGAATTAGGGGAATATAAACACTTGCAGAATCCTGAACAAGTAAATATTGTTCCTACTAACTTTTATGGCAAATTTCCTGTTGATTCATTAGGGCCAGGAATTTACTTTGAAACAGAAGTTGAGGTTGAGGTGGAGAGAGAGGTTAATTGGCAGTAGCTGTACTTGTCAGCAGTGAAAGTGTAAATGGATTTTCTAATGCACACTATTATCTGGAATATATGGTATGCTGTGGTAGCACACTGTGTGCCATATGCCTCACCCTTTCATGTTACTCCCCCTCATTTTTAATGACTCGCTCTGTATATTAAATGTGGAAACTATTCCAACAGTAAGACTGGCACATTCTTTACACAGCTGAATTGACACGTCTGAAGCTGCCTCTGGCTACTGCTTATAGACTGCCTTGCCTTTCTTTCATGAAGAATATTTTTTGCCTAATTTTAGTCATGCAAATCCTGCAGCATGATGTTGTCATAAGTCCTTGCGCAGTAGAAGGCGGCAGTCTGCCTCCTTGTCCATATATGGCTTTTGTGTTGTTGCCATGTACCAGCTCTGACATCACCTCAATGTCACATGCGTTTCATTTTGTGTGAACTAAGTGCATCAGAGGGGAAGAAAAAGGTTTTCTGCAAGAGAGAAAAGTATCTATCCACTTGGGACTTCTGTAATGACAATAATGAATAATAATAATAATTAATTGTATTTTATTTGATGTTCCCCCTGTTGTAAAGAAAAAATACCACCAAAATTTAAAAAAAAACAGCTCAGATGCTGATAATCAGGGGCAGGGGTCCAGGAGCTGCTTTGTGCTAGCAAACAGTACTAGGGCATCTGCCATGCACTAGAACTGGGTCTTCTCTGCTGCTGCATCATCAGAACAGCCACCGCTGTGCCCTGGGCCCAGGTCAGCTGCCCCTCTCCCAGGCAATTCCTGGGCAGGATTTGAGGGCTGACACTGCCCAACATCCATTTCTAGGTTGTACGTTCTCTGTTCTGCAGTCTAAGGCACTTCAGTAGTAGAGACCCAATCAGTTCGTTGCCAGCTGGCCTCACTGTCAGAAAATGGTCCTGGCCATGTTTACTTTGCCTGTATATACATATAAATGCATGTATAAACAAACAAACAGACAAGCAAACATACTCATATATAGCCAAGGAATCTTAGTTCTATCAAGAGGAGATTTGCAAAGCTGCATACACAATTAGCAATTTATTTTGAATATCAGTGGGACCTAAAAGTGTAACTCCTGTTAGTGTCCCTGAAAGTTGTGCCTAAAACTCTTTTAGTCCCTCAGATGCACACTTTGAAATATAAGTTATTTTTCTAAGTGCCTTTGTGGAGCCTCAAACTACAGTCACTTTTAGAGTCACTTTCTGGACTGAGTTCCTGTATTCCCACCTGTTTATAACATCTTAACTCCGTTTTAAAGCTTGTAAATGTGCCTTTTCTGAGGCCTGTGCCAGCACACCTTTGCTGTCATGCTGATATACTCCATTTTAAACAAAGCATAATTTGTTACGTTTTCATCTTTAAATAGGTTAGTTAGTGCTATGAGAGTCCTGGAATGAGATTCCTTACCTAAGCTTGACCTTTGGCAGTTGCATATTCACATCTCTACCTTAGTAAAGCTACTTTTTTTCCCATTTATCTAGATTTTATAGTTGTGTTCAGGGCATCCTTGTTCTTTCCATGGTCAGCAACTTTAGTTTGGCATTCCTGTCATTCTTAAATTCAACTTTGATGAATGGATTTTGATAATCTCTGATAAACTACTTTTTACTGTTTCTGTCCGGTGGTGGTGTGCCATTTCCTAACAGTATCTGTCTTAGCTGTCTTCATTGATGATGTACAATGCATGTCACTCCTTCGTCTCTGACAGAAGCAGGGCATGGACCCGAGTAAGTTTAGTTTTGTGGCTGGTTTAGTTCAGCAAGCTGCAGTTAACTCTTGCCATTGCCAGGTAGCTGAGGAAGTACAAGAAATTGCTTGTAAAACAGAGGATAATCTGCCTCCTAGGTTTGGCTTACTCCATATCCCTAATTGGTTTACTGTTCCATCCAAATTTTGTTAGCGCTCTGTAGTTCTTTATTTTTTTTAATTGCTTCATAACATATAGAAAGAAAATAACTGAGTATAAGTACTTGGCTTTAATCATGTTTATGCTTTATAAAGATTAATTATGTGTTAGATGTGAAGTATCTCCTTTTTTGTTTTTAAATTTGTAATGTTTTCATGTCAATTAATGACCTTGTTCTTGTGTCATGAGGCAGGGAGAAGGAAAACCTTTATTTGCTTTCTCCATACTTCATCATAGCGCACATTTGTCATTGACAGTGTGTTCCTTTCAGAAGCTAACTAATTTTTTTTCATCCTTTCTGATTATTTTATATAAGGTTTCCAGCCCTTTGATCGTTTGCATTGCTTTTCTCTGAATCCTGCCTAGTTCTGCAGTATCCTTTTTGAAACTGGGTAATCAGAAGCACATACAGCATTCCAGATGAGACTCCACCACTGATTTATATCATGGCATTACAATACTTTCTGTATTATTCACCATCCTATTTCTTATCCTTCAAAACATCATGTCTGCTTTTTTACCACAGCTCAGCATTGAGCTGAGGTCTTTAATGAGTTTTCTACAGTGATACCAGACTATTTTCCCAAGTTCACACAGTTAATTTAGGATGATGAAAGTATGCTCTTCCTTTTTTCTTCTGTCCAATGTGGGTTATTTTGTATGTACTAACATCGAGTTTCATTTGCCATTTTGGTGATTACTTTGGTTTCTCTTGTAAACTTCTCACAGTCCTGTCTGGACTTGACCACCCTAAATAACTTTGAAGCACCTGCAGGTTTTTTTTGCTTACTACTCAGCCTTTGTTCCAGTTTTGTTTCAGTTGTACTTAAAAAGAAACAAACAGCTTGGTCTTATACTGATCAACTTACTTTTTCAGTAAATTGACCACTTATTACTGCTTCTTTATTTTTGTGTCTTAGCCAATTTTGGTTTATGACAATACTTCCCAGCTCACATATTTAATATACTGTTTCTCTGCTGACATTTTGAAAGGGATTTCGTTGAAGTCAGATATTTTTTTTTTTTAATTAAGATGCCAACCAGCTCATGCATTCTGCGCTCTATTGATTTGTAATACGTGAACTTCTGGCTTCTCAGACTGTTGCTGAATAAATCTACTTCTCTAATTGTCACCCCTTTCTCATATTTTTCAATGGTGAAAAGAGGTCTTGAGTTCTTGCCATTTAGTAGCAGAGTAAGTGACAGTTATAGGAGGCAGGGCAAAGCATGGTTAATAACGTGTAATTCACACTGCTTAACCCATTTTTAAAAACCTCTGATGATGCCTCTCAAGCCATTGGTCTCAAACCTTAACCTGTCCTTACTGTTGCAAAGTTTTCCTGAAAGTTTGAAGGCTTTCCTGTTACTTAAACCTAATCACTGCTCCAGAAACTTCAAACAGTGTTTCCTTTGCCTGTCCATCAAAGACATGGAGGACAGATTATTCCCTCTTTTTTTCATTATCAGAGTATGTGTAGTTTGTTTTTAGATTTCACCTTCAGTCTTTTCTTCCTTAGGGTAAACATTCTCAATATTTTTTCACAGATCATGCTGTCTAATTTTCTAATTATTGTTGTTCCATGCTGTACTACTTCCAGTTCATACACAACTTCTGTAAAATGCGGTTCCACAGACCGGACACAGCTGATACTTTTCCAATGCTGAGCAGAGCCATCAGAGGTAGTCACATAAAGCTTATCTCAGGAAGGCAGTTTCAAGCATCAGACAGCAAAACCACTGGGAGTGTCAAAGAGCAGGAAAGCCCCAAATCTGCTATTTATTCCACTGATGCTTCCAGTATAGCTGTTGCCAGATACCTGTCATCAGCTGATGTCTTTGAAACTCAGTTTGTCTCCTGGGACTTTGCTGATCACGAATGAAAAGTGTGCTTGCTGGGTAGAGGTGGCATGAATAGCCTCAGCAAGTTTGGCTTTGTTTACTTTTGTTTGGCATTTTATATTATGATTTTGTTAAACATCCCAGCTGCCCTTTTCATGGTAGAAGTATTACTGCAGTATCATTCTACACAGTGTTAAAGAGTCTGTGAGAAGCCTTTGATAACTATGTTGGATTTTTAACAGCTTTCAAGGATGGGATTATGAAAAAGTAAAAGTTTGTTTTTATTTTCTCAGTGGGAAGATTCTTTTCTTCTTTGTTTGGGTGGTGATGAGGGTAGACAAGAAAAATCTTGGGCCCATACCTTCCCTTGTGTAAATTATCTGCTTAAACTTTTTTCAACTTTTTTCATAAATGACTAGACTACAGTTATTGACACACCTGCTATATTTTTGTATAGCAATGCAGGAAATATGTGCAAAATATAGCAATTTCTTTACAGATCCCATATAACTAAGTTTGCCTTTGAAGAGAAGTGGGCAAATTGTGGTACAGAAATCTATTTTTATGTGGTACAGATTTGAAGGAAGGGGATTAGTTTGTGACGTATTTTTGGCTTTGTAATTTATAATAAATACCAGAATTTGCAGAACCCTTGGAAATTCACTGTATTTATTTGAATTAAACAAACTAGAGCAGTCCTATAATTCAAGTGGGCAGTCTGCAAGTATGAATACTATGCTGTCTGTGGAGTAGATGGTGTTTTGACAAAGGAGGAATGGCACAGCAAAGAGGCAGAGTTTGTAGAATGGTGTCAGAGGAGCAGAGCCCATGGAAAAATGTTAAATGAATGAAGCAAAGAAAGAACACTACTGTGATCCTGAATGATGGGCTACTGTGTTCATTATTTAGATGTCCAAAGGTGTTCCATGTTTTGAAGGTGAATACCAGCCCTTGCCCAGCCAAAGCTGTCAGGTGACCCACACAGTAAGGATGAAACTAAAAGAATGAGGCTTTTCTGAAGTTTCTCTGTTTCTCCTTGCCGTGGTTTAACCCCAGCTGGCAACTAAGCCCCACACAGCTGCTCCCCCACTCCCTCCCAGTGGAATGGGGGACAGAATCAGAAGGGTAAAAGTGAGAAAACTCATGGGTTGAGAGAAAGACAGTTTAATAGGTAAAGCAAAAGCCACGCACGCAAACAAAGCAAAACAAGGAGTTCATTCACTGCTTTCCATCGGCTGGCAGGTGTTCAGCCATCTCCAGGAAAGCAGGGCTCCATCACACGTAACAGTTACTTGGGCAGACAAATGCTGTCACTTCAAACGTCCCCCCTTCCTTCTTCTTCCCCCAGCTTTATATGCTGAGCATGACCTCATATGGTATGGAACAGCCCTTTGGTCAGTTGGGGTCAGCTGTCCCAGCTGTGTCCCCTCCCAGCTGCTTGTGCACCCCCAGCCTCCTCGCTGGTGGGGTGGGGTGAGGAGCAGAAAAGGCCTTGACTCCGTGTAAGCACTGCTCAGCAGTAACCAAAACATCCCTGTGTTATCAACACTGTTTCCAGCACAAATCCAAAACATAGCCCCATACTAGCTACTGTGAAGAAAATTAACTCTACCCCAGCCAAAACCAACACACTCCTACAGCTCTTAATTATTTAAATTTTTGAAACAAGGTAAATAGAACCGAATAGTATCTTGCAGGTGAGAGTGCAGTGCTGCTTTCTGCAAGGATTTTATAATATTACTTTGAACATTGCTGCTTTTTGTTTGCCTTTTGGAACATTATTACACACTGACCAGCATTCTTAACTAAATGATCATCGGTGAATGACAGTTAACTGAGAACCAAAAAATGTTCAGATTAAGCACAGAATGCCACAGGCCTGAAATTTGTTGCTCCCCATTTGCCTAGCTTTGTAAAGATCCTCTGATACTTATCACAGCATTTAATCTCGGTTATCTGCAACACTGTTGTGTCATCTGCAGATTTTGCTATTGCATTGCTTGTTACTTTTCTCGAATGACTCATTTTAGTATGGAAGCTTGGAGGTCCCAGCTTCAACTTATATTAATACATTCTTTTCTATCTGCTTTTGTTTCAGATTCTGTCTGTACCATGCCAGTGTTTTATCAGCTGCTCAGCCTATATGAAAGCTTCTTCTGATGACTTGTATGAAGTTTTTCTTAAATGCTTACTTACAGAATTAGTATTTTGCTGCCATTCAGATCTTGACAAGGATTGTAGGATTGCCAGAGGTTAATTAGCCTAGGCTCTAGAGTTTCACCAATTGTTTTTCAGGCTTTCTTGTGGGGAGGGGGAGGAGGAAGTATCTGTATTGAAGTCTTGGGTATGACAGCAATTCACACCAACATGCCGAACCTGAAGTAAATAGTTCTGATGGTGATAACCACATAACTGTGGTAGTGTGGAGCTGAGCATGCAATGCAATGTATGTCTAGAAAACTGTATTAACCTTAAGTGACCATCCAGCACAATACTGTTCCCTACCCCAGTTAGTGTTCTATCTATTTCCAAGCCAGCTAGTTTCTGTACATAAGCTGTAATCAGTCTTTTAAATGCAGTCTAAATACCATGAAGTGCTTCAATAGCACCATCAGAGGATTTCCATTAGGAAAATATGATCAAATTTATCTCATTTTTTTTAACTATGTAGTTATTTTTGGGAAGTGTGTGCTGTGGTTCTGCCATCTGTTCCATGGGCTTGTGTAGTATGCATGAACTTCGCTAGGTACCTACTGATTTCCTGCATTTCAACTGCGACTGACATGCGCATATCTCTGCTCCCACCACTTGGATATGAAAAATCTAAGAACTGTATTACACCCAAAGTATTCCTATTGTAGCATGGTTAATATAGGTTAGATGTCCTTTGCACATGCTACAGAGTACATATTTGTTCATTATGATAAGCTGTTTATAAGCCCATTTGTATTAACATTTACCATCTGTTTTGCTCCTTGCATAGTCAGGTGATGCGGCTGTCTGACAATCAGCACATTATTTTACCTGGCAGCTTCATTGTCGTTGGTTTTCTGTGCATAAGTGTCCACTCCCTTTTCTAAACATATCTTGCTAGTCTTGTTAACCGTAGAATTGATTTTTATCACCTATCAGCTCCTACTAAATATGCATAGATGCCTTTTCAAAGATAAAATTCTCCCACTTTTCACCAGTCTGAACATCTGTGAATTTTGGCTGTCTATATTTATTTCTCACCCTTAGGACAATGTTTTCTGAAAGAGGACATTAATGCCTAAGGAACATACTTATACAACACAACTTGACAGGTACACAGGTGATTACTATAATTAAGAAAGGAGCGTCCAGTGCATAATGCACAAGTAAACACATTCAGAAGTAACTGCTCAGCACTGGATTTAATATTGTGACCAACCACTAGTGTTTTGCATAGCTCTGAGATTTCAGTGGCTCTGTGCCAGCTTACAGTTGCTGAAGACGTGACCCAAGGTATTCAGCACTTCTTTTTCAGGAGATGACTCTGACTTATGAAGTCTGCTGGTCTTCCTCTTTTTTCCTTTCCTACAACTTGCTTTCAGCAGCTAGCCTTGTCAGACTGTGGTCTCAAAACTCACCCATGTGTACTAAGAGCCCTTTGTAATTATGACACAAGACAGCGCTGGGTAAAGGTACTTTAAGCTCTGTGCTAGTGCAGTATGCTGTTTCCACTACTGGAGTTAGCTCATGTGGAGGCATTTAATTTCTCTCTGCATGACACTGCTTTGTCTGTATAAACCTGCTTTTTGTACCTCTCTGCTAACCTTGCTTTTAATCCCTGGCTCAGTCTGTCCTTTCCAGCCTTTATTACTATCTCTTTCTCTGCCTCTCCTGCAAAAGATCATGCTTTCAAATCCTGTGGATATGTGGAGGAGGGTTTATGCTGTCATGTGTAACAGCTATTTCATTCCGTTTGGGCAAAACCCATTCAGCTGCTAGTATTTTTTAACCAATGTATTCCAAGATAGATCTTACTGCAAATGCTTAAGATGAGGGTGCTATAAAGTTCAGATGAAAGGTGCAGGAGCAAACTCATATACAAAATCCATGTCATTACAAAAGTACTCAAAGATAAGAACTATCCATTCAAAAATTGTATGTTTGAGCAATTACTGTTTCAGCTCCATGCCTTTTGCCATGATGTGTTCCATGATGATGCCAAATGAAAATACCCTTGCTTTTTTAGGTTTTTCGTGAGTACAGCTCACACAACATCAATTCAACTCTTGGGCCTATTCCTTTCTATTGCACTATTATGCTCATGTGTCATCAGTCTGAGTGGATACTTTTTCTTTTGTTTTATTCTCATTAAGCCAGATGTCCATATTTGTAAGACTAATTTGGAAATGTGAGGCAGAATTTCTCTCTTAAACAAATGGGGCCATCTGTTTAGAAAGCAGAACGACAAGGTATGGGGCTGAGGATGAGCTAACAGTTTAGAAAAAGAAGTTTGTTCTCAGGCAGGAAGATTAAACCTTCTTCCTTAGGGAAAAAAATCCCAATCTGCTCATTGATATCTGTGCTGGCATTACAGTAGTAACTGGCGACAATGTGGAAATAAGGTAGAGAACATATCTGAAGATGGACTTGCCAAACTGGGAGAAGCAGCCCTTGTGTGTGCTGCTCAGGTTTGTGAAGAACCAGAATGGGCAATTTCTGAAATAATGCAGTAATGCTACAATCTTCTACAGGCAGAAGTGGCACCAGTGGTGAATGCAGAAGGGCATGAACAAGGGGAGTTTGTTGAACGTTATTGACATGTGCATGACCTTACATTTTTTAAGATACTAAGCCCTTCAAGGGGCTGGGGTATTGTAGTTTTACAGAGTGGCAAAGAGGATGGTAGTACCATTTTTTGGCCCATGAGTCATCTTATTTTAACTTACATTACTGCCAGGTTCATATCTCCTCCTTATTCCTGAGAGGTAAGCTAGACATATTGCTAGTATAAGCTGAGTATTCAGTAGCAATATATACTTTTTAAAACTGACTTAAAAAGAATGGGAGAAAAATGACTGGAACTTGCTGTCACATGCTTTATCTAAATGATCTTTCTCCCAGAATGTTGATAGGCTTCTGATATACCTATTAGCTCTTCCTGAGCTCTACAGTGATTTTATTCTGCATGGCAAATAACAACAAGACTATAGAGGAATTTAACTTCTCAGCTCATTCCTTAAGTAGGCATCAATCATATTTAAATACATACATAATGAGTATCTGTTTGGATTCTGTAGTTAGGTTTTATCTTGCCAGTGTCATTCCTGTTTGGTTCTAGCTGTACTGAAACAAGGAAAACCACTGAGCTGATGCCATTTAAGTGGATCAAGCCTAGTGTACAGTTTAGCTATGTAAGTAGGTCTGGTTTCCTCTACATTTAATTGAAGGAAGTATAAGTATTTTGAACACATGCCAAAAATATGATATGAAGTTGCTTAATTAAATTAATAAAAAGATTAAAAGACTAATAATGAGGTATAAAGCTCATGAGTACATACACCCACATAGCTCCAGCATCCACCTACATTACAGTGTGTAGGAGGCCTCACAGATATGTTATTCTCTTTATCAGAATCTGATGGTTGTTTCCCATACTGAAAGGAAACTGAGATTAGGCTTTGGCCATCTAAAGAAATAGAGTGAATCTCCTTTTATATCTACCAACTTTTACATGAATTTAATTATTTCAGTAGCTGTGCTTCTACCCAGGCAAGAGAAATATAAGCCTTTAAAATTTTTACAATACTGTGGAGTCCCACTTGATCCAACAAATGAGGGTAACTGGTTTGAACAGCAGTTGGCAATAACAGGTTTCTGGATAAAGCATATAAAAGAAATAAATTTGCAATCATCAATGTTTCAGGCTTTTAACCTCACACAGTAGTGTGAACTTATTGTTGTTTCACTCACCTTCATTTCACTCATTTTTTTAAAGACTCACTGCTTCTGTCATGTTTAAAATTAAGCTGTATTTATTTTGAGAAGAAAATGCAACTTCTGTGCTTGTAGTGTGCTAGTTAGGGCTATGGGTGCTCTAAAATTAATGTCATAACATTAGTTGTCTGTAGAGATAAGCATAGAAAAATATCGTAAATTTTTCATTAAAATACGATGCATTGGTCCATTCTCATTTGCTGGGAGTAAAAACTAGTTTTACCATTTTTTCCACAAAGAACTACTTACATAGAAGAACTGGTTTTCTCCTAGTGAGCAGGGTTACTCCTGTGCATTACTGTGACATTTATAATCATAGAATCATAGAATCATTAAGGTTGGAAAGGACCTCTGAGATCATTGAGGCTATTGGAAGGGCTCATCATTCAGGCTAAGTCCTGACTGAATACATACGTAAACTTTGTTCTGTTTCTGCAAACATATTCCTAGAGCACAGCTTATACTGAGTGTTGATTACTAAGGCCAATATAATAGGACGTGGATTCCTGAATTAAGTATGAGAGATTTCCAGTTTTGCATTAGGAGGCCGACAGGCCAGGCTGTGAAATGCTACTGAAATCAAAGGGTTTAGCAACCTCCATACATTGACTCCCACAGATGATCAGTACAGGAGCTCTTTATTTAGGCATCTGTTTTCCCAGAGGTTTATAATACCACTGTTGCTGTTTTGGGATAAATTCTGGACAAGCAGGATCATTTAAAATCAGATCATTATTTAGGACTGATGATGAATTAGGCAGGCAAGGTTTGGTTTTTTTTTTTCTTTTTGGCAAATACATAGTCTCATTTTTAAGAATGCAGTTTGGTGTTCTTCCAGTGAAGTCAGCAGACCTCCCTCTGACTTTAACAGAGGAAATGTTCCATCTTTATGAAATGTATTTTATGTAAAATCCTTGAAAAGTAAGAGAACCATCTGAATTTTTCTTTGGAGTATTTGAGAACAGGCCAGAGTCAAAATATAACTGGAACATGCATTTGTTAACAGCTCCAGCAATCAAGATACTTCCTGTAGTATAAATTCATGGCTATCCTAGTTTTTGCCATCAGAGTTTGCAGAGGTATTAACCTGACAGTAAAAAGTCTTACAGTGGTGTTTGTGAATGCCGCTTCTTGGGTGGGAGGAAGATCAGAAGGAAGGATTTCCACTAATAGTGCCAAACTATATTTACCTTGGTAAGAAAAGGTGTGGAGTTTAAAAATAATTTTTGTGACTTTTACATTAGTATTTTTGGTCAGAATTTTTTGTGGTGAGCCACAACAGGCCATTGTAATTATGGCTGCTCTTATATTAATGTGTTACAATATGCAGTACCTAGGTAGTGTTACTGCAGAAACCTAACCGGCTGAGGGAATACTTTGTTGATCTGCATGTGTGGTCAACTTACTGTATATTTGCTGGTGGACCAGGCTTTAACAGTGATTAGAGCTCAGTCCTATTAGACATACTTGGTTATTAACCTATGGAAGGTAGGGAGAACTGCAGTGGAATGTATAGAAAAACAAAACACAGATCTGGAGGAAATGGTCTATGTCGATTGCACTGCTCAGGGGACTACTAGTGCATTCATATTTCAGTGTTTACAAGCTTCTTAATTCCTACTGCAGTCTTTTAGTTGGACAGGACTGATTTTTTGTTAACAGACAGTTCTTAGCATTACCAGGAAAATAATCATAAGAACTGTTACCTAATCAGGAACTGATTTGTTGGGGTTTTTTTGTGAAAGTAACAACTGGTTCTGTTGGTTTTTGCTGGTGCTGCAAACACTGCTTCTACTGCAATTAAAATTTGTTTCTCACATAGAGTGTCACTTTATAACAGATTTTACCACAAATTTCAGTATATATTCTGCTGCTTAGCAACTTATGTGCATAACAATGTAAATCCATTTAGTCAAAATGAGAGTAATGATACATTTACTAACTTGGAGCTGCTGGGAGTTGGTATTGTCTTAATCAACTGCTTTGTATGATGTATTCTTTAAAAGGTGATATAAACATTCTAAACTTAAAGAAGACAAAAAATAATATCAGCTGCAATAATATCAGCTCCTGTAATGTGGCAGTTCTTCTTTCCCAACAGTGGATATTGATAAGAAAATCACTGTTTTGAAACTTTTAAGCATAGTAACCTAGTGTTTGTGAAGAACTGTTCTAAATCTGTTTGAGAGGGCCCTGCAAAATGTACTAAGTAATTTTTCTGCTCATGACATTAACAAATTGTACACTGGATATATCAAAGTACTAGTTTGTTACTAGAAGTATCAGTGCATCTGGAGGCTAAAAAATTTAAGGTGAATTTCTGCTCATGACCTATGCAGCCACAGTGTATAAGTGGTATCTAGAGAGATGTAGAATGTAATATTTGTTAAGCAAATGCACAAGTAAACACCTTGCTTTAACCAAATGAAGTGTCAGTATACTTGCCTAGTGTACTGTGAATAAAATAGCATAAATAGAAAATGCTCAGAGTAAACTTTGTCAGATATTTATTCAACAAAGCTTTTAAAAGATGTGGAGTAGTGATATTTTGAAAATTGTTAAAGAGCACTGTTAAGGGAAGGGTCTTATTTCAATACTTAACTTGCTCAGAGTTTCAGTCTTTAGTTCTTGTGTGAGTCAGTTCAAGCAAATGTCTAAGTGACTACTTGCATGGACTTCACTGGGACTGCTCAGATGCTTTAAGTTGTTCCTATATTAATAAAACAATCTAGATGGAAATCTAAGCCCTCAGCTCTAAGCTGTCAGCTGAAGCCGTAGGTGTCTAAGGCTAAGATGAGGCTTAGAAGCTCATGGTTGTTAATTAACATCATTCCATTGGCCTTAATGGGTAATGCATTATAGCCTTGCCACCTGGGCAAAGCTTGTGCATTTGCCAAACAATTAAATACCATAGTTTCTAGATACTTGTGCAGGACTCCATACAGCCTGGAAAAGAGAATCCTTCAGGAAATCTCCTGGACATTCAGAACACTTCAATAACTCTCACTTTCCTATCTCATGACCATAGTCTTCACTTTCATTTTACGTTAGAAATAATCTAATACTTCCTCAACTACAAAGTGAAAAGAGATCCAGTACAGTGGCATATTCTGTGAGTATTAGTAATATCTTATAGCAGGTCTGCCTTTATGCATCCTGTTCTACCCATTCTTTTACTTTTCTTCATGTATTCCCCTTACTTCCCAGCACACGGTCTGAGGTCCTTATGGAGTTATACTGCATCCTGCATGTCCATGTACCAAGTGTTCCTTATGCAGCTGGGTCATCATTTCCCCACTGAAGTTATATTCTGCCAGGCCTCTTGCAATGATGTGGTCGGTGTCCTTTTTCCCAAAAACACTCTTAGGGCTGGGTTTCCACAAAGAGGAAGCTATATCTCATAATTAGGTATTTGGAGAATAAGTAAAAGCAGGTTAGCTAGAGTGTGAGGCCAAGTAGGATGCCAGTTTTCTGCCCTCCAGCCCTTCAAGTATTAGGAAAAGGCAATGTAATTTGAAATAATCTCAATTTTGTATGCTTACCTTCATAAAGGACTTTCCCTTTTGCTATCTATGGAGTGCTTTGATAAACCTGTAGTGACAGGATAGACTAGATTTCAGAGGTAAAAGCCAAGAGTGTCAGTCTACACAGACAGTGAGAGACAATCCTATATGTATTTGTTTTGCCTAACTGAGTATTTGCCAGCTTTATTTCCGTACCTCAGATCACAGGTCATGGAAATGCGGTTGGACCTCTGAAGGTTTCTAGTCAAACTTTGTGCTCCAAGGAAGACATTAGGTCAGCCATGACTTTGTCTGGCCAAGTACGAAAAACCTGCAGGGATGGAGATTCCACAACTTCTTTGGTTGCCTGTTCCAGTGCTGCTCTGCTGTCATACATAAAGGGCCTTTTTAGAGCAAGTAGAATTCTCAGCTGTAGTTTAACTAGTACCAAGTCCAAAAATATTTTTCAGAATAGAAAACAGGTAATATAAATTCATGAACATTTTAGTCTGGCATAAGCTAGTGGTGCTACGTAGGGAAGTTCCATCCTCTGCCAATTCTCCTGTGTTCATTCTTGCTCAGCAAAAATTAAAGGTGACTTTTTGTCTGGATCAGTTCTCCAATCTGTGGCTGTGTCGATGTGCAAACACTGATGCTGTAATGAAGCTGAATAGGTGGCATGCAGCTTGAAAGGAATAGGTGGCAGAAGGACCAGGTCAGTTTATTTTGGGAGCAGCACCAAATTATGCCAGTATAAAGGGTTTGTGGAGTACAGTCTGATAAAACAGTGAGAGCACATGGTACTGCAGCAATGGGAAAGCTTGCTGAGAGATGATTAACGGAGTTCCATTATCCATTTCAGTGCTAAATTTTGACAAATTCTTAAGAAACTTTAAATTCCATGAAATAATCTTTGATTTACAACTGGCGATATCAAACTGCCATTTCTTAGATAAGTTGAGTAGGGTTGGAAAACATGCATTTCAAAGGTATAAAAGATTTCGGGTACTGGAAGGAAAGGTATTTTATTCCCCTGTTCCAACACCAGCATGTATTGCAAGTATGGGAAAGTCAAAATAGTAACACAAAATGCCGGGTTTGTCCTGCCTTTTAAAAACATCAGTGCCACAACAGAAATAATTGATTCTGAAACTTCTTCACAGTTTTTGTGCATCAAGTACAACTTTTTGAAAGACCACATGCAGTTTAGTATGTAGGTCTCTGGAATGTTTTCATATCCTTTATGAGAGAATATCTTCCTCTGACCTTGACAAATTGATTTATAAGAAAACAATACAAATTGTAATATTGAAAAACACCATTTCTTTATGCATATTTCCTTATAATGGATACCTGTGTTCTTATCTTTTGTTCTTAAATTTATTATAATTCATAGCTCATCTAATTCGTGAAACAACCTTCAGACTGAAAAAATTGTCGACCCTTTTCTAGGCATCATTTGATGCTTCAGCAAGAAAACGGAGTAAAGTGTATTAAAGAGCATTTTAAAGAGTGCAAGCATTACAAGCCAAAAACTAGAAGCTTTGCTGATGACATAATCACTATTTTCATATTTACTTGTGGTGTAGCAGTCACTGTGCCCTGTGCATTTTGTTCCTGGAAGAAATGACAACAATGTCCCACAATTCGTCAAGGAGATGTGCATGTGTTTTTCCTCCCTGTGAAGGAACAGAGTCTTTCTTACTGGCTGAGCAGCTGGATCTGTAGCGCTACCCCTGCTGCACAATTTCTTCTTGTTTTTATTCAAGATTATAGACTCCAGTTTCTGTAATTGATTATCTTTAAGGATGTGATCCAACCCTCATTGAAGCCACGGGAGAAATGTGACTGGTTGCAAGGGGTTTATTGGTGTAAATGAACTACATGAATGCATATGTTTCCAAGGATAAATCCTGGTTGAGAGTCCACTTTGAGGGTGGCATTCTAAAGGCCTTGATTTAAATACTTAATCATGCAACTAAGCGGACTGCATACTTCAGATAAATGTGGAGAACATTTATCTTGTTAAAACAAGATTATAATCTACCATAAGATACACAGCTTTTAATATTTAAAATAGAGTAACAACTGAGCATATCCTTCACCCTGAAGTAGTGTATCTGTGTTAGCACAGTAGACTGTATTAATCGTTGAGGAAAATAAAATAACATCAGGGTACTAGAAGAACTCTTGGTAGTTTACAGTAATACATTGGCAATACTTAGGCTTTCAAGCTGTATAAAAGCAATTCCACAGTTCGTTAGTTATCATTAGATTAAAAACTGTTTGAAGTCTGCTGTGCATTACAGAAGTTAGTGTTTGCGTTTGCTTTCCATGGGCTTGATGTTCACCTAATGCTGTTCTCCCATGAGTATTTCTAATCAGACTGAAATGCTGCCAAAACAGCTGAAGCTGTATTAGTTCTAAACAGTATTATCTCCCAGAGCTGTATGAGGCTAGGTATGTCTTCACGTTAACAAGTCAAAATTAGACTTTTCAGAAGCATTATAGTTCATTTGTTTAGTAAAGGTGTATCACTGCATTTTAAAATTAACTCTTCGTTAAGAAACAAGCATACATGAAACTTGCGCTATCTTCATTATCTTTATGGAATGTATTCTGTCATAATTTATGAACTCAAGATTTATACTAAAACCAGTATAACTGGGGAGTTTCCTGACATAGGGATTGCCTCTGCATTAGTAGCTGGTGGAGAGTGTTTTTAAATAGGCTTTTGTGAAAATACCGAAATGTAAAAGTGTAATCCATATGTTATAACAATGGTATGTAAAGGTTAATACATTTTAAAAAACTTAAGTGCTTAAATTTATCTCCCTACTACCTTCTTATATGGGGAATGTTCTATACAGATGATGCAGTTGACAAAAGTCCAAATTCAGTCCCAGCACAGGAGATAAACTTGACTTCAGTGAGTAGAACAAATGTTCTACTGACCAAAGCTTAATCCATTAGCAGCCTTAATGCATAAGCTGGACCCAGGCAGAAAGGGCCATGACCGTTTGAATTTTTTTGTGCTTACAGATAAAAAAGGTGATTAGCATATAGTTGTATCTCTTTAACAGCCAGATGCAACAATGGCACTTCACTTTTACAATAGCTTTAAATGAGAACAGAAAGTAGTATAAAGAAAATCTTTTTCTTTCTTTTTTCTTGGCTCCGTAACTTGAGAGAACTAACTACCTTAGAAGTTTGAACTGGTGGGAGAGCAGCATTGTAAGATGAGAGAAATAGAGAGAGAAAGCCAAGCCACAAATAACTGCAATATTGTGATCCCTTAAGCCCTGCAGTTAAGAAAGGAAAAAAATCTCCTTGCTGAGAATTCAGAGAGGGCAGAGGAAATAAAATGGGTGAACCGCAAGATGGAAAACTGGTTCCAGACTATGATGTTCTAGTGACGCAAGCTGAAAAAGGTGCTGTGGCACAACTGTGCTCTCCTGAGACAAGGCAATAGTCATTTCTATAGGAGAAAAACCACATGAAGACAGTGAGTAAGGGAAATTTTAATACTAAAGTAGACTGGAAGAGACTGCAAATGCAAACTGTTTTCGGAAAGCAATTCTGTGTCTGACTGGAAAACAATGAGACCTTATCCACAACTAAAATGACGATAGAGCATGTACTGGGCATTCTGCTAAATAGCTGAAAAAGTAAAGGGAAAAGAAGTGGAGGGGAAAAGATAAGTAATCCTGTAAAAGGTAAAAAAGCAGAGTGCTTGGGTGAAAGAAGAATGGTAGTATGGGAAGTTTAAGAAATATGTTCACAATGGACATGGGTAAATGGAAGATAGGGGCTATTTCTCATAATGAAGAATGGAGCAATTCCTGGAGCAATTCCTGGATCAATTAGCTATAGATCTATCAAAACTGGTGTAAAAGCAGAGGTCCCAGATCCTCTGTCAGCCTTTGTGAAGGATTAACCTCTACTAAGTGATTTGTAATTAATCCAAAGAAAGATGTTAAATTTTTGCTTTTCTTGGTCAAGAGACATGCCTTGTTTAAGCTAGACAGTCTGAAATCACAGAGGCTGACAAGAGATGTGGAAGCCATCTTTTTCCATTTGTCTTTATAGAAGACATTTTGTTGAATATGTTTAATATTCAATATGTTGAATACAATTCTTGAGTAGGATTATTGTAGGAGAAGGCTGGATGATAAGCTATCCCTGTCTGTAGATGCCAATAAAGAATTTACCATGTGGTTACTTTGAATGGTTTTTACCATGATAACAGTAAGACGTGGGGAATTGAAGAGTCTCTCGACCAGATTCCCAAGCTGTCAGTTTGTTCTGAGATTCTAACCTCAAATCCATATAAACAAAGTTTTTATTAAAACCTATGCAGCTCCCTTGTTTGAAAGGCACTGCCCTGTAACTTATTTTCTCTCTTTCTGTTCCTTTCTTGATTACCTGAGATTTTCTTTTTGGTTCTGAAGGCTAGAACTCACAACAAAAAAATTGTTAAATTCTTTGTGCAGAATCACCTCCTTCCCTGAGATGGCAAACTCACACAGAACTAGGTATAATGTAATTGAATATTTTCATACTTATATCCTATAATGCTTAAGCGCTACTATGACTGTGTGTGATTTTCCATATTAATGAGATGAAATGTCTGTACATGGCACCATGGAATACTTCTGTGCTTAATACTTAACATTTGGATAAGGAACAAACTGAATCTGAAGTGAAACAAAGTGTTAAGAAGACTCAGTTCTAAAATGAGAGATAAATTAATTTGCCACAGTGCTGATGAAACATAAATTTTAATGAGTGTAGTCGACATTGATGATAAATTGTTCAAAACTAAGTAAAAACTTTCTGTAAAAAGCCTTTAATTCCAGAAACCTTTATATGTTTGAACAACAGGCAGGTACTGTTGCCTAAACCAATAGAGAGTTTTTCACTGACATTTTTCTTTAGAAGTGCATGAAGGACATAGTACTTTCAGTTTCAGATTGGAACTAATGCAGTGATATATTCCAAAATGTTTTACCTTTACGGTTCTTCCATGTGAGCAAGAAATTTCCTCTTATCCTCCCAAATGCCCTTGGAATGTCGTAACAAACTCCAAGTAGGTCTTTCCCTGATTCTGCAATTTTCTATACCTTTCAGCTGTTCCCACTGTTGCTGCAGTGGTCTCTCTGTCCCCTGATCAGGAAACAAACCATGAAGATTGCACACACTGGAGACTGGAGATTGGCATCTGAGGGTCACTGGCATCTTGGTTTAAAAAAAAACCCCTATAATTCCTTCTTGATTGATGCACTAACCTCAAGTCTGATGAACAGAACAACTGCGGCCACTTTTTACATCCGAGTAGGGAAGCAAAACAACGATTTCTGCTGTAATCTTCAGATTAAGGGAAGCCTTAGAAGACTGTGGCTGTATCACTATATGTCTAAGTGTCAGATTTAGCCCTTTTCCTTGATACCAGACAGACCTAGGTCCAGATCTTGGGCCATGCTTCTGTCAAAGCTGGGGAGTTATATTTACCATCTGTGGACAAACCATGTAAATGTCCCTGTATCTCTACAGAGGAACTCTCCTAAAATGTCTTTCTCCCTTTCTGATCAATTCATAACCTTTGGCATTTCTCCATGGAAGAGTTTGGATTCTTCTATTGGAAAGACCACACATATCAAGAAGAGACAAGCTGATCATGCCAGGTGAAAGAAGAATGCTGGTGTTTTACCAAGAGCACTTCACATAGCAATATGTGGTAAACAAATTGGAATGATCAAAAACCATATCACAAGATGATGCTGATTCCCACATCATTCATGCACTTCTAAAGTAGATATACTGCTTACAGACTTGATCCTCAGATGTTGGACACACTTGATTCAGCAGTGAGCCTAAGTGCATGCTCCACTGGAAGAGTGAAACTTTAGCTCATCTTATTTTTTGTGATATTCCAATAAGTGATTCTAGGACTAATGAGAGGCTTAACGTTATTAAAGATGTTTAACTAATGATACTGAAAACTGAAGTCTAGGTTGCAAGTACAGAAGGATCAAGTCAATATATCTCAATAAGCAGGAAGAAAGAGAGGAATCATCTGTAAGGGATTACTGGGAAATTTATGTATATCATTTGTTCCTTGTTTGGTTACCAGTTAGATTTCATAGTTATTACATTATTGCTAGCTTTATCAACAGTGGTTTTTATGTTATGAAAACCTGTCCTTAGGAATTAGATGGAGTATATATTAGAGATTATTGATTGTAATGCCAAGTGAAATAATAATTTTCCCTGTAAAATATATGTGTTATTTGGTATACAACTAAAGTGCTTAAAGCTAAACAAAGTTCATCTCATGTTTGTTTAGTATGTGATAGAAAAATGTTTTGTTTTATTCAACTCTTAAATTAGTAAACTAATTTAGTTAAATCAATAATTAACACACTATACAAAGAAATAGAATCAATAATCTTTTCATCATTTTAACTGTAATTATGTTTTTATGTCAGTGTTTTTACTCTGACACATTTAATCTTGGTAAAGATACAAGGAGCCCATTTTTGAACGATTAATTTGCATTTTTCTCAGCTGAAATGAATGGAAAAGCAAATATTTGGCAGAAATCAATATCAGGGAGAATTATGGGAAGTTTAAATCACTTGACATTGTATCTGTTTATCATTCTGTACCCTGGCAGCCAAAGATACTTTAATTATGAGAAACTCAAAAAGGAGAAGATATGTGCTAGAATAGAATCTTAACTGAGATTCATTTCCATTGCAGCAGAGGGCACAGAGAGTGAGAAAAAAGTGACCAGTAATTAATTCAAAAACCTAACAGACCAAATAGGCCTACACAGTAAATATGAGGAGTAGCTATTAAAACTGTTCTTGGAGGAGTATAGGAAGGAAATCCTTTCATGCATAGTGCACAAGGAATCCAAATTCTTTGGGGTTTACAAAGAGGGCAGCCAAAGAGTTTCTGTGGAAAGCAAGCAAGGCCCGTATTAAACAAGTGCTCACCTCTGAGAATTAAACTTGTAGAACTGCATAGGAAGAACAATGTATAATTTTCATCTACATAAAGATGTTGCATAAGTAGAAAAGCACTTAAGAACAATTTAATTTAATGCAACAGAAAGACTCCTGCTGACCTCTGTATGCTTTGGTTTAAGTATAGCACTCCTGAAGAAAAGTTTCCATTAGATGGTGTTAACTTACTCTTTCATAGCTTTAGATAGCGTGACTGACTATTGGTCATAATATAAATAATAATTGGGGAGCAGGGATTTCTAACTTGTTTAACCATAAAATTAATTTAATAAATATTATAGTTAACCAAAAAAGTTTCATTTTAATACTTAAGAACCTAAAAGGTATTTAATTATGAGTAGTCATTTGCAATTGCGTTAAATGTTTTAATGACACATAAAACTTGTCAGCACATGTTAAATAGCAGGCAGTTTATGTTAAATCCTCTTACCTCATAGCTTTCAGGATATAGTCACATATACAAATATTGTTATATTGTAGAGATGGTCTATGTTTTTTGATTGCCAGTATTTCAGTTGTAAAGATCTCTTGAAACAACTCCTGTAAGAAACTTCACACACACATCTATTGTATACAACAGCCTATTGGGATTAAGCAAACATATCCCTTTATGTTATAGAGTGCAGGGGCAATATGAAGATAGGAGGCCGTCATGTAAGTTGGAATTCAGCAAGGCAGAGTAAATGCTGGTGAGGTGAATTGACTGAAAGTAGCTCTGTGGTTACATAGTACACTTATTGCTTGAGTCCCAGTCCTATGGATATTACTTTATGTTACTCCCATAAAATTCCAGACAGAAATGTACAATTTTCTCTCCATCCATCCAAATATGTACATGCATAGGTGTTTATGTCAGTAGTTTTGAAAAATTTCAAAAACATAGAAGTAAAGTATTACCAGAGATGCTAACAATGATAATAATTTAAATTCTTCAGTCAGTTCCTGAAGTAGTTTGAAAAGAATATCTGGAATTTAAGAAGTTGTTCAATCTCACACAACTCAGGCAAGCTTCAGTGTCAAACACTGTATGTGATATTTATGGAAGTCTTTATTTTGTTAATAAATGAACTTATTACACAAGGTAAAAGAAACTTTAATGAGAAAAGCAAACTCCTCATTCTTCCAGAACTCTATGCTTATGCACACTTCTCTTTCATTCTTCCCCTTTCACTACACCTAGAGGAAACTTACCATGTCTTGAACTTTTCTTTCCAGCAGTGAAATCTCCTCAGAAATGAACCTTGCTACTGTGTTATTTAGACTTGAATTTTATTTTGCATCATCTCACTTTTTTTCACTGTACTGTTGTCAATAATAAATCTTCAGAAGTTCCTCTGCTGAAGTTTAATTCCATATGTTCTGATTGTCAGGTTCTTGGTATCAGTTCAGAAGAATTATTCTTCAAGAATTATTAAGTGATTCCTTCACAAGTATGGGTTCTAGTAGTTCAGTTAATGTTTTAAATCACATTATAACTGCAGTTGCAGAAAATAGCTTTAAATAGCCATTCTTAAATTGATGCATGTTTCCCAGGCCTGTGAGATTAAATGTTATGCTTTGTGTATGCTTATTTCTTAGATGCCTATAGTAAATCAAAAGAAAAAAAAAGTATTTTTCCTTTCAGTATTTTAATACTCGGTTGTCAGAAACCAGTTTTGAAAGTCAGGTGCTCTCATTTCTATATCCTAGGTCCTTGGGCACTATCTGTCGTCATTTCGGCATGGCAGTCTTGCTGTGTTACAGCCCCACTTACGATGTTTCATTGGCTGAGAATGTACAACATGTGGTTTTGGCTGGAATCATTCCTGAACTAGCTGAGACACTGTTGCATAAAACGCCAGGGGTATTATTCTGCTGTATCATCCACTGACCTCAGAGACAGGAGTACTGAACCAGTTCTCCTGTACAAGTGGTAATACATGTATTATGGTTTTGCTTGGCTGGAAAACTCTTTGGGCACATCACAATTTTGTCCTGCCAGAACAAAGCATGAAATGTAACAAGAGACTTGGATAACTTCTAGTCTCTGTGTGTGCGTGCCTTTTTTTTCCCCTAAAGCAACAAATCGAAGAGAAGAAGATGTTTTACACATCATTGCAACCGTTCCTTAACTGAAGCTGATTCAAAAGCCACTGAAGTCAGTTTTAGGACTCTGCTTTATTGAAGGGTCAAGCACTAGAACATCCTCAGTGTGAATCAGAATAGCTAATAGTGCTCTAGTTCCTGAGCTTCAGTAGACACAAGAGGGGGCAGAATTTAAATCTGGCTGCCATGCATTTTTGTACTGCCCATTCCATGTGTCCTCTTCTACTTACTCCATTTTTCCTTCATTTTGCTAATACAGGAAAAGAAGAACTGGAATAAATATTATTAAATACTATTTTTCATACTGTTTCTTACAGTGGGTTGTTTCCATCTACATCTGCTTGCTTTATTTGTCCTCTTATTGAATTATGAGTTGAAAATTCAATCACAATATTTTTCAATAACTGTTGAAATTCTTTTATAGTCTCCAGTGACACTCTGCAATAATTCTGAATGCTGCATAACTCCTTGTCAGTGATCTTGTGGTAAAATAGCATTCAGTAATTCTGCTGTCTACTTGAGAGATTTAAAGAAACATTTAATCTTATTTGCTACTTAATAAATCATGATGATGTAGATCTTGCACAGGTAATAATAACAATATAAATTATTCATTCATTTATACCCATCATGGTCTGTCCTATCAGCAAACAAAATTGTAGATAATACATCTGTATACTGTTTAATGTTTGTACTTTCCAAGTTTATGTGAATTTCACTTAGAAGTTTAGTCCTTGCTTTTAGCCTAAAAACTGTACTGGAGTGTAGTGTGAATACGTGGTTGATATGATTAAGTTTGTGGTTGCATAAATGTGTATGAATACATTAAAGTGCTAGGACTGGTCTCTAGCACTAGCTTACATGAAACAGCCCAAACAGTAACAGTATAGGCAAGTGAATCCTTCCTGAGATTGTTCACTGGAGCTGTTTAATTTATGGGCATACATGTTGACCGTATGACCAAGCTCTTGTTTAACACCTGAATTCCACTCTGAGCTATTTAAAAATTGTTCCATTAGCAATGGATTCTGGCATTTGACCTAGTCCTATCAGCACTGGAGACTTACCAGAAAAGTAATTATTAACTTATGTTAAACAGAATTGCAGGCAAGCTAAATCTCTCTCAACAGCAACACAGAAAAGAAAGCAGTTTAAACTACAGAAGGTAGCTTTGGGTAAACTTAAAAAGGCAAGAAATAGGGAATCTATCCCTGTTAGGAAGGAGTTAGAAGAAGAAAATATTTGAAGCAGTAATGATTTTCCTAGCCAAATTCTGGGTCACGCAGTCAGCCAAAGAACAATGAATCAATACAATATATCAAGTTCTGGACAATGCAAGTAAAGAAACTCTCACAAATGACGTCAATCAGGATTTTGACATTACAGTGATTTAAATCCCTATTCGGCACATGCTTAACTTCAAGTCTGTGAGTCAGTCAAGTGAGTGAGATTAAAATTAGGCATATCCTGCAGAAAACTGGTCAAAAGCACCGTTTGTTTTCCTATTAATTAATTCCATTTTAATTTCCCACACACACACTTATTTAAAATGCAAAAACTTTCCCATTGATGGTGGCTAAGAGATGTGCGTTTTTTCAATATAAAGTTTGTGTCTTCCTACACCGTTCTACACCACATATACACCCTTATGCTTATATAACATATATAGAAGATATATAGCATACATACATCAAGGGTACATGTGCATGTTGCATTTTTTTTCTCATTATGAAATATAAAAGCCTTATGTTTTCAAGATGTGTTAAACAAGAATTTCTCTGTCATGTCAGCACTGAGGGTTGGCATTTAGGTCTAGGAGGGTTGAGATTTAGAAGGCAAGCACTACTAAGAAGCAGTTGTTGATCTGGAACCAGGTGGTTTCAAACACACGTCCACTACAATGCATCCAGCACAATGTGTGCTAAATTTGTGTGGTCTTTGGCTAGTCTGTTTAATCACAGCTGGGATTTACTTCCGAGCAGGAAGGCCAGAAAGTCTGGCATAAGCGAAGTGCTCCTTGTGCCTCAGACTTCTCTGTGGACTCCCATAGCCTGCAGAGACTCGACTTGGGTCTAGTTCAGAAGCTGTAACTTTGTTGTCACTCTAGCAAATCAACTGTAAGGAAGACTGACCTTGTGAAACTCATTTCTAACTAGAGCCATGCTAGTAGTGTGAAGCAGTAGCTCTCATAATCCATTTGAAATTTTTTAATGTTTTTTTTTACTTATTGATCCTGTTGAAGCTACTGTATCAGACTGAGATCTTCTGCTTTATGTAGCAGGTACTCGTGCTGAGTGCTGTGTTTGAGTCATTGCCTTTTTGCTTGTCTCAGCTGGAAGATGTTCTTTGTGTATCATCTCTTGATGACCTGCCCTGCTGACTCATTTGATTCAGTCTTTTGAAAAGGACAGTGTTGCTCTCTCCAGTTAGTAAATCAAACTGTTTTGGGCTGAGGGATATACCCACTAGCTTTGTAAACAAATGCTGCTGGGCTTGGATTTTTATCTGCTTTTGAAACCAGTTCTATGTCTTTAAATATGGGATGCACTGATTTATGTCCAATTATTGCCTATTAGGTGCTGTGTGCAAATAACCTTGTGTGGCTGTGTCTAAAGCGGATCTTTCTGCTCATTGCTGGAGCAATGACCAAGAAGCAGGACAGAGGACAAGTAAAATGGCTTTGCTCCCAGAAAAAAGCTGTGAAACACAGCAGGATGCAGGAAGGTAATTCTCAGCTGCAGCAGGTACCTCAAAACTCACGACTAGTCACCACTGGAGATCCAGCTCCTGCTGGGAGTGTAGAACTGGCTGAATTCTTTCAGAGAGAGCCCAATAGCTATGTTTCCTACGGCACAGACAATTCCCAACAGTATATATCAATGTAGCTGTACACAGTAGTACAGAAAGATCATTTGGATGGGCTTGTGATGGAGTGCTGTCTAAGCAACAACAAAGTTCTTTACAGATGAGTTCTTTTTGTGTAGTTGGTCCATATATCTCCAGTTTTGAAAATAATACCTTCCTATGGAAGCTGTTAAAATAAAGCTAAAACTCAAGGGGACTCCACCTTACTTTACTATCCCTGAAATTATCACTGATTCAAAGAAAAACCCAAAGCATTCTGGAATGCTTTTTCCCCATGGTTTTGGCAGTGTAACATTGTTGCTGAAGCTCTCAGTCTGTTAAATGTCTGGAAGACCATGTAGATATTACACATAATTAGGGCAGCCACTTCACTTTGTGTCTGATCCAGCAACCCAGTATGATTTGTGCATCTAGTATGGCAAGAATTAACATGACACAGCTGATGAAACGTGAGACCAACCTCACAGCTAACAAAACAGAAGATTGTTGATCAAATAAAAACATCTGCAACTGTTATTTTTCTTGTCTTTGATTAAGTATGACACAGATTAAGGCTGAGAGGCTTGTAAGGTCTAGACAGTGCCAGCTCTTAAAAAGATACTCAGTGTGGGTAGGACGACATAATCGACTCCCTTCACCCGCTCATTTTTGCCTGCGGAAGGACAAGGCTAATTGCAGCATGTGCCACTTCCTTTCAGCCCACAGTTCTTCAGAGCAGAAGTGGATAAGATGAGAGCTCTGCAGGTGAAAGCCATGCACCAGAGCACCAAAGCTGCACCTTTTCCACCTAGAGAAGCATTAAAAGTACCCTTTTACCTAGCTGAAAGCTCAAGGAGACACTTTGCAGAATGCTTCCTGCCCCACTCTTTGTCCTGAGGACCTTCTAACTCCAGGCTGTAGCTGTTAAAACTCAAACTTTGGCACATGTAAGGTAACAGAAAATCAGAATCTGAGGTACTGGAGTAAAAGGGATCTCTTTTTCACTATTTTTTTTTTCCTTTATAGGAAGAGGAAGTAACTGGTTTCTGCTCTGTGCAAGACAAAGATGATCTCTGCTGAACACCTGCTGTTGAGTGGATGTTGGAGGAAGGAGGTAGAAGGCAGCATGCTGGGCTTCAAGGAAGTGTGCTATAATCTGGCTTCACACTAGTGCTTTAGGATAATGACTTTTTAGAAAAACTGTTAAAGCTGTTTACCACAAGCTAGAAGTCATGCTTCTACAGAGTGTGGGAGATGCTATAACTTTTTATTCTGCTGAGAAAGACTTAAAACCACAGTTCTTACCCCTCAGCAGGGTGTAATAACCTACCAGCTCAGCCGAGGCTGCTTTTCAACCCATCAAAAAAATCAAGATTCAATGACCAAAAGTGTTTCTTGTTTTGTAACCAAGAGACCACGTGTCACTTTGCTACAAAGGAAGAGAAATAACTTGGATTTTGAGCCCTTTCCCCAGCAATTCTTATGTATTTTGCATGCAGTTATGGAAAATAAGTTGATGGGGACATCAAGGAGAGAGATTATCTAGTGTTCCTGACAGAAATGTGTATATATTTTTAAAAGCTGCCAGCAGCAAAAACTTCAATATCTCGTTCAGCAACTTATTCCAATACTTCATTGTCCCCAGTGTTAGAAAGACTTTCCCAGTATTTAACTTGAATCTTTCTTTCAAGAAATTATTTCATGTTTTATCTATTGTGACCATGGAAACGTATGATGCCCTTTCTTTTTGCAGTAAATTGGTATGTATTTAAAGATTGTTCTCACCTGCAGCGTGATATGTTACAGGTTAAACAATCCTAATTCTGTCCTTTCTCATACTTATTGTTTCTATAGCTCTGATAATATTAATTCCTTTCTTGTGGGTCTTGTGCAGTTAGTCCATAGTTTTTTTGAAGGGCAGTTCTGAGGACTGAATGCACTATTCCATCAAAGGCCTGGCTAGTGATCAGTAAAGCAGAATGCAATACTTGTGGGTAAACATCTGAGTATGGCGTTTGTCTGGTTTTTTTGCAAGAGCATTACTTTGTTGACTCCACTATAATCTGTTCTTGGACAAAACACATAAACAAGTTTTATCCCTAAGGATAATCTTATATGAGAGAGACCTATATATTGAGCTTTTCACTTCAAGGCTTAGAAAGCTTCTGATTCATGGGAAATCTTGATGGTATTTAGTTTTTCACTGAAGGAGAAAAAATGTTCATCTCTCAGTTCAGGTACAGGAGTCAAATGTCTGTAGCATTACTTAGTCCTTGTATGCTACATCACCACAAGCATTATTTTTTGTTTATGTAACAGTGATAATTTATCAAACTGGATGCCACCCTGCCTGCTGAAAGTACTGTGCTAGTGAGGGGGCTGAGTTTGGAAGCTGATCAGCTTTTTTCAGCCTTTCTTTTTCCTGAAAGCCTGGGAAGGCAATGGGCTATGGAAAACGTGCACATGTGTGTAGTGTGAACTTTACATGTAGAGTTTCTACAAAGCTCACTCTTTCCTTATATTAAGCAAGAAAAATGCAGACTTGGGACCTTCTGGTTGCCACAATGGCACACACTGAGGTTCCTAGTGATACAGGCTCAAGATTTGACAACATGAAACTGTATTGTGGCAAGGCTGAGCTTGGAGAGCTCAGATGGCAGTGGAGTGATGGGAGGTTGTGTACAGCTGTCATTTCTCAGGAAGGCTGCTGTTGGTGCTCAGGCTCAGTAGTTACTCAGAGCTACCAGACTTAGGTGTCGCAATGCTGGACGTTGCAGCACCTCACTCTCTAGGGGAATCCGCAGCTGTAGTTACAGTGCACAACAGGATTTTAATGACTAATGAAAGAGGGAAAATAAGAGATCCTGTAAATCCTAGCATCTCAGTTGCCTGCTTCAGTCAAGGCTTATTAAATACTCATTGCAACAGTGAGTGGAACTAAATTTTACTGGACCAATGAATATTTAATTCAATCTTAGAAAGCAGAAAAAATTCAAATGGGATTAAGGGAGCAACACATGAGAACACCTTTACATCATCATGCTTCGAGCATTTACTTTGACGGGGAAAATCAATTCCCCTTAGGCACAGGAGAAAATTGAACCTGGTTTGACTGTGCACCAGATGAGTGCTTTAGTCCATCATAAAGCAGGAAATGCTGTGTTTACTTCCAGCTGCACTTACTAAGTGTATGGATCCGCCCCAAATGTTTATTAACTGTTTCTCAGAAGCAAGACAGACACATCTCAGTTGTGAAGGAGGTACCTACTTACTTAGTGTATGCTGTGTCTCAGTAGTGTCCAGAAGTTGAGTATAGCACAGAAAAGTGTAAGAACAAGGTGCGTAGATTTGATACTGTTTCTTACCATTCTATTGTCCACCAAACATTTTCAGCTCGGGGACTTCGTGAGCTACATGTATTTCTATGTAGTAATTCTTCATTAGATTTCTATAAACCTGCTGGTGACTCTTAAATCCGTTTAAACTTTCAGCATCCTAAACATCCTTTGGCAAGAAATTCCATGGCTCAGTTACTTGTTTTGTGAGGAATCACAGGCTTTCTTTATTTTGAACTTGGTTCTTGCTGGATTCATTTTGTACTAGTATTAGTCTGAACTTAGGTAGGTCTGTGTGTGTGCAACAGCAGTCACCTATGGGACTCTTGTGGTAGAGGACCCAGGATTGGAGCTGAGAGTCCTAAAATTCTCAGTTTGGGATTTAGGAAGCTCTTGTGACAACCAGATTGTTCAGTTGGCTAAATCAAAGAAAGCCCTCAAATAAAAGTGTTCAAGTTATCATCAGGGCAATTTGCAGGTTTGCTATTTGTATTACTCACAGTGACACTTGCACAATTTCACCCTATGTAATGTAAATTGGGTTTATTTCCTTCTTACGTCAACAAGTTGGGGAAGCTTGTTAACATAGTAAGTGCATAAAGGTAAATATATAGCAAATATAACAGGTTTCCAACAGTAGTTGGCATGCAGAACAGATTTTCAAGGGTTCACCAGTAAATTAACAGCTGTCCTTTCACAAGGAGTCATCATGAGTGATTCTGAGAACATTGAACGATTTAACAGCATAAACTGTAGACAAAACTAAGCAAGTTTTGAAAATGTGCCCTTTTTAATTTTTACATTTTTTCCATGTTTTCCATCAGAGAATCTAGACTTAAGTATAAGATCTGAGTATGTGGAAAAGTTAGCAATGATCTCTGTGAAAGTGTGTCCAAATTACCTGATTCCTCATGTAGAATACTGAAGGCAATCAGAGCAGTTAAAAGGCACCCAGCTGTTTCTTTCTCTCTTTCTTTTCTCCCTTTCTTAGAGATCATACTAAATCTCATTACAGCATTAGCTCCAGGTTTGAAGCTTAAAAAACTAGGTGTTTAGAACTTCTATGTCCAGAGTTGGTGTGAATTCAGAGATGTATTGACCCCATGAGGAATGCTAGAAGAGCTCTGTGCTCATGGCACCCATGCACTTCAGTTCCCAAGTTCTATGAAGTGTCTCAGAATTTAGATTTCCCTTTTCAGTCTCTCCAGAATTATGTGAACTGAGGAAGTTTTAAAATACATCTCTCATACAGATTTTTCCAGATTCATGCTCACTTTACATTGAATATTAGCAAGAACAGGAAAAAAATTGAAAATGTTTTATTTTATGATCTCCAGGTGCTGTTATCGTCAATTCATACAGACAGGGTGGCTGGGGACAGTGCTGGGACTATTAACAGAAAGATCCTTTTTGTGTTTACTTGATCATAAATTACCAGATGCTCTTAGCATTGTAAAACAAGTACATACTCAACTTATTATGAAGATTTAGTTTTCAGATACGAGACCTTCATCTTGAATAACAATTGTAACATTGGGGGCATTCTTCTGAAATGTTTGAAGCCTCTATGTATTATTAGTTTTGCTTTATTAAGTTCAACTCGTCAGTTAATTCAACATCAGTTCAGACTGATAGTTGGCTACTAAGAATAAAATCTTTACATCTGGATAATAACATCCTGCTTTTCTGAAGAATAAATGGGTAGGTTCACAGGTCATAATGATTTACTCAACCGTCCAAAACAACAGTAGATTTGAATGGTTAGTGTACCTACCTTTAGGCACTGCAGATAGAAAATTGTTGATCCAAAAAAATGATAGTAAATGTGGAAAAGTCCAGAATTTCTGCTTGAACATACTCATGTTATTGGCAATAATTTCAAATATATAGAAAGTACAGAAATACCAGCATATAGAAAGTGCAGAAACAATAAATTATGATTGTTTAAGCTAGCAAAATGATTCTTATTCAGATAATTTTTCCAGGCTTTCCTGACTTGAAAGTGGCATAATATTTAAGTACTGTGTTGATTATTTGTATTTATGTAAAGTTAAAGGGATATACGGAAAATACAATCATAGAATCATAGAATGCTTTGGGGTGGAAGAGACCATTAAAGGTCATCTAGTCCATCCCCCCTGCAATGGACAGGGACATCTTCAATTAGATCATGTTGCTTAGAGCCTCATCCAGCCTGACCTTGAATGTTTCCAAGGATGAGGCATCTACCACCTCTCTGGGCAACGTCTTCCAGTGTTTCACCACCCTCATTGTGAAAATTTTTTTCCTTCTGTTTAGTCTAAATATACCCTCCTTTAGTTTAAAACCATTACCCTTTGTCCTGTTGCAGCCTTGCTAAAAAGTCTGTCCTCATCTTTCTTGTGGGCCCCCTTTAAGTACTGAAAGGCTGCAAGAAGGTCTCCTTGGAGCCTTCTCTTCTTCAGGCTGAACAACCCCAGCTCTTCTCAGCCTGTCCTCACAGGGGAGATGCTCCACCCCTCTGACCATTTTTGTGGCCTCCTCTGGCCCCACTCCAACAGGTCCATGTCCTTCCTGTGCTGAGGACCCCAGAGCTGGACGCAGTACTCCAGGTGGGGTCTCATGAGGGCAGAGTAGAGGGGCAGAATCACCTCCCTCGACCTGCTGGCCACGCTGCTTTTGATGCAGCCCAGGATACGGTTGGCTTTCTGGGCTGCGAGCACTCATTGCCGGCTCACGTCCAGCTTTTCATCTATCAGTACCCCCAAGTCCTTCTCCTCAGAGCTGCTCCCACTGATCTGAGATAATTTGAGATTGATAATGTTACTATCAAAGTAATAGTAAGACCAATTTTTAATTAGAGTAAAATTACAAGTTCATATCTCAAATGGGAAAAGTAGGTTTGTAAAGTAACTTTTGTTGGGTAGAGATTTTATCCATGATTATATTCGTCCCAAGAGATTGTGGTTTTCTTATGACTTAGGAGAGGAAGTTTGTTTAGTCAAACTCCTGTTTGGGAAATACATAATCAAAATGAGCTCTGCAGAAAAAGCATACTGAATCCTTCAAATGCAATCTTACTTCAATTCAGAGAGGACTTTTTTCTGTTTCATATTGAAAATCCCAGAAAAAGTCATAGCTTGGTGAATCTGAGACAAAAAGAATTCCTGGTAGACAAAAATACATCTTTTCAGATCACTCCATTATCTAAGCTGTTTAGTCTGTTTCTTCTTATGCTTATTTTCCTGGCAAACCACAACTAGGAAACAATATGTTATTTGACAATTCAAATATAAAGAAAGAATCCAGGAAGCAATAGTGGGGAATAGGAGGATGTGTGGCAAGTTGTACTGTTGGTTATGGATTCTAATTAATTTTTTGATAGGAGATGCAAAACTAATAATTGTCCATTTATTAATCTTGCAGGCTTTCTTCTTACTCATTAAAAATGTGCCTTATATTTTCTTCCTGGTGCAGATATACCTGTAATTGTATGTAAAGTTTATCTTAAAATATTATGCAGGAATAAATTCTGCATTTAATTACTATGGTATGAACGTAGATGAACTTCAATGCATTCACTAGAACACTGCTGTCTTTATAGAGGCAATAGAATTCTGCACCCAGATTAAAATTTTAATTGAATATGTGAGAGGAGAAATCATTGGTAAATTACAGGAAAATTGTCAGCCATTGTGGCAATATTTTTATTAGATATTTTTGTAGCATGCAGGCTTCACTGCTAGGCAATAGCTGCATGCAGCACATTTGTTGTAGGAGATAGGTCAGAGGAGCTAGGTGAATAGGTGAATCTGAGGTAAATGTAAAGGAATTGAAGCACTGAAGGGACTCTGATGTGAAATTGCAGAATGGCTGACCAAGGCCGTCACAAACAACCGCAGCACCAGAGCAGGGTTACCCACTACAGACCAGCGGGTCAGATTTCCACACCTGATTAAATGCTGAAGTCTATAATGAAGAATATGATCAGTGTGTGCATGAATGAACATGGACTGTTGGGAAGGAGTCAGCATGGCTTCTGCAAAGAGAAGTCTTGTCTCACTGGCCTGCTGGAGCTCTCTGAGGGCATCTGTAAGCACAAAGATAAAAGGGAGACAGGGATGGACTTTGTTTGGATTTAAGCCATAGATTATTAAACAGGTCAAGTTGCCAGAAGGTTGGATGAGAGGTTCTCTCATGGACTGAAAGTTGGTTAAAGGCTAGAAAGCAGGGAGTAGGTTAAACTTCATCTCTGCTTGAATCCATCAGCCTTTGTTGTTTCATGTATTCATACTTCAGGGACAATTAGTTCCTTATGTATTTAGAGACTTTCCAAAACTGACTATGACTTTGGATGCTAATTGTTTTTCCTGTCTTATTAATCTGAGCCCTTTGAAAATGTCTTGAGATATCTGTGCAGATATGAGAGTTGGGGTTATTCAGCCTGGAGAAGAGAAGGCTCCAGGGACACCTTATCACAGCCTTTCAGTACCTAAAGGGGGCTTATAAGAAAGATGGGAACAAACTTTTTAGCAGGGCCTGTTGTGACAGGACAACGGGTAATGGTTTTAAACTAAAAGAGGGTAGACTGAGACTAGATACAAGGAAGAAAATTTTTACAAGAAGGGTGGTGAAACACTGGAAGAGGTTGCCCAGAGAGGTGGTAGATGCCCCATCCCTGGAAACATCCAAGATCAGGTTGGACAGGGCTCTGAGCAACCTGATCTAGTTGAAGATGCCCTTGCTCATTGCAGGGGGGTTGGACAAGATGACTTTTAATGGTCCCTTCCAACCCAAACTATTCTATGACTCTATGATTCTAAGACGCCCATGTAACAACCTGCGAACAAGTTGGTCACAAACATTCTTAAACCTGTTTATTTGGAAGTAGCTTGGTAAAATTATTAAAACATACCAATGCTCCAACATATAATACAAGTGTTCAGCTCTCCATTGTATAGCTAAATAGGAGTAGTTGGATAAAACTTTTTTTTAATAAAATATCCTGGGCTGAACCTACAGTATAAAATGTTTTCTACATCTTACTGCTTTTCTACTACGTCTCCCATACTGAAAAGTAGTGTGGACGATGATAATGTGAGTTCATGCTTTTACGAAGTCCAGCTAAGTTTTCCCAGGGTTTTCAATAGCTGCATCCTTCAATTTCAGTCTAACTCTGATGAGTTCACATAAGGGTAGCAAGGAACAAATAATATTCTATATTGTCTGTAACAATGTGTGTGTCATGTATGCAGGTTAGAAAGCAACATGTACAGAAGCACTGTTTAGAAAAGCCATTAAAAATTATTCCAGTACTGGGCTAGTGATAATTAATACATTAATAATATTCAAATATTAATAATTGTAATTTATGCATGATCTTTTCCTATACCAAGTTGCTTGGAGCTCTTGGGCAGGGCCAATGAGGCCTTTTCCTATATCCCCATGATAAAACTAATTTACTTGAAAATTTTCAAGGCAAGTATATTAAGGCAGTGTTATAGCCATTAAAAGCTTGTATATGATACACAGACTTGAAGCTACCAGCTGACATAGTTTCATGCCACCACAACTGTTTTTTTCCACCTGGTAACAATTTTCAGTAAAAACAATAAGGCAATAACAGGAGCTTGTGCCTGTCAAGAGCTGAAGGCAGACAGCTATGTCTTGTACTCTGTAGCGCTGCCTGGGCAAGACTTTCAAAAGGCAGAAATGTAATGGTTGGGGTCTTTGGGCTTGCAGCTTATTTTGGTGTCTGGTGCAGCAGCTGACTCTAATGATCAAGCTGTGTCTGGGAGAAACAGGAGTATTTTGAGGAAAGGTATTTTACAGTGATAAAAATGTCATACATTTAGCAAGAGGTTTAAAGTTTTTTCTTTTTTTTTTTTTCATTGCAATTTATTGCAATTTAAGAAGTCCTCTAATGCACTCATTATTAACATCTAGGCACTGGGTTTTACCAGCTCCAGGAACAGTGTAAGTGTTTTGAATGTATTTAGATTTGAGGTTAAGGGATTCAAGAATTGGAGATTCTATTCTCAAGTAAAGGAGTAGGAAAGTAATGAATACTGTATCTCCTTGTTCTAGTCTTTCCCCCTGTTTGTGAACTGGCTGGACCCTGTACCCATTAAACTGTTTATGGCAGAAAAGTTCAAATGTGCTCTCATGGAAATGCAAGGTTCTGGTGAGAGGAGGAACATGTCCAAAGACACAGATAAGACTATATACTTATACTATATTATATTATTATATTATTATTATATTATTATATTATTATTATATTATATTATATTATATTATATTATATTATATTATATTATATTATATTATACTTATACTTATACTTATACTATATTATATATTATTCCTTATACTAGAGCACTTTTTCAGTACTTTACCCCAGTAATATGATTTGTAACCATTTTAAGTGTCATTGACTTTGTCAACAGGAGAATAAAGGGACCCAGTGAAGAATTTAATCCTCTTTGTTCCTTAGAAATGTTGCTTCAGGGATATGTTTTGGGGATTTTATATATGAAAGAATAAGATTGTAAAAAAATCTGAAAGAGTAATTTACTGGACCCAATTTATTCTTTATTTTTCCCATTGGTTCTCAATGGTATTTCACTAGAGGTTAGTTCGTTTCATTATCAGCTAAACCATGGTATACTTATAGGGATATAAACTCTGCCTTGATGTTGTTAAAATATTGCTTCTCCTAGCATTGAGTTGGAACTACTTACATAAATATTGGCCAGAACAAAGAGGGGATTCAAAGCCAGTCTGAAGTAACAAGCAGAGGTTACATCTGTTGTCACTAATTAAATGTTCCCTTAATTGCTTTCTAGCACGAGGGTTCAGCCAACACACACAGCCCATGTTCATGGTACTAAACTCATTCCAAAACACATTGCCCATATGCAACATGCTTCTTGGGAATGGCCAGTACTAACTCTTAATCTGTGCTTGGGAATTATTTGGGAGAGATGGATCATATTGAGTGACGGATCTCAGGGTTTCCCTAATGATAGGTGGTTGAGTCCTATTACCCAGGACATTCACAGATACCTGTAACACTGAAGAATGGCAACGGAGGCCAGGCTCCATTTTTGTGCCAGCTGAAAAATCCCAAAGTCTGGGGATTATCTAAACTAAATTAGAAACTTTAAACTAAAAAAATTTAGTTAAAACTGCAGAGAGCAGTGAAGGTTTTAGATTCACTATGAATCTTCATAGCTCCAAAATTACCCATTAATTTAAGAAGTGTTCACATGACTTTGAGTAAGAATATCTCATTCAGGTACTCCACATAAAGATACCAGTAAGAAGGTACTCCACTCATTTCCTCTTTTAATTTTCTTCTCTGTTTCACAGAGAAAATTTACGTGTGAGTTCCCCTAATTATCTGGCATAACTTCCCCCAGTTATCTGGCAAACCATATAGTTATCCTCATTTGAAGATAGTGATAGAGACTAACTGGCACTTAATTTGAGCATTGCAAACAGTGCAGCTGTAGCTCATAATTGCCATACTAATTGCAAACATTGAAGTATTTCACTGTTCAGGATAGTAAGAACTCACAGACAGTGGTCCTCCATATATGAACCTCCTCTTCTGATAGAAAGTAGGTCCATAAGCATCTGTGTCCATGGGAAATCTACTGTTGTAGGCACAAAAGACCACATGAACTGAAATCTGTAACCTTTGAAATTTCTGGAATGGAAGTTACTGATGTATGCTAGGGGATGACCAAACCCTCTTCTGAATGCATCTGTCTCCTAAAATTCTCTAATGATTTTTTTTTCCATACCTCAATGCAATAATACTTCTGCAGAATATATGTAGAGCTGCAGAACAGGTTTTTCACACATTAAAAATTAACATCAATAAATATTGTTTGAGAACAAATCATGACAGATTCAGACTCTGATATCCCATTAATAAGTATGTAATTCTTTTATTTTGTACATAGAAATAAGGCACAGATTGTATAAAATGGACTAACAGAGCCAAAACAATAACTGACAACAAATAAACAAAACCCCCAGAAAAAAACATGATTTTCTAACATGTGACAGAACCTTATATTTTGGTAGTAGCTCTCCTTGCTTAGCAACTCTAAAATGAGACATTCTGGATATTTTCTCAAGTGATTTGAGTGCATTTCAGTTATTTGGAAGTTGATAACTGTATCAAAACATCACTGTGTTTACTCCAGCTTTCTTTAATGCAATTTCTTTGATCTTTTTGGTTTAGCTTTTAAGGCCTGACTTTTTTCCCACTGAAATCAGACAAAAAAACTCAAAACAAAATATGTGATTTCATTTGGGCTATACTAAATGTTGCACAACAATATTTATTTTATATTTGGGGTTACAGAGAGGATAACCAATTGTAATGTTGGGCCCTGATCCTCTAAATCCTTATACATGCTGGTAGGGCTACTGACATCAATGACTTTCTCAAGTAAGTAAGGATTGCTCATTATCACAACAGTTTGCAGGATAAATTTATAAATGGCTGTAAGCTGAATGTTACAGAATTTACAGCTCTAGAGAGTTTTCAAGCCACTTCTAGCATTACTTCTTTAAACTCTCTGCAGCCAATTTTCCGATTGATTTTATACCACTCATAATATTCAGACCTGTGTTTAGAAACATTAACACTTTTATTTCTTTTAAATAAAGAGTCCTATCTGGCTTATGTTGAAATCACAAGAAGAACATGCATTGACCTAAACCTCTGAAGGAGTGTCTTCTGGTATAGAGAAGCACAGAAAAGAATACTACACTTTAAGCCATCAGTGACTTGCTTTAGAGTATCCTCCCTTAATAAAAACAAACCCAACAAAACCAAAAACGAAACCTCTAAGTTTAACAATCTAAAAACATTATTTAGCTGGGAGCTGAGCACTTCCTGCAAGATCTGGAGTTTCCAAAGTCCTGCTGCAGTTTATAGTCTTGCAAGATGGTCTGATTCCTCAAGGTGCCCAGCTCAAATAAGCATTTACTAATTAACTTTGAGATGGGTTGAGCACTTTTCACAGCAGATTGCTTCTGAAAGAAGGTTGATTTTTAATTAATTACTTGTTTTATATAAATTATCTGTGTTTACAGAAATTATTGATTTTTGTCCAGTAAAACTTCTGATCCTTATTTTAGTTGAGAATTCTTAAACTTCAAAAAAAAAAAAAAAAAAAGTCAAAATTGTCTTTGAAAGTATTTTATAGAAGCTTTTGTACTGGTTTTTGGAGAGGAAAATGGAAAGAACTGTTTTACATTATGGCACAATACCGTTTTGAATAAAAAGTGTGTTTTGGAATAACTGTTGAATCTTAAAATTGGTGTTAAATAGAAAATTAAAAAAACTTGAATCATAAGAACAAAATTTAAAACAAAAAGAGGACTGGTATGCAGTGATTCTATATTTTGCAATAATATTAATTTAAAGGTGCTGTGGAAGTCATAGTTTCTGGTAAGTAAAGCTCTTACAAAATTTCTCCATTCTGACTTTACATGGTTGAGAGGCGCTATTTATCCACATTGTTTATGGTTAATGCCAGTTTGTCTTGTTCTCATCGAAGTTTATGTCTGTTTCTTCTGTCTTTTGAATCTTTTATAATGCAGCTCTCATTATGTAGATCTTTTCCAGAAAGTTATGTGATACTGCCTAGTTCTGGAAGTTAGTTAGTCAGTCCATCTCTGTTTCCATCTTCAACGCCCATGTTTACGTTTTTTTGGAACTATATTCACTTGAAGTATAGCTTTAAAATACAATTTGGAAGTATTTTACAAGTAGAGCTAATGACCTTCATGTTAAGAATTCTGTAACTCTGACAAAGAAAATATCTCACATGTAGGAATCCTTGCAGTGCTGGTAGTTGAAAGAAAACTTTCATCACTACAGCCTTTGACTCTGGTATTAGAGTTGCTTGCCAATCTTTGTAGCATGACAGAACAAAATCAAATCCATGTTGTATCTGTTGATTTAAGACTTTTATGAATTTTCACAAAAAAAAAAAAAAAATTCTCAAGGAAAGAATGTTGTTAATCAGAAACATCAGGCGTGACCAATCCTTACCAGGAAAGGGTTTAGGTGGAACCACAGTGCAGTATTATTTCATGTCAAGAAGAAGTTTTACAAAAATAAAAAAAGCAAGGAAAAAAAGTTCTGATTTTATTTTTCTATCGTTGATATAATTTTGAATGTCGGGAAAATGCCACAGAAAATGTATACATTTCAAGAATCCAGAAATTGGAGTACAGTTTACATGAAGCTGGTATGACATTGGTTTGTAACTCTGAATGTAACAGTTCAGAGCTTAGTTCAAAACTTCTAATGCAGGTGACCAATAAACTTGAAAGCTGAGTTGAAGGAAGTTCAACTCAGGAAATTGAAAGCGAGAGAAGTAAGTGCTTTCAGGAAGGTGGACAGAGAGATTTTCCTGTTTGGAGAGCAGTTCACCTTCTATGGAGTTCCTGCTCAGCTGGCTTTGCTGTAAACCACTTTCTCTGTTTCTTGGAAGTACTGAGCTAAATGGCAAACAGTAAATTATGATGTTTAATGTACTTTGTGTACTTTATGTACACATAATATACAAATGTAGTTTATAATTTCCTATGAGCAATATGTCATTTACTACTTGTTGACAGAAAGATAGAGAAATTACATATAGCATTTACGAAAAGTAAGTATTAAACAGAGCGGTATTCTTTCCTAATTAATGCACCAGGCTGGTATTCTGGAGATGTGGCTCTACTTGTAGTACTTCCAGTAACTTGTATAAGTTTGGACAAGTCTTTTCATGCCTTCCCATCTCTTCTTTTCCTTATCTTTTGACACAGTCTCGAGAGCCTATATACAAGCAAAAATGCTTTAACCTCATTGGTGCTTTTGGATGCTGTTTTAACACAGATGAACAGTGGTTGTACTTCATTCATGCCTGCAATCACTTCATCTTCTCTTAGAAGCATGCATCCAGGTTCCAAATAGAGAAACAAATATAGTGCTAGTTTCTTCACTTCTATTAATTAATTAAAGAATGAAATTGAATTTTAAAATATATAGAAGACTATTGAGATACCTTTATTCTAGCATCTCAAACAAGCTACTGAAGAATTATCTGTCTGCCAGAAGGACCTTCAAATATTCCTGTTTCTCACCCTCGGAGAGCTATGAATTTAGGATCAGCTCCTACTAAATACAGCTGGGAAAAAATGTGCCTAGTTCCTGTGGTAGTGTTTATAACAGCCATATATGTGGCAGAGCATGTGGAGAAGCACTGGCATGAGCACTGAACTTTTTACAGCTGATCTTCAGAGCTTTGCAGTTAACATCAAGGACTGCTGCTTAGTCTCAGACTATATTAAATGTATTTAGTGCACTCAGCTTTAATATTGGTTCCTAAGGAAAAGGAAGTGGGTATTAGGTTTTTGTGAAAGAGGAAAAGAGCTCGTGTATCCTTTGCTGCATGAGAAGTCAGTGCAAACTTTTGTTGCTGTGGACTACTGGGCAGATACATTGCCAGGCACTCTTGGGCAGGAATTTGGGCAGAGAGTGCATGGAGTTTACACTAGCCAAGATTCTGTTCTGGTGACTTAATTCCAGGGAGATGCCACCTCCTCATAGCAGGATTTCAGGGAAAGGACATCAAGCTAGCAGACACTAACTGTGCCTGTCCAGAGAATGTCAGATAATGAGGCCCTCTGGGAGATGTGTAACTATTTCCTTTTTCCACTTTCAGGCTATCTCTTAGCACAAATGATGCCATCTGACAAATAAAAGACATCATTGGTGACTCAGATCGGAAAAACAAGATTACCAATTCAAAATGTATTATATTGTAGAAGGTGGGAAGAAATTATTACATCATTCAGGATCCTGGGGCACTTCTCTCTTGGATTGCATTTTATTTGTCATGACAGCTTTTCAATGCCAGCTTAATCTTGCAGCCCTGTTGTGGGAGCTGATATCCTTTAAACTCAGAGTGACTTAATGGAACAGGAGGTACAATGTGAGGTCTTTAATTTAAAACAACATGTACTTTTCCTTTCCAGTTAAAGATTTGTTTCACAGATGTTTTGCCAATATTTGAATAAGAGTTTGCTACCAACCTTTTTTTTCTCTTCCCAGCAAGTTTCCTTTAAAAAGTAGTGTACAATATGAAAAATGCATGTATTTGTGCAAAAGGAGGTGGAGGCCTGGAAAATGCATTCAGTTTAGATGCAAAAGAACAGAAAGAAAGATGGGGGGCATGCCCCAATAAGGAAAGTGTCATTAAGTGGACTCACTAAAAAAGTTTGGTTTGGAAGATGCAGTTTGCACACTATAAGTTTTGAAGTAAGGCTAGAGGATGAAAGCCTTGCTGACAAATCAGAGCATCTGGAAATAGAAAGAAGCTTTGGAGCTTCTTGACATTTGTGCTATTAAGTCCAATCCAGGAACAGCTGCTCTGAATGTGATAGTTATGAGCTGTTGGAATAATGCATAATAATTCCTTGCTAATAGGAATGGGTAATTATTCCTTAGAATAACCCCTGGGTAAAAATGACCTTGCTCCAACTCTTTACAGATACTGAGAAAGAATCTCAACACGGTACATTGAAGTGTCTCCTTTCCTTCTTGTTATACACAGCTCTCATCCATTTTTCTTGTGCACTTGGAGCCAGAAAGCATTAAATAGAAGCAGAAAAATGCTTGGATAATTCTTCCATTCACTGCTAGTGGTGCAGTTTTTTGGCATTAAAAGAACCCAAATACAGACCTCTGGTGTTCTGTAACACCTGACTTCAGGGTGCTCAGCACCTTAGGTAGAACTTGATGGTATGTCTGTGCAGAAGCATCTAGGTGATTCACAGGGAATGGAATTGCCACAGGGGTAGCTTCAGAATAGGCTAAAAAAAATTCCAAACTTTCTCTACGTTGAGGGGAGTCTATCTTCCAGTAAAATACTCTATTGTCAAAAAGAAGAGGACACTCAACATCTTTCCCTTGGAATCTGGGCTTCATGCAGAAAACAAATACCTGATCCCAAACCCATGCAAATACACAGGAAAAGGGACCCTTGTGGTTTAACCCCAGCCAGCAACTAAGCACCACAGAGCTGCTCACTCACCACACTCCTCCTGCCCCACCCTCGCCCTGGTGGGAAGCGGGAGAGAATCAGAAGGGTAAAAGTGAGAAAACTCATGGGTTGAGATAAAAAGAGTTTAATAATTTTTAAAAAATTGTAAGGAAAGGGAAAATGAAAAGTTAGGTCAGTACACAATACAAAGGATGTAAGCCAACCTATACAGTTACATTACCAGTCTCATTATTCAGTACTCATAAGCATGTTACATATTTTGAATTTCTTACAGAACAGTTGTGTATTCACTGCAAAGCCTTATACTGCCTTTTCAGCAGAAACGGAGGAATCACGATAATAATCATAATAAAATCTCATATGTTGTGTAGTTGCACAGATTGTCTTATATCAAGACTTGTGTATTTGTCAGCACGTCTTGGTTTTGAATAATGTGGTTTTAGAATCTCAGCTCTCGTTTCATAAAAGGACATTTTTAACTCTCAAGATTGTGAAAGCAGAAAGAGGGGAGGAAAAACTGTTAATATTTCATTATCTGGGGGATGATCAGCATAAGCTTTGAATTATCAGCTTTTGGCAATACTTAGTGAATGTAACTTGTCACGAGACAAGGACAGGGAAGCACAATGTTTTGTACAGCATCATGAGATCCTCCTCTGATCTCAGAGTGAACAAGGTATGATAACACTTTCAGATTTGTTATGCACAGCTGAAGTGCAATGAACTAAGCCTTTTACAGAGCACCAGTCTAATAATATTGATAACTGTGTGATTTGCACTTATGGAAACATGTCATTTTTTCTCAGAGTATTCTGGTTTGCTAGATTGTGAAGCGCTTTATTTGTCCATCTTGGTTTTTAGTAATTGCAGATGTTTCCATTTCTCTGTATATTGTTAGATTCATGACAACTGGAGAGCTTCCAGTGGGGAACTGAGTGGTGTGAGGATAACAGGCAATTATATTACCCTGGAACTGTCAAAACTCTTTTAACTTTGCTCTCATGCAGGTTCACAAGTTGTTCATGAGGGGAAAAAAAAAGTATGGTGGGTTTGTAGCTCTAGTGGCAGAAGAGGATCCCATTTGAATGAACCTTGTTTATCTTCTATCAACTGCTGTAGGTCCTGACCTTCAATTTCAATAAGAAATTTGTTGGGGTTTTTTATATGCAAAGCTAAACTATCAATTGGACCATGGGCGCTTGCCACACCAGACCTTGATGAAAAGAGATGCAGCAGCTTTCTTTCACCAGGGCTGTAAGGCTGCTGGACTTCAGCTGACTCTTCTTGCAGACTCCACAGTCTGATCCTGCTGCTGGCCCTCGCTCTACCCACTTTCCCCTAATCCATGCTTCCACCACCACCTCTTTCTCCTCTTCCATTGCATTTGCTAAGGAGCTACTTAAGAAATCTCAGGAGAATTCAGGATCTGGCCCAGCATTTCAGCTGGTTGATGTATTTCAGCTGTAGGGAAAATGGTAAGTCAGAGCCTGAGAAACAAGGAAGTGGGGAACCGAGCTCAGTCTTTATGAGCAAACCTTGTCAACATAACTTACTTGCCAGATGGCGTTGCTTGGAAGGTTGAATTTACTCTGAGAGCAGGATAGCAAGGCTGCTTAATATTTAAAGACACAGAGTATTTCCTTACAGTTTCGTACTTATGCATGCATATCACACTGTCTGGTTGCAGATTTGCATGGTTTTGTTAGTTGCTGAGACTGAAATTCAACCTAGGTTTAAATAATGATACAAAGCTTGCACTTAGAACTCAGGGAACCAATGACCTCTTCTATTATTTACTAAGATGACAAAATTGGACCTTTCCCAATATCTGCAGTCATTTAGGAAGGTTTAAAAAAATAAATAAATCTCAGCTGGGTCAACTGAAAAGTCAAATGAAAACTGCTTCCCCTGAATGGTACATCTTTCCTTTACTTAGGGACATGGTTTAGTGGTGGACTTGCCAGTGTTAGGTTAACAGTTGGACTTGATGATCTTATGGGTCTTTTCCAACCTTAACAATCCTATGATTCTATGATTCTATAGAGATCAAAATGGAACCAGCACTGATGATAGTTAATACTGGTGAGTCAGTTACTTTGCATACCTCATGATTACTGAAGTTATTAATAGGCTGCTCAGAAAATAACATTATATAGATAACCTAACAGTCACTTTTTCTTGTATTTATACATTTAAAATAATGTTATGTGGTTTGATTTATTGTTTTTTTATGTCAGTAGTTTTTACACATTGTTGGCTGTGTGAATTAAGTGCAGGAGATTAATGCTTATTTGCATAAACCTATAATTTTTTCACCTATAAAATTATAATTTCCCTAAAAATAAAGTCGAAATCTTTTCAAACATGCCCTAGAACTAACCGGCAAATAAAAATTGGATACAGTATTCCACTCTCCTGCTTTTGATCCCAATCAAAACCAAGAAGAATAAAGGAATTTTCATTCTTTGTAGCAATAACCAATGAAGCTGGTGAATTTGGATAAATTTGATCTGCTGAGATACAGTCTCTAAAGGAATTGTTCATTAAAAAAACAACAACAAAACAACACCAACCTTCCCAACTTATCAGCGTTTATTTTATATCATCAGAAACTGGAGTACAAATGAGCTTTTAATTAGATTTGGTGTGCTTTTTTTAATATTACACTCTTGATTTGTAATTTATTTTCCATTAGTGTGTTGACTTCTCCTATTGATAAGAAATGCCAGAGGGCTAATTAACTAAGCAAATAGTTCCATAATTAAAATGTTTTCGTGAGGTCAAAATGCAGTAAAATAAAAAATCCCTCTCCACGTTAAAGAAAATTAAGTGGTCTACAGTGAGATTGGAAAGTCCCTTTCTGAAACCACGTTATCTCAGCTGTGATAGTCATCTTTGCTGAATAGAGTTCCCCCCCCAAATATTTTAGCCTCCTGTGAAATCCTTTGGATGAATATATGGACACTGCATGGTTGACATGATGTGTCCCATCTAATTGGCAATTTAGGCATTTTTCTGAAAAGCAAGTATTTAATATCTTTCCATGAAGGACAAAGGTGAGACCCTCAAATTTTCTTGACTCAGAATATCCGTCTATTTAAAAAAAAGCCTTAAGTTCTACTGTGTTTGTTCAAATGATTTTACTACATCTGTCATCTTGCAGGCTATTACCTGTTTGTGTTCCTGCCTAGGAGTAACAGATAAACTGTAAAGATTAATACTTCACTATTTAAAGTTACCGCAATGCTAAGAAATACAGTTGTTAGCACTCTCATTGAAAAAGAATATTTGTCTTTTTCTTGTGTCTTTTGCTCACACCAAGGAACATAAATCACAACACAGTTCTCTGGTAAATATGCTTGTCAAGATTTTAGCCTAAAAGCAGTCATATTTGTAAACTATTACAAGCTAATTTATTGTATTAAACTACCAGTTGAATACTAACCACTACAACAAAAGTACTTATTTAAATAAAATTGCTTATATAACATTTTAAAAAACAAACAAATTAAAAGGAATAAGTTAAAAGCATCCAGAAATCTTTCCATCTGTCTTTCTCACAAACTGATACACTAATTTGTAGTTCCTATGTAGTGATCATGTTGAGAAACATGGCAATTTTGTGTAAGATGACTATGACATAGATGAGTATCTGTATTTATTATAAGAAATACCTTGGCCGCTGCCAAATTTAAGGCCATTGAGGAGCTAACTTTATTTCATCATTCAAGAAAATTGCAGAAGTTAAATTACTTCTGCTATGTAATATATACAGTAAAAGGCTTTGGACTGCCTTAAACACAAAACATCTCTGGAAGTCTGGCTTGAAGTAGGACTGTACAAATGTAATTTATCCTAGAGATTACGAAGGCTGACAATAATTTGAAGAAGACATTACTTCTGTGTACTAGATATCTTGTCACAGATGCTTACTAGAAGAGGACGACTATGGCCAAAAAACGAATTTTACAAGAGCGTGCAGATGCCTAAAATGAGAGATAGACAGACTACAAGTCACGTATCCAAAAGTAGAAAAGCCCTTCAAAAGCCCTGGCTAAGAGGCTGGCTATCACTGTATAAGCCTTGCCACACTGAGTCATTCAGAGGAATTTTAAAACAAAAAGAGAATCCTTGAAGATATTCCTTGTGTACATCTGAGCCTGCCTTGATCAGGTTCCTCTCTATGGTCTTCTGAAATAAAGAAACACTGAAGAGCATCACAAAATAAAAAACACAGTCTGTTAATGGCACTCTGACCCTGCTGAACATACTAGGGCAGTACACCCCAAAGGGCAGCAGTGAATTCAGCACAAGCTAGAGAAATTCCAGCCACCTTCCTTTAAAAAAATGCAAAGGGATAAACATTATTATTCATACTGTGTCATATTGTCACGCTTTTGGTAAATCCTATATCATTCTACAAATGCATTTTATACTGGACATCAGGGTATCATGGCATCTGCAACTTTCCTTTCTTCTTCATAGAATCTTTGTCACCAAGGTGCAAAGTGGTGGTTGTGGCATCTTCAGACCTTGTTAAAGCTCAGATTTCCAGCATCAGCCTTTACTACAGATAAAGTTTAAAATTAATATTGTATAAATTGGCTAGAAGCTGACACAAAGTTTCAGAACATGAACCAGAGATTATAGTGGGAGTTGTTTCATTACAGCTTTAACTATTGAGAGCAAGATCAGCATCCACTGCATTAAATTAAGAATCAACAGATTGGTCGCAGTAATATGATATAAAATTAACTTGTTCTACTGTAAAGACAGTATCTTACAAAGCTGAAGAGACCAGATTTTTTTATCAGCTTTTGAATTACCTTCGAGTAGATTAAGAGAAATGAACTGTAAAAAAATACAGTTGTAAAAACACATTTTCAAAACAGTACAGTTTGCATTCCCAGTTTCACTAAAGTGCATGGAAATACTTATCTGGGTATGGATTACTCACAAGAGTAAGGACTTTGCTGGAAATTGTCTTAAAAGTGTAGGAACAGAGGAGAATTAAGAGTTATTGCCAAATGAGAAGAAAAAAGTTATTGGAAGAAGTTACAGCCAGAGAAGGTAAAATATCCTGAGATTTCAAATTGGTCAGAAAAGCAATAAAAATGTAGATAAGAATGTTTCTCAAGTTTATATCAGCTGCAGAGGAGAAGAGTTTTGGTCTGAATGTGGAAAGATTATGGAGAAACAGACAGGAAGATAATGCAAAGTGCTTGAAAAGGAGTGGCATGAGAGAACAGTTCCTAGATGGATTCTAGAGAAAGACTAGAGACAATTTCTAAAACATGAAAGACTTTTTAAAATTAACATATCATAAATCAAAGAATATCTTCTTATGTCTCTTCTACTCTTCTGGATTTCTAAGTAGCAGTTTTGTTGTTGTTTTTTTAAAATTACCACATCAGAACTATGGCCTCTTGTTCTACCAGTTGCTTGCATAGACTGGGATTCATCTTGGTCACCAGCAAGTTAGCATCTAGTCCAAAATTGGTTATTTCAGTTATCCCTGTAGTCTGTGGTAAAAGAGGGTAACCCATACCTTTGTAAGATAGGTATCTAGGGTAGGTAGGATGTGTTGGTGTTGGGAAGTCTCTCCCCTGTTAACTAAGACAGTAGTTTATTCCAGATGTGTACCTTTCATATGGCTAATATTTGGTGAGATGAGTCTGACCCACAGATGGAAAGACAGCCCTTTTGACATGCTACTTCGGACATAAGTTATTATAAGCAAATAAAGAGATGAAGGATAACTACAGTTAACTGTAACAAAGTTATGTTTATTCAGTTCACATGCATGTAAAACTTGAAGTTTGGTCATTAAAATGGAGATGTGTTTGTCTATGTAATATTTAAGTGTGTGTTTTATTCCATAATCATAAAACATTTTGGTACAAAAATAGTTATCTCTGCATGCAACCTTTTGCTAGAAAGGCTGGCCCATTTCTTGTACGAAAGCCAGTAAGCTTTGGCTAGATTTCCCCAGGCAATGCTGTTTTCCAAAACTCTCTATGTTATGACATGCTGATGAAAGCCAATGTGATTCAGTAGAAGAACTTGTTCACAGAAACATAGTCTTCTAATCCAGTTAGCTATTTAATTGCAGGTCTGGGAACAGCTTGCTTCTGCATATATTCAAATTTTAATTGTCTGCTGAGTACAGATCTTTGTATTATTTCTGAAATTCAGGAGCTGTATCGTAATTGTACTTAGTCAGGCAGCCTACTGGAGTTCTAAGGCGAGTACACCTGCACTAATAGCATTTAGACTAGTGCTATGCAATCGAAGTAGTGAGTAAGGTAAACTCTCCAAATGTTTTGGAGAAACACAAATCCATAGAAGTCCATTGAACACCTTCCCAAAGGACTTCCATGTATTTACGTCTCCAGCTCCCAGATCAGGACATTGAATCTGCACATATCATAATCCCTCCTTCTGCCTTAGCCTAGGCATTTCTGCAATCAGGCATTTCCTTGGTCATGCCTCTAAAACACTACTGTTCTGAATTCCTTCTGGGTAGGCAGTCCGCTCCCTCACCAGCACCTCTTCTGGCTTTTAGTAATTTTTTGCCATAGGAACTCTTCCCTTTTCTTTGTTTGATATAGCTCTGGACTCTGATTTTAATCTTAAAACTGCATTTCTCCCTGCATTTTTACACGAATGGACTTCTAGACAGAGTTCTCTTGAGATGTCTCAGCCATGTGGGCGCAACAGAACTTTGCCACACAAAGGATGGCAAGCCAGGCTTCTCCCCCTCTTATCAGGGAAGGAATAAAGCCAAGACAGGGAGTGAGTGAAATCAGCTTTGGTTTTGCTACTCCTGCTGCTGCCGGTGCAGGGAAGAGAGAAAGGGGACCTTGCTTTCAGCAAAAGTCTCTGTGTTTCTCATCAAGTCTTGATTCTGAGATGGTGGTGGCAGCAGGACCAGTAATCTTGCCTTTCCAGTGCACTGTGAGTCTGTGGCTGCTTTGCCAGCTCCTGCAGAATGCTGCCCTAGGTGACTGCCTTCTCCTTTGTCTAGAGCTGGTCCTGATCCTCCATGCGAGAAAGGTACTGTGCATACGATGGCTGAATTCCCTTTCTTTGTGTAGATACGTAACTACTTTATCCTGGGAGATTTAGCTTGCATAGCTCACACAAGGGAGGTCAGGGTTCTCCAACACAGTCACTACAGAGCCTTGCCAAATTAACATTCTTCATGGAAGTCCCTCAGAAAAGCTTGTTTATATTGAGCAAACAACTTTCAGGGGAGGAAAAAGAGAACAATCAGTTATTCATGCAACAGTGTTGGTTTGGTGAGAGGAAATGTTCCTAAACTCTTACAATTGCTTTTGAAAGCTAGCCAGTGTAAAACACAGAAGCAATGTTAAGTTAAATGCAATTTCAAGAAGCTAGCAAAGAAGAAGCTTACCAAGGACAAATGTCTCCAAGTGCTTGGGGTACCAGACAGACAAAAGGAAGAAGTGACTTTTCTCAGACAAGGAGCTATGAACTAAAACTTTGCCATCTTATTACAGACACAATAAAAATGAAATCCACAATATTTAGCCTACTTAGCACTTTTCAGAGTAATTTTAACCTGAGGCTTATTTAAGATTATTCCTTCTGTCTGATTTCTTTTATCTGATGTGTCTTTACCTGTCCTTATCTAACACGATTGCTTTTAATTAAGGCAATCTGGATGTGGACTTGGCAGCTGTTGCTGTGGGGTAAATCACGATCAAGTTCTTGAGTGCAGAGCTGCAAAGGGGAAGGAGGCGTCACGGTGCCGATTTACAAATGATGCATAACATTCTGCATTTCCACGTTAGAGCTGGGTGTGTCGTCAGCTTCTCCTGATATAGCACATGGGCCTGGATTTATCCCGTCTAAACTGAGGCACTTATCTGAGGGATCTAAAGTAAGATCTTACTTAACGTTGCCTTCATGTCTAATTGGAGAGAAGCAAACACCTCTGGAAGGTAATTCAGCCCACTTGGGATCTGGCTGATCCCCTGCAGGTGCCCTTAGTTGACTCCTTTGGCTGTGCAGAGGGTGGAGAGTGACTAGTGTGCCAGTTTATGTGCCTTAGGTAGGTGTCTACAGTTAGATGGGGAAATTTAGGCCACCATACTCTGCTGCCTGGTTGTATTCTAACCCTCAGTTAGGCTCTGAGGCTTTGCATATATTGAATGGAGGGAGGTAGATACATAAAGATGAAATCCATAACAGCCAGTGTTATCTGCAGAGAATTGCCTCAGCCAGGGAGAGCAGTGTGCATCAAGGTCACACTGCTGTTAATATCTTACGTAGCACAACACCCACAGCCCTAAATCTAGGCATGTTACTTTTCCTGTGCCTTGTCCGTATAAACATGGACATTACATACTGGTTCCTACTACTAATAGGAAGACAGACAACTTCTTTAAGTCCACTTATCTTCTTCAGGTCCAGAAGAAAAATCTGTGTATAACTCAATCCCAAACGGTGAAAATGTGCCAGGGTTTCTTCTGTATGTGAAAGTTCAGACTGTTCTCCCAAGGAGCAGTTTTTTATGTGTTTGTCAGACAGCAATTTGGTCAGTGTTTCTGAATTCATTACCAACATACTACTCTAGACTTGAGCAGTTGTACAGCAAATTAGGGCTACATCCAAATAGGAATTTAAGTGTTGCAATGCTGAGGCTTGCAGTGCTAGGTGTTTAGGCACGTAACCTCCAGAGTAGAGTCCAAAGCTGAAAGTGGCCCTTGGTTCCCTCTGCAATGTAAAAGGAGAAACAGGTTCCTCAAAGTCAGATTCATAACACAGCAGCACATTAAGCAGGGACTCATATACATTATAAGTGGGAAAGTCTGAGGACCACAGTGTGGCTACAGTCATTTGCTGTTGAATGTTAAAACAACAATAATATATATCCTAATAGTTCAGAGTCCAGCAAAGGATTAATTTTATTTCTGAAATGGAAGGAGACAGAGTGCTCTTCCTATTTCCCTTGAGTCAGTCTGTGTACCCATGGCACTAGTGAGGCTGCTGGTTGAATGCATTTCTATCTTATTAACAGAGGCTTTAATTCTGAGGTACTACTTAAGTACTTTAGCGACAGGCAAAAGCCAAAGGTGTTCTTCCCAGAAAAATAGCAAGCAAATGGGATGATGTTGGAAATAAGGCATGAGGAAACAGAAGCCATGTTTGGTTTGTGTGTGAAGGTGCCATTTCAATGGCTGTACAATTCCCACAGCAGTCTTTCAGTGCCAGGAAGAGTGAGTGGGCAGCAATTTGGACAGGGGTGCTCACACAAAGATCACAGGAGAAATGCTGGCAGCAGTTCCCCTCCTTTTGTTTGGGGCTGTGACACAAAGTGGATGTGGTAGGATCAGTATTCAGGAGGGAGTATACAAATAATCCCTTGACTGAAAATAGTTCCACCAAGATGTTAGTCATCTGGGGTAGGACCCAAACCACAACATACTGATCGAAGAAAGCTTGAGGCCTTGCCTAATCTAAAAAATATGAAGCAGGAATACGAACCAAAGTCTGTCTGCTCTGCTGCTGTGCCCCGTATGTGCTGCAGGATATGTCTAGATTTGCTGTGCTATATGTTTACATAGACAATGTCACCTACAAATGGAAGAAAATGTTCTGTATTTGTTGCACAGCTTCACAATATGGCCTACTGTGTTTCATCATGGCAAACAGAAGTGCTTTTTCTAAGAATTTCTGTTATTTTAGTTACCAATTTAAGTTTAAAAGTGAATCTGCCCAGGTCCCGGAGAAATTGCCATTGATTAGAACTAGCAAAACAAAGCCTACACCTTTGGGAATGTCCATTCTGCACAGACAAGTAAAGAAGCAGACAAAAAGGCGCAATATTAACCTCTTAGAGCCATCATTATCTATCTCTTTCAGACAGTGTCAGTGCTGTCATGCATAGTTGCAAACTTCTCTTAAAAACTAAATGATGTCCTGAGTGTCCACAACATGCAACAAAGTCTACAAATCAAGCCCAAAGAAGAGTTCAATTAGAAAAACAGCAATACAAATTATAGGACCAATGCAAATGAATAGTCTTGCTTTGATTTTTGAGATTTGTGTAAATCTGCTTGACATTTTATTATAAAGCTCATGTTTGGGACTTGAAGGGTACTGCCCTGTCCTAATAATAAAGGAAATAATTAATTTAATAATGGAGGGAAGTTAAATATTTGAAAATAATTGCTTATTTAATTATTGCCAGAAAAAAACACCATTTTTTTAATTCATAAGACAAAAAAAAAAAAAAAGGGGGTGTTGATTAAATGATTTTTTCTAACATTTCAGAAATCTGCACCAGTCCCAGGTTTTGGAAACACACTTGCATTTTTAACAGGAATTAACAAGCATCAAGAGTGGGATTCTTGACTTGGCTTTCACTTTTATTTCAGTCTGGGGAAAGGTGATCTCAATTACTTCTTTGTCTTTCAGATGTTTTCTAGCTTTTATTGGTATAAATAAGAAGAGATTTTAACCTTTTATGAGCACCTCATATGGTTTTCAGTTCTGAAGGAAAGACATAGAAAATGTGGCATTTCACAATAGTTTTCACCGAATTCTCCATTTTTCCAAATAATGATTTCTGTGAGATTAACCAGAATGACTAGTTTTAAAATTTAAGGTACATGTTACTGTTTCAGAAAGGGGTAATAGTCAACATTTCATACAAAAAAAGAATCCAAAATCAGTGATGATATATATGCACCTTGGTGGTTCCTGCAGCTGTACCAGTAAGTGGGACCTGTCAAGCTTGTGCCTGACATTAATTGCAGTGAAACATATTTCAGGCTCCTATTGCTTGTGCTCTGCTCAGTGTGTTTTGTTGTGGTTTTGTTTTGTTTTGTTTTTTTAAAGAAGCAAACTTAAAATTGAGTTATATGACTGACAACTCATTCTGCTACATGTAAGTTTAAAGATGTCTAAAAATGTATTGTACATCATTGTAATGCTGTCAGACACTGGGGCTATGATATACTTTTTAAAAAACATTTGAATAAATCAGTATACTTCTTAAAAAAATGTTTAAGTAAGTCAGTATAAAACGTAGTTTAATCAGATTGGCACAGTTTTCTTTTCTGGAAACATTTGTGTTAATTTATCTTGCACCCATGCAAGCAATACTTCTAGTGCTCCAAGAAGGTTGTTCTTATACTGAGGCAGCTCCATCACGTTTATCTCAGTGTGAATCGTATTTTCTTGCTGTTCAGCTGAAGGATATGAAGGATATGTCATGTGGATGTTAGAAAAAATTGCTGTGTCAGAAAGGACTTTGTTATATTTGCAGCAGTGACACAAAAGGGATACTGTTAAATTTTGCATCAATCATCTGTGATTTAACCGAGATTGTTGTATTGCCAAAGCCAACTTAAAGTGATTATTCAACAGTATAATGGATGCAAAATACTTATTTTATTTAAAAATATATACCGTAAAGAATTATGTAGTTCAGGAATTCAGTAGAGGGTTATAGAGACTCTAAGTGAGTGTATCTGTAGCTTAGCATAACTGAAAATCACATATATCTGATGACTACTCCAGTCTGTATGAAATGAAGTAGGTGTTCTCCAATTTTTGCCACTCTTACATTTAGTGAGTGTTATTGAGCAGAAAAATGGATTGATAGTGGGTGAAAAATCTTTTTCTACTAAGTTAAGAAGGGTTTAAATTAAAAAAAGGAGAAACTATTTATTATAACCATTTAAGCATAGCTGAGAAGTGTTATATTTGAACACTCCAAATAAATGTGGGTAATTCTACCACCCACAAACACCCATCTCTTGTAGGTAATTAACATATCATCTAGAATAATTACCAAAGTAAGTCATCTCACAAATATTAGCTTAGTCTTATGGTGAATTCTTTGAAAAACACTAATTTTTGTTTCTCAAATCAGGATTTCTTTACACTTTGAAAAATCTATGAAGTACATTCAGTCATTATGCCACATTGGTTTACAATAATTTTGATTTGGCAGACTGATCAAAGTAATATATTGACAAAATATGCTCATAGTAATAAGGCTGTAACACCAGCCAATAGATGTAGAGCTGTGCTTATGCAATGGGTAGATAAATTAAATAAATAACTTGTATAAAGAAATTTCTACATAGCTCCATAAGGTACAGATTTAGCATTAAAATCTACCTTTCTGTGCTGTCCTTATGCTTGGAATTTTATCATTATCAAATATCTGCATATCATGCAAGACTTTTAAAATACATGTCAATGCATATTACTTAAGTAGAACAAGCCTGACCATAGCTGTTATCATTTCATTAGTCCTGAATTTATAACATATGGTTTCAAAGTTAATGCATCTCAGAATAGAATCAGGCCTTGTGAGTGCCTTTATAGTATTATAAAATTCCTTGATTAAATTAAGGGTCATGCTGTCCCAGCCTTTTCTTTGATTGACCAGAGTGAGTTATTTGATCTCAAGATATTTACCTAACCACTTTCCAAAACACAATAATACCATAAGAAAACAAGGGCTCACAAGTATGAGGTTGGTGCCTGAAGCGACTCCTGTCTGTTTTGACTGTAAACACTCTGAGGATTATATCTTAATATATGTTTTTATGTTAATATTACATATTTATATTTATATTAATAAGTGTTGTGCTTTAGCCATCAGAGTCATGAGCCAGTCCTTCCTGACCTCTATTTGTTTCCAGTACCCTGATTCTCTGTGACCAAAGTCTGCATGATTTTGCACTTTGTATTGGTTAGGACTAGATGGGAGGCAAAAGTAGCCCAGGGCATTTGATTATTGAAGATATTATCCAAAAATTATTTGATTATTCTGGAAAAAGAAAACCTTTTAGAGAATGTCCCATTTCTGGAAAGTTTGAAAATATGCTTTTAACTTAAATTGGAGTAAAATCTGCCTCATGATACTCTCATTTCAAAGTTTTATGCGGTTTTGCTGCTTCTACATTGTGACTTTGCAAACTCAAACTCTGAAAGTAGGATTAAAAGACTGGACCAGTGTGATCAGAAAAGAAAATTCATATCTAAGTTCAACTTTGCTGTGCATGTTAAAAAAAATCCACTGTTGTAACATATTTAGGCTTTCAAATACCACATGGTAATGACAGTTACGAAAGAATATTCAGAACAATAACCACATCATCATTTTTTCCTGAAAGTGGTTTTGTTTGTGGGAGGCACAAGCAAGGCAGATCATAATAGATAAAATGAATAACAGAGACAGGTATGACATTTTCTGAATGCTAGGAGAAGAGATAAGAGCAAGACTGAAACCTGCAAAATAAGCAGTTTGGACAACAGAAAATGGTAGTAGTGAAGCAAAGGTCTGTTCCTTCTTACTTGTTCTAAAAGACTTTTCGCTTCTATGAAATGAATAATCTTGTGAATGCTTTTGTGTAAGTGCATTATTTACAGATAGATGGAATTACAGCCTGACACTTTGTAGATTTAAAAAAAAAAAAATAGCCTGGGAAACTTGCTTGAAAAGAATCATAGTCCCTGTACATTGCGTACATAGTGGTATAACTCAAGTTCATTTCATGTCTCAAACAGAAACATAAACATTTTCAAAAATCAGGAAATGTGATGGGGTGGCCACCGAAAACTAGAGTATTATTCTCTTAAGCGTCATGTAATACCTGGATAAATGGTTGGGTATAGAATAAAATAAGAATATTGTATTTTCAGAGGTTGAAAATACCTGTGATTTTTAATCCACTCTGCTGATAGTGACCAGGATCATGGGGACGTCTTACAAGGGAAATCTGGTTGAACATGACTTTCCTTGGTGAAGAAAAGCAATGGCATGCTGAGTTTTCTGGGAGTTTCTCTTAGTCTGCTTATTACTTTGGGGGAGATGCTGATGTGTGCTCTACTGTGTATGTCCCAGGCTGAGAACAGCACTTGAAAATGTGAGGCAACCTTGAGGAGATGCCACAGCTCTTTCTGTGTGCTTGGGTGAGAGTGTGGGTGTATTTGTGTCTGTCTCTGTAGTGTGACACAACTGTAATGACCTTGTGACATGTATTTCTGTGGGAAAGAACTTTAAAAATCAGACTCCAGAGTGCTTCAAGTGAAATGCTGGTATTTGCTTGCTCAAATAAAAGAGTCCTTTGTAGGCATATAGAAGCAAGTTAGTATCCAGTCAGGCAGTCAAATACCGAATGCTGTTTTAATTGTATTAATATATTTAGAATTTCATTCTCCTATTTCACAAAGCTGTGAGATTGCTTGTTTTTGAAATACATGCTCATAAAATGACTATTTTAAAGCTCTTTTCATTTTCCCTAAATTCAGTTCCAGTTGACAAGTGATCAGTCAGAAGGTGCCTTAGTAGGAGCAATGACAGCAACTTTAGATGAGATTAATAAATACTACCTGGTAATACAGTAATTCTCATCAGTGCAAACAGAAGTAGCTCACAATCTCTGCTAGTGACAGAGAGAATGTGTTTCTGGATGAAGGACAATGCATCTGTGCAGCACAACATGCCCAGTACAGCTCAGTACAATATGGGATATTCCGCAATTATCTAAATGACAGTGTTGTTAACGCTGTCCAGTTTGCCTTCTAAGTTACCTGTTCTGCCAGGAACACACAGGGGCTGCTACATAAATTGAATCATAGCATCGTGTGTCAACTTGTCACATAAAGAGAACCACCAAAATAGAAAGCAGACACTGCTCACACCCCATTTCCTGGAGTGTTTGCCATGAGCTGTGCTTAGTTTCTGTTTATTTTGGGGCAACTCACCTAAGGATTGCTGATCAACACCTATTTTGAGCTGTGCTGAATCATGCCATGCTCAATAAGAGATGAATCTGTAGAAAAGGAACAATTTCTAAAGAGTAAAATCTCTTGCTGCAATGGAGGGGTGTCTTGGATGTTCATGATGGATCTTATGAGTTCTGTAAAAACAATCTCAACTGGCTTAAGTTCCTACTGCACTGTACAAGATGCAGTAAAGAGGTCTTTAATCTAGTGATACATATAATGACATTATGACGTAAGTCCTATTGACTTAACCCAACTGCCCTTTGTATCCGTTCTGTATTCTAGGGGTAGCTTGGACATGGCAACTCCTTTTGCTTTGTTAGGCTCAGCCCCATGACATACAGTTTTGAGCAGAGCCTTCAAAGTACATTTCAATAATATGTATACACATCAAGCCAGGTTTTCTACAGGGTCTCTGAAAGGAAACTTGAGAATATGGAACTGAAACTGATGATGGAAACCTTGTAGAAACCCTTAGAACCAGTCAACAGAAGAATTTGCTCTGCTAAAATTTCCCCCAACTGTGGAGGATTTGCCAGATCTATCAGTTGTTTACATTTGCTTGAGCACATGACAAGACCACCAGCATTTGCTTTGGTTACAGCTACTTTTGGTCACTTCTGTCTTGCCCTCAACATGTTCCTTAGGTTATGCATTTTAAGTGAGGAGGCAGAGAAGCTGTGTTTAGGGAAGCAACGCAGAGCTCAGAAACTTCCTTTAAACAGTGCAGGTTATGCAGAAGTCAGATTACAGCCATTCGTGTGTTTTACGCACTCTGCTTCCAGTGGGCTGGTCATTTTCTTAAGTAGGACAAAGGCAAATATAAAAATAGGATCTGAATTTATGACCTAGAAAACCAAGATGGTTAATAATGCAATCTTTGAAGCAATTGTATACGTCTTAACTGGGTCACATAAATTTGTGGTATGACAGCTCATACAAGGAAGTTATAAATAGATGGCAGGAGGAAGTAACATAAGAAGTGACAAATAGGAGGCAATGCAGACAGAAAGGTGACCTTTTGATTCTGTGCTTCCCTGTTGTTAAACGTTTTTCAGCAAAAGACTTCCAAATCCCAGGCCTCGACTTCATTAATGGAGAAAATGCAATGACCTTGTGATGTTCACATCCCTGCTTACAGCAGATTCAGTTCAGCTGTATGAAGGTTAGCAGGGATATGGAGATTCCAACTTGTCAGTAGGAAGAGTGGTTCAGGGAGTTTAATGAGAGCAGCCCTTCCACATTCAGTAAAAATATAACCTTCGGCATGTGGGTGCATCTGTTCTGTGCTGACACTGCATTTGCTGGGCTGGAGACAGGGAGTGCGAGATATGCTAAGATACTGGGTGTTCCAGAGTCCTCTAAGTGTCTGGAAAAGAAGAGAATCGAGCCTATGACCCTGTATCTTCTCTAATCTTCAGGGATGGTTAAATCCATAGAGATGTTTATTCCGGTACACATAAGGACAAAAATTGGGCTTTTGAAGTGTATTCATAGTGTTTGTGATGCTATGGAAAGGGCTGAACTTAAAATAGGATAAATACACCAAAGCCTCTAGCTATTAAGTCATAAGATTTCTGCCTTAACTAATGGTGTTAACTACTTTACAGCCAACAAATTGCTATTTGATTTCCAGCCCCAATAGTGACAGGATTTTCACTTCTCCTTTCTGGTGGAACTACCAACTTGTATTCTAGATAGTTTTGTACCAGAGGTGGTTGCATGTTAGCAGTGACTACCAAGACTTTTTTTGACAAAGCATTCCAACATTCATTGGGTGCATTGGCATTCGTGTAAAGAATGCTCCATAATCTAAATATGGTTTTAATCAGCTTGTAAAACCACACCAACCAGTGACATTATCTTTTGCCACAGCATTTTACAGTACATTTATGTAAAAGATCTTAGGTTTCATAAAAACAATATGTTCAGCATTAGGCAGGAAAGAATTAGGAGTTCCAAGTTTCCTAAACTTCTGAAATGTTATGTAAAAATTTAGGTCTTCCATGAGACATTTTTTAAACTTTTTTTTAGAGATAGCATTGTGAATACTTTATTTCAGAATGAGCAATAAAGAAGAAAATAAAGCCCAGGTTTCTCATACTGGTTGTGTTCAAAACTGATATCTTAAAATATGCTGAGTTATTGATGGCTTCACTTAATTTTTTGGGGATAAACCTCACCTTGGTGCAGTGAGCCAGCACAAGGCCAGATATTACTTAGCTGCTGTTTATGTGCCTACGTTTTATGCTGGCCTGTTGCAGAGTTGACATCTCCCCATCCTAAGATATATTAACTTTCTGTCACTGGCATTCCTTGTTCAAAGTCATCTTTAATCCTCTTCATCTTGTTCTTCCAGTACTTGAGGGGTTGCTTTTCCTGACTCTCTCAAAGGCTTCATTCTACACTTGGTCCAAAGCTCCATGTAACTCGGAGCCTATCCCTACTGTGCAACACAGCACGTTGCATGCATGCCTGAGCTAATGGAGCCCTGGAATCTGGAGGAGGATGGCCATGTCAGCACAGTTATGCCAAGCTCATTACCTGGGTGTGGTATCACACTGATGCTGCTATACTGCTTCCAAGACACGAGCTGGTAACCTGGCAGTCTGCTGTGCCATGTAGACAGACCAGTTTGGGTATGTGCTAGCTCAGGATCTCTGCTTTGCACATCCTTGCACAATGCAGACACGCTTTCTGACTCTGTTCAAAGGGCTCTGCCCATCCCTACCTCTACACAGCCTTTATTGTTAAAATCACGCTGATGTTAACTTTTCCTAATTATCCCTTTGTTTGATTGAGTGCAAATAAGTCTTCACTGGAATACAAAGTGTTGCTTTTACTTGCAGATGTTCTCAGTGGAGCACAACACACTGAGGTGTCCTGGACATTCAGCCCTCAGAGTGTTCCTGGCTTAGCTGCGCCTTGTAAAACCATTTATATAACACAACTGCAAAAAGAGAGAACATTACTAGATTACGCACCAAAGTGATTCATCTCAGGTGCAGAACTTTGTGCAAACACCAAGGCAATTGCTATGACATAATTTCTTATATGCAGAAATATTTACATGTTATTACACATCTTCTTGTTACAGCACTGACAATTATCCTATCCAGTCTGTCCAGGCTGTTTGGTACAATGCAGTGTCAAGTAGAGAGCTTTAACAAGAACTTATGTTTCATATGAAATGTGTTGCCCTTAGATAAAGAATCTGTGTTATTGTTTCCTGTATTAACAGAAAGCAAGCAAGATGGGAAAGTCCATTTTCGGAAACAGCAGAAAGTCATCTTGACAGCTCCCACAGCCAGAATCCTGTGAGCTGAAGCTGCTCAGCATCTCCTGGCATCCAACCCTTGCCCTTGCTTACTTTAAATACAATGAAACATGTCTGATGGGACAGTTGATATAGTTGTGAAGATAAACCCACAGGCTGCACCAGTTTGCTGCTTCAGACTGCACAATCATGTGCCTAAGTGATGTACTGTCTACTGTGATATATGAAGCAGGATGAACCTGGCCTTGTCTCTCTCCTTGTCTAGGCCAGCTGGAATCACAGATGGAGGAGGGAAGGACTGCAGTGGTACATGGAGAGTGTTCAGTGGTACAAGGGAGGGAAAATCACATGAAACTGAAGAATCTAACCCACAGCTAGGACAACTATGGCAGTGAAGGGCAGTTTGAGTTGTAGGGAACTGCTGCTTTCTCAGTGTGACTCAGTGATCTAAATCTACATGTTTTACTGACTTTGTTGACCCCAAGTAGTCCAGCTTTCTCCTATTTCTCTTTATCTTGCATTCCTTTTGAGATTTTCCCTTCTCTCTTGTCCACCGTCCATTCACCATACAGCTAAATCAGCTCTGGAGAGCACTGTGCTATAGACTGGAGTATACGTTTAGAACTGACTTTAAAGATGCACACTTAAACATTCTTTGATACAACACGTATCTGTTTAAGGAGCAGAAGCTTAGATACAGGCTAATTTCCCTGCAAAGAAGGGAACGAGCTTATGGTGTGCTCTGCCAGTTTACTTCAGGTATGACAGTCAAGTCTTAAACCTAGCACACCTAGCCCTAAGGCAAAACTCTTGAGCATAATGATTACAACTGATGAAGTGGATGGCAGTCACTCCTTATGTATAGTAAAAGACATTGCTAGGCATATCACATGTCTCCAAAGGCCATTCGTGACCCATTCCTATGATGTAAGTCTAAAGGAGGAATAAAAAAGTCTTAAAGCTAGCCCCAGAGAAGTCTGACTGCACTGTGTCGCAGAAAGCCAGCGGTCAGAGAGCAGAGTCATCAGCACAAGTCTGGGGAATTCCCCACCCAGAAGGCAAATGTTACAGCAGAAATAATCACTTTCACTTCTTAAAGCAGCACTCACATAAGGACAAGCGCATGGCTAGATGGCATGTGATCATTTTACTCTGACAGTGCAAAAACTGTCTCACTAAAGTGGACATTAATCTATAGAGTGTTTTATTTATCTGATTATTTCTCCCCAAATCCTTTTCTCTGCTGCTAGATTGCTTCACCATTTTGAAAATGTGAGCAGATTTTGATTGCTTTCTGTGTATGGCAGTGTAGGGAAGGTGAAAATTAGCCCTTACTTGAGCCCGCGTGCCAGCTGTGAGTCTCAAGAGACGTTACAGTAATGCCAGAATTGATTTGGCAAGTGTGGACTCTACTTTGCACTGCTTAAAACTGATAAAAACACAGTCATTGTTCCACAAACTTTAGGATATGAAAGAAACTATATTTAAAAACAAAGAAATGGGAAAGGAAAGAAATCAATGTTTGAAAAGAAAAAATATGTTCAGATTTTAATGATGGTATTAAATAATAGAGACGAAAAGACTTGCTATAAATACACCTAGCAATGCTCTTTTCACAAAATTTGGGATTCAAGGTCTATTGAATTCAAAAGATAGACTCCATTTGACATCCAAAAGCTCTAGGTGATATATTGTATTATTTGGACCAGTTCTATAGCCAGTGTTAATCAGCTTAACTCTTCCAGCTTTAACTGTGCTAAGTTCTTTTACTGCATCTGAGAATTTTGGGTTAGATCCAGTATGAAATTGAGATACCCACAAGTTTGGTGCCAAAGTAGCTAAATTCTTCAGCATCTGGCTCCCACAGTGATATTCTGGATGGAGATATACTTATGTACTCCAGCTTCCTGCACAGTGTGTGGGAACAGACAGGTGCCTGAGAATAGTATCCCCAAACCCCATAAGCTACCGAGAGCTAGCCAAAAGAAAATGTTAAGCATGAGGGCATGCCCTGAGTGCACGTGGGTGTTGGGAGTGTTGTTGAATTGTAAATCTGGAGTTAATGCTTCAGTTCTTCCCCAGTTTTTATTTTGGCATTGAAGCTTTTCACTGCACGTTGTACTTGGCTTGTTGTTTATTATGCATCTACCATATTGAGCTTAAATTAATTGTAAATGTTTGGAGTCTATCTTTTATTTAAAATAAAAACTCTGTTGATAGTACAGCAATAATTAAGAATAACATATTGTGAAGAATTGAGTCCAGGCATTCTTTTAGGTAAAACCTCTCTTTTTACTTGAGAGTCTCAGAATGAGGGAAAACTCTGCGTGAAGATGTTAGCTAGTGACTCAGTGCTTTTGGGGAGTTTTTTGGGTTTTTTTATTAGTACTTGGTCTTCCATCCTTTGCAATCGTAGTTGAAATTCCAGTTAAATAACAAATAGAAAGTACTTTGCATGTGTGACACCATCTTCAGCATTAGCCCGCACCCTAGAATAGCATGCACACTTGCAGACGTGCGTATGTATACTGGCAGAAGTATGTCAATTGGGCATGGTAGGTACCAACACTGTGCCTGGCTCAGGCCATTATTAACATATAATTGGTAATAAAAACTTTTTTAATCTCCTGACAGCAGTGTGGGATGGATGTGGCATGCAGGAGGCAAACAAAGATATTGGGAATGCATACCAAAACTGGATTCATGGAGTCACAGGGTTCCTGTTCTTAATCCCCTTGCTTTATAAGGTGATCATGGGAAGGTTTACACATGAATCATATAATTGCCTCATTCTTACTTATCTGTTGGCAGCCTCTCTGAGGGCATCAAGGTTGTTGTAGCAGAGGCCTCATCTGAGAGAGAAGAGGATTCTTTTGCTATGTGAAGCCTACGGTACAACCCAGTTTACAGACAGCAGGAAAAGGATCCAGTCCAACAACTGGAACGTATAGCCAAATCTGCATCATGCTGGATCCAAACTAATTAGCTTTAATGGAAAAGGTACTATTTGGCAACATGGCAAAATAGCTTTCAGGACCTGTGGTGGCTTTTCTGCATGGAATAGCAGAAATGCAGGCTGTGTTGCAATGCCTTTGAGTTCTCCTGTGAGCTCTAGTCTCATCTATATAGAAAAATATTTTCTCATTGTTCCTTAAATTTGGAGGTGCAAGCTGTCCCAGTGTCACTTTCTTCAGACCTCCTGCAATGGCCTTATGCAAAATGTCATTTTGCAGTGAATCTGTGCTCCCTGAAATCTGGCTATAATCTCTTACCTCTCCTGCAGAGTCCTGTTATGTGATGGTAACAATGTGTTCCCCCAGAGATTCCCAGGAAGAGCACATATCAGAATTTACGAGCCATTAGTGTGGCTGGAGCATGTCATATCAAACCATTTTCAGTGGGTCCATTGTAATGCTGCCTAACTATGAGGACAACAAACGACACAGAGATCAAGACTGCAGGAGTGATGAACAAGATGTTAGACGACCATCCCTTTCTGATGCTCAGTGTAAACATTGCAAGACCGAAAAAGTAGATAACGTTTATAAGGGAGGCTATGCATACTACCACCTGCCTCAGATGCCTTTGAAGGGTGATCCGTAGACAGTAATGACTCACAACTGCCAATTAAAACCTAAGTTCAGGAGTAATTCTACACTTCATCTTCTCTTTGAAGCTATAGTGTTGAAATCAGAACTGGTTTCAAGGCCCTCCCATCTACTCAGGATCTTGAGCATGGAGGGTGTTTTGTTTGGGTTTTTTTGAAGGTTGGTGATATATGGCTTTTGCTCCAGTCACAAGGCTCTATGAAAAACAACTTTTTGGCACTTCGCTGACTGGACCATTGCTCATGACAGCATTTAGGAGAGTGTTAGACACACTGTCCCAAGAGAGAGAGTGCTTCTCACCATGCACTGACTGGTATTTCATTTTGCTTCCTAGTGAGCTACAGTGCTTCCAGCTGGTGCTGGGAAGGACGCTGCTTGGATGCTTTCTTGGAAGTATGTGCACAAATGCTGCCTAGAGGAATACTTGAGCAGTTGTAGGTAGGTCTGATCTTGCCCATTTGGTGTGTAAGGCTTGATCCTTATACGGATCAAAATGCATAAGCCTCAAGGTCTGGCTTCTAGTTTTCTGTGCCTGAGTGGGAAACTCTGAGCTCGAAGGATGGCATTTGGTCTCCCTTTGGCACAGGCAAGGAAAGGTAGTTGCAAAAGGTAGCAAACTACTGGTGGTTCATCCTGGTTCATTGCTGGACTGGAAAGTCAGGCAGAAGGGCAGCTGTAGACTGCAGGCATTTCAGGGCCTGCATGCCAGCAGGAATATTGCCAGACCGTTACCACCTGCCTCCCACACCGCAGGATCACTGTGCAGTCCTTACCTACCCTGTTTGTCGTGGGACACTTCCAGCAGGGGTTTTTCTACAGGGAAAATTGTGCACTGCTGTGTATGCTACATGCACCAATTTATGCTGTTGTTTCAGATGAACAGGGGTTTTACTGGCACTGCAACAGGGTGTAGGTAACTAAATTCCACCTCTGTCACATTAACAGTTTGATCCTTGGTTTTTTTTTTTGCATGTAGCACCTGTGTTTTTTCTGCCTGGAGCATGCACATAGATCTCATTAGCATTATTTTCCATCACTAGCCTTTCCCAAGGTGTGAAAGGTTTGCTGGAAGACCTCTGAGCCTCATTCCCTAAATGCCTGAGTTGGAAAGCCCATATTAAAGCAAATACACAAAATCCTTCAGTTTAACCTTTGAAAACCAGAGTAGCAGGCTTCATTGCTTCAGGCTATAGGAGATACTACTATGCAGCTTAGGAGGGAACTTGAGTTACTGTTACTGTTACGAGATAAATAAAAAAGCAAACCGGTTCAGATAGTTTTCCTTCCTTCACAGGCTCACTTGTAAGTTCAGAGAATCTCTTAAAAAACAATACAGTAGAAATAGAATAGGAAAATACCCACCCAAACTATGACTCTGAGCTTTTGTTATTTTTTGTATTATGCAAGTATAAAATATCCTGTAAAAATTCAAATTACAAAGCAAAATATCATCCTAGTTGTGCTTATTAAAATTCCTTATTATAATTCCTCCCTTGGAAAATGCAGATTTCAAATATAATTTTGGTTTTCAAAACATTCCAAACCCAAGGTGCTGGCTTTCTTGCTCATCCTCTGGCTTTCAGTCTTGAATTAGTTTACCCTCATGCCTATAACCAGAGCAAAATACAAATGAACTGCCCGTGAACTGTCATATTCCTGGTTTGCCTCCTGCACCACTCCTTTTTAGTCCCCATAACTGTCTTCCTAGTCACTCAGTGAACATACACATCTCCTAAACTCCCTCATTTGCTAGGGCCGTTGTCTTATGTGTGAAAGACTAGATTTTCAGTATATGTCACAGTCATAACTAGACCCAAATTTTCAGGAGATCAAAAAACCCAGAGAGTCTCCCACCTTTTTGTAAAAAAGGAACTGAATTGTTAGGGTTCTGCGACCCTGACTGTGGCTGGGGGACAGGGGAAGATGCAAACACCTCTGAAGACATGGTCTAGATGAGACTTATTCACATTACTGTGATACAAGTATACAATTTGTGGTTGCTGGATAATGATGTCAACAAACAGTAAGGCAATGAAATGATTCAGGCTGACTGACACTGTAAAAATCAAGGTGCCCAACTGGTTCTGCTATAGACATTCTCCATAACTTTAGCCAAGTCACATATGGTCATGCTTTTGTGGACAGGTAGGAGTTATACACAGATATGCATTTACAAATCCAAGAAAGGTATTTATCATTAAGTTTTAGGGCCTAAAAATATTTAGATAGACTTTCCCCTTAACCTGCCAATAATAATCTCTCCTTTCTCCCTAGCCTTTGTCTGTGTTGTCTGCTTAGATTGACAGGTCCTCAAGGTGGGAACTGTTGCTTATTCTCTGTTTCAGTTACCAATGAATGCCAAAGGATTTCATCTGATGCCTCTAGGCTTTATGATAACATAAAATATTACAAACAGGAGTAGAGACATACAAGCTGCCGAGGAAAAGGTATAGGGCTTTCTTGCTTCAGGGGTCTCAAGGCGAGGCCCTCCCCACATGGGGAGGACAAAATCTCTGAGGTAGAAGGTGAAGGTAAAGCAGGTAGAGGTAACAAGTGCTGAGAGCCTTTTAAAACAATATAAAGTGTTGACATTTTGAAGAAATGACTGCTTAGCTTTTCAGAGATGTACAAATAGGGCATTGTCAATAGCAATATCAATGATATTTTATTGCTTGACATTTTCACTGGTATTTTATTGCTCTACCTTTTAAACAAAAGCAGCAACTCCTATCAGAAGCTGCTGACAAGTCAGATCTGTTTTCAGTAAATACATTACTTTCATATATGTCCTTTTCTTCAAAAAAGCTTTTAAACTTTTATGGAAGCTTTTGGGTATTAATCATTACGTGGTTCCTTGGGATTTTCCATTTGATTTACCTTTAGGATGGCTTCAATGTTGGCAATGTGTGCTGCCCAAAATGATAAAACTGCTCACTATCAAACTGCGAAGGCTGTCCTGGCAGAACAGGGTAGTAGCAGAAAGATTCTTGGCGTGGCACCTTAGTAACCCTTAAGGAATTTCATGATATTCAAGACGGACAAGATAAGTCACCATTGAAGTGTTGACATCTCTGAAATATTTAGGGTTATTAAGTCAAGTCTAGAAAGCATAGGCCTAGGAAGCCTTAGTAAGCTCAGGGAGCCAGGCAAGAATTACATGCAATGTTGTTCTTTTGCTGTATCTTAGCATTTTGAAGTGTCTCCTTGCAGTAATTTTTGTAAACTGTGAAATTTGACTAAAAGGTAGCTGCAGGGTGTAACAAAAGATATTAAGTTTTTTAAATGTTGATTTTTTTTTTTTTAAATTGTAACTAGTTGTCATGAAACAATGAACAAGAGCAAGTTTTGCATGTGAATACTAGCAAGGTGAAATTACTGTCTTGTATGTCACAATCCTATAAAAGTTTTCAAAAGACTTTTGCTGTTAGTCTATTTTAGGACTGTGGTGTGAGGTTAGAGAAAGATTAACTAGCTAAACCTCAAATTAAGCCTAATATAGACGCAGTCGATTGCTATTTACCTTGACTTAGTAACAGGCAGGGTTTGTTGTCAATTATGACTGACCTCACAGTGACTTCGTATTATAATCAAACTTGTTTGTAGCAACTTGTAGGATTTCAGTAAAACTGCTTTTACAGCAGATGAATATCCTGGCTTCTGCTAACTGCTGTTAAAGCTGACATACTGTGCTGCTGTCTCCTGCAAATTCCTCTGAAGTTTGACAAATGGGTTCTTATAGTTGCTGAGGATAAAACAATAAACAAAATTTTCTGTACTATTTTCATCACAAGTTCACCCTTAAGTAAGCTGATAGAAGATGATCTGTGGAATATTCTCACATTGATTCTGAGCTGCAAAATGTCGGAGTTTTAACTCATATTTATCACACCTGAAACCTCATGAACTCTGCCAACTCTCAATTGTCAAATGACCCCTTTAAAGTATTCTGTAACATGTTGTTTTGCAGTCATCAGGGAGGATCTGTTAAAAAATAAGACCCTGCAATTTAAGTATCTGTTGCTGACAGTTTGGTCTTTCAAATAGATGAATAAATAAGTTAAATTAATTTTGAGGGTCTCTCTAAAGATGCATATAGATAAATGTGTCCACATTTAATTCAGGCAAATTCTATAATTTAGACATGGTCTTCTTTTGCTGATTTCTTTTCTAGACTTTGAGAAGAGAGCCTTCAGATCAGTTGCCATTTTAGGTATCCTAACAGAAATGTTTTGTATTGCAGTTAAATGCAGTTGTGAGTAGGAAAGTGATATTCACTTTGATATTCATCTTCATGAAGATCTCACAAGAAGCATGTGCAAAATGGTAGCTCTGATTGAAAATTTAAAGACAGGCACCTTTTTTAAAATGCTTTGCATGTGACCTTGTTTAAAAAGGAAGCTTTTAAATAGCTTTTCAATATTTACTTGTGGATGTCTCACTGTTGATGTACTTCTGATATAGGTGCTGCTGCCTCAAGCCATTTCCAGAAACACTGTGTGTAACCCAAGCAATAGAGAAAAAAAAAATCTCTTTGCATTGAGCCACCCTTTGAAACAACATTTTTCCATAAAAATAACAACTGTACATTGGGAAGAATTAGTTTTATCCTGGCTTTCCCTCATCGCCCAATAATTTGTGTGATGTTGCTCTTCTAGCAGTCTAGAACTGCTGTAACCTGTGAATTTAATTTGAAAACCCCTATTAATCTTTTTGGGGGCAAAAAGGGATTTCTGATGTTCTTATGTGAAGAACTCTTCACAAAGTTATTGTTTGTAATCCAGATTTTCACTTTCGTCGTGTGCTGAACTAACCTGCTAGAAAAGTAGTTAGAACCCAAGTGCTTGCGTTTTTAACAACAGCTTTAAAATGTTGTAAGTGGAAAACCTTATTTCTTCTTCCTCAGTGCATACTTCTCTTTTCATGTGGCAAGAAGCTGTGATTCACCCTAGGTGTAGATTTCAATCACTTGTCTCTCCTCTGCTCGTCTTAATACGAATGGCAAATAAGAGTCAATGTGGAGTATGTGCAGGGAAACGCAACCCACATAGGAGAATCAAAATGAAAATTTACTCCTCTTCTGACATCACTTTCCTGCCTCTCAGATTTCCCCAACTTTATGAATATGATGCTAGTAATTGGCATTTGGAAAGTTCTTTAAGATTTCCAAGTCCAAAGGCCTAAGTTAACTGTTACTCCACTCGAAACAAAACATGCATTGCATTAATATCCCATTGCCAGATATAATGGCAGTGGTAACAATTTTTCTGACACAACTGAGAAAGTTGCTTTTTCTTGATGGCATTCAATGACAAACACACTAATGACGTCAGCTGAGATCAAAGACTATCCTGGAACACATGGGCATATATATGTTTTATACCTTTAAACTTTTATATGTCTTTCTACTAAATTCGTTTACAGCTTAGCCTTGTAAAAATCCCAGATTTCCTGGTTTACGTGATTTCATTTAAAGTGGGTAGCATTTGATCCATCTGTTTGATGGGACTATTGTGCTTTTGTCTTACTAGTAATAAAACTTCTGCGGGTAGAACATTGCGTGTTATTCTGGCAGTTGCAGGAAACACTATCACTAACTCCTGAACAATAGGTCTTTCTAAGGACTGCATAAATTGTTCTTTGTAGAGCAAGACAACTAAGATTTCAGATAGTCATAAACAGTAAATAAAAAGGGAAGTTTGAGGTCAAAGGGCAAAAAAGATGACTAAGATTTCTTTTTGTCATTGTTGAGAAAACATACACAAACTGCAGATCAAAATCATTCGTGTTTCCTTCAGAGCAAGTATGCCATTTTCTGAAGTGTGCCATCTTCTAGGGACGGCAGATGTCAGAGCATACCTCTGCCTCTTCCAGCCACTGGCAATTTGTCTACGTAGCCAAAAGCCTTGAATTGCAAACCTAACTTATTTCAACTAACAAGACATTAACACTAGTCAACATTTAGTAGACAAGAACAAGCCTTTGTTTAACAGTGTCCCAGTTGGAATAGTAACATCGGACTGGAATTGGCCCCAGCAGCAAAAGAGTCCATGCCTTCCACACAGACATCGGAAAAGTTTCTTGTGCGTCACAGCCTTCTGCAGCCCATTATTCACAAAACATTTTCTGAAACCTTTTAACAAGTCAAGACCTTTAGTACTAACCTCCAAAAGTCACAGCAAAGCAATTTGCCAATGGAGGAGAGCAGGGAAGATAACTGCCAAGCCAGTGTTCCCAGTCCTACAAGAGCAAAAGGTTTGTTAGGTGAAAATGCCCACAGGAGCCTAGGAAATGAGTGAGTCCACTTCTGCAGAATGATGCATCACTGCCTTCTCCTCTGCTGCCAGCTGGACTTGGAGGAATACTCCCTCCAGGTTTAGCACTGAGAATATGAAAAAACACTCTAACTAGACATGTGAGTAACTTTCAAAAAGCTTCGAGTTTCCTTTTCAATGAGGAGTGTTTTTCTGCTCTAGCAAATATCTCTTTCTATGACCAGGCTCTTGCGCTTCAGATCACAGTGGAGATACCACCTTCACATCTCCTTCACCGGAATCTGATCTATCCATCAAAAGAAAAGAAATTTGTAATGTCCTTCTGGGTGATCTATGTAAGCGCTAAAGCATAATAAGATGTAAATATTTTGAACTACACATCTTTGACACAATTCTTCTAAGATTGCTCCGGTTTAGGTGTCTGTGTTTGTGCATCAGCTTTGATCCTTATGCTATGAAAATCACACTGGACATCCTAATAAAAATTTTCTTAACAGTGCTACTGTTTTCAGTGCATTACGATAATCACAGTCTTTGGAGAGACAATAATAACTGGTATCAAGAGCAAAACTTCCACAAGACATTTGCAAGGAGTCTTGTTGCCTTGCATTTTACTGTAAAACAATAGTGTGCTAAAACAATAGTGAAGACTGTAAAAAAAAATTTGCTTGGACCATGATGCTGCAAATTCCATATGTAAGGAGCAGGAGACAGCATAATGGAGCTCTGTCTAGGGAGGAGCATTGTTTCTAGATGCTTCTGATGCATCTTGTTTCAAGGCCAGGCTGCCTCGGAAAGCATCTATCCATGTATAAATATCCTTTGGGAAGGCAAATTGCATTAAAAGCATTTCTATTATCTTCTTGAGAACTTTTCTGAGTGAGGTAATTGTTCAGCACATTGTGCTGTTTTTAGGTTGTGATGCATGGGAAAAAGATGAAGATTGTTTTGAGAAAGCTGGAGAAAGCCATTTTTTCTTCCTATGAGAAAACATATAAAACTCACAAACACATATATACAAATAGATAAAATGTCCACATTATTATTACCATTTCAAAACACATTTACTCTTTGCAAGTATTTGAGATGAGTTCATAAAACGTGATGGGATGAGGTGAATTCCCCTGAGAAGAAACCTCCCAACCCTGCATTAGCCAAGGAACTCCCAAGAAGGGCTTTCTAGCGCATCTCTGCCAGGGAGATTTGGACAAATCCCATGCTGTCTCTTTCCAGAGCTAATGGCAAATCCAGTTTCTTTCTCCCATGAACTTATTACCAAAGATTTTAAGTGAAAACTGGAAGAGAAGCAGACACATCGAATTACGGAAAGAGGGAGAAAAAGCCTCTAAATTTTAGGGCTTGACTGCAAAGAAGATGACACTAGAGCTGATTTTTACTCTACTGCTTTAAAAGTATTTCCTTTGGTGCTGAGATAGTGATCAGCATGCTACAAATACCACAGATAGTGCTGATACTGCTGACAGTGGTGGATCTAAGGAGACCCACAAGTTTGCAACATGCCATACCAGTGGCAGAGCTCTATGGGGAAACTTTGTCATTTTTTCCTCATGCCTCCCTTTTGGCTGTGGATTTTTCCGTAACAGTTAGAGATTCCAAAGGAAATAAGAGCACAAGCAAATAAATGAATGGACTGCGGTTAGAAAAGGAAATGTTTATTCAAATACAAGAATAATGCCAGTTGTAAAAGTCTGGATGCTTCTTGTATTTTGCTATTTCTGAGGACATCCCAATGGGTAATGTTTACTAATGGTGAGCAGTATCCAAGAAGTCTTCAGTTTTATACTGAATTAATTTATCTGTTCTCAATGTGCTATTGGCTTTTCCTGAAAATCTATTGCTCTGTAGGCTTGATGTATACATGGCTATTTGCATTCTTGTTTTTCAGATACAGAGAATATTTCAGTTACAGTTACTAGGAACTGATACAGCACACATGGTTTATTTTTTGTGTCTACTAGTACATTTTAGTTCATAATAAATATACCATATTACAGAACCATGTAGGAATGAAGAAGAAATTCATCTGCTTGTTTTAAATACACATATGTACAGTGCGTGACATTAAAAATGCAGTGTCATCAGGGTAGATGATGTGCATTTTGCACATGCAAAATCAATCTGCTTTGAGCTAAATGTGCTGTAGGATACTTCTGTTTTGTACACTGGAAAGTAATCAATAGCAATTTCATTTTCAAGGAATAACTAGAGATCAGCTTGGAACAGTTAAGGAGTTTTTTTAAATAAAAAATTATTGTTACTTTCCCCAAATGAATACTCTTCTTGCCAATTTCTGTCACTTATATTGGCCTCAGAAGTCATGAGATTGACGTACACGGCCTGAGATTAATAATAAAAATAAGAGTGCTTATAATAATAACATGTATCAGGACTTGAGAACTGTTACCACTAACAACATGAAGCTGAAAACAGGACTGCCTTTCTTTTTAGGGAGGACCACTCAGCCCTTAATTTATGTACAGTTGGGTTAGGTTCAAAATTCAGCTCCGAACATGTCCGCAAATGTGGTGTTCTTCCTGTTAACTGATGTAAGAGAATTCCACTTTCCTTTGCTTTGAGATGAGTTTGCTGCAATTTTGTAATCATTTTGTGTTTGAATGTCTCCTTTATTAATTTCTCCTTTTTTTTTTCTTTTCCATTCTTTACCACAGTACAGTTGGAAAAATTTTGCTGTAAAAGATTTCTGTGTAATGTCCATGGTCTTATCTGATGGTGGAAAAGGAGAGTGACTTCAGATCTTCCTGAACTGCAGGGCACTCCCAATGTGTACTTTGAAATCCTGTAGGTGAAACCACCTGCTCTGGATGAGGCTGAAAAGGATCTCTGGTCTGGGCCTTCCAGCATTGCAGATGGTGCCTGAACCATCAGGACACGTTCCCCTCTGCCAAAGTTTTTTTAAACATTCAGTCTTATGTGGATGAAAAAATGCTTTGAAATCTCAGCTATTGTTGCTAAGTAGAAAGGTAATGGGTTAAGCTGAAGGATGGTTGACACTGTTTCTAGCTCTCACTCCTTACACTTCGCATTTTTTTCCCCTTTTTTTCTTATCCATAAAGCAGATGAGAGAGCTTTTTTTTTACGTGAATCTTAATTAATTTTAGGAATTAATGAAATGACAGCTGTCTTGACCAAACATAATTTCTGTTTGAGGCCCATGGAGGATAATGAATCATAGTAGTTATTTTAGATAATGATAAACATTTACATAAGCCAGAAATAAAAACCAGCTATTTAAAACAAATCACAAAATGTGACAACACCATTTTCAGACCTTTTTATTCTGCTGTCTTTGTGAGTATAGCAATACAGTGCAATGTATTTTCAACATATAATATGGGAAGAACCTGTTTCAACACTAAAATGGAGAAAACAGATGTGATAATATATTCTACAGTGTAGCCTAGTAAATCAGATCTGTGTAGCACAGCAGGGGAAGTCAACAGTCTTGTTTCTTTAATAATAATAATAATAATAATAATAATAATAATAATAATAATAATAATAATAATAATAATAATAATAATACATCTAAACTTTTATATGTAAATCTTTGTCTGGAAACACTTTAAGCAATGTGGCCAAAATTATATAGAAGGATGTTTCAGTTAGGTCCCTAAATGTATGTTTAGGCATCTGCTTCACTTTCAGCTGGCAACAGCCGGCATTGTCTTCATGGCCCTGAAAAATCTCACTGCCAGAATGGGGTGGATTTATGTCAATTTTTGTACAGAAAATCATGAAAAACTATGGGATAAGCATGTAACACATTGAATCTAGAACTGGCAATGTGTTCTCACTGATCCTGGTGTATGTGCATCTGGAACGTTGACTCACACTAATCTAGAAAAAGGTGTCAGAACCAAGAACTCCCCACCCTGCATGCTGGCCATCCCCAAACAGCAAGGATAGCTCTGTGCTTCAACATGTCTGTTCATGAGAATCTGTCTGTTGTTTTAAAGTAAAATGGATCATTTTAGTTTGAGATTTTGAGTTCCTCTGAGTTTGAAATTTGGAGTGGAATGAAGAACAGCAAGAATAGCCAAATACCATGTCAGTGTCTCATACTCTCTGAGACTGGATCCCCAAGGACATGCCATGGGTTGAGTTAACTCTTCCACTCCCAGATCTTCATGCCAGCACAGTGACAGTGAGCGGCAAGATGTAGCTCTCCAGAAATCACCACCATTGCTTACTGATGACTCAAAGAGCTGCAAACTCCTTGGATCCCTCAGGGAGCAGGGAAAGTGAGACTGAGCAAACCCAGGAAAAGGAACAAGAATTACAAGTTCCGTGAACCTGCACAGGAACTTGTCGCACTGGTTGGGCCCATTGTAATACCAGAGGGATGGTTTTTAATACTGAAACCAAGTTATTAAAAGGATGACAAAAGCTTTTAAGCTGTACTTAGGCCAACTTTTCATATTAGGAAACAACAGTCATTAGAAATAACAGCAGCTACATTTTTAAATAGTCCTGTGCAGTAGAGTCCCTCAGTAAGGAATAATATTCAGATTCATTTTATAACCAAATCATGTATGCAGAATAAGTCCCCCAGGCTCTCTGAGTGGGGAAGTGCATCCTAGGCTGGCTGGTGGGACAGAAGAGGATATTCTGGACAACAAAGGTTGATGGTGAATAACTGAAGGTTAAAGGTTAAAGATTTGAAGGTTTGTCTTGCAGCACAGAATAGAAAAGACATAAATGTGCCAGTTACTGTAGCTGAACAGTTAGAAGAAGAAATCAATGTTCAAATTGGTGTAAAAATGTAACTTCTCCCCAGAGAAGCCTCCCTTGGTCTAGTGAAGCATAGGAGCTGGGTGCTGTGATGCAAGCTTTCATACCCCTTAGGAGAGGGAAGGGAAGAAGGAAAGATCCTGGGGCTCCTGGATTCATTCCTATGCTTTTACACAATCCCTGATCAGACTGGGAATAGGGAGCAAGACCTAGGATTCCCCATTCTAGGAAGAGGGGAGTGGGGAATTAGTGGAGAAGGCACTAATTGCTAGACTGCAAGGCTGCACATTGTCCTGCATGGTCTCTTCCGCCTTATGAATTCTTTTCTTTCTTACTTTATAGAGGTATAGCTTTGCAGTTGGGGAAGAGGGTCCTCCAATGTAGCAGGCTTACTAGCATATGCTGAACCCCTCTGAGCTTGTGCCTTTCCCCTGGTGTTTCACAAGCAGGAGCCTTGCAGGTGATAAAGTCTCTGACCATAAAAGGGAGTTTCTAACCAGGCATGCGGCTGTGTTGCCTCATCAGAAAAGGGCTCCCAGTGCATGCGCCCGTTTTCCATGGCTACATTTGCATACAAATCTGACATAGTTAAGAAAGAACTGCAGTTTAGGTAGAAAAATAGTCCCTCTGATAAATAATCACTTCCATGAAAGCAGATGCATGGAGACAAGAAGGTCTCACAGTTCTGCCAGGTCCTTGGCATGCTGCTGAAGAATGGCACACTCCCACATACATTTTATTCTTTTTTGCCAGGATCTAAAGCCAACAGAAAAGGTAAAGTTTCCGCAGTCCCAAGAATTTTGATAAACTATGTCTGATTCCAAATACTTTGGGTATAAATAATATCCCCACATAAAAAACGTTGCCTCCATAGATGGACATAGTTGTAAGAACAGCTACATGACTCTTCCTCAGCTGCACATTTATACATTTTTGGGTGTAAAATGGGACTTAAGGTAGAAACAAGGGATGCTTAAAAATTACAGATTTCCCAAGTCAGGACCTACAATAAAACCAGGCCTTCACACCTACATAGTATACTGTAACTACAAGCATTTCCATTCAACTGTTTCCAGCTTTATCTATGTTAAAAAACTTCAGAAGAAAGCTTTACTTCTTTTTGATATGTTGACACTGAAGAAAGGCATGTGATCTTCTAAAACTGACAGTCCTTGCAAATTTGTAGTAAATACTGATTTAATTTTTACTATTTTTAGCTGACGTAAAGTAACGCTTGTAATCAGTATTGCATGAAGTCAGTGGGAAAGATCAAATAAAAAGATTGCTGTGCAGTCCACATGGCCTTGTGCTGGGACTGACGTCAGTGCTATCCGTCATTTGGAAATGTGCATTCAGTGTAGGCACGAGTTGATATCTCTTTGGCTACTGTTTAAGAGAGTTGGGAGTTGGACTTTACTCTCATTTGTGATTGAGAACTTGGATTCTGTTAAGCTGAAAGGTCAATAATGCACTAAAGAAATTCCCAAAGAACTGAATGAGAAAAGTCTTACTTCAAATTCATATGCTACAGCCTTTTAAGGAAAAAAATCCCTTCAACTGTCTGCTAATATGGCATATATAAATCTTCAGGCTTGTACATTTATAGTAGGATGCCAATTGTTAATATTCCCGAGGCAACATTAATTCACCTTTCTTGTACAATGCCTATATTCATTAAAATACACTATTATCAATTAGTAACATACTAAGGAATCTGTTTTAGATAAAAGAATAAGTTAATATTACCAGAGTAAAAGCAACAGTGCCTGAGAAATTAGATTTACGGTCCCTCACTGGACATCTGCATCAATACCTTTAGTCAAGCCATCAGCTGCTAATTACTAATCCTTTATGTTCCCTTCCATGTATTGCCCTTTATGATTTATATTGTATTTTTTGATTTAGGCTGTATTCTATGTACAGGGTGGAGGTACTGGATCTCTGCCTTTTTAAGCCTCCTCTCTGGAAAAGTGGGGATTGCAATGTCAAACTTTTAGGCAGGGAGACGACAGTCACAATTACATTAGGAGGGGGTACTGCTCCCTGTGTCCTTACAGCACTCATGTGGAGTCTTCATCTCTTTGGCTTTGGAGTGGGAGCAGAACAATGCGGCAGGGATGCATGGAGACAGGTGGAAGGGGAAAGCACCACAGAGGGACAGAGCACTTGCTGAAGGTTTTGCAGAAGCCCAGTCAGAGTATTTCCAAACTGTTTCCATCTCTGGATTTTTACTTTTATTAGTGCTGCACCTTACCTCTCAGTTACACTGGAATAAATCTGCAATAACTCCACTGAAGTTACAGTATTGTAATTTATCTTGAAGGGGCTGTGGCACCAAAGCCAATATCTTTGTTATAGGATTAGACTAATTATGTTTATTATGGATTCTGAATATGTATCATGAAGTACAAGCCTTAGATACTTGTTCTGTGTGTTAAACTTTATGCACTCAAGTTTAATTTAAACATGTGCTTAAAATGAAGCAAACATCACTGCTTTAATGAGAAAGGGTTTTGCAGCTGAAGTTTTTCATCTAAAGTTCATTATCTAGATCCCTGTAAATTAAGTGGCTTTGTTTCCAGAGTTACTGAGTACCAAAATATGCTCACTGACTTCATACAGAGATGAAGCAGCTTATTATTTAAGTGTATACACATCTAATGCCAAAATTCAAACTATTAATCCCTCTTATAACAACTGCAAATGCATTTATTACTTTTATTTCATTGACTTCTGATGTGTTGATGTCATAAGATTCTTGTGATTAAAGGAAAGATTTTGTGATTAAAGGAAAAATATCAACACTCTGTAAACAGCAATGGAGCAAGAATGTTGAAGACTAGGATGCTCTTTTAATGATATTGGGGGAAAAAAAGGCTTTGTTAACCCTACTCTATAATATAGTTCATGAAGTTAGCATTTTCTGGGGTAGTCAAAAGCAGTTTCTTTATGGGTTTCTGTTTGTTTTCATTATGATGGTAAAATTGCAGCTTCTTATTTGATGATAAAATCCTTCTTTACAGTAGCAATGGCTTCTCAGGAAAAGAAGCAAAGTGAGACACAGGCAGGTCTTAATGGAGACAGACTGTAGACCTGTCTAACTTTGCTTCATACCAGAAAATTGTGTGGAAAATAACTGTGGGCTCCTAAGTAAAAGACTAGTTTCAGCTGCAGCATGCTGCATGCTGTGAAGCGAAGGCTTTCAAAGTCTAACCACTTCCTGTATTTTTATAGCATTACCCTCATCACATTGGCACTTCAGGAAGCTAGACTACAAGGGAAATTTCCTTTTTAAAAATACAATGTTACTCCACCCTTCTGAAATGCACTGAATTGCATTTTTCTTCTAAAGACCCCAAAAGTTTGATCTGATGCATCTCATGCAACTCTATCTTGCCAAAGCATTTGCAGCCAGGCCTCATTTTGCCTGGATATCTGCCAGTTTGCTTAGATGGTAACCTTTTGGGTCTTCAACTGCTTTCTTCCACTGTTTATGTACACTGACATGCAGTATGAATCTGACAACTGTCTGGGATTCTTTTTAATTACTGTGAAGCAGAGATCTGTGAGAAGTTTCTGAAGATAAAACTCAACCAAATGAAGATGTTGGATATTGTAGCAGTTGGGAATTATGCAAAAGTGATAGATGTGTCGAATTTTTTGGTAAGATGCAAATACATATGTTACAATGGTACAAAATCACTGGGATATTTGAATAACAGATAGTATTTGGCTATATAGATTTCTTATGCAACTTGCATTTTCTTACATGTTTACAATGCTGAAATAGAAAAGCTTTTTGGTTCTTCTACTGGTAAGGTCAAGGCAAAGAAAAAACCCCTCTTAATTACCAGAAGCTTAAGGTGCCAGGCTAGCACATAAAAGAAAGGTAGCTACAGGATGGTGAAAAAAGCAGACAGCTTCTGTTATTCACTTTTACAGATAACCTGAGTGCAAATTATGTCTCAGGAAGGTTGGATGGTTAGCAAACAATCATCTAATACACTCTTTAATTGGCTAAGCTCTTACTGTGCCATAAAATCCATGGGAGTCTCAGACATCTCCAGAAAGACAAAGAGGCTTGGTTTAGTTAAAACAAATGACCTAGTGGTTAAGCATGTTCTCTTCCTCCAGTACACCTTTCTACCTTATTTGTTGCATTTCCATATGTTACTACTTCTCCTTCTTCCTGCTCTATTTCTCCTCTTTGCCTCAGTCTCACAGGCTAAGTTCTTCAAACCCTTCTCGTGTTTCTGGCAATTTCCAGTTTAAGTATTTTCTGCTGTGGATACAGAAGAAGAGCCCTCTGAGAAAAACACCAGAGCCAGGCAATGAAGGGTATTAATCGTCCTTCTTTTCACAGTCTTCCTTGCACTCTTTCTTCCAGTCTACCTCCTGCAGGACAGATGCCAGAGTTCCAACCACCCAAACAACTTCAGACAGCTCCTGCAACTCATGTCAGTCTGTCTTTCCCTCCAGAATTACAATGCCTCAGGCCTAGGATGGGCAAAATCCAGCTCTGGATCAGCAGCAGTTCTGGTAGATCTTGGCTTGTGTACTAGAGATGTGTGAGACAGGACCTGTGAGACAAGATAAACTTCAACTGTGTGTGGCAGAGTTCTTGTTAATGGGCTTTTTGGTGAACATCTACCTGCTTTTATAGCTTTCTTTTTCTTCTAAAGCCTTTTTCTGAAGTCCCTCTAAAGGACAGTTGTTATTGTGGTATCTTACTTTACTTACTGGAGAAGTAAAAATATAATAATGTGTAAAATGTGTGTAATATTATGGTAAGAAAGAGCTCTGTCATGGCTGATCTCTAAGGTGTGTGAGGGAGTACAGTTTTTATGCTCGCAGTTTTATTAAGCATTGCATTTGTAGGTGGCTTTTCCTGTCACTGTGGTTTAGTTAAACAGTACTCTCTGGCAATGTGCATCAGCTTTTGCAGTGTCAGTTGAAAAGGAAAAAACACTGGGCAATGACGTTCAACTGACATTGTAAGCCAGACACGCATATCTCAATTAGATGCTGATTTGGGGAATGGGAGGTTGTTGACTTCAGGGCTGTTGAATATGTTCTTGTTTTCTTTCTTTTGATGTAGACTTCCAGTAAACAAAATAACAATGGTGCAAAGGAAATATGCTGTAAATATTACTACCATGCTCATAGAAGGAGTTCACAGTGTTCTCTGTTGCAGTGTCATTTGTGGTCTCCAAAGAGCAAGGAAGTTAGATGATCAAAAGGCAGATGAAATTGTGCTCTTCGTCATTATGCTAGCAAAATAATCTATACAGTGTTGATGTGGATAGCCTGTCAAATAAAACAAGTGCATAAAGGCTGTGTGGCAGCATTGTGAGCATGTACGGACACTTGCCCAACCAGTTAACCTTCAGATGCATCCACTCTGGGTCTGTGAGGATGCTTGGTTTAAAAACATTTATTAGCAGGTATTAGAGATACACATGAAATGTCACATGTTTCAGAAGTTCAGGTATTCATGACACTTTACTATAATATGAGAGCTTTGGTATTTTCTTACCCAAAAGAAGTAAGGGTGTACCCAAACATCCGGTCCTAGATGTCCCCATTGTACTGGGCAATAATCTGCCTAATGCTTCTAAACATTGAACTTTGAAACATTTAAGGTGATGTCTAGGCATCAGCTATGCTGTCATGGCTGGGAAAGTCTTGAATGAAGAAGAGTGGACCAAAAGTGTCCAAAACTTGAGACCAGATTTTTAGCCACATTGCACTTCTTTTGTGCTGTTGGGCACAGCAGAGCTGGAAAGCAAGTTAGACTGGCTGCTGGGTTATCAGAGCAACCCACACATGGGCAGGCCTGGCACAGTGACTCACTGTCAAGCCTCACTTTGCCTTAGGTGTAAAATGCATAGCTGAGAGAAGTCTTAGGTGTCTGATAACACCAGATACTGGACAGGCTCTTGTGTAAACCAAAAACAGCTAAGGTGGGAGTAATTATTAATTAAGGTACGGTTGTTCAGCCTGGAAAAGAGAAGGCTCAGGGAAGACCTTCTTGCAGCCTTTCAGTACTTGAAGGGGCTTATAAGAAAGATGGGGACAGACTTTTTAGCAGGGCCTGTAGCAATAGGACAAGGGGTAATGGTTTTAAACTAAAAGAAGGTAGATTTAGACAAGATATAAGGAAGAAGTTTTTTACAGTGAGGGTGATGAAACACTGGAAGAGGTTGCCCAGAGAGTTTGTAGGTGCCCCATCCCTGGAAACATTCAAGGTCAGGTTGGATGGGGCTCTGAGCAACCTGATCTAGTTGAAGATGTCTGTGCTCATTGCAGGGGGGTTGGACTAGATGATGTTTAATGGTATCTTCCAACCCAAATCATTCAATGATTCTATGATTCTATTAATTATACCCCAGGGGCTGCTGCCTAGGCCTCTGGATTTTATTCTTGCGTAAGGAGGTGGGAGAAACACAAAGTTTGCACAAATATGCAGGAAAATGGCAGGTAGACAGACAAACTTGTCTGTACTGACTGGTCTCTTTTCTCCTTGCCATCAGAGAGGGATTTGATTGCCAAGCTAATTTGTCTCTTTAACTCATTTTAAGAGGTCATAAATGAAGTCATTGCCGAGGATACAGCCATCTTAGAGGAACCAGTGCCCAGATCCTTTTATCTATCCATTGACTGTGTGCTCCTGGAATAGCTGTCCAGGCCTTACACCAGTTCTGCCCGTGCGTGGGTGTGTGAATGAGCAGGTTATTGCAGAGCTGGCCTCTGCCTCCCCCTGAACTTAAAGATGTTCACCTTAAACCCCCCGCAAACCCCCTTTTTTTGTTAGGTTTTTATATGAAGAGGTTTATATATAAATGTGTTTTTTTATTAGATAAGGGATTTTTTTTCAGACAGTGTTAACCTTTTAGTATATAAGGGATTTTTTTTGCAGAATGAATTAACCCTGTAAGAAAAGCTCAGGATCTCCCAGTGGTCTTATAACCACTGTACGATCCATTCTCTTATGTGCTAATCAGGCTATAAGTAAATGAATAAGGCTGAAGCTCTTATTTTTTTAAAGAAGGATATATAATAGATGTATAATGTAATAATGTATAATGTAACAGAGGATGTATAATGTAATCTAAACTTGAACCAAACGTGAATGGAAAGATTTGATTTGTATGATATGTTCACACACCCTAGATAAAGTCCCTAAATAGCTGTATGACTAACACCATTCTTATTTTTAGGTACTAGTAAACAAAAGATATCAGAACATTTTGCTTTGCTTTGTCCTTAGAGGCCTGTTTTCTGTAAATAAATTCATAGAAGGGCAGAAGGACAACAATCCAAAGGATAAGAACACAGCCCCAGGTGACAAAACATCATGTAAAAAAGTTAGTCTATATGCTGTTCAGCATGAAGAATAATACCCTGAAAGTATACTGTAAAATAGTGGCGTAAATCCTGTTATCTGTAAGATACCTCGATTTCATGTTTACAAGTAGAAAAACACTCTTATCCTAATATGTTATCCTTATCCTAACACCATACTCTGAACACCATTAGTTTCCACCGGGACCTGAAAATTATTAATCTTGTAAAAACCACCAGAAACAAACATCGCCTGTATAAATCAATTGTAACTGCAGTCTATGTCTGGTGGAAATGATTGGAATTTAGTCAGTGGTGCATGGAAGAAACATCTTTATCTTAGCATTCCTTATCTTGTCTCCTTTATCTTATATAACATAGTGTTAAGGTACTAGTTTGTTGATTACTGAAGGGAAGTGAAAAATAATCTTGTTGATCACTATTCATTGGAACAGCAATGTAAGAGTGGATCTGTTGAGCAACAAGCTTGCCTTTCAACATATTCTCCAATTTCAACTATCAAAATGGATTCTATAAATCTAATTTTTCAAAATGCGTATTGATGGATGGAGCCTTTGTAAAAATAAACGTAATGAGGCAGTCAACTTTCCATGCCTCTTGATTCTTCCTCACAAAAAAGATTCTTCCCAAGCAGACTCCTGTTTGCTGCCCACGCATGTAGATACGTCAGTCCCTTCCATCCAGTGTGTACACTTAATCAGGACCCAGACAGAATTACTGTCTCTGTGATTTTTGGGAGGAGGGAAATGGAAATAAACTTACATTTTGAGCAAAGATCTGAAATTTACCCCTACACTTCAAAATGGCAGCAGTTATTTTCCACAAAAATAATAAAACCATGATTTGATTATACCCCATATTTTCCTGCAAAACAGTCCATCAACATTTTCAGCTGCTATTGTACATCATGATGTGATATACACTGCTTTGTGAGTAGGAGAAACATATATTCACAGGTGAACGTGTTATATATGTATGAACTATTAATACTGTGAAGCTGATTTCGCTGTTTTGTGTTAAAGGTTATCATAATTTCAGTCCTGTACTTTCCTTTAAAGTATCCTAACACTAGAAAGCCTGTAATTCCCTGGCAACCCATGCACAGTTCATCCTACTTATTTCTCATTGTCCAAAGGTTGTCTTGCGATGGGTGTAGAAGGGGTGCTGTCAGGGGAGTGATTTATACCAAAACCTTCATATATGTCTCCAGGGATGCTCTAAATTGCTCATGGGAGATATCTGCCTCTCTCCTTTGACTGTAGTGGGAGCTTCAGCCGCTGCCCAGACCAGATGATGGGTCTCCCCAGTGATACTGAGCCAGCACCAAGAAAGGTGCACCTCATTTTCAATGACCAGAACTGAACAAGAGTGGCCACCCCTTAAACAAACTGATGAGTAGGAAAATACTGAGGTGAAAGAGGGAGAGACAACTCCATGTGTTCCTGTGTGTGTAAAACAATAAGGTTTTAAACTTAATATACATTCCACTGGTGGAAAACATTAATCAAGATAACTGCAGAAGAGGAAAGGGAAAAATTAAATTTAACACTAGTCCTTTCAGACAGGAAACATTGTAGTCTCAGCAACATTTTAAAAGCAGAAGGCTCCATGCGACATGTCTGGTTTTTGTGGGTCTCCTGTTGACGGCAGACCAAGTGCCACACGGTTGGTGGCTGGCTACAGAGAAGCTGAGGCACAATTACTGTGCTAATTATAAAGGTCTGTTGTTTCTTTCCATTTTGATGCATATTCTCCTTTGCAGTGTCTTACTGTTTTGCCTATGGAGTAAATTTTGTCATAATCATGTGGAAACAAAGTGGAACATTTGGAAAATCAGAGCAAGTACACTGCATGAACCTGTAGCATTTTATGAACTGGAGGGCAAAGAGCATATGCCAAAATAACTTAGGACAGTTGGAAACAATTGCCTGCTAGGCAGCATAGACTAACAGTTAAAGGCAGAAGTGCAAAAGTACCTACTTTTCCCAGATCATCTCCAGTTTCTGTTCTTTGCGATAAAAGCTGTCATGCTGTGGAGAGTCATGCAGGTTCTGTGAAACTGTAATACACAAAATATTGACTACATTTTCCAGAAAAAAATCTTCTCCAGTTTCCTTGCTTTTTTACAGCTGCTACCTCTGTACTCGTAAATGAAATTATTTGAAGAACAGATTTTTGAAGAACAAACTCCCACTTTGACATTGGATTTGTTTATATAGTCACATTCAATAATTATGGGAGTAGTTGATGTTATTACCAGAACTTGTCCATTATTTTTACTTTAAAGATGAGCAATATCACAGGAGTTAAGGCCAGCATTTTCAAAGTACCAAAGTTCAGCTATTCCTGTGTGATCTGCAGTAAGTCCCATTTCATAAAAAAACGTGAATCATCTTATTGTATTGAATGTTTGAGTCTCTGGGTTCAGTTGATGAACCTTCTAACTTTCAAACCAGCTAAACATCTGCAATGACTACTATATTTTCACAGAAGCTCAGTACCCCTAAAAGTACTCAGAGTAGTTGCATGATAGAGATCTAAATATTAAGTTTCTCCAAATCAAGATGCTTCTAAAATAGATTTAGTTGAGTCACTTGAAATCAGCCAGTGGAAGAAATGGGGTGTCTCTGTTGTCCAGTCTAGTACTAAACCCACCGGACTCTTTTTTCAGAAGTCCAGTACAGATTTCTGTTTAACAATACACAGAAATGGGCATTTTTCACTTACCACTTAGCTAAGCAGCTACTGTCAAAGTGTAAAAACATATTTCTTTATATTGGTTTAGAAAACAGTGCCAGGTTATGAACTGAGTAATCATGTTTTATCCAGTTGCCTTGTTCAAAAAACATCCTGGAACTAGTGAACCAAGCTTAATTTAGAAAATTTTTGTTCTATGTATAGCTTCTTCTCCCAAACACATCAGCTCTGTATCATCAAGAAGCTTGGGCATTTTTTTGGTTCATTTTCATTATAGACAATATAGCACCTAGCTATCCAACTTGCACTTTCTTTTCTGTGCTGTACAACACCATTCAAATCTGGGACACAAATTAAAGTAAAATAAAGCTCATGAAGTTTTTAACTGCAGTAGTGCTAAATTATGTTTCCAAGGCTCCCCTTACAACAATTTTGGGTTTTTTTAATTAATTCTTTGTCTGCTTAAGGATTTTCTCATAAGCTCCTGAAGAGCAGTGAGAAGTGGTCAGATCACAGGATGACAGGGTTATAATCCAAACTGAACTTGAAAAAATGGAGATGCAGTCATAAAGATCAGGACACAAATCTAGGAGTACAAATGCAAAACTTAGGTTTAAACAATCAATTGCCCAAATAAACGATGAGGCCAGCTACTGAGATTGCATTTCACATCTGGGGGTTGTGGTGGATCCCGAGCTAAACAAGAACATCAATATCATGCTGCTGTGAAAAGATAAGCACCAGACTGAGCTGCATAAAGCAAGGCATGAGCTGTACCTGTGCTCTACTCAGCATGGTTAAGGCCCCAGCTGGATTACCAGCTGTCACAGGTAATGAAGACTTAGACTTACTGAAAGCATTACGAAGGACAGCAATGAGAACGATCAGGCATGTACAAGGTACAACTTGAATGAACTGAGGAGTTTAACCTGAGGAAGAGAAGATGGGGGCAGTGGGGAGAAAGAAGGAGGCAGAATGGCACCACATACAAAAAGATGATGGAAAGATGAGCAACATAATTCTTCTCCCTCTTCCCATGGCACAAATCCTTTCCATGTCTGTATTTCTGACAGTGTCTGGTTATGGGATATTTAACTGTGAAATTGCCAGAGCATCCTCAGTGGCTGTCTGACTTGCCTCCTTACTCACCCTTCTACCTGACAGTTGCCTCTGAAGAGTATGATGTCTGGGGGGTATAAACGTGAGGGATTTTTCTGGCTGTATTAGAAAACACTGTGACTCAGGCCTAAAGAATTAAATCCTTTCTTTAGTCACGGAATGGACATAGAAAAGCAGCAGCATATTTTTTTCTGTTGCAGGACTGAGACATTAAGTTTGTGTATGTTTAACCTCTGACATTGCTCCTGACATCATCAGCATGTCAGCTGCAGGGGGATAGCCTAAAACTACCAAGCTCATATTTACAGATTTTAAAAGAAAAATAACTGATCTGCTACCCCAGTTTTCTTCCTAAACGGGCCCAGAAATTCTGCGTGACTTCACTGACTGAACAGTCATGGCTCAGCATAAACAAGCAGTGAGCCAAATTTGAACCAGGGATTTAGAGTGAAGATTTCTCTTGTTCCCATAATCCTCCTAACTTTCTCTGAATTATTTAATTACTGTGTTCAAGTCTAATTGGTGTGAGTAAACATTAGATTATTCTTCCTGAATGAAGCAATGTAGAACTATCCACAATATTTTGTGTGGTGAACGGTTTCATATAAAATAATGATTTCAATGCCAATAATCAGTAAAGTTCAGTCTTCCATACCCATATAGGTTAAAGGAAAGTGCATTTTCCAATAGAAAACACTGCTGTGCAAAATCGTGCGACACAGCTATTGGAGTTCATGAGATCCTTAGGGGCAGTTAAAACACTGTCACGCACTGTTAAGAGGGAGATGTGCTTCAGAGGAAGATGGATTGCAGCAGCTCATTACAGTGTATCCCATTTTTAAGGGAATTCAGTTCTTTTGTGCTGTGCTGCTGCTATTTCCACTTCCAACAACAACTTAGTCATTGGCAGGTTCAACCACATCTGACAGAGATGAGATTTAAAACCCCTGGTACCTGGCCTTGTGTGACTTGCAGAGCTGTCCTAGCTGTGCAGAGACCATTCATTCTGCTTGGCTCCAGCCTCACCGCGTTACAGCCTATGTCTTACACCAGGAGGCAAAATGAATGTAAATATAGGCTATAGAGAAGAGCTGGAGACAGGGCATTACCAAGGAACCCTGGGACATAAAACTGTGGGGAATCAGGTTTCATCCATGCTGCTGCTGCTCGTGGAGCTGTTTGTTTTTCAGAGATCAGTCAGTGTCCCACAAAGGTGACAGATAGCTTTTCTGTGGGCAATCTTCATCTTTCCTTTCCTGAGGTTTTGGTTTGTATTCCAAACAAGAACAAAGAAACAGATTTGTATAACAAATTGGCTGATGCACATCTGCGCTTCAGCTCAAAGGCTGAGCAGCTATTTATTCTAACATTGTCTAGAGCCAAATAAATGAGACTAATTCTCTTTTCCATCCTGGCTAAGCACAGATGGCTGAGCTTGGTGCCAGAGCGCTCCTGAGGGAGACAGTTTCAGCTTCCCCTGGGTCACAGAGGGTCCTTGTCTATGGCAGTGTGGTCCTGAGGCTGTCACAGCCCTTCTGCCTCTGTGCTCCTTTAGGGGAAAACTAGCAAACAGTCTATGCAGCAGCAGAGCCATGCTCTCTGGTTTCCCTCAGATTATCTGCTCCCTATCTATCTAATAAACTTGCCAAGTCATTATTCTTCACCCACTTGACTGGTCATGGGGCTCTCTGGGGGTGTTTAGAATAGGCTTTATTTTTTTAGGACCAATTGCTCAGGTGTAAACATGCCCATCATGGTGAGAAGGCAGAGGAGAGTGTGGAAGCTGTGCTGCTGCCAGTCCTCCGTAACACTAAGGGTAAGGGTGATTTTGTGGTTATCAATATGTGTTAATGAGAATGAGTCACTAAGATGATGGAGACTCTATTCAGGTATCATTAGTCTCTGTGTTTCAGTTTTTCTGACCATGCAGCTGGGGCAGTGGCACATCCCTACCTCTCACATCTTTGGTGAGGAGTAATTCATTGGGCTAAGACAGCATGGCATGAAGATGAGTGTTTCTAGATGAACCAAATGTGTAGGAACATATCTCCATTTAATTTTTATCTGCATTATTAGAGGTTGGAGTGACCTGAGCATCTCACTCAGCTCACACTTGGGGCCTGATTTGGACTCCTATTGTACATACCGTGAGAAAGCAGAGCAACTTTTATGGCACTTCCCTTCAGCAGAGTAGAAGTCTGAATGCTGTCCCCTGGTAATCAATTGATCTGGTTTTAATTTGCTGGGATCAAATCCCACATTTTTCTGTGGCTGATTTGCATCCTGCAGGGACCATTTCCCCCCATTCCCCCCAAACTGATGTTGCAACTGGAATAATGCTTAGAACATTTATAGTGCTTTTTTTTTTCATACTTTTTATAAACAGTCTGTGAACTGCTTTTCCTTTTCCAGTTTCACTGTCTATATTTCCAGGCTACCCAAAGCGACCCTTCCTCTTAGGGCTATTTAGCTTCCTTTGAAACTTGGCAGTGAGCTAAGCTTGAATTTTTTTTTAAAACATTTAATTTTTTTTAAAGGAAATAAATCCACGCTCTGAGTATCAGTTCAAAAACAGGCCAAAGCTGTAAATCATATTCGGTGGGACTGTTACCAGTGCAAAACTCAACTCAGCCTCTTCTATCTAGCCCGAAGTCACTAACTTCAAGATAAAAGACTTCCAAAGACTTTACATCAGCTTTAAGGTAGGGCAGGATCTGGCCCTATCTTTCATTTCCTGTAGGTGGTCTGATATTATTGCAGGTGAGCTTGGGGAGCACCTCCTCACTCAAGCATATGCCTAAGGCACAGCATGTTTAGTATTTAATTAGGTTTAAGATATCAGTCTTCAGTGGGAGCAAATACGCCCATTTGATGTTATGTCTTTTCATTGTGCAGATCTCACTGCTACCATCTGTTGCTGTCACTGCTAAGACTTATACCATTATTCAATCAATCAGCTTGCAAAATACTGTGGCCAGACTCCTCATGATGATGATGATGTGCAGGTTGTACCTTAATGACTATATACATATAAAGTATTTGAAATTGGTGAAATACTCTTGAAAAACCCTCATAAATAGTCTTAAATCAAACACAATGGAAATGATAGCATGAGATGTTGTGTTTGCTGAATAGACTAACCGGTCCCACAGTTCTAGTGTTGAATTTATTTGAGATATTGTCCTTTTCTGGAGTTTGCTGTTGTAAAGAGGTAGGCCTAAAGGGGTTTTAGATAATAATGCTTACAAAAGAAATAAAGGTAGTAGTTGTCAGCAACTCCATTCCAGACCAGGAATCAAGTTTCACAATATAGCAAGAAGTCAGATGAACAATAATACTGCTAGAAAGAAGAAAAGAGTTGGAAAATATTATAAGAAGATTAACTGTAATCATGATATACTTTTATATGATTTTGTAAGCCTTTAATGTTAATTTTCCATGATTTTTTTTCTTGGTATGAATATATGAAGGAAATATATTTTAATCTGATATAACTACTTACTAGAAGATTATTTTAAATGTTGAATTGGCTTGCCAAAATCTGTTAGCTTTGTGTTGTTTGGTTAAATAAATCAGACAGACCTTGAGAAAATTAATGCTGTATAGGTGTGTAACAGAATGAAATATAGCTGCAGCTTGACTGGCAGTGTGTGTGTATATACATATATTTAAATATACATATACACACATATATACATTCACCTGCAAACCTAGTATATACATGTGAATTCTCTCTCCTAAACACACAACCACAGACACAAACGGATTTAACACCCTTGATTTTCTTCTTTCCAGCTGCATCTGCTCTGACAACTCTTGGATATCTCACAGTCTAGTGTGGAGTCTAGGGTATTTTAAGTCATTACTACTTGTTGGAAAAGGTATTTACTGAGATGCATAACATCTTTTTCTTGAGATATAACCCACTTTTCCCAGCTTATAGCTTGTGTTAACCTGAATGAAACTTCATGGGACAATAAAGGGACTTTTCTAGCTTATGGGTTTTTGCCTGTAGACTACTGAAATTATTTTGCAAATAATTGAATTGCTTTTCAAAGAAAGCACAAAAAATCTTGTGTAATACAAAATGTCAGGCAGCTGAAACCTATGAGTTTGTACCAGCTCTCCAGTAACAAAATAATCTGAATGAGAAACAGAACAATAGTAAATAACCATTCAAATGCTTACCTCGCGCTAGGGTGAGTCACTGCACAAATGCTTTCGACATGCATCTTTTTTCTGAAGCTGCCCGATTTATCTACACATTGTTTCCCAAGTGTCTTGGATATGCATAGCTGGGAGGGATCTCAAGAAATCCACTGAAGACATCCTCTTGCTTGGGAGAGGATCGACTATATTGAAACCATCTGTAACAGATGTCCATTTTAAAATCTGCCAGTGAAGGACTTTCTCCAATAACTGTCGGTAGCTTTTTCCAGTGCTAGACTCTCTTTTTTTTGTTAAAAACTTATTCTTGAAAGCAACACTTTTTTACAGAACAAATTAAATTGAATTCTTTTTCTACCACCAGTGGGCATGAAGAACAATTGAATGCTATCATCACAGTAGCAGGATTTCTTCTTTTTACTCTTTGTTTTCTCAACTTAAACAGTCCAAGTATTTCAAGCTGCTCATCTTACCCTGAGGAAAGTCCTTGGAAAGTGAACCAGATTTGCTTTCTTAGTCATTGTCCAGTTGATGGTGTGTGTGGTCGGTGTAAAGCCTAAAGCTGTTTTTACAACACAAAGAAATTAAAAGAGCAACAGCATATTTGCAGGAGTATCTTGCAGAACTAGCTTCATCACATATTGACGTAAAACACACACGTATTTTCACAGCATGTGAGTATTCCTTTCTAGCTATTTCTTCACAGTGAACTTTAGGGCCTTCAGATGGACTCCTTATATCCTATTTCCTTCCACTTTACAGAAATTAGACCAAGCCTATCATGAGTGAATTTCATCAGTCCCATAAAACATTGTCCTGACCTTAAATAAGTTAGTTTAGTCAATGAAATGGAGCTCTTCAGTTCTCTCAGAGCCTCAGTAGTCTGCAGGGTCCTCACCTTCCAACATCTCATGGACATCACAAGGAATCTCTATTTAGTGACTTTAATGGGCTATTTAAGATGTTACTGTGAATTTTCTCCCATTTTTTTGTGCAATTTCAATTATTAAAGTTTTTTGAAAAGTATCCAAAATCAAAGATTTCAGAAGATAAATATCCTTACAGGTCTAACACCCATGTTTTTCTTTCCAGCTAAAACCACACACAGGAATAAAAATTCAACCTGAAACAATATCAGTGGCAAATAAGCCATGAGACATGCCATCTTAAAAAGAAATGAAGGTTATATTTTACTCCAGCTGATATGGAAGACAAACTCCTATCAACTTCTATATTACTGGTTTAGGCCTTTAGTGAATGTATAATTGTACCAGGTAACATGGGCCAACAACTACACAAACCCAATACTCCTGCTAGAAACACGCTTATTGCTGTATTTGAATTCAAGTCAGACTTCCCCTGTTGCACTGCAGAGTTCATGCAACCAGCCCTGTGTCTCAGTGCAGGACGGTGCATGCCTGGTCCCCCTTGCTGGAGAGCAGAGGTTGCAGGGGCTGGGCATTAAGGAGTAACAGGCCATGTGGAGAGGCCCCATGGCTGCCACAGGTGATCTGAGCTCCTCCAGTCCCTACCCCACTGGGGCCTCACCCGAGTGTGAAAGCAGTGGGAAGGCTAGAGCATAAAACAGTAACGGGATCCCTTAACTGCATTCATTTCACATCATTTTGCCATGTCCTTTCTTTCTCTTTAAGAACTTTGCACATAGTCAGTTCCTCTCAAGTGATTCAACTAAATGCCAAACAAATCTGAACAAATAAACTATATTTGAATGGAAAGACAGTTGTATTAGAATTATTCACTTCAAGACATCCAAAACCTACTATCAACTATTATGAACATTGGCTTTGGGTCAGCACAGTGTGTTGAAATGGTTTGCATCTGTGGGAGACCGGCTGTATACTACCCAGTTTGCTAATCCTCAGGCATGTCTTTACCTAACAAAATATCCCATCTTCCTCCGCAGAAGAGACATTACAAATAATCCCTTAAATCAAGAATTTCCTATATTAAAAAGTGCTTTTACAATATGTCGTCTGAGGTTGCAGCTGAAATAAAAAACTTGCACTTGGAGTCAAACAGCTGCTAGAAATAGGCCAAATGTATTTAATTTGAAAGCTGTAGCAAGCTTCAAGTTTTAATATAAAGCTGTAACATGAACAAGACTTAGAAGTCCTACCCTCTCCAAATCAGGAAATTCAGACTGCAATATTGACAGCTTCACATTGATTTCATTAACCTTTTAAAAATGTACCCCTTTCTAAGTGTTCTGTGTAGTTGTCACCCACCATCCTTTTGGCTCATAATTTATCAACATAGATATAACGAACATAAGTATAATGCACCTATTAGCTGATTTATATCTGTAAATATTTTTTCTGTGTGTAAACTCTATTATTTTTTATCCTAAACATTGATTTCTATTTGTAAAGCATGAAATAAACTATTAGTTTTATTTGTATCAACCTCCATAATATGCCATGCTTGCCAAAAACCCCATTAAAGACATATGTGTTTTGACTCAGTAGTTCCAGTGACAGAATGTGTACCAGTTCCCAGCAGCTGGAGTTAAACTGGTTACTGAAAATTAAACTAAACAAGCAGAGAGCTACTTGCAAAAATTGTTTTTGGTAGCCTATCTAGAGTTTTGCAAAGTAAAGTTTCAAGCTTGAGCTTAAAAATAACTCTCCCTAGGTCCTATTTCCAATCAGATAGCACCCACAGCTTGCTAATTTGTGAGTGAAGGAGGACACATTATTCAAATGTGGCTTGTATTGGTGATTGTGTGCTCACTTGATTCTGTCAGTAATATATAATAATTGCAAATGATGTTTATCTTGAAGCAACACTATTCTTGGAACAGTGCATGATGTGATTCATGAATGAAAATGAGAAGAGAGGAGCACTTGCTCTTTTTCCCAGTAGCAGCCTCACTACTTTATTTACCCACCCCAACAGTGTGGGGTTGAGAGACTGGATTTTTGAGCAGATGAAAACTCTGGCCTTGTGTTTAACATCTGTATTTTTAGTTTAGAAACTGATTTACCAAACAAGCTGATGGAGGCTGCTAAGTAAAAATCACTTTGATTTACACCAAAAATTTCAATGCGTATAGTAAAATTCTTCAAAAATGTAGTGAAACCTTTGGAAAAGTGAGATGAAATGAACAGGAATTTACTTCACAAACAGTCTGGATCACAGTTTACTGAGGGCAAAGAAAAGAGCGCACTATTGTGACTATAGTGACCTCAATGAGTTATAAATAAGAATCAAAACCACTGCTCTGCTCTGAGGGCAACCGTGGTAATATCACAGGGGTAAAACCAAAATCACAAATAAAGAATGTCTACTTTAGAAGATATGCCTTGTTTCTTTCCTTCCTAGTCACCAAAATTTACATTCTTGCTGTCACCTGCAGTATACAAATCAATAAATTTATACAAATCCTAACAGAATTGCACAGAGCATAGAGCCAGAAATGAGCATATTTTGCCCAGTTTGTGTCTAGGGTCAAGAACTTTGCAAAACAGATGCTCATCAAGGGGAGGAAAGAAACAAAATCTGATGCAGCCAACTCACAAAATATCTGCTAAAATGTAGTCATACCTTTTAAAATGCTCACATAGTTGTCGTCTTGAAAAATATTATGATAAAGCAAGTAAACCAACACAGCAAATGCCTGGAAATATTAGAAGTTCATGAGAATTAGGAACTTAGATTCCATTGAACCAAATAACAGTGAGGTGTCTAGCTCTCTTAGCCTCGAGCCCTACATTTTATTTCTAGTATTATACATAAGGATCGTTGCCCTGTGATGATAAGTATGCAGCAATGCTTTCATCAGGGAACTGCAGCTATTCATAAACCTGAGAAGATCACTTCCTTAGCAGGGTACAATTTTGACAAACTGCACCACTAATGAAAATAAAATTAGATGTTAGAGAGAATACTTTGTGATGAGAGGAGTGTTTGTTCCTGGTTTTGTGCTCTGGAGGATAAATAGTGGAGTTCAGGCTGGTTACTGTTTTATCTGGACAGGTTAATCTATGTAAATATTATCATCTTATCATTTTTCAGAACACAGTGACACAATTTGAATTTACAAAGTAAAGAAGAAGAGTGTACATGTAAGCACCAGCGAAAATCTAACTGAAGTTTCTTGTTATTTGTAGCTTGAGAAAAGTTAAAATATTTATTTCTCTCTTTTTTTTTTTTTTAAATCCTATGTGTCCACATCACACAAAGAGAATGTGCTGTGGAAATAAACCCTTGTGGATTAGTGAGAAAGAACACGTGCAGTGCATCCCACCCCCAGCTGCTTGGTGAAGTGGAAACGCTGAGAGAACTGTTCCCTGTCATCCCCTGTGGAAGAATGGGGTTGCAGCTACATGACCTGCATCGTGTCTTCCAAATTGCCAAAAATAAAGATGGGATGTAGTCAGTATGAACAGGGAACAAGAAAAGATGCCTAGTTGCTCCAGAGAATTGTCTTGGCTTGCTTTATCTACTGCCTGAAATACTGTCTCACCAAAAATTCCTGCATTTTCTTCTTAAACGTGGAGTTAAGTAAATTAAGCTTTTGTGAAAAACAGTTGTTTTCAGTTATCTGCTTCAGAAAAGTCAACTTTTTTTTCTTTTTTCTTGTTTTGAGACAGTGTGATAGTGAGTCACATGACATCTGGGTGTATCTTATAACCCAAGATACTGTTGTAAATGGGTCATTCTGTGATGGCATCTTGATATAGCATCCAGCCCAGGAAATCTCAAGACAAAGTGAGATTGTTCAGCAGAATACCAGTGGGAACTACATAGTTCTCATAAAAATCTTTTTCTTTAGAACATTTTTTCAGGAAAAAATACATGATAGTTGCAATTGAATTGCTACTTTCTGTAGATGCTCTCCACCCTATTTCAATTGTTATAACACTGAGAGATCCCTCTGAAGTGGAAAATAAGCAGGCTTTGCTCCAATTCAGACTTCTTTCTGATTTCTCCTCCAGAAACTAAGTACAAAAATGGTCTTTTTATGGTCTGTCAGGTATAAAAGAGCAAACATCTCCTGACTGGATATGACAGCTAAGGGTCCTATTCTGAGAAGCATTTCCAGTGCAACAATTTAAAAGCACCTGATGAGCACTGGACACAACTTAGGGCAGGAGAAGCCTTCCTAGATGCTAGCTGCTGGTAACAGCTGAAGGGCCAAGGTAGCAGCCAGCATTGCTGAAGTACAAGCAAGATCCTGCTGTGCTTCTGTGTCTGGTGCTCATCTCTTCAGCACCTGCAACCAGGTTGGTGACAATAAACATAACTGTTCTTCCCAGGTCCTCTAAGTGACAGATCAACTGCATTTGCTTCTCATCTATGCCAGTGGTAAGAGCTACAGACTGTGCTGACTGTAATTTCAGGTCCCTTTCATTCACCTGGTGTGATTCATGAGGAGCTCAGATATCCTCAGGCATAGCACCATCACTCAGAAGGGCAAGGCAAAGGGCAGGGCCAAGAGCAGCTTCATCTGCCTGATGTTCATTTATTTCTGTGTATCCACCTGACCTGACCCCAAAGGCCACTTGAAAGGCTACATTGAAGGGCTCTAGCCTGACCTAAAGTCACAACATCTTTTTATTTTCCTGAGATATATACTTAAGGGAATTTCTCAGCGGTGTCTTCTGTGAAAGCAGCACAGTATGGAGTAATGGAAAAATGCAAACAAGTCACTTCTGACTTTTTCTGCCATCTCTGTCAGTGGCTGTCCTCAATTAAAATTTGTCTCTTACACAAGCAAAGCTGTGATACAAAAGAAGCACTGCCAGGATTTTTAATATGAGCAAAACAATGTATTTTTTCTTTGTCTTATGCTTGGAAATGACAGAGTCATGTTGCCTAAATTTTCACAAAAAATTTTCACTGGAGGCAGATATTCAGATGAGAAAGTTTATTGCAGAAATTTTTTTGCTTGACAGCATGATAAGCAATCAAAACAAATGTTTTTTTTTAAAGCAGGCATCAGGTGCTGTAGGCTTCCAGGTATCAGGGAGGCATCTTCTTCTGTAATATAATAGTAAGAAAACAAAATGTTATTTAAATCTGATAGTGATGCAAGGGAATAGATTTTTTTTTCATACACCCATTTTACAGGAGGGATCTGGGGCTCCTCGCCCCAGGACTGGCACCTGGAAGGGCCACTTACACCTGGAAGGCAGTTTGATGTGGTTCATGAGAGTCCATAGAAGATGCAACCTAAATTCATAGTTTGGCTCTGAGATTTTACGTGTCCATCACTTCACCTTCAGCATGATGCACCTCCCAGCTGAAGTGTGACTCATGCCGGAGTCAGAAGCCTGGAAGTGGCTTCTTTCCTGAGATAGGATGTTCTCTACAGCCAGATTTCTCTGTGAACTATTCATTTGACATCTGAATAGAATTACTCCTCCAATTTTTCCAACTTCTACATTCCCATGAATATTCTAGGAAAATAACTTTTCATCAGGGATACTTTCAAAACCCAGTTGTTTTAAACAGACAAAAGGACTGAATGATAGTGCTAGATAAGAGAGTGGTACTGAAATCACACCACTTTTTTTGCACTTACCAGGTCACTTACGGCAATAGCTATTACAGACCACTGGAAGGTAAGGAAAGAATGGACCTCAAAATGCAAATACTCTGCCTATCTCTGCCAGTCCTTATAGATGTTTGCCTAATTTCCTAAAGGCTGGTGATGGTGATGATCCTACAGTGCACGCAGGCTCTGTATTCCAGTGCTTAGCTGTTTTTAGGATTAGACAGCATTTCTTTGTGTTTTATCTGAGTTTTCATGGCAGTGAAAGCATGGTACCTTTTTGTCCTATTTGCTGAAGAGAAGCAGGACTATCATCCCCTTCTTTTCCTGAGAGTCTTTTCTGTACCTGAAGGGATGTATATACCATTTCTCAGGCTTCTCTTCAATAGCCCAACCAACCTAATTTCCTTCAGCTTTTTCCCACAACTCATGTTTTCTGGCCCTCTGAGTGTCTGACTGCTCTCCTCTGCACTGCTTTCATTCACACAAAGCTAGTGCAGCACCCCAAATGGAACATGGTGCTGGGGCTCTGACAGCGCTAAGTAAAGCAGGATTGCTTCTCATCTGGTGGGCTATGTTCCTCCAGCTGTGAGTTTGTGTTTTCTTTGCAGTATCATGATGATGACTCTCATTCTGCCTGTGCTTCATAATGATCTTTAGATCCTTTTCTTCAGCACTGCTGCCCAAGCTCGTTGTTCCTGTCCCCATGCAGTTGACACTTCTTGTCTGCATATGGTACCCTGCACTTCTCTGGTTTGTCACAGCTGTTTTGATTTCTCATTATCTGGTCCAACATGGTGGTGATAACTGTCAGTTTGTGTCACTGCACCTGTAATAAACCTGCTGTCTCTTCTCCTGCCCAGTCATCAGCAGGGATACTCAACAGGACTGGACCTTAGACAACTGTCTGTTACTCATCTTGCTGTTATCCTCTTCAGATGTAACAATCCAGTAACTGAAATTAAATTGGGATCTGCAATGCCTTCATTCTAACTTTTATAAAAGAGCCCAGTATTGCTCTTTTTCAATGTTTTGGTCCAAGAATTTTGAAAGTTAATCAGTCACCAGTTCTGAGATTGCTTTGGCCAGTTATTTTTTGCATCCTAGTTTGCCAGGCTCACCTGGTTTAAAAAAAAAAAAATCTGTTGAAGGACATGATCTAGTCTCTAATTTGCTCTTAATGATTCTAGTCAGAAATATTACCCTTGTATCACTAGTATTAGACAGATGTTTCTGGTGGATCTTTTTAGTGAATATTGATACAAAGAAGACATTAAGAGCTTTGGTTTTCTCAGCATCATTTGGCAATAGCCTTTCCTCCTGCTGAATATCTGGCCAGTGCTCCTCTCGGTCTTCTTTCTGCTTCCAGAACAAATTTCTTCAGGTCTCTTGTTAGCTGTATCTCTTTTAGTGACTTGCCCTTTCTGGTTTTAACTGTGCATGCTTATTTATACTTGTCCTTAACAATCTGTCCTAATTTCCTCATCCTGCATACTTCCTTTTTGTGTTTGACCTTGGTGGAAGGTCCCTCTACTCCTGCATCCTTCCTGTGTAATGGGGGCTTTAATTCTGCTCCCACTTCTTCAGAGTACTAATAACTCTTCATAACTCCATCTCCTTACACTTGCTTCTCTAGCCCTAGTCCCCGGGTTTTTTAAACTCTGTTTTGTTGGAGGCCATTGCTTTTCTTTTGCTATTCCTGTTTCTTTGTCTTTTCCTAAAATTAGTATTTTATTATTTCTCACTCAGTCTTGCCCCAGTTTTCTTCTACTTTGTCATTCTTAACTGGTTCCTCCTCTGTTAGGATACAACCCAGAAAAGTCTCCCAACAAGCTACTGTTTTTGCTGTCTATGACAAAATGCTCATATGTGTTCCAAGTACTCTTTGGATAGTTCATGTTTTACTGTATTTTTCTGCCAAATGTTCTTTTCAGATGTCTCATATTACATTTAACACCTGTATGACAGTGCGCCAAAGAAGGTTACAAGAGGGAACATCTGTTATATTTGGCAGCCATGATAGACAGTGGAAATTGGACTAATTTCTTATGAACAGTGCCACAAATTCAGGCAAATTGGCTGGAAGTAGCAACCCTCTTTAAGCAAATATTGCAGAATAATACTGCACAGAGTAATAAAAATTCCAAAATGAGACATGGTCTGAACTGAGGGGGAATAGGGTCAAACACATTGTTTTTCATAACAATTAATGGTCAGTACCTTTCAGAATAAGCTTTCTGACCCCCTGAAATACAGGGCATATGGAAAGCAAAACCAAGTGGTAATTTTGCACATTCATAAACTATGTGTGGGGCACTTTCAAGTCGCTTAAAGAGAGAGGGAAGAGTCTGAAGGGGAAGGCCTGACCTCTCATATTCCAAAAGCCAGGCTACAAACTTTCCACTATTCTATTTATCCTAACTCACATTGGGCAAGAAAATACTATCTGCTCAGAAAATTATTTTTATGTGCTCATTCCGAACAGCCTGACTCACTTTTAGCAAGTGTCTTTATCTGCATTCCCAGTTTAGCAGCCTATATTTATATTTATTTCCTTTCACTTTAATATAGCAAAGGGCTATGATTGTTTTAAAAAGTAACTAGATCTTGAGTATTTAAGTGTTAACAGTTGTCATCTTATAAAAAAATAGCTATCTGACATTGCTTTTAAATTAATGACATAAAACACGATACAAGGCACTGGAAAAGTATTTGCTATTGTATCCTCTGTTACGTTTAAATATTTATGCACATGCATCTGTTTAAGTGGAACCTGTCAGCAATGTCAGCAGCAGTTTTCCATAGCCAGTGCATAAATACAGTATTTTTATGGGAAGTACATATGAAGAAAAAATATGTTAATTTAAAGGGGATTTTCAGAAGTACATCTTAGCAACCAGTAATATAATATTCCTGTGTAACTCCTGAGAAACCTTTCCTTACTACAGCTAACTGAGGCCACCACAATCTTTAATGGTTTTTACCTACATTAATGTTCTAATGAGTTAGGAACTGTAATTTCAATTAAAGATAGGGACCTGAGAAAAAGAGTGGTTCAGTGTTGCTTTTATTTTATTATGGTGTTTTGCAATATCCGGTATTTTGCTGGAAAAGACCCAGGTCCTGGAAACAACATTAAAAGGATTGTAAATAAGAATTTGATCATGCGATGTGATGCAAAAGAAAAAAAAAAAACCCTACCAACAAAAAAACAGAAGACAAATAACAAACAATCCTTTCTTCATCATTTCCTGATTTTTTTTTTAGGGGAAGATGAAATCATGCTAATGAGTTTTAAATGCTTTGCTGAGACATCTCTTGTAATTGAGAGGAAAGATCAATAAGAAAGGGTCCTGACTTCAAGCTTTTGAAGTTTTTTTCTTCAAGTTTCTTGAGGCCCTGAAATAACATTGTGTCTTACAATCCTGATTTCTAGTGAAAACATGGGATCATAGAGTAACTTAGGCTGGCAGGGACTTCTGGAGGTCTTTAATCCAACTGTCTGCTCAAAACAAGACCATCTTCAAAGTTAGCTGAGGTTGTTTCAGGGCCTTGTCCAGGTGAATATTGAATATTGGCAAAGGTGGAGATTGCACAGCCTCCTGGGCAATCTGGTCATGCCTAGCCACCTTCACTGTAAAAACTGGTTTTGTTTTCCTTATTGCAAGGTGCGACTATTGCCCTTTGCCTTCTCTGTGCACATCTAAGAATAATCTGTCTCAGTCGCCCCTGTAACCACCTGTTCAGTAGCTGAAGATGCCAGTGAGGTTGCTCTTTGGCTCTTTCCTCTTTGGGCTAAGCAAGCCCAGCTCCCTTGGCCTCTCCTGGCATGGCATGGCATGGCTCCAGTGTAGTGGCTCTTCACTGGGGTCACTGTGGTTTCTTGATGTCTCTCTTGCACTGGGGGCCTGAAATAGCAGTGCTGTACGGGGGCTGCAAAGCTGAGCTGGTTTGAAAAATCACTTCTACCTACCAGCTATGCACTCACTAATACAGTCCTGCATGCTGTTTTCCTTCAAGATACAGCTTGTTAAGGGGGAGGTTACAATGCAAAACTCAGATTAGGGTCTTTAAAGCTTATGAATCTCCATTTCTGTTTGGAACAAATATGGTGTTTCCAAAGCTATGTTTTCTCCACAGATTCTAAGCAAAATCTTACACTCTTCATTTGATTTGAAAAAAAAAAAAAAGCCCCAAATAGGTAAATAGGTTAAGTTTTATAGCTCCACTTTTGTGCTTATTTGCTTCCCTTGGTGGACTTTGACACGGAATATTCAGGTAGTTTGAATCTGCTGATTCAGCTGAATCAGCGGAAATAGATGCTGGTTTTAGTACAGCTGTATTCTTACAGACAATATCTAAAAATCAATCCAAACTGAAACCACAGATCCCCTTGTTCACATAAAACAGGAGTCAGTCACCCATGACATCTGAAAGATATTCAAAGGTTTTTATTGAATTGTGACCTCTCAACAAGATACTGTTTGTCTATCCTAATGCAGGTTCAATCACGAGCACTGTAGTCTATGGATGGGAAAACTGGATACATAAGCCCACCTGGAGACATATTCAAGAAAAAGAACATAAAAGTGTCTGGACAAGATAAGATCACCTGGCCCTCTAGATGTTGTCTGGATGTTTTAAAGGATGATGCAAGAGTTTTACACTGGAATTATGGAAATAAGGCTTATTGAAATCAGCATAATACTTCAGATGAGGAATAACCATCAATTGAGCTGAATCAAAATTTATCCTTTCCTGTAGTTAGATCTTCAACCTGCAGGTCTTCATTTCTTGGTGGCACTTACTATCAGACATACCAAAACAGCGGCAGAAAGATATTTTCATATATTTCTGATTTAGCCAAAGCCAGAAACACTGAAAACATTGCAAGAAGTTCAAGTGTCTCATGAAATTTCCAAGTTGGCTGGCCAAAGAGCTGAGATGATTATGCAATCTGAACCACTAAACAGAGTGAATAGCAATTTGATTTGCAATATATGTTATCAAATGAACAGTAGCCTGTCCCCAAACTGATGAAAGTTCTTGAATATATTAATAATTTAATTGTGACCTCATAAATCACAAGCGAGTAAGCTCTGTTATTAGAGACCTTCTAGCTCTGATATTCCAGAGAGTCTTTGGAGGTTTTAGTTTCCTTGGTGCTTGTATTGGGTTTACATGGTAATATTCTAATTACAGGGTGGACTGTAGGGGTGGGGTCTGTGAGAAGAGACATGGGGCTGCAGAGCCAGTTCCAGCCACCTCCAAGATGGACCCGCTGCTGGCCAAAGCTGAGCCTGTCAGCGATGCTGCTCACACCACTGGTAACGTATTTAAGAAAGGGTAAAAAAACGCTGTGCAGCAGCTGTGTGAGAGAGGAGTGAGAAAATGGGAGAGAAACAACTATGCAGACGCTAAGGTCAGTGAAAAAGGAGAGGAGGAGATGCTCCTGGCACTGAGCAGAGATATCCTGGCAGCCCCTGGGGAAGATCATGCTGGTGCGAGTTGTCCCAAGAAGGACCATGTCACAGCAGATATCTACACTGCAGCCCATGGAGGACCCCATGCTGGGGCAGGTGGATATGCCCTGAAGGGAAGATGCAGCCATGGAGACCCCATGGAGTTGCAGGCTCCTGGCAAGATCTGTGGCCCATGGACATGGAGAGAAGCCTACACACAAGCAGGATTTCTGGCAGGTCCCGTGGGTACCCGTGCTGGAGCAGTCCATTCCTGAAGGACTGTACCCCATAGCAAGGGCCTATGCTGGAACAGTTCATGAAGAACTGCAGCCCATGGGAAGGACCCATGTTGGAGAGGTTCGTGAAGGACTGTATCCTGTGGGAAGGACCCCATCCTGCAGCAAGAGAACAGTGTGAGTAGGAAAGGGCAGCAGAGACAAAGTGTTATGGACTGACCGCATCCCCCATTCCCCACCCCTTTGTGCTACTCAGGGAGTGGAGAAGGAGGTAGAAGAGTTGGGAGTGAAGTTGAGCCTGGGAAGAAAGGATAAGGGTAAGGTGTTTTTAGTTTTGTTTTATTTCTTGCTATCTTACTCTGTTATTAATTTGCAATAAATTAAATTAATCTTCCCCAAGTCAAGTCTGTTTTGCCCATGATGGTAACTGGTGAGCGATCTCCCTGTCCTTATCTAGAACCATGAGCTTTTCATCATATTTTCTCCCCTGTCCTGTTGAGGAGGGGGAGTGAGAGAGTGGTTGGGTGGGCACCTGGTAGCCATCCAAGGTCAACCCACCACAGAACTCTTTCTCTAGTCTTATCATTCACACTGACTTATTAGGACCAGCAAAATCACAATAGAAAAAAAAAAAAAAACCACAACAATTTGTTCTCAACTTTCAGACAGCAACTGAGGTAAAGACGAGTATACAAATACCTAAGTGTGGTGATGCAAACCAGTGTACCTGAGACCCCATATTTAGTTCTATACTAGTAAAGCAAGCATGTCTGGGATGATCTTGGTTGCTTGCTGGAGTCTCTGTTTGCTTTGTTTACAGGTGGGTGTGGGTTCATTTAGCTGGTACAAGTCAGGCAATTTTCCTGGCACCACCAGGACCAGAACTTACCTCTGCTCCTCTGCTCTGCAAAGCCCATGTCATAGAAACTAACTTCCAATAGCACCTCTACAGATTAACGGAAATAATTTATAACTCCATTTTAGCTATCCTGGAGAAATGTATTGGAGCACTTCACTCTGCCGGAGTGAGCCAGCACCAGATGCAAAGGTCCGCGTGCCTGTCTGGATGGTGTGCTTTGATGTTTGCCAGATGCTTTGAAATCATCCTTACTCCTGGCCAGGTTAGGGTAAAAGCAAGTAAGAGCATTTTATTTACAAAATCCAAACATAACCAACATGGTTACAGAAGTTATGAACAAGGATGACTAGAAATAAAAGTAAACCTTGCATGTATATACTTCTCCAGGGCTTTCTTTACTGTCTGGTAACTGCTAGCAAGCTGTTTAGACACTCACCAAACCTGTGGCACGCACTGCAATCTTTAAATACTAAACTTGCAGTCAGTGAAGAAAACTGCATTTTCAAGGGGAGCCAGGACATTTTCTATCCAGTCTCTTCATGGGTTAATCAAGGATTCATTCAGACTCATATTCATCTCCCTCAGGGGAGATTTTGGTTGGATATTAGGAAAAACTTCTTCACTGAAAGGGTACTCAGGCACTGGAACAGGCTGCCCAAGGAAGTGGTTGAGTCCCCATCCCTGGAGGTATTTAAAAGAGGTGTAGGGGTGGTGCTCAGGGACATGGTTTAGTGGTGGGCTTGGCCGTGGCAGGTTAACAGTTGGACTTGATGATCTTAAAGGTCTTTTCCAACCTGAACAATTCTATGATTCTGTGATTCTATATCCTTTGTTCTTCCAAACCTTTTCCTTCTCAACTAAAAACATATTCCTTTTCTTAACTGGGACACAAGTTTGACATACTTATGCCAGGATTCTTAACTATCCTTGTGCTTAATTAAACAATTAATAAATCATCCACCTTTGTCATCCATCAACTTTTCTTTGTGGCCAGGGTATATTCATAAGCTATTCACAGCATTTCACACATTGTTCTTCATGCAGAACATGTAACTTAACAACCACACTTACATGCAACCATACAAGTAGGATTAATGCCTGTGGCTCATTGCAGGCTCTTATTTATGACGGGACCTGCCAAAAATCAATTACACTAGGATGATAATTCCAGGTGCCTGACCCTCCAGGGTCTTCACTGTACCTACTGCAGGTTGGCCTGATTTCACCATGGTTGCCACTTCTGTCTCTGTTATAATCTAGACAGTTCATTCTTGGGGTTGAGCCTTCTTGAAGGAAATAACAACCACCCATGGTACCAGAAGCAGCTCACCAATGTGCTAGAGCTGCCCATACAGCACAGAAAGTGAGGCCTTGCTCAGGGAAACTGGTGATTAATGAAGCTGAGGCAATGCTATCTAGAGGCAGGCAGCAGCTGATAAATTTGAAGTACTCCGCACCACCACCACCAGTGGTGTGGCAACATGATGGGGACATTCAGTATCACAATCCACTCAGGACTGCTGCAGTACGTAAAGGGCAAGCACAAGAAGTCTAACAGGCTTTTATTCTATGTTCTCCCAAATTCATTATGAATGGAATACAAATAATAAAGTATGTATCCCTTGTCATTTATGGATTTTTTTTTTTTTTGTTATGGAAAGGACTGGCTAATGAAGCCAAATTATTGTGGGTTTTTTAGTGTCTTCATTACTCAATCATTTGCACTCCAGCTATCATTGTGAAATTGTATGGAGTTTGTTTTTGCAGACTACGTACTTAAGGGACCTTAAGCAAACTGGTGCCTTTCATAATGCCCCTCCTGCCAGCATTTAAAATGCAGTGATTCATCTGATGGATCATTTAAATTTACTTAAATAAACAGATACTTCCAGTAAAAAAAGGAAATGGAAATGGGAAAGCTCAAGCAGCAGCCTAGAGTTTTCCAAAAAGGAAGAAAAATACATTTTTATGTGTTTTCACCTGTAGGATGGGACCTCCTGGAAATATCAAGAGATCTAACAGCAGAAATGCTACAGATCATATCTTTGTCCTAACTTTCTCACAGATAACTGTTATATTTTCACAATTTTGAGTCAAAATGGGACTGAGAAGTGAACTTGCCTGGACACTTGGCCACTGTCTTTCCTATATGGACATGAAAGATTTATTTTTAAATTCTGCTTCGCTTTTTTTTCTTTTTAAAATGTACCTAACTATAAACGGCTGTGCCCTCATGCACTGAGTTCATAATTTTGAACACCAAGAGGACCATTAAATCGTGATTTACATTTTGTTGTCACATGTTTAAACCTCCAGATCACTTCAAACAAGTTTTGAGCTTTGATGCTGCTCAAATGGCAGGACACAGACCTGCTATTCATCACCAGTGTCCTCCCCACTGTGCTGCAAATGGACACAAAAAGTGCCCAGGACTCACCTCTTAAGCAAGAACATCTCCTTATCCCACCCTTATCCCACCCTTATATCACCCTATCATGTCAAGAAGTCAGCCTGTGCTCTGCCAATATCATCCAACATCAAAGTTGATGAATGTACCTGATTTTGGTCCCACATATTTTGCTGATTCTTCGGTACTTCAGTTCATCCATATCTAGTGTTAAATCTTTTGACATCTTCTAATCTACTTATTCAAAACATGACCTAAGAATGCAAAGGTATTGACTATGAAACTTTCTCCCTCAGCTCTGACAATGCACAGCAGCTCATTTTTCATTTGTATTACACTGGCATGTAAATACACAGAGAGTGAGCAGGGAAACCGGGACCTTGCTGCCTTTGCAGATTCTAGCATGGCTGCCTGCCAATGTACGTGCACTGCTATCTGGCTGTTTTTCATTGCCAGTGATTTCTGAGTATGAAAGGTAAATATAAGCTAACCTATATGACCAAAATCGGAAGGTGTGTTTTATATAAATTAGGTCAAAAAGTCCTCAGAAATATTCTGTTGATTCTTTGAGTTCTTTGCGAAAGAGTGATTGGTGAAGTCTGGGTTTAGTATCACCCTGAGCATGTCAGATGATAAATGCAAAAATGGACAGCATCCATATACAGTACCTGCATTGCTGTACATTTTGTGTGCTTGAAAATGGAAAGCATTATCAAGAACACTACAGCATATCCATGTAGGCATTGACCAAGCCTCTCATTCCATACTGCTGCATTAGTTTTGAGGTATGTTCTCAGGTGCTTTGCTTTGTTCTCTGCAGTCAAGCTCATTTTCATCTACTAGGTTTAGTCTTGCTTAGGTAACTGGAAAAATAATGATAGAAACTTTTTTTTTTTTATTCATGTCAAATGAATATAGAGGGCCAAATTATCAGCAAGGAAAAGACCAGCAAAGACAATTAAGCTAGGAGTTTGATCCAATACACCTAATAGAAACTTGATCCTGGGAAGCGGATAATGTTGATACTGCTTAATGGGAGGAAATTAATAATTTGGATCATATTTTCTCCCAAAATAATGTGGTTCAATAAAGAAAAAAAGCTTATTTTATTAAATCAACTAAATTATTTGGAAAGAGGTTAATTGAATAGTATATTATAGTTCCGTTTCAATTGATCAGATTTCAGGGTTTGTCAGGCTGTGTTTCCCTATGGTCTTTCACACAGCCCAGCCTGTGTTTTTTGATAAACACAATGTGCATTATTTCTGGCTAGCTGAGTTTTAGCTATTGGTCTTTCTTCTCCCTCACCTACAGGAAGTGGCTGTGCAACTTAGTGGGGACTGTTAGCTAGACATACAGACAAACCATCTTCTTCCAGCATAGGTCTGGGGTGGGAATGGTCCCACAGCTTCAGCATGTTACCTGCAGGGCTTCTCTGCCCCTGTGCCACTGCATTTTGCAGTCTCGTGCATTCATCCTACACTGTCTGCATCTCCTCAGCTGCTGTAATGAGCATCCCCAGTACCAGCCCAACCAGCAGCTGGCAGAGGAATGTCCTGCCCTGCTTCCTCCAAAAGAGAAGTGAGATATGGAGGTGTGAGGCAACAGCTCTATTTCTCTTCACACACTCGTTCATAGCTTTCTCATGACAGCCTCCTTCATTTCCCGCCTTAGGGTGTATGTACAGCTGCCATGAGACAAGGTCTAACCTTGCTTTCTTCTTTCCAGCTCTGAGAAAGATGCAAGTTGAAAGGTTAAGCATGTGGAGTATTTTAAAAGGAAATGTTTCAGAAAAGTTTGAACTGCATGTACCTTCTGGCCCTTCCAGGTAAACATTTCACAAACCAACATGATGAAATGTAAAAACCAGATGCCTCAAAGTTTTTAAAAACTAACATATTTGGAATTTGTGTTCTATGGGAAATTAAAAATCTGGGCATATTGTCATGATTCAGGATGAATTGACCACTTCCATTTTTCATCTATCAGTAGTTTTATCTACTCAATCTGCAGAAAGCTATCATCTTCATGCCTCTCTCAAAGTGGAATGGAGCTCAGCAAGAAAGACAGTATTTATACATACTTCTATAAGGACAAGCAGGAATATCAATACTCAGTAGACTGCAGAGAGCAAAATACTAAGCTGAAAATATTAGGGTATGGCAAACTGGATTTTATGATATTTTTCAGTTCTACATTGTAGTAGGGAAGGAAGACAAAAAGAAAAAGTAGGACAAAAAAGGATACACAATTTAATTAGTTTAATGATGTGTCTCATTTATTTCTGTAGTGCAGTTGCATGTACAAAAGCACTTGCATTTGTATTTTATCTTCAAAAGCAACATTCCAGCTATCAAAGGCACACAGGTAGCTGTTAGGATTTTCTCAGAAGGAAATTCTCATGACAGAAATGCAATTTAAGAACCTATAGAATAAAATAGAGAATAGACACAGCTGTCTAAATTTTTGTGTCTAACTTTAAATCTTTTTGGTTTAATAAGTAAATCTAATAAAACTGGATACAGAGATTTCCTTGACTTCCAGAACTAAAATGGAAAGAAGACATAAACAAAATGGGGAAAAAAAATTAGGAATCACGTAGGGGGCCAAAGAAAATCATATATTCACAGACATAAAAAATAGAACAATGGACAATTTAAGCCTTCATCATTACAATATATTTGTAGAAATGCTGTTCTTTCCATAGTTAAATCCATAAAAAATGTAACCTGTGCACTTTGGGCGGGATTTGCCATAATGCATAAATACCTTAAGAAAGGGAACACAGCCTCCCATGAAAATGGGAAATTTGCTTTTAAATTATGCAGTCAGTTTTAGAATTTTCTTCCCTTAAAGAGGAAGATCAATCTTAAATAAATTTTAGTTTGAACAGGAATTTCGTGTTGACTGAGCTGTCCATTTTTTGCCATGACAGAGAGGAAGAGAAATCTTTTTGAGACTCCACCAGGAGTACAGCTTTGTTCTGAAGCCATCACAAAAATAGGTGATAATCAGGTTAAGTGAAAGAAAATGAAATCACACATACATATGCACATACACACACACACACTCACGAATATCTTTTATGCCACAAATGGTCAACCTGTGGAGTTCTTTGTTGCAGTAGGCAAGTCTCAGTCCTCAGGGCTGGATACATAAGAAGTGAGGGGTAAGTAGTCCAGTATGGTGTGTATATTAGTACTTTGTTCTTAAAGGCTTAAGTACATGAAAGTTTCAAAAGAACTTGTGGTAGACTTCGCAAAGGGCTATTCATGGTGGTAAAAAAAATGCCTGACTTGGTATTGGTGTAGAAAAAGTAAGCAAGGAATCTACATTTATCAGCATACAGTTTAATGTTTTTTAACACCTATTGGCCTTTCTTGGATGCTGGGTAGCTTCACATTGGAAATTTGTGGTCATATGTCTTTCTAGATTTTTTAGACCCACCACCTTGCTAATGAATAACTTGTAATCAGACCAGAAACTGTAGTTGTGGTAGATCTTTAGGAAGAGCATTCAAACAGCACATTTCCTTTAATAAAGCAATAATTAAATCCAAGTTATTTTTCCATTTTTGTAAAAACTACAGTTTTCAGAAATGGCAAGCAGCCACCCATACTATGTTCTAGAATATTAAACACTGTTTCTTAATTATGTCTAGAAACAGAGTTTGAGAGGCAGGATCTGCTGCAGGGTATTTCAAAAGTGGACTTGATGGGGACTTTAAAAGTGTCATTTTTTTGCCAGTTTATGAACACTGAAAAATATTCTATTTGATGCTTTATTTCGAAAATACTAGGATTGTTATGTCTTTGCCTACCTGACATTAGTTTATTATTTTAGTCTAAATGGGTTCCTGTTCAGTTAGATCAGTTTAAACATGTTGAAGTGAGAGTCTGTGGCTTTTTGAACCATTTTGACACTCAATTTTATTCTCCCTTCTTTACCTTGTGAGAAACTCTAAAGAGTTTTTAGGAATTTTACTGTGACCTGTAACGCCTTAGTTGAAATGACAAAAATATCAGTCACTGTATTGGAGTGGTTAAACACTCAAAAACAAAGGATTGTGCACAGTCCAACCAAAAGTCAGGTTTCCTGTCAAATTGCTCAATTGTATTCTCTTTAGTCTATCATGACATCATCATTCAGCAGTTCCCCTGTCATCACACAGTCTTGGAAGAAAGACAAAACCTGAATTTATATTGCAAAAAACAAGCCGATTAAAAGGAAGATTTGCGTCTGTTTGGGGAAAAAACAAAACAAACATTTCAGAACAGCTTTATGTGTTGCAAAGACACAAAAGGCTGCCTAGGCCCAATTTTTACTTTTTTCTACTGCTGGAAAATTCCAAATAGTATGAAGATTTTCCTATATACAGTGCCCTAATTATGGAAGGAAAGCAATATATCATGCATGAGCAGAGACGTAGTGAAGTCAGCGAGGCTCTGTGTGGGTGTACAATACATCACAGCCCAAAGAACCATGTTTCAGGGGCTGTTCAGGGACTATGTTGCAACAGGGCCAGAAGTCTGGGGATGAGGGTGTGCTGGATGCTTCCTGCCTTTGATCACTGCAGATCAGCAGTGGTTGCCAAGCCTGAACAAAGAGACAGAGCTGATCTAGACCAAAGCCTCGGAGGCCAGCTGCAAACAGAGGCCAGAATTATGAGAATTTGGGGAATTTTCAATCTTTTTTTCTTTAAGCATAGGAACTAGGCAAATAAAACTAGCAGCTCATGTGACAGCAGAAGATGACCAGAGGAAAGAGGATGCAAATAAAAAAATTGGCTACAGAAGCTGGGCTACAGAGTTTCCTGATGGAAATTATCTAGCTATGAAAGGTAAGGGATAGTTCCCACAGAAGAAAACACTTGAAAACTAGGAAAGTAGGCTGGAGGTGATGATGAGTTTTGAATGGAGATTTGAAGACATGATGGAGGTGAAAAGGGAAAATTCCACATAGACACCCTAAGAATAGCAACATCTGTTGATCTAAAGCACCTAAGAACACCCCATCAAGGATGCTGTTATATTTTAGTAAAATTTAAAATTTTTAGCCCACTGCTCCTGGAAGGACTTTTTTTTATACACCATCGCTTTTTTGTTTTCATAGTTTCCAGCCAAAATATCTACATGACCAGTTTAAATACTTGGCTCTTGTACCAATATTGTCCTATAACATAAAGTAGCCCTTTTCTCTGCCGGTTTCCCCTTCATTAGAAATTTATAGACAGCAAGCATACTCTTAATGTTTCTTCACCTTTCATTTTCCTAGATCAGTCAAGGCTTTCTAGTGTCTTCAACTGAAAGCTGAAGTCCCCTGACCACCTTAGTAGCCAGGCTCTGTGTTTGGTTTATTTTGAATCTTTATTGAACATGGATGACTGGAGCACAAAATAAACAAATTATCATCAATATCTTGCACAATAAAAAAAATGGTTCTTTCTGGGTAAATCCTGGGAATGTTCTTGCCTTTTATTATAAGTGCATTACTTTGAAATTTCATTGTTATCCTGTGGTCAGCTCATATCTGTGGGTTTCTCTCTTCTCAAGATATTCCCAGCTGATCACAAGCCTCTCTTCTTTGATTATGTACTTTATTCCCAGGCCTTGCATGTCCCAGAAATAAATAATTTCCTCCCATCTGTTACTCAAGTAAAGAATGTAATTTGTTCCTGTGCACTCTCCTACCTTTTGAGTTGAGTTTGTTAATGCAAATATTTAATAACCTCAGTCATGTGGCTGAGCATGAGAACCTCCACCAGCATTCAGCCCGGTGTCTTCTCTTTGATGTGTACCAGCTGTCATTTCCTCTTTAATATTCCCAGTCCCATATATCTCCTGAAGAGTACAACATCCGGCTCCTTTCTCCTCTCCTCTATGCTCCTGCCTTCTGCTGCCAAGTCAACTCCACTCTTGCAGTACTCTTGCCTTGCTTTGATTCCTTTACCAAATACCCTTGTTCTCCTGCCCTTCTACTGTCCAGAAGCCTCAGTCAAGTCTCTCAGTTATTTCACCTTCTCATATGGCTTCATGGTATTTGATTGTGTCAAGTGGAAATCCTTCCCTGTCCTAATTTTTATGACCCTTATGTTGTGGAGCTCCTGCTGTCTGCATCACCCAGCCCTCTCAGCTCTCTGCCCACACCTGAAAAACCTGAAATGTGTTTTTGATTGACTTTCAGTCCATTGATCACCCACTTCTCTCATCATGTTGACAGTTTCAAAGATGATAAATTGTGATACGGCCCATCAGATGAGCCATATCTATCTGTTAACAGCTGCCTGTTTGCAACCTTATCCTCCCCACTATCAGCAGACTGAAATTTCTCATCTGCTGTGTTCTTCTAGTCCATCTCCTTACCCAGCTACCTGTCCCCATCCCTTTCTCTCATCTCAGGCATGTCCTTTTCCATTTTCAGAAAAGTTAAACTCAAAGAAGTAATTTGTTGCTGATCTGAAATAATGCTGTTCATTTCTTAGCTTTTTTTGTGTTCACACTCCTTCTCGCCACTCCTTTAGCCTGTTTAGTATGGCCCTTCAGGCAGAAATCCCCACCAACCTGAAGACTCCTTTCAAGAGCTTTGAAACACAGGATCTATGATTTTAGAAAATGCTATGGACTAGGAGTCTGTCCACAGCACAGGGCTGCTCGCCTAGGATGTCTGACTCAGAGTCTAGCAGCTCTTGGAGCAAATTATCCTCTGTGACCAGGGTAGTGCAAAGGCAAGACATTTAACCAGCTCTTCCCCAGTCAGCGGGACTGGGCACAGGAGCAGCAACATTGTGCCACTGGTTTCTGAGATCCAGGAAGAACGGGCAGAAGAATCTGGGAGCAGATAGTCCTAACACCGCCATGCGAGCGGGTATGTTGCCTGCACACAAGTGCCAACTCTGGCATGTCTTCCACTCACTTGCCGCTATAAAATGGGCATAAAAATGTATTCTCACAGACAAGTTCTGGACTAAAACCACATTTTATACTTCTGTTAGAAAAAAATATTTAAAAATGTGATCTTTATGGTTGTGATTCCCTGTAGTTTTCTGATGTTTGATCTTAATGTTATTTGCATTACGAAGAACCAGGATAAATCCTCCATCATGGTCACCACCCTTTTTTGTTTTTCTCTTCTCCTCAGTAAATTGGTATTATGTGTATTTGTTACGAGTCAGGCGACTGCTTAGCAGTCCAATGACTGCTAATGGTTTTTCTTTGCTTTATCCTTACTACTTCAGAAAAGCAGCATAGTCGGTCACACTGAGAACAATTACAACAGTCTAATAAGCTCAAGCTAAGTCTTAAGTGAATGCCAATAAATATCTAGTCCTGTATTTTCAAAGATTAGGTCACTTTCTTTTCACAGCCCATTATCATCTCTTTAATAATGGCTTCACATTGGTAAGGACTGATACGCATTCTGTGGGACTCCTCAGTGTTGTCAGTGTTCAGAAAAAAACACCACCTGAGCAAAAGCAGTCTGAAGAGACTGAAGTCAGGTTGTCATTATCAGGATGAATGTCTTCCTCACTACTTCTGTAAGTGAGAAAAATATGAATCCTAGTATTGTCTCCAGACCACTGAGACAGCAGTCTCAGTCATAACATCCCAGTGGCAAAATAAGAAACTTATGAAGCTGTAAATACAAACTTCTAAAGAACATGTGACTCAGAGCTGATGCAAAGATTTCTAATTTCCTGGGTGAGTAGGCAGTTTGGTTTGAGCAGCATTCCTTCTGGATCCACTTAAAGTTTAAGGCTCTCCAAATAGAAATGTTACTGGGAGACAAATAATCCAGCTGTGTTCAGTAAAATACACATATAAGTGTACCTGTCAGAGAAGGATTGACTTTTTCATGCAATATGGTAAGTTACTCTATTACCTTGAATAACTTTGCCCTATTCTTCTTTCTGTGCCATGCTGCCATGCTTTGTGTCACTTTGGAGAGTATGACTTTAAAGTCCAGCACGTATTTAATGTAATTAAAACAGGCATGATTACTTGAGGAATATCTACCTAAGGAATATCTATTTAGAAAGAGAAAGTGTTCTGTTTTCTCCCTTTATTAGTATTTCACCTCAGTCTAGAAGTCTTGATGTTGAAGCTGTGAAAAACATCCAGATAATTACAAACCGTTCAAGACAGTGAGTCAGCTGGCAAAGTTTCCAAAAGACCTCAACTGTGATATCCCCAGACAAGAATAATCAATGTAAAATAAATATCAAATAAAATTATATTTAAAAAGGGAAAAAAACAAACCAACTAACATTTGTTGTTACTTAGGTAAAATTTCTGACCAATTTGAGAGTCTAAAATTCTGTTTTTGAATGTGATCAAGGCTGCTCATACCTTAAAAAAGGAGTTATGTACCTCATTCAGATATCTCAGAAAAATTTGTTAGGTATGCATCTATCTCTTAAGACACCTAAATATATTTGTAAATCTTTTCCTAGATGTCTAAATTGTTTTTTTACAAGGAAATTATTGATTTAACAAAGGATATAGGGGAAATTCACATAGAACTTCACTCCACTGGCTAAAAAGCTGAATAGCAATAATAGACAAACACTAAAACATGTGTGTTACTACCTGTATTGTTGCAGATGTTCCTTTAAAAAATTCATGCAAAAGATTTTGGGAGGAAAAACAAGTGGTGTGTTCAAGTATATGCTGATAGGAAACCAGGGACAAGTAGTTTTATCTTGAAGACAAAAACTGTCTTCAAACAGAACAGACACTAGGAACTCAGCCAATGCCTAGGCAGCCTAATGAATTTCATTTCAAAGTTACAGTTGAACAGCCACAATGGCTTATTATTTTCAAAATGCAACCTACATGCCTTAAATAGATGTCACATCTAGGTGAGACAGCCCGTGCTGGAGTGAGACCATGAGGAACTGAACAGACCCAGCACAGAGCAGTTCTCCCAACAGGGACAAACACATCTTCCATTTGTAACCCAGGAAAAGCTGGAGGATGTAGTTTTTGCAAAAGGGAACAAGCTCTTATCTTCAAAATGATGGCTGAAAGTGTGGCCTGTGTAGGGCATTGCCTTTTCACATATGGTAAGGGCAGTAGGAAGAACTTTACAAAAAGGCACAATAAATTAGTTTAAAATACAGGTTACATTGCCACATTGTTCACAAACTGGACAAAGGACAGAGCTGAGAAGCTTGGGCCTCTCCAGAGTGTCACATGCATGGCACAAGGACCCTTGTGCCACCTCTTCTCCTAACCCACTTACTGGTATCATTCAGGCCTTCATACCTTATTGATATTGAAATTATTTTTTGTGAACTTGACCATCACTGGGGAAAAAAAAATCTAATTTACGGAATTGCTAATACTAACCTCAATCCAGTGTTAGGCAAAACCAAACTGAAGCAATTTTTACTTGCGCTGTGATATGCTTCCTGAAATTATGCTATCTTTGTCTCTTCTGGAGAAAATTATTACATTAAAAAGAATCTATTTGAAAAAGAAAAAACATTCATTCTTTCACTGGCTCTGAAATTTGACTCAAGAGGACACTTTTTGGCAGAAAGCATGTTTCTGTGAAGGATACATAAATGTGACCATTTAGTAGGTCAGCATTTGTTGGATGCTAGAAATGCACAGGACATCTCCTTTATGCATATTCTCACTGACACCAGGAGTGATGTCTTTGAACATACTGCTTGGAAATGGTGATTGGTGCTAAGGTCTTCGGCTCATGTTGGCTGTCACAGATGTAGGCATCCTCCCTGACTCCTGCCAGCCACATACGTAAACAGAGGCAAAAGAAAAAACGTAACCAGCAAGAAGTTATAAAAAGAGTCAAGGAAAAGCAAACACTCAAAACAAAAGATGGCCTCTATGTAATGTCCCAAAGGTCACTGCTGTTAGCACAACGGAGGAAAGAAATCCCAGAGTTAATTTGTTTTTTTAATCTTTGGCCCTCACTACAAATTGATTCTAGACACATCCGTTCCTTGAACTGTGAAAAAATCTATTTTGAGTGTTTTAGAAGCCATTATTAAGCTACTGTTAAACACAGCACATCAAGGTATTCCTAATTTCTTTTCTTTGACAGTACTACAGAGTTCCTGCTGTTCAGAAAATAAATGTCCTGTGATTTTTTTTTATTGCTTCTTGGGCTAAGGACAAGCATTGCAGTTTCTTCTTTAATAGAGCCCAAATGTTACACTGATATATAATTACTTTATTCATGCTAAATGATCATTTTAAGCTCTGTTAAATGCGTTAAAATGCTCCAGGCATTATTTGTAGTTTGTGTGGAGGAAGCAGGTTGCCTTCTGTTTCAGTATGATGCAGACAGAGATAGCAGGTGGTGGTTGTGGGGTTGCAGCCAGCAATGGGTACTTGGTGTGATGCGGCTGAAGCCCTGTTCTCACTTCAGTAACAGATCTCAAACACACTGGCATTGAACTTAGGGATCTGTCTAAAGGTTTTGGAGACAAGAAGCAGAACAAGTAACAGAAGTCCAGGGCAATATTTTGAGTCTTCACATAAACATAACTAGCCTGCTGCTGTATCTGACCGCAACCATTTAGACCCAGTTCAGGTATTTCTGCCCAGCTCCGTGTCATGCCATGTGGGTGACTCAAGCTACCCCTGAAGCAAAGCTTCAGGATATGAGCGTCACCTAACTAGGATGACGAAAACTCTGGGTTACAGGCAGGGCTGAGGTGTCTCAGACGCTGGCAGTGCCGGGAAACAACCTCTGCTTCTCTTCATCAGCCAGGAGGCCTCAGCCTGCAGAGGCTGATGGACATGTAGTTTCCTTCTCTTTAATTAAAGATGTTTTAAGAGACTGTGGTAGTTGAATTTATACTTATGCAATAACTAGATTTAATTTATACAAAGAGCCTCTCTGTCAGGAAAAATCTAGCAGATAAAATAGCAACCAGAGGGCTTTTGACTGCAAGATGTAGTGAGTCTGGATTAGAGTCTACAAACCAGAAATCATTGGGAACTTCTTTTTCTTGTTTTGGAAAATATCCTTAGGAATCAGACAGGTTGTTGTGAAGACACGGAGATGGAGTCTGTCGGAAAATGATGAGAGTCCCAAGATCTCTCCAGGTCTGTCTAGAGAAAAGGGCTTGCAAGTTCTTCTTTTTAGAGCAAAAGGTAGACAGAAAGAGGAGAAGGAGCACAGTGCTGGAAACTGCACCCAAACTATGGAGCTTTTTCCAGAGACACCTCACTCAGTGAGCCATGTCTGAGCCAGGGAAGAGAAGAGACAGACTGCTGCATGCTTCATCTGTCAGGAGCCAGCCAATATCCTGGGAATAAGACTGGGAAGTCTTCAAGCAGCCAACAGTATCTCTCCAGGGCTTAGCCAGATAAACCAAGCAAGCAGAGGCTGGCCCTGCTCCAATAATTAGGTGTTACAGAGAATAGTTGCAACATTGTGCCTGTAGTTTCCCACCCCTCTCCCATCCCACATTTATTGGGCCCAGCTCAGACCTGGTGTCTGACAAAGTCCATCCTGGCCAGATCTCCTCTGTCCACTGTATGAAATCAGGCCAGCTTTCAAATCCCTATGCAGGCAATAAATGTGAAAGCAGTCACTGATGGTATTATGACAATTCTCCTTTTCTAATGAAGGAAGGAAGGAAAAAAATTCAGAATGATACCTGTGCTTGGGTACCAGAGGGTATCAGCCAGAAAGCAGCCTGTTTCCAAGTGCTGGAATGCAGCCTTCTGAAACCTAATGCACAGCAAATGGCATCACCATGTGAAACTCCAGCAGATAGCTCTTTGATGCATGCTTTGAACTTTCATTTGCTGTTGTCACCACTAAGAGAAAAATAAAGTCAGTTAAAGCTATTTTCTTGGCTTCCTTCCAGCTATGTTAACCTTTATGTTGAGTCACATATTGTTAATGTTTCTTTAACCAGAATGGCACCAAAGTAACCTTCTGTTCCCTGCTGCCACAGCAGAGTGCTTTCAAAGGCCAGATTTAAACCGTCTGTTCCCAGGATAATTATCTGAGGATGGTTTCAATGGCAGTGTCGGGGCAGGGAGTTGATGCTGCGCTCCACGAAACTGTCAGTGAGATTCCCGTTCCCCATTTCTGAGCAGAGTCAGGCCTGATCCTATGTCAGAGCTCAGTGCTTAGAAAGTACCACCAGCCCCATGCAGTTTCTTGGCATATGTTCTTGTTGTGCAGACTGACTTCAGCTGTTTGACATTCAGGTTGTGTTTTGTAGCATTTATCCAAACCCAAGCACATTTACATTTACCCATCCAGCTATTTACCCACTGAGAACACTGCCTTTGAGCCTACTGTATTTACCAAAATCCAAAATAACCCTGCTTCTAGCACAAGCTGATAAATGATCAAGGCTGATTTAAGAAAACAGCCTTAAATCTGTTTCTACTGCAAACCAAAGCACACAACAACATCAACAAATGTAGCAAAATAAAGAAATCCCAAAGGGAAGAACTGCAACAAATGGTACTGATTTCTCCAGTGGGGAGCTCTTTACTCTGATACCCAACATGATGTGTTCCTGGAAGGTGCTGTTTTGTGGTAATGTAAGATACCCAGAGTGTACGAGGTCAACCTGAAAAACAATACACTCCCCCCCACCCCCACCCCCAACCTGAAAGTAAATTTACTCTTTTGAAAAAAGAAGCCTTTTGTACAACCCCAACTGTTTCTGTAGTTTCCATCAATATTCTTGATTCTCTTTAGCTTCCATATAGATCTACATGTCTACACAAATACCTTTGCAACAAAATTGAAACCATAATCACAGTATTTTTTGGAAATGGAATTGAAGTTTGTGCAAAAATATTCATAATCACATGTGAAGAAAAAAACAAATGCATTATGGTATTAAGACAGAAACAAATGGACTCACATTGCTCAACTTAATCACAAAAGAAGTCGAAGAATTAATCTAGATCGCGTGTAAAATCCATTTGAGTCATGAGACTCCTAATGACTTCAGTGGGCATGACTCACACCTCAAAAAGAAGGGATTTTTGAAAATACCTAGGTGACACCAGAGTAATGCGTTCTATACTTGCTTTCAGCAAAGTGGAAGCATTTGAGCTCTGCTAGTGCAGAGAGATGTACTCTACTACACCATAAATATGAACATCACTTCTTGAACACCTACGTTTCCTTCAGAGATGCATCAGATGGGAGATGCTGGGCGTCTTGCAGGCTGCAGTAGGGCAACTGTTGGCTGGTAGCCTCGTGAGCATTTCAGCTGTCCACAAAGTCCCCCACCTGGTGCCAGCACACAGGGAGGCAGTAGCCCAATGGCAGGTATCCCAATCTGCTGCTTGTCATGGTGTGGGTCTGAAACAAGAACTACAAATGAATAGTCATGATCTTTTTCAATTGCAAAGAGATATTTAGAGACTGGGGATCAATAGCACCCTGTATTTACAAAGTGAAGAAAAATTATTCCTGTTGTACCTGGAGTGTGCAGGATGTGCTTCTTTTTGGTGCTCATCTGAAATGGTTGCTTTAGTGCCAAGGAATAATGACCCTCAAAACGCACAGCTCTGAGTCAATCTTAGGTTAAGCTCCACATTAAATTCTTGTTACAGAATGAGGCATAGTATCTGTGTGGCTTAATATAAGCTGGTTTTAGATACCAAATATTTCTTTCTCTCTGTCTTCTATTTTTTTTTTAAAAATAGATTTCTTTTTGAGGAAAGGCGGCAGGGCCTGACTACCATGTGCTGAGGAGCAAACCCTGCTCATTGCCATAGAAGGAAGGAGATGGAAAAAAAAGCAAAAATAGGAGACAGAAAAGCAGCATAAAAGAGGAGTAGGAAACAAAAAACCCAAAGGAGTAATGGAAAAAGGGATTGGCCAGCACCCCACATTCCCTTATCTTTGCAACAAGAAGTTCATAAACACATGTACGCACTTTACAAGAACAAGGAGAGATCTGAAATAGAGATGCGGTAAACAGTAAAAACAACGTCCCACTCATGATGTTCTCGGGGACAGATGACGTAAGAGCACTTTCCAGTGACTTCAGGGGCATTTGCTTGCACACAGCTGATGTGGACTCAGGGCCCCTCGGAGTCCAAAAACAAGAAACGTGGCAGGCAGAAAGGAAAGTGTCAGCCGTAGCTTCTCCAATTATGCAGCAAAAATGTCTATCTGAAACCATGCCAGGCTCCCTAGAAACCCTCCCCCTTGCTCCCTCCCCCCTCCCATTCCTGCAATAGCCCACAGCATCACCCACACCCCCTCTGGCTGCCTTGGGGGCAGGCGCCCCCAGAAACAGGCCTGCCTCCAAAACAGCTGCTTTTGGTATGCACTGCAGGTCTTTTAAAGGGAAATGTTGTAATGCAGATGCCACAGGAAAGGAATAATCTGAGACCTGACCAGTCTTTCAGGCATGATCTTATGAAGGGGACAGACCTTATTTCTGTTGGGATACTGGGACTGGTACCAGCTCTTCCTCCTCTCCACTGCTCCTGGCCAAAAGCAAAGGCCACGTCAATACAGTGCTGCTCATTAAACTGCTCCTCACTTCAGTTCCCTTTTTGAAAGCTTAGCTCATCTGTTTTGCTCGCTTACCAAATTAAAGGGTAAAACAAATGCAACTGAAGGAAAAGTCAGTGCTAATGCGCCTCCTGTGCTAGCTACCCATGTCTTGACTGATTATGTTATCACTTCCAGGGTGATGAAAGCCCCCTGCTGTGGCTGGTGGTTTTGTCTTCAGTGGACAGAGGGGAAGAACAATATTGCTGTAAGAACGGGATCAGTTACACCACTCCTGCATCTTCTACAAAAAAATGTAAAATGTAAACAATTTTATTTCTTTCTTCTTTGTTTGTTTAAAATAATGGTGAACAATGCTTTTTCTTTCTCTTATTATTTCTCTTTTTCTTTTTCTTTTTCTTTTTTTCTTTTTCTTTTTCTTTTTCTTTTTCTTTTTCTTTTTCTTTTTCTTTTTCTTTTTCTTTTTCTTTTTCTTTTTCTTTTTCTTTTTCTTTTTCTTTTTCTTTTTCTTTTTCTTTTTCTTTTTCTTTTTCTTTTTCTTTTTCTTTTTCTTTTTCTTTTTCTTCCTTTTCCTTTTCCTTTTCCTTTTCCTTTTCCTTTTCCTTTTCCTTTTCCTTTTCCTTTTCCTTTTCCTTTTCCTTTTCCTTTTCCTTTTCCTTTTCCTTTTCCTTTTCCTTTTCCTTTTCCTTTTCCTTTTCCTTTTCCTTTTCTTTTTTTCTTTTCTTTTTAAAATTTTTTATTTTTAATTTTTATTTTTTATTTTTATTTTTTTCCTTTTCCTTTTTTAAAATTAGGCTAATATTCCTGTCCTGGGCCCCTTGTGCAGGAGCAGGAGCACCCTGCACACAGATTAATCTGCCCAGCTTCAAGAAGTTATAGAGGAGCCCCAGAAGCAGTCTTCATTCAGAAGAAAGGTTCATACTGCTCCATAGTTCTGCCCAGGGCAGGAGTAAGGGTCCAGTTATGGATCAACTCGTGATGCTCAGCAGCCAGAAGATGCTGGATTGACATGTGTGAGAGGGCAGAGAATGAGGTGGACTCCTTGATAATCTATTCAGCGTGCAAAAAATCCCCTTTGCTACAGACTCATTGCTCTAAGGGAAGCCCAGCTCATTTATTCATCTTACTCTTTGCCTGCACATGTGCTATTTCACATGCAGGACCAGAGTGTGTTTATATGCTTACCTCTTAAGACAAGATTCAACCTTGAAAACCAGAGTCAGTACTGGAGATGTCTTGATCTTTTCAGGAGCCTCTCACAGAGGGCAGATGCTTTGATGCTTCCAGTAACACTCTCACTCCTTACAGGTTTCTGAAGGATCTTGTTTGTGCTTAGTGAGTCTTTCAGTGATAAATGACTCATATTGTTCTGAACTGAAAGTAACTGGCCTTTCCTGTGCGCAGCTCCTGAAAAAGTGCCAAAGAACTTCACTGCTCCATTTTACATAGCTTGACTATATTTAGTATGTGCTATACCACAAACTGTAATACAGCCTGTGAATCTTGCCTTTTGTTCAGGAGATGCAGTGATTGCAAGCTATCGTCTCAATCAGGGGCACATTGACATGCTTTCATATCTCCTGGTTGTCCAGCTTCATCTCTTTCTTCCTAAACATTCAGCACTGTGTCCTGCGTAAGAGCAAGGTCACTGGTTCATGCACTGTGTGGCAATACAAGAGAAAACTCTAGTAAGACTTTTTCTTAAAAGACATATTTCATATAATAAGCACTTTGGCAGACTTCTTCCCCACACTTTTCTCCTTTATTCAGAGGAGATAAGTGAGCGGTTAAAATGTGAATTAGTTTCTTCCTTGAACTGGGTGAGTTTTTGAGGGTAATCACTACGTGCTGGTTTACCACTTGCTGTTTTGTGGTCTTTCATATTAAAGAGATTTCATTTTTGAAAGATGAAGCAAAAAATGTGCTTGAAAAAATGAAAATTGGAGGATTTTTCACCAGCATGCTTTTATTTTCAATTACAGTATATTTATTGGTGAAAATTGAAGCATTCTGTGGGAATGTGTTCAGACTCCGATGGAACACCGATGGAAAGCAGGCAGTCTTTCTGTTTATTTAAACATCTGAACTTGACTTATTTCTTGTTGTATTTTGGAAATCTTGGTGTGGTCATGCTGCTTCTAAGCACTGCCAGGTTGTCTTGTCTTTAGCTGGGTTGTTCGAGAGCCCAGTGATCCCAAGTTCACAACTTAGCATTTCAGCAGTTATGTGGACCTGGTCTAGGAATTTGCAAGCTCTTGTGCTTCAGTCTTTAGAAGCTTTGAACCTTTTAAAAGTATGAAAATGAAATATAATTGTGATTTCTGGAATCGGGGAATTTTCAAATGGCAGTTCAGTGGAGATACTTTGCATGACCTTGAGTAGGACTGTTGCTGTGGGAGTCTGAACTGTCCTTCCATGCTGGAAAGCCAAGTTCCAGCTTGATTAAAATCTCATACTACTTCGCAGATTCCCAGATCAAGCAATAAAGGCCCATGGGTTACAATTCACATTTTTCAAAGCTGGTCTCTGAGTCTGTTTTTTAACTGCTCCTTTAAGAAGATCAGATTTTCAGAGAACAGTTGAAGGCTTAGGAGAATCTCTTCTATCTATAGCAGCTTTGAACTGGTATATTCAATTAAAATGGCAAACTGAGGCACCTGACTTTAAAAAGTGTGATCTTATGTAATTTTTTAAGGTCATATATTAAGTATGAGCAAGAGTAGTCCTGGAAGGGTGGACCATATGGTGCAATAATTTGTGATCTGCCTTGCTGGTTTTTGTAGAAAGGTGGAAAGCTAGTAAAGTGCTTACCTCAGCACACTTTAGGGCATTTTACAGTTTTACTGTTTGTACCTGGAATTTATGCAAGACATTCCCAGAAACACATTCACAGAAACAGATTCCCAATGTGGCATATTTGGAAAACGCCTTGAAAATAATTACTGTGACAATTTTAGGAGCTCTGCTAAGAAACTTAGGAGCATATTTCAGTGGCTGGCACTGTCTTCTGGTATATTGGAAGTTCAAAACCTCAAAATTATGCTCACAGCAGGAAGCTGATCTCTACCAGTTGCTCCCAGCATCTCTCTCTGAAGCATGACCATTAAAAGGGCTGCGGCAATTTCAGCACATCTGCGCTTACGATTTTAACACCAAAATCTCTCTATTCTAATTTTATCTTTAGTATCTGAAGAAATGTGCAAATAGAAGCAGATGTCTTTTGAGAAAAAATATTAACAGAAACTTAGGAACCAGTCCAGATTCTTCAGGAATCCATATTTTCTCTGTTGAGTTTGGAAGAGTCCTGCTTTTTGCGCAATTCTGTTAAAGGGAAATCGCTATTGCTTTGACTAAGAAAATGTTAACGTATCTGGAGCCAATGCAAAAATGATGCTGCAGTCAGGAGACACATGTTCCTCTTTTAGAAAATGAGGTCTTGTCAGTCTCTGGGAGAAGGTGGTGGCAGCTCGCTGTCGCTCGGGAGAGGGACAGCTTTGACCTGCCCAGCAGCCACTCTTCTGGGTGACTGGTTTGGGATCAAGCCATGTTCATTCCTTGGCTGGTAGGAGAGCCTGCATGATGCATGAAACTACTGAGGATGGAGAAGATAAAATGGAAAAAGCAAGGCCATTTAAAAGAGCCTACAAATAAAAGTGTTCCTGTAATCATCCAATAACTGTAAAGTGTCAGAAATTCCAAAAGTTGAGAGAAAGGCATTAAAGATGGCACTGCTCAATGAAGAATGACATATGCTTTCCAAAATATTTTTTGCTTTCTTGGTGTGTATGGAGCTGGGCATACATAATTTCTCTCACTCCATCTTGCCTCTTTCTTAATTTCCTGACTGCATGTAAAAAACATTAAAAAGTTATGAATTAATGGAAATTACAGGAGGATGAATTAATGGAAAAGCTCTCTCTGTGGACTTCTATAACCATACAGAACCATGCCGTCTTAGCGAGACGTGAGTTATTCTGATTTACAATCTTCATCTTACTAATCAGAATGAGTCATTTAAATACAAGTGTTTGCAAATTAACATTGAGCCTCTCTGTACACGGGGCAGCAACTCACAAGGGAAACTCAGTATTTCAAACAAGCCTGTAACCAGTGAGAAAATGGAAAGGGAGGAACTCTACAGGATAAAGATTTACTGTTAAATTGCTAAGTTAGTGCATTTGTATGACTAAATTTGAAGATAGAAATATTAATTTATTTTTAACTATGCAGGTAGACAGTTCTTTCTGTGTATGTATTACCAGCTTCGTTTTTCTTTCCTTGTTTCAATTTCACACATAAAGAGCTTTGTGCAAAAGCCTAGTGATCTTTCTAGCCTTCTTTATTCACAATGATGGGGTGCTTTGAGAGATTAAATAAAATTCCTTTTTTTGTGCTAATCATAATGAAAGGCAGATGTTTGGTGTTCTCCATTTTTATCAGTGGCTGCATTTCAGAAAGTTAGATCCACCAGCAGAGCTGTTAAAAGTATAACTGTATTCCCAAGGGTAGCCACTTCCAAGTGCATTTAGTCTGAAACAATGTTTGTTTCCATTATTTGCTCACAAGAAAGCACACAGTCAAAAGGCTGCTCATATTTGTGTTGTATGATCATTTGACCTTTCCCTCCTTGTGCTTAACTCAAGTATCATTTTTAAATTAAAAACATTTTTGCCCCATGTTACTAATTCCAGATGCTGTGAATAAAACAATAACATGTCAGCCCACCATGTTGCCATGCATTTACCGTAAGATTTTCATTAGCAATGCCCTCCTAGATAACTAAATTATCAAGGGTTACTGAACACCTCAAAAATAGCAAGCTCTCTATTTATGGTCCTGAGAACAGAATATTCAGCTTTAATTGACCTCAATGAAAGTGGTTAAGTGCTTAGCTTAAAGTCAAGTTAAAAGACAGTTAGACACCTGATGCTATTCCTGTAAAGCTGATGAGTATTTTGCAACTGTCAGGAAGAGGAATAGGACCAGATTGATCTGGTAAAGGACTTTCCTTTATAAAATTATGTTTAATAGCAATTTGTTTTGTAAGAGGAAGGACTCGCACTCAGACATATTCCTGCACATCAGTTGTGTCACGGCCATATCCATGTGTGCGCTCCTTGTCTGTGGCAATGCACAGGAATTTATATGAACTTGGTGTTTTTTTCACTGAGGCTGAGCTAATTTGAATTACTTCACCTCTGTGTGGGGCAGGGAACATCCACACGCACATTTACCCCAGCTCAGGCAGCAAATGATAGCTTGCTAAAGCACAACAGTGAAATCTGATTGTTGATGGTCATGTTTCTATGCACAGCCACAACTGGATCAAAGCTTGCCTCCACTCTAAGATTTTAATTCTGAATCAGACCACTGGAAAGAGAAGAAAATGTTTGGCACAGGAACCTGACCAGACCTGAATGATAAAACACCTTATAACCAGGCTACAGTGATGGCTTTGGTCTGGGCTGCAGTGTCCTTATATATAATAATTTCCTTTTCTCGTGTAGTATTTTACTTATGTATCAAAAAAGGCACTTTTTGCTTGAAAGAGTACTTATCTGACATGTCAAAGCTCTGTCCAAGGCCTGATAAGCCCATGACAGCAGTTAAGGCTGTCAGCTTAACCTACGGCTGATGACGCACAAGAAAACAAAACTGTGTTAACATCAAGATATTCCTGATCTTCCGACAGTGTTTCTGTGTGGAGGCAGGTTGAGTGGGGGCATACGAGTGCCTTGTACTCCCAGAGCACTCTCCTTCCCTGGGCTTGCTGCCGGTGTGCACTAGGCAAGGGGGTCCCCAGCTCCCTGTCTGCTGGTGTGGGGTTTCTGCAGAGTCCTGGGAGTATGAAGGCACCGTGCTGCCACTGCTGCTCCTCTGGACACTGCACCATCACTGGGAACAGCACCGTGAGTGGCACTGCCAGAAAAGCACGGTCACTGCAGTCTGTGATAAATGTGAATCTCACGCTCCCAACACAAAACGTGCAATTTTTAGAGCCACAAGTGGGACAGAAGTGCTACTTTGCATATAAGCATTTAAGAGGCTTTCAGGTCATAGGATTATATGCAAGGTTACAGCATTGTTAGAGAAGACAGCAGCTGATCAATCTCATAACAAATCTGTTATAGATAAAACACAAAACAAATTAAAGTGACTTGTTATGTAAACCTGGGATTTTTCATGCTTGTTGTTGGCCTGCTGTTACCTAGCTACTGCCTAGTGCAAGAAACATTCACAGGTGAGTGTGATTTCATCCAGCACCTTAATTCACTATGCTGAATAATAATCTATAATATATAATAATATGTATTTTATATATATAATATTATGTATTATATGCTATATATTTATATAAATATTATATATATATATACATAAAAATATCACTCTTCAATTAGATTCTGGGAAGTTGGTGTTGTAATTGAAAGTTCATGGTGTTTTCTTATCACCCTCACCTAGATACGTATGGTCCAACCCAAACATGTACGCTGCTTTAGTGAGTTACTTGTCTCAAAAAGAAATCCTTCCTTAGCATGCATCTGATTGTGCTATCTTTCTGCTTACATCTACCAAATAAAAGATTATGCAGCCTTGCTCTGGAAAGTGAGCCATACATTGTTGCTTGATGTCCTTCTTTCCTGTTGCAGTGGCTAGGGGTAGGCAGCTATGTCACATACACAGCAGGAACTGTGAGTTCACTGATGTTTATGTAATCAATAGCTTCATTTGGCCGTTGCTTAGGATTTGTTTTCTCTGTACTTCCTTTATCTTTTGTATTTCCTTGCACTTGTGGTATTGTTAATCTTGCCAATATTAGGAATGGGTGGTACTGGAAAGGTTGGAAGTGAAAAAGTAAATAGTCTACAGAAAGATAAATACCGCTGAAGGCATGTAGAAATCTTCAGCTAATTTTCAGATATCCAAAATGCAAATCAACATAAATCCATAGGAATTTTCCAGCATGAGATGAAACAAAAAGTAGGAAGGACTCATGATGTGCTTTTTATAGTAACAAGAAATTTGTTCTACATATTTTATTACTATCTTAAACACGTTGGCCAAGTTTACTACACTATATGCTATTAGATGTAGACTTTCTTTAGATTATTTTTCCTCTCTCCCTTTTTTCTTCCTCATTTCACAACCTCTTTAAATTTAAGACTCTGGTTTCTCTGAGTTCAGCCAAGTCAGAAAAATTTAGTGCAGCTTTTCATCTGTCACTGGTAGACAAAACACCCTAAAATATATATTACACAGTGGAGCTGTGTAAAATGATCTCATATGCATGACATTAGCATTCTTGTATTTTTCATTAAAATTCTGTTTGCTAAGAATTAGATCACTTCAATTTGGTTACTGGACCAAATTTTAGGGAAAAAAAAAATCTGAATCCAAATTGAATGGAATTTGTAACTTTGCAGAATTCTCACTTTGAAAGGCATCCTGCAAAATGTGTGGGGCTTCCACAGAGACAGAAACCTAAGAATACTCTCTGTGATCTGCACAAAATGTTTCTGTAAGACAGAAAGTGAGAGGCAGTGCACTGTCAGGCACTTGAGAAGTGTTAGAATGGCTTGGTAATGCAAGCCCCAGAGTGCCTTAATACAGTTATAAAGTGGATCTGTGTAGCTATAAAAAGAATAAGTAAAAAGCATAAAACCTCTTTGAACAATTTCCAAGTCTGCATCACAATGAGCTTATGTCATTCCCTGTAATTACAAAGCCATAATCAAAGAGTAATGATTCACCACTAGGCCATCAGACTTCTTAAGTTCACAGGGCAGTTAGCAAGCGAAAAAAGGATAAAGGAATTTAGGAATTGCCCCACAAGAAAAAAATATTCTCCTTTTCTAGTGTTTTGGGTCATGGAGTGTGTAGTGCATGATACTTCAAAAGTCTCACAGTACAGATTTATACTTAAGGTTAAAAAAAGTATAATTCTAAGCAATTTTATTCTGACTCAGGAAGTTTTATAGCTGAGTAAAACAGTAGTCATTCTCATTTTTCAAAATGAATGTTACTTGCTTCAGCATAAAATGTCTTTGTTTCCAGAAAACATCGCACATTTGAGAACAGCTGGTTAGTACTGTGTTGCATGAAACCTTGTGATGTGTTCTGTTCAGCTTTTACTGCATCGTTGGTATACCGTCTCTTAATCTTCTCATTCCTTTTAGAATAAATACTGTCCCTGAAAAATCTCCGTGCTGTATATATCTTGTTATCTCTCAGGCCTTTCTCAAGACTTCCTGAGGCTTTTTTTCCCTTGAGATGAACTCTTCCCACTTATTTCCAGTCCATGACTACTCCCACTCCACTCATGCAGTCTGTTTGATATATTTGAGGCACATACTTGTTCCTGACACTGCATTGTTCAAATCCTCTCACTGCCTGTTTAATTTAATTGCAAGTAAGTCCTGTAATGCATGGAATATAATTTTCACTAGTTTCACAGAAGTCATACAGAGTTTGAAGTCCAGATAGAGATATTTAGTGCTAAAATTCTTCTTTAGACACCTTAATCACAACTGGTTCAAGCTTTGAACTTAATTGAAACTGATACCAGTGCAAAGATATCCATAGAAATAAAAACGTCTGAACATATTTGAATGAAATTTGGCTGCAAAATGACAGTGTTTAGCAAATACTAGTTGTTCACTGAAGTGATTTAGCTAGAAGTGAATTCTGGTTCCCCACATGCTGGACCCTCCAGTGCAGCTGCTGGCTGAGCTGCACAATCTCGGGAGACCACTGGGGGAAGACGTGACTTCCCTGGGAGTGCCTCTTTGGGTTCGCTGGGAGTTGCATGTAATGCAGCATTTCACGCTGTTGTTTGATTCCTTCTTGTGTATCCAGCAAAATTCAGAGCCATGACAATTTAATGAAAACACTGACAAGTCTGTTTTACACAATTTGGCCAGTGCTGGCCTTTGAAACACTTCCATGTGTCAACAGCAAGAGAGTGTGGAGAGAGAGAACATTTGTTAGGCTTGCACAAGAGCACTGATGCTAACAAAGAGCGGGGGAATGAACTGAGAGGCATTTGAAGAGGCAGCAATACAAAAAGGATTTGTTATATTACAGATCACCAATTCCCACCCTGATTTACATGTCATTTATACCATTTGCCACTTTTAATTATCTCCTAACAGGAAAGAGAAGTACTTGTTAGTAAGAGTGCTAATTCTTCAGGCTGTAGGTAACTGAGCCTTCACCAGTACCCTGCACTAACATCCCTTTTCTCATGCATCAGTTCTCTGTGACACTATCTGCAGGTTAGCAATCTGTGTGTTTGGGGGATTTTCCTGCCGCCATTTACAGCACAGAATTTGCCTAATGGAGGTATATCTTGGCGTAAAGAGAAGTGTCTAGGTTATACCTTTTCTTCAAAAGAAGCATTTGCTAGAATAAGTCCTCCACCAACACCCTGCAAAAGTGAAACAGCTCCTTGTCCCCACGAGTAGGTTTTGTCACCATGTAACTACTGAGTGTGTTAAGAACAGGACTAACATTGATTCGTATTGTTCAAAATACACTGTTAATAGTTCCAAGTGGATTTATCCAACACATAGAGAAGACAGAAATGAACAAAATTGTTGGCTAATTGAAAATAGTATGATCCATTATTAACTTTCATTGGCTTTCTAAGGGGGCATTTCCTTCCACTAAATGCTCCCAGCTAAATGAGATTTCATGAATTTTGTCTGTGCTGACAAACATTAGTAAGTTTTTTAAAAATCCATATTTATTTGAAAAAAATAACACAGGTGGGTAAAGGAATGAAGTCCTCTGTCTGGAAGAGAACACATTTTGGCCCTGATTTTGCTGTCAAGGAAGTCAGCAAGAGTAGGATCAAACCATGAAGGACTTAATTAATGAAATGTGTTCCTTACAAGAGGTTTCAAAAGTCTTTCCAAAGTAGGAAAATCGTTGCAGTAATGGCTGCTGATAATTAGTATAAAAATGTGTTCTCTTTTGCCAAATGTCACATTTACTTCTATATGGTAACATCATTGCTCTGCTTCACAACGTGATTTATCACGACATGATCTATTTTTCTGTAATGTGACTTCTACCGTTATGAGGAAGTCCTGAGCTATGAGTCTTCTTTCAGGGAACTAGACATCTTATATTATCAGTCACTTATCTAGAAGAATTTTCAAGACCCTTCTTCCTCTTTAGTTAATGCTACTGATCCATGACTGGTTTCATGGCCCCCAGACTGAGAATCCATTATCTGTTCCTTTAGTGTTTCTAATGGTGTTATTCTCCTCAAAGAAGCCAATGGACACAATTCTTACATTTTTCAGTCTCATGATCCGTTAACAAAAATGATAGCTGGCCATTGTAATTTTATTTTTCCTCTGAGAGAGGCCATCATGCCAGGAACCAGGGCTGATGTCACTGTAAACCTTTCTGGGTGGGCGGTCATCTTTTTTTCTGCTTAATGCAGTGTCTGGCATGTGGGAGTCCCTGTTGGTGGCTACGGCTCTTAAGTGCTGTCATTACACCAAGTCTAAATAATGATGGAAGCTGTAAGCAAAGGTAATGCATTTTGGTAGGAAAGGTGGGGATGCTGCTGATATGGAGGCAAATTAATGTGATATGAGTGGCCCCAGAATGGGGATGGGACTTAAGGAAGAAACACATCCTTATCTGCTAACCAGTCCTCTCTGACTGGGGGCACTGGAAGGAAGTTGGCATCATGCAGCAGCTGGGACTGTGGCTCCACATGCCTCAGGAGGAAGAAGTGAAATACAAGGCACAAGGGATCAAAGTACCTCTGGTGTAGCTGTAGCTGTGCTGAAATTATACACTCAGAAGCATATGTAGCCACCCACATATAAGCAGATTTCTGGCATTTTTATAGCGGAATTTGTAAATAAGAGGGGTGAAAGTAATTTACTTATTTATGTATTATGTCTGTGGACATAAGAAAATATGGTCCATATGTGTGAAACACTGATCATTCCCAAAAATTTCCCAGTTGCCTTAAGAAAGGGAATGCTACTGCCTCAGTACTTCTAGTGTTAATAGCAGCAATATCTTCTAACCAACATGACAACCATGAGCAGAAGATGAAAGGAAAATACATTAAGAAATCAAGAGTTGACTGCAGGAGGTAGAATAATGAGTCAACCATATGGGAAATTAAGGTCATGAAATGCTTGCCTGCATCTTACTCAGGGAGTTGCCTGGAAGGTTAGCAGTGAAACCTGAAACTATATGAAACTGGCTTGGCTTTATACTGCATTACAACTCTGAAAATCACAGCAGATTTCTCAGAACAGGCCACAAATGGCCTGCAGGAAAGCTGTGTGGTGCCGTGACTGTTTCAGCGAGCAGAGACCAGAGCTGTAGGTCCAACGACTCAATGCAAGCATAGTGTGGCTCTCCTCGCTGGTGGCTGGCCACTGTACAGCTGCATTTGCAGAGCCTGAGCTGGGAGGCCCTGCTGATAGACCACGGTGCTGTGTGCTCATATCCAAAGAAGTCATGAAACAGGAGCCTGCAACTAGACAAAAATAGAGAGTAATGAAATACTTGCATAAGTTTGGATGTGAGGCAATAAGACAACCTCAATAGTTTTTTTGTTCATTGGGTCCTACACCAGCATCTTCCAGTAACCTGCATCTGCTGGCTTCCAGTTTCTGGCATGGCTTTTTGGCAAACTCAGTTTCCGTTTCACTCATGAGGGATGTTTGCTTTCTGCTGAGACCAGAAGACTCTACCTTTGATGGGATATTGAAAATTGAAATAAAATAACCCCTTCCTCTTCCATGGTCAGAACAATCCTTAAAACTTTCCCTTTTCATCTTCCTAGCATGTCTCTTTGAGACCCAAGTCTGTTGCCTTTTTCAAAAGCCCATATCAGAACTGAGCAAACTCTGGAAAGATGCAGAAGGTAGGGTTCATTTTTCATATGCTGGACATTTCCAGCGAAGATGTCTACCTCTAAAGCTGTTGTTTAGACTGTACTCGGGGGAAACCAGCCACTTCCTGGGAACAATTAATTTCATCCTAAAATAGTTAATCTGAAATATGTCAAGTGAATCATGGCCTGGAAGCACCTATTTCTCTCAGTTGACTACAGAAAGTTACTCTCTCTCCAACCCAAGAGATGTTTGCAAATGTAACCCACCTGCTCTCACTCTCTCTGGATGCATCTGTACTAGAAGTGTAGAGAAACCTAACCTGTCTCCATGCAAGCTACCTTTGATTTGAAATAGCATAGATATTATCTTGGAACTCTGTGTCTTGTCTTTGATGGCTTGCTAATCTTCACCTCCTCCTCCCCTCCCCCCAAAATTTATTAGGTTGGGCACAGAAGTGCACAAATTGGCTTTGTTGCAGGTGTACATAAACTGGGCCTTTGTACTACTCTGAGAAGCTTTACTAGCACAGGTTGGCAGTAGCTTGAGATATCTCTGCCTAGCACTTCACCTGTAAGACATAGAGCTAAATAACCTCTTCCTCCCTTCCTTGATTGTGCGTTCTTTGAAGACAGGTTAGAAGGAACATATCATAACAGTCCTTAATTCTCCTGAACCAGCTTTTCTGATCAGGAGCAGCAGTTCTTTGCCCTGAGCTCAGGAGTATGCCAGGATCAGACTTTTAGCTTTTCACAGATGTCAGCTCTTTTTGCAATAAACAGAGGACAGTTCTGAGCTTTCCTTGACCATGGTTACCTTATGCTTTTTATTCTTAAGCAGAATATTTTGTCTGAGTGCTTTCTTGTTAGGAGAATTAATTTCTTCATAAATAACAGGTAGGGAACCTGCTGGCAATGAATTCCTGAAGGCCCTGCTGAATGAGCCATAGTCTCCTGTTATATGCAGACTTCCTGTAGATTTGGGCTTTTTCTTTGGTTGTTCAGCTTATCCATTTCCTTTTCCATCTGTGGTCATAGTGTGGGAAAATAAAATCTCAGCGGTCAGTAGTTAGTCGCATTAGGTGTTCTATTAGTCTTTTGCCTGGGCTTGTCACACGGCTAGTCATGTAGGGAAAAGATTTCAACTGTCCCATTACCTTCAACCATGTGCTCTCTGCACTGCTCAGCTCCACAGCCTCATGATGTGCCTGGCCCAAGCAAATGCGCACTCCTCAGGCACATGCCAGGGAGCAGCTTTAACCCTGGGAGGCTGCTGTGACTTTTCAACACTTGCTATTCTCCTGAGTAAAGAGAGCTCTGTAAGTAAGGGTATGGCATGCGTGACACAGGCTAGACCTTCCCCCACCAGACCTCCCACACCGCCTGCATGGAGGTGGGTGGGATGTGTGGTACCTCGTTCAGATGTTTCACTTCTGAAAAGTGGCCCCTAAGCTATGAGATGTAATTTCTTTCCCTTCTTGGATGAAAGTATTACTTATTTTATATCTTACTGCATTTAATATGTTTTTATACTCTCTCATTGCCTCACTGTCAGTTCACAAAAGGAAAACTTCCGATGTACTCATGTGAACACAGATGCACATGTAAATATCTTAAAATAGTACGTTGATGTGTAGATCAGTCACTTTCTGAAAAGCAGCATCTGGGACTTGAGTTACCAGTACTGGCACTTACAGTACTTTCTGCAGAAATTGAATGTACAGATATAGTCACTGCCTGAAGGTTCAAAATATTTAATGTCAACATTAAAGAAAAAGTCCCTCAAAATCCCTCAAAACACCCTCTATTATTCCCTAGTTTGAGAAAGAGAGTTTAATACAGCTTAAAAATCTCCTTCCTTACTAAGTTTATAATATCTTTAATGTGACTCCAAGAAGAGTTCAGAACCTGATTCCCAGTACTGGTTCTTCATTTCTTCTTCTCCTGCAAAACACGTAAAGGAAGTAAAAGTGTTTACCAATAGCACTCATCTCTTTCAACTCTTCATCTGCTAACACTACCAAGAAGTAGCATTTCAGATTATGCACACAACTGCATTTCTGCTCTGTCATTAGAATAGAAGTTTTCTGCAATAGCTGCTGATGGATACCCAACTAGTGTTTACACATAATGACCTTTCTTGTATGTATGAATTCCTCTAACAGCTCATGTAAAGAAGAAGAAAAGGTATAATCACACTCCCCACTGTTCATCAGCTGATTAGAAATGCAAAATCTTCTCAGTAACAATTCATCTTGACTGCTGGTAAAGTTTTGGGTTAAATATTCTGGGTTTTGGTGTTTCTTCAACTACAGAAGGACCTTATCGCTATGACTCTCCCTCTCTCCTTCATGTTCCCTCTTTTTCAGAGGAAATTGATTGTTAAGTACATTTTGAACAATTTTTTGGCTGTAAGTTTAGCCAATCAAACTTCTCACACACAAAAATTCTGCAGAGTTTTGCCCTTTGTTCACATGTACAGCTGCGAAGAAATCTTTGATGCCATCAGGAAGCATGAGATCATATGATGTTTATAGACCAGAATGGCATCAAATGTAGGAAATTGCCCAGTTATTTCCTTTACTAAGTACAAAACATTATATTTATTAGTCATTTAATTATGATTTCAGAAATGAATTTGTAATGATGGAGGGAGGACAATATTAGTGAATAATTAGGGAAATGAGAAACGTGTATTTATTCAAATAAGTCCAGCCCTTCTGTTTCCTGGCTGACAAACATTAAGGAAATATGATTTCATAAGGTATGTTATATTATTTTGGAAATATGGGAACGAATTGTTCAACTGGACATGAAAAAAATTTGGCATTTCAGTGGGGCAACATTATTCTGTTTACAGAAATTCTGCATCCTGAAAAAGCACAAGCATTTTGACCACAATTCACTAGAGTACATGCTTATATTTTTACCTGTAAACATATTAAGTAACACACTACAGATAATGAAACAAATGGAATATAAAATGCAAGTGCGCATTTCATTGAATTGGATTCTTTGAGCAGTTAGTGAATACTATACATTTTCTCATAAAACTTAACAATGCATTAGAATAATGCAATTTCAGTTCTTCAGAGTGCTTATAGTTAATACTTTATATGGAATATATGCTACGGTATTTTAAAATGCATTCTTAAACCATACCTTTTCAGTTAAATGTTATTTACATTGTTTTGCTCTAAGATACTGTTATGAATTACACTAGTGCAATTACTTTTTTAATTGATCCTTGTACATAATGCTCACAAGACACATTTTATTTCAGTTTAATCCCTGTTGGTGTACAGTCCTTATTGTTTATCATCCTTAATTCTACAATAGTCGTGCTTATCACAATTCCTAAATAAAGTTAACAAGAAAAGAAATTTAAAATTTTCTTGCTAGTATTGTCATCGTCTGAATAGGATGATAAAAATGATATTACAGGTAACTAAACATGTCACATTCAAGAAATTCCCACTATAATACAAGTATGGAAGTGAGCTATAATTTTCTGCAAATACAGATAGAAAAATCTATATAACCAAATCCATTCATTGCCAATCACAAGAAAGAGTCCAAGCTAAAGCCGTCTCAAGAGCTTCTTTATTTCTACACTGAATCCAGAAACAGGAAATGAAGGCGGTGGTTATATAAATGACTGTCATACTTTGGGTAGAATGAAATTCGCATGATTAGGCCAAACATTATACAAGTAGATCTACTGACTTCATAAATGGCATACAGATGTAATTAGGATTTCCCAATCCTTGTTTATTAAACTGTCCCCAAACCAAAACCCCAAATAGTGAGATGCAGTCTGGTAATTTGTATGTGCAGTTTATAAGTGTGTTAGAAAAAGTCACGTTTAAATGGAGATTTTAAAAGGGACTTTTTTAGGGATTCTAGAGGAATTAAAAAGTTTTAAAAAACTTAAACATTATGATTTTATGTATGTATATCACCTATATACAAGTTTTAATTAGGTTTTATAAACATATTGCCGCTGTGCTAAATTCTTTATACAAAAATAGCAAGAATAGTACATAAAGCAAATTGTAATTAAACACTATCACTGCTGAACTATTTTCTTTTTCAGGTATTTTTTTTGCATTGTATGATTTTTTTGAGAACTCCAAAACTGTACTTTGGTAATCTGATCCACGGAGGGATTGCTATCATCTATGAACTCCATAGAAGATGCCTATATAGAAATACATATTCAAAAGAGTAGTCAGATTTTCTGTCATCTCTGACTTGGGAACAAACAGTACAAAGTGCTCATTAGCTGGAACACAAGGATTCAATAAAAAAGTGGACTTGGCCAGTGGGCGGCAGTTCCAGTACATAACAAAATGTTGAAGTTTCAAAATTTGTTTTCATTCTGGGTTAGAATGAAAAAAAGAAACCATGCAAGCATTTTGGAAAGGAATTCTGTCAAAACACTCTTCTTTAAATTGAAAAGGTCTGTTTTCTTAATTTCTTTTTATTTTTCAATGAAAATGAGCCTTGGCTGCTGTCAAAAATTGTAGTGACCCAGTGACACCTCTGCAAAATGCCGGCCTTGGCAAAACATTATAATTGAATAAAAATAAAATAAAAAGTAAAAGTATATGTCATCAAGTTTCCTAATGACTTCTAAGACAAAGTAACCAGCAAAATCTCAGTGATTATGCTTATAAAATGGCAATCATTAAGCGTTACAGCATCTTGGATTACGACTTTAAATTAATGACCTAAAAATTGTAAACCCAGAATCCTTTTCTACTTTAAGGAAAGGGTGGACACTTCTGGGTAACACAAACATAGTTCATAATTTCCATTCAATTTTTTGGCGAAAATATGAATGCTTTTATCATCAACTTTTCCCACATAGGGATGATACTGCTCAAATATAATGACAGCGTGATCAGAAGAAGCTTATTTTATGACTTTCTCTAGCACTGCTAAAGTGCTTATTCTTTCTAATAGATCAGAAGCCATTAACCACACTAAGTTAGTCACTGAAATCTGCTCACCATTACGTACATCCACTCAGCACCCTCCTGTAAAGAAGAAATTTCCGCTAATACATTCCAACAGTTTGAATGCTCTTCATGGTGTCAAACAACTTCAGTCAGGCAGCATATGTCATTTTTCATATTTCTTATCACTTTTAGGCAACGATCTGAGGAGCATGGTGTCTGTATGTGCGGATTCAGCTGCAAGACCCACAATCTGGTGCAGCCCTTGGTGGTGGCAGAGCCCCCCAGTGTATGCCATGCATGATGGCACTCAGGGGTCTCACGCCAGAGTCCAGGTGTCATCATGTAAACAGGAGGTCCATAGCACTGTACCAAAACTCCAGCTGAACATCTCATGGTGAGGATGTTATTGTCCTCAGGTACACCTTGGTACCCAATGAGCGGAGGAGACCTCTCCAGAGGGGATCCAGGAACCTAGGGAGACTCCTTCTTAACTTGGGAGTCTAAATTAGCTGCCTAAACCTAATTAGTGAGACTATCTCCCTCTGTAATTACTAGCACTTAAAAAAAAAAAAAAAAGCTGCATACTTCCTTCAGTGTACCTTTCCGTTGGCAGCCATTGTTGGCCTCTGACTGAAACAGCAGAAAGCTAAGTAAGCCCTTGACTGACTCCATCCAACCATTCCTTCGTGCTCTTTGCTGGTGGACATCTTCTTTGTTTTCAGATTAGAGACACAGGATATCAACAGTCAATCTGCTTTGAAATGCAAGTAATTTATCACCTTGTCTCTGTGTATCTGCTACCAAATGCTTCAGAAGTGCCAATGCCACCAATGCCACCACAGAGATTTCTTCCTAGCTTTTCTAGAGGTGGCCGTATACTCTCAAGTGTGTGGGGTAACAGCTTTTTAAACTATTTTTTTGAATGAATCTCCTCAACTGAGGTTGATGGTGTTCACATTTTGTATATAAATCATGGTGTTTCTTTGAATCCCATTTGTCCTTTCGACCTCAATCACTGTACCAAAGGAAGATACATGAAGAGGAATACGAGTTTCATTGTGATCACAGGTACAGCTCACAGCCTCAGAAGCAGCTCTACAGAGCGTTTTACAAGAACCAGAACTTCAGAATCATTTCCTTTTCATCCTTTAGTTCAAAGACATAAAGGGAATCAAACCTCAGCTGTTCTTTCTAACCACATACTCTTGTGGGCTACTTTGAGCATTAATGTTTCCCTTTGAAATTAGTACCCTTCTTTGTATGCATTTATGTAATTAGCAATGATTAGACTTCACATTTTTTTAAATGAACAATAGTTTGAAATGGACCTTCATCACATATCAGACATATTTTAATGCATTTAGTGGATGGCACAGTCCTTCCCAGGGCTTAGCCTGAGAATGCAGAGAGTAAGGTGGGTTCTTAGCAGTTTTCTTTCAACATATATGTTGTAGGTGTTGTGCTTGTATAAACCACATGAAGTATTTGATTTTGTCCATCCTACAGAATAGGAACATATAATTTCAATCTGTGTAGAGCTGAGGTGAGCCACAGTCTGCTGTGAGCTAACTGCTGCAAGGCAAGGAGATGTATCTGGGTGGCATCTGCCCAGTGGTAATATGTTTGACAGAGAGGTTGGAGTTGTTGCCCACATGAGCTACAAATCACTTTCTGGTAAGAGAAAACCACTGAGCAGCACAGCATGAAGCTAATATATTCTTATATGATTAAGTTATGCTTGGGGAAAGATGCTGGTACCTCGTGGAGGTTGGGCCCTAGGGAATTCCATCACCAGATTAGATTTAGACTAATTTTTGTATTTAGCTGTGACTGACAACACCAGTTAGTAATTTTTCCATGGCTGACATTGCTAGCAGTGTTGTATGTCATCTTGCTGCATTTTTGTATACATAAAAATACCATAAGACAGTTCTCACCTGTATTTTATAGTGTTATAAAAAAAGCATACACCCCATGCTCAGAGGTAACACATCACTAAGAGCCAGCTCCCATATAATGAAAATGCTCAGGCCCAAGAAAGGGATTTAAAATATTAATTGACAGAGTTTAGATGGCAGTAGCCACTACCACCAAACCCAAAATCTCAGTTCTGAAGAAAGTATTTTAATGTTTACAGCTGTTGCAGGCAAGCAATATCAACTCTGTCATAAACTCAAATAAATTAGGAGTGTAATGGTTGTACTAACCCAGGCCAGACTTGAAAGCAAGGTAGTGCCAAGATGGTCCTTGAAAAATGTTTGTGGAGGAGAGAAGACTTCCTGGTGTTGAAGGAGAGCTAGGGGAGGACCATAGAGGCCACGGCTCTTCCTGGAAAGAGACATAATCAGTCCCTCTCCCTGCCTCATGCTGGAGCACATAGCAGGGAGGGTTGTTGGACTTACCTGGAACAGGAGGAAAAGAATGCTCGGGAATACATAGAATATAAAATATTAACATATAGAAAGCTTGGATTGAAATTATACATTCTGAAATTAAACATGGTATTTCAATTTCCACTGACAGGCCTTTAAATCATTGCCTTCCAAATACCATGTGACTAAGTCATTGCTAATATGCTCAGCATTTTTAGTCTACTTTAAAAAAACCCCATACAGTAGTATCAGCTCAGTAAGAGTTCAGTTTATCCTTCTTATCCAGATGATACTGTATTTAACTTTGCTTCATTTCTGGTGGCTCTAAACCACGGCAGGAAAGAGAAGGCTTCAAATCAAAGGACTGACTGCATAATTGCAAATCATTCCTTTGTGTCTTTGTCTTGTGACTGTTTAATACATTTGGGGAGGGGGGACTGTGCTGAAGGATTAGTAGTGTTTGAGGCTGACACAGGTTGGAGGCAGGAGGTGGCACAGATCAGCAGCTCTCTGGGTGGTGGCTGTCCTGCTGTGCCAGTTGTGCACCCTGGCTCAGAGGGGTTAGGGCTTCTGACTCACAAGGGGCTGGTGAGCAGTTTGTCTATGGTGTTCAAGCCAGGCTTATACCACAAGACAAACAGTAGGTCTGGCATAGTTGCTGCTGAGGAATGAAAACTCTTGGCAGTGGCAGAAGGTGATCCCACCAGATCTGCTGAGGCAAACACCGCTGGGTTCCTCTGGGTATGAGCTGTTCTATGGCCCCCACAGCATCCCCCAGCAGAGTGCAGGGCTTGCTGGGAGGTGCTGCCAGTAACACCAACAGCACCCTCTCCTGTGTACATGGAGGGCAAATTTGTCTTGGGTACGTGGTCTTTAAGACGTGGCTGGTAGGGACATGGCTTCCTTTTGGGTATATGGGACTGTTAAGCAGTAATGCCAGAACAAGGGAGTAAATGGTATTCAAGATCTACCTAAATATTATGCAGACTTTTAGAAACAAGGTTATTCTTTTGCCAATACCCATTCAGAATTTGTGGTGGTTTCAGTCCTGCTTACAGCAGTACATGACTAAATGACATCATAGGCTACTGGCTGCATAAATTGTAAAAGATCTACCAGATTATCATCATTACAATATATAAGGTATAGAAATTACACATATGTTCGTATATATGAATATCAACCATATAGGAAATGTGTATATATAAAAAGAAGAAAAAAAGAAATTCAAGTTCAGGAATGTCACACAGTGTTAGGCATGGAAAAGATAGTGGTTATATAAATGATTTTAATAGCTTAGTTTGGAATGATTTGGTAATCAGTGAACAAAAGGCTAATTATAATGATGATAATAGACATAAATGTCTGTTTAAGCCTGTAGTTATTGCAATCTTTTAGGTAATCAGCTTAAACCATGATCATTGCGAATGGAACTTGAAATGTGGTTAGATCCTAATAAGGTTATGGATTCAACTTCCCATCTGGAAGCGAAACCAGCATGTTGCTCTGTCTAAAGCATTTGATTGAGCAAGGCTTCTGGTTTTCTGCCTATGTATGCTGTTAAGCTTCCCCTCACCCCCCTTGGTATGTATATTCTTTAAATCCCAAAAGAAATTATATAAAGTACTTCCTATGTGAATGTTAAATCTTTTTCCAGGGAATTTAAATGGCACTTTTAAAGCACTTTTTCCATTCAGTTTCCATGACCAAATTAACTTGGACATTAAAATACACAGTGCCAAAAAAGGCATAGATTCCCAAAGCAGGACTAAAGCAGAATTAGATGCCTACATATGGTATCATGGTCTGGAAACTCTTCATTTAATTGTCATCTAAAGTAAAATGTTTTTAACTCTGTAGTTACCTTAATTTTGACCTTAACATTCTCCAGATGCCTAGAATTGCTGCTCTGTTCATTCCTAACACTCCAGTTGTGTCCACAGCACTAAGTACTTGGAACTTAATTAATGTCCAAGTTTAACAGGCATCCCAAAGTGAAGCGTTTCTCTTCTTTGAGGCCTTGAATGGATTTATCAAGGAGGCATTTGGACAGCAACAGAACTTGGCACCTGACAAAAACATCTGAGATTGTCACAGTAAGGCATCACTGTATTTGAAATTCAGGTCGTCTGTTCTTGACTGAATGCAGTTAAGCAAGGCAGTCCCTTTTGCTCTCACACACATGCACACACACATACTTTTTAACAGTTATTGGTGGTGTATCATAATTTTTTGTTCAGGTTTGCACAGCCTCACCAGGAAGCATCCTTCACTCCAGAAGAAACTGACAGGCTTTGGTTAGGGCATATTCCTGGACAGTGGAATACGTAGGGCTGAAAAGCCCCAGGCAACCCCTAGACATTTCAGAGCTGTGTTTAATCTATTACTAGGATGTTCAGTAAAGGTGACAAGGTAGGAGAAACACTGAATAAACCTCTCTTGTAGCAGTTGCAATGCTCTTACAATAAGGCTGATTGGTGAATAATCTTCAATGTGTCCAGTTCCACTGTGTGCTTTTATTTGGGTATTTTATCACTTAGGTAGGCCATGTGGCAATACTGGTAAAATAAGGACAATTTATTATATTGTGAACAAAGGCATATAAGAATTTTTCTGAATGTTGCACTGGAAAACAGCAGAATGGAGTCAATATTGCTTGCCTTTTGGAAAAAAGACTAGTGGTACCTGCACTGGTAGGGCACATGGGCTGTGAATGTGAATGGATTGGGACATTTCACAGAAAGGCTGCTGAGGATCATCTTGACCTTAGCATTCATCACATGCTCAATCATGGTGACTGCTCTCTGAGAATAAAATTCAGTACGTTGCCTGTTCTGAATGCAAATTTTAGGCATTGATTTTTCTCAGATGTCATACAAGAAAGCAAATGGTTCTGGGTTTCATTAAGAGCTTCTCTTTTAAACACTTGGGTTTTTTTAAATTAGATTTTTACGTCACTTGTCCTTTCTAGTGAGACAAAAACCCTGATCTTCTTTTGACTTGCAATCACAGAATCATAAAATAATTTAGGTTGGAAAGGACCTCTGGAGGTTGTCTGGTGCAATATCCTTCTCAAAGCTATCTTCAAAGTTAGATCAGGCTGCCCAGGGCCATCTCCAGTCAAGTTCTGAATATTACCAAGGATTGACAGTCCACAGCCGCTCTGGGAAAGCCTCTTCAGGTGTGGCCTGAAGAGTGTTACATGAAGGGGAATAATCACTTCCCTTGATTTTCTGTCTAGGTCCTTGTATGCAGCTGGCCTTCAGTCCTCCAACAGCACACTGTTGTCTCATTCTCAACTTGTTGTCCATCAGGGTTCTCCAGATTCTTTTCTGCAAAGCTGCTTTCCAGCCAGATGACTCCTAGAGTTCACTGCTGCATGGGGCTGGTCCATGACAATGATAGGACTTGGCATTTATTCTTGATGAACATAATGAGCTTTTGGTCTGTCCATTTCTGCAGCCTGTCAAGATCCCTCTGACAGACAGACCTGCCATCCTCTGTGTTGACCATGTCTTGCATTTTGGTGTCCTCTGCAGTCTTGCCTAGGGTGTGTTCTGTCCCTAGGTCCAAGTGGTTCATAAAGATCTTAAAGAGTATCGCACTCATATTAGTCCATAAGCAAGACCAGTCACAAGTGGTGAGTCACCACTTGGACTTCAAACCACTGATTACTTCACTTTGAGTCTGAAGATTCAGACAGTTTCCCACCCATCCAGTCTATACCTTCCCAGTTTGGCTATCAGGATATTACTGAAAAACATGTTGAAAGCCTTCCTAAACTCCAGTTAACTGATGTCCACTGCTGTCCCCTTGTCCTCAGAATATTCTGGCTGAAGGAAATCAGGTTAGTCAGGCATGATTTGTCCTTGGGAAATCCATGCTGGCTGGTGCTGATCACCACCTTCTTCCTCTTGCTCTCACCTCAATGAAAGCTGGCTTTGTATTAATTTCATTAATGTCTAGATGTGGTGGGCTGACCCTGGCTGGAGGCCAGGTGCCCACCAAAGCTGCTCTATCACTCCCCTCCTCAGCTGGACAGGGGAGAGAAAGTATAACAAAAGGCTCATTGGGTCGAGATAAGGACAGGGAGATGTGGTTCACTAATTACTGTCATGGGCAAAACAGATTCGACTTTGGGTAATTAGTTTATTACCAATCAAATCAGAGTAGGATAGTGAGAAATAACACCAAATCTTAAAACACTTTCCTCCCACCCCTCCCTTCTTCCTGGGCTCAACTTTACTCCCAAATTCTCTACCTCCTCCCCTCAAGCAGCACAGGGGAACAGGGAATGGGGGTTGCAGCTGGTTCATTACACGTTGTCTCTGCTGCTCCTTCCTCCTCAGGGGGAGGACTCCTCACACTCTTCCTCTGCTCCAGCATGGGGTCCCTCCCACAGGAGACAGTCCTCTACGAACTGCTCCAACGTGGGTCCTTCCCACAGGCTGCAGTTCTTCATGAACTGCTCCAGCATGGGTTCCTTCCATGGGCCGCAGTCCTTCAGGAGCAGACTGCTCCAGCATGGGGCCCCCATGGCATCACAAGTCCTGCCAACAAACCTGCTGCAGCCTGGGCTCCTCTCTCCAGGGGTCCACAGATCCTGCCAGGAGCCTGCTCCAGCGCAGGCTTCCCTTGGGGTCACAGCCTCCTTTGGGCATCCATCTGCTCCAGCATAGGGTCCTCCAGGGACTGCAGGTGGACATCTGTTCTACCACAGAGTTCCATGGGCTGCAGGGGGACAGCCTGCCTCACCATGGTCTCCACCATGGGCTGCAGGGGAATTTATCACAGAGGTGCTGCCACGATTACTGAGGAGCTCAGCCTTGGCCAGTGGTGGGTCCATCTTGGAGCTGGCTGGCGTTTGCTCTGTTGGACACAGGAGAAGCTTCCAGCAGCTTCTGACAGAAGCCACCCCTGTAACCCCCCCTGCTACCAACACCTTGTCATGCAAACCCAGTGCACTAGAATTTGGGCTGTCCCTTGAAGGCATCAGTTAAAGATTCCCCTGTGATTAGTTTATTTCTCTGTCTTAGGCTTATCTAGGTAGGAATCAGGCCTTCTGTGTCAGTAAACTTGCAGGACACGATTGCACAGGCTGCTTTACCAGAGGGAGGTATGAGGTTTGTGAGGCTGCTAGACATTTTCTGACCAGAATGGGTTTATTTTGCTATGGTGTATGTAAGTATGTAAGGTGAAGGGCATTTGAAAATCCAACCCATAAAACGATTTGCCACTTGATATAATGCTGAAGAACTAAAAATGGATGAAGCCCTGCTGGGGTCAGTATAATTACCTATGCAAATTCACGTACATGCAAACTTGCAAGCTGCAAAGCAAAGCTTGAAGACCTTTCTGAGGGAAAGTCATAGGAGCAATAGGACCTGAGCAGACAGGGGAAACTCAGCTTTACTGTGATAACTGCTGTACAAAGTGCTCTTCCAATGCAGCCAGGCTGTGAACACATTAAAGATATCAGTAATGTAGAACTGGCTGCAAATCAAACCATTTCATTGCTCATTACCTTTAGTAAATCACCGAGATATGTGCTAAGTAAATCAGTTGCTAGCAGTAAAAGATTTATGGGGCAGAGGGAAGAAGGCTAATAGGACTAAACCCCCCTTAGTACAACCACCCAGTATAATCTGTCATCAGAGAGTGGAGGAGAAGCTGTGCAACTCCTTCCCTAATCAGCATTGAAAGTGTGCCCAGACCTGTCTGGCACATATTTTTAGGCATTCCTCTTGTCTTTTGTCATGAAGACAACAGATTATTACTGATGATTTTTATTTCTTCATGTAGGTAATTTGTAGTCATTGATCATTTTGCTCTCTCCTTTACCAATTAAGCCTTACATTAAGAGCAGTACACGCTATATTTTATATATTTCCATTGCCTCCATCTATTTGAACCTCTTACCTGCAATACACCTTTTTCTGCAGTGGAATTCATGGCAAAATAGAAATGCTTTACAAGTGTAAAAGTTACAAAATTTGCTGAAGTTAATGGCTGAATGAAATAACAAAGATCCAGCTGTTGACCTCCCATAACTTCACATCCTTTCATCCTTCCTCTAGTTTGCTGGTCCATCTGTAAATGAAAAGAGATAGAAAATGTTGGAGGAGTCAATAACCTGTTTTGACATTTTGCTATGCTATTGTATTTTGTCCTTTGGCAGATTGAAGACAGAGCACTAGGCTTGTTGGAAAAAAAAATGTTGCAGTCTGATACAAGCTACACACAGATAGCTGGCAAATATCGTTACTTTATGCTAAGGAACATATGAATATTTTTTTTTAATTGTTTCTTACTATTAGAGGAGAATTCAGTGTGATAGGACATGTGAAAGTGCTGTATTTTATCTGAATGTTACATTTTAATTCAACGTGTTTGCCATTACATTTATCATGGATGAGTGGTTAGGCTGCCCATGCTCTGCCAGGTGCACAAGAAGAAAGGGAGAGGGGGGAAATGCACCACCACAACAGGTCACTATAAAATGCCATTTGATAGTATGGTCTGACAAGGTCAGTTTAAGAGGGCCTGGATTTATTAAAATTATTTTTACTGCCAAACACTTTGGATATATATTGCCTTTTGATAGACTGAAGCTACAGTTTATTCATGCTTTTTATTGCCAGAAAGTCTGTGAATTCAGTACTGGATCCAATTAAGGATTTACAAATCCAAGACAGGACTTTGGTGTATGTTGTGGTTTAACCCGGCAGGCAGCTAAACACTACACCGCCGTTTGCTCGCTCCCCACCCCCCCAGTGGGATGGGGAAGAGAATCGGAAAAAAAAAGTAAAATTCATGGGTTGAGATAAAGGCAGTTTAATAAGGCAGAAAAGGAACATAATAATAATAATAATAATAATAATAATAATAATAATAATAATAATAATAATAATAATAATAATAATAGAATATACAAAATAAGTGATGCACGATGTAATTGCTCACCACCCACCAACTGATGCTCAGCCAGTTTCTGAGCAGCAGTCTTACCCCATGGCCCACTCCCCCCAGCTTATATACTGAGCATGATGTCATATGGTATGGCATAGCCCTTTGGCCAGTCAGGGTCAGCTGTCCTGGCTGTGCCCCCTCCCAGCTTCTTGCTGGCAGGGCATGGGAAGCTGAAAGGTCCTTGACTAGTGTAAGCACTACTTCGCAACAACTACAACATCAGTGTATTATCAACATTATTATCATCCTAAATCCAAAACACAGCACTATACCAGCTACTAGGAAGGAAATTAACTCTATCCCAGCCGAAACCAGGACAGTGTACCTGAAAAATCTAATTGAAATACCAGCCCAAATCCCTCTCTACTCAGTGGACACCCAACCGTAGCAGGACTCAAATTCACACAGTGCTTCTGTGTACATTTTGACCCTTCCCAAAGTGTCCCCAGATCAGCTCTTTTGCCTGGACAGGGCTTTCCCACACTGGGCAGACTGGTGCCTAAGCCTAATGGGAATTCAAAAAACAGTGTAAGGGCTGTTTTCAAACCTCCCCTGTGGGCTGTGCCCCTGTGTAGAGCGAGGGTCAAAACGCATGATCCTCCGGCCTGGTAGTTTCAACATACAGCTGGAGGTGAGGAGGCAAGTTTTGGTGTTTTTGCTCCTGTAGCATCTTATGGCTACTGAATGTGGTAGAGATTGTGGCTGTGCTGACCAGCTGGAGGAGAGAGGGATGGGCTTAAATCTTCCCAGGTTGGGAAGGCAATGGGTTCAGGCTTCCCAGTTCTCTGGGTGCTGCAGAGACTCAGCTATCATGCAAAAGGCTATTTCTGACTGTCTGCAAACAAAATAGCACATCCTATTTAGTCCTTTCAATGAAAAATATCAGCACCAGCCTTCACAAGAGGAGTCAGGGCTGCAGGCCCTGAGCAGCTGAATGTGTGGCCTGAGCGAAGTGTCTCAGGCTGAGTGCAGGGTACGGTGCTGGATGTAGCCCTGTGCTCAGCAGTTTCTGCTGCCAGCCCTGGCAGAGCCCTGCTCAGTGTGCAGGGCTTTGCATCACGCTTCCAAGGTTTCCAGCTCTGTCCGTGCCCCGCAGCAGCCAGGCACCTCACAGAGCTGCTGGATTTCACCTTATGGTCAATGTACTTAAAAGCTACCCCACCTATTTTTATTTTTTTTCTTTTGCTTAAGTGGACAGAACCTTTATGACCTCTGAGAATCCAAATTGCTCCATCCTGTAAATTGCTGTTCATGTGAGAACGTTAAGGACTTTTAATTATAAATCAAAATTACCACAGGTTAAGAGAGAGAGATGAGGAAGCTTTGATGATTTTTTTGCTTGCTTCGTATGTAGGGATAATCCTGATTCAGCAGCTGGTGGTGTCGAGGACTCGTTTACATGAACTTGAATATGTTAAATATCCATTCTTGTAATTTTTCCAGAGATATCTGAGCAACTTGAGATGTTTGGCTGGTTGTTTTTCTTTTTCTTTTTTTAAAGCTGTGTTACTCTTTGCCCATTAAGAGGCATGTCCATTTGTTTTGGGCATGTCTGCACAGAGATAGCAACAGTCTTGATTTAAGTCCTAGTCAGTCAAAACCAGGTAAAAACTTAAGACTTCCCTCATAGAGGACCAGGTGTTGTAGTTATACTACAGAGTTAGACGACTTGATGATACTTTTTTTAATATTGTGACCATGGGTATAAGTGATGGGTAATGATTACTGCAATTGGATAGCACTCCTTGTAGCATGAATTTTAAATCTGAGAATATTAAATACTTTATGCCTCTGTTAAATTTTCCCTTGTAATTGTCTGGAACAAACAAAGCAGAAGACTGTTGTCCAAATATACTTATCATAATTTTTCCAAACCGGCAGTGATGTTGTGTTATAAAAAATGCATTAGGCGTTGCAACGTTTAGTTGATGTTACCCCAAAAGAGAGCTATGGCACTCAAAATACTTCAAAGAATATCAAAAAGAGAAAGACAGCATTGTCAGGTGCCAAGGAACTGCTTGGTATCACTGTTACCTTCCTTCCTGTATTTGGTTGTAAAATACCGTGTATGTGGCTGCATATGGACCACTGAATATGCTCCTGTTCCTAATTATTGCAGATGCAGTTGGCATTGCCATTCTGTCAGCAATAGCACAGTTATGGCAACACGTCTCCCAGGTTGTGAGATGACTTACAGACCACAGGATTATTTTTGAAGAATACACTTTTTCTCCCATTATTCCCTTGTTTCTGAACCATGGTGTCACAAGATTGGCTCTAGCTGCAGACAGACATTGTGCTATTTACAGGTAAAACCCATGCAAGTTGACAGCAACAGAGTTTTGTATGGAGTTTTGCATAGGGGCCAGGTTAAACAACAATGATTGATTGAGCTACCTATACCTTATGCTAATTTACTAGTGAAGACAACCACAGGCTCTAAACCCAGTGATTCTTTTCCTTACCACAAAAAACAATGTCATGATTACAATTTGGGAAAGATTTTGTTTTGTTTGATCAGTGAAAAGCATGGTAGTTCTCCATGGACAGAGGTCAGGAGTGGTCCTGATGTCCTCAGTCTCCTAGGCAGGGTAAGTGAAGGGTGGGGAATGGATGATAAGGGAGATGTGCTCCAAGTCCATGCTCCTTATAGAAACGAGGAGAAAGGGCTGAGCCACTGACACAAATCCTGGATAGGACAGAATGATGGGAAAGGGGAACAAGGAGGGAGACAACCAAGTTGACTGAGACACACACACACACGAATCTGAACCCAGGATAAATGTTAGGATCTTTCAGTTTAAATTAGGAGAAAATCGAGGGTGAGTGAAAGGAAGAAGGCATGATCCATTGTGAATGAAGCCATGTACTGACAGAGGTGTGGATGATTCAGCCAAGTACATGACTCAGGTGCTGGGAACTCTGACACTGACTCTTCACCAGGATCCTGGGCAAGCCCCTGCTTTTCTTTGAGTCATGTCCGACCTCAGTAAGCAGGTTGAACTCCCACCACAGTCAATGCAGTTGTGTTTACATATGTTGGCCTCGTATTTCACAGAATGCTTCATTTTGTACATCTGTAAATGTCTGTTTTATTTGAAGAGATGCCAGAATACCAAATTCTATGAAGAATTTCAAGCTGGAAATGCCAAGTCCAGAAGGGAGTGAGAGGGAATCACCCAAATAATTGTCACTATCAGAACTAGCTACAGGACTTTTAATCCTGGTTAAAATCACTGATCTTGATTTCAAATATACTGAGCATCCATTCTCTACTCTAAAGTGAAGTGCCTCGGGCACTCAACACCTCTGTAAATCAGACCACACGTTCCCCTTCTGGGATGTTAACAGGTCATTAAACCCCCCTGTGTAGTCTCAGATCAGCCAGCTGTTCTGCTTTAATTAGTTCCCTCGAACACTGAAGATAATTTTCTTTTATTTTATTTTTTTGGCTGACTTTTCTATTTTCTGATTATAAACAAAGAACTTTTTTTTTTCAAATAACACTTCCCCTTGTGAGGATTATTTCATTTACACACTCTGAATCTGTCTGAATGTCCAAGACAGCACTGATCCCAACAGAAACAGAAAAGTGTAGGCATGGCAGTGCTCACTAGTGGGACTATACACTGAACTGATGGGGAAGTGATAGTGTTGCTATCATTTCTCTATCTCATTCCCCAAAGCCAACACTTACTTGTGCCAGCCAGGGCATTTTCACGTAATGAATTCCCTTCTGTAACAAGGACCTAAGAGAGAAACAAAATTCTTGGTCTCTCGAGATTTTTACCTATCATCTCATATAGTTTCTGTAGCTTTTGAATCTTAAATTTCATTGGCAATGCTGGGCACGGTTGCTGGTGTGTGGTTACATCTGGTGTGTGCCTGTTCAAGTGGTTGTGGAATTGCAGTGAGCTGGACTAGACAACACAGGCACCCTCCAACCCTCCATCTAAGATCTCTGATTAGCTCAAATTAGCCATTGTTTTGGGTTTCTTTAAAGTGCATAGTGCATCCTAAATAATACAAATAAGTCAATTCCTAGCTTTCCAAGCTTAACTGAACTAGATGCAAATACTTCCCAATCCAGGGCAAGATCCCATTGGCATCTGAACTCATCTGTGTTGCATAAATAAGAGCAAACATGTTACCTTGAGAAAAGAGAAGCTAAGTCAAAAAAAAAAGCAAAAAAAAAAAAAAGTCAAATAAAAACTGTAACAAGTTAGTGTGCTTTTCACAGCTATCTGAACAGCAGAGCAAAATGACTGTGTTCCCAGAAACTAAGTTCACATAGTTATAAGAACACCATCACAGAGATGACTAAGCTCTATCTCAGTGTGTGAACACTAAACGACAGTGATTCCCAAATTGACCATCGGGGAAAAAGTATATCAGAAAGGAGGCAACTTGGCAAAATAAGAAAGCATATAAAGCAGTGAACTGATATGCTTGAGTCAATGAAACACTGAACACAGCTGACTACCATGCTCAAGGGACTAGCAGTAGTCTGGACGGTTCTGGTGACTCATTCTGCGTATGTAGAGGGTCGACTTAGGTGGAGATCCAAGAATGTTAACGTTTCCCCATCTTTTTTTTAATATTAGGATTTGTGATTTTTTGTTGTCTGCTGCCTTCCTTTAGCACTGTATAAACTTTAAGTGCAAATTCGTAAAGACAACAGCAGTTCAGCTTTTACCTCTGAAAAATTCTTCTCATTCAGTAAACTTCCCAATTTACGTGGACATAGGTATATTCAATGTTAACATGCACTAAAGTGCTAGACTTTCAAAGAATTTGAGGTATCACAAAGTAAAAAAAGCTGTTGAAGTTTTCTTAACACTAACTTTAAAAACAAATGAGGCTTACCTTCTTTCAAATTTGATACAAACCTGAAATTCAGTCCACACTCTCAGATTTGCAATTCTTGTTTACAGTGAATAACCACTACTTCTTGGAAAGCTTCAAATAAACAGTGTTTCTAAGATTCATAAACTAATTCATGTTTTTTGGCAATCAGCACATGAAACATTGGTTTTACACAGGTTAATATGAAATCAAGAAAGACCTGGAATTTTTGGCTGACTTTTGAATTGAAATTTGCGTTTGTTCAATCAGTTTCACATTCACATCAATCAGAAAAGCAACTGGACTACGATGGAAAAAGCACTATATGTACTTGAGAGTTACTTGTTGTGGATAATGTGGTGCTGCATGAAATGACAACGGTAAATTTAATATTTTTTTCTTCTAAGACCACTAGTAAGGAATGCAAACTGTTTGCTCAGATTGTATGTAAACATTTTCAGATGACATTTGTCACTGCATGTTGAATATCATTTTGTGCTGCAGAAAACATGTATTTTTTGACTTACATACCAAAACTTGCCAGTTCCTCAGAGAGAGAGAGAAACAGGTGGGATTTTCTAAAGTACAGAAAGTTCTGCCCTAGCTGTTCCACTGCAGCCTGCAAAAGCCCACTGACATCCAGAGACAGAGAAGTAAGCCAATGCTGAACACATTAAAAGTCTCACCCAGCTTTGCACATTTTGACACATTGGCAGCATCCCTTGTGGTGATGGAAAGTGTGAAGATGTTACAAGTGCCAGTATGTTACAAGTTTATTTGTGTAGGTGTTTTAAAAGAGTAAGAAATCCTGCTGGCACACAGGGAAGTTACTTGTTTTATTTCACCTCATAATGTTATTCCCTAAAAGTGAACTGAAAGCTGTTTTTCTCTGGCAGGACATACTTCAGGACTTGTTTTTTTTGCTGGCAGTCATTGAAGACAGTGTTTTACATCTCTAGCTGCTCTGGGAGCAGTGCCTTTTACAAGTCTTTCTCCTCTCCAGATAATTAACTTAGTGGCTCAAGTGTGAATTGGAAAAAACAAGAACAACACACCAGCAAACCAAATTAAAACTTCAGTACTTGCCTAATGCAACTCTGAAAGAATTCAGGTAGTTTGGGGGAATCATTTGAATACCACAGTTTGAAGACAATTCAAGTAAGGAAGTTCCTTGAGTGAATGCATTACTCTGAAATAGTCTATATGCACCCTTTTTAACTGTGTTTAATAAGAAAGAACTTAGAGAATTAAAAGGGTTTCCTTGGAGAGAAATTGGCTTGTAATGAGGCCACCTCAGAAGTCATGGAAGTGATTTTACAGTATGGGGAACACAGACCAGTGTTTCAGGTCACTTTCTGAACTTCTTTAATTTATTACTGTAGATATTCTAGTATGCCATGTAGATGGTACAGAGCTATCTCAGAAGGTCTCTGTCAGAATAGTGAAGGGTATCCACACAGCAGAGTTCTTGCATGGATAGAGCTCCAAACTACCAGTGGTTCCTAAGCTGGATTAATTTCTATATTAGTATTAAAGTTCAGTAATTTTTTTTTTTTTTTTTTTACATTTAAAAGGTAAAACCTTATTGGAGGCTGTTCTGTGAAATATGCTGAGTCACATGCCCTGCTGGGTAATTCTGAAAATTCAGGAATTTAGGAAGCAGCTCTGCTCTTCTTTTCTTTCTGAAAATGTTTGGTTTATTGCCAGGAGAACTGTGCTGAATGTCAGAGAATTCTTGAACATCTTGGCAACAAAAGAAGCAAATGGACAAAACACTTCTGCTTCCGCTCAGCTGGCAATGGATCTGAGCAGAAATATGAAAAAAAAAAAAAGGTGAAATCCTGCATGGAAAAAAAAAGATAGAGGTTGAAAAGTAGAACCCCTCTGCATTTGATGAACTGGCCAAATTATAAGAGAACAGAGATGAAGAGTTAAAATATTTAATATTTCTTAGTTGAAACATTATTATTACTGAAGTTAGAGGCAAAATCAAGTAATTAGTGAATCAAAAGTTGCAGCTAAAAAGCAGGGAAAAATCCTTCACACTGAAAATGGATTTAAATGCTACCCAATGTTTCAAAAAAATCCAAACCCCAACAACCAATTTACATTCCATGGATTCCAGGGGATGGACAACGTATTTTTTTCAGCGACAGTGACATCTAATTTCAAAATAATTTACTTGTTTTTGTTACATCAAGCACTGCTCCCTCTGCATAATAAGATCTGTTCCTCTGTAGCACATTGCTGTAGAAATGGCTCAGAGCAGAAAAATGCAAAGATACTCGTCACAAGCTCTCTGTAAAATGGTGAAGGTGATAGCAGCTGTTTGTGTATTTCAATTTTCTTCATGTCTGGAAAAAGAAGAAAGTGAGAATTAAATTTTGACACTGTATAAATGCTGAAAGTCTGTTCTTATCTTGCTGTTCAGCTCCATATTTCCTCTTGAGCTGTATTGTGAAATTGCAGTCCAGCTTTTAAGTAACAAAGGCCTATCATCTCCTGTGGTTGGACTAGCTCATAGTTCATATCCTATGGATTTTATTATTCACCTATTCAGTGTGGTTATGGATGGAAACTGAAGTTGTTCCAATCACACACAAAAAATTTACAATAAATGTGTCAAAGTAATTTTAATTCCAGATGTTTTGAAAGGAAATTAATTGGGAAGTAGGGTGGGAGGGTAAAGTGGCTGCATTTTTGCAGGGAACTTTTTAATGAAAATGCCAAATTTTATTTTGGTTTTAAATTGCATTAATTAAAAATTAAATTGCATTAATTAAAAAAAAGTAAATTGCATTAATTAAAAAATAAATTGCATTAAATTAAATTTGGTTTTAAACTTTTTCTGCCTTCTCCTTTGCTTTTGCTCTTCTTTCCCTTCCCTTTTCATCCATCCTCTCCTTTTCTGAAAGAATGGAAGGGATGCAGAAAGATAAGGCCATTAAGAATTGGCAGAAGGATGAAAGATGTCTACCTGGAACAAACTGGACCTGTTGAGTGAATATTTTCAGTGGATCACTCCAGAGTGTGTTTCAGTTCTGGTTAATTGTACAGTGAAAATTTCAGCTTTGTAAAAGATCTGCATGTTCCTGCAAATGTCCATAAGATACGCTGTTCTAGTGTGGTCAGCTTCAGAAAATTAAGTCACTTGTAGTGTGACAGAGCTTTCCCCTTGCAATCTCGGTTCTTTTTTATTGTGCATTTTTTAAAATCTCTGTTTTCATGAGGGGAAATACCTTTCGGTTTTCAAAAGGACAGGTAATAGTCAGACACATGCAACCTTTTGTTTTGTAACATCTCTTAAAGATCAGCCTCCTTCATGCCAGACAACAGACTGTGAACTTCCTTGTTCTCATTCTTGATACTGAGCTTCTTTTGGCTCGAGTTTATATTGAGGCTATTGATGGTCAATATTCTACCATTTATGATGTCAGCAAGAGACGTCATTTATTTGTATGATGCTTTGTATTATTTGGCTTGATAAATTAGCAGTCAGCTTACTGTAGGCCTCAGTATTATCTAAGTGCCATATAGTTTAATTGGGTGCCATTTCCTGTACACTTTCTCATGCATGTTTATGAAAGGAAGTTCCATCTTTTCATTAGTGCAGAAACATCCCTTGACCAGTTAAACATGACATAAAGCCGCAGGTAAGCAGACTGCAGAGTCAGAAATTATAATTTCCTACTGTTTTCACCCTTATGTGCTTCCATAAATTACTTTGTCTCTTCTCTTTGCTTACTAGAAGATGAAAATGATCATACGGTAGATAGCTAAAGAAAAAAAAATATTGCTCTACAACTATGACTGTGACATATTATAGTTGCAGTATAAAGCAAGAGCTTCTCTACTAAATTCAGTGGCAGTGGAATAAAACAAAAATGGAGGCACAGGAACCTTAGTTGACTTGCATGGTGAAAACTGTGTAAAATTAGTGTAAAACTGATTTGATAATGGATTTGTTAACAGCTACATGTTCTACCACATGTGGAGCATCAGGCTGTCTTCTTTGAAAAAAGCAGCAATTATCAAGGATGTTTTGGATTCTAAATGGAGCAGAATCTGCCTATGTTGTCACTTGAATATGTTTGGCTTTCCAAAGGTACCTGGGATAGCAGTGAAACAAGAGCCTCTCAGAGGAGCAGAGAGATTTTGACTCACAGATGGAGATAAAGCCTGTGCAGGAGAAGCAGTGTGAGGTGGTTAGACATGGCTAGATTACAGTAACTGAGTGAGTGTGCCCACTCTCCATTGTAAATTAACCTCTAAAACAGGAAAAATCCTCTTCACTTATTTTACATGTATGACAGACTTGTGAGTCTGTGCTGCAGCCAGCCAGCCAGGCAGCTGTATGGCTTCCTCCACTCCTGCTGTCACAGCTACATGGCTGTCCATTTTTCTGCTGCCAAACAAAACAAATCTAATTTATCGTCTTTGTGGTTAACGGAAATACCTTCTCTTGTTAGGGTTTTGGAAGGTCAGCTGTCCAGTGAGAGTGAGCAGCCCTCTCGACCCTGCCACCTCTGTTATGACCTTGGCTGCTCCTCCACTGCCATTGTTATTCCTGATTTCTCAAAGGAGCAATAGGCGACTTGTAAAACAGTCTGTTGGCTTCGAGCTTCGTGGGATGAGAAAAGGTGAAGGGGCATATTCACCAGGACTGCAGAGGACTGCCAGGGAATTCCAGGTATCTCACTGAGAGCATAAAACTCTATTCACCGGCAATATGCCTGGGACTTAGATAATGAATCAGCCCTTTTCCTGCTAACAATCTTCAGCACTGCTCACTTCAGGTCTGGAGGATGATCAGTTTACAGTAACACCACGTTCATTGACTCATTTCCATGCAATGCTCAGGGAATTCCTCAAGAGAATAACCATTTCAAGGTCAGTGTGGGAATCTGCTGTGAGCCCTTCAGTCTGGAAGTATATGTGTTGCTTAAAACTGACAAAAGTAGTATTGGAAGAAAAAAGTGAGTAGTTAAAATTATTAGTTGTCATATTCCATTAGGCACAGAAGATGTCTTTGCAGTGATTCTCACAGCTCACGTCTCTTAACCTGGCACAGTGTGTGGGATGAGAAGAAATGATGTGCTCAGTTTACAGAAGTTTACTGAAAGTGCTTCTATGTGCCTCTGCGTTCGCTCAGCCAGAAAATAAATAGGATTTAACCTACCAAAGAACAATGTTTAATCGCTTCTCTGATGTGTGGCAGCAAAATAAAGATTGATTGTTTTCACTGCATTTTTAAAACAAATATCTATGATTTGGGGGGGGAGGGGGGAACACAACAGGATTCCAAAATGATAGATTATGGATATTTTGTAACATTTTGAAGATCTCCTAATCTCTCCTAATCTCAGTGGTTACTTAATATTTATAGAGTCACAAGTGAGCTGATCTTGTGCTGGAAATAGTTCTGCTTAGAGCAGGAGGGTAGACTAAATGTTCTTCAGAGCTCCCTGCCAACAAACATTTCTATGACTCTGATTTTTTGCTCTCCCAAAGCAGCTCAGAGCTGTGCCTCACCTTCACACACTGGTTGTGCCAGCTTTCCTGGCTGTCAAGAGGAAATCAAACATTTACTCCCCTACCCCACAGGGGTATGGGAAGGAGGAGTATATTTGCACAGTGGTATGAAAATGTAAACTAGGTGTCACAGGACTGTTGCTGAGTAACAGCCTTTGCATTTTGGAGGGGCTGTGTACAAGGAAAATCATTCGTCCCTTCCTTGCTCTGTACAGGGCCCTGAGATAAATATGGTTGAATTATTTATTTGCTTGGGCAAAAAGTGGTTTGCAACCTGAGAAGCTGCTTGAGCACTTGTTTCCTGCTGTCCTAAGGCCAACCAGCCAATTACATGAAATATAGAGGAAGGGATCCTACTGTGGGGAGTGAAATGCAGCTCTGGGAGTGAAAAGAGATCCAATTTTAAAGCAAGATCTGCCCACACCTTAGTTTTGGGGAGCTCCTTCAGGCTTGCTTTCCACGTGTGTTAGGAGCAGACTGTGGAGCACAGGGGATGTTTAAATAATGTTGATAGTGTGATAAGTCTGCAAAGATTACAGAAGACTACTTAGAGCAAACAGAATTCAAGTGTTTCTATTCCCATGGGGCCTCCGTTAGGAGGATGTGCCCTGGATGATTTCAAGGGGACCATGAAAGTCAGAGCCATGCTGCTTGGCTGCATTACCTCGCTGCGCTCAGCTCAGCTCTCTGACCCACGTGGCTTTTTAAGGGTGGGTGCAGAATAGAGCTACACTGGAAGAACGGGAGCATGATGCTTGAAAGTGTATTTCCAAGTTTCCTATTTTGAAACCTTGGACCTGGTTTACAGAGCTCTGAGGACCTCAGAGTCTGGTTCGCCCCATAGTTTTTCAAAAAGTAACTAAATAGGTCTTTGGACTAAGATACACTGTTGTCCCATTTGTATTACCATTTGCAGATGAATGTTTCCCCATGTCCACAACTCCAGATGAAGGACACGAGGTTTTGCTCTGCCGGAGACTTCTAGACAAGACAGTGGGATGAGACAGGTGGTTTTTTGAGAGCAATTCTCATTGTTTCCAACAAGGAAATGAAATGAACATTCAGTGGAGGAAAGTTTAGTAATAGGTATGAGGAAACACTGTTCTAATAAATTCCAGCCTTTAAACCCTCCTTGACTCTGCCATTTCTCATGATAGTTGTTTATTGCTTTTTAGACAAAAGCTCATGACCTAAATATGTTCCTGCAGTGTTCTCAGCTATAAGCAAGTTTCTCAGCTTAATTCTGTTCTAGTTCTGTCCTAAAGCAAGATCAGCCACAAGGATGATTCCTCTGCATTAAGATTTTCTGAGGCATGTCTACATTTCTACCGGGATTGTTTTTTGCTACAAGGGGAGAACATCAGCTTCACATACAGAATGACTATAGCAATCTCTTCTTTCATTTCACTCCCCTTATTCTCATTTATTTATATTGCAGCAGCACCCACAAGCCTTAACTGGGGAGAAGTCTCCATGGCACTAGACAGCGTACAAACACAGAGGAAGATACTGAGGAGCTTGCAATCAAATAAAGCAATATTAATGGTGCCTTTTCTTTAGCTACAAGAGAAGAGACTAAGGACCCAATTAGATTAAGATCATGCTTAGCCCAAATCTACGAGATTACATTTGCAGTCTCTTCCTGACACTCTATCTCTTAGAGAGCACTTGCATTAAATAAACCATATTATGGATTGTGAGACAATATCAACTGTGTTAATTCATGTGAAAAAAAAGTCAAAATAAGAACTGAACAAAACTGTGTTTGTCTCTGCCTTTTGATAAATCCAGTTATTTGCTTAATCTTTTCCGGGTGTGAAGGTTTTTTGTTCATCGCAGGTTTTCCTCATGTAGATACTCTTTCAGAAAAATTAAAGTGAACTGGGATCAGCTGAAATGAAGTAGGCCTATTCTTGGCTCTGATGATGCAGAAATCATAGTGAACATTTTCAAAGTTATATGACTACTATTTTGGCTATATGTGCACCTGACCTGATATCAACATCATGAAAGCAATCCTAATGATTCATTTTGAACGTCTCTCATGATCAAAACAGGTTAATGGGACTAGCTGCTCAGATGTCTGTGAGGAAGGGCACACTCTGTAATTCACAGTAAACTTGCCTTTGAAGAAGGTATCATAAAATCAGGGATGCATGTTTTTAGCACACTTTGCCTATTAAGCATGGCACTGTATAAATAATGATTATTGGATATGGAGGAAAAGGATTAGCTATTTTATCCCAGAGGTCCTAATAACAGAGGAAAAACCTGTTCTGTGTAAGCCAAGGGAAAGATGCGCCATACAGGCATTTTTATTATACACATCCAGTAAAACTAAAATACACAGAAAGCTAAGTATTAGCAAAACAGAAAATGCCCTGAAGGATCAGTTAAATGTATTCCCTGTTACCAGTAAGGACTTTATAATTTGTGCTCATAAACCTTCAAGGTGTTATTAGCAAAATTTTATGTCAATTAGGAAGAAACAAGTTAAGGGAGATCTAAAGACACATTCTGAACTTGATATGTGGCAATTAATAAGGCAAGAAAACTGTATTAAGGCAAAAAATTAGGAGAACCAAGAATGAACAAATTCTGCTTTTCCCTAATCCTTCCCAAATGAAGCTTGAGGCTCTCAGTTTTCCGATAAATTGCCAGAACTGGGAATAAGGAAGCAGCGGTATATAAGGTCTTTGCTTCATTTGTTGTAAAGGAGTTTAATTCAGCTTTATCTTTTAATTTACTGCTTGCACGTTTAGAGACCCACCTTGTGCATAATGAATGACGTCCTTTAGAGGTGATGGAGAGCCAGCAGAGACACATCCTACTTACCCTGACTCTCCTCTGTTCCTATCTGCAGCCTCAATAGCTGACTGTCTGTCTGTGTCAGATCTTCAGCCGCTCGTGCCACCCTAACTGCCACATGTGTGCAATAATGGCATGAGCAGAATGGCCACAGCTGTTACAGTCAGGAGCAGAAATACTTTTGACAGCTTCTTGCTTGCTGGAAGGGCATGGGAAGCTGAAAAGTCCTTGACTAGTGTAAGCACTACTTCACAACAACTAAAATATCAGTGTATTACCAACATTATTCTCATCCTAAATCCAAAACATGACAATATACCAGCTACTAGGAAGGAAATTAACTCTATCCCAGCTGAAACCAGGACAGTATTCACCCCTTATTCTATACCATGTATGTCATGCCCAGCTCTTACACTTTCCAATACATCCCAGTTAATCACCACCACCTTTCCTGTCTTTTGATATATACACAGATATTATTCCCTTAGTCTATGGGCCATTGCTATAAATCGTTCATTGAGTTCGTTTAGTCCATGACTTTGGGCTTTGTCTGTCATAACAGTCCTTCAGGGGAGGAGAAATGGTCTGTGGTGTTGAACTGTTGCATACTGAAGCGAGTTCTGGTTCCATTACCACTGTGCTTGTCCAGTTCTATCATTGCTGCACTTTGCTTAGTTTCCTCAAAGTTCATTCTTAATTAATCTAGGTGATTCTTACTGTAATACCATTGATATAGCATATAGCCACCGCAGAAGTGATGATATACAATATTACATAGCAATTAACATTATACAATTCAAATCATTGGCTATTCTCACCCAAAATCAAATCCCCTTGAAGTACACATTGGACTTCCCCATTCTTTTTCACCACCCACCAAGTGCACCCAGGTCCTTGAGCAAAAGCAATCCCATGGATGGGTTTGGCTTTGCCCGAGGCAGGAATAACCCAGGCTGTCTTCCCAAATGTGTATCCCAATGTTTGAACGTCCCAGCACCCATCGCTCTCAGTGTAGTCTTTAACAGTCCGTTGTATTGCTCGATTTTCGTGGAGGCTGGTACATGATAGGGGATGTGATACACCCACTCAATGCCATGCTCTTTGGCCCAGGGGTCTATGAGGTTGTTTCGGAAATGAGCCCATTGTCTGACTCAGTTCTTTCTGGGGTGCCATGTCACCATAGGACTTGCTTTTCAAGGCCCAGGATAGCATTCCGGGCAGAGAGATGGGGCACGGGATACGTTTCCAGCCATCCGGTGGTTGCTTCCACTGTTGTAAGCACATGGTATTTGGCTTGGTGGTTTATGGGAGTATGATATAATCAACCTGCCAGGCCTCCCCATATTTCAGCCATCATCCTCCATACCAGAGAGACTTTAACCGCTTGGCTTGCTTGATTGCAGCACATGTGTCACATTCATGGCTAACCTGTGCAATAGCGTCCACTCCTCAATCACCAGCCCATCTCTATGTTGCATCTCTGCTTTGATGGCCTGAGGTGTCATGGGCCCACCAAGCTATAAACAATTCACCCTTATGTTGCCAGTCCAGATCCACCTGGGCCATTTGAATTCTAGCAGCCTGGTCTGCCTGCTGGTTATTTTGATGTTCTTCAGTGGCCCAACTCTTGGGTACATGAGCATCTACTTCTACAACCAGCTTCTCTACCTGGGCAGCAATATCTTCCCACGATGCGGCAGCCCAGATGGGTTTGCCTCTGTGCGGCCAGTTGCTCTGCTTCTATAGCTGTAACCACCCCCACAGGGCATTTGCCACCATCCATGAGTCAGTACAGAGATAGAGTACTGGCCGCTTTTCTCATTCAGCAATATCCAAAGCCAGCTGGATGGCTTTCACCTCTGCAAACTGACTCGATTCACCTTCTCCTTCAGCAGTTTCTGTGACTTGTCATATAGGACTCCATACAGCAGCCTTCCACCTCTGGTGCTTTCCCACAAGATGACAGTACCCACCAGTGAGCAGGGCATATTGCTTCTCATTTTCTGGCAGCTTATTATACAGCAGGGACTCTTTAGCATGCATCACCTCCTCCTCTGGTGATATTCTGAAATCTTTGCCTTCTGGCCAGTCTGTGATCACTTCCAGAATTCCTGGGTGACTGGGTTTTCCTATTCAAGCTCATTGTATGATCAGCGTGACCCACTTACTCCACATAGCATCAGTTGCATGATGTGTACAGAGGATCCTCCCTTTGAACATCCAGCCCAGCACCAGCAGTCAGAGTGCCAGGAGGAGCTGTGCTTCAGTACCAATCACTTCTGAAGCAGCTCAAACCCCTTTATATGCTGCCAATATCTCTTTCTCAATTGGAGTATAGCCAGCCTTGGATCCTCTGTATCCCTGACTCCAAGACCTCGAGTGTCCCCTGGTGTTTTCTGCCAGAGGCTCCAGGTAGGGCCATTCTGCCCAACTGTGGTGTAGAGCACATTTCTTACATCTTGTCCTGCCCAGACTGGCCCAAGGGCTACTGCATGAACTATCTCCCATTTAATTTGTTCAAAGGCTTGTCGTTGCTCAGAGCTTCATTTGAAATCATTCTTCTTTCAGGTCACTTGATAGAGAGGGCTTACAATCAGGCTATAATTTGGAATATGCATCCTCCAAAAACGCACAACACTCAAGAAAGCTTGTGTTTCCTTTTTGCTAGTTGGTGGAGACATGGCTGTTATTTTGTTGATCACATCCATTGGCATCTGATGATGTCCATCTTGCCATTTTATCCCTAAAAACTGGATCTCATGTGCAGGTCCCCTGACCTTAGTTTGTTTTATGGCAAAACTGGCCTTCAGAAGGATTTGGGCTCACTTTCTCAAAAACTTCTGTCATGTTGCCCCACATGATCATGTCATCAATGTATTGCAGGTGTTCCAGAGCTGTTCTGTCCTCTCCTCTTCTAAGCCTAGTGCCAACTGGGAGCAGGCTACTTGCAGACCCTCCTGTGAGCACTTCAGTCAGCAGGAGGCAGGTGAGGCTGGTGGAGGGAGAAGCAGCCTATTCTTGAAAAGAAGATGACAGAGCAGGACTGATGTGGTGGCAGGAGCCTGACAGCCATGCTGGGGAAAGGAGGTACTGTGAGATATCTGCCTTCCCCTAGGCAATAGCAGCAATATCTGGTGGCCTTGAGAATACCTGCCCCTGTGTTACTTTGACCCCCACATGGTGCTCAGCGCAGATACCTCTCACACTGCCTCCTTGCAGGTCTGCTGGTGCCACTTGAGCTTCCTCCAGCCTCCCACAGTTTTTGCAGCTGCTGTCACTGCCCATATTGGAGAACTACGTGGGACAAAGGGAAGCATGGCTAGGCAGGTGAAGAGGTGAGCATACAATATGTGTGGGAATGGGCTACAGGTTACACTGGTGAAGCAGGGGAACATGGTGTCCAAATATTTTGTTTGTTCCTTGGCCAAAGAAAGCTCTTGGCCTAGAGTTGTCTAGATATATGCTATGAAGCTGAAGTGGGAAACTAGCTCCCAAAACGTCCTGCTAGACTTGTGCATGTCCTACTCCTAGCACTCCCTCAACGTCCCATTTCCAAATGCCCTATCTCCATGCCCACAGGGAGTGTGTTGGACTGTAACTCACAGAGTTGTCACAGATATGTCTGCCTTTGGATGCTAAGGCTATGTTTGGAGAAGAGTAGGGCAACTTTATATTAGGTTTCTTTGTGTAGCGATCTAACAGCTGTTTTAGATCTTGTTTTCATGATATCCCTCACCGGAATTTTTGGAGTGACATGATTCAGCAAATACTGATGTTTTTCTTGTGTACACAAATAAATAAAGCAATATGAAGTTTCACCAGGGAGTGAACTTTCTGCTAAAGTCAGTAACACCTCTGAATCTGTTCCGGTTTTGTTACTGGCTTCACTTCCTAGATAGCTCTTTAAAAAGGCATATGAGAAAAGACACGACAACGTTGTCAGTCAGATTGCACTGATATCAGAAACAATACTCTCATTAGATATTTTTTTCCCATAATTTTATTCGTCAGTTCAAGGTTTGCTTTTTTAATAGAAATTATTTGCACCATCAGGACGATGTTAACATCCTACATGTCTTGGTGTAATGTCAAAGTGCCTAGCTGATTAACTGTTGTGGAAGAGTGATCTCAAAGCTAATCAGTAGGTAAACAAGGAATTCCATTCATTTACAGGAAAATGCCACAGTAAGCTTTAATTAAACAGGAAGTCAATGAATAGCTGTTAATTCCCCCACTCCATTTTTTTTCAGTGTGTGTCTGCAAACCTAATGGTTAGCCGATATAGACATCTAGGTCTAAAAAACATATTGTGAATTGTGATGTGAATCACAAAATTATAGAAAACTTCACAGGTAGGATGTATATTCATCACGTATGTATATCTACGTGGTGTGAATATACAACCAACTGAATGATTTAGGTGTAAGGTAGTCATTATGATGCTGATCTTCTGTGTGTTGGGCATCCTGATCAGTACGGAAACTAGATCAATACGGAAACTAGAAGCCAAATCCAAACCAGAACATAAGTACTCCTGGTTGGGGCACAGAGTTCTTGGTGTACAATTTAAGGTCCCAGATTCAACACCTGGTGTTTACAGCAAGAACGAGTTGCCTCAGGACAGCAATACAAAAATCTGTGCATTGAGTAGGTAGCTGCCCAGAGCTGGCCAGCAGGAAAGGCTGAGGATGGGGCTCTGCTGGATCACCCCACCTTTCCGGTGTTAAACACCAGCCTCTGATATCCAAAGTGGCTATACAGTCCAAGATTTTACTCTGTGTGGGATGCAAACTATAACATTATCTTCTGAAGAAGTGCCTACAGCTATTCTCTGAAAGCACTAAAGCAGGTCAGCAGCACGTACACTCACCTTTTCTGTAATAGGAGACTGCCTGGGGTATCTGTCCTGTTAGTAGACCCAAAGGGCTCAGGCCTGCTCTCCTGCACCTGAGAAGGATGTTCTACAGCAGTCTGTGAGGCTGCCTTGGCCAGAGTATTTTCTATACACCTGCTGGTGCTTGTTGTGCTACTGAGCAAACGGCTCAAGGCGTCTGGAAAAGAATATTCCCAAGGAACTCAAGGATTCTCTGCAGGGACCTGCTGAATCCTACAGGTGCTTAAACTAACTCAGAAAATATTTTGGTTTTAAATAGAGGGTTGCAAGTAGGTGCTGGTGCTGATTTTCAGGTACCCCTTATGCATTACAGCTGACTTCTGCATGTAAAGTGTGCATGTAAAAAGCAGCATCCAAGGCTCCCCCTCCTCAGATGAGTGCCTCAGGTGTCTGAATTACCCTTCTTTTGGCTTTTTCTTTCTGTGACCTATTATCAGTAGCTCTGACCTTAGTGAACGTATTACCCTTTGGAGGCCCCATTCTCAGACACTGAATTGTCCTTGCAAACTTGTCTTGGCTCCACAAACCCAATGTACTAGTCTGGAGTCCACCTGAGGAGCAGCAGGAAACCATTTAGAACTGCTTGTGAAAGTAAAATTAAAATATCCATTTAGTTTCGGCTGAAGCTGCCAAATTTGAGACAAATGCACTAATAATTCTGCTCTACCCAAACCCATACATTTTCATAAGCAAAATGTTCTTTTGACCATGTTCCACTGTTTGTTTGTTCCTTGGAAAACCCATGGAAATGAATAAGATTGATTCTGAAGTATGATGCTTACAGCCCAAAGCAGAACAAAACACCCACTGCAACTTATCCTCTAGATATTTTTGGAAAGGAGGGGAGATCAAACAGGAGGAAGATGGTGGAGATCCTGTCAGTCAGTTGACGTCTGATAGAAATGGAGATTAAATGTTAAGAATCAAGGGGCAAGGTTGCAATGTGTTTACTTTACATGCTGATTTATTATGGTTTTTTTGGTTAAAAGAGAGACATACCATGAACTGGAGAGATGTTTCTAGTTGTAATAGTGTATAGAAAACTGGACCAGTATCACCATTGTATGATGTATCATCCTAATACAAAGAAATATCTTCTAGCACAAGGATGCAAAAGAAGGTAGCTTAGAAGAAGAGAAAAAACACAAGACTTTGTCTCTTGTAAGATCTGAAGTACAAAAATCTTTTTAAGCGTCTCATGAGGGCAAAGATTCACAAGAATGTACTTAAGGTCATCCTGTGTGCAATAAAGTGTCTCAGTTCACAATATTACATTCTTTCTAAGAGCTAAAATAACAGAATCTGTGAGTTAAGCTGGAATAGTTCGTTAGAGCTGCCAGTGGAGCAAAGAGCAGCTGTCGGGAGGGGAACATCTACCAGAGCAGAGGCAGCTTGCATGCTAAGAATGGCAGCATCAAGAACTGGTAGTCCTGGCGAAGGATTACAGGCTAATATAAAAATTCAGGAAGATTATAACTAGGGCTCTTGACTGTGGGTGATCAAATCAAATGCAACCAATTTTTGCTATATTTGAGGCTTAAAAGAAGGGGAAAGATGCTGATAATTTCTATATGAAACCAAACTTACCTTTCCATATTCAGGTTTATTTAAAATTCAAAATGGGTCTGCTGAAATAGCAGTGATCTGTGACAGAATCAGGTTTGAGTTTTGCCAAGAAGCTTGCATGCATTGAAGACCTTACAGTGGAATATTCAACTCCACTTCTCTACCTTTTGGCATGTTTCAGTAAATAAACTTTGATAGTAAAAACTAGTCCAGGTGCTACGAAAATTTATTAAATGAATGAATACAAAATTACTCTATTTGAATGGTTGTGGTCATTTTCCCAAACTGCTCTACTGTAGCAATTCCTGTAGATATGAATCATCTTGGTACATGGGCACAAACTTAACTTAAAAATGCATTTTTAAAAGATGCAAGAGCATCCAGCTATTCAGAAAGCACTGTAAAGCAATGAAAAAAAAATACTACCCGCCAGCTATGGGATTCCTCATTACCATCTTCAACTACTTTCACTATGAAAGTGTCAGTAATCTAAGTGGACACTCAAACAGAGAAATCAACACTATAGACTTAAGCATGTTTCATGGACTGCTCCTAAGCAAAGATTTTTAATCCATCTCTACACATAACTCTGATCACACAGTAGCAAAAAATAGGACCTCCTCCACTGTAAAAAGGGAGTAAGTTATGGGAGAGTAAATACCTGCCCCTTGTGTTTACTAGTCTTAAATTAGTTTCTTACATCAATTCTTAAGCAACTGAGAAATAGGCAAATGCAACAGTCCGCAAATACAACATATACACAAAGGCTCAGATATAACTCAGAGCATAAGTGTGTTTTGTTTGTTTAAAATAGGTCCACAGCATCACCTTCCTGACAGGACTGGTGAGGACTTTGTAGAAGTGTTGATAAGTATAGAAACAAAGAAAATGTGGTTATCCTGCATGCAAGGTGTAAGTTTCCAGAGGCTGAATATGCTGGTGATAATTGAGGAAGCAATCTGACTAATTTTTTTTTTCTTTTTTTTAACAAATTTATTAATTTGAAAATTAGTGCTCTTAAATGACACAGGGACCTTCACCTCTACCTCAGTGGTATGGAGTTGAAAAAACCAGCTGTTTAGACCCAATGCATGCAGAGGCTGGGCATGTCCACCAGGGGAAGAGTATCAGCTGACACATCTCTTTTGTAAGAAGAGATTCACCAAGGCCAAGGAGCAGTCTGGGGATATCTGCACAGAAGCTGCCTCTGTTGCCACCCTTCTAGAAAGGACAACTGAAATGCTTATGATCATCAACATATTACCTCTTTCTGGGAAGTTCCCTCTTTCATTATCATTTATATCCTTCTCTTGGTCTAGATTACACCACTCTGGCTTTGCAGCATTCATTTATAGATTCTTCAAGTGGAAAACCCATTATTAACCCTCAAATTATTAAGCCATTTCTTCTCCAGGAACTGAACAATCCCTTCTATTATATTTCTAAAACCCCTGAAATCCTGTAACTAAATTGTTAACTTTGAGGTACAGCAGCTGAATTTTACTACCACACCACAGGTTTCAGGATAATAAAGCCCAAGTCTTTCAAGAGGAATGCCTGCCTGGTGAAGTCACTTGAGAGCACCACCAGAACAAGAAGTGAGAGCAGCTTGTGCGAATGTGTCCTCTCTTGTGAAATATCCCCTCTGCCCTTCAGACCCCAGCTCTGCTACAGCACACGGAGCTTTGGTGCCTGGCTGGAAAAACACTGGGAGTCCCACCAGCTACAAAAAACTTGCTTTAGTGTAAAAGTGAGAGCAACCTGCACTTAGGAGAGACAGAGATCTTTAGCTAGTGTAAAGCATTCAATGGCTCCATGCTGAATTGCCTCCATTCAAAATTTGGCACATGGTCTTTTTAACTTTCAAGAAAAAATAACAGGGAAAAAGGCCCAATGAAACTCAAAAAAAAAAAAAAAAAAAAAAAAGTAGAGACATTGAATAATAATAATAAATGGGAAGGGAGAAGTTGTAAAAGAGGTAAACTAAATTCTAGATATTTTGCCAGTGGTGACTTCCCTTCCCCTCCCTGCCCTCTGCTTCCCACACACAGGCTCAGACACCCTCCTCTCTGCTTTCCCCAGGAGGGGGACAGATTTTGCAACATTTCCTTGCTGTGGTGAGCTCTTACTGACACAAACAGTCCCACTAACATCTCACAGATACAAAGAAACTTTACACAATCAAGGGAGCAGAACAGGCGAATCAGCTGAGCTAACAAATGTTTGGGGCCATTGCATTTCTTTGCTCTGAGTGCATGTGTACTCTGTTTGCCAACTGGCCCATGTTCACCTTGTTTCTGAATGATTTTCTGAAAAGGGGTTTGATGGCTCTCTGGACTCTCTGTCTCTATAGGTAAATTGCAAACTGACACAACTGATGTGATGAGAGTCAGCATACAATCTGTAGAACACAGGTTTAAAGCTTTGGGTGTTTTGACCCAGAGACCTGACAAAACTCATCGTAGACAAACAGAAAAAAATGCCCATTTTTTTCTTCTGATCCATGTAGTCACGTGATGTAATGCAACCAAAGATGTGCAGTGACCACAAGACCAGATGAACACTGTCACTTTGGTAAAGAATTTAAGGAAGGCTTCCTGGAAAAAAACAACAAGCCCAAACCAAATGAAATCATCAAAGAGGCACTTCATGATTTTCTGTTATCTGGTAACTACTATTCATAAACAAGAAAATAAGCAACTGGATTGAACAGCCTACTAACCTGCTAAAGTCCCAGAAATTTGAAGAAGTATATCTGTAGCTGCTGATAATAACATTATTCACAAATATTTATTGTTTTAAAATTGAGTTTATTCAGCTAAGCATTAACTTTGTGATATAATAGTATATGTATTTGCTCCAGTTTCTGGACAATACATTTTCCCAAGGGTACCCTGTTTAAGAAGGGGCTGTGTAATGAATAGATGTGACTTCCCCAAACTATTTCTCAAAAATTTTAGTAGCTAAATTCACTCAAAGTTTGCTATAAGAAAGGCAACACAAAGAAAAAGTCTTGTAGTTTAAGCCATTTTATTTCCTAATCATCTAGTGAAGTGAAAGATTCTTTTTTTGTTGTTATGAAGGAAGTTGGAAACTATCACATGCCCTTCCCAGATGTATAATAACTCTCTCCTGCCAGAGAGCCCTGGCAGTTCAGCTCATGAGAATCTACAGTGGGATTCCCAGAGGTTTAAAGATTCAGTTTTCCCCAACAAGCTCAACAAAGTCTTTCCCAAAGTCTTTGAATTCTACAGATAGATAAAACTGATGTGCTAATCTCATTATCCCCAATCCCCCAAAGATTTTTCGTATTTGCTGCATTTTACTGGACTGGAAATATTGTCACAGCAGCTTCTATCAGAGTTTTCAACCACATCTATGCCCAGCTCTTGCCGTAACTACAAAATGTAGGATAGCAAAGTGATATTTTCCTCATTTTGGAAATTATTTACTCTCATACTTGCATTCCTCAAAACAGATTTGGTTCAGACTCGCGTAAAAGACTGGCTGAAGTTCTGGAAAGCTGAGCTCTACCTTGTCCCTTTGCCGCTGAATGAAGGTAACTGAGGCCAGGGAAAGGCTGGTGTACGCTGCTCAGTGGCAGTCGGGCTGCAGCTGGGGCCATTGTCTGCACACAGTGCGGGGGGTTGTTCTCTCTTCCAGTCAGGACGCTTCACAGCATGGGAACTTGGCTCCTTGGGACACCATGGAGAAGACAACCTTTTCCTCAAATGCAGTGGCTTGGAAGTGTGAAGACATTTATTTCAAAATCAGGACCCCACTTCTCCTTGTATCATGAATTTATCACTGTCAGATTAATATGCCTATGTCTTTAGCTCTGCAGCTGGAGATGAACTTGATGATACCCACAAAGTGGTTGGGATAGGAATTCCTTCCAGGGATTAAAAGAAACAACATGAAAATCCTTTATCCCAAAGTAACCCCTCCTAGCCTTAATTTCTATCCTCTTCAAGTCAGAGATTTCCACAATATATTTTTTTTAAATACTATTAAACTGGTTTTGTAACATCTGCACCTAATTATGTTTTTAAAGCTGCAGGATTCAATCCTTGGTTTCTCTGTTAGAGATACAGGTCTGTTTTTAATTTCTTTGCTGTATCTAGTACCTTATAGACATGAACCACATCTCTCACCACTTGCCATGTAATTGGAAGGGAATATGGTACATCCTCATCCATCATTGTTGCATGATGCTAACATAACTTGCATTATGCAAATGCAAAGAAAACCATGACAGGGTCCAACATTGACAAGAACTGGTCATTCTGCATCAAAGAGTTGATTAATAACTTTCAGATCCAAATAATTCAATTTCTTTTGCTCCAGTTCATCCACTCTAAAGAGATAAAAGCAGTCCTTTAGGTTGACTAAAAGTATCAGAAACAATAAAAAAAACAGGTTTTCGGCCTACTTTGGTGGTCACAAAAGAACGTGGATTATTCTCAATGTGCTTCTGTATGGGGAACCAGTGATAGGTGCATAGGCTGCATCTGCACAGTGATACCTGTATCTGGCCTGGGTAGTCATGGAGGCTTCCTTGAAAAGCTTCACTTAATTCAGGTTACATATAGATCTCAGTTGCCCTCACAGCAAGAGACGCTGATTCTCTTTGTAGATGAAGCCATGGCCACTTCATGGCGCTGCAATGTTACTGAAAGGATAGATGATACTCATGGAAGTGCTAAAATATTGCTGCAGTCCTTCTAGGACACTCTGCAATTCCATACCTGCTCAACCTGACCACCCAAGTGAGGGAGCTGCAGCGTCACAGCCAACCTCATGCTCTTCTCCTTCTCTGACATGGTGAACTATCAGCCTTTTGCTCATTATGGTACATCCTCAAGGGGGAGTGAGAGGTAACAAATACTCCTCCCTAACCAGTGCCCAGCATACCTCCTGAGGATGCAGGTGATGTGTTTCAGTTCCCATAGACTAAGACCAGAGCTGAAGCTGTATCTTCCCCACTGCAAAATGAAGTCTCTAAGGCTTTTCTCTGTTATAAAATGTTAAAGAAACTGTGACTATTTATTTTAATGAGCCCTTTCTGGGTTTTAGAGCAAAGGTACTGCCCTGGGAGCAGATTCCCAGCTCAAGATCCCAGGTAATCACAGCTCCTGACCGGGCCTGGAGCAGACAGGTGCTCTCATTAGCCACAGGGCAGCGTATGCTGGTTTATTGGGTCCTGGCCTCTAGGTTTGGGGTTTAGCTTTAAAGAAAAAAGGCCTGAAGGTGCAGGACTGCAACATCAACCTACATACATACGTATGAACCTAAGGGATTTAGTTGCTGTAGCTAAAGTTATTCACAATAATTATTTTCATGCAGACTTCACATTGAAACCAGTCTTGCATTCTGAGCCTATATCAAGAGACAGTCCCTTCCCATTTCCTATACATTTTACTTGTGATAAAACAGATTTTGAAGCACATTTGGACATGTAACCCTAGAATACACAAGTGTAATACTGTTTCAGAAGACTGGCCCAAGTATCAGTGTTGACAATCTCTGAATCCCTTAAATTTGGCCCTGTAAAATTCTGAAGAAAAGGGTGGGGTTTTTTTGCTTGGGATCATTTCTTATCTTTTGTTTTAAACAATGGCTAAGCCAAGAAACTGCTGCAACAGGAAGCTGAAAACTTCACGGATGTGTCTCATTATTCTTTGTGATGTCTTATGGTAAATAATTAACATATTTTCATGGCTTAGAAAGAATGCAAAAGCATCAGTTTTCATTCATCTATAATAAAAAAGGAGGAGGAGGAGTGAGCTGACAGGAGGACATGAGATAGTATGAATTAAAGTTAATAAGTAATGCCTACAGTGTTAGTCATCAGTTTTGCCTTGCACATCCCATATGCTGCACGCTGCAATGTCTTATAACTATTTTGAAATGGGCTTGTTTTGTGTGGAAAAAAAACATGGATCGTATTTAAGCAGATCTTCAGAAGAACTCTCTTCAGATGGGAATTAAATAGAGGGAAATAAATCTAAACATTTTCTCTCACAGTTTTTTTTTTCTATTTTTATTTAATGTGATATGATTCATAAACGTTTGATGGGGTATGGCTCAGTAAATGTCATTTTCTTGGCTCTGGGGTGAACTTCGACTTTGAGTGTTGATCAAAATGATATATAGTCTCTCTGGAACAAGTAGAACAAGTACTATGTATCTGAAGGCCAGATTCTAGGTCTGTCAAAATAAATTGCAAAACCTCAATTGTATTCCAAGATTAAAAGGGTCAAGCTTTCGGGGAAATCTAGGCCCAAATTTTAGCAGTGCTGCTATACTAGCAGAACTTTTGTGACTTTTCTTTAGCTCTTCACTTGCTGATAGAGCTGTAAGTTCAAGCAATAACTTCTGTAAGTTATAAAGGTATGTCGTACATTAGGAAAAATACTTAAAGTGACGATGGCATTTTTCACTGATATTTTAAAACTTCATCCTGCTTAAGACACAAAATTCTTTCCCTCTGACCTCAGTGATGTGCTGACAATAAACTAGGGCAAGCTTCCTTCCATGACTTCATTCCCTTCCCTGGACCATGCTCAAAAGGTGAGAAGCTGCTCTGACCTGAACGAGGAGATAGCCATGAACTGCATGCATTTTATCAAGCCCTTTGTGATTTTTCGTGGGCTGTGCAGCAAGCATTGAACAGAGGCAGCTGGAATTGAGAGGGTGGAGGCTGATGCAGTCTGTTTTCAGATTTTCACAGTGAACCACTCCACCTCCCTGTGGAGTTCGGTCAGACAACAGAGGAAGATGCAAGAAGATGCATTTGTTGCCTTTTTTGTTGCCTTCTTGTGCTAACTTGTAAACCTCATTCCCTCCCCTCTCAAAAGATACATAAATATTGTGGCATGGGACAAGCAGATTACTTGGGCAACAGGCAGCTGGGCAGCCTTCCCAAACAGAAATTCTTGGTTTTTAGTGGAAGCGTTTTTTACTCAAAGTTTTCAGTTTCCAAAATAACAGAGCACTGATGAAGCATTTTCCCATACAACTATGGTTGTCTCACTAAGGCAAACAAGACCAGAATTCAGTAAAAGCAGAGGAAGAATAATAATGTTAGAGATATCAGCTACCTTCCTACACACTTAAATATGATTTTTCTTTGATAACATTTTGTTATCCCTTTGTTGGGATTCATTCTATGAGCAATGAGAGCAATTAGCAATGGAAAGATCTATTTTAGGTCATCTCATCTGGCTCCATAACACATGAAGTTGTCCTTACAAATGTGTGATTACTACAAAAATGTTTTGAATTGTGCTTCCTGGGAACTGTAGCTGATATCCTGATACTGTTGGAAGCTCTGGTGCTTGCATTTGCTTTCTACAAAAAGATTCTCAAACCAATTGTCCTGTCATACTTATAGATGGGAATTTTAACAACTTTACCCTGAGCAGATGTTGAATTTAGGGCCCTCCACCCCTTCCTACATGAATCCTTCAATTACTAGACTATTGTCTTAATGAGGAGTAAAAAAGAAGGGAACACCAAAAGCAATTCTCCTCTTGCAAGTACCATAAAAAAAAAAAAAAAAAAAGACGACAACTGCCCTTAATACATTTTCTAGGGAGCCTGATCTCATTGGTGCATCTCGGGTGCTGCCCGGGAAAGCTGCCTGAGCTTGGGCATGTGGAGAGCTCTGCAGGAAGGAGGCCAAGTTTGGGATGTGGCTGGGATGAGGTGTGATGGTGGTGCCAGCCACCTCAGCCCTGTCAAGATGCAGGGCAGTTCTGGACATGCTCAGAGGCACTACAGATGCTGAGTGGGTTGGCTATAAAATCACAGGTTAGGGCTATGGCACTTAAATTTTGCTGAAATGCCAGTTTAGAACCATGAAACTTTCTGGGAGTGGTGGAGCAGGAGAAGAAAAGGAAGATTTAACCCTGGTTTTCCATAGCTATTGATTAGCCAAAGACTAGACTATCAAAATGTATTGGTTGTTTTGCTTGGCTTTATAAAAAAATACCAGTTGGATTGGTACATGCTTGCCAAATACCTTATGAACAGGCGATGACATGAGTTGATTTGGAAAACTTTGTATTAAAGGAAGGTGATTTTTCAAAATTAATTTCCTTATGATCTACTTATAGTATTTCACATACTTTTCAGTCTAAAACTGCTTATGATGACTTTAACTCTAATGTTTTTAAGCATCTATTGAGCAGTGCAGTACTTATCTTTGTCTATTGTGGATCGAGTTTTGTAATGGCAGTGCTTTGCACCCAGCCTCTGGGACCAGACAAAGGCCGTTTCCATCCACTCTCTTGCCTTTGGCAGCAGACAAATAAGTCAGTATTTCAGAAGAATGTGATAAACTCCAGAAGTTTCTTTTGTTCAGTCATTAATGCCTCAGGAGAAAGTTTTTATCCCTGGAAGCACAGAGACAGACAGTTGTGACTAGATTAAGGAGGACGTCATTAGTATTAATTAAGTGCACAATATTTTTTGAGTTGTCTGTTTAGCTTTTATACAAGGGCACCTTAGATAAGAATGCACTTTGTGATGTTGGACAACTGGTAAGCAGAACTGTCCTTTTAGCTTTCAACATCTGTTTCATGCTTCATTATCCACTACTGTCCTAAGTAAACTAAACAATGCCTTCTATGCACTTCACCTGGAAGTTGCCTGTGGCTGGTTTTGTTCTTTTTGGTGAGCTGAGCTCTGAGTTTTGGTTGGCATTAGCAGGTGACACAGAGCAATTGCAGCTCCCTTACACAACTCTGATGAGACCAGCTAAGCATTGCCTTTACAGCCAGCATCAGTAACGCAGCACAGAGAATGACAGTCTTTTCACCAGCCCAGCCTTCTCACAAAAGGCAGAAGAATGAGAATAATAAAAGGAACCTTAAAATCCCACCTCTTACGAGAAGGATCTGTTAGTGCAAGCCATATGGAAGCCTGCCATGAGCCACCCTTGCAATGAAGACCTCTGAAGCCAGACAAAGGGTGTGTACAGTGTATCCTGGGGCCAAGGCATGTCAGAGGCAGGACCAATTCGCACAACACCACAGAAACCCTGGACTGTCTTGAAGCCTATAAAGCAGTGTAAGCAGACAGCACAGTCACAGTTAGGAGAGAGAAAAGATGGTTAAAACATGTTAGCGATGCAAAATACATACAAAAATTTTCCAAAGAAGGACATCAGTGATATAACTAAGGAAACAAGTAAGAGAAAAAAAATACAAGACCTAAATGACTGATAATAACCTCTCACCTAAGAGAGGTTTGGATCAAATCATCAGAAGGTATTGCTTGGAAGGGATCACGGAAGTCAGTGGCACAGTATAAACTAACATCAGCAGAGAGGTTGATTTCACATGTAGACTGTACAAATGCCCTAAGTATGGCCATGAAAGAGGGGTGAGTTACCTTGCAGCTACTAAGGACAAATAGCATAAGCAATAACTGTGAAATAGAAGTTATGCTGCGCATTTGTACCCCAGCATATTTTACCCATTGGCTTTATTGTATGCGCAAGGAAGTCCTGTTTCAAGGGACATTCACTCACCTTGTTGTCAAAAGCGTGTAAGATTTTTATTTCTTCCAAGGCCAAAACCGCTACCAAAGGACATTCTTGACTATTAAAAAAAATGAGTTGAGAAGAATGGAAGAACAGCCAAGCTGAAGCTAATGCATTGCTGGCAGAGAGGCACCATGACAGTTGTGTGTGGGTTGCCCATCTCCTCCATATCAGAGGCAGCAGTCTGAGAGAAGGGGAACTTATGCCAAACTTGCAAGTAAATCATAATGTTAAGCTAAGACACAGCCTTTTGTTGTTTTGAGCTGCTTTTCTGCTTGATGTGAATTGTCAGGAGAAAAAAAAAAATTTCTGTTTAAAAAAGTTGTGGAGTTATTTTAAGCAGTTGCTGGTTATGGGAACATAGAGGAGAAGGGCTTACAGGAGACTTACGTGGCCAGAGACACTGTCCTCGTTAGTAATCAGGGATGGGTGAAAATAAGAGGCTTTGGGGACCCCCTCAGAAGAAGGGAAAGAGCAGCAAAACCTTCAGTGCCCCAACTCCGTGGCAGGCATGCCAGTGGAGCGAGTAGCTTGCTCAGTGGCATATGAGGACACTGTAAGTTTGCTGCTTATGAAGAGATACTGGAACAAAATTTCTAGTTCAGACCTGCTCCCAGATTGTGTATTCAAGCCTAAAGGTATTATTTAATTTAATTATATAAACTGTTTTGTAAAACAGAACATGAAAAGTGGTATACAAATGACTGACACAACAGAGTATGAATGACCATGTTGTTTTGATGGATTAAAAGAAAAGGAAAGTTTATTTTGGATAACACTTTGAGAAGAGATATCCTTCAATTTCAAGCAAATAAGGAAGGATGTGACTGCATCTTATTTAGTACTCTTTTAAAAACCAGTCTCAGGTTTACAGACTTAATCTGGATCCCAGGAAAGTTAGCACTATGATTCCTATCCTTATGCATGCGCTTAGAAGAAGTTCTCAGGTCAGCACTATGGAGTGTGGTGGAGGAATACACATTAGTGCGCCAAAGATTATTTTCAGACCACACATATTAATTTTGCCTAGTGAATTTTCCTGAACTTAGCAGAAGTGCTTTATGTCAGCAGAGCTGCTAAATGTCTGTTATGGAACATGGAGTCTTCTTTTAGCTGCTTTATTTTAATAAACAATGTTTAAGGGGAGATCAGAAATGTCAAGACTTTAATTCCCCAGGTGCTCCTCCTCCATCATGTTATGTCATGTTCATATCAAGCTTGGAAGGTTCACTGCTTACAATTTCAGTTTTGGGATTAGTGCAATGAAAGCCTTTATCTCCAGCACTTTTAAAAACAAAATTTTAAAGAGTGGAGGAGTTGATAAAGATAACTGTTTGGGCTGTTTCAAACCTCCCCCAAGAGGGGATGGTTATAGAAAAGATCTAGGTCTGTATTCAGATGAATCATAAATTATGTACTCTATCTAATAGTTAGAGAGGGAGAAATGCAGAAAAATTTAACCTCTCAACCTTCCTTCTCCAAACAGCTAAAGTTCTCAAGAAAACATGAACTATTATAAATATTGGTAAATCCCCTTAGAGCCTAATTTGCTGCTGAAAATCCTATTACAGAACTTGGTTTTTGTGCATGAAAGAAGGTATATGGCAATTTGACATCAAGACTTGAGGGAACATATTCATTAGTGTGTAAGACAATTCTTGCTATAGATGATCACACTCAGAGGTAGGAGAGATGGATAAATTTTGAATCTGGATGCTGACACAAGAAATGGAATAGCAAGTTATTATCAGCAGTAAAGTGCAAAGAAATAATATATACTCTTCCAACCTCAGGATTTCAGTCTGAGTTCATAAAAGCAGCATGGTGGGAAAGGAGTGGAAGGGGGGAATATCAGTTTTGATGTAGTACTGTTTTAAATGAAATCGAACTGTGCAGTACAGATTACATTTACAGCCAAGGTGAAGCCTCAAGTTAGAATTAATATTACTCTTAATGACTGTTCTCATATGTACATAAAAATCAAAGAGAAAATTCACAGCAGGAAGATGAGGGCACAAGTTCTGGGATGACATCCCTGACAACTTGACCACAACGATCGCAGTTGACAACGTGCCACAGGCATGCCCAGACAAATGGGGAAAGATTTCCCCTGCGTGGGTAGCACTAGCACAAGGACTGCAATCTGAACTGTTGACTTTTTGGAGGACATTTCTCAGAGTGCTTGAACTGCCAGCATGTGGCCTGCTTTTTTATGAACTACAGATCTTACTAATAAGGTGGGACTTGGCTTAACACAGGACTGGTAGAGTTTCTTCAAACAAAGCTACCTATCTAACACATGCCAGATGCCAGACCATAAACATGTACATATTTCATCCAGATCATTTTATAGCTTAAAAATATATGCTCCTCCTTAACATTCTGCATTTTTTCATTTAGACACTGCATATGCTTCCCCTCACTACATTTTCCATCTGTACATTTACCTTACTTGTCTCTGTATAATCTTGTATTCACTGTCATCATTAGTGTTACACTTGTGAAGTTGTCTGTATCTTTGTTCTTAGCATCATATGAAAGTATTTCCTTCTAATGAATACAGAAATCAAATTAACTGCTTTTCAGATCAGCTCTGTCCTGCTTCTATAGCAAGTTACAGGTGTAGCACAGAGAGTTGTTATCTGATGCTCGCAAAAGCTCAGACCCTTGCTTTCTCAATGAACCGACCCCTTCAAAAGCACAGTGAGTCACCCCATTAACTTAAGTGTCACATTTTGTGGAAGTAGTATAGTCATACATCTCTCGGAGAAGTAGATTCTGTCAGCCTGCTGTCAATTCACTATTTTCCATATAGTTAAAGATATTTTAAGCATTCTTGGAAAGAAACTGTTGGGAAAAAATATTTAGTAAGTGCTCATTCAACACAAATAAAGTGGAAAACTACCAGTATGCATTTATTATTGTTTGGAATAACTTAACTTGCCAAAGAAGTTGGCAAAGAACTTGAGCAATATTTATCTTTAGGGAGTAATGCATAATAAAGCCATTCCACATTTTTCATTGCTTGGCTTTTTTTTTTTTTTTAATTGGAAATGCTCAAATGTAAACTTCTCATAATATTTAGTCCCAGCTTTGTATTGCTGAGACTCAGATGCAGGTTGATATTCCAAAAGATATAGCCAAATATGAGCCTGATAAATGTTATTGAAAATACTTTGATTTTAAATATTCTTGAAGCTGGAAATGATGATTCATCTTTGTTGTTGACCCAAAATGATGACTATAAAGGTCTTTGGATTCAATGGTGGGAAGAAACTGCCCCATTACTTTGCATATCTTTTTCTGTAGATTCTGGTGGACAAACTTCGCATTTCTTTTTCCATGACGGAAACCGACTGCTTTTGATTATTAAAATACCAGGTGCATAGATACCAGGAATTTCTGAATACAACAAGTTTACCCTAATCCTAAGAATGATCCACAGACATGTGGAAACCAACACTTAAAACTTTCAGAGAAAATATCCCGGAGCCATTTTCAGCTGATGAATAACAACACACAGATTAGAAATCTCTTCAGAAAGTAATCCAATCAAATACGTCTAACTTGCAGGAGCAGAGATGAAGACAAGCCACAGAGTGAAAGGAAGGAGTTAACCATGGCTCATGACTAACGATGAGCCACTGAAATCTGAATCCAAACATAGATTTTAAGTCCCAGCTTTAGATGTTCAAAGTCGAGATTTTTGTTCAAGTACACTGATAATGTAAATAATGTTCCTGAATTATCTTACTTGATAGGCTTTGACTGGGGGAGGTTTATATTGTTCAGCCTGTTCTTATCTGGTAAGTCTCTCCTTTCATTTGGCCACAGCTGGGGACTTGCAGCTGGACAGACAGTTTCAGGGGACTGGTGTGCTGTAGGGAGTGCACAGGGGAATATATGGTGTACTATACTGCACTGTCTGTGGGAAACCCCTGTAGGTGTTTTCAGTTTAATGCATTTAGCATATAGGCAATCTCAGAAAATTGCAATTATCTTACAAAATTTATTTTTAAGAAATTTAATACATTTTAACAGAGATAAAGTCTTTTCTTAACTTCAAAAACACTTTAAATAAATGGGATGATTTGCCTTGCAAAATGAAGTTCAGCACATTCATCAGAACAGCAGATTAGGAAGGTAGTAAGAAAAGATCATTACATTAGAAGGCACAGGACAGATTTTTACTCACTAGTTTGTTCAAAATTATCAACTAGGATATAAACAGTTGGTCATGAAGTAGTGTCACAACAGGTTAATAAACCTCACCAGGCACTAACAGATTAATAACAGGTTTGTAGAGTCCTCTGATCAAACCCCTGCAGCAAGGTGATATACCAAGTTAGTGTGTACACTCAACTCTGCTTCTCATTCTAGAAATAGCAATAAAAGAGAAAACATATCATGTCGCAATAACATAGAGGTATCATAGTCTAAAAATACAGTGTGGTTTTATACCATACCTGAGCAGTCATCTCACTGCGTTAGACCAGCTGCTTACACTCACATGTGTTGACTCAGGCCACCAGCACTTGAGGCTGGCCATGCCAAATGCCAGTGGAGCAGGTTATTAAAGTAAATAAAAGGGACTCTACAGAATACAGATATCCATGGAAAAGCAGTTTTCTCTATCTGGTCTGATGTACAAACAAATATAAATCTGTACAAAACATACTGGTAATAATTTTTTTTTCTATGCAGACTAGTCTGCAGCAGCTTTCAGAGGCTATTCATGCAAAACACACTGACACACCCACTACTTTCCCTGATGAAGAGACAGAAGAAGTTTGTCCACTCTCATTCACCAGCCTTTCAAAGGAATGCCTTCACCCATCCCCAGTTCACCACAGAGCTAGACTGGAACCAGGTACCTAGCATGAGATAATTTATGGCAGCTTGAATCTAATTCTCCTAATCCGCATTTCTGCTTTCTTTAAGGCCCTCAATCTGTTTTGGAGACGTAAATAATGGAATAATATATCCTGACAAATCGGTAACCTACTCCAGTCTGCTGACAAGGATAACGTTTTTCCCAGTTCTTCCAAAAGGCAAGAAGTTCAAGGCCCAGAGGTTGGATCAATTACTGTCCCTAAGCATACAGCAGCAATTTGATTTATCTAAAATCATATTGACCAGCTGAACCATCCATCACCTTTCTCTCTGACTGCCACTCCCAATGGAGAGAATACTTCTACTTTTTCCTCCCCAGTTGTCGTGGTTTAACCCCAGCCAGCAACCAAGCACCACACAGCAGCTCGCTCGCTCCTCCCTGGTGAGACGGGAGAGAATCAGAAGGGCAAAAGTGGGAAAACTCATGGGTTAGAGATAAAGACAGTTTAATACGTAAAGCAAAAGCTGCGCACACAAGCAAAGCAAAGAATTCATTCACTACTTCTCATGGGCAGGCAGGTGTTCAGCCATCTCCAGGAAAGCAGGGCTCCACCACGCGTAACAGTTACTTGGAAAAACAAACACCATCATGCCAAACTTTCCCCCTTCCTTCTTCTTCCCCCAGCATTATGTGCTGAGCATGACGTCATATGGTATAGGATATCCCTTTGGTCAGTTGGGGTCAGCTGTCCCAGCCGTGTCCCCTCACAACTTTTTGTGCACCCCCAGCCTCCTCGCTGGTGGGGTGGGGTGAGGAGCAGAAAAGGCCTTGACTCTGTGTGAGCACTGCTCAGCAGTAACCAAAACATCCCTGTTTTATCAACACTGTTTCCAGCACAAATCCAAAGCATAACCCCATACTAGCTACTGTGAAGAAAATTAACTCTATCCCAGCCAAAAGCAGCACACCAGTCCAGACAAAACCCTCTGAGGTTGCAGGGCTGTACGCTGCTGCTCTGAACACAGATGGAGGGACTTAGAGTCAGAACATGCTGACCATACTGGGAATATAAATGTGCTGCAGTGCTGCATGTGCATGCATACCCTGTTTGAGCAGCATCTACCTAGAAGTGAGGTGGATATAAAGAGGAAAATGCACTGGAAGTCTAGACGCATACGTGTTTGTCTGGCTTCAAAAGCTTTGTGAGTTTATTAGCACAGGGCTGAAAAAAAGTTTTCCACTACAAATTTGCCTACAAAGAAACATAAGTTTTTAAAAATGTCAAATCATTTCTCTTTAACTGACTCTTTTAGGGGCTAAATTCCAGTCTTTTTTGCCATATGGAAGGAGGAAGGCAAATGGAGGTTAGGGGATGCATCAATTTGTCACTGGCAATGAGGCCCCGGCAGGATGCATCCCAGGTGTCCTAGGCTCGGCCCAGCCTCTGTCCAAGAGGGCATCCCTGTCCAGCCTACCAGCCGCAAAATGCTTTCTCTCAGTGATGAGGGACTAAAGGCGTGACCACCCAAAGCACTGCTCCACTTCAGCCCATGCCTTTTTCCATACGATGGGAGTCCTGTGATGGGCAATTCCCATGTTTACCACTGTGCTCTGAGATGTACAACTGAAGGTGCCACCAGAGTCACCAGGTCTAGACCCCACAACTGCAGATAACTGTGCTAAGTCAAGAAGGGTCACTGACAATCCACCTCACTCAACTCCTGCTGACAGCAGGCTACAAAATACCTGACATAATTTGATAAGGAATATATGGAATATTTCAACCCCTCCCACAGACCTCAAAATTTCTATCAGTTCACAAAAAATTCCACAAAATCTTGAACGCCTGCAATAGCAGAGAAGAATGCTCAGATGAAATGTGCCCTGATAAACCTGTGATACAGTCCACATTCTATACGATAGACAAAAAGGAAACAAGTGGGAACAAACCCCAAATTCAGTAATCCTTGGCTTTTGGACATGGTGAAAACTTAGGAATTAAGAACAAATCTGACAACTGTTCTAAGCATGATAAGCAAAGAAAACCAACCCAGGTTGCAAGGTATCTCAGCAGCACCATTACAAACAAAAACATATCCCTCCCACTATCTCCAGGTACAGACCCAGTTTTCCTACACCTCTGAATGGGAGAATCCCCCTTCCTCCCTCTCTCTGGAGGAAGATGTGAAGGGAATTTCTTCCAAAACCCATATGGACAATCTCTGCCTATCCACTTGGCTGTAGTGCTCTCACACATACCTGCAAATGAGATGAAAATTTACCCCCCTACAAACTACATCAGAACAGTTTTAGGTGCTACCAACTGGAAAAACGAACAAACAAACAGCAAACCTCTTTGGGCTGAGTCACTGATTTAACATCTTCCATTTGCAAGTACTTCTGTATTTTGGGGTAGTTTACAAGCATCAGCAGAGGTCTGCAAATAAAATCCACAGTAATACTGTCTGTGCATATATGATGAGACCAGAACATAAGAGAGTACTTTATATAGTTTTTCTTTGTTTCCTTTCATTCAATCAATATCTAACTAAAGTACAGATACAAAAAGCTCACTGCAGGTTAACCTAAATTTAATTAGTTCCTTGTTCCTGTTCTACAAGTCATTATACTAAGTTATTTATTGGTTACAAAGGACAACCTAAAAATGTTGCTGAACATTTGTATTTTACTTGCTATGCTATCTACAGTACAGTTATGGTGTTGAGATTTCTCTCTCCCTAATTGTGCATTGAAGTAGCTCTGGGGGTTATAATAGAAAAACAAGCAGCATCCAATTAGTCTATCAAAATCAATGTTCCAGATTAAAGTAAACTTTTCATGCTTCAGGTATCATTTACAATTCTCTCCAAGAATGTACTGAAACTTCTGTCTGTTTGGATGTTTTTTCAGTTCACTCTGAAAATAACAATAAACAAATGAAACTTCACCTGGGAAACAAAGCAAGCTGCCAATGAGTTCATAGGAGCACATGGATTCTGCACTAAAGCAGCCGCTAACACAGATTTAGAAACAATTAGTTTAATGCACAGCTTAGGAATCTTACGTGAAGTTCAATCTGGCCCAGGTTAGAAGCAAGCTTTCTTAACATGAACATTTTATTCTTTTTTGCAAAGTGAAGAATTCACTCTCTAATGAAGCACCACGTGAAAGGGCTAATGAGCAGTCAACTGTGAGCAGAGGAAAAAGCAAGACAAAAAGAAAGAACTGGCAATTCATAGAGGTTTCTCTTCCTTCAGACAAGACAGTAGGAGAAAATGGTTGCATCCAACATGTAAAACATTCTGGATATTCCTTTCTTCCAGAGGGTACAAAAAAATCTGGGCACATGCAGGACCATGAAGAGTGGCAGAACATGAGATGCACTAAACAGTCACGTTAACATTTGTCACTGTCTGCTTTAGATTCAGTGAAGTAAAAGTCCACTTGTTTACTGGAATGAAGAAACAAATGTGGAAAACCTGTATTATATTCTGTTAATGGAATATTTCTTGATTTTTATATAGCCTCCTGGAGTAATCCTGCTTTGGGAGAATCAAAATATTTCATTTTAAAATAGACTCCAGGCCAGCTTCTGCCAAGGTATTCATGTGTGAACAACAGCATGAAAAAAAAAAAAAAGGCTGTCTATAAATTTTATTTTAATATTTGCTGATTTCCTTTGGAGCCTGACTCATGTTTTTCATCATGCAAGTCTGGTACAGCATGTTCCTGTCTCTTGATTACTTTGCAGGTACATAGCAGAGGTGGACAGAAGACACACTTTTCTATTGGGAAAGAAACTAAGACACAACTGGGAAAATGTCTCCAGATAGAAACAAAAAACCAGAAACTACAACCAAAAGTGGCGGCAGGAAGATTCTGAGAGAATAAGAAATGAATTTATTGGCCTGTTCCCACAATTTTGACTCCTTAAACAGCGAATAATCCAGGGTGCTCATGGGTAACTGAACCACAGAAGATCAGAGAGGGAAACTGGCCTTTCTGTTAGTTGGCATGAATTGAGGTGTAGACATTGATGTTCTCCAGAGTTTTTCAACAGAAAAGCCCATTAGAATATATGTGACCCACTCTGCTACATAATGAACACCTTTCTTTAGGAGCCTTGAAAACAAACTCAGATGAAAATCAGTTTATCAACTGGTAATAAACAAAATTCATGGATTCATCCCAGTGTTTAGATGCAAGGCATGTTCAACTCTTGACCTCAGTCAGGGTTTCTTCCCTCCCAGAATATGTCCTCAGTCTGTATGTATATGTGTGAGATGTTTGAGTATATAGCACTAGCTACATTTCATGTGATTGTTAGAAGAACTCCCAGTACATCATATGAGTAACAATAGTTACAGTAACATCCAGTGAAACCGAAACAATCCAGAACTCATGCAAACCAATAGGAAATGCTTCGAAGTGGATGATTTGGCCACCCAGAGCAAACCAGGGTGCAGAGTATCCTAAACACACTCCAAGCAAGCTGCCAGGTCCTTGAAAAGCAGACCATGTCGAGCAAAGTATGGACATCCTAGCAGGTTTGGACACACCCTGAAGACATGATTGTCCTACTGCCCATCCCATAGGTTGTGTGTGGATCCCTTTGCTGCATTACACTGTTTTGCTCTCTTTCCCCACCCTGTAAGCTTCAATGTCCTGACCTACAGCACAGAATTAAGTAACCAAGGAAACTCTTTCTCATATAATGGAGAAGAAAGTGGGTGACAGTCCCATTCTGAACAATAGGCAGTAGTTAGACATCTTACACAGGGTGTAGAGAGGTAGGTCCACGTTCTCCCACTGCCTGGGTGGATCTGCACTGATATCACCATGAAGACTTTATTTCTCCCCCTGCTGTGGTAGAACTATGGCAGAATTGGGTTCCTGCCATCTGTCTTGTTGAACTTGCTCCCTTTTTCATCTAGAAAAGAAATTTGAATTGACCCAAAATAAGAAAGAATGACTATATCACAGTTGTAAAGGCAGCCGTCAACACCAGAGCTCTTCAGCACCTAGCTCTCTGGAAAGAAAGAGAGCTCTTCAGCACGTAGCTCTCTGGAAAGAAAGAGCGTTTGGAAGAGGAATAAAATATCATCTAAGCAGAAATCACTGAACAGCCCTGCTGTAAAGAATGGAGGGGACGAGTTCACAAAAACCTGCCAACTACAATGTGTAGGAGAGGTGGAATTTGTCAGCACTCCCTGTCAGCCCCAAAGCTTGCAGGTGGTTTCGGGTGAGAGCGCGGGAGACTATCCACTCTCACCTCTAAGCTTTTTTCAGAGGCAGAGCTTTCCAGGATCTTGTACTCCATGAGATAAGCAAAACATCAACAGCTGTGATTTTGGGTGTATGATGGGTGATACGAGTTGCTGCCTGGTTGTGCACTATGCTGAACCTAGTCAAATCATCTGTAACATACACTGTATTGTATGCTCATGAAAGGATCTAGGTAAGGCTCAGGGAAAAACTTGGAGCTTTCCCAGCCCTCACATGGTTCTTGGTGCTTCCCAAAAGCCTAATCTTTATACACTCTCAAGGTCTCATGGTTGCTGAAAGGTATTTTCAGAATCTGGAGTTTGGCCCTGGGCACCACAAGGGCAGGTGGATGCTAAAGCCTTTTTCATAGCCTACAAATACATGTTTATCAAACGCTGCCTTGTTCAGTCTATAAGTACTTGCATAACCTGAAATGTTCCAGCATAGGCTCCAGTACAAGAACCTGGATAAACAGAGCAGTCCTCTGTCTCTAATGAACCAACAAACGACACCATTGGAGATTACGGAACTGCCCTGTTAGTGCCAAACACAGTGTTGGAGGTTCATGCCCAATCTTGTACTACATTTAATGCATTGATGAATGATTGGTCACAAGGGAAAGAAGAAACATTATGCTGTCCTTCAGCTGACAAACACTAATGTAATCTTTCAGAAATAAGTGGTACACCTAGTAGGAACAACATATACAACCAGATACACCGGAGTGTAAACCATTCTTTCTCATTGGCCCTGGGAGTTCAGCTCTTTCCTGATATGGTCTCTTCTAAATGGCTTAAACACTTTCTGTGCATGCCAGTACCCTGTGTGTGTGCTGTAATGGCAATCAGTGAGCCATTTAGCTGGAGCAGTCCTTCTGCTTGTAACTTTCTGGTTTTGCCTATCTTTAAACCATTCACTCAGGAAAGCTTTTGGTTCAGACTAAGCCTGAAAGGTAATTTACTGCTTTACATCAGCAGGCAGGTAGGTAGGTATCCCCTTTACAATGCCAAAGTGGAACTCTCCTTATCTTGACGACTCTTCAAACACAAACGTCAGTGCTTACAGACCTGCACACAGCAGGGTTCAGATGCCTGGGTAATGCCTTTGGTTAGATTTGCCTAACTGCTAACACTGTGGCAAAGTCAATACTAATAAAGTAAACAAAAACCACAGGAGGTTCCCAGGCAGTGGAACTTATCACCCAGACAATTAAATCATTCTGGCACAGTCCTGGGTGGGATAAAGATTACCCTCTCAGATGATTCCCAGATACTGGTCAGTAGCTAATACAGAGTCCAACCTAATACACACACAGTTTGGATGTAGGTATGTAGGTACCATGTGCTGGAGTTTAGTAATACAGATAGAGTATATGCTGTTCGTGTTGATGCTAGACAGAAGTCCTGCATGTGTTTAATTTATTCATATACATGACAAAAACAAACCCCAAAGAATATAGCACTGTGCTCTGCCTTATAAATTATTCTGTTCTTATGAACATCTCATGAGTTCCAGAGCTAATAGGCCATATATACAGCCAGGAGAGACTGCCAGTGCATTTGAGAACAGCATTAGAATGAAAAATTATCTTGGTAAATTAGAGTCACAAGTCCTGAGAAAAGGAAATCAGATACAACAAACTTAGCGCACATATAAGGCTTCCTTTGTGAAGGACAATCAACTGTGCCAGTTCAAGGTGGAATACAGTGGTCCAGGGAACAATTTAGAAGAAAAGGGTCTGAACCTTACAAAAGATCATAAACAGGCATGAATCAACAGTGTCACATTCTTGTGAAAAGGGCAAACAGTGGCTTATGAACAGGAAGACTGTAAGACTCACAAAATAATTTTGCTTGGCCATGGTAAAACTCCACCTCAAATGTCTTGTCTGTATTGGGGAAATCTAGGGAATTTCCTTCTTCGTCCTCTTTCCTCCCCTTTTCTAACAACTGTGGAGCAAGTCAAGAGAGTCCGAAGAAGAAAAAAAAAACAAGACTAGCAAACCAAAATGTCTAGAAATATGACCTATGTGCAGAAATTGGAAGTGTCAACAGTGTTCCATCTAGAAATGAGAACACCAGAGGACTAAGTGACAACAGTCTTCGGATATGGAAAAGCCAGGAGGATAATAATCTATTTTCCACATTAGCTTTAGATAGGATCAAGTGTCATAAATCTCCTGCAGCACTGGAGCATGTTGTCTATGGAGGCTGAGGATGTGCTGAGGGGAGGAGGGTGCCCACGTTAAGAGCAGATTGGGCAGTAGCTGTAGGAAGAAGAATGAGCACACTGGTTTGGGCTTGTAAGTGATGACCTCTTGAGAGATCATGACTTACTTGCTATAATTTCCATACATACTTCCACCTCATTGCTGTATGTCTGGAATAATGCTAGAACTAACATGTGACTGTGGTTCCACTTGGAGCATCTCTCTACTCAGTGGCGATTTCTTAAGAACAATCTTTTGACACTTTCAGTTATCTAATTCCTTGAATGCTTAGCATTCACTTTTCCTGTATTGCATAATGTGTGGTTCAAATCACTCGCATTACAAAACCTTTAGCATATAGCAACTGTACAGTTACATCTCAGTTTGACATTTGCCTTCCTCAGATAGTGCAGTCAGGTCTACAGAAAAGATTCTTATTCTTTAATCCTTCAGTAATCAAAACTCTTTCTTCCTCATGAGAATTTAAGATTTGTTCTCTGCACAGTGCTTAGAAAGTTGTCTCTGTAGAGCATAGCCCTAATCCACCAGGGATTTACCAACTGCTGTTGACAGGCAAAAAGGGTTTAAAAATGGTGGGAACATCCTGAATACTGAAGTGTGAGAAAAGCAATGACATCTCGGGCTTTGTTGTAACCCTGTTATTTAACACAGTAAGGAAAGACAATGTCATTCAAATACAGAGAACAATTCTTAACCCAGGATTTCTATTACATTTTCACCAGAGAAGAGATAAACCTGCTGGGTTGTTCAGGCTCTTCACAGATCAGGTTTCAATTTTAGTTTCATATAGGAAGCAGGAAGGACTGAGAATACGTGGGGGGGGGGGTGGGTAAGATCATTCGATAGATAAATAGTTATACCTGTAACTATATATATAACTATATATATATTAAGTATATATGTACTTATATTTCATTAGGAATGGAGAGTCATGAACTGTGAGTTACAGACTGAGCTGCACAGACTTCAGCTGTTCCCCAGGAGGAAGCCGGTGTGTCCCCTTGCTCTGGGATTTTGTCAAGCACAGGACCTGTAAGTCATGTGCTAGGGTCCTTCTGTTCTTTATGAAATGATAATATGAAAGAAACCACTGAGAAACAGGTGGACTCCAAATAACAGCTTTTACTAACCATAGAGCATTTGGTCATACTTGTTGCTATTCTGACTGACTGCTGACAGCTTCTAAAAATAAACTGTTGGTTTATAAACTAATAAAACTGCAGTCTGCTCTTACACAGATTAGCTGGCAGATGTAGATCTGATATGGATCAGCCTCTGGTGCAGGAAACTCATTGCGTATCAGATACAGTGGCTCACTTTGCATTTCCTCACATTTCAGCACCCACTGTATGGCTTTCATGACAAATTACTGTCTTTTTTCAAGAGTGCTTTGTGCTATTACAGCCTATTCCAAGTAAACTTTTTGCACTGAGGAAAAACAGAATGATTGATTTATGTCAAAGCATTCAAGACAGATAGCAAGGTTCTCAGAGCCTGCTTCTTGATCACTTTCAGATACATTGTGTGAGTTTGGCTATATCACATAATCTGTGATATCTGTAAAACAGGAATAATACTAAATCTTATTGCCAAAGTGGATTTGTGGAATAAATTTATTAGCATGATGAAGTTCTGAGACACTACAGAGCTCACAGCATTATAAATATCGAGACAGAAATTTTGCAACAGAAGCTGTCCAACTCCCCATGTAAATCTATTCTTGTATGAACTAAAGGCCAGAACTGTCTTTTTTGTTTGCCATAGAAACAATGGTCTTTTAAGTCAAGCAGCAAACAAGTTCAAAGTTTTTGCTAACTTCTGTTTCTTCCTTTATTCTCTCTAGTTTTTAAGCCAATGAACAAGTTTATTCACCTCTCTTTGGACTTGCTTTCAGAAACTTCTTGAGATTTTCTAGTGAAGAGGCAGGAAGCATTTTGCATGAACCAGAAATGTTCCTTTGTTAACGGCCCTTTTAATTAGGCTAAAATAACAGCCTTGGTGTTCAATCAAAAAGGAACTATTCTCAACAAAACCCACAAATCTCTGAAAACAACATTTCTTTTTAGTTAGTGTGTCTGATTCCAATATGATCTTGATCAAAAAGGACAGACATGGCAAACCACAGAAAAGTTTTTTAAGTCATCTATCTTCTTCTTTGTTTTATAAGTAGGCTCAGAATAAGAAAGAGAATTTATACCTGGCCTCATCATCCTCATATCACTGTTACTTTCTCTAGTACCTTCTCCCAACAGGAGTCTCACACGCCACTTCCTTACACCTCCTTCAATATGTTCATGCAAAATGAGCAGGTATCAATCTATTGCCCAGGTAATGCCGTTTTCAAAAGCAGCTTGCCCATATTGGACAGTAGAGGAGGCTGGACTGACATGAGAAGTACAACCCCAAGCTGCTTCCGCTAAGTGCCAAAAGGGATAAAGGGAGTTTTTGACAAAGGCCTAACAGGAATGGGATGGAGACTGCCAAGGTCACTTCATACAAGTCATTGCACAACCCTTACAAGGTAGCTACTTCAAGTATATCCTTAATGTAACAGGAGAACATCAGACATCTGAGACTCTGATAAACAGACCTCACCACATCCTGATTTGTATCCAAACTCTAGAGTTAAGCTCTATTCATGTTTTTTTGCTGTGGTTCCTTTATACAGTTCTTGGAGGAAAAAAAGATGTTGTTCAACTGACCTGATATTTTGCAAGTCAAGTCCCCAGATTACAAGAAGTTGAGCAACATTTTGGCAAAGTTTTTGGCATTTTATTTCCTTCTTTCCTTAATTTGTCTTTGGCCAGAGCAGGTCTTCTCCATGATTCCTCTGTCTGCACAAACTACCATTTGCTGAAAGAGTCTTCACCTTCTTTTAACCCTTCCTGAACTTTACAGCTTCCTTTTTGTTTAGTTCTCTCTTCTAGCCAACATATTTTCTTTTTTTTGTCTAATGATTTTCTGCTGCCTTTCTGGAGCTATTTTTCCCCCTTTTTTTTCCTCAAGACCTGTCACAGTTCCTACATTCCTCCAAAGGCTTTAGCATTTATTTTTTGTATTCTTTTACCTCCTTAGAGTGTCTCCTAAAACAGACTTTTACAAGTAAATAGTTGACTGTGTTAATAAGAAGACAAGCAGGTGTGGAGAAGACACTCCTAACTAAACCCGGAAACTACATTCCAGTTTTTCATGTAAATAATCTGCATTTCTGTATAGTTCTGAGAGCGCAAAGAGCTATTTCCATATCCACCATCCTTTGAGAATTACATCAATGAACAGCAATCTGAATTCCTCAGAAACTCTGTGGGAGCAACACAGATAAGGGCAGGAGTAGGAATATTGTAGTTATTCTGATCCTGACGTACAAGCTGAAATGCTTTGGGGTGAATTCATGCCACAGAAAATGGAAGCCATTCAGTGGCACCTGAATAGAAAGAACAGACTTACACACTGAGATCTCTTTTTCAGCATGTTTGGTCAATGCGAGTAATGGTCCCTGTTGAAAATGCAGTTTATGAGAAAAGTACAGACTCACTTTTCCAAAGTAGCTAGTGAGCTCTCCTCCATTTCTAGCAGGAAAGGAGCAACGTCTGACATGTTGTTTGAAATAGAAAGCAAGTTGAAAGGCTTGGTAATCAGGTTTCTAGAAATGAAGCAGATATCCTTGTTTTGAGATTAATGTCAAACAAAGTGTCACATTTCCACAAGAATCATTTGGGCATGCAGATATGCACGTCCACACACACTTTTAAACATGCCTATCTTCAGTTAGGTATCAGGAGTCTGGGCAAACAGTGCTCAGAAATTTGCTGGCATTTTGATAGTCTGGCTTCATATCAAATATGCGTAGCAAAAAATTACCAGGCAGACTGGGATTGTTTTTTATTATATCAGGCAGACACTTTAACTACTAACATTTAGTTTGGGAAGATCATAAATCTTACAGGTTTTATGTGTTCCTTATACATACCTTTATCCAGAAGATGTATGCTGAAATATCTGCTCTGCAGACTGGAAGCAGTTTAAACTGCCATTATTTCTGCATCAAAACAACAGGTTTTGGTATAATGTAAAAACTTTTGACTAATTATTGCTCTGAATAGCTATTTACCTGTGATGGATTACAGATGATACAACTATAATTCAGTCTACTTATTCTTCTTCCAAGCCTTTTTGGTAACTTTTAAAAACAAGACCATGGCATGAGTAAACAGTTCCAAGTGCTCTTATGTTATTTCACTTTAAAATTCAGCTGAATTTGGCTATATGTGTTTTAAACATTCTTTCATCAGAACATATGAAATGAAGTGTTTTCATTGTTTGTTGAATTTCCCATGGAAGCAACCCAAATGAGCACTTGGAATAATCAGAAATAGCAGTAAAATGAAAATCATGTGCTTTGACCTTATTGAAACAGTAAGTTTCAGCAGTTTTTCAAAAAATGTTTGATGGAAACATTGCTATTTTATACCCATATGAATGAGAAAGTAATTTCTTCTTCCAATGTTTGGCTATTTCTCATCAACCAGTACCCTATTAGCATCATATAAATACTCAGAAATCCCATATTTCAAAAGCTTGTAGTACATAGTAGCTTGGAATTAAAGGGAGTTCTATGGCTATTTTACCCTTGCATTTATCTTCTTGAAACCCAGAGCATCCTATGCAAGGCCTTAAAAAATTTCACTTGGGATTTACATCAAATAAAAATTCTGGACAGTATGTGCTGCACACCAATACCTCATGGCTAAGAGCTCCAAGGCACACAGCGTACACCCTGAAGAGTCAAAAAGGCAAGCACTGGTAGCGATGAAAGTTGATAACAGTCCTCCTGGATATTATGCTGCTGAGACAGGGTTGGGCTAAGTGGGAACCAAGGCAACCTTGTGGTCTGGATTTTAGCAACCCTCATTTGCTCAGTTTTTCCACAGCAAGGGGTATGGATTACCTGATAGTCCCTGAGGGACCACTGCTTCCTGACACTCAAGGGTTTTCTAATGCATAGAAATTGCATTTAATCTGCTCATAAGCCATAAGTGATGGCCCCAGTGAGTACCTTCTGATAGTGGCTATATATATTTGTATGCACACATACGTATGTTCTGCCATGTATGGAGTTGTAGAGTCTGAGTTATTAGGCAACAGGATTAAACAGCTACAGAAGAGCCCAAGGACCCATGAAATGTCTTGATTTATGTCTGGAGTAGTGTTCAGCCCACAGAAAGTGTTTCTTACAAAAACCCATCAACACTCCTCTGCAACTCCCCTGAGCTTGCTCTGTTTGCTGAAAGGCAATGACTGTGTGTTATTTGTCTCTGGGATCACTTGTTGTTAATATTTGTATATGGCATTTTAACCAACTATGTAGTAAATTAACTAAAAATCACAAACCACTTTACTGCAGGGCTCTCTTATTCCTCAGTGGAGGGACAAGAGGGATAGTGTACCTGAGAAGTTTCACTGAAGTTCACCCTCATCACCCTGCCAGGTGATAGTTATCATCTCTTAATACACTGCCACTCAACAAAAAATATGATTATTCTTTTAACCTAACCTCAGTGCTGACATAATGCCATGCAGTCTCCTTTCTAAAGCTCAGAGTCTCCAATGTAACAAAAGCAGTCTTTATCATCAGTATGTGCAGTTCAAACATGTGCAGAGAGAAAAAAAGGAACATTCTCATAACCAGACATAAATTCATAGAAGGAAAAGATGATACAGCTTGCTGCTTTTCAGCACGCTGGGTTCTTTTTCTGTCTTTACTCCCTGAGTCTCACTTCTGTTAGCTCTGTTCCTTGCCAAAGATTGGAAATAAGATACCCAGAGAAATTACCCAACCTGCATAATGCATTAACTGATTATAGATCCCCCCTCTTTTTTTTTTTTTTTTTTTTTAATGCTTTTCTATTCTTTGCTGCTATGTCTGCTTGGAGTTTTGGGGAAACCTTCAGCTGGAAAATTGCATACATTTGCTTTTAGAGTGAAAGACTGCTTTTTTCCTTCTGCCTCTGCACCTTCAGAGCAGTATTTGCACTAGACAGAAGTATCACCACATCACGCCTCCTCACCTTTTACTTTTTTCTGAATTAATGGGTTTGTTGAAACAACCACCAGTACTTAAGGCAATACTATGCGAAATATAGAGTGGAAAGAAATGATCGTTAACAAGCCCACACAGACTAGGCTGGATTCTGCATATCCTTACAGCTACAACCCCTCAACAAACAATAAAAGTTAATAAGGTCTCATCTCATCACAGAGAAAGGGCAAGAGGCCATGGTCACAAGTGGCAGCAAGGGAAATTCCAAACAGATATGAGGAAAAAATATTTCACAGTAAGAGTGGTTCATTTCACAGTAAGGGTGGTTCAGCACTGGAACCAGCTGCCCACAGAAGCTGAAGACACTTCAGTCTGATTAAAGTGGGCCCTGCCCTGAATAGCATGTTGGATTAGAGTCCTCCAGAGCCCTCCTTTCCCACCTGAATTACTCTTTGGTCCTATTGTTTCAGAATCAGTCTGCGCAGGTGAACAGGATGGATTGCAGAGCTAAAGCAAGGACTGAGTGAGAACAGGTGTGCAAGAATAGGGCAGGTAAGTTCAAGACATGCCAACTGCTACTGTAGGATGAGAGGTAATATTGCAAAAGAGACTCAGGACTGGAAAGTGCTTGGAGTAGGGGAAGGTGGAGGCAGAGAAGGAGAAAGCAAATAGTCTTACTACCACTTTGCCTAAATCTCAGGGGCATGAGATCCCAGCATGGGGGAAGCAAGGCAAAGGCCAGCAGAGATCAACCCTGCTGCAGGAATCAGCAAGCATACTAATTACATGTATAAAACTAGCTCTATCTCAAGACCTCTAGAGATTAATGAGAGATTGGTGGTTTCTTGACAAAATTAAGAATGAAAGTGCAAACTACCAGTCACAGAAAATATGGGAAGCATAACAAAGGACCAACTTTCTACTGAAAGCTCAGGATAAAGAATACATAAGGGAAAAGTATGTAAAAAAAACAGAGGATGTATTTCCAGAAATAGTTCAAGCATGTGGGGACAAAATCAAGCACAAGAAATTTAAAGGGCAAATAGGAAATTTCTGTAATCACATTTTTGGCAAGAAGAAAGTCAGAAGGGAAAGCTAACAACAGTGAACATAATGAAGACCAATGCATGTTATGCCCTGAATAAGAAGACTGACAGGGTAAGAAAGCTGATACAATTAAGATGAGTGACAAAGAGGGAAAAAGTCAGCCTGGATCAGGAAAAGAAGATACTGTTTATATGGACTACGTGTTTGAATTGGATTGGGTGGGACTGAAATCATCCCAGGGTACTCAGGGAACAATTTATGGCTGGGTGAGATTCCAGGGCCACAAAAATGATCAGAGGGATGGAACACTTCTGCTATGAGGAAAGGCTGAAAGAGCTGGGGTTGTTCAGCCTGGAGAAGAGAAAGCTGCAGGGAGACCTTATTGCAGCCTTTCAGTACTTAAAGGGGGCTTATAAGAAAGATGGGGACAGACTTTTTAGCAGGGCCAGTAGCGATAGCACACAGGGTAATGGTTTTAAACTAAAAGAGGGTAGATTCAGACTAGATATAAGGAAGAAATTTTTTACAATGAGGGTAGTGAAACACTGGAAGAGGTTGCCCAGAGAGGTGGCAGGTGCCCCATCCTTGGAAACATTCAAGGACAGGCTAGATGGGGCTCTGAGCAACCTTATCTAGTTGTAGATGTCCCTGCCAGTTGCAGGGGGGTTGGACTAGATGACCTTTAATGGTCCCTTCCATCCCAAAGCATTCTATGATTCTATGATTCTATGATGGAAAAGAGCAAATGAATGGCCAGTTTTGAAAAATGGGATGGGAGCAGCTAGCAGACTGGTGAATGGTCAGCCTAAGCTAAATTCTTTAGAAAATGTTAAAATAAAAAATTGATCCAGTATGTGTCCCAAAGATCACACAGAAATACATAACAGCTAGTGCTGATTTGTCAAGAACAATCAAAGAAATCTTATCTGTATCCACCACAAAATAACAGCTTTTTAGAAAAATAGAGGTGCACACCACACTAACTTATGGAGGGCCTCTTCTGTCTGCACCAACTACATTAGTAAAATGCTTAGATTCAATATTTATTAGGTAAGGGCTGGTGTTAATTGGAAAGCCCAGAGTGTAGTTATCATGGATTTACTGTCACACTGTGTAGTTATGTATGAGGTAGGATTTCAAAAGAGTCTGTCTGGGATTTAATACCAGCCAGTGTTTCAATCGTTTTGAGAACCAGAATTCAAATCCAACAGGTTATTGACAAATGGATTTATGTGAGTAAGTTACAAAATACTGTGATTCAGTAGAAATAATTGGGAAATGAATCATAGGCTGCAGGTTTTCAGACAAGGCATTGGTTATTAAAATTTATCATAAATTGTGCACAAAGCAGAAAAAGACCCCAAACTTACTGACATGTCCAAACAGAAGTTTCATATCTGAAGCAGAGGGAATAATCTTTTAAATTCATGAGCTGCAGGCAAGTTCTCATTTATTTCCCATGAGAAATGCAGATCAAGTGGAGAGAGCGCAGAGGAGAGCTACAAACAGGTCAGAGGTCTAGAGAACATGTCCTGTGAGGAAAGAACAGCATTTGTTTATTCTTAATGAGAAGAAAGACTGTGGGGAGACATGATGACAACCTTCAAATATGCAAAAGGCTGTTGCAGAAGGGGAGGTAAAAATCTCTGCTGTGGATAGAGGGAAAAATAATGGGCTTACATTGCCAGCTAGTACACCTAAGTTAGGCACAAAGACATATTCTGTAACAGTGAAGACAGTTAGGAACAGGTTATCGCAGGAGTTTGCCAGCATTCTCTGTGAACAACTGTAGAAACAGTCAGGGATGTTTTATGACTACATCAGGAGTGGTTTAGAAATAGCTGATCCTGCCTCAGGGCAGAAAGATGACCTCTTGAAATCTTCCTCAGCCCTCTTTTTCACACCTTTGTTTTCTCTTACTCTATGAGAATCATACAACTACTGATAAACATCTTCAATAAACACTTTAATTTGTAAAACAGATAATAACGAAAGGGAACAAGGGCAGCATGATTATTTGTTTGAAACCTGTCCATAAAAAATGAAATGGAAAAGAATCATAGAATCATAGAATATCCTGAGTTGGAAGGGACCCACAAAGATCATCGAGTCCAACTCCTGTCCCTGCATAGGACAACCCCAAAATTCACACCATATATCTGAGGGCGTTGTCCAATTGCTTCTTGAACGTTGTCAGGCTTGGTGCCATGACTGCCTCCCAGGGGAGCTTGTTCCAATGCTCCACTACCCTTTGGGTGAAGAACCTTTTCCTAATGTCCAACCTAAACCCTCCCGGCATATCTTCCTGCTGTTCCCTCAGGCCCTATCATTGGTCACCAAGGAGAAGAGGTCAGCACCTGGCCCTCCTCCTTCCCTTGTGAGGAAGCTGTAGACTGCGATGAGGTCTCCCCTCGGTCTCCTCTTCTCCAGGCTGAACAGACCAAGTGACTTCAGCCGCTCCTCATACGGCTTCCCCTCTGAACGCTTCACCATCTCTGTGGCTCTCCTCTGGACACTCCCTAGTAGCTTCGTATCCTTTTTGTACTGTGGCGCCCAAACTGCACACAGTGCTCAAGGTGAGGCTGCCCCAGTGCAGAGTAGAGCAGGACAATCATCTCCCTCAACCGGCTAGCGATACAGTGCTTGATGAACCTCAGGACACGGTTGGCCCTCAAGGCTGCCAGGGCACACTGTTGGCTCATATTCAAAAGGTTTTACTTGCCTAAAATGTTGGGATATCTTTTAGGAATGATATCTTCTGGAGTGATCCCTCAATCTCTTGTAATTGTAAGACATCTCATAAGTCTGGGTATATCCTACATTTACAAGCAGCTGTCAGATTTTTTATAGCCAAGGATATGATCATTTATACAGGACACAGTTGAGCCCATGTATTGTACTAAGTCAGGTATCAGAAAAGAGATAATTATCTATCTGGCCAATTTGTCCTTTATAAGTTATTTCATTTCTCTGAATGTCTTTTTATCCCACTTATCAGCAGGGATAACTATGCTCAATGTCTCCAAACTTTGTGTCATCAGCTGAAAGGTAGAAATATTGCTCTCATCTCTAATGAGAAGAAATAAGACAGTTCTTAGAAGCAGTGTGGTCTTTGTTCTGAGGAAACAGTAAAACCTTAGTCACATTCCTACACAGTAGAAAGTTATCCTGTAAACACTGTTGTTATGTTGCAAAAAGCTAATTCTAAAAATTAATACCTTCAGATTCACAGCTAAACACAGTGGGTAACAAAGTGTGTCTTTAATGAGTCTGCTTAATGAAGGCTTCTCTGCCATGGAAAAATATCCTGCTTGTCTGTGTTGAACTATTAAAACTGTAATTTAAAATCAAATACCTGACTACTTGCAGGGTTATCTTTAAGCACAGTATCGTGGCTTTTCCTGAGCCCACTTGTGTGCATACAGATAAGCATATCTTGCAGAATCATGGTGAATGTAAAGAAATATGATTGCTAGATGTAACATAGAGATTATCATAGTTGGATGTAACTGATAATAAGTACTTGTTAACACAAAACCCACTGCCAACTCTGAAAGTATTTTCTGGGTCAGTAATTCATTGCTACTAACTGTGGTCTGTGGTATTTGCTGAATTTTTTTTAACAGTGCAGAGGCCTCATTTTGCAGGCAAGAGAAATGAGGGGCATCCTGTTTGTCAAATTTGAAAGTGGAAGTCAATTCAGCTGGGTTTGTAAGACAAAAAAAAATCAATGCTATAGAAATAAAACCTGTCATTTTAACACTGGGACTCTGTGGTTTTGCTCTGTTGTAGTGCAGTCTTTGCTGACAACAGTAAATAGTGCCTTCAAATCTCTCTCCCAACAACGGCTTTAGTTAAAAACTCTGAATTGCAGTTAGTTTAAATAGCAGCTGGTTAGAGACCTATGGAGGGAGGAGTTCAAGCTCTGTCCTGGCCTTCCTCCACAAAGGCAGGCACCTGTAGACAGAGAAAAACATGTACCTGTTGGGAGAATGAGCAAAGACAAACAACAGGTCTAAGTACCCTCTTCCCCCTGCAGCCTTGAACACACCTCCTGCAAAACCTGAGAGGACAGGTGATTCCCTGTCGGGCTGCAGTCCCTGTCCTGTTGAAGCCAAAAGGAAATCCTCATGGGCATCAAAGAGCAAAGGTTGAGCCCTATAAATAAACAGACATTACCATAGTTTTTGGTGATAGAAATGTTTATGCTTTAGATAAATGGGATTATTGGGTGGAAGACCATGTAGGTTCAAGGAATTACCGGATAGGTGGGGTCCATACTTCTGAGGAAGCCTCCTTAAAGTTTTTAGAAATGGACATATTTTTTCAAGTTTTTCTTAAAAGAAAATTAAATAAAGAATAGTTACATAACTTTTGACTGCTAGCTGATCACTCTTTTTGAAGGAGTTCCTAGATGAGCAGACAGGTGGAGGTTTGCTGGCACTGGGAGAGGGGGAAAGAAGAATCCAGTTCCCTTCTTAGCAGGGCCATACAAAGATTATACAGTTTTTAGTCTGGGGTTTCACTGAACCCTAGAACACTTATCACCACTCCAGCTCTCTCCCTGTGTTGTTCTCCATAGAACATGGTCTATTACTACTCCAGGAGGAGAGTTCAGCTCCTCTAGTAGCTTAGGTCTAGAGGTCCTACTCCAAACGCCAGCACATTAGCCGAGGAAACGGTTGTCTCATACGAAGAAACCTTCTGATGAATTCCATGTGTAATGCCAAAATGCAAGAAACCTGCTACTCACAAGCAATGTGCTGCAAGCAACAGCCATCAGCCCTCCAAAGAAACTGCTCTGTTTTCTATCCTTTTCACTTTCAAAGCGGACCCTGCTAACTGAAACACCTCTTTGCACCACAGCTGCAGCAAGGGAAGGTAGAGAACTTCATTTTTACCCCTTTCATTTCCAAGTCTACCACCTGTGCTTGAAGACGGCACCTGGCTCTTTTAACAAGCAAACTTATTAAAATGTGATATTGCTAATCTTTGAAGTCATACCTTGTTAACCACTGCAGCAACTGTTCTGAAAAATGTTACTCTGATTAGTTCTGGGATTCAAATACTTTGCAGGTGGGTGTTTACAGACATGCATTGTATCAAAATGAAAGCAGAAGCACACAAAGGATGTTTCCCAAATCATTCTCATATAGAGAAATGCTTTGCTCTTCTAAAGTTCCTCCCTTTTGACTATCTCAGAGCATTTTATAAACAAGTATTTGTATAATTTCAACCCAGCTCCTCTGTTAGTTATGTACTCTCCTTACATTAGCCTGGATAAGTGCATGACTAGAAGAAATAAATGTTCATCAACACTGGCTGAGTATATGCATTAGAGATGGAAACTCTCTGTTAAGAGGCTGCTAATCCATCTAGTTTGTTGCTTTGTCCCGAAATAATTTCAACTTAGCCTGATTTTTCACAGCTCTATCAGTAACACTTCCATTATATAGAATCATAGAACCATGGAATCATTTAGGTTGGAAAAGACCATTAAGATCGTCGAGTCCAAACGGTAACCTAGCACTGCCAAGTCCACAACTAAACCATGTCCCTAAACACCACCTCTACCCTTCTTTTAAATCCCTCCAGGGATGGAGACTCAACCACTTCCCTGGGCAGCCTGACTACCCTTTCAGTGAAGAAATTTTTCCTAATATCCAACCTAAACTTCCCCTGGCTCAGCTTGAGGCCGTTTCCTCTCGTCCTATCGCTTGTTACTAGGGAGAAGAAACTGACCCCCACCTCGCTACAACCTCCTTTCAGGTACTTGTAGAGACAAACAAGGTCTCCCCTCAGCCTCCTCTTCTCCAGGCTGAACAACCCCAGCTCCCTCAGCTGCACCTCATAAGACTTGTGCTCTAGACCCTTCACCAGCCTTGTTGCCCTTCTTTGGACACGCTCCAGCACCTCGATGTCCTTCTTGAAGTGAGGGGCCCAAAACTGAACACAGTACTCGAGATGCAGCCTCACCAGTGCCGAGTACAGGGGCACTATCACCTCCCTGGTCCTGCTGGCCACACTATTTCTGACACAAGCCAGGATGCTATTGGCCTTCTTGGCCACCTGGGCCCACTGCCAGCTCATATTCAGCCTAGTGATAACCTACAAACAACCACCTGTTTTTTTGTTTCACAGATTTCTATTAAAATAATTTGTAGTAGAAGTCAGTCCCTGCTTAAGTACAGCTTTTCTGTTGTCAGAAGCTAAACTTCCCATGCTTTGTCACTGAGATCTCCTGGAAGAAAATGGTTTTGTGGTCACCCAACTAGGCTATTTCTGCATTATCATATCAATCAGAATGTCATGGGTAAATAAATGAAAGAACAAACAGTGAAAAGAAAAAGCTGTTTTAGTACAAAAAGGGGGGTGTAGTTTTCTATTTAAGTAATGATTTATTAATTGAAAACATTATCAATAGAAGCCTTGAACTTCAGCTATTGCTGACATCTGTGTAGTTGTGATAAGGGAGTACACAGCTATCTTGGTATTTTGCTCAATAACAAGATGCCTGTCACCAATTGCTGATCTGAATACCTGAGCTGTATCACCCTGTACTAGTTAGTATGTCTTCCTCAACAAAGCAAATAAAATTCATTCAGAAATTATTTGGTGGTTGTAGGCAAAATATTTTAAATCAGCTTCAGGGCAGATGTTAAAGACCAGTTCTAAAAAATGAAGGTACTCGAGTTATCCGAGTATTGTGTTAAGTGTGGAAGATGCAGTTTAATGTATACACATGTAAAACCAAGAAATATTAAAATTAGGCAATCATATACTATGTCTTTAGTTAGTTCAATGGGAACTAGACATTATCTAGTGCTATTATTTAATTCTCTGGGAAGACAGTGGCAATTTGAAATATATTTAATGAAAAGCTATTACTGTGATCTGAACAGATTACCACCATGTCATCTGATACTTCTGCTGTAACACACACAATATTCCCCTGTATTTTCAGATCTCCCCTGGGTCTGTGAAAGAGCTGTTTCCACATCAGGTTTCTAAGAGCTGGGCAAGGCAATTGTCCTGGCTGGGTTGCATACACATTCTGCCTGTCAGCTACAATGAGACAGCAGATGTAAACACTTGAAAGAAAAGCTAATACTGGTTTTACCTTTCTTTCTAAACAGCAAGGATGTTAACAAAATGATCAGGCTGCAAAAAGGACCAAAAAAATTTCTGCTAGAAAAGCAGCATGGGAGGTTTTGTTCTATGAAATCATGATTTTCTGTCAGCCCAGCTAGCATTTTGAATTCCCTTGGTTTTGGAAACTTCAGTCTAAAGTATACTGGAAGAAGTTCTTGGCAGTAACTGCTATTAAGAAAACAACACATTAGCATAACAACTTCAGTTCTGCTGATTTTACAAATGACAAAGTGAAAGTCAAAATGACACCAAAGGGTTTCCATTTGAAATATATATCTCCCAACCACAGAAATAAAATCATTTGGAACTGCAATGATAAGAGCTTCCTGTTGTAGGCAAATTAATCATAATTTTTTGTTTCATTTAAGAACTTCTTGTGCTAAACTAGCAGAAATAGTTGTGTTGATGATAATAACTCTCCTTTTTCCAGTCCCACAGCGAATGACAGAAACATTCTGTTTCCTGATTTCAACCATGGGGGCACAGAGGCTACCCTGCTAAGAGAAATTTTTCCCACAAACAACCTTCATCCTAAAAACATTTTAATGGCTTATGGTAAATTAGACTGTTTTGATGATTAGCACATTGCTTTTAGACTGACTGCCTTCTACTTGGTTTTCTGACTTATCACTTCACAGGACTTCTTTTCTTGTGAGGTAACTAAATATATGTCTGGCTGGTGAAAAAGCTGACTGTCAGAATAATGCCAGATTATGTTGAAATTATCATGCTGAGGATCATATCTTGCACCCTACCTGCTCTTTTTTCATCCATGAATCACTCTGTTTCAAAAACTTTGGAGCCCCTTTCTTTGTTTAAGAATAAGAACTTTCCCAATAACAAGGTGCTTGTTCAAGTCTTTAGTAAACAAGCATCAACATTAATACCAAATGTGATATAAGGAAGTAAATATGTTATAATGAGGTTTCACAGAAGAACATTAGAAACTGGAGGAGCAAGAAAAATTCCCACCATTTGTGCCCTCTTCATGGTTTACCTTGTTCTCCTTTCCTTTCTTTTTTATGTTCTTCAGACTTCTCCAATGTCAAATTAACGTGGCTTCTAAATTCCTTTTTCATTTTTTTGCTGCATTTTAAGCAGTCAATTTATGTTATATATTAAAATACATATCCTGTGAATCTTTACTTCATGTGCTAACTGAAGCACTTGAATCTAGATCTTGTAAGTAAATGTTCAGAATTTTTTGGGAGGTGATTAACCTGTATTAAAAATGTCACAAGAGTAAACAAAATATAAAACAGCTAATTTCTCAGAAAACAAAAGGTTTGTATCAGGGCCTGGATCAACAATATTTAATTTCAAATTTTCCAGTAGGTAATGTTTTTTCTAATGTGAATAAGTACCGCTTTCTACCCAGGTATGCACAACTTTGCTGCTTTTTTCATAAATCGTCTAATAGAGGATTAAATCACCTCACTTAAGCTCTATATCTTGTTGTTGTAGGATGCCAAGATGGATAGGCTGTGCTGAGCCCATATGATATCTACTGAGCAGGCAGTCCTTGTCCAGCACAATTTATGGTCTAAAAGTATACCAAGAGTTTCAGTGTCAGGTAAGAAGCGGTTTTGGAGTAAGGGGATTGCAAGAAGACACTATGATTTTGTGATCATCTAGACAAAATTGTCTGGTCAAAAAAGGGGGAAGTTACTGAAATGCCCACATTTCTCTCCTAGGCTGTTTTCAGAGTGGCTCCCACTCTCTGGTGACTCTGTCTGTTTCTGGTAGACTTTCTTTCAGGGATTGTCAGGCTGAGCACGTATTTGGTCTTTGCATCCATTGAACAAGAGCGACAGGATCTCCTGGACATTTATGGACTCAGGAACACCCTATGGCAATCAGGAATGTTCCCCAGCATTACAGAGCAACTCAAAGTAAATACCATTTGCAACCACAAAATCTCAGCTAATTTAAGCTATATCCTTATTTGCCTGCTTGTATGGGAAGGAAAGTTTCAGATTTTTTTCTTAAAATAACCTCTGCCTCCTTTTTCTGAACACTCTGTGATTTACTTCATTTCCTCTAGCTCCCAGACTATGTGGCATAAGGTTTACACTTCACCCAGTCACCTACATAATCTATGCCCTTTTGAACTCACTTGCCTTACATTTCCTCATCTATTTCACAAGATTAGTATTTGCGAACAGGAATCTTGCCACCACCAGTCAGACCATTTATTTGTGCCACCTGGGATCAATTTAGTGCATTATTCTGAAATGGCTAAAGTCCATTATGACTAACAAAATATCTTATAATAGACTTATTCTAGAAGGACTGTATTCAAATACATTTTCTGATAAGAAAATACTATATTGAGGTGACTCCATGGAAAGATTTCATCTCTTTATTGAATAGTTCTTTGACAGTGATATAATTTGAAATGAATGATGGGTTATTTTTCATTGCTCAGTCTAACAGGAACATTTGTCAAAAGCTTTACACAGCCTGGTACAAAGAATGAGAATTTCATGTCCGTATCTTCAAGTAGATATAAATGCTTTCAGAAAGAAGTATCGTGATCCTGACGTAATATATTTTTTTCACATCACCAATACATATTTCTGGAAGTCATAACTTGCAATGCTAAATTCTTAGTGGATTTCCCCCTTCGTCCTTCCCAAGGAGAATCCACTCCATGCTGCTATGGTGGGCTTTATGCAAAGCCTGAAAAGAATCTCAAAATGGGCTTCATGATGGCTGTTGTGGGGGTCAGAGAGCTTCTTGAGTTCTGCTCAGATAGAGTACATTCTGCCCAGGGTCTGCACAGAGGAGAGACACTAGGTGTCTCCAGGGCTTCGGCACCTCACTCCAGGCTGGGTATCCCTCTGTCCTGGATTCTTTCCTGAAAATAGGTACCTTGCTTAATTGCTACACACAAACCACTCTCTTCAGTGAATTCAAATGTGACAAAAAAGGTGGTGATTAGGGTAGTCAGCTTAATGAGGCTCTAAGAAAATTGGGTTTCACTCTGTACTTTGCATTAATGTGCCTCAAGATACAGCTACAAACTGGACAGAGGCCTCTGCTCCTGCTGCTGAGAACTCCTTGCTCAGAGGCTGCACTCCAGCTCCAAGAAACGAGGGCTGAGAGCTGGGCTTACATATCCATCCAGCTCTGAGAGACTGGGACTCTGGCTTCCCACTTGCTAGGCACGCATTTTGACTTAGTGGTTATTATACTAGATGTGGCCAGTCACACTGCTACTGCTTCTTGAAAAAGGGTGAGCCCAGTCTGGGTCTTTCAAAAGTCACTGGCAAAGCTTACTCTCTGGGATGAATGGAAGGCAAAAATCCTAATAGATATCATTGCTTCCATTATAGTGAAGGCTCAGACAGCTAGCTCTGAGAGGTGGGAGATGCCCTATATGTGTTTCCTGCTATCTCACTGTAACCAGATTCCTTCACAGCATTGGATTTCTTCTATTACTTTCTTAGGCTGCCCCATTTAAGAAGTCTTTATAGAGCCAAAGCTCCCAAATTTTGAGTTTTGTATTCTCTGTTTGGAGTCTAGGTTTGTAACATGTATGCACTGCAGCACCTACAATTGTGTAAGGTCGTTCTATCACCACACCTTGCCATAAGGTGCCTCAAGTCTGAGCCAGCTAGACTCACAACCACCTCTGTCACTATGGCACTGTGTCCAGAAAATTTAGCTTTCTTTAGAAATGAAGCGTATTAACCTGGAAACAGCTGTGTCCCAGCTTTTGGCACCCAGTGAATATCTTTGCTGACTCAGTGGTACACTGTATAACTCAATCCTGAACCTTAATCAAAGTTGTTCAAGGGGTAAAGGCACAAAGCACATTCAAAGGACAGCTCTAGTGTTGCTCCATAGCCTCTCCATATAAGAGTTTTATTTACCATAGGTAAGACTCCTTACCATAGTTTTACTATAGGTGACAGTGCTTGCTTGTTCCCACTGCAACCCCTTCCCAAAGAACATTGAAAGACACACTGTGCCAGCTGCATTCAACAAAAGCATCTTCCTTCTAAGCAGTCTTGCTAGTATTTAGAAACAAAGTAGATTCTACTTGCTTGGAAATGCCAATAAGCCTTTTAGAGAAGACAGATGGGAAAAAATTCCTCTGGACATTATGCTGTGCTTATCGTATAGAAAGAAGGGGGTGTTCTGAGGACCCAGTGTTGTGCTTCTCACAGGCTGTGTTTCTGTTGGTGTTGAGCAGAGCTGTCCCTGCTTTGGGACTGCAAGGTAGGCAGAGGTGACAGGTTTGGCTTTCCACACTGTTCAGGAAAGGGTGACACGTGCTCCTGGAGAACTGGCACAGTCATGTGTCAGGAGGTAATGGCCAGCTTTCAATTGTCGCCACTCCTCATTGCCTCAGGGAAAAATTAAGGCTGGGACATGGCATAGCAGTGGAGGAGAAAGGCTGAAAGCCTTGGTTGTTCAGTGCTCTAGTTCCCTCTTTTGGGAGGTGAAACCAAATATACACATGGGAACATTTGTGATAGATGGCAATTGTAGTTTGTCATATATAATAGACAGTGTCTTCTAAGGACTAGCGCCTACATGTATCAGCAAGATTTCCATGAAACACTCATCCAGTACATTCAACTCCAAGTATTCAGAAAATCATTTGATTTAAAAAAATAATAGTACATTTAAGGACTGTCTAGTACATTTAAGGGCTGTCATGTTGTGAACTCTTATTTTGAACCTTTAGAGTGTACATAGTTCGAGCTCTCAGCCTTGTAACAGCAAGAGCTGGAAACACTTAAGCAAACAAACCTAGATTCTCTCATGATCACCTGACTACAGATGTGTATTAAGAAAAATTCCCACTAAAATATGTCTTAAGCTCAGAGCCTGCCATTAATCAGAGCTGACTACCCTGTCACAGTGTCTATATATATAGCAGATCTCTCTGCCAAACTTGCACTCTAAACACTTCTTGCAAAATGCAGTGTACTGTAAGCACTGCCCTAGCAGTGCTGTTTCTTCTCTCCAGTTGTTATTAGAGGACAAAACAAACAAAACATTTTTGCTTAAGTTGTTTGAAAATAAATTAGCTGATTCTCCTGTTGACTCCCTTGTATGCTAGGATGCACTGAAGGGCAAAAGAGAGAATTTTTACAACAGCTAAAAAAGTCTGAACAACAACAAAAAAAAGGAGAAAAGAATTCTGCATCCAAACAGCTAAGTATAACCTTCTATTTGATTTATCTGTCTTCAGAATATATCAACCCCTTTTAATTTCTAAAGGTTAGGGAACGGGGAAAGTTTCAAACTTAATTTTCCACAGTTTGATATGTGAACTTCATCACAAGAACAGCCCTCAAGAAGTCACTTACCACATCTGACATCTACTGCTTTTCTCTGATTCATTTGTAGTGCTAACAGTGAAAAGAGAATGTTTATCTACTGTCTTTAAATGCACAAAAAGAAATGCCTGTAGCATAACAAATATTATAAAAGATATTCTTTCACTCATTAATGAAACCTGAATGAAAAAACAAGCATTAACAAGTGCTGAACTACTTGCCAAGTTATCAACCCAATTGGACAAATACACGCAGCCTCAGAATATTAACAGAATTCTCCTGTGAAGTTTTATACCCAAAGACTTTGAATAAAGTGCTGGCAGAATGCCTTTCAGAAATGACACAGACTGCACAGCAAAACCAAGCAGCTAGGTTTTAACTCATTTCCAGCTTCCAGCCAGGAGGGAACCTCGAAGTGAACTGCTGTGTGTAGGATGAAACCACTGGGAAGGTATTCTGGGATACAACTTGACCAGGAGCCTGACATGATCTTGACCCACCAAAGGCAATTAACATGATGGAATTGTCTGTGTGATTGCTCTTTGTGATTGCTTCCTGAAATAATTATACAGAAATAGAATTCAGACATACACTTTCCAACTTAACATTTCTAGAGCTGAACATGAAAGGCCTCACCCTATCCTCTGAATTTGCTTCCCCTCCTACTGAAATCATCTCATTGTCCACAGAGTAAGTTCATGAGAGTGCAAGCATCCCAGACAGCACATATCAACTAATCCTAAGGCTATGCACAAGCAGGTAACAGGCAGTTTGGTTTGCAATCCATTTCAATTACTTCTGCAATGATGTCTTAGTATGTCCATCTGTCTAAGGCTATAGGGGGAATACAACAGGAGGCAGCACTAACCTTCCAAGGATTGTCTTAAATGAGTGACTCCAGGCCAGAGTTCATCCACTTCATACTTCCAGAGTGATGTAAGTCCTCAAATCTCTCTGTTATGACTTTAGAGGATAGCAGTTTTATCTATAAACACAAACCCACCACTTTTTGACACTCTAAAAAGTTCCACAGTTGCCTTTGGGGTTATTCTACATAAGCTCATGTAAACCCAACCTGACTAAAGAAAACAGTCTCTGTTGCTCACTGCAGACTATCAAGAAACTTGAGAGTCGTTCATTTCTACATCCTAGCTGTCCAGCCATGAGCACACTTCTATTATCAGTAACTTCACAAAGTCTCAGAAATTTTTCAGTAATGAGCCAGATCTGGGGCTTACATTACTCCCACCTCCCAGCCCCCATCTGAATCAGCATGTGTCTCTAAACCAGCCTGGCTCTGTATCAATTACTAAGTGTCCTGATTGCTGGGAGGAGATTTCTACATTTCCTCACAGGTCTGCTTTTCCTTCCACAAGGAGCTGAGAGATTCAAAGGCTGGTGTTTAAGCAGGGATATAAAATCAAACATCCTTCCAGCTTCAGTATAATTGCTGGTGCAAAAATGTCATTGTATCTAAGTGGAAGAGATAGGTATATCTGGTTTTAGTGCATAAAACAATCATATTTGGTGGCAACTGAGTTATTGACCTTGATCTGTAGCTCTTCAGGTTCTTTGTAGCTTAGCTATTTGAGAAATGACTTTGCCTTTTTTAGGCACCACAGCAACTATGGTTAGTCAGGTTTTCTCAGGGTAGAGCCTGTGCAGTGAGCTACGTGCAGCTGGGAAGCAAAGGACTGACAGAAATGTTCCTTTAACCTGGGATGCACTGGAGCCAAAATTTGACAGATCCAAAATTTACTGATTCTCCAGTTACAGTGTAAGGCTTGACTGTTGGCTCAGGTTTCTGTCCAGAGCTGCGTAGGACTTAGTTCTCTCAATACTTGTATTTAATCTCTCTGCATGTTTTTAAAGCATGTTCTGAGGATCCAAAGAAAAAAGCTAAATCCTCAGCCTTCCCAGAGTCTTTTCCTTTTCCTTACTCTTTCCTTAATTGATTGTAGGCTTGCCACAGCTGAGACTACTTTTATCTCATGACTGAAAAAAAGACTCTTCCTTAATGTATTACAGGAAAGTACACTGAAAATACATCAGTATATCAATACAGCTGAAATGTCTCAGTATCATTCAGACCACAGAAAAATAAAAAGCCTGGGATGCTAAATAAAAATGTACTTCTGAAATAGGTCTTGAAGGACATATCCTAAGTCTTAGTGTAAGTATCTCTGTACTTCATGAGATTTTATGAGTTAAAAGAAATAGTTCCTTTCTGGAGTCTCTGAAACTCACAAACTCAGAGACTGGCGCCTGTGAAAATCCCTTTGGGATTTAAGAGTGCTTGGACGTTGTTCTTTTTTATTATTATTTTTCATTTTGTCCAGGACATTTTGAAAGTTTTAGTTTTATGGTTTTTGGGGTTGGTGTGGGGTGCAGAGACAGAGTAAGCTTTGGCATGTGGGGGACATCACCATGCCAAGAAATTTCTCCAGAGTCACTTTCCCGAAAGAGAGCCCTGACAGTCATATAAAAGCAATATAGCCCTTACCTAGCAGCTTGGTGTCACATCTCTCCTCCTCCTCTCTGCTTGGGATTAGCATAGCTCACCAGAGCTTTAATCTAGATTAGTAGCAAGGTGTTGACAAAAAAGATAATCTAATCAAAGTCTCCAAGAGTTCTGGTCTTGATTATTGGATCTGTCATGGCCATACATGGTCAGGGAAGTAATTTAGGGAGTGGTTTTCTGAAGCAGACACAGAAATTAAATATTCAAGTTTCATTGGCTGTCATTGATATTTGGAGACATAGTTATTTTTTGCACCTCTGAAAATCTGATTCTACCTCTGTCTACTTCCCTGTTTTGAAGACAGAGATGATAAATAATTTCCATGTCTTTTAACTTCACTTTTAAGATCTAAAGTAAAATGATTGCTGTTCATTTTCAACACTGAAAAGCATAATGCCTCCCCTTGCTCTCCTCAGTTTTCCCTCATATCACCTAGGACATCTGAATGCTACTGCAAAATAGTTTTAAGTATCTATTGGTGTCTTAGGTTTGGTGATTTCTCTGAAGATATAATATATGGCACCAAGCTTTCAGATAACACTTGAGAATAGGGGCAGACCACAACACAAAATGAGCTTTTCACCAGACAGGTACTATATAATTTTCATTTACAATTCAAACTGCTTAGGAGACAAAGTCTATGGTGACAGTACTATTACAGTTCACCCTTGCTCTCAGCTGGAAGTAAAAAGGTAGACTGAAAAAAAGAAGGTGGTCAGACATGGCCTGTCTCTGTCATTTAAACCGTGGGCCCAAGCCTAATAAACCTCCCTCTGACACTTTAAGAATTACTTCCCATTTTATATTAGTTCATTTGAAGTAGAAAACTGTTAACGGAATTTTCAGGTTAATACATTCACCTTTTTGCTACAAACTTATGAAATGATGCTTGATCTGAGGAGGCTTAACAAGGACAGGCTTATAAATAGAACTTTAATAAGCAACAGGGTAAAACAAATGCATGCCCTGTAAAACAACTTATTTATTGAAAGGGATCACTGAGCTCACGACAGGGAGCACCATGCTGCTCAGCAGTTCTGCTCATTGCCTGAAGATTTATTCCCATGAAGTCCTACTGACTTCTGCTTGTGGACTAAGATGCTGATTGGTGTGAACAAAGTTCAGAATCTGATCCTTCCTAATTAAGATACATAAGGAGGAGACACAGAAAACCTTTCCCTCCTGACACGCCAGTTTTCAGTGTCTTAGGTTCTGTGCCTTTTGGCACAAATCTATCAGAAACTCAGCAATGATATGGCTGGCCAGCCCTGGGGACTGATGCTCATCGGATAGTACTTCTCCCCCTAGCAGATCCTCATTCTGGGAATTCAGTTTTTCAGTCAGATGTTATAGCGAAAACATCCTAAGCCCTCACAATCTGTCAGATATGCAATTTAATTCTCTGTTAATACTTGTCTGTACATTTCTAACCTTCCCTGCTGCCTTTCTCCCTTTGGTTTTTTTTTTGGGTGTCAGTTTTACAAAATCCAGGAGCTTTAAGGCTTCAGCACCAATTAGAAATTCTGCCTCTCAATTGAATTAAGCACTTCCTAGCTAGCAGAGATTTCCTCATTATTTCATTTATAAAAGCCTTAGTATGTTGGTAACTTTTGCCACGCAAGTGTCCATAAAAAATTATACAACCACTTAAGCATGATTCCTTGCTTATCTCACATGTAAACATCATGTTTCATTGCTTTTTAGATAAACACTGCTAATTCAAACCAAGTTTTTGTTGGATCCATGTATCAAAGCATCATTTACAACAATAAACAACTACAGCATTACTTATGTTCATGGGTACTAGCCAGCACAAGATGGCTTTATCATAATTACCTACACTTTTTGTGGTTTTCCTTCACTCCCCCAGAATGCAGGTAAGGAGTTTCAAAGAGTCCCAATCCATTACAGTCTTCCTTCATGGGAAGGAAAGAACATTTCTATGCCTTCAACCGGACCTCCCCATTTTCAATCCCATCTTGGTCTGCTCCCCAGCCTTGCAGCTGAAGGAATTGCTAACACTTGTCTATCATAAAGACAGACACTTCTCAATGGTTTGGGTATCAGGGAATTTTTTTACTTTGCTGTTCAATAGTATGCTACAGCAAATACGTCAAGGGAAGTGCCCAAGTATTTAGAAGTTTACTTTGACTCATCTCTTAGCTAGTCAGCTAAAAGCTAACACTAAACAAGATAGTCTTTTGTTCCACTCCCCATCTGCAATCTTGATAACCTCAAGGGTTGGTTCTGGTCTGTTTTCCATACAGAGACAACCTCAGGGAGTTCAAAAGATTCAGTTCTGGTTTGTTTCAGTGTAAAGATAAGATAGATGCATACATAGAGTAACACTGGACACTACTATGATACTTTAAAACCTTAAAGTGATTCAGAAAGCTACAAAACCAAATACTGTCTTGCTCATCGAGAAATAGAAAATTAAAATAATGTTGCCTACACTGGTGGAAATCCCAAGGACAGAGAGTGCAGTGTAGGGTTTACTCTAAAACCTTACATTGATGTTTCTTAAGGCGATTTTCCACTGACTTATCATAACTGTGTCTCTAATAGGGATAAACTAATCTTCCTGGATAAAAATAAAAGCAGGAAGAACTGATGTAATTCTTCAGACAAAAATTAAATTAAGTGGTTTCAAGGTATGAAAATAACTACAGCACCTACAATTATTGTCAAGTTCAATGCTTAACATTCCTTTTATTACAATCAGAAGCACTACTGAAATACGTTAAACAAGGGTGTTTTCCTGTGATTTTTTAACACAGCTTTCAAAGAAAAGGAGTCATATTACCATTAGAATTCCCTAAAATGAGATAAATGAAATTAAAAGTCTACTGTCCAGGAAAAGCTGAGTCCCTGCTCTTGCTTTTCATCCCTGCTTTCTGGCCAGAAAAACCTCCAGACCAAGTAAAGCTCTGGCCTTGCAGTACATTGTACTATACTCACTACAGTATCACAGAAACCCAAGTTTGAAGCTGATTTCTCAAATTGTGCCTGTGAATTGAAGCTGCTGCCTTTGGCTGCAGGAGCAGAGGGTATGCTCTCAAGAAAGAAGCTTTTCTTCCCCAACCAGAAAAATGCTAGTTGGTCAATGCTGTGGGTAAGGAACCTGTCTGCAGTTTTAATCTGTGAGGCATATGCGCTGACATGGTCCCATATTGTACATGTACTGCCCAGCATGGCTTCTCAACTCCTCTTTGTGCATTTTTGCCATTGAAAGGAAAAAAAAAACCAGAGAAGAATGGTGTTAGAGGAAAGACAATGCACATAAAATGTCACCAGAAAGAAAATAAAATGTTTTCTGTGTAAACTGCTTGATGAGTTCAGAGCCTGGGATGTTTGGTGCTGAGCTTGAAAAACAGGAGACACTGTTGAGGAGCTATAACGTCCTTGTCTTGCACTTCTGGCTGTTCAGCATAAATTCAGCTGCCTTGACTAGTATTTCTGAATACTTCAGAAATGAAAAATAATTTCTAATACGTCTTCAAACCAGAGAAATGGTAGTTTTGGATGATTTTACAGATGCTATAGTCTCAGGAAGAACTCTGAATGTTCTAGTTTGCATTGTTCACAATTTTATTTGCACTCAGGTATATAAAGCATTAAACACAAAGACCAAATACAAAATGTAAGCTCAGAGGGTAAAAACTGAGTCTGGCTATTATCTGTAATTCTTGGGGAAAGGCTAAGGAGGGAAAAGATTGTTTTCATACTTGTAAATAAATTATGTTTATTATACTCTTCAGTCCATGAATTATCAGTAAACCTATGCCTTCAGCCTGGAGGACTGATCAATTCTCTGAGAGAAAAATCAGGTAAATATTCACAGCATTGGTTATGAAATTCTTACAGAAGCAAATTTAGCAGGTTGGCAATTGACTTGCTCTTCTCAGTAATGCACTCGCTCCGGGAAACCGCTAGGCTAATCCAATACTCAATTGATTAACATATTAGTAGCTGCCAAATGTCTTTTCTCAAAGCACTGGGATTTTCTGTATATGTACCCAGTCTGGAATGGACATGTGCATGAGCTTAACAATTCAGCTTCAGTAATGAAAGGAAAACTCTGGGAAAGAAACCCGCTTTGTTCTCATGTGCTCTGAAGATTTAATATGTCCCCTTGTGATTTTGAGAATTCATTCATGGGAATTTACCACCTGCAGTAAATACATGGTTACATATAAACATCTGGAAATGCGTTCGTCTGTGCTTAGAAAATAAAGAAATTTAAAACATAAAAAAAATAAAGCTATTGACACATTATCTGTAGCAGCCATCAAATGGACTCACATTTGATATGAAAATGCTGTCCTTTGAGGATAAATCTTAGCAAGATTAGACTGTATCTGTGAAGATAATAAATCCAGTCATGCTTTGTACGATAGTCATTCACTTCATGTTTTCATCACAAAATGGGATTGTTATCTGATGATCACAGCCTTGAGAGGTAATAAAAAAATTAAAAAAGGAAATATTTTTATAAGACCATCTACCTGGGTCAATGTTCTATTCTACTGACATAGCTGAAAAATCTTAAAACCAAAGTTAGGTACCATGAAAATAATAGATTTTATTACTGTTTCCCCTCCTCCTTCCCCCTTTTAAGGATGCTAAAGAATAAGGATACAGGATTCGCTTTCCAAATTTAATTTTTAGTTTAAACAAATCAAAACTGTAGATGAAAGCCTTTCCTTTTGACTGGTTATGGTCCTTTGTAAACTTCCTCAAACTTTTTACAAAGTTACTATTTTAAAAAAAAATTCCAAACCAGGCAGATTTTTCCTGGCTATGGTCTTTGTTAAAAAGATGTCATGCAGTAGAAGGAAAATGGATAAACCTGCATTCCTACATCATTACCACCTTCCCTCTGATACCAGCTTAAAAATGCCTTTGTATATTTTGAACTTATTTTTTCCTCTCTTTTGGGATTTTCTTCCACCCACCACAATAGTTAGTTTATGCATCAGAGTTTCTGTGTTATCTAAAAGATCTAAACATCTGCACTTTCTTCTTTTTTTTTTTCAACTCTATAGTGGAAAGAAGTTATTTTCTGAACTAAATGTTATGTTGCCAAATGCTTATAGGACACCTGAATGATCGGCCTGATTTCACTCTTCCCCTGAATACAATGATTGTAATTATTTCAAAATAACAGTCATTAGACATTTGGAAAGAGCAGAATAAATGTTACACTGCTCCTTTCCCACTCAGCACTCTAATTGCATCTATCTGTAGAGCTCTGCAGTCCTTAAATATGAAGGCAGCACCACAAAACACAATACACTGCGGTGAGACCAAGAGAAACTGTATGCCATACATCAGCCAGAAGTGAACAGTTGAATTATTAATACTTTGAGAAGCGTTGACACAAGTTCAACTCTGGTGGCGGGAAAACAAAAGAAAGGGGGAAACATAAACAAGTCTTTCTTTTACATAACTTTCATTGTTAATATTTGATCTTAGCCTCCATCTACAAAGCAACTTTCCCTCGTGTTTCCTTTTTCTTATCTTGAATTATGAACTCCTTAATGCATTTGAAAATTAAAAAGTCATCTCTCAACAGAGGGTGACAGTGCAAGTCAGAAGAAGATACATCTGGCTTAGGTCCATATAAGAAAAGACGTGTCAGGCACTCAAACACTGAGTGTAAAAGTCCATCCACAGCTTTACAATCCTCACCTGCTCTCTATAGTTTGTAATGAGGTTTCACACTGCAGTAGGCTGAGTTGCACGAGGTGTCAATTTGCAAGCAGGTTTGAATGACTGTGGAGACACAGTTTTGCCATTTGGAGCAGAAATATAGCACCTGCTAGTCCTCAGTTTCTAAATGAATGCCCGTTACTATATGAAAATACAAATGAACTTTTCAGGCAAGAAAAACTGCTGATAAAATTTGGCAGATTTATCTTTGATGGTGCATGGGCCACTAGAATGTATATTATTTCTTATGAATAATGAAGAGGGGAAGTTTTAAGCATCTAACAGATAAAATAAGCTTTATAATAAATTCCAAGTCTGAGTTTGGTTCACAGAAGCTGTGCTGCAAACTCTTGTAAACATCATCTGTCTCACTACAAACTCCTTCCTAGAATAATTTGCAGCCAGAAGGATCTATACTTGTCAGGTCATTTATTCTTAATGAATATGAATAGTTCCGCTTGCTCCCATTCATTTCCACTGTTAATGAGGCCTTTTGGCTTTCCATGCTCTTTTGGTCTGTGTTAAGTATTATTTACCGCTTGCATATCTAAACGCATCTGTGTGCTTTGTCTAGGTCAGTTCTGAGTTTTCATGTGGTTACGACATTTTTCAGCATATGAGTCACTGCACGAAGTACATTGTGCGCACTAGAGTCAAATCAGGAAAGGACAGCTGCAACTGATACGAAAGGAAGATACCAATTCTCATGACACTAAATGAACTCATGTGGGGATTGTTACCAAGGCATCAGGCATACTCATCAGTCACCACTCCATCTCACTGAAAACAGGGTTACCATGGCTCTGACTGGGATTTCCAATGCTTATTGGAAGTTGAGGCCTGCTGGGAGGCCTCTGCATATGCAAACATGTTCAGCACTTGAGCTGCAGAGCCAGCGTTTCCTGGAAGCATCCAACTTACTCCACTTATATGTAAGCTGAGTTGCCAAACTGATGTGGATATATATGACAAGAGCAGATATTTGGTAGCTAAGGAAAAGTTACTGCTCTGACACAACCACTGTGCATTTCAGTAATTAAGTGAAAACTTCAAAGTCTTCCAAGGAAAAAAGTTTTGGGAAACTCAGACACATGGCAACACTACTTGGGAAAAGAGTAATCCTGTGTGAAGGAAGAAGTGCTACATGAAAGAGTGTACAGAGCACTTTCCCCTGTTTCAAAACATGTGATTATTCTGCTGCAACACAAGACACTTTGGATATATCTACGCTGGTCAATCAGAGGTGACATCAAACACTGAGCATTGCTTGTCAATGCTGATTAGCTGGTAGCCCTTTGCCCTGGTTTCAGCTGAGAGAGAGTTAATTTTCTTCCTAGTAGCTGGTATAGTGCTGTGTTTTGGATTTAGGATGAGAATAATGTTGATAACACACTGATGTTGTAGTTGTTGCTAAGTAGTGCTTACACTAGTCAAGGCCTTTTCAGCTTCCCATGCCCTGCCAGGTGCACAAGAAGCTGGGAGGGGGCACAGCTGGGACAGCTGACCCAAACTAGCCAAGGGGATATTCCATACCATATGACGTCATGCTCGGTATATAAACTGAGGAAGAGTTGGCTGAGGGGGCAGCAATCACTGCTTGGGGATCGGCTGGGTGTAGGTCAGCAGGTGGTGAGCAGTTGCATCACTTGTTTTTCCTGGGTTTTATTTCTCTCTCTCTCATGTTGTTTTCCTTTTCATTACAATGTATTATCATTACTACTACTACTATCACTACTACTATTATTATTATTATTACTACTAGTTTAGTTTAGTTTAGTTTAGTTTAGTTTATTTCAATTATTAAACTGTTGTTATCTCAACCCACATGTTTTCTTACTTTTGCTCTTTACATTATCTCCCCCATCCCACCAGCGGGGAGGGTGAGCGAGTGGCTCTGTGGTGCTTGTTGCTGGCTGGGGCTAAACCCTGACACCCTTTTTGTTCTCTCCCATGCAAAGCCTGGAAATGTTTCTGATAACAGCTCACCCTAAGGACTACTTCCAAGGCTGCATAGAGACTGTGAGATTGGCTCCCTCTACCACACTATCCACACTCCTTCAACTTCATCTGGGCAGACTTTGAACCCTCAAAGCTCCCATGTTGCCTTATGCCACAGTGCAGAGCTATGCAATTTTTGGTCAATTTTTGTGCCGTAACATCACCACTCTAGTGGCCTGCAACACAGTTCTCATGTTCTCTCAGGCAGCTTGAACTAGGAAAGCACACATTAAATAATGCCTTGGGCTGCAAAGCTATCACACAGGGCCCAGAAAAGATTCAGATGTTATGTTGCGTGGACACAGGTATCAGCTGCAGACGGTCTTATCCCTAAACTGCATGGATACACAGCAGTTGCACCACTCAGCCTCAGGGTCAGGGACTGCTCCCTGGCACGCTTTATTTAGCAAGATCCTTTGGGCAGAGATGTACACCTTCATGCACTTAGAGTTCACCTACACCAGCAAACTAATTCTGAACAAAACACCATTCCAGGCAGCACGTTCATGACAAGAATAGCATCATTGCAGTGCTCCTGCCCTGAGACTGTGGAGTTTGCCATGTAGCCTGTCAGGGTATTTAGCAAGCCAGTGCAGGTGTTCTGCTAGGGAGAAGCCAGGAAATCCTGTGTGCTTGGTCTTTTTCAAAGCCAGCTGGTAGTTTCTATTCTATCTGCAGGCAGATGTGAGTGTGCAAATTGATTAAGCTAAAAAATTTCATTGAGCCTTTATCTCTGCCAGTGATGGGGTGTGTGGGATGCACTTGCCAGAGCAAATTATAACTCTAACTCAGTCAGTCATTATCGGCACATAAAATATTTGGAGACTTTACAATTGGAAAACCATCTGGAATGTGTTGATTTGTACTTCTTTGTTTTAAAATTTTACTTTGAATGGCTAATAACTAATACAATCCGTGCAGTGGAGTGCCACACAGATTTCACCATGTGACTGCACCAAGCTATTTTTGAACCTGGGATATTCTCTCAAAGCATGATAGAAAATAAATATAATCTATGAATTTATCATTTAAAATGGAATATGCAGATTCTGAACACTGAAAAATCAACTTAAGTCACATTAACTAAACGCAACAGAGAAAAGGCAAAAATATAGCAAAGTCAATACCCTGTTTTGATTTTTGCAATCATCTCAGCATATTTTAAGGGCATTTGAACTGTCATACTGACAAGCAACCCAGCAGTTCTAAAATTTGAGACAGAAAAATACAAAGACATAGGGCAGGAAAGGGGCCATAGGAAAACATACAGGATGTATTTTGTGGTATTTTGCAAGAAAATCGTGATCATTTAATAAATATTATTTAATAATAACCTTCCTACATAACACTAATAAAAATCTTCACCTGAATTATCTTTGTATTGGATAGAGAAATACAAAATCCCTCTTCATTAATGTACTATACGTCATTAGTAATCATAATAACCATGTGGACTTTCAATCTCTAACACTTATAAATAGTGCTGTTATGATGATTTACTTAGATCATTTGGCTTTGGGCCATCCAGGTGACAGCCATTTCCGTATGATCCATAACCTAATCATTTTCAGTGTTTCTTCTGCAATTGATGTTTTTATGTATTCTTCCTTATATTTTTCACAGAACAACTGCTACAAGTTTATGCCATTGTATCTAAGTACAAAATTTGTCCTGATCTTGCTATGGTTCTACAAATAGGTATTTCTCAGACAGATGTAGTGACAGTGCATCCATCTGCTTTTATGTTTTCTCATTTTATAGTGGATTAAGTACAGGTCGTGTTTCTCTAGACAATAATAATTAATCATTCAGGTAATGGATGATGTGATTGATAGATTTAGCAAATGTCCTGGATATTATCATTATTCACACACAGTGTTTTATAAATAAATGCTCATGGATATTCCTTATAGAAAGGGGTCTGATGCCATTTATTTACCGTGTGAGGTTTAGTTCTCAGCTTTCTTTTTGGGATACCATTCCACACTGAAAAGCCTTCAGAAGCAGAACTAATGTACTGTCTTGTCTTTTCTTCCATTCTCTTTCTGTGTTCAGTCATATTAATTGACCAGTTTTCTCGGCCATATTCTGAACCAGAAATACTCTAGTTCAAAATCACACGCGTTTTTGGAGTTATTTTCTTGAAAACAAATTTCATTGGTCTAATATGAATACACAGCAGTAGATTTAAATCATTCCAGATTTGGAGTGTAAACGCTGTACCTACTCTTCACTCTAGGGTACACAGGCCAAAACCAAAGATGCTCTCCTTCTCTCTACACACATATTCTTGTCAGCTGGGTAATGAGAGACCTGTTGTTAAAAGTTCATGTAACATGTAAACTAAAGAAACAATTACTGACAACTTTATTCTTCAGCACCTTGTACAACGGGAACTTTGCTACGGACAGGAGCAGGGACAGGACTTGGCTGGAGGGATGACTCTGTTACTGTTAACAGGAGATACTCAGAAACTAGCGTCCATTCCCTCCACACATGATGAAAGAAACACTGATTGCATGACTGGATAAATAAAACAAAGAATTCTTTTATATTCTAGAATCCCTGTTTTCTAAATAGCCACCACTGAGGGAGGACTAAAGAATGATGTACCTCTTTGTGTTTCCCATCTTGCTGAGGAGCAGCTGTGTTTTCCTAATTCCATGCATGAATCAACAGTTATTTACTTCATACTCCCACCCTATTTGAGTTCCTCAGAATTAATCTCTGGTCTTTTAAGGTATTTTTACTGTAATATTAGCATTGCGACATGCTCTTGCATTTACTCGGTGGATATCAGATTCCCTAGCACGGGGCCTGCTCTGGTCCAAATCTCGCCTCTGCCTGCAGAGGCTTATACCCACTTTTCAGATTTACAGAGTTCAGCCTTTTTGAAAAGGGAGTTCTCTGTTACTTAACTTGCCTGTCACTACTTGAATTAAGTCTCAGCCTAACAATTAACAAAGTCACTGTTAAAAGAATATCCTCTTAAGCAATCTCATAAGTTGTCATGAAGGAAAAGTCACTATTTTCCCATCACCATCACTACGCTTTGTTTATTTTTAAAAGGAAGAGGCATAGGGGTTTTGGTTTTAGGTTTGTTTTTGTTTTTTTTTTCCTAAAAGTTGTACTGCTGCTGAAGTATTCTGTTCTAATTAGGAAATATTTCTTCGGTGCATTTGCACTAAAGACAGCATGTTCCAGACACTGTTTTCTGTGTCTTGAAATAACAGCCAGCAGATAACAAAACTACAATGAGATAACTTAAGAAACTGAAGAATATTTCAAAAGACAAGTATTTTTGCAGAATGCAATGCCATCAACTAAACTTTATACTCTACATAAAAGAATACTAAGTTCTACTTTAAACCAGTTCAAAAGTTATAAATACACTATATAGCTCTATTTTATTAACCTTTAACCACATGATACATAGCTATCTTTATATTTTTAGAAGAAAAGTTTAAAATTCTTTTTCAGCATGCCCATTGTTTCTGAATAACATAGATGGACGTAAATGAGTGTAGATACAGCCCTGGTGCCAAATGAGTCATGCAGAGAGCATCTGTGGAGGAGGTGAAACAGAAGCTTCACCCACTTGGCATCTTCCCAGCCTGAGGAGAGCTCCAGCCATCCTGTGTCTACTTGCATGAGGCCACAGGGAATAACACCCCAATGGTGCTACATAGGCATGTTTCTCCTATAGCTTCCTAGAGGCCACCAGAAGCATTTGTGGAAGACAACACCTACCAGTGGACCATTAATCATCTAGTGTTGTCCAGATTTACCATCATTTGTCACCAAAGAGAGTTATTAAAGCAAAAAAAAGACATCCATGAAACACCCCCTCCATCCCCAAGAAAAACAAACAACAAAACCAAAACCCAGAAGGGAATCAGAGCAAATCCTGGATTGTAGAACTGGATTTTCTCCTCTAGGGCTGAAGAGAAAATTATCATAGCCACCTTCCACTGATCTGAAATGAAGTCTTTTCTTAAAAAATAACACGCTTTCTTAAAGACCAGATGTAATCCCTCTTAAAACTTCTTGATCTGGGGTCCATAAAAATGAGGCCAACAGCAACCTGTTCTGTGTTCACCACTCTTCTCCTGTATAAAAACTCATCTCGTATTGCCCCCTCCTTTATCAAACTATTGGGAAAGCACTGGAGGTGTACCCATATGAATTACGGAGCTGGAGTCTTTCCTTTACTCCTGCTCTAACATAGTTTGTTGTGTACTCTTGGGCTTCTCACTTGTAAGTGAGGCTATGATAGAGTTGCTGTCTTATTTTAAATCCAGTGTCATTACACTCCCAGGGCTATGCAAAACTAAGTAAAAATACTTTCAAGCATTGTATTTGAATACACAGTGATAATGGGAACAGGGATCAGTCTATTAATAGGAGAGATTACAGCTAGCTTTCAGATGTCAATAAGTTAAAGATAACTTGCTAAAAAAATATTCAAAATACTCAGCATAGCCAATTTTGTTTGAGTATTCTTTCTTCTGAAACAGATGGAACCAGCAAAGTGCTAAAGTATTGATAGAAAGGAGAAATGCTGAAGATGTTAATCTCTGAGATAGGGCAATGTCTGCTTCAGTACCATAATCTCAGGAAGGTTTTCAAAAGTAGAGAGTGGCACACCTTGGAGCCATCCCTCATGATTTTTCATTTTGGATTATTACACAGTTTTGGCCTACTCTTGATTCTATTTAGAATAAAGTCTGAGGTGAAACCTTGCTGCAAACTCGAATAATATTGAGTTAACATTCTGCAAAGTGGGTCTGTGAGAAGAAAAAAGGATCAGACAAGGGACAGATAAAAATGTAGGGGGCAGAGGAAGAGATAAGTGAAGAAAAAGGTAAGAAATGGAAAAGAAAGGATGAAAGCAGAGACTGCAGAGACAAAGACTCACTAATGTCTGGGCTGCAACTAGCAGAGTCTCTCATGGATAACTCTGGCATTGCCATATGCACAGATCAGGTTCGGAGAGTTTATTTAACTTACTTTCCTGTGTGCCCAACGCTATCCAGGTTCTCAGCAGAGCTTATTGCCTCCAGTGCTGTGCCACACTAACCTTGTGATGCTGCTTGTAGATGGAAACTGGCTCATTTTCAATTGCGTCACAGAGTAAGCAGTGAAACTTCAGTCTCTCTGAACAGGTGACAAACCCATAGCTAACATCTATTTAGTTTAAACTCAATTAGTTCATATTCACTCAGCCCAAGATTCCTAGGAAAAGATAAGGTTTTCTTCACTTACCTAAACCAAGTATAAGTGAGCAGGTTGTTCCAATGAATACCTATGCCAGGGTTAGAGTTCTGACCTCCCAAATTGACATATCCAATCATTGTCTGCCTTCCATGAATCTGAGCAGTATTTTGAGCTATCTCTCTGAGTCCAGAGGCATTTATTCCAGTAGAAATTCTTATACATCCCTGCTAAAGGAATTTTGACTGATTTAGTTTTATCTGCTTTATTTCTCTTCATAACGCTAGCTGCCAATACTATTCCACCAGTGTGACCATTATTTCTATATCTCCTGAAAAACGCATCCACTTCAATATCAGTGTATAAGTCATTATTGGTATTTTGCCATGCTATTTTGACATACAGTCAGCTCTGCTTGAGTTTGGCTGCATAGTTCAGAAAAAAAAAAAAAGGTAATCAGGCCTTTCTTGCATCAGACATAACACATAACAGCATTTATTATACAGTGCATTTCAAACCAGAGACAGTCAGTCACAGTTTTACAATCTAAAGTCCTCCAGACCACAGCATTTTGAAAAATGTCTTGAAAATATCTTCAACACTTCTCTGAATTTAGTGTCATCCTGGCTTAGGATGAATTTTTCTGCCTGTGTTTCCATTGTGCCAAAGAGAGTGGATAGTTTTTCTAAGTAACTGAAATTGCAAGGCCTAAAAGTTATTTTAAGCTTTCTAAGCTGACTACCTCCTACACAACTGGGTGCAGTTAACATGCAAATGTTGATTAATAATCCTGCAAACATAGTTCTACAAGCAGTTTCTGAAAATATGTTGGTTGGTTTGTTTGTTTTCCCCCCAATACCCTCTTGTTAATTTTCAGACATGCTCAGCAGCAGAAGACAGGCCACGAAAACTCTATTCAACAACAGAAACCCAGTTCACAAGGTGACTGCCCAATTGAATGGAACACTGTGGTGGAATATTTTAGTCAACAGACAAATGGGAAAACAGGAAAAATGCAGGCCAGTGTACCACAGAGAGGGCATTCAGTATCTCATATTGAATGACACGGTTTTAGAAACGTGGTCACTGTCTGTTTTTACTTGAAACTCAGAAGACCTTTCTCAGGTCTTTCTCAGGTCAGGTGGCATCATCCTGTTAACAAACTGGCCTGTAATTAACAGCCACCACTACTCCATAAATGGGTTCATAAATTCAGCTGAAAAACCACAAACTTTAGATTGGGGGAGACAAAACTGCACCACTGTTGTTCCCTCAGTCTTCAGGTAACTTACAGACCTTTGCCCAGGTGTTGATTTAAACCACTTTACCTTCATTTCTCCAGTGATTATTTATCAGCTATTTTTACAGAGACACACACTTTCAAATGCATTTGAAATGAAGGAATCACTCAGATAGAAAATCTAACAAGTGAGATATTATACCACAGATCAAAATTGCACAGTGGCCTGCTTACAGCTTCTAGTTTGTGTATTTCAGTGAATACGATCATTAGAAAAACTCAGTTTACAAAGAAATATTATGAAAACTATCTTTTTATTTAGTGCCATTACTCTGTTTAATTTAACAGAGAAAGTAAATTTTCTTAATTATTTTTCTTTCAACAGCTTTCAGATCCCTATGTATTCATATAGCAGTCATCTTTACAGGAGATGTTTTTCCATCTGAATCATTCTCCAATTTTAAAACACATTCAGTGTTTTTAATGTGTATTTTCTGCCAGCTGTACCAACTTTTTCAATGATTTATTTTTTATCATTGAGCCATATTTAATATAAAGATCGATAATGTGACTCCTCCACCTGAAATGGTGGAGAAAATGTGGCTTCACCAGCACTTCTACTACCCAGATCAAGTAGCACCCTATTCAAGAGAGAAACAGCAAGTCAAATCAGCGCAGGTGCTGCTAAGTAAACCTTATGATGTGGCCTGACATCAGCCTCTGTATTTTGTTGCCTCCATTTTTCATTCTATGTTTGGGAAGACCTAAGGAGCCTGTACTGAGCTCAGGAGGTGATGCTAGGTGTTCAGTTTCCACATCTCTGTTTGGCACCATCAGGGGCTCTAAGCAATTCCATGTTCTGCTTTTTGAGAAGTACTTGGAATAAATATGCAGGATATTTACCTCAGAAGATTGTTGGTAGATGTAAATGTACCAGGGCAAACTCACCCCTTACATCATCCTGAAGTAGTTAGTGAACAGATGACTATGGTTCAGTGTGTCCAAGATAACTCTCACTTTAGGGTTAGAGTGCTTGAGCTTCTTTCATGTCGAAGTCCTTCCTGGATGTAGTTTCTGGAGGACAGGACTGACAATCTTCTAGCTTGGTATATTTACATTGGCAGCCAAAATGCCTTGCCACTCAAGACAAAACAAGCAAAAAGGTGTAAAATTCAGTAAAGCTCCATTTAGCTTTGATAAGGCTGTGATGTTACCACAGATTCTGGTTCTGGCTTTGCCACTTCATCTCTCTGCCACTGTGTTAAGCATCTAGTGCCAATGGTTCATAGCTGAATAGGTGGCAGCATAGTAAATATAAAGTTTTCCCTCTCCACCTTTAAAGTATGTGCATTTCTGTACCAGCACTCTACACGAAGAATAAGGAATAGGGCTTCGTTATGCATAAGATAAATTCAGTCCAGGATCTAAGAAGCATGTCTGTTGACTGACGTTTCAAATCATATTAAGTATTACTGTCTGTACATTGCCACAAAGTAGAATATCTTACAAGCCCTACTTTGACACTTTTTATTTCAATGTAATAATCCAATCTGTAAACTGGAGTGATAAATTAGTGATGTTCTACATAAATGGATGTAATTTAGAGAAGTACACTGATTACATACAGGAAGAAATACCTGTGATGAGCCTGATATTTCCTAATTTGAAAGAGCAAACCATTGTATTTTAAAGACAAATGTTACTCTTCTTATTTAAACATAAGACAGTATCAATAACTGTAATAAAGTTTATTTTATAAAGGGAAGGTGCTGATGCAAGCAACAAAGTTTTATACATTGACTTTCCTACAGAAAATTATGAATTCTCAAGAATATTAATGCATGTTCTTTTTCTTATTTAGGCTTATTTCATCAAGCTAATGGACTGATGAAAAGACAACCTGTCATGACTGAATAATTCATGTATTCTGTCTTCACATAAGCAAAGCAAAAAGGTGAGTGAAAAGATCAGAACCAGGGAACTGATTGGTAAAACTGGGCTGTGTATCGCTACCTGGCATCAAAACGTGATCCAGGTTTCATGCATGACTCTAACCTCTACCATGTAATTTAGGACATGAACCAAAATATCCAGTCTGTCAAATGATAAATATTGGGGTTTTAATAAACAGATCCAAATTCCTCAGGCAAATTTCTATTTGAGTCACAGTAATTTTTAATATGCTAATGAAATAATTTAGAATCATAGAATCATTAAGGTTGGAAAAGACCCTTAAGATCATGGAGTCCAACCATTAACCTATCATCACTGCCAAGTCTACCACTAAACCATATCCTCGAGCACCACCTCTACCCTTCTTTTAAATCCCTCCAGGGATGGAGACTCAACCACTTCCCTGGGCAGCCTGACTACCCTTTCAGTGAAGAAATTTTTCCTAATATCCAACCTAAACTTCCCCTGGCTCAGCTTGAGGCTGTTTCCTCTCGTCCTATCGCTTGTTACTAGGGAGAAGAAACTGACCCCCACCTCGCTACAACCTCCTTTCAGGTAGTTGTAGAGACAAACAAGGTCTCCCCTCAGCCTCCTCTTCTCCAGGCTGAACAACCCCAGCTCCCTCAGCTGCACCTCATAAGACTTGTGCTCTAGACCCTTCACCAGCCTCGTTGCCCTTCTTTGGACATGCTCCAGCACCTCCATGTCCTTCTTGAAGTGAGGGGCCCAAAACTGAACACAGTACTCGAGATGCGGCCTCACCAGTGCCAAGTACAGGGGCACTATCACCTCCCTGGTCCTGCTGGCCACGCTATTTCTGACACAAGCCAGGATGCTATTGGCCTTCTTGGCCACCTGGGCACACCGCTGGCTCATGTTCAGGCGGCTGTCAACCAACACCCCCAGGTCCTTTTCTGCCAGGCATCTCTCCAGCCACTCCTCCCCAGGCCTGTAGCATTGCATGGGGTTGTTGTGACCCAAGTGCAGGACCCGGCACTTAGCCTTGTTGAGTCTCATACAGTTGGTCCCGGTCCAATGGTCCAGCCTGTCCAGGTCCTTCTGTAGGGCCCTCCTACCCTCCAGCAGATCGAAACTTCCACCTAGCTTAGTGTCATCTGCAAGCTTACTGAGAGTGCACTCAATCCCCTCATCCAGATCATCAATGAAGATATTGAACAGGACCGGCCCCAGTACTGAGCCCTGGGGAACACCACTCGTGACCTGCCGCCAATTGTTTTTTTCTCCGTTAACCACCAGTCTCTGGGCTCGGCCATCCAGATAGTTTTAACCCAGCTCAGAGTGCACCCATCCAAGCCGCGTGCAGCCAGCTTCTCCAGGAGAATGCTGTGGGAGACTGTGTCAAAGGCCTTACTAAAGTCCAAGTAGACAACATCTACAGCCTTCCACTCATCCACCAAACGGGTCACCTTATCATAGAAGGAGACCAGGTTAGTGAAGCAGGACCTCCCTTTCATAAACCCATGTTGGCTGAGCCTGATCCCCTGGTTGTCCCACACGTGCCACGTAATGGCACTCAGGATGATCTGCTCCATGACCTTTCCTGGCACCGAGGTCAGGCTGACAGGCCTGTAGTTCTCTGGATCCTCCTTCCGACTCTTCTTGTAGAGGGGCATCACATTTACTGATGGAATGTAGTTAATTTGATATATTTCCTTTGCTACTGATACCTTGTCTGTGTGTCTGTTCCTTCCACAGCATAACCAGCAGGGAATTCAAGGTAAACACTCATTACCACAGCAAAGTGCCAAGACAAACTGAGAAAATAATTAGTATCAGGCAAAACACAGACAATCTTCAGACCCTGTACATTCAAAGAACAGCCTCCAGCTTTGTATGCATTGTTTCAGGATTAAAGCAGATACTTGTTCCAATAGAAATAAAGAACACAACAAAGAATGAGGTTACAAGTCCCTGCAGAGAACCAGCACCTGCTCCCAACTGGTGGAGTGCAAGAAACAGGAAAATGATGTTTATTTAAATCACTGTGATGAGGATGAATTGTGGCTAAGCTTCTAAATGTTATTCTAATGATTTAATAAGATTCTCTTCATCAGGCTGGCTTGTACAATCTGGAACAATACATTCAGTTATTCTTCCTGCCTTCTGTGGAGGCATTTAAAAACAATGAAAAGACTGGAATGCAAAGAAACTGGCTTGTCTCAGCTGCAGTGAATGTCAAAATGGTCATTCAGGCCCACCCTGGTCTCCCTGAAGCATAACAGCCTTTCACTGAGCTGTGCTCTGATGTAGCAGTCTGTAAAACCCTTGGTTGCAGTGGTACCTGCGTGGCTGCACAAACACCTAGAACAGCAGTTCTCCTGCTTTGAGAGCATAAATTCCAGCCTGTAGGCATTTTTCCTTTATGGGCTATGAATGCTGATCAAGATTTAACTGACTGTGTTGAGAAGGGCAAGTGATTGTTTATCAACCTAGCAAATATGTCCTGGTATATCTATTTGGCAGTATTAAAATTTTTCTTTCCCATTTGTCACCAGATCATTACTTCTGGCATAATTTCCTCCAGAATTAATTCTTTCAGTAATTTCCAAAATATTGGCATAAAAATCAGATGCTTTAAAACAACAAACGTGCTTTTTGGCTCTTAATCTTGATTGATACACGCACTCCCATTCCGATTTCTGGACCAATAGCCAGCTTTCCTGGAATACAGATGACAAACTCCCGTAATTTTTTTCAGTAGCTACCCAGCTCCTTTTATTGGACTGTGGATGTTATAACATAATTGTTCTGATTAATAATCAGAATTAATAATCCCCAACACATGACTTCCTTGAATTTGAGAAAGGTTCATTTTCACCATTTGAGAATCTTTACATTCCCATAGTGGTTCTAATAGTTTTTAAAGAGGCTGTCTATCTGATTACCAAGTATTAAGTGGAAAACTTCGTCTTGTATGACTGTTATGAAGTGAAACTAAATCATTCCTTCTCTCATACTCTTCATAAAATCTTGCATTCTTGCTAAAGAGAATATATAATGAGCAATAAAATGAAAAAAAAAATCTTGTAAGGAACTTTTATACACATTGAAGAATGCTTTACAAAGATTTTTTTTTTTTTTTTCTATTTTACAGGGCCAGTACATAGTAGAGAAAACAATGTAAAACTGAAGTAAAAAAATAGTTTGACTTGCCTAAAATACCAGCTTCCTAAAGCCACCATACAACCCACTTCACAGTGAAGCACCCAAGATAACAGTAACAACATTTTACAAATTCCTTCATTCTAAGAATTTAACAGATGATGAATCTTCTAAACAGAAATCTTGCTGTCCCCCAATAGTCAGGAAAAATGCCTTACAACCAATGAAATTTCTGGCTCCAGCACCCAGTTTGTAATGGGATTATAGAGGCAGGGTACATCAAAACCAATGGCTAAGGCCAGCCGCACACCTGTTTTCTGTACACCATGAGATATTTGGACACAAGCTGGCAATACACAGTGATTAAGCCCAAAGATGGGTGGCCATCTGCCCTCTGATTTGGTTCAGAGCCCAAATCGAAGTATAGGCAGCAACAGCAGCTCATGAAGGCTGCCAAAGTACACTGACTGCAACCACGCTCAAGTATCAGTCCTGACACTCCTGCTACAGCTGCTGCTGCTGAAACATGCAAATTGACATTATCCTTTCCCAGTCTCACATCTAGCAAGCTTGAGCTTTGATTTACTCTGCTGTCTCATATCTTCATTCTTTTTTCTTTCATATGCCCTTTAAAAATGTTCTCTGCATCAAATCTGTCTCTGTCTGGGCCTTGTCCTGTTTTCTAGGAGACTGAAAAGCTAGACTGAGAGCAGAGAAAGAAAAAGGCCTCAGTGCATTGGTCATTGCCAAGGTTAGGAGAAGCCACCTCTATAGTTTGGAATCACAGAATTACGGATGGAGACAAGGAACGGAAAGGTTCTGCAGAGACTGCCTGGTCCTGTCCACAGCATCTGGCCAGATGTCTGCCCAACCTGTTCTTACAAACCTTCAATCAAGGAATCTCTGCGGTTGCCTGACAAAAAGTTTTCCACTGCTTTTCTCTGTTCTCCAAAAGCTTTTCCCAGTGTGTAATATGAATCTCCTTTCCTGTGGTTTAGGCCCATCACATCTAATCAGGTCCCCAAGGCTACTTGGAACAGTATACCTCCTCTACCTCCCCTGCACCCCCAATCTTCTACATATTTCAGAAACCTTTTTATATTTTCTCTCAGTTCTCTTCCCTACATTAAACAATGCCACTTCCTTCCATTTTTTCCTCATATTTCAGCTTTTTTCATAACTCAAATGAAGTGAGGGTGATCTCCTTGAGAGTCTCCACCGTGTTCACATATATTTTTTAAGATCAAAGCCCAAATGGGAATGCAGCACTCTAGCTGAGGTCCTGAAATGTCTCCCTGTTCTCACTAGCTTTGAGATGAAAAATTTAAAAACCGTTTCTGTAGGGCTAAAAGGCACATTTCTCTGGGACTTCAGGAGATAGGCTATGCTAGCGCAGTCACTCCATGTCTTTTCTCCACTCTTTTCTTCCATTCATGATATATTCTGGTTCATAATCAGCTACATTTGTGAATTGCTGTCTGTGTATTCCCAGTTTTAAAATAAGATAATTATTTGAGTTTTGAAAGGTAGACCACTAAGTTAGTGTTCTTCTAACTTTCCTGCAGAAATCCACAACCTTGACCAAGCAATATAATCAGAAGAGTTTCAACCTAACACAAGTGCTAAAAGATAACAATAAAACAGCTACGAAATGACTGTTAAATGCCCTGCTTTGGAGCATTGCTCCTTTTGGCAGTGTCTGCAGCAGGGCACACATGCTAGTGAATGTTCCAGCTGCTTTCTGCTATGTACAAATGATCAGAAATTCAGTGAAATAATTTCTCCCCATAGGAAAGTGCAGTTTTATTGAAAATGAAACATTTCACTGGAACATGCTGATTGATACTTTCACTCTAATCACATAACAATAAAGCTGCTATTTCAGTAAGGGAAAATAGATCAGTCTGACAATATAAGTATTTCAAGTTGGCTATTGATTAATATTTGTATTGCCCTAATATTGCAAAAAAACCCCACAGCATATAATTTAATTCATCTGAACAATGAACAGGAACAACTTTTATCCTCCTGAAACTTCATTGTTCATCATCATAATCTGATATTCTTAACATCAAATACTCCATGAGGCATAAATTTTAATGTTTGAAAGGTTTTACTTCACTGGAAAGCTTTACTTTCTGTTCCAATTTAAATTGGAACAAATATTTTTGTAGTTTCTGAATTATCCACAGAATGGAAATTCTCGTTTCCAACCACCTCGAGTACTGTGCTTTTATAAGAAAGCGTCTCGTTAGAAAATCTTTATATTGCCTCTTGGGTGTCTAGTGTCAGTTATAAGGCATGATAAATATTTTTTCTCAATGACTGTGCATTATTAATTCAAAGTACATCCAAATATATTTCTACATTTCTGAAATTCAACTTTTTATCTCTGCAGATGATGGTGATGCTGTGAATATCTGTTATTTTGACCACGTTTGTCACTGAAGCTATTGCCATTACAGAACAGTGTAAGCCAAGCTAAGCCTGGGCTGCCATATGGCCGCACCCTTCCTGCATGTCAGCAACAGCATTCATGCAGTTGCAACATAAACCAAGTTAAGGGGTTGATTTGATTCCCTTTTTATTGTTGTTAGGCGACTTTTCAGCCACTTAAACTACCTTAACAAGCTGACTGTGTAGTTGCATGAGACTATACTTGGTGTTACTATTTTTGTGTTTACTATTCCTATCATACACATCCAGTCTTGCATGTAAGCTCTTCCACCATGAAACAACTGAGCCAACGCCCCAGAAATCAAATGTGTCCTAAATACCAAAGAAGCTAGTCAAGTTTTGTTCTCATTAAAATTTGCCGTAAACTTATTCTATGGAAACAAAGATATAAATATACTTTCTTTTTCAAAATGGTCTATCATAATGAAATGCAGATAAAAAGTGAGTTGCCAGCACTCCCTCATCTCTCACAGGAGCAGCTATCAATCTGCTTCCTTTCTGATTAGTCTGATCATCTGTACTTTGTCACATATACAGACGTTATGTATTCAGACATAAGCAACTCCACATTTACATTCACAATTCACATTGTGTGGTTGTACCAGTAGTTTCCCAGTCACTTTCTCAACATTTGTCCCTTCTCACATCAGAGCTACATTCAGTCCTACTCTACATGAGCCAAACCTCAGCTTATTTTGTGTCCCCCCCTTGAGTTTTCTTCCTGATTGCTTCCGTCTTTTTTCATAACCGTTTTATTGCAGATCTAATTTGTCCAAGTTGCCTGAGCTCTGTGGATGCTCTGTCCTGATTGTCAGGATAGTTAAGCTGAAGTCAATGAGCCTACTCCTCAGCTTGGCTGTAGCCACATGGCTGAAACAAGTCCAGAGAGCTCAGTGGCTCTCAGGGCAATCCCATCAGCACTACCATTAATACCTAATATGCCTGTTGTGTATTAATAATTGTGGAGAGGAATAAATGAGGGGGCTCTTTCTTGTAGCTCTCATGTACCAAACCTTGCCCTAAAGCCATTGCAGGGAATCCAAGCATGCAAGGCAGCACAGTACTGAGAGCCCTTGCACCAGTACTGTGAACTGTTCCAACATCCATTTGTGATTATCCAACTTTTTTATATAATGCAAGAGAGGAACACAGATATTGGCTGTTTCCCCTATAACCAGAGGGGAAATGATGGAACATTTATTATAGTAATTTATGTCAGTCGTATATGCATTCAAACCAATAAAATATCCTGCCAAACATTCCTCCAAAGCCAAAGTAGTGCTCTTGAGGAGTGATAAAAGATTGTTTTAAACACATACATAATATATATTTTTAAAATAAAGCCTCTGTTGAAGAATCCAGATATTCTTTTTGATGTTATATAATGCCTGAGAGTTAAATATAATGATACCTGGCTCTGTCAGTGTTTCTTATTAAGCTCCTTACCGAAGGCTTCTAACTTGACCGAATTTACATTGGACCAGAGCCTGGCACAACATATTAGCTCAAATGTAAAGAACTTGTTTGGGTTTGGTGGAGGGTGGGTGAGGGAAGTGTTTCTTGAAAATAGAGATTTTTAAAAGTTGGCTGTGATCAGTATAAATTCACATGTAGGTTGTTTGGAACATTTTCATTCTAAAGGAGAATCAAACAAACATTATGATGCCTATCTCAATTTTCTAAAATACTGCTTTTAACTTAGAGTTAGTATTTAGTGCCCACTGTTTCTGAAAACATAGCTGACATCAGAGAAGTCTCACCACTCAAAAGGATGCAAAATAAAATGTTAAAAGCAGGTTGACAGATTGAGCATTTCTGCTTTAAGAAATATGTCCTTTTTTTCCCGAAAAGCTTAAAATCTCTTAATCATTGAAGAGACACTTTAGAATATATTGGGAAAAATTCCAGGTGTTTACAATTTTCATTGTTTGATATTCCTATCATTTATGGCACATAAAGTAAATTGTTAGCAGTACTAGTGTTTTCTGATAGCTTTTCTTTGTTTTGGCAGTTCTCATTGTGCACGATCAAAAGAACATCTGTTACAGTGACTCAATATCTAAGGGCTAAATCCATTCCAACATGCAAAATCCAAGTAAACAAGCCCAACACAGGAGGGCTTCCCTATAACCCAGAGCAAGAAACTTATTTCTTCATTGCTTACATACAAGTGATCCATGAATTCGGTTCCTACAGAAGGAATCTCACCATAGAGTTTCTTCTCTGAGGTTTTCCTGTGCCCAAAGTCTCCACCACCCTTTTGTGATGGTTGCTATCATGGTCGACACCCTAGGAAGTGGGTTGGAAATCTCCAGAGTTCACAGAACCACCTGCCTAAATGGAGCCTGTGCTTCAGGATAGTCTCATCTGCTATTTTTTTGGCATGGAAAGGGACTTTATAGAGCACTCAGGCGCAGTTTTGCTATTGTAGGTAATTTATACACAGTCACTCACCTGTCAGTTTTATCAATATTATTTGCTCATTTTTACCTTATTTACCTGCTTTATCAGAAAAATCTTTAATTGCATAGACAAACTCAGTGATCACTTGTGTGTGAAAGGCAAGGAGGATTTGGAGTTTCATAAACTACTACCACCACCACGAATTATTATTTATATTAACTACTGGCTGCACCTAGGTAGATATTTTGGTGTACTATGTCATGTGCCCAGGGACTCTGCCCCCTCATCACCTGTACAGGCATCTTTCCAATGGACCGCATACTCCCTCATTTAATGTACAAGAAAAGGCTGAGAGAAAAGGCTGAGAGTAAAAGGCTGGGTTTGTTCAGCCTGAGCTAATCTAATTTCTGTCTTCAGCTACCTAATCGGTCATTATAGAGAAGATTGAGTCAGACTCTTCTCAGATGTGCATGGTGAAAGGACGGGAAATGGACATCAGCTGCAGCATGGGATATTCCCATTAGATATATTTGGAAAAAAACTCTTCATTGAGGGTCATTAAATGCTGGAAATTATTATTTTCCAGTAATAATTTGCTGTATGTTTATCATTACCCCATGCAACGTTACAGGCTTGGGGAAGAGTGGCTGGAGAGCTACCTGGTGGTAAAGGACCTGGGGGCGTTGGTTGACAGCCGCCTGAACATGAGCCAGCAGTGTGCCCAGGTGGCCAAGAAGGCCAGTAGCATCCTGGCTTGTATCAGAATTAGTGTGGCCAGCAGGACCAGGAAAATGATCATCCCCCTGTACTCGGCACTGGTGAGGCTGCATCTCAAATGCTGTGTTCAGTTTTGGGCCCCTCTCTACAAGAAGGACATCGAGGTGCTGGAGCACGTCCAGAGAAGGGCAACAAGGCTGGTGAAGGGTCTAGAGCACAAGTCTTATGAGGAGCGGCTGAGGGAGCTGGGGTTGTTCAGCCTGGAGAAGAGAAGGCTGAGGGGAGACCTTGTTTGTCTCTACAACTACCTGAAAGGAGGTTGTAGTGAGGTGGGGGTCGGTCTCTTCTTCCAAGTAACAAGTGATACGATGAGAGGAAATGGCCTCAAGTTGCACCAGGGGAAGTTTAGGTTGGATATTAGGAAAAATTTCTTCACTGAAAGGGTAGTCAGGCATTGGAACAGGCTGCCCAGAGAAGTGTTTGAGTCTCCATCCCTGGAGGTATTTAAAAGACGTGTGGATGTAGTGCTTAAGAACATGTTTTAGTGGTGGACTTGGCAGCGCTAGTTTAACAGTTTGACTTCATGATCTTAAAGGCCTTTTCCAACCTAAACGATTCTAAGATTCTATGATTCTATGATTCACACATTCATTTTGTTAGGGTAGAAGGCCCTGATAGACTTTGTTAAACATGCTTTTGCTTGAGAAGAAGCAGGTAGGTATTTTCCTAGTAATACAACTATAGAACAACAAAACCTATGATTCATACTTCTGTTTTTGAGAAGACAAGCTGCAAATTTTCCTGATTAGAAGGAGCTTCCTACAGGAAGCTCTTACTGCAATGCATCACAACTGCTGCAATGTGGCCAAGATGTGATGGAAGTGACAATAAATGAGGAGGGGTCACTGAGAGCCAGAATGGGTCATTCTCTAACCAGGGAAAGATGCCATATTTGCTCACTGATAGAGTTATACAAGGGCTTCATGTCCTTCAATAGTCCTGGAGAGTTTGGGAACTCTGGGCAGAACAGGCCAAGCAGGGGCAAGCACTTCCACCAAAGGAGACTGCTATGTGGCTGTGAATTCTTCTCTATGTTTTCCCTGCCCGCTCCACCAATGTAATGTAATTTGCTCAGGCTCAGATCACCCAGCTTCTTTCCATTCGTGAACAGATTTTAACAAAGCAGTAAAGACAGTAGTGTGATAGGATGAGCTATGCAGTGACTATAATGGCTACATAATAGATTACATAGTTGCCTTTTTATTTTAAATTAACAAATAGATCCTTAACAGAGCAAAATTTTCACTGATTTATTAGCAAACAGCACATTCACGTGCTTCTCTCAGTGACTATTTTGTTTACTTAATGAAAACAGAATCTGAACTTTTGCTTTTAGTCAGGTATCTCTTTGATTTAGTTGCAAAAATGAATTTCAAGATTCACTTTCAGAATAATCATTTCAACCAAAGACAAGAAATTGCCTTCAAGATTCAGCTTTATACAAGACCTGGCATTTGGTAACTTGTCCTCCAGTTTTTCTTTGATCATAGTAACTGCCAAGAGGAGAATTCAGAGTGCCTTTGGATAAGCATGCTAACACACTCATGTTTTCTTCCAGATAACTTTTTTAAATTGTCCCCTAGGGGACAACTACTTCTACAAAAAAAATTCTTCTGACATCCAGCAACTTCTAAATTTATAACAGTAGCTTAAAAACTAATATAATTCTATTTGGTGCTGTCTTGATAGATGATATACAATAACATTCTGCACTGCAAGATGGAACGCATATACTATACCGAGGTATTTGAGCACTAAGCAGACCATATCTAAACTACTGCATCAAAAAATTATACATTTCCTCTTCCTGTTGGGTTCAAAACTAGCTGTGTGCTCCGAAGGCATGTCAGAGGTGATAGAGCATTACAAAAACAACAGTAACAACAAAAACTCCCAGACCCCAAATCCATCCAAATGGATGGACACCACGGACCTTGTGAACTACTTAGCTGTAACTTCCCTTTCATGAGTTTGAACTTGGAAGAGCTAACCACAAAAGCTGCTCTTGTTACTCTTTTCTACAGTGGAAAGGAAACATAGCCTAGCTATCAAAAAGGGCATCACCAGCAGAGATAAAGAAGTCATTATCCCACTCTACTCAGTGCTCGTCAGGCCACGCCTGGAATGCTGTGTACAGTTCCGGTCCCCGCTATACAAAAAAGATGTGGAGGGGGTCCAGAGAAGGGCCACCAAGATGATCAAGGGTCTGGGAAGCCTGCCATATGAGGATAGGCTGAGAGAACTAGGCTTGTTCAGCCTTGAGAAAAGGAGGCTTAGAGGTGATCTCATCACCATGTACCAGTACTTAAAGGGGAGCTATAAAGCAGATGGAGACTCCCTTTTTATAAGGAGTCACATGGTGAGGACAAGGGGTAACGAGTACAAGTTACTCCCAGGGAGATTCCAATTGGACACGAGAGGAAAATTTTTCACAATGAGAACAGCCAATCATTGGAATAATCTCCCCAGGGAAGTGGTTGACTCTGCTACACTGAACACGGTTAAGACTCGGCTGGACAGGGTGCTGGGCCATCTCGTCTAGACTGTGCTCTTGCCTAGAAAAGTTGGACCAGATAATCCTTGAGGCCCCTTCCAACCTGCTATTCTATGATTCTATGATTCTATGATTCTATGATTCTATGATTCATCCTAGGAGATTTCTCTACAGCATTTGAAACCATTGGTCATCCATTCCTGACATCACCCATGCACCTTGGCTTTGTGTTTCCTGGTTGGTGATGAGAAATAGGAAATTATACTCTTCTACATTCTCCCAGACCAGTAGATATTGTTTTGCATATTCTGCATCATAATGTCAAGGTTGACCTCACAGCTCAAACATAACCAGATATGAGTTCATGAGATGCAAAGACTAAGTATGGAGAATTACACCTCAAACCAGAATGTTTTGGAATGCTATCAGCATGTATGTTTTCTGATCATAATTGCAGAAACACCCTTGAAAAGTGATATGAAAAGTATATATTTACTGTTTATCTACTAACATCTTGAACAATATGGAGATACCTGCAGAATGCCTGTGCTCCCCTTAAAAGTTTCTGTGACATATAGGAACATTTCTAATAAGTTTTATCATTATCAGTTTGCTATCATTTGCTATCATTTTTCACTTTACTAAATTACACCTTAATGCAGAAATCTTTCAGAACACAAGACGAGACACAGTGTGTGAACATTTCTGCTGCACTGAAGACTCATTTGTGAACAGCAAAGTTTTACCATTCCCTGAAAACAAGTTGTATGGTTGGATCTTCTACAACGGGTTGCATAGGAATGAGGGAATTATGTTCTGAAAATGAAGAAGAGTTTGGGAAACTGAAGGGGCCAGACTATGCTCTGGGGAGAGATCAGAAGGTGATCCTCTTAGAGTTTTGTTCCTATATTTGTAGAATGAACTCATAGTGTTTTGGACTGCATTCAGGCTGGAAATTTTAGGGTCCCTGTTGGTAACATCTTTTATGTTCTGGGCTATAACAGGTCCCCTTCCCCACCCAGACAACATGAATCTGCTCTAGCAGCTGGGAAGAGAGCCTCCTAGCTTAGACACCTTCCATTGTGCTGTCCAGCAACCTCCATAGGGTATTGCGTACCATACAATGAACACAGAAAAGTGGTATCATCTACTGCATACATTAAAGAAACTCTTATGCTTTTCCACAGCTCATTTTCTTTTCTTACCCCCTTCTTCTGCTGTTCTCAGAGTCTCTGTCCTGACTCACATGTGCCTCAGGAACAACCCACTCAATCTCAAAACGTCCGGCTCTACTTAGTAGTACAATCTGTTGTGAACCAAGCAGAGATTTTGCACTATCCTCTTGTGCTTGCCTGGAACAGCTGCATTGTTATCTCATGATCAGAGGTATAAACTGGGCACAGCAGAAGACTGAGTTTGAAAACTACTCTCAAACCTTAATTTATTTAGAGTGTTCTGCAAGGTCATTGTTTCCAAGCCAAAATGCAATTCCCGGATAGAGAGTAATTTATTAGGCTGTTCAGACAGAATGAAAGAACTGTTTTCAAAAAGTCAAAGGTTACTTTTAATCCCTATTTTCTCAGCATGGGCATAGCTAGTATTAAGTCTTACATGTTATACCATTTTATTTAAAAATCTAACATTTGCATGACAGTGGTGAGATGACAGAGAACAAGGAGATTGTAAAAATATGTACCAATGGAAATACTTTGTCTTTCTTGTGGTTATTTGTTGCAACTGTGTTAAGCCTACCGGATTCTACAGATTTGGCCATGCAGAATATTGCCTGGGAGACACACACCAAATCAGTCTGTTCATATTTTCTTTGGAGGCTCTAGTTTGAAGTATATGAATTTCCTTTGCCACCCCAAAACACCTCCTGTGCATCTTTATCAAAGTGCTCTAAAGGGATATCAAAAACATCCTTGGAAGACTCTAAAAACAGTAATATTCAGCACTCCTCCAACAAACCTTCAGTGGGGTGAAGAAGGGATGTGGATATCAAGTTTCTTTATATAGAGTCAATGGGTAGTTATTGAACTGTGTAGAAGGCAATTTGGGACAGTTAAGTGGTCAGATCTGCTTGAATCACCTGACAGAGCGCATTTGGATCTGGTACATACTCAGGAAACCAAGGAATCCTCTTTTTAACTTGATCCTTTAAGTTAGACACTGTACTTTCCCCTCACTGGCTATGAATGTGTCTCTTCACTACCCTCCAACCGCCATGAACACAAGTCTCACACTGTCTCTTTGGCATCTCTTCCCACCAAGTGTGGGGAGAATGTTTATTCAGAGGGTTGAGGTAAAATGTATCTGTGATTTAGCTGGACCACAAAACAGGAAACTGATGGCAGAAAGAGCCGCTTTTCATGCCTGGAAATTTCATGAATATGGAAATCGGGATATTTGCATATTTCTTCCCCAGAACTTTCTATAGGATGGAAGCAGAACTGCTGACTTGCTAAACTTAACAAAATGCATTCTCATTTTAAAGCTAGGAAAATATAAAGTAGGAAAAGGGTTTGATTTCTTTTTTCACTACCTGAGTGTTTATTCTGCAGAGCAAACATGAAATCCCAGGGTATTGCTGCAGTTCTTTAACATCCTCATTTTATAGAAATTCATTTGAACAACGTTCTCAACGATTAATATAGCTACATTATGTCTCTTTCGTCTTAGAGGATGCTGATATATTTTAATTAGGTCAACATATTATGAAGGGGCTAGATCTGTAATAAATCATTTTGTGATTTTTGCATTAGGTAGCAGTCAGTTATTTTTAGAGGTTAGAAAAATGTTATAGATGTTTTAACTACACTAGAAGTTTTCTGAGGGTGAAACAGAATATAATTCATTCTCCAAGAATACAGTGTAAATTCCATTTTGTTCCAGGTCTCAATACTGTGAGAAAAAATTAGATTCAAAACATTACCTACTGGACTCATACATATGCTGCACAGGCAACAGATTACATGAGCACAGTTGAATGCTTCTGTCAGCAAAATAAGTTTATTTTCAAGTACTGCCAAGAGATCATCTACCTTAGTTTTCTGTCTGCAGATAGCCAGGGCAGGACAACAACATTTTGATATGTAAGCGCTGATATTCAGAAATGCAGCTTCCATTTATCTTAGTGCAATCAGGAGGCTCTCAGCACTTTGAATGTGAGTACACTTATGAAAACGCCAAAACAGAGATGAGAATGTATGTGTCTAACTTTAGAACCCTGTATATGCAGTTTTGGCCTTCACTTAGCAGACAGCTTGCAGCAGTTTTAGATGGTATCACCATTTACATTTCAGTTCCTCCCCTTAAAATAAAAGGCCAACGCCTTTTTGAGGTTCATGCTGTGATAAAAAAATACTAATAAAAGAATCTATTCAAAATAACACCGCCAACGCAGAAAGATTTCCCTCCATCACGGCAATTTGTATTTCCATATATAAAGCCAAGTTCTGCTATTTTTAATCTACTGCTAGGAAGCCATACTAGGCATTAAGCAAGCAAGCACCATGGTTCCACGAGCCAGATTTTTTACATTAGCATGGATCTGTCAAAACAATGCTGAATCTATTCCTCCAGCAGAAACGCCCTTCCGAAACATGGCCCAAGAAAGGCTGCAACTGAGTGTCTGACTCCTCTTTGGCAAACTCATCCTGCCTCTTGTGAATGTCATAATATGCTACTTAATTGTGAGAGAAAACAAAATTTATTGAATATTGAGCAACAGTCAATCTGACAAAAATTATTTTGACGATGATTTAGAGCATGTTAGTATATAACATTATAAATAAATGTGTCTAAAATTCCACTTTTTATTTTCTGTTTTTTCTATAGTGCTGGATCTCTCAGGACTTATTGGAGTTGAGCTATTTATCAACAATCAAAAGTGGGGAAACAACAGCATTCACTGAGCACATGCTACTCTGTTCTAGCAATGTGAATGGTGTACAAGAACACAACATCCAAGCTGTTTATGGTAACACACCTTATTCTGGACTTTGGTATACTTACGTGACATGAAGGTCTACCAATTCTTCAGGAAATGTTTGAGATTATAGTTATGGAAATGCTTTTCTAAAAGGGTTTCTCTACGTTCTGGTTTACATTTTGTGTTTTTCAAAGTCATAAAAATCTGAAAAATTCATCTAAAGGCAACTGAAGATGCAAAAAATATTTACCACTTTTTAAAGATGCTGGTATAATACCTCTTTATAAAACTAAATTGAATTTCACCACAGTGCTCAGCTCTCATTAGTTTGTATTTTTATATAAGAATATCAGTTTAAGAGTATTTTCCTAGACCTGCCTGGCTTGGAGGTGATCAGAAAATATCAGACTATATTGAGACTGTGAGAGTTTCTTTTTCATCCTATTTTACACTGTGGGAGTTCATTGTCTTGAAGGCAAAATCTTGTTTCACTGGAGTCAATGCAGAGACCTGAACACAAGGACAGAGATTTTAAAAGGCCTGCATTCCTGTAATTCTGTAAACCAGTATGGACAGCCACAGGGGAAAATGTGCATGACTGTATGTCTGCTTACTGACCAGACTAATTGCTGTGTTCTGAACCATTTCAGTTTGACTTCTAGTACTAAGAGTTTCAAAGGCCAGTTTGACAGTCACAGATGCTCAAGATACCATGGCCAGGGCTCTGCCTGAATAGGGTGCACCCTATGACTGCTGTATAAATACAGCATTTTTGCTTATGTGACCCTTTGAGGATCTTGTAGGGGTTTTCTGTAACATTCTTATAAATCTTTAACCAATGGAAAAAGGTAACAAAGAAACCATTTTTTCAGGTTGCTCTGTTACCTAGAAAGGTAAGTTCATATAGGTTGTGTGATGCACACCCAAGGTGGATACCTGTGCTTGTTCTGCAACTGGAATTACTGCAAGTGTCCATACCACAAACCCCTTGCCCCTTTCTGAGAAATATCTAACCCATTCCAGTACTCTCACTCTTTAGCCTTCTTGGGTTTCAGGACACTTACATGCTGCTGGTGATTCTTCCCATTCTTGATTAGTTTTGTGACTTTGAACAAAACCTCTGTTTCTTTTCTCTCTTCTTCCCCCATTTAAAAAAAAAAGAAAATACAGCATGAGCTTTATTTGCTACCTGCCTTTATGAAATATGTTGCCTTCTGCAGCTAGATTCCTGTGGCTAGAAAATCATAGAATCATAGAATGGTTTGGGTTGGAAAGAACCTTTAAAGGTCATCTAGTCCAATCCCACTGCAATGAGCACAGACACCTTCAACTAGATCAGGATGCTCAGAGCCCCATCCAACCTAACCTTGAATGTTTCCAGGGATGGGGCATCTACCACCTCTCTGGGTAACTCGTTCCAGGGTTTCAGCACCCTCATTGTAAAAAATTTCTTCCTTGTATCTAGTCTGAATCTACCCTCTTTTAGTTTAAAATTATTACCCCTTGTCCTATTGCTATAAAATCTGTGAATGGACTTTGAAAACTCAGAAATCCTTGAGGTTCTGATCCTGAAACTATCAAATTATTTTATACGCAACACCAGCATCCTTATTTGGCAAAGACTCAATTTTGAATAGAATTGAATAGTTTAAATGATATAATTAAATTAAGGCTCATCATGGAAAAGTGCCCGACACATCAACAACTCAGCGGAAGTGGCCAATAGTTTTGAAAAATTCACTCACCAACAAGAAAACCTTTTTCCACGTTCTCTAGTTAGCCTTGGCTGTTATCTCATGAAACTGTGACCTTTACTGAGGTATTTCCAGATTTGTGCTAGGAAAAAACTGAACTGGCAAGCAACTCAAAGGTCATGACTTGTAATGCCCACACTCCTTCTACTGCATATGATCCCTTCTGCAATGATGACAAAAAGTATTGAGACTCACTGTTTGGCTCTGCAGTCACTAGTTTTGATATTTTTCTTTGGCATTTGAATTGTCTGTGGGCTTTATTGTGGCTGTGCTCAGCTTCACAAAATTGAAAGAGATTTTCAGTTTCTTAAAGAAAAAAACAAAACCAAAACAAATGCAAGTTTCTTGCCAGGCAGATTTTTCCCCACTGAGTTCCCACGGCTCTAATTTTAAATACTGCAATATATCTCTGCAGAAATGCTATGGATTATTCTATTAAACCAATTCAAAAGTGATGATGAATGTTGCCCTGTGCAGCCATCCTTACCACCCTATAGAGAATTTTGCACTGCCATCATCTATCTCCCTCCTGCAATGACTCTTTGGCAGCAGCATGCTGTAACAGGGATCAAATCCCCTGGCTTTTCTCCTTCATTTTGTGCTTGTAAAGTCATTCAGACTTAGCAGCTTTTCCAACACACACAGTAGATGCGAACCCCTGCTTTTCACCATGTAGGCTGCCCTGGCTTTACAGCAATCTATCCCGAACATATGGTCCTATGCACAAACCTTTGTTATGGCAACAGCACTTTTTGAAACTGAAACTGATGGCCTAAACGACTTCGCTTGACCCTAATGGACATGCTAATCTGCTTCTAGACTCCAAAACTAAAGAGTTTATTTGTTCAAGCACTATGGATGTCAAAGGGAAAATTAACTAATCCTTGGAGAACTAAACCCTGAAAGACTTCTACTGCTTGTTCTTTAATCCTCTTCTCCTCCACTCCAGAAAAACCCACAAGTATCCTGTCTTCATTAGGACACCCATATAAAATGCTTACTATCCAAGCAGGCACTGAGTGAATTCTCAAAAACTAAGGCAGATGAATATTTTTGTGCTATTGCTGCAGCCTCACAGAGCAGTGGCTTCTTCAAGCAAAACAAAACAACAACTTCAATTGCAGTGAATATAAGGCTGGGCCATGGGAAAGTTTAACTGCCTGGAAAGCAGACAAACTAAACTCTTTGAAGCCAATCAAATTCCTGTTAAAAATAATAATAATAAAAAAAATCTATAGTATAAAAACAACTCTTGCAAGTCCGGGAAGTACAGTAAAGGCAGTAGTCCCTCCTCCCCCACCCTGGGGCTCTCCTGCAATGCCCTGGATTCCCAGCCAGAGACCCCGTGTCTCCAGATATTGGCAGCCTCCAAAAGGCTGTCTTGTAGGTCTGCATGAGTCTGTCTAATAATACCTGGGTTTTGCAATGTTCAGCTCATCCTTTGGGCCTGTTGTAAAGTGTAGCAGCAGGCATCAGATGTGAATGGTCAGTGAAGGAGATTTTATCTGCTTCTGCTCTGGCATATTCTGCCCCCAAACAGATCCAAATGTCAACGTTCCCTGAACACAATGTTGGATAGCAAACCAGGAATAGACATGCTCCTTTTAAACCATAGATCCTGAAGAAAGCTCCTTCCTGCCCATATCTCCCCACGGAGAACACAGAGAGAGCACTAGATCTGCTGTGTGAAAGAGCTGTGAGCATCATTTCAGTCACCGGTCTCCAAAGAACTGATCACAGTTTCTGTCTGGCTGCCTGTTAAGGGCTAGAGACTCCTATTTCCCTGTTAGATAATCAAATATTTCCTTTTTAGCTGAAAAATATCGGAAGGTGACACTAAACAGCATCATCTCAAAAGAACATTACAGAGCACCAGAGGTATCTGGGTATACCTATTCTCTCAAGAGTGTGATAAATGTTGGTATCCATGATGGTAGTTGCTTGTCACCTCAGCAATGAAGAATAGGATATTTCCTATATAGACTGTTCACGCACACATACTTGGGCTTTAAATTTATTCATTAATTTATTAATTATTCATTATCTGATCTTGGAAGATTATGATAATATGCTTTGACCCCAAATTTGGAAATAAGACTTCATTCCTGAAGGACTTTCTGATACTATTTACATATTATATTTGTATGAACATGAATGTGTTTAAAATATGGCCTCAAACAAAGTCTCACCCTTCTGTCATAAACCTGAAGTGAAGACAAATTGAGGCTTTGAAAATTAACTGGGAGAAGTTAGAGTTGCTTGAGATCTGTTAGCAGAGAAAATCATAATGGAGTTTATGGAGGCAAAGGCAATCTGGAATCTTAATACTAGAGATAAAAGCTATAAAACCTAGCACTGTCCTTTCCAAAGCTGGACACAGACCAGAGGCTTTGGGAAAAATTGTGGAGACATGTTCAGCCTACATTTTTTTCAGCCCCTCAGGACAGTGTCTAACCATTCTATTTTTAAAAGCTTAGACGAGACCTTTATATAGTCATGGGACAGTCTGGCTAATTGAAGAAGCTTTGACTGTATCAGAAGGTAGCACCTCATACTCAGAAACATTATGTTACCTATACCATGTTTCTAAGACAGTTATGGGTAAAGATCATAAGCAAAACTGATCGTTTTCTTCAGTCCTTTGGAGCCTTTTCACCACTCCAAAAAGAAACTCTAACCCCATTCCATTCCTGTAAAAAGCATAACTGGTCACTAAGACAGTAGGGATCGTTTTCATCTTTATTTTGCCAACAGACTGCATTTTCAACTCTAATATGTTAAACAAGCCACTATCGAAGATATGCACCCTTGTCTTAGATGATGCAGATGTTGGAGATATGTGAGAAATAAGACCACAGGTGTTAAGGCAGAGGACATTAATCAAACTCTGTAAACAGTTAACAAGACCTGGTCTGAGAGAAGAAACCGGAGGACACCACAAAACTGTCTAGCAAGGAAATACCAAGATAAGCACAAGAAAACAAGGCTGCTGATAAAGCTGAAGTAAGACTCACTTGAACCATGAGTGAACTATCTTAATTGACATAGTAAAACCGACACCTTCAGCAATGAAGCCCCCGGCCCAAGCAAAGACCCCTACCAACTAAGCATGGGCTGTAAATTTAAAACACACTGTACCTTTAAGTGGAAATGAGGCTTGTGAGAACCAGTAGAAGCAAGGACAAATAAGTGGAATTGTGAAAATACTGATAACAGCTTCTCAGAATGTATAAAATGTCACTGCATGTTAACCAAGGTGTGCTAGCTTTGTGGAGTTACCACCTAGAACCCATCTCTGCGCAGACATGAAATAAACAAATATCTCGACTCTGTGTGTTATTCTGCTTTTTTACACACCGAGTAAAAGAACGTTGGTTTTTGGGACAACACAGGCAGAGAGGGTTGAAACCTGGTGTGTAACTTAAATATCAGCCTAATTTCTTGGTCTTGACAGTAGAGTGCAATGTGCAGCAGAAACATTTATTCATCTTTATTAGCAACTGAGCAGGCAGTTTGACTGACTACCATAGTGAAATATGTTACTGACCTCACAGGAAGGTCCATGAAGTTTGGAGTTGCACTATCCATTTATATATATATACATTTATTTATATATCCATTATCCATATAACTTTGATAAAACCAGCTTCCCGATCGTGAATATAATGCAGTTTCAGAATAACATGAGCACCTTGAAAATGTTCAAATTGCGCTATACAATATAAAATATTATTCTGCAGTTGGTTGTCTATGTTCCTTGTTCCATCACATGGATACTACATAAGGTTAAACTTCTTTAGGACTTTGGTTGATGTTGTGGCAAAGATAAGTGTATACTTCTGTCTACATTTTATGTCTGCTCTCTGGTTAAGCGGCAGACTGAGGGTAACACTAAACCATAATCTGAAAACCACTACTATGGTGTGATTGCTCTGATCCCGCAATTCTAACAAACACCCACAGTGGTTGCAAACCGGGTTTTATATATAAGGCACAAACAGTATTTCTAAATAGTTCTTTGTTACCACTGTTCTGTATGTTATTGGAAAGCAAGAATTCATTATAAAAAAGGAGAGAAGGAAATAACTCCTACTTTGGAGAAATCTGGTTTTAAACAGGTTAGGTCTGTAACCCATTTCCCCCCACCCTAATTGAGATTTTTTTGTCTCCCATTACCATTCTCATGTTTCAACACTCCTCACCCTTCACATCTCTTCAGTCTCACAGGTCTATTCTTCACTAGTTTGCCACATGGAGCAGCCTGCCTACTTCTGCACACAGGATTACATTTTCAGACCTGCCCGCTGCACTGGTTTGGTTGCTGGCTGCAGTGGTGTGCAGTGATCTAGCAGCTTTTTAGAAGTCTGACCGTTCAAACACTCACTATATATGCACAGAGCATCCCCCTGGTGCATATGCTTGGAGGTTCAGTGAGGCCCATGCCAGTCACTCTGTCTGCAACACAGAAGATCTGACTTACATATCAGCTGTTCTGGAATAGCGAAGAGACTGTCTTGGAGACCACCTATCAACAACACTGACTAGAAGAGCTGATAAAAAGGGATGGAAAATTCCACATGAGCTTTTGCTGAAATTTCATTTTCAGCTAATCTTTCAAAATGTAGTAAAAAAGTAATTGCACAGACACAGTATGTATAAACTTTCCAGCCAATTCTAAACAGGTTCTCACAGGACTGGTATTTACCTTATACCTGCAGGAAATATTTCTGTTCTAAGTGTGTTTCTATCTACTTCGCCTATGGGATAGAACTAAAAACAGTTATCAAAGGCAGTTTGTTAAGGTAAAATTGATTGCTTCAGCCTTACCCCTGAGTGCTCACATGCAGCAGAATTAACCATTTTTTGCTCTTCTGTTCCCAATAGAAGTAATTCAGTTACCTCTCCACTGTTCATTCACTAGACAATTCTATATAAAACAAAATAATTTTGTGAAGAGATCTCATCTACAAGATCTTGATCTTTGAGGTGAAGCTTTACAATGACATGAAGAAGCTGAAAAGACCCGTTTGTACAAGAGCACGCATAACTTTCAACTAAAACCTTACACTATCATTCTGTCTGAAAACTGGGGGTACATCTTAACCAATGACAGCAGCACTGTCTGGAGTCACCGAAGCCAGTATTAAAAATGATAGTACAGATAGCAAAAGCAGGCTAATTTCAACAACAGGTCCCTCTGGAGCAAGGTTATAAATGAGTCAGCACTGAAGTCCATATTCTTGCCATGAGATTGCTTCATTCACAAGTATCTGTTAAAGAACATTTTACATACAAAATGGTGCCACTAGCTGATGTAATGTAAACAATTTTCATGCGACCATGATTTCCTCCCATGTCACTCCTTTTTTCCTCTGCCTTGATATTCAGCAATGACACAGAATCAAAACAAGAAATGTTCTCACTGGTGTAAATGTATAGTCAGTGAGACTTCAAACCACTGTAATTTTCTACTTTCAAATGCCCCACATTTCAAGACCTCTATTTTCTAGTGGAAGATCTCCAAACACTTTCCCATTCAATAAAACATGCTTCAACAAAGAATGGAGCACAGCTCGAGCCAGCTTTCCATCAGTTTTGCTTGTAATTGTTTAAGAAATTATCATGTGGTAAACATTAAGCATCCACTTTTGCTCTTAAAATCAAACCAAATCATCTTGAAGACATTTTCTTGGCTCAAGAAAGTTTAAGCCACCAAGTGTGTTCTGGGTTAGAAGCACAGACTATAAAATGGCCTTTAATTTGGCAGGGATGGTAAAGGCCAACACCATTAAACAGTATAGCCCATCAAGCATTTTTCTTATACTAATTCTCTGGCAAAAAAGCAACTATATTAACCAGAACTGAACTAATCTTGTGTTTATTAGGTTTGGTTTCAGACTCAGGTATATGTTAATATTGAAGCTTCATTGAAGAAAATTTTAGAGAGACATTTATGGATATATCATCTGGAATAAGTAAAAAAAAATACTGAGGAATCATACACTTGGAAAAAATATTATTTCAGTAGTCCTGGAACTGTTTGCAATATTGCAAAGTATTTTTCATGGTAAAATGGAAACATACTCCTCCACATTGATCTCTTACAAGGTGAGAAACATAGGTTCTCTCAACCTCAGTCTCAACTGAGGATGGAACAGGGACGGGAGTCCCAGCTTCAACTGGTCAAAATTAAATGATCTCTTGAGTTCATTCACTTTCTTATTGGAAGCTGGATCTCTTCCATTCAAATCAAATATTTTTTTCCTAATAAATGTTTAAAGGAGATAATGTGGTTTGCCAGCTTTACAATTTTTGTAGCTTTCTTGCTAATCTCTTGAATATTTGAAAGATTGTTGGGATAGTGAAAAAGACTTAAAAAAAAAGGAGGGTTCCTACAGTAGGCAAATATGGCTCCAAGCCAAAGAGCAGGGCAACATGATTAAGTACAGTATGACTGGCAATCACTTTTATGGAAGAACAATAACAGAGGTAATCTTTCTATGGTATTTTAAAACATTTATCTGAAATTGAGTTTCACATGTGGGCAAATTTGCCCCAGCCTCAACATGCACATTGCTAGAAGACCCTTCCCTCCATAATTTTGTATCAGAAAAAAATTAAGAATATTAATTTTTCAAATATTTTTTTGATCTTTCTCTGTTCAGGAAGTATATTCTTACAGATAATTGTTTGCAAAGTATCTTATTAAGACAGGGAAACTGAAATATTAAATAAAAACATGCACTCTCCTACAAAGTAATTGCCACAGCTGGATTTTTAAGTTCCTATCCCATACAGCCAACTGCAGTCTTGGTTCAATTCCCATCATAAGAAACATCTTATTGTGTGAGATCAATGATCCATTTACATCCAATATTCTCCCTCTGACAGTGACAATAGGAGATGCTGTTTAGGAAGAACATATGAGACTGATTGTTGCCAGTGGTCCATTCCCTCATACTTTCCCAGTAGTATGATTAGGGATGTTAGAGGGAACATTCCTTTTGGGCTTATTGTCCAGGATTTTCTCTTATCTCTTTACAGACTTTTTAAAAAAAATCTGTTCTAATTCAGGCTTGGTAATGCATGTGTTGTTACAGAGCTGTTTTTAGACAACCTTACATAGATATGTATATACACGTATTTTTATACATGTACATATGTTTGTATTGCAGTACAGCCTGAAGAAACCTCCACAGTATCCACATATCTAGGAATGACATATTAGAAAAACAAGTCATTTGTTCTTTGGCCATTTTCCATTGTAAGTACCATACTATTTAAAGCAGAGACAACAGGAATTGTTTAAAAGGTGCATAACATTTCACAGATACTGTTGCCTCCAGCAAGATATCAATCACTATTAGGATAATAAAAGGGCATGTGTCACAACTGGCAGTTCTTCATTTGAATGTCTTTGAAATGAGATCTGAAACTGTGCTGTTGTTTTCATGGTTGCAATTCCCAACTTGACAAGGCAGCTGAAAATAAACTCTCAAAGAGCAGTAATTAGTACATGCTCTCTTTTTATCAAGGTATTTTCAAGGTCACTGAAATGTTTACAAGTTTGCTTTTCTTATTTCTTGAAGTGAAAAGTCCATCTCCAAAGCTATCACCCCACTTAGAGGATTCTCTCTGAGGAAAAATATAGAGAGGAAAGAAAATATTAAGTGGTGAACTAAAAGAGATATACAGTTTCTGTATCTGAGAGTTTTTGCCTGGGAGCATGTAAAATCTATTGCTAATTTTCTTTTACTTTGCATGAATGGTCTTGTTTCAAAATGAAAAGACGTCTTGGCACTGCAAGATGTTTCCTTAGACTACTCTATTTAGTACCTACAAATCTTTTTTTTCAGCAGAACTGTCTTTTAATGGGAAAAACCACTAATAACCCTACAGAAATTTTGACTCGCAATAGTTTTACTAACTATACAACTACCATGAAAGCTGTATATAGAAAGGGCACCAGAAAAGAAAAGCACCAAAAAACCACAGAGAAACTGCTCAGGAGCTCTATAAGCAGGTTCACAGAGAGATGTACATGAACAGGCAGAAAAAGTGTCAGAAGGCTCATTTAAAAAGTAGAAAATTCAGAAGAAGCCAGAAAAACCCCAGAGCCCCAAATTACCAATGTCCTTATTACCAGCAAGCATGAAGGGTTTATTAATCTTCCTACATTGTCCAAGTCAGATGACCTGTGCTTCTCAAGGTGAAGTTAGCTATTACAACTGAATCTAATAGCTTTCTATGACCAAAACCAGAAAGCTCCTTTTCTTACCACTTTACTCCATAGTTCAAGCCAAATGTTCCTACTCCCTCCCTGCCATCTGCTCTTGCACTGCTCAGCCCCTATGTTCAGCCAGTTCAGCTTGCTAATGTGTCAGAAAGCTAATCCAATGCAAAGAGACTGAAGTGTTTGCTTCTGGTTTAGCAACCTAAATCAGCTCACAGTGTGGCCAACCACGTGCCAAAATCTGTGCAAAGACAGGGACAGGGCTGCACAGCAGGAGTGAGAGGAATGGGAAACAAGGGAGGGCTTTTGCCTCTCAGCAGCAGTGAGCCATGAGGTTGGCCCAGCTGTAACACCTAATCGCCTCCCCAGGGGCTTTAAGTCTGGAGTTGCATATTTCAGTAAGGCCAGACCAAAGCATATAAAAGTCATATATCACTAAAATCACAATCTAGGCTAAAAAATAAAGAGATTTTAAAATCATACATTCTTTTATTGGCCTTCTGAGAATATGCTTTTCATTCTACCAGTTGTTTTTTTTCTACCAACATCAGGAATGAGCTAATAAAAGCACAAAAAACCCCAAAGGCGAGACTTTCACAAGCCTTGAGAAACCAGAGATTTTGTTGGCTTTTTTTTTTTTAGGATCAAGCTAAATATCATGAGACCTATAATAAAATGCATAGTTTACAAGAATGCTCTTTCTGCTCTACATTGTTTTCTAACAGATGAAGCAGCCAAATGTTTTTTGGTGCTGCCCTTACCCAGTTACATCAGGCTGAAGAAAGTTTTACCTTCTGTTATCACTGGGCCAGAACAGATGCATAAGGGCTTGGGTTTTTCTCTCTTTCTTGCTTTTCATTTTTTCTCTGTTCTGCACAGCCAGCCTCATACAAGTCACATTAGTATACAAGCATATATTAATACAAAATTATGATGAGTATACAGTAGAATTGCTCCTGATTTATAGCAAACAAATGAAAATGAAGGCTATATATTTCAGGGGAAATCAAATACCAGTATGTTTTTCTTTTTAGATTGTCTTTTTTTATAGCCTAACCTCCAGATGGTGAATGATTGTTTGCTAGGCTAAACTGATGTTAGACAACAGCACTAGTTTTTAATTACATCTTTGAACACACAGTGTATTGAAGTGGAGGAAATGAGTTAAAGCTAAAAATTATTTATTGGATGAAGCATTTAGTATGAGACTGCAGACAATTACAAGAATGTCTGCTTCTGGACTGAAACACAGAGTTGCTCCATTAGTTCAGTGGCAGAGAGATGGTCTGAGAAGAGAGACAGCAGCAGTTGTCTCACAGCATGCTTTCCTCTTTAATTAGTGAGATATCAAGCACAATTGAAGTGTGTCATTTCAGTGACTTTACCCTAAGTGAACCCTTGGTACTAGCAGTTAAGAAACTTTACCACTGAACACAACACATTTTGCATTGTAATTTACTAAACGGAAAATTTATTTTAGAGCCAAGGGTTTAATAACCTTGGAGTTTCTAGATTAAGTTTTATGTAGACACTCAAACAGACATTGAAACTGAAGCTTCATAATATTTTTATGGTTTTCTGCATATGAAATTTAGTTTTTAAAGTGTTTTTTCAAATTCATTGATTTGAATTTCTGTATTCGTAATGAATTGAACACCTCCAGTTCTCAAAATCTGAGACTGATTCAACAGTTAGGTTAAGGAATGCAAGACAGGAGGGGATCTGTGTAGCCACAGGCAGTAATACCATGCTAACTTGTTCATACAGTTGTTAAAGGTCCACTTCAAAAGTGGTAAATAAATTATCCCCCCTTCTTCTGTAGAAGGCTATTTTAGATGCAATGTCTAAAATCAGTCTTATTTCCTGGCCACATTTATTCACAGTCAGTTCATAAGTCACATAATTTAAGATTAGATTTGGTTTCCTAATTCCATTTCATAAGTAGTGCAATGCTTGTGCATCTTATGAAATGCACAAGCGCATACACAAAGCGAATTTCAACAGCACTAGAAGCAAAAGCTTAAAGAACCAGGAACAGCCCTTCAAGAACAAAATATACACCTAAAGAATCAATACACAGAGCAAATACAGAGCATGGAGAGATGCAATCAACAATTCAATCATTAATTTCATTTATCTTCCAACTATTCATAGTAATTTTAGGAATGATGGAGTGAAACTAATCTTAGTTATTACATGAACCTCTTTACATTTACGTAAAGGTGAGCAAATTAACATTCTTACAGAAAAATACAGTTTTGAATACTTTTTCTGATATATTTTAGATATATGGCTGGTATGCATGTATGTGTAGAGGGATGTCTGAAACAGAGCAGATGTCATCTGAACCCTTTTGAATGTCAGAAGGAGCAGGGTGGGTCTGGTTTGTAGGTGTCCTCCCCATTGAGTAGCTCACACAGCATATCTGTTCCCCTGCATGACACAGGTAAGGTGTTTTATCCAACCTAGGGAAAAGGCATTTGTATTGATGGGACTAAGGCCAAGCTTCTCCCAGTTGTCTGCTGTTTCAGAATAGGTCGGGAAAGAGTAGATTAAGAATTTGCTTATCATAATGAACTGGAAGCAGTATATCACTCTCTCCTCTAGGAGTGATTAATGGGCTCTGCTGACCTTGCCATACACACACAGAGGCACAACTGATCTCATCAGTCCCACAGCACACACTCCCAGAGCATTGCGCAGGCAAGCATGACAGGGTCATCACTCTCGTCCTTCCCCAGGGACTGAGTTGTTGATCAAGAAACAGAGAAATCCCCTCTTTCAATAGTTCCTGACATCCTAAGCAACCTGGGCTCAAAGTAAGGGTGCGGAAGGTTTCATCACTTCATTTTTCCTCTCTCAGTAAGACATTCAGAGGAGCACTAGTTCCCACCGCCCCTTCTTCAGGGAGGCTCAAGGGTTACAGGTGTCTCTGCTGTCTGCTCATTGTGTGTTTGAGAGGAGGAGACTAGCTGATAAGCAGGGATTCAGACCTTTAAATGGTGCTATAAAAAAAAAAAGCAAGCAAAAGATCACACTCTCTAAAAAAATTATGAAGTTGGTTTTTTTTCCTCCATTTCTTATACACTGACTCAGTTTGCCCAGCTCTGCTGATGTCCTTGCCTTTTAGAGACTATTTGTAGAGTTAAGGAAGTGAAGAGGAGGTAGAGATGGAATTTCCCTTTTTTAAAAGATCATAAATTGGCTAAGTATAGAAGCTGTCATTTGGGCAAAGGAACTCCACCTTCCAGAGTGGTTTTATAACACATATCTATTCCAAACATCAGCTTTATGCTGCCATTTAAAAAAACCCAACCAACCAAACAAACAAACAACAAAAAACCCAGAAAAAACCCCAACAAAACCAAATAACTTCATTACCTTTTAATTTATATGCTTTTTCTGATTAGATACATCCACTTTCTAATACCTGCAAGCTGGTGAGAATTCTGGTAGGAAAAAAACATGCAGCAGCAGCAACAGGTCTGCTCAGCAGGGAAGTGTGTTACAGCAACAAAAAGCAAAGAAAGCACTTAACCAACATTATCCAATACTAGGGACTAACCAGGGTACCTTTTCATGTACTGCTGCTTGTAGACCTACTCCTGCTAACTCCAGGGCAGGAAATTTGACACAGATCCTTTTCTTATTCTCTGGAAACTAGGGAGAGGCCTTCAGCAATAGCCAGCACTTCTACATGTCAATGTAACAAACATGATTGGAGCTGCCGCTAGAACACTTGATGATTTTATTTTCATATAATATATCCCTAACAGATTTGAGGATTACTTTCTCATAGCTGTCTTTGTACTAGTACATCTGTACCAAACACTGAAAACATCGTGCTTCCTATCCCAAAGAATCATAAGGTCATTGTTATACATTAAAAATGGTACAATTTGGAAACTATTTATTTGCCATCTCTTTGTGCCATGTAAATGTGATTCCAAGCTTTACTGTAAAATCATAAAGGCTAACAACTTCCATCATTAAAAGTAAATGCTGAGTTCCTCAAACAAAAAAAAAAACATGACTGGATACAGATGGAGCTTTAAGAAAATCCACACTGAACGTCAATAAAATAGTGAGTGTGGGATACACCGCTGAAGTCACTCACTGAAGAAATATTGCTAAGGTCAATTTCGTCTCACATCCTGGCTTCCTCCTGGCAAGCTCCAATGCAGTTCTCTGCCTCAGTTTATCTGACTGCAATAAGGGGAAGGTGGTCTGAGACTCTGATGAAAACTAATGCAGACAATGCAAAATGTCAGCAGTGCATTTGGCACATCCAGGAGAAATCAAAGAACATGCGGTCTTCTGCATGGACTTGCAGTCTAACTGAGGTGCAAGTCAAAACAGTCTATCTACATACAGAGAACACAGTAAACTTGAATACACCAGATACAATGCAGGAACCATAGAGTAACATGCTTTTTTGCAATGATCCATGAAAAAATTAGCTAAGGAAGCTGCATGGTACATGACCCAGAATTATTTAAAATAATTTAAAATACAGGAAAAACTGCTTCCTCCTATTCCAGGCCTCACTGCGTGTCTCATTCTCCAACTTCAGCCAGGAAGCTGTGTAATAGGTTGGAGTGTCTGCAACCAGCCCTGTCAACTTGCCTGTAGATATCATGACTGTAATGAGGTGAAATGGGGATAGAATGCAGTTTTTTCCATTTTACTCAGTTTTTACATAAAACTAAAATGTAGAATGTTTTTTGTCCGTACAGACTAAACTAGAATAACTCTGAGATCACTTCATTCCCTGGTGTCATGTTAAAAAAAGAAAAAATATCCTTTTGCATGAACTTCTAAGAAGACTTTGACCTTACTTCAGTGTGTTTCTTATTGGTATCTGGGTAAACTTTCCTGTGACAGATATAAATGTGGTTAATGAGATTCTAAAATATGTTTCAGAGTAGTTCACTTAATTACATTACACAGGCTTAAAGTGACCTTTAAAGGCCACTCCCTGCTGACTCCTTCCTTTACAATTACTTGAGCACTACCTACCATTTTAAACAGAGAAAACCTTACATTGAATAATAATGAGGAAATAATGGTCCTTGTCCCCTTGTCTGATGAACATCACAGTGGGATTTCAGGCTCTAGCATCCCTTATTCAAGGGATAAAACTGAGAGGTAAGGAGAGAGAGAGTTTTCTATGGTCCCCATTAAGAAAGAACAAAAAGTTTCATCTCATCAATATCTGCAGCCAGACTTGGTGGTCTTTTCTCTCATTAACATTTAGAAACACCTTTATTCTCAGCCAAAATTTTCAAAATTACTGATCAGGCAGACCCAACTGCTTGCTTACTTGACTTCATTTACTTTTGCTATTTAATCTGTGCTCAAGAGTGGGAGCAAAGTTAAAGGCTCTCTTTCACTGGAGTGCTCAGCAGGTCCCAGGCATGATGGGAGACAGTTCCGCTACACTTTTCCATCCTTTCCAAGAATCCAGGTATTCAACCTCATGGAGATTACAATGGGTCCCCTGTCACTTTGAGATATCACAGGATATAGGAGAAAACGTGAGAAAAAATGACAACAGCAGTAAGATATGTTTGTGCTCTTTCCTTTTGCATGGTTAAAAAGGTTCATGGGGGTTGCCCCAAACACCAGGCTAGGTATATACTACTAAACAAGAGAGAACCAAGGAACAAGCTGAAGTACTCTATTCACGATGGTCCATCCTGCTGGTTACCACAGTTGTTAGCAGAATTTTCGCCCACACCAACTAGCACTCACCAAGAAAATGCCCAGGAAAAGTTTGGAGGACATCCATAGGGGATCATTTCCAACAGATCTTATGGACAAGACTGAAACAGAATTTTCTTGGTCTAAAACAGTCCCTCAACAGTATGTGAGCCCCAAGGAGTATTGCAGTGAATCAAGGGATGGCAAGTTTCCTCATTGATCTGCCTTGCCCTGGACTACAATAAAGGTATATGGCAGTGTGGGCACCTTTAGTTCTGACGCAGACAAGCTGTTAATTGAATAGTGCATAACCTTTAAAAATAATTTACTTCAAGTGATGAAGTTATCTGTCATCCTAAATACAATTAGTGGCAATGCTTCATCACTTCCTTCCTACCACTTGTCTCCAAATCTTTCATCAGCTGAGCTTGAGACTGGTAGACTAATAGACAGTGCACATGTAGGAGAACAGTGAACCTGTCTGAGCAATTGAGCTACTGATTAGGTTATTTGCTTTTCTTCTCTGGGCAGATTCAACCTGCCCAGATGGGCAGATTCCACCTCTTTATGACAGCAACTCCCATTAGCCTTAGTGATATTTGCATCCATTTGCATCAGGACTGAATTTAATATGCAAACATATATCATCTGTGTTTGATTATCTGTTGATGATCTGTTGACTCCAGCTGAATACCCTTGCTGGGTTTATTCTTTCCATGTGTGTTTTCTGGATGTCCTTCCCTTAGCAGTTGCATAAACATGCATTACTGAACAATTTGTATAGATCATCGTTATCCAAATTTACTGCAAGAGGGTTACTGTAAGTGGCTAATAGAATCAAGTCTTTCATAGATGTTTCATTCAGTCTCATAGACTTCACTTCATTAAAAATAGCAGGGATGAGCAAACACAAAAGTTTATGTCCTCTCAAAAATGCATGATAACATAAAGAAATGGAGACTATTAGGCTGAACAAATCAATCAGAAGAGGATCCCTCAGTAAGGCTGTAGTAAAAAATAAATGTGAAAATATTTCCCTTGCCAGAGAAAAGCTATTACCCCTCAGCCAAGCCAATCAAATAGATGGTACAATTACACATTGACCATAGGGAAAAGTTGTGTTTAAATAGTTTCTCTTAGTCTAGACTTTTTCTGCTCTTCTGGCCATATTGTATATGTTCTGTATCAGAGGTCTCACATGTCTCCTTATCTAAACATGCACCAATTCTTTGCTCTTACTGTTTGTAATTAGTACCTGTCACTTGGTGTTTCACATGGCACCTGCAGAGTCGTTGCTCCCCTACTTTGGTAAAAAGGAACTTTTTGCGGGAACAAGCTAGGAGGCTTCTTTTAAATATTTACTCTTTAGTACTAATTAATTTCTATACCTAATTACTGGCAAGGCCTCTCATTCTTAAAATGGTTTTTGTTCATCGCCTATGATATGGTCTGACATAAAATGCCAAAATCAAGAGTCATAATTTATACTACTTCAGCAAAGGATCTAAGTTTTTTTATGTCTTATAATTAATTGACCAATTCTAATCTAATGTCAAAAAAGGGATACTGCAAATATAGAAAGAGCTTTGCAGCAAGCCAACGTTTTATGGAAATGGCCACCTCTTACACAATAAATCATACTATTTCTAGAAAACACGTTTTTTCATTCTGTAGTGCAAGAGCCTACTCTACTTGGAGGTGGATGTAAATTAATTTTTCTGTCCTGGAAAACATTTTGAATTTCCATCATATACCTCCTGTACCATCTTTTCTTCTGCATGATGATATGACGACCTGTGGAAGATTTTCATGAACATGACAGAAGGAGTGCATCCAGTCAAAGGTGGCAAGAGTTCTTTTGGACAATAACCTAGCCATGAGTGCCCTCAGCTGGTACACAAAGAATGAAGCCAAGGCATGGCTTTGCCTGATCCCATGTGCCAAATTTCTGAAGAAAATCCCAAAGTAGGCCACAGAAGGCCAGCTATGCCTACCAGAGTTGTTCATTAACTATTCACTAACTGAGAGAAAGAATGATTCAATATGCCAAAGGACAATTTTCCTGCAATGCTGGGTAACCAGATCTCTGTTTTAAGAGATGCCTGATAATTCAAATGCAGAAAAGAACACAGAAAACACTCTTACAATCCCATAGCTTAGTCCAGTAACCTCCATCCTAGAAAGTTCAAGGCTGTAGTTTCTATGCCAGATAAAAGAGCAGCTTGAACTTCTACCACTTGCAGCCTAAATTAATATTGCGAGTACTGGTCTGCCTAGCCAGGGTAACAGGCACAGCATTTTTGATCAGAGATACCTCCAGAGCACTGAGAGTTTTCAGAGAAAGTTAACTGTCATTTTAATGCTTTGTCATCTTCTGAAAAACAATGCATTTTATCATAAAATTACCAGCTATCTCAGAAGGCTTAGCTAGAATTCCTGCTTCCAGCGGGTGCTCCACTTGGATGACTAGGAAGGCAGCAACCCACCAGGCTTGACTACGCTGCAGAAGTGGGGCAGCCACAAAGGCCATCATCTGAAAGGATCACTCAGTCAGGCTGTGCAAAGGATGGGTCTGGTGGAGCAGATGCATGTGCAGTCAGATACACCGTCTGTAGCTGGTGCCCGGTGGCTGGTACACTGCCAACCATGCCTGGCAGGCTCTTCCCAGATAGCCCTTGGGCTGTTCACAAATGACGGGCAGAGCTCCCTGTGCTCCTGGATGCTTTGAAGACTGTCCATGGACAGAAACACAGACATAGCCCACATCTTTACTGATGCTTAAATTAAAAATTTCTCCACCTCAAGAAAACAATTTCAATGTGACAAGTTCTTTCAATGTGAAAACAATTCTGTATGATGATCTGCATGGTCTCCCCAGTACAATGAGTCTCAGCTCTGACATGCCTCCACACTAGTAGGTGCGATTTGACTCAGTTATGTTTAATTATGTTCTGCATATGAAGTGTGTCAAGTTTAGAACATCTTCAACTATCATGCTCAACACTGCAGGATGTGCTTCTCTGACACAAATAGCAGTACAGATCCTTCCTGCTAGATTAGACGTCTTTGTGCAGATGTTCAAGCTGGTTGTTGATTGAACAAGACTTTATTTATAATTTTCATATCAGTTCCCTTCCATCAAGAAGTATTCTCAGTATTTTTGTTTTTGTTTTCTCCTCCCTCTCCCGCTTCTCTGCATTGTAAATGATATGCTTTCACTCAGCTTATCTATTTCAATAGTACATCTATTTTTTTGACAGTTTGAGAGCTGTGTGTATTATCTCTCTCACTGTTGGCAGGTCATCTGCGCATTGGTTTCACAAGAACTCTTTTTAACGTGCAATAACCCATGACAAGAGGAGAACAGAAAATACAGCAACAGCAGATTTATCTTAAGCCTGAGAAAAAAAGTTATGCTCCTAATAGCACTAAAGATTCTACTTTGGTCTATCACAAGTATCACTACAGAGCATTTGCCCAAATCAGTATGGCGTAAGTCTTAGCAAACTATCGTCTTCATCCTTGTTCAGCCACAAGCAAAATGGAAACTAGTTTTTTTGCAGTCTAAACTCTGGTGAAATACAAAGGTAGTGTTGTAAGTATATTTCCAAATGCTTCATATTTCTTTGGAAACATGGAAATTTGGAGTAACATTAAAACTGGTGGTGCAAGCAGGCTGCCAGATCTGCACATCACCTGTGTCAGCCTGCCTGCTTGCCTGTCTGCCTGCCTGCCTGCCACTCAGCTGGACAGCCAAAGGGCAGCTTTGCCAGCCCCTGGTCTCACAGACACTCAGAGATGCTAAGTCCCCAAGTGCTGGGGCTCTGCAGCCTCCCCTTCCAAAAGAGACAAACTGAAATTCCGTTGACATCTATAGGGCAAACTGAACTTTGCTTTGTTTTCAAGAACTGAATTGAAGACTGTTCTCACTGGGAGAATCAAACTTCTGTCTTAAATTACATTTACTCTGGTGCCACAGTATTAGCAACTAAAAGATTATTCTGGGTTTAGGATTGATATAATGGGAATGTCTGGCATAGGCAGACTGCTAGGTGAAGCTGGGAATAGATTTAAATTAAGATATGATAAATGTTACAGAGTAGATGTGCACAATCTGTCCCCCTTCCTTTACCTATCCATGGACATGCTTACTGCTTTCATCTGCTCAAAGGAGCTGATCTGCAGAAGAAACAAGACTTGGATGGGTTCTCAACATAAATTCTCAAAGAGGGAAAGGGAACCCCACCAAAACCATCAAACCATCACATTGTGCCATATTTGGTAATTATTATCTGCTACCTTACAATAAACATTCCCCAAATGCTTCCATAATACATAATACAACTTACTCTGTCAAAAAAGCATCTGAGCTTCTGCCAAAAACCATTTACAAGGTTATCAGTGAGCTCCTAACATCTCCCCCAGATCTCTCCCTAAGAGGCCAGGACATGGGACTAAGGCAAAACTTACTGATGTATTTCAGAGTTTTTTACCTGGGCAGGTCATAACATACAATAAGATTATAAAAGCCATTGCTGGAGGAAAAACGCCTTGAAAGTTTTATTATAATATTGTGTAGAGAAATGTGATTCCCCAGCTCCCCACACATCTTTAAGCTTCCTCAGTGTCACATTACAAATTAAATGAGCATTAATGTTGACAGCGGTATTTTTCTTATTTTTACTTTTAGAGCCAATACAGTGTGTGGAAAGTGCAAAAAATATTCCTTCAAATAAAGTATCACCACTATTAAAACACTCAGAGAGGACTATTTCTTGTGTCTAGATAGAGATGGAACCATACATAGCCTGCTTGACTTCTCCTAAGATTTGATAATATTGGTGATTTTTAAAATACCTCTGTTCTACTGCAAATTAAAAAAAAAAAGAAAAAAAAAAGAAATGGAAATATCCTGAAATGGTTTAGGCCATGTCCTTCAGATTGAAATAATCTGATCCCCTGCAAAAACCTAAGTCTGATTATGTTTGCTGTATATAGAGTCATTGAGAGAGTGGACAAGAAGTGACTAGATACAGTAAAACTGCAGACCTGCAAGTTGTGGAGATTCAAGAGCACCTTGAAACACTCCACAGAAAGGCAGGAAGGGGAAGCATGGTTTCTCCTTCCTTAGTCTCAGTACTGTGGCTTTTTCTTCTGGGCAGGCACGATCTGGCATCACACCAGTCTAAGGGACTGATTTTAAAATGTGAAGTTCTACACCTCCAATAAAAACTTTTACAGAATCATAAGGATGATCATTATGTCACTGGGAACTGCAGATGGCACGAGGCAGGTTTAAGCAGAATGATGCTACACAGTGACACTGTGAGCAACCTCTGTGACAAGGCAACAGAGTGGCCACGCAGGAGCAATACAAAACCCATGTCAGAATGACCTTATAGCTGAGCCACTCATCTCCATCTCTCAGCTGGGCAAAATAGCTCAGCTGTTGTGCCATACCACCTCTCCAAACTGCTTCCCATTCCCAGCTTGGGCTATTTCCACTATCTCATACATATCTGCTGAGTTGTGGAGAGACCCCCAGTGCTGCTTCAGCAGGGAAAGCAAGCTGAGAAGACAGAGAAATATCCTGTATGCAACCATGGGTCAAATTCTTCCTGAACTGTTTACAGTCAGCTAACATCAGGGATACATCTGTCGCTCTTTCCGTCCAAACTGCTTTTTATAATGTTGCTGACAAGCATGTCTAGTTGTTACATAATGAACGGTCTTTTCCATCATTAAAAAGCAAATTTAAAAAACACAGCAAAGTTCCTTTCTGGATATATCATTACACAAGCATGCAATTTGTTTTTCAAAAGCTGAGAGATAAACTAGATTGCTTCCTGTGTTTTTTTTAAGTCATAGTCTTATCAGCATAAGACTAATCAAAAGAAAGAAAAGAAGTTTGTAATATTTTGAAAAGTGCACAGCATGCCAGTGAGGTGGTAGTTTCTTATGCACAAGTTTGCCAAAAAACAGGCTGCAGTTACCAGAGAAGACAAAACAAACTCCAAACAGAAAAGCATGTCTAGTTAGTAAAATGCATTATTAATTGGAACAGCACTGGAATAACAGGCAAAACTCCATGTATAGTGGAGGCTGTCACTTGGGAAGTCACAGCACTTTCAACCAGAGTGCTCTTCTGTTTTAAAGTATTACGCCAGGACAGCAGTCAAATGCAGTTTTGTAAGGAATTAGGATGAGCTAATATTAGAATATTAGTTGTTTGCATTGCAGGGTATGTGTAACCAGAAAAATGTAGACAGATGTAAGTGCATTTTCCCATGTTCTAAATCGGATAGCTGTGGTCCAGGTCTGGTCAGTCCAGCTAGGGCTGGTCCAAACAAAGTACAGCCATGTTAGCAACAACCCTTCTTCAAATTAATATAGCCTGCTCCTTTGCACATTGTTTATAAGCTCCTTGCTTAATGCAAGGAGGTAGATCTTTTGAGGTAGATCTTCACTCCTCACTGCATTTACATGCAAGTATTCCCCTTACTTCAGATACATGTTTTGCATAGTTTTTGTGCCTTTGACTTAGAGAAATTACAGCCACCTTTTACATTGACATCGTAGAAGTCCTCAGTATAGTCAGTGCAAACTAGATTCTTCTGAAATCAAGAACTTACTTCTGTTGCAGTTTTATTTTTGTTTCTTTCCATGAATCTACTCATTGTCCAAGACATTACTCCCTAGCTAGCTGTCATAGCCTATCGCTATTCATCTGAAGCAATTTAAATGCATTGCTTTAATCATGAGGCTATCAAAGAAAAGCGGGAACATGGCTGTAAACACCTTGCTGGGGAACAGGTGTCATAATTTGTAGTGGCACTTTTTTTCTCTCCAAAACTAACCCATCATATCAATCTATCTCTCTGTCTTTCCTGGTCTTCAGGGCTGATTTTCCAGCCATAACAACAGTTTCACTAGGCTATCATATCTTTGGTGCCTTTCCAGAGTTAATGTATTATTTTTCAGTTAATTCAAATTCCTTCCTTTTTCCTTTCATCTTCTTACACTAGCAAATGTTTTTGCTCTTACTGACTACGCCCAATGTCCTATTCCGAATTGGTAGGCATTTTTCTTTCTTAATTGCAGCATTTTCCAAGATGTGATATTAGCACTTCTTTTTCTTTACTGTGCATTCTGCTGTCCCTCAATATTCCTCAATCTCATGCCAAAGTCTCCTTTACTCAGTCTTCCCCTTCCGGTATTTAATGCCATCAGTGAAGTTTATAGAAGCAATCTGCTTGCTTCCACCTTTTCTTTCACAACTCTCCTTTTCTGTTCCTGACTCAGTACAGGATGACCGGTTTCTAGGCAGTGTTCTTCACTGACTCCTTAATTTTTTACTGTATGCCAGGAGTTTTGCCTGACAGCAGGAATTCCTGGAGGAATTCTGGTTAACTGGAATAAAACAACTGTGGAGATACAGAACTGAATGGTAAAATACTCTCTGTGGAAGGAAAAAGATCACAACATTGTGAAATATCACAGTTTAATATTAGTTATGATTTTCAATACATTATTTTCTTAGGGTACATATATAATTTGGCGGATTTTTATGTGTCATTTCTTTCCATAAGACTGTAGAAAGATTCCTGATTTGTACTACACACACACAAAAAATAAAATCTTACAGTGACAGGCAAAGGTAAGAATAGTTTTTGTCTACAGTCTAAATTCTGCCACGATAATGTCATGGCATGAACAATGCGGATCTACACAATGTGACCGTTCTTCCTCTTTCTTTGATTAGTAGCAGAATAATTGCATTTCAACCACCATGATTAGACCTTAATGTCGGAATCACTACATAAGCACAGTAGGAACTATTTGGTTTTTTTCTTTCTGTTATTTCAAACTATCTACAGAGGTGAGTGTATGTTTAATTTTTAGCTCACGTTCTGAATATCCTCGCAATATAGATGAAAGATGATTTCCCAGCCATTCCACATTCCTAGCGAAATACTCTGTATAACGGATGTCACGGACTCTCTCTGCGGACCAACTAAATCACCCTCTGTCTGTACAATCATGATTCACTTTTTCTTCTGTTTTCTCAGCACACAAGTATTCTGATCACCACACTGAGTACAGAGATCAGGCAGAGCTCACTCCGGCTCTTGCGTAAAAGGAGCTGCCTGCAAGGGGACAGCTCGTGAGTGATTGCGGAGGGGAGTTGTCTCTGGGAACATGGTCTGCAAAGAAGGGGACTCACCATGGTGTGGCCAGGGGAATGGCAAGCCTTTCTGCCAAGACTATTATTCCTGATTACTGGAACAAATCTTTGGGGCTTTGTCACTGAGGCTAAGTTTGAGTAATATTTGAGCAAACCTATTTTGAATTGGAAACTGGACCCATTCCCAACCCGTCTTTGTAAACCAGAGGTTAAAAAGATATGCCAAAGGTATGCTTACCCACCCCAGGAGTGCCAGATACAGATTAGGGAGCACACAGGATGTTTTAACCTCATGGTTATATAGAAGGCTTTCAAATGCATGTCTGTTTAAATATTTGCCGTACAGAACAATCTAATTCCTGTACCCAGAGACAATGAATATGCAGCTTAGATCACTAACAGCAAAATCCGTCTTGCAGCTGAAAGGTAATTAGGTGCTTCAGGATCATTCCAGCCTTTAATTTTGCCAAGATAAACACATTACAATGGGGAAATCCGTATGCTGTTTGCACTGTACACAACACAACTCTTTGGTTGAGCAGGACCACTGGAAAGACATGGCTGTCAAGATAGATCTATTAAAAATGAACAGACTGGTATGATATTTTCATTCTTTTCATCTTTTGGTATCTATCTTATCAAGTATCCAGCATCTATGATCTCAGAGCAAGGTAGTGTGGCATTATTAAAAAAAAGAAGTTTTCACTTTTATGGCTATGATTTTACATAGTAAGAGAAATTCAAATAAGACCATTATTGAAAATATTTCCTCTTTTTAAGTGTACTTTGTTTAATTGAACTTATTGACATGAAGTCCTCTTTTGTAAAGGAATAGTATTCATATAGGCATAATACCATCACCATAAAAACTAAATGTACTCACACATCTGTGTTGTTTCTTTTTTCTGTTGATGTGTCACCCTAAATCAAGTAGACAGAAAACATTGAAGGCTTTTTCCTTCCTCCTCACAATTAATGGACTTCATACAGCAAAGCATCAATACAGACGGACGATAAAAAATTTGAGATTGAGCAAATCCTTGTGAAGTTAAAAGGTGCACAGCTCTGCCACTGGGGCAGAATTACTCCGTGCGTTGGTGAGGGCTGGGAAGTGATGGGCTGAGTAGCAGCTCCACTCAAAACGAAATGGGGACTGAGCAAAGCCCTAAGCAGCCTGTGACTTTTCTATAGAAAAGGAAATAAAATATTTGCTGGCTGTGTCATGTCAGTGAGGTCTACGTACTTTTTGTGCAGATGACAGAAAGTACAATAAGTGTTTACACAAAGTTTTTTTCATAGTCTCACTTCTAACAGTAGTTATATGGAGTTTCTATATTTTTAAGTTACTTCTGCTTAGGGTTTGAGATTTTAATATCAATCTCTATGACAGAAAGACTGAACCGACTATTTTTCCTTCTTTATTGGGACTAATGAATCAGTGGGCTGGAGCACGTCTCCTGCGAGGCTGAGAGAGTTGGGGTTATTCAGTCTGGAGAAGAAAAGGCCCCAGGGAGACCTTATAGCAGCCTTGATGTACCTGAAGGGGCCTACAAGTAAGCTGGAGAGGGACTTTTTATAAGGGAGCACAGTGACAGGACAAGAGGTAATGGCTTTAAACTGAAAGAGGGTAGATTTAGATTAGCTATTAGGAAGAAATCCTTCACTATGAGGGTGGTGAGACACGAGAACAGGTTGCTCAGAGAAGTTGTGGATGCCCCATCCCTGGAAGTGTTCAAGGCCAGATTGGATGAGGCTTTGATCAACCTGGTCTAGTGGAAGGTGTCTCTGTCCATGGCAGAGGGGAGCGGAACCAGATGGTCTTTAAAGTCCCTTCCAACCCAAACCATTCTATCATGATTCTATGAAAGTGACTATGGCAGAGTTTGACAGCTTTGCCAGGGCTCTCAAACTTTCTTCATTAAAATGTATTAGTAATTCTACTTATTTCTCTGATTCATCCTTATCTTTCACACACATTTCAATATTCTAATCTCATATCATTAAAAGATGACAAAGCTTAGCAAACGTTTCTTTTTTGGTAAGTACTTCTGACTCAGTGAAAATCTTTCTCTTAGCCAAACATCTAGCTTGACTGGAATGATGATATCTCTGTACTTGACATGGTTTTGCTATTACTTTGAAGTATCTAGATGATGACAGAAAATAAAGTAAAATTCCATTACTGCAAACCAAATCCCCAGGTCCTTTCTTAATTGTTATCTGACAATGAGTGTGATTAACTGCAAATTGATAAAAAGCCTCAGGAATTCAAAAGTTATATTTATTTAAATAATAAAGAGTAAGATATTTCATAAGTTATTGCTAATGTACAGCACTGTATTTTATCTGTGCTTGCATTTTATTGCTGGATGATATGCATGTAACAATGTGGCAAAAGTTCAGGTTCATGTAATTACTCTATTTCATTATTACTGTTGTTAGTGACAAAGATGGTGCAAAGAATCCACTTTTACTGCTTTGCGAATCTGTAAATAATAAAAGGTAAACAATGAAATCGAATTTAGTTTTTATTGCTTCTATCTTATGGTATGCATGCATTTTTTTCCTTGTTTTTATTGTCCCAATTCAGTGGCTAAGGTATTACTTGGTTCAAAGAGGGGAATATGCTGAAAACAATACTTTCTTAATCTTTCTTTAAACAACAGGGGGTATGGAGACTGAAATATAACTAACCCTTGCTATCCATTTGAGACAGTGGCTGTTGAGAGAGAGTTTATGATCTCCAGTGTGCAACAAAGAATTAAATGATGACTTATCTTTCCATTTCTTTTTTCTATCCAAGATGAACACAAACAAGTATTGCTGTACATACAATCTATGTCCAGTAACCAATAGTTAGACCTACAAATCCAAGAACAATACAGCAAAAACTTTGAGCACTACATACACACAGAGATCTCCCTTTGATCTACAGAGCACTTTGGTCACATCGCCTGTCATACACTGAAATTTATTATATCAATCCCAGGCTACAGTCCAAGAGTTGTACTAGGACACACCATGAACGATGGACCAGGTATGCAGAGTTAGAAGCTACCTTAACTTTGTTTTCCCATAAAATACTTTGAAACTTATTCTGCTTCATACATCTGAATTTGGCCATTGCTCTACACTTATTGACTTAATACACAAGGGATTGAGCCCTGGCTGTATGAATTTGAGGAACATTACACATACAGCTTTTTCAGGTTTGAAGGAAATTTGTTGGCATGTCACATTTCCTTACCTTGGGTATATCTTGAAATAAATCCCCATGCGGCATGTTAGTTGAACCCAAGTCCACATGATGTGGTTTCTTACGGGGTCCCCTCAACTACAGTACCTCCAGCTATGGGTCCAAATACTGAAGTCAAAGCTGCTTTAGCAATATGGCCACCGGCTTACAAAAGAGCTTCTGTTCAGTGGTGGCACATTTGACATATCCACGCGAGCTATGGTATTTACCCAGTTTCCAGCATCACGGCACAAACAGTGGATATAGCATGCCCAGTGGACTGATGGGGATTTGAACACAAACAGCAGCTTTAAAGGAAGCCATTCATGGGAAAAAAGGAATCAGTGGTTTGCACAGTTTGTTTGCCAGCTGTGGACGAGGCCAGCTACCTGCTAGCTTCAGCTTAATAATCCTTCTCACACTGTACAAACACTTCCGCAGTGTACAGGGCTCAGGAACACCCAGAGAAGCACAGGGTAGCTCAGTCACAAAGCTGAGGAAATACCCTCCGGAGAGAAGGCAGCAGCCAGCAGTGAAGCTGTTTGGACATGCTGCTTCATACCAGTTACCAGAGAGCACTGACATTCAAGATTCTCACTTTGATGTCAGTCCCAAGGAGTTTGGAGGCAAGCTTAAAGGAAAAAGCAGCTGAAAACAACACACTATCCAGGCTTAGCTGAATATGGCGGCCAGTGGGTGAATTCTGCTCTCTGCTAACATTGGTGAAATCCTCTTCTCCTCCACAATCAGTCGTCTTTGCTGAGTTAGTTTGGGTTTTATAACTACTGTACAAGTGTAAAGTTTAAACCTTTATGTATTTTCCTGAAATGACATTTATAGCTGGGAGCAGCTGCATAAACTTTGTTTACCTGCCACTCCTGCAATAATGCATACATTCTGCAACTGCTGCTCTTCCCTTAATGCTCTTTTGTCCACCTGAAAGTGAGAATAATACTCAGAGACCTGCACCACAAGTAAGTTTACTCAGTCCAAGCGCAGGCAACAGGGGGAAAATACTACTCAGCATAGTACATCAGCTTCTGAGTGCCACAAGGCAAGGCTGAAAGCAACAGCATCCCAAGAGAGGCATCTGGGAGAAGCAATAGGCCCTGAGGCACAAATACAATGGGATTTTCAAGCTGATGTTTTGCAAAAGGAAAAGTACCATGGGTAGTATGATCACCTGAATTCTTTGCCATGCTACCTCTCCCAGCCCCATTAACTTCTAATCACATGTTTCACTTCTAAGTTATGAAAGAAAACATAATGTAGCAACCCCCTGAGAAGATTGCCTGCATTGGCCTGGTGGCCCATGTATTGCCATCATTATGCAGTACACCAACATCTTTCAGAACCATAAACCTCATAACACTTCCAGATACAAAACCTAAGCATTTTGGTGGTGTTTATACTTGCTGCTTCAGGGAAAGTGGTTAAGATGATGAGGTTTGGTTTTGTTTTTGTTTTTTTAATTCGTTCATTAAAACATAATTTGTGGCAGGGACTTTCAGAAAGGCTTTTTTGAAAGTCAGATATATGCATTTGGATTGCAGGTGCCTGCAATGACTCATTTTTGTAACCTTCTAAAAAACACAGAAACCCCCTGAAAACCCCACTGTCTTGTTTTTTTTGAATAAATCAGCAACAGCCTAGGAAAACCACAGACTTATCATGCCCATATTTAAAACCAAAAATCATTAGCCCCAAGCAAGTTTAATTAAACTTACAGAAGAGTTTACAATGCAGAAGAAATAGGTCAGGAAGGAATAATATAAAACAAAATTACTTCTTGAAAATAGTCCAGGAAAAGCAAGGCAAGTCTGAACTCAGTCATTAATGATATCAGGGAGGAGATGGGACTGTGAAGGGTAACAAAGTCATGGGAAAAACAAGGACATCTATTATCCAAACATAGCTGCAGAGCATTCCTGTTGGTTATTTTGTGAGGAATGTTACTTTTCCACATGCAGTTTGTCGCACAAAGAAGAGGTTAGGCTCTAGTCTTGGCCTTTTTGCGCATACTACTATTTAGCCAGTAACTCTCTGAATAATGCAAATTATCCATGCACTCTTTAAAAAGTTTGGTTTTTTGGCACTTGAGGTAGGAATTCCAACACAGCTGCTCTGCGATGTTGAATATTTATTCTGTATAACATAGAGGTATGAGTTGCACTGACTTATCACAGATAGTGTCTAGAATTTTATATTCGTTATTAGTTTGGATAACATCTGTGGGGTTATTCTATAACCAAGATCCATAAAATCAAGAGGGTTCATCTCCTCCAGTTCCTCCCTGTCTTTTGATGATATTTCAAGAATTTTAGTTACATCAGAGCAAATTTCTGGTAAGGAGCAACTTTTCCTTGTCTTAGCCCCCAAATGCAGGCTTTATCATGTCTTCCCATCTCATATAGCAAAACATTCTTACAATTAAACTACTTTTCCTAAGATGCTGGTCTTTGAGTGCAATAATCTTCAAAAAAAAAAAAAAATTAAGACTTCTGGGGCAATAAAATCAGCCCCAAACTCTGCAAAGGGGGCTTGTTAAAAAACCTCATCAAGTAACTTCAGAAAAAATCTGCTCAACCTTTGAGGAGGGTCATTCAATCACACAGGACATATTGCTAAGTGCTTTCATCAATTCCTTGAACTCACATGTCACTTATTTCACATTCTCTTGGGTTCTGCGGTACTGAATGTTTTCCACTCAAGTAATGTGGTAAACCTTTTCCCTCTGCAGCTAAACTTCCCCTTTTTAGGGGTGTTGAAAACTAATCTCTGTTCTTCAGTATGTGCATGAGTTCTGCTTTTGGTTTCCTAATGTTTCCATCCCTGCTGGGTACTGAGAAACCTTTTCTGCTACTTCTAGCTCCTTTTCTGTCAGTTTGGATATGGCTTTCCACTGTTATTATTAAACCACTAATGACATAGCTGTCAAATTATGAATAGATATCTTGATTTCTTTTTACTCTTTGAACCTGTCCCATACTGTCCCATTTGCCTCTCTGAGTTGTTTAAGCATGAGATGGTGGTTATTTACAAAACAGGCCCACTCATATTTTCATGCACTGATTCAGAGCTCTGCTGCACATCTGGCTCTATGTCAGCCTGAATCCAAAGTCAGAGCAGATGCTGGAAACAAGCCCTTGTGGCCATCACAGACCTGCCAAAGACAGGCACAGCTTTCCTGTGGCACTTCAGCAACATGAGCAGACAGCTGCAGGAATTCAAAAATTTGAAGCAAAGCCCTCTAAGCAGCATAGAGGCATCTCCTCCTCCTCCGCAGAGGTAAATAAGATATTGCGAGGAGAAATGTGCAATCCTAAGGTAGGACAGCATTTAAGGAGGATGAATTGCAGGCAGATGGCTGCAGTGCAGATAGTGTCAGGGCAATCAGTAAAGACCAGATAATCCAACTTACTCCCAGAAGAATGAAGACCAAAAAAGAGCCTATAGATAGCAGCTTGGGGAAGCCACAAGGCAGCCAGACTGGACTGAAACATGTCTGCCAGCTCTTGGGACAATGGAGAGTTTTCTTACATGGGAATGGCTGACCTAAAGGGTCCAGACTCTTCCCACAACCTTAGGTAAAACAGAAATAACACTGTCGATATTTTTATTTCCTGTGTGTTTCATAATTATAGTTGTCACGAAATGAACTCTTTCATAGCAGCAGGATGGGCAGTTTTATGAAATCCAAGCAACAATTTAGGCTCATAACATGAGTCAGACTGTGCTAGCCCGATAATCCCAAGAAAGCAGGTCTGTCTGGCTGTCTCAGAGAGGGGACGTTCATGGCTGAAACCAGTACCACATCATACATCAGCATATCTTCTGACGGCTAGTGTCTCTCCAGGAAAATTCCAGGCATTTCAATTCCCCTGTGCTATTCTCACACAGGAGGATATGCCTATCATGACCTGCCATGCTGCAGCCCTAACAGACATATTGGGGAGCAGTCCTGTCCTACTATGAGTTTGAATCTCCTCTCCAGGATTCAGGAATAGGCACGAAACACCAGGAAACCTTTCCCTGCCACTGCCCAAGAGCTTGGCCTCAGTGGAGACTTTGGAGCCTCCAGACACACTTCAAATAAAAAAAAAAATAGGGGGTGTGCCTCCTTTTATTCACCACCATTGCTGTTACTGCTGCCAGGGAGAATAAATATCAGTTGTGTTTACAGAGAATCACAGAATGGATGAGGTTGGAAGGGACCCCTGGAGTCCAGCCCTCCTGCTCAAGAAGGACCACAGAGCAGGTTGCCCAGGACCATGTCCAGACAGCTTTTGAATATTGCCTCTTGTCCTGTTACTGGGCACCACTGTAGAGAGCCTGGCTCTATTGCCTTTGCACCCTCCCTTCAGGTATTTATACACATTGGAAAGCTCTCCCTTGACCGCAAAGGCTGCATGTAGATAGTTGCCTCCTCTACCAAAACCTCACCAGGTACTGAGAACAGTCTGCCTTAATGGCAGACAGTTTTTTCCCCTCATTTATTTTTCTCTCATCTTCACTCACAGGAATTTTGAGGGAGTACGTATACCAGCTTTGTTTGCTTATCCCTCTAGCCTCCTTTAATAACTTATTAATAAGACCTTTCTATCAGCCCTGCTCTCTTCAGTAAATAAACTGGCCATGACATCACCTTGTAGGCACTAAGCCTAAATTTCTTAGTGTTTTTCCTCCTTAAGCTGCCACCTGAAGCACCTCTGGCCTGCAGCAACCTCTCCCCAGGGTTTCGAGGGGCTGCCCAGACAAGGTATGACTCTATAGGTCCTTGTTCTCCAAAGTCACATTCTCTTCCAGAGCCCCTAAGGACTGCTCCCCCTCTCAGCCCCAGTAAAGAGCAACAGCAAGGAAAACCATGCAAGAAATTCCTGGAGTAGCAAAGAAATTAGGTGACGTACTGTGTGATAGCATCAAATAAAAAGCCTTATCATGGGCCAGAGATGTGATATCAGAGATGCCCATCTAAGTAGCTGCATATTCTGCCAGAACTAAACCCAGAGGCATATGGATGGCCACTTATCACACAGACATTTAGACAAAAAATGTACGAGGTTTCAAATACTGAAGCTGTGGGAACTGCATATGTGACACATGCACTGGAGTACCCATACAGACAGCTTTCAAAATGTCTCAGGACAGCAGCTTTGCTTCTGAGTGAGATTTGTATTTGTATTCTTAAGAGGGCAGGACAATTGAGATGAATCTCTACAAAATAATAGGATACCTTAAGTGCCACTAGAGATTTTTACCTTCAGCTAACTGAATCACAGGTCCAGGACTTGTTTCTACTGTTTCAAAACTTGCCACAGTCTGCATATCAAGGGTGATGGTGGCAGGATTTGCTGCCACCAAGGCAATGCAAGTCTTGAAATTAATGGAGGAGAGGATATGGACTTCAATGATAGAGGCCCTGGGATGCAATACCGACACTTCCATTCCTCTTCTGAGTTACCATATTGAGTATAATCACTCCTGTTAGTTCTGCCTATCTTAGGAATAAATCAGCTTTCTAACTTCTCTGAAACTGGTGAGTGCTCACTGAGTTTTGTATCAGGTTTGAGTAGTCTGATTTATTTATTTATTCATTTTTCTTATGCTCTTCCCAGAATGCACACTGCTTCTGGAAGTGCTGAAAGACTGATGAAAGAAGAAATAAGGTGTTACTGCCAGTCACAGTAAGTGCCTAGATGACTAAAACGTAAGGCTTCTGGCAAAATGAATTTTGGCATTGTTTTGACAATCCTTCCCACTTCCCAACAAGTATTTATATCTGATGCTTCACAGAACAGAACTAAAATAAAAATTAACATATTTCTTGTTGAGTATTGCTCACTTTCATCACTTTCGTGTATGCATTTTTTTACTGTTATTAAAAATAACCCTAGTAACTAAAATATTTCCTACAGTTTGCATAGGAAAGAATATGTTCCTACTGTATTGTGTCTTTCAAATAGTTACATACAAACTTTGCTAGCTGACTAAGAAAATCATGTATACAGGAAACAGGTAGCAACAGAAAAGCAGCTTTGTTAGATGTTCTTAAACTATGCTCTAAAAAATCCCTTCATTTAGAATGGGCTATTTATAGTAATTGAGGAAATGAGCATTGACACTTCTTCCTTTGGATCCTACTTCTCTAAGTTACATCATATTAACGTACATAAACACATCTACTGACTTCAGGATGGCTTCCCTTGAGTTTATGGGTTCACCAGCTCTAGGTATACAGGAAATGGTGTTTTGAGTGGAATGAACTCTTGGAAAGACAAGTCTACAGGAACACAATTTTATATTTATATATATAATATACAATAGAAAGGTACCTTGAGTCTGATTTAGTGTTGTACATAGTACAATTATATAGATTATTCTTGTATGATATACAACAATCATAGAAAAATGAGACCAGAAGAGAACACTGTTGAAATTTGATCTCTTGCACAATATGCATCCTAAATTTAATCCAATTTTTAGAGCTTTTTGTTTTTTCCCCACAAAAAATCTTGATTGCCAAAGATCTGCCAACACCATTAGCAAGTTCTTCCAATGATTACTTAACCTTTCAGTCAAAAATACATTTTTTTCCTCTGTAAATGTCAACATACAATTTATAGCTCTTGGATGTTGTGTCTAATAGATTAAAGACCCCTCTATTACCAATTTATGTTCCAGAATAAAATACTTACTAATATACACTAATAAATTATTCATTATTCAACCTTTTTTTTTAAAGATAAAGGGCTGAGCTTCCTGAGCATGTAAGTAGGAGATGCGTTTTCCAATTCCATCATTATTATGGTGGGTTTTCTCTGTTGATTGATAGCTTTCTTAAACTGATGCTAAAACTGGACACAACATTCACAGACTATGTGTTGTGACTGCCAGATACAGAAGGAATATATATGATGTTCAAGATTCTTGTTCACACATTTCATGATCATATTCTTCCATCTGATCACAGCTTTTCATCAGGAGGTCATATTCAGCTGAATAATTACTAGAACACTCAAGTTCTTTTCATGTATCACAGCTTTCCAAAATCAGACTCTTCATCTTTTATGTATGGTCTACATCCCTTCTACTTAATTCTACAATTTGAAATCTAAAATATATAGAGCTAGAAAACTAGCCCTATTCAAACTAGATTACAGTTACCTTGTACAGATAACTCTTTATTGGTATTAATCATAGAACCATAGAATGCTTTGGGATGGAAGGGACCTTTAAAGGTCATCTAGTCCAACCCCCCCCACAATTGGCAGGGACATCTACAACTAGATAAGGTTGCTCAGAGCCCCACCCAGCCTGTCATTGAATGTTTCCAAGGATGGGGCATCTACCACCTCTCTGGGCAACCTTTCCAGTTTTTCACTACACTCATTGTAAAAAATTTCTTCCTTGTATCTAGTCTGAACCTACCCTCTTTTAGTTTAAAACCATTACCCCTTGTCCTATCTCTATTGGCTCTGCTAAAAAGTTTGTCCCCATCTTTCTTATAAGCCCCCTTTAAGTACTGAAAGGCCGCAATAAGGTCTCCCCAGAACCTTCTCTTCTGCAGGGTGAACAACCCCAGCTCCTTAAGCAGTCTTCATTGCAGAGGTGCTCCAGCCTTCTAATCATCTTAGTGGCCCTCCTCTGGATCCATTCTAAAAGGTCCACATCTTTCTTGTGCTGAGGGCTCCAGAGCTGGATGCAGAACTCCTGGTGGGGTCTCACGAGGGCAGAGTAGAGGGGCAGAATCACCTCCCTCGACCTGCTGGCCACACCTCTTCTGATGCAGCCCAGGACACCGTTGGCTTTCCGGGCTGCGAGAGCACATTGCTGGCTCATGTCCAGCTTTTTGTCCACTAGAACCCCCAAGCCCTTCTCTGCGTGGCTGCTCTCAATGAGTTCTTCTCCCAGTCTGTACTCATGTCTGGGATTGCCTCGACCCAGGTGCAGGACCTTACACTTGTCCTTGTTGAACCTCATTCAGTTCATATGGGCCCACTTCTCAAGCTTGTCCAGGTCCCCCGGGATGGCATCCCATTCCTCAGGTGTGTCAACTGCACCACTCAGCTTAGTGTCACCTGAAAACTTGCTGAGGGTGCACTCAATCCCACTGTCTATGTCATTGATGAAGATATTGAAAAGCACTGGCCCCAGTATGGAGCCCTGAGGGACATCACTCGTCACTGATCTCCATCCGGACATTGAGCCATTGACCACTACCCTCTGGATGTGACCATCCAGCCAATTCATTATCCACCAAACAGTCCACCCATCAAATCCATATCCTTCCAATTTAAAGAGGAGGATATTGTGTGAGACTGTGTCAAAGGCCTTACAGAGTTCCAGATAGATGACATCTGTAGCTCTTCCCTCGTCCACTGATGTAGTTACTCCATCATAGAAGGTCACTAGGTTCGTCATGCAGGACTTGGCCTTTGTGAAGCTGTGCTGGCTGTCTCGAATGTCATGTTGTATTCTAGTTCAGTACTCCAGATCATAAAAGTGGTAATAATTATTCCATGGATAAGTGTATTGTGGTGGGTCCTTCCACCTGCACATCAACTCACTGATTTCCAGTCACTCAAACACTGTTAGGAGTCTGTATTGAACATTGAGTTCATCTTGAACACCAGAACAGTCAGAAGCAGATTATGGTAGACCATGAATAAAAGCAAGTTAACTTAAAGAGTTGGAAAACTTTTTAATGCCACTCCAGAACTAATTTTAGATGAATAAGTGGAGAACTTTATCAAGCTAGCATTAATTATCAAAGCATATGTACAAAAATCACCATAGAAATAAGAAATTATTAAAGTTTCTCCTGCCTTTATTTGGTAAATTGTCGTATGTTGTACTCAAACAAGTTTTTATGAATTCATTTGGATTCTTACAGAAGAAGTGATTTACTAACCCGAATTATTCTTGTGCATAACTGTGTAAATAGCTTTTAATAGTGCATGTCAGATGACGCATTTTACAGGACAAGGAAGAAAACAACAGCTAGGTCAAACTTAGTTTGTTCTCATATGAGGTTTTTTCTGCCATGCATCTCTTGCTTGCTGCATGTTCCTTGAGATTTATGCTTCTGCCTCCCATCTAACTGTTCTAGGACTAGGGACTATAAAGTCATCTTGGCTAGAACCCAGCAAAAAAGTGAAGATGCTGGGGTTCAGTAACTAAGTATTATTTGTAAGCAGAGTACCTAGGCAGATGCTACTGAAAGTGTAAGTTTGAAGCAGAAATCATGACAATATCCCTGTTGAGACACAAAGACGTCTCAATCCTGGTTAGATATCAAAGAACTGCCATATGTTAATTAAAAAAATGAGTAACATTGTAATAGCATAGCTATTATGTGATTTCTATAATATCCTTTCTGTCTTCTCCCCTACCCCCCCTTTTCTCTTATCTGACTGATCTTTTCTCTTTTCCTAGTTCTACCCATGCCTCAATACCCAGTCTTGGCTATCTAGGACACAAATGAAATGTTTACAGCTGGTGTTTACAATGCTTCTAGCTGTCTGGAATAACAACAATGTTAATTATAAGAGATGAATCAGAGATCAGATGTTAGTCAACAAATTCTCCTGCTATTTGCAGAGCAATATTGGTCTAAAGTCTAACTTGCTCATTTCCTGCCTGGTGGTAATGAAGCATCTGAACCTTGGATGAACCTTAGGCTCAACTCCAAAGGGCCATTTGTAGAAGAACCATCTTCCCCTGTACATTAGAAATTCACAGGCTGGAATATGTTAAAAATAAGTCATTTGGACCCAAGTATTCTCAAATAATATTGAAAACGTAATTTTCTCTGAAGTATTTCAGTGACAGGCACAATAAATACAACTTAAATACCATTTATAAAGTATATCTGTTCCATAAAAACAGGGGTTTTGTTTACTTGTTGGGAATTAACAGAAATAATGCTTCTAAACCACAGCTTGAGGAGTCAATAGCATCTTTCTTTTTCTTACAGAACATAAGGCTAACAAAAACCAGTTTGGTTGGTTGGGGCTGGGTAAGACAAACATACATGCTATGAATACGGCAACTGAAAATCCAAGAAATATCAAAACCTTTGCACTTATACTACAAAAGTCATAACTACATTATGGCAAGATGACTCAATAAAGCACAAAAGCAAGTAATAGTCTATGACTTTCATGCAACACTACACAGCTTCTCTTCTGTGATATTATTTCAAAACACATTACCTCATAAGAAAGAGAAGCTGCTGCAAATGTGTTCAGCAAGATACCCTTAAAATATTGCTGGTAAGGCTTTTTACTAGGGTTACATTGAAGGAAATGTTATTTCACATGTGTCTGAGATTTAGATATTTAACTATACTTCCTTTGAAATGAAAACTAAAAATCTAAAAATACTCTGCAAATAAAGACACTTTGGTTTAGAAATTTCAGGCTGCCACAGAAAAGAAATCTTAAGGATTTTTGAAATTCTGCATTATAGTACAGATTTAAAAAAAAAAAAAATCTGTCAAAACTATCACAAAAGAAACCAAAAATATTTTATTCTGAAAACAAGTAAATTTTTTCTTCCCCCAGCACAGGTTGAATAGCATGATAAACTTTACTCCATTTCAGCAAATATTTTTATTTCAGCTGAAATGTATATTGACATACTGTATAGCTAACAAAACTTCTCTGATCCACTGTAATTTCATCTTTCCGTATGGATTATCTGTTACCAAAATGTTGGAGGAATTTTCTGCTTTCTTCTGCAGCTTCTCCTTCATTACTATATACCTAACTTCAAATGATGCACAGTTATCCTTAGCTAGAAATATTTATGTTTAGACTTTGAAGAAATAACAATATCTTCAGTTACAGTTAGTTAACATTGCTGATTGCCACAGAAGACAACAGACTATCTCCTTGCAGCCATCTACAATAAGACAGGACAGTTAGAGTGGTGATTGTAATGCTACACTTCAAAGATTAATTTCAACACAGGTGTTACCTAAATTATTCAATATTTTGATGAGAGATATAGAGAAACAAGTGATTAGGCAGCAAAGGCTATGATGTTTTAAAGTTCAAAGGAGGAGATTAAAATAACTTAGCTTTCTAGATAAATGAGCATGAGCAGAGCAAATCAAAATGGTATGCCAGGTGGCAAGATGGTCTGAGCAGGAAGACAATGTTGTTGAACTGACAGGGAAGTCTTATGTGAGAATGCAACAGAGATGAGTTACTCTGGCACATAAGGGTAAGAAGCCACATAGTCTGACACATCACACAGCAACTTAGAAACCACTCACTGTCTGGTCTCACCTCTGCTATTTTAGGTAAATTTTGGTTTCGTTTGCATTTCTTTTTCAAGCTGTTGTCCTCAGAAGTATTTTTTTGAAGGGAAATTAGCCAGCTAAGGAGATTTGGAGATATAAGATTGACACATTCAGTTTCACACACCAGTAATGGCAATCATCAATCAAAAATATCAAACCAGTAATAAAATAGTCTTAGTGTAGGCAAATCACCAAGATAGGGTGGCTACTTTGGATAAAAATAGAGAAAAAAGCTTATAAGTAATTGATGGTTGTGTGACCCATCTTTTTATCAAATTTATACCTGATGCTTCATTATAGAAAAACATGGCATGGAAATTCAGCCACTATCAGTGTAAAATATTCAGCAGTTACAAAAAGCTTAATAAAGCCTCTCTTTGTACATAAAATGAATAAACACATCTTCCAGGAAACAGCCTAACACTTTATCCCTGGATATCATGCTGTGTAGCACTGTTGCTCCAGATGTCTTTTGCCAGTTTGAGATGACAACAAACTATTACCTCTTCTAGAGAAACAAAAGAATAAACATATGTGTTTGTCACATTTGTGTCCCTTATGTGAGGGGAAAGGGTGGTGACCATAACACTTCTTTCTTTAGTCTGTTTTCTGAATGCTTTAAAATACTGTTTTAAATTGCATTTATACTTTATTCTTCTCTAGGAAAAAAAAATCCAACCAACCAACCAACCAAACTCATTCTTATCTCCATCCAATTTAAATACAGCCCAGGAAGGAAACAACCTAGTAGTCTTCAAATGTGTACGTGTAGAAATCCAAGGCATATTTACCACAAACCACAAGAAAGGGGCAATTAAAGAAGTACTAGGAGGACAATACCACAGCTCCAGACAACTGCATGAAATAAAGTATGGACCAACTTGAAACCAGCTATGAACCAACTTTTCACGTTTTTAACCGTATTTTGTAACACTGAGAGGAGTGGCTGCTACATGAGGGGGTCGTGCTACCATCCAGAGGAACCTCAACAGGCTGGAGAAATGAGCTGAGGGAAGCCTCATGAAGTTCAACAAAGGGAAGTGCGAAGTCCTGCACCAGTACTCCAGGCGCAGGAAGAAAATAGGAGCTGATGTTCTGGAAAGCAACTTTGCAGAAAAAGACCTGGGAGTACAGGTAGACACCAAGGTGAACATGAGCCAGCACTCTGTTCTCAAGGCTGATGGTATCCTGGGCTGTATTAGGAGGGGTGTTGCCAAGAGGCTGAGGGAGGTAATACTTCCCCTCTCCTCGGCACTGGTGAGGCCGCATCTGGAGTACTGTGTCCAGTTCTGGGCCCTCCAGCACAACAGAGAAATGGAGATACTGGAGAGACTCCAGAGAACAGAGGTTCATCTTGAGCATGAGGAAACATGTTTCTAGTGTGAGGGTGACATAGCCCTGGCACAGATTGCCCAGAGAGATGGTGTAGCCTACTTCCTTGGAGATCTTCAAAAGCTGTCTGGACGTGGTCCTGGGCAACAGGCTCTTGTTGACCTGCTTGAGCAGGGGCAGTGGCCAAGATGACCTGCAGGTGTCCCTTTCAACCTCAACCATTCTGTGATCACCAGGTAACAAGGTACAAGTCCTTCTCCTCTGATAGCCCTTGGAGGAGACAAGTCAGGGTGTACTGTGGGTGCTGAAGAGGTCACAAAGATTCCCTGACCTTCATTTCTCTGCTGCCCATTGCTGGGCCTTTGTGCTCAGGGGCATCAGCCTCTCATCACAGGACCTGACAAGATGGCCAATGTCCTGCGAAGCAGGGGCTCTCTCCCTTTGGGCCATTTGCCATTCTCACTGTGTGACAGTTGCGGCGGCACCCCCAGATACCCTTGTAATGTCACTGTGGAGCAGCTATGACTGCCCTGAACTCACTGTTCTTTAGCAGTTGCAGGTTCCAGTCCTGGCCTGTTTTGCCCAGGGCTCTTGCAGGCACACACACAGGACATGCAGGCTTGAGCAGGACTATGGACTTGGATTTGAGACTTGGCTTTGGGGAGAGCAGCGTGCTGAGTGCTGAGCTAAGGCTGCTCCTTCAGTTGCTTCTCTCATCGCTGCCTGGCTGTGGGGTCCTGCACAGCATTTGTTCCAGAGCCACAGACCTCGTGAAGACTCCTGGTGAGTTCCTCTGTCTTCCCTGACCACCTCCTGCTTCATGTACCCTCTGCTAGCTCAAGCCATGCTGGCTGTCTGGGAGCTAATGTTGGGGTCTGGGACTGGTGAGTAGCGTGCCTTGTGGGGAGCCAAGGGGGAGGGTGTGGAGGGCAGCCCATGAGTCTGGCTGTCCCACAGGACTACTGCTGATGCTGCTTTTCAGCCCTCAGAAAAACCCTTTGGGAGACCCTCTCCCACCACTCATTTTGATTTTTCTTTGCTTTTCTCTTCCTAGTGTGAGGAAAGCTAAGGCACATCGCACGTCTTTCTCTGCAGGACATGGTGTCGGCTGCTGAGGAAGCTCTGGAGGAGAGCAGCTCTGCTGTGGCAGCCAGCAGGAGCCAGCTGCAGCAGGCAGGGCAGTTGAAGGTATTAGAAGATGACCCATGCCCCATCTGCCTGGGAGAAGTCAACAATGCAGCCTGCGTGGCCTTGTGCTTCCATCGCTTCTGCTTTGGCTGCATCCAGAGGTGGGCTGTAACAAGAGCTGTGTGCCCACTCTGCAGGAGGCCTTTTGATCATGTCCTGCAGGTGCTGCCAGCAGATGATGAAGAGGAAGAAGACACAGTTGGCTCTCTTGCCTGCCACCAGGGGAATGTGGCCAGGGAGAGATCCCAGAGCAGATACCCACAGCAGTGCTACGTCCCGGTCAGATATGCTATGAACAATGGGACCCCCGCTGGGAGGAACAGGTCTGTGGGGACCAAACGAGCATCGACAGGTGACAGAGCTGCAGGGCCCCCAAAAACCACCTCCCACCAGATTCCTGTACCCAGCGCTTCTTGGGCACAAACCCCACTGAATGCAGGGGAACGTGTGGTCAGCCCTGGGGATGGAGCCTACATCCACGCTGGTGCGCTGGTGCTGCCGCCCCTGTATGTGCAGGTTTCCTTTCAGAGAGCCCAATAATCATGCAGTTGCTTTTCATGGGGTGTTTTTTCAAAACCAAAGCACAACCCATTGCAGGGAATACTTTCCAACATTGTCTCACCAATGTAGGAGATCCAGAGAGGAGAATATCATGGAGCGCACAGTGATTTTATTTAACACAAATGCTGCAACAGAGCACACCTCACTTATACTCTCCCAGCACCCCCCTTCCAAGCACCAGCGTAGAGGTGTCCAAGCCCTGGCTGAGGCTCCTTCTCCTGGGGATGAACAAGCCCACACACCAGTACATACTGAGGATGTCACAGGATGTGATAAACCTGAAATTAAATCCCTACTGCAAGACGTCACAAAGATGGCAAATGAAAAAACAAACATTAAAATGGAGGAGTCTCAACTAGGTCCCTAACCATTCAGCTCAATTGTCTCAACCACCCAAGCTCTGCAAGTGAGAGTGAGCTTTTACACACGCATCCTAATTCGTAAGTTCACCTGCCTGCTATACATCTTGATCACCTCATCCAGGCCCTGGTGTCACCTACTGGGATAGCAAAGAGCAAGTTCAAGACCACCTGATAAAACTAAACAAACAGAAGTCTATGGGACCTCATGACATACATCCCAAGGTCCTAAGGGAACTGGCTGATGTAGTTGCAAGACCACTCTCCATCACATTTGAAAAGTCATGGCAGTCAGGTTAGGTCCCTGGTGACTGGAAAAAGGGTAACGTCACCCCTATTTTTAAAAAACGTAGGAAGGAGGACCCAGGGAATTACAGACTGGTGAGCCTCACCTCTGTGCCTGGGAAGATCATGGAATGGATCCTCATGGAAGCAATGTTAAGGCACATGCAAGACAAGGAGGTGATTCAAGTAAGCCAGCACGGATTCACCAAGGGCAAATCATGCCTGACCAATCTGGTGGCCTTCTATGATGGAATCACTGCAACAATCAATAAGGGAAGACCGATTGATGTCATCTATGTAGACTTCTGTAAAGCCTTTGACACAGTCTCACACAACATCCTTATGTCTAAATTAGAGAGATATGGATTCGAAGGGTGGACTATTCAATGGATAAGAAATTGGCTGGATGGTCACATCCAGAGGGTAGTGGTCAATGGCTCAATGTCCGGATGGAGATCAGTGACGAGTGATGTCCCTCAGGGCTCCATACTGGGGCCAGTGCTTTTCAATATCTTCATCAATGACATAGACAGTGGGATTGAGTGCACCCTCAGCAAGTTTTCAGGTGACACTAAGCTGAGTGGTGCAGTTGACACACCTGAGGAATGGGATGCCATCCCGGGGGACCTGGACAAGCTTGAGAAGTGGGCCCATATGAACTGAATGAGGTTCAACAAGGACAAGTGTAAGGTCCTGCACCTGGGTCGAGGCAATCCCAGACATGAGTACAGACTGGGAGAAGAACTCATTGAGAGCAGCCACGCAGAGAAGGGCTTGGGGGTTCTAGTGGACAAAAAGCTGGACATGAGCCAGCAATGTGCTCTCGCAGCCCGGAAAGCCAACGGTGTCCTGGGCTGCATCAGAAGAGGTGTGGCCAGCAGGTCGAGGGAGGTGATTCTGCCCCTCTACTCTGCCCTCGTGAGACCCCACCAGGAGTTCTGCATCCAGCTCTGGAGCCCTCAGCACAAGAAAGATGTGGACCTTTTAGAATGGATCCAGAGGAGGGCCACTAAGATGATTAGAAGGCTGGAGCACCTCTGCAATGAAGACAGGCTGAAGGAGCTGGGGTTGTTCACCCTGCAGAAGAGAAGGTTCTGGGGAGACCTTATAGTGGCCTTCCAAGACTTAAAGGGGGCTTATGTAAAAGAGGGGGAGAGACTTTTCCTAAAGGCAGCTAGTGATAGGACAAGGGGGAATGGTTTCAAACTGAAAGAGCAGAAATTTGGATTAGATGTTAGGAAAAAATTCTTTACTCAGGGGGTGGTGAGGCACTGGAACACGTTGCCCAGAGAGGTTGTGAATGCCCCGTCCCTGGCAGTGTTCAAGGCCAGGTTGGACGGGGCCCCTGAGCAACCTGGTCTACTGGGTGGCATCCCTGCTGATGGCAGGGGGGCTGGAGTGAGATGATCTTTAAGGTCCCTTCCAGCCCAAGCCATTCTATGGTTTCTCCAAAGACACCATAGACAGTATGTAGCAGATCAGGAACAAGGATGGTAGAAGTCCCTACATAGGGTTAAAAAAAAAGGTCCGTAATTTGTTACCACAGTTCTTACCCGGCTGTGACTTACCTAGAAGCATACTAATCAATGCTCTAAAGGAGGCTGAAGTCATCCCTTTCACTCACATATCAGAACCTCTCCTGAAATATCTATTTCATGGAATTGGACTTCCCTCAAACTAGGAGAGAGGTATCACACCAGTGATCTTATCAGTTTAAGGATTTTTCTGTACAGGGAATTCTACAACGGGCTGCATAGAGTATATTCCCTTCATCGCTGTCTTTTAATTATTTCTGGATGAATATGGTCACTCAATGAGACACATACACCCATCTCTCTTTAACACTATGGTTCTTTTATTATTTTTTTCTTCTTTAAACATGGGATTCTATATTCAGAAAGTGAATGAACTGAGAAATGCCTTAACTTTTGTTGTTGGATAAAAACAATGCAGGTTTTCTGCTTGGGCTTGCATATGTATATACATATATACACACATATATATATACGTGCGCATACAAACGATTTCTTACAGAAAATGTTAAGATCATGAAACTGATTACAAGAACATCACCCATAGTATAGGGTGCTTACATTTAAAAATATCTATCATGACACGTGGAGGAAACAATGCATGTAATACTTTTAAGATGTCATCCAAGTAGAAGTATTCCTGACTAGTGTGTTAGTCTGCGTTCTCCCTTTGCTATGAAAGGATGTGACTGAGGTCATGAGTTTTTGCTGAACTGTTCACTTAATTGTAAGAAATATTTATCCAAATTCCAAAGACACTCCAAAGAGGAGTTCCCACTGATGACAGCGAAGGATAAATCTAGCTGTAAACTTGGCAACTACTTTCACATGATATCCTGCAAATGCCTCAGAGCTTCCTTTTCCCCTTACCTTTCATGAGAGAAACCAAATTGAAATAGAGTGAACTGTCAGAGAGAAATATATTGGGCCAGGTTCATATGTCCTGCACTACATTCAGGATGAGCTTGACTCTTAGGAGATTTGATGAAACACTGATTGTTAATGAACCAATAAGAAAATTCATATTCTTTACATTGGCTTGAAGCTCTTTATTTTTATGCAACATAAGTGCAACTGTGCTATCGTAGCCTTGATCTCTGCTTGAGATTTTCCAGTATTTTACAACTCAGAACATATAAATCAGCTTCACTCTAGATTAGCTGTTCTGCCTAATACCAACAGCATGTTTATTTACCCACAGCATTTTAACCTTGACATGGCAGATATAGTTTAAAAAAAGAACACACAAGAAACCTCACTGTTCACTTGAGAACTTAGAGAAAATAGCAATCAGTAGAAAGATGACCGGAGGTAATGACATTTGGTTGCAAATGTCTTTCTGGATACAGATAAAGTAAGAATTTGAGCCATTTATCAGAGTTGTGATTCTATTGACAGCCCAAAACGCAAGAATCTCCCACAGGAGTTCCTCGGGTTACTTCTACCTCCTCTCCCACACTCCACCCATGCCTCACACAAAGAAGCAAGTCTTTAGGAAACACCTTGCTCTTCCTAGTATTATCACATTCTACACAGAGGATGACTATTTCCCAAAACTTCTGCTTTAAGATTAAGTAACTTTCTGAGGATAACTGCACCCCAGAGAAGAGTTTTTGCACTCAAACAGTTCCACTAGGAAAACCAGTGGCCACTCAAGAACTTCCTTTCGAGAGCCACTGCACTTCTCATGGTTAGACACCTAAGGAGGCAATGCATTTAAAGAGACCTCCAGGATTCCCAAAACAGCCAACATACAACATGTACTACCAGCTAAAGATGTTTTCAGAGATTCACAGGTCATGCTTTGAGATCATGAATCAGCACTCTTCATATTTAAAGGAGTCCACAAAAGATGCAGATTCCCAGTTATATCCTATCTGTAGTTTCATGGCCTCCCTGTTGACTCCTAACTCTGGGCAACAGGGCTGTGTTCCCTCCATGGGCCTTTGGGTGAATGCTCCAACCAACAGATGGGAATGTGAAAAGAAGGAACTGCTGGCAGTGGAGTATTGCTGGAGGTGCTACCCAGGTATTATGTCAAGGTCAGTTACTGGATTGTAATGGGAGGTAAAGGGCAGAATAACTTCCTTATGAAATACAGGGAGACTAGGAATGTTAGGTGCTTGACTGTACAGCACTGTCAAGATTTGAACCATTCTGGCCTGCCCAGAAGCAGACCACCAAGCCATTAGCAAACTTTTAACAGAAAAAAATACAAGCACCTCAGGACTCCAGATGCCTCGTGGGCTAGATTCAAATTGCGAGTAGTTCGGAAGATCTGGAATTTGGGCTTTGGTGCCCCCAGGTCATGTGTATTAAGTGTACAAGGCTTTTGGTCATATTAAATGATTTTAGTTTTAAGTGTGTCTGGCTATCTGGTCTCACTGATGAATGCAAGCTGACCTGAAAAAGATACTACTGGAATTTTTTCTTCTTTTGCGTGACTGAAAACTTGGAAAGTAGCTCTTCATAGTACAGTACACTTGCAGCAAATTTAGACAGTCTAAAGCTCCTACAGATGAACTCATGATTTCCCAAAAACAACAAAAAGAGCAAGAACAACATTAAGGAGTGTATTAGCCTTATTTTGACAAAACTGTTTGTTGTAAAAGACAACCTGCTGGCTATATACATTTAGCTGCGGAGCCTTGGTTTGAGTGTACGTGATGTATCATATGATATCTTTATTTCTTCATCCTCTGAGCTCTTGTTCCACTAAGGAACACTAAGGAAACCACTTCCCACTTCCCACTTCCTCTGGGAAGTGGTTTATTATCATTAGTTATTATATACTTGAATATTAATAATGATGTTAAAAAAATGAAATCCAAAATTACATTAACTTAGTGCACAAAAGTCCTGTCATTCTGTTAACAAAGCAAAGGACAAAGAAGGGAAGAATATTAAAAAATAACATAAATATTTGAGTCACCTAGGATGTACAAAAAAATTTTCCCATCCTTCAACTCAGTTGCAGCTGACCTGGAAGGGTGTACTCAAAGGTTTCTAAATCCATATATTATGCTCACACCTAAATAATCCGTTGGTTTCATTGTTATTTTGTTTGGTCAGGCATGTTAATGTTGCATTGCGGTTATGGTATCCTGCTTGCCTTAGCAAATCTAACAATTACATAACTTCCAAAAGCCATGCACTATCTAAAAGTAAAACCTTGCCTTGTACAATATTTGTTGCTTTAACCTTGCTACAGAGATCTGCCATGTAGTTATCCCAGGGCTTATAAAAAAATAAACCTTTGTACTTAACACTTGTTTCACAAATTTCAATGCTAGAAACTTTCTCAACTTTTACAAGAACAAAGCTAGACCCGATATGAGCCCTGAAAGTGATGTACCTTTAAAAAAGAACGGGGGGGGGGGGGAGGAAGCAGCCTCTCCCACTGACTTCAGATTACATTTTCTCAGTTTACAGATAATTCTGTAACCTGTACTTCCTTATCAGAAGAAGAGTTATCCTGGCTTTGGAATCATTGTTCCTATCTTGACACAGATAAAATATACTCATATAGAACTGAGTTTTCTTTGATTACCTTTAAAAATAAAGGGGAAAAAAAAATAGATATTGCCTCTATTCACCATGATAGAAAAAGCAGCAGTGAAATAAATATTAAAAAAAAAACAAACACCAAACCTGTGACAGTCTGGGAAACTTTTTAATGGCAAGGAGAATGAAGCTTTGGAACAGACTGTGTGGGAGCTTATGGAGTCTGTCTTTGGAGGTCTTTAAGGACATCTCTCAGTAATAATTTTGGTACAGTTGATCCTGCCTTTGGGCAGAGCGATAATTAAATGAAGTTCTGAGGTCCCCTCTAGTCCTCTTCCCTGTGATTAACAGTTTTCCCTTACAAATTGCCATTTTAAGGACTGTGCAGCACTTTCTAGTGAAAAATTTCTGTGGCACATCCCTTTCATACAGATTTTGCAAAAGGGTCTTGTAAATAATGAAGTTTATAATACCTGGGCAACAGAAGCTAAATTCACTCTTACATAGATATTTTTGTTGTTCACTTCAGAATTAGAATTTTGATGGCTAGCAAGGAGTTGATAGCAGAAGAAAAACGCTGAGTTTTTTGACATAATTTGCTCTCAACTCTCCCATAAGCCTAAATTTACTTCTCTAAGATAGGGCTCTTAATAGTTTGGGTTTGAATTGCAATAAAACCATTTTTTAATAAAACTAAAGACTATCCTTGAGGCCTAACAAGATTTTTTTTTTAGGTATTATGATTTAGTCTGTTATTTATCAGACCCACAGTCTTACTAGACCTCAATTTTGAGCAAAACTGTCACTTGAGATTGCATGTAGTAGGCCAGCTTTCTTCTTTTCCCCTTTTACCATAACCTTATTTTGGTTCCTTGAAAGCATTAAAGCACAGGGAGAGTAGAAATTGGTTCATGTCAATATCATGACAGTAATTTCATAATTCAAGTAGAATGGGATCAATAAGAACCAAAATCAGACTAATTTCTGAGCTCTCCCAGACAATATGCTAAGAAACAATGCAAATCTATCAAACACCATAAAAGCCACTTGTTTTCACTTTATGTTAATAAACTAACAGTTTCCAAAAGTTAATCATAAGAAAATTCTGAAACCTGATCACCATTAGGAAAAGAGCAGAGAAAAATAATTTTATATGAATTATTATTTGCCTAATATTAAATTTTCTCCTTGGATTCTCAAGCAAGTGTGGAGGTAAGCTATCACATACAATCCCCCTGAATTCTGTATACAAGAAACTAACTACTTTTAATTTAGCAATTTTGAGGATGTTGTTGAAGTTTTGTGCCAATTTTGGAGAGTGGGAAACCTGGCAAAACTATCCTGGGAACCAACTGCAAGTAAGCTGTTCTCTAGGGATAGAGGTTCTTGGTCTGACCCCAGTTTTTGAGCAACTAGCAGTCGTATCTTCCGCCAAGAAATGAAAAATAGTCATGCACTTATTGAAGTTTCTTTATTTCATCTCAACTTGTATTTTTCCTCAGAATGAGCATAAGTCTGACCTTAGGATACACTTCAAATAGTGTGCAGTTCCCATACACATCTATAGTGCTTTAGTTGCAAGCCTATTACCATTGTATGACAACAAACCTATTTTCCCAATATTAAAAACAGGAAAGGACTCATTGCCTGTAAAAATGAATTATAGCTTAGCAAATGACAATATTTTAAAACACTTGATTTCACTTTCAGCTGTGCTGCCCTGGCCTAGAATCTCACTGCAACTTGACTAAGAGTAAACTTCAGTGCCATGAGCAAATGTTTTTGAAAAAAATCTACAAAGTTAATATTTGCAACTTGCTCTGCAAATGCTAGTTGGCCATCACTGAAGATCTCAATGAAATTTCAAGCCTCAACATGCAATTTGATTCTACAATAGACATTTAAAACTGAAAAGATGAGTCTTCTAAAATCGGGTCTCTAAAGAAGGTCTTGCAAATCTACTAAGAGGAGGATGTGTTTGTGAAACATTGGTGTGTGTGCATACACACAGAAATTCAAATAAACTTTGAGAACCTTCATTTTCTTCATTTTAAAGGATAGGAAACTTCCCAATAATACAACATTTTTTATTGTTTAAAGTCTGAGACTAGTCTGTGCAGTCCTTAATTTTTTGTATCTGGATCTCTGGGTGGTTTTGGATCCTTTTGTCTCCACTTCATAATTGATTTACCAGAAGTTATCTGGCTTTGGTTGTCCAGTTTTCTGCAAACCCAGTTCTCTCCAATGGATGTTCAGGCTATTGTAAGTTACCAACCTTAGCCTGCTTTCTGTATTCCCATTCAAAGAAGTTCAAGCCTGAAATGACAAACTCCCTAGAAATATGTGGGGTTTGGGATAGAGATCCAAGAAAGTCAGTTTTCTTAAAGCACTCTTCCTTTCATTGCTATTGCATAACTCTCTTCTTTCCCAGAGGAAGATAAACAGGGGAAAGGTAAACAGTTGTTTCCATGTTTAGAAGAAAAAGTAAAGAGCTATTCATGTCCAAATCTCATCCAAGGGAAATTGCTGCTAACTGAGCTGCCATCTCAGTAATCTCTCATTATTAAGTTCCATTTCATTTAATCAGAACCAGTAAAAGGGCACCAGCCATGACTAACTTCATGTGGTCACTTTGTACGTTTTCCACCTTACTGCCTGGCCTTCTTCCTTTGACTGACTCCACAGTACTCTTTTATGACCATTTCCTGCTGAGGCACAACACTAGGTTCTCTCCTTACTAACTAGATGGATCCTGAGCAGTCAGTATATGGAATTTAGTTTAACTGAATTAAGATTAAGATGAAGAAAAGAATGTCTTGCAAATTTATTCTTCTACCTCCCCTTCCATGTTCAAGACTCCATACCACCCATTGAGTTCAACAGAAGTTAAGCGTCTAAATAACTTTGACATTCTGGCCTTACACCTGTCAAAAATCTAGAAGATGTAAAGCAGAAGCTCGCAGATATACACACAGAATCACAGAAACATTGGCTGGAAGGGACCCCTGGAAGCCATCCAGGTCAAGCTGCTTGAAGTCAGTCTGTGAAAAACACCAGATTGGAGATTTTTGAGACTTGGCTACACAAAGCCATGACAGACCCAAGAATGGAATTTCCATGGCCCTGTGTGCAACTCATTCCAGAGCTGCACCACCTCCCCTTTCCTAACAGCCAGCCTCCCAAACAGTGATGTGTGGTCGCTGTCCCTTGTTATTCTGCCTGCCCTTTCTCAGAAGAGTCCATCTCCATTATCTTTCCATTATCACTTCCTCAAGTAGTTGTTGGCTGCCATAAGATTGCCCCTTAGCCTCCTACTTGCCAAATTAAAACCAAGCCCAGCTCCCTCAAACTGTCCTCATAGGTGATTTTCTCTAGCTTACTCAAGAAAAGACTTCAAACTTCGTTACAAAGCTTCTCATCCAAATTAGAATCTGTACAAGAGCCATTTCTGCAATCAAGAACTTCAGGATTCCATTTCTTATTCATATTTTGAGATATTTTGTGTAACTACGATGAACAGTTCCATCTGAATATTCATTATGAATGTTCAGATAGTAGTTATCTCAAGTGATTGTTTAGGTGGGTATGGGTTGATATAGGAAAAAGCCAAGCTATACCTGTAGCTTGACAAAAAAAGGTAACTAACTGAAAAAAGAGGAGAAACTAAGATTTGCACCAAATCCAGATACTCACAACTGACCAGGGTTATCACTGTCAGCAAGGGGGAAGGGTGGAGGGAATTTCAAAGCCTATCTTGGGCCCAAGACAGCTTTCAGAAGTCCTACTCCCTGCACCCTGTAGAAACACTTCAGAACCACCATAACGATGAGACGTTGCTATACCTGAGCAAAACAGTCACTTTCCTGAGGAACCCCCAAACAATATAAATAGAGTGAACTTTAAGAATGCAATGGGAAGTTTTGGGCAAGAGACCCCATTATTTTAATATGTCTGCTACACAAGCAGAACTGCAGCGTAAAGTCTTTTCTCCCTTCCTGGCATTCTGTCTTCCAGGTAAACAAATATTAATGCTTCTTCCTTTTTACTTAATTATGTACAGCACCTTCCATTTTTAAGTGTTTTGTAAAATAATTTCATATAGTGAGCAAAAACCATTAAGGTTGCAGAGCTCAGCACTCAAAATTTAAAGTGACATAAGTAAATGCCCTTGTAAATTATCAAAATATTTGTTTTACCAAGCCGGTAAGAAGTCCTTTAAACCAGAAACAACAGGAAGGGAACTACCAGCAGTTCTGGGAGGCAGTGATGGATAGGGTTTACAAGCAAAGAGCCTAGGATGATGTAAGTGAAAGGAAACACATAATCAAAACAGGGCTTAAGTGGAGTCGCCTCATACATTTGCATATAAGTAAGGAAGTGCCTGCAAGGCACCATTATGGGGAAACCCCCAGACCCTTTTCAGGAAATCAGCATGCTTGGGTGTCTCTCTGAAGTACCTGTACACTAGTGCATGCAGCCTGGAGAATAAACACAAGGAACTAGAGATCTGTGTGCTACTGCGGACATGGTGGGATGACTCACATGACCAGAGTGCTGCAATGGTGAGATACAGGCTCTAGGATAGACAGGCTGGGAAGGTGGGGCGAGGGAGTTGCCCTTTATGTGAGAAAGCAGCAGGAGTGCATGGAGCTCTGGGTGGGGATAGGTAACCCAACTGAGAGCTTATGGGTAAGGATTAAAAAGCAAGCAAATATGTGTGATATTGCACTGGGTGTCTGCTATAGGCTACCTGATCAGGAAGAACAAGTGGATGAGGCCTTCTACAGACAGCTAGAAGTAGCCTCATATTCACAGGCCCTGGTCCTCATGGGCGACTTTGACCACAGTAATATCTGCTGGAGGCACAACACAGCAAGGCACAAGCAGTCCAAGACGTTCATGGAAATCATCTGTGACAACTTCCTGACCCAAGGGGTAAGGAGGAGAGGGACTCTGCTACACCTCATACAAGGAAAGACTCATTAAGGTATGTGAAGACTGAAGTGACCATGAGATAGTGGAGGAGAGGGAGCAGGTCAAAAAAGCAGGACCACAGCCCTCAGGAGAGCAGCCTTTGGCCACTTCAAAGATCTGCTTGAAAGCGTCACATTGGGTAAGGCCCTAGAGAGAAGAGGGGCCCAGGAAAGCTGGGTAATATTCAGGGATTGCTTTGTTCAAATTCAAGAACAGTCCCCCCCTACGAGCCAGAAGTCAAGCAAAAAAGCTTGGAGGCCTGCTTGGATGAACAAGGAGCTCCTGGCAAAACTCAAACACAAAAAGTAAGTATACAGAAAGTGGAAGCAGGGACAGGTAACCTGGAAAGAATACAGAGACACTGTCCAAGCATGCAGAGATACAGTTATGAAAGCCAAAGCCCACCTCGAGTTGAATCTGGTGAGTGATGTCAAGGACAAGAAGGTTTTCTGTAAGTAATTAAGTAGCAAAAGGAAGACTATGAAAACTGTGAGCCCACTGCTGAATGGAGCAGTGTCCCTTGGTAACACAGGACATGGAAAAGGCTAAGGTACTGAGTGCCGCCTTCACTTCAGTCTTTACTGATAAGCCCAGCTTTCAGAAATGTAAAGCCCTGGAGACCAGGAAAGTCTAAAGCAAGGAAGACTTCCCCTTGGTGACAGAGGATCAGGTCAGGGAATACTTAAGCAAACTGGACATCAGTCCATGGGCCTTAATAAGATGCTCACATGAGTGCTGATGGAGCTGACTGAAGTCACTGTGAGGACACTTTTGTTATCTTTGAATGATCACTACATATGGGACAGATATCTGAAGACTAAAGGAAAGCAAATGTCACTCATATCTTCCAAAAGGGCAGAAAGGAGGACCCAGGAAGCTAAAGGCCACTCAGCCCCACCTCAATCCCTCGGTAAGCAATGGAGCAGCTAATTCTGGGAACCACTTCCAGGCACATGGAGGTCAAGAAAGTGATTGGGAGTAGTCAGCATGGATTCAGGACCACTAAGCTGATGGAGGGACTAGAACATCTCCCATAGGAGGAAAGGCTGAGAGGGATGGGATTGTTTAGCCTGGAGAAGAGAATGCTCAGGGGGATCTCATCAAGGTTTACAAATAGCTGCAGGGAAGCTGTAAAAAAAGACAGAACCAGGCTCTTTCCAGTGGTGCCCAGTGACAGGAGAAAAGACAATAGGGACAAACTGAAACACAGGAGGTTCCTGCTGAACATAAGGAAACACTTTGTTTTATTGTGAGAGTGACAGAGCATAGGAATAAGCCCAGAGGGATGATGGAATCTCCATCCTCAGAGGTCTTCAAAAGACATCTGGATACGGTCCTGAGCAACTGGCTCTAGGTGACCTGCTTGAGCAGGGACACTTGGCTGAGATGACCTCCAGAGTTCCCTTTCAAACTCAACCGTTCTGTGATTACATCATATACTGAACACACCTTAAGTAGCGGACAGCAAATAAAACAGAGCTCTGTAACTTTCAGTGAAAACAAGTGGTCCTGAATGAATCAGAGTCCTCTCAGAAACGGTACACAGATTCAGAAACTAATATTAAGATGAAAACTTGCCTTTAAGGTGGCAAAAGCATGAGCGCAAGATGTTTCATATGAATCCCTTTTGCACTCAGGCTTGCAGTTCATGAGGATAACATGTTGTTGTAGAGTCTTGGAAGCATTCTTCCTTTGCATTCTCTCGTAGATTTCAGCACGCAGTTTTTCTTTGCACGTGCTCACTTTTCTGCAAATCACCCCTAAAGATCATTATCTTTAACATGTTTCCCTCTTGGTTTTGTCCATCTTCTTTCAACAGTTCTCCAGTCTTTGTATCCTGTCCCCCTCCACTCTGAAATAGTTATCTTCCCCTTTGCTCACTTTGTACCAGCCATCACATACAAGAAACAGTAGAGGTGAAATTTTGCTGTGTGGGCATATATTTTCTAGGTATACAGAGCAGTTTTGCGAAACATTGCATGCCCAGAGCATGTATGCAGTCAAAGCTATGACAGACTATCATTTAAGTTGATTTTAGCTGCCCAGTTCCAAGAAGCCAAACTTCTGCACATGTAGATTCAGAGTTTCCAAAACATTATGTCAAAGTCTTTCATGGGGACAGGAAGGAGTGCTTTCCTGACAGAAAGGCCACAGCACTCTGACCAAATTTCAATTCCTTGCTCCAAAGCATGGACAGTACACAGTCAGTCAAAGAAAAGGTTGCCAGGGTTGTTTTAACATTGCAACACAATGTATTTTCTCCAGCGTTTTCTTGGAAATAGCAAAACTGTTTTGGCTGAAACGTTCTGGAAAAAAAATTAAGTGAGCCCAATATCATTTAATGGTGAATTTTAGCCTAAGATGTTAATATTAATAACAGGAAGCGTCCTTCCTGTTCTTGCACTACTCTATATAATACTTTATCTGGACTACTATATAAACATATAGGTACACACATCATGTTCTCAGCTGACACTTATTTCCAACAGGTGCAGGTATTTCAGTCCTGATGCACGAATCACTAAACTGAACTCAATTAAGAAAGAATTCAGATTTGGCAATCATGAGATGTGAGTTAACATAGCAGAAATGTTGCTTGTGTTTGTATTTTTAATTATAGAGGATTATTCAATACCAATACATTAAAAACTTTGCCCGAAGTCATACGGCACTAGGCCAACAAATAATGCCCAATTTACTTTATGAACGATTTGAAAAGGAAAAAATAAACAAAAAAAGCACCATACAAGTGTCAGGTTTGGTGCATCAGGTCATTAACTCTGCATAGTTAAGAGTGAAATTACAATGAAAAAAAACATGTTTTATTTTAAAAAGAAAACCACAAAATAGCTTTTTGGGAATACTGAACTGTGAAAACCTGGACTAAAGAATTTTATGTGTTACTGCAGTACAGGCTTCTCAGGCAATCATACCTCATCTAAATTCCTCAACTCATGATGAATGAGACTATTAATATGAACTTAATTAGAACCAATGTAATATCACAAATCAAGAATTAATCATTAGTTCTTAGTAATTTGTTTTATGGAAATCTTAGGTAAGTTAATGTATAATTTAGGGTCTCAGCCATCAACATCTGAGTATATGATTCTGCCTCCCCCCTCCCCCCAACTTTTACACTTACATTTCACAGCCTAGGCTCTGAGAGAATGGCTGGATGAAAGTGTATGCTTCTGTTATGCAAGAGGCCAGATTACTAGACCTAATGGTCTTTTCTAGCCACTGGATCAATTCCATTAGAGATTTAACAGGGAGAGATCACAGTTTATAAGGATATATCTCAGGTGTGGAGTTCAAAGAGTGACCCACAGATAGCACAGAAAGTAAATGACAGGAATACTGTTCCTGCTGCACACAAGCAATGCAACTAATCCCTGTTTGGGCACTACTCCAGATTTATGTAACTACAAGGCTTTTAGCCTGCAGCTAGTTCACTTTGGACTACCGGCAGAGAAGTCCATGTGCAGGGATTACTTTGCCATGAGCAGTGTTCCTGCATATGCATGGCACTCTTGGACAGCCAACTATTTAGTGCATAGCATGACTCTACACTGGGTACAGCACCCACCATCCACGTGCAACAAGACAGAGTCTGCATTGTACATGCAGTAAGAGTGGAGATGTTGTGCAGATTCTCCTGTGTTTAATCAGTAAATCCAGTTCGTTGGACATGTGCATAGCTGGGTGCTGTTGCCAGGACCTCTCAGCCTCTTAATCAAAAGCAGACCTGATGATACTGGAATGCATAAGGAATAGTCCACAACTGGCCTTTGTTTATAAATGCTAAATAGTCAAAAAAACTAGTCTGGAAAGGCTTGATATACAGCTGAACTTTGGTGCCCAAATACCTGTTTGAATGCCTATGGCCAGCATTTATTTAGGAATGGCAGGCTCAAAACACACCTAACTTCATAGACACGAATTTCCTTGGTGAAAATCCTGGAATAATTAAGGTAAAAAGGGAGGCTTGGGGTCATCTCATCCAACCCCCTTCTCAAACTAGGCCTAGCTTCAAAGTAAGATGAGGTTGCTCTAATTCTTGTTGTATTTTAAAAATCTCCACAGGTGAATATCCCACAGCCTCTGTAGGAACCTGTTCAGGGCTTAGCGACCCTCAAGGGAAGCATTTTTCATATATCCTTATGGGATGCCCTTGCTTCAATTTGTTACTATTACTTCTTGTCCTATAGCTGTGCACCTTTAAGCAGATTTTGGCTCCATCTTCTCTATAAAATCCATGAGGAATTTGGACAGAGCAGTTCACTCCAGTTCCCCTGACCAAGCTCTCTCTCTTTCAGGCTAAGCAAACCTTGTTCCCTGAGCATCTCCTTGTACATCATGCTCCAAATCCTGGTGACCATCTGCTAGACTTTCTCCAGATTGTCAACAACTTTCATACTGGTGGCCCAAAACTGGGCACAGTACTCCAAATATGGCCTCATGACTGCTGAATAAAGGGGAATAATCACCCCCGAATCTGCTGCCTACACTGTTGCTAACACACTCAAATATGCAATTAGCCTTCCAGCTGAAAAGGTGCATTGGCGAGCCACATTCCAGCACTTTCCGCTGCTGTCTGGTGCACACACTATGAAGTATGAACAAGTCCTGAGCAGATAGGTATCTAGCTTAAACCAAAATTTTGACACAATTAGAGAAAATAATTCATCTGCTTATCTTGCTCTGGGAGAGTTGATCTGGCAGACTTGTTTGATGCAACACAACATAAAACAGCTGGATAAGGAGGAATTCCCCTCCTTGTGTATACCATACCCTAGTGGTTAGATGACTCATGCACATGTGTTTTGGAGACTCAGGTTCATTTCTGCCATGTATATCAGGGGTTTTGAACTTGTGCACCTTGAAAGGAAAGCACCTCACCTCTTGCCTGTCCCAGGCTAGGACCTTAACAGAGGGACAAGCATTAAATAATTTGACTTAAATGAGATCTTTGATGAAATAGGAAATGAAAAGAAGGGCTCATGCTAGGTAATCTATGATCCCTAGTCTCTATACTTGCTCCCATTTTCTCACTCAAATGAAAATATAATTGAGCAGCGAGAAATCTCCACCAGAACTTGTTAGGAGGTAAGAGAGGTTACAAATCCCCCACCTCTCCATGCTCTGGCTTGAAAGCTTATAACATGTCTCGTATGTTTAAAGGGATTACACTTGTCATCAATTTAAGGATGCCATACCCAACCCTGACTTGGGGCAGGGATGGGGGGAGGTGACAAGTAAATAAAACCCTAAAAACCTTAACATTGCTTTAGTTCACAGGGAAAAAAGTGTGTGTGGAAGGAATAGCTCCTGGGGATGGCTCCAGGTTATGAGACTTTAGAGGATACAGGTAATTCAATCTGAATCTGAAGAAATATTAAATATCTACTTTGAAAAGAAAGTTATTATTTGAGAAAAGCAAAAAAGCAAAATAAATTTCAGTTCTTTAAAAATTTTTGCTCATCAAATGTGTAAGAAAAGCTGAGCAATTAAGTGGGAAGAAAAGTTGCAAAATATTTCTGAATCTCCTCATTTTGTTTACTGTTCTTTTAAAATTCTGACCAGAGTCCAAACACTAACTTTGACTACAATGTGATCAATACAAGTGGGATTTGAGTGAAAGGCTCTGTTCAAAGAAACAGTGAAAAGGTTTTTCATATATTCTGCTAATGCTTCAGTTCATCTCAGTGGAAAACTACCACGAAAAGTTTAAAGCATGCAAACAAAAAGGAAGTAAGGGAAAGAACTGAAGTATGGATTAGAATACAGGAAGGGAAAGGCAGCAAAGAATAGTAGAAGGAAGCTTTTATCTCAAGTGTTTAACTTTATTTAGATTACTCAGAAAATGTCCTGAAAGTTTAGTTGTGCACCAGTTCCTCCTATGGAATCTAATCCAAACTACTGAGGACAACAGATATTTATCTTGGCAGCACATTCTCCTTGACATTAGGTCCTATTCCAGTGATAATTATTTGATAGTGACTGAGGAGGGCTCCCACACCCACTGAGCACTTGCAACCTCAGCTGAAGTCAACAGATGCTTGCAGAGCTGTTCTTAATCTGACCCAGTTCATTCAGCTACCTGTAGGCAGAGGAGGGGACTCCCTCCAAACTACTTGCACCTCTCTACTTAGCCTGCAAAATGTACAATAGACAACAGCAACGCTTATATTTGGATATCGCTTTCCAGCCATGTGCTGTGCATATTAACATAAAGGCTTCTAAGAACTATGGCTATAAAGCTGGTCTGTACAGTGTATGTTGAGTAACTAGTACTATTAGTACTAGTATCAACAATAACTATGCAATTGATGTGAAAAATGTGATTACTTATGTATGGTAATCCTAACTGAGGAGGTATGAAAAGCTTCCAGAAGCCACCAGTAAGATTTCCCAGGCATTTCCAGAACTATCTCACTTTGGGATTTTCATCTTAGTGAGGGAAAGGTGTTCTGCTGGACTTGCACTGCATAAAAATTGGCTTCATATTTTCCCCACCTTCCCAACAGTTTGCTACCAGTGCCACGTTTATAGAACTCACCAAGGTTTCAGGAGATTTAAATAACTCCTCCAGCCCTGTCCCATAATTCTCAGGAGATTTTCTAAATACTAGGTCCCCTAAATCCTGCCTGCTGGCAGCAACACCCTAAACATTAGGCTGTAGCCTAATGGCTTCAGTCATCTGGGCTAATGACAATTATTCTATCCAAAAAGGACAGTGCTTCAGCAAGAAGATTTAAGAAAATGCCAGAATATCCAACAGGTCAGTGCTCAGAGCTTCTCAGTAGGAAGCTCAGACAAAGGGCAGCTGCAACCTCCAGGGAGACATTCCAGCTCCTTGGCTATTGGATGAAGGGGGGTGCTGGCTGCAAAGGGTTAACATGTTTCCTGCACACCAAAGTAAAGGCACAAGTTCCCCTGAAGCTAAGCACCAAGCTAGTTCAGCATTTTGTACCTACCTCATTTAGGTAGCTCCCTACTCAACAAATGGATCCTGAAGAGTTAAGCCCTTTCCATGTGCTGAAGTTGAACAGAATAAAGTTCACCCTGTGGGCTCCTTAGGTAGCAGGAAATGTGAGAGCTGAACCAAGTGCTTTTTTTGCGTGTTCTCTCCAGCTGTCTACTTGGGACAAGAAGCTGCCAATGGCAGCTCTGCTCATCATGAACAATAAAACTGTCAAGGACAATAGTGGTCTCATGAGAGAGGATCATCTCTGCATTTGGCCCGGTCAACAGAAAATCTCCCACTAAGAGGTGATTAACAGTGAATTTGGCAGCCTCTGTGACATGATGAAAGACATGGAAAAAGAACTATCTACACTAACAGAGGAGCAAGAAACAATTGGTAAATTGCACTAGCCTTATGCATTTATTACATGCTCAGTTTCTACTGTAATTAACATAATATGAATATATTGGATATATTAACCTTCAAATAGGAGGCGGATGGTACAGCTCTCATTTAAATGTGCAAGGGGTACCATGCCACGAGTTCATAGCTGTAAGTGCTGATGTGTCCCACTGTGCACTGCAATGGCTATTGCTATGGAGAGGCAGGCAGCTAAAGCCTTGGATAAATCTATAGCTGTCTGTATCTGTGAACTCAAAATATGCTGCCAAGATGATCTTGTAGGCTGTTGGGTCTGGGCTTTAATACATCATGATTTATGGTTTGACTTGAAGGCAGATGCATTTCCATTTCTGGACTATGTCTGACATGCTGAATGCGCTCATCTAGAAACAGTATTTTTAGGAAGAAATTGTTCCAGACATTTGGAAGAAGGCTTTTCTGCCCAAGTTTTCAATAGCTCAGTAGCGGGTGTCCAAGTGTTTGCAATGGAACAGAGAGACACATCAGTAAAGCATCTCTCAGAATTCGCTCTGCTTCAGGATTTTTTATTTACAAGAATCCCATTTTTACCCTGGGCAATCAATGTTTTCTAGAGTGCCAGACACCATTAACTAAATTAATCTGATGCAAATAAATTGAGCCTGCAGATGCATTTGGCTGCTGTAGTCAAACATAGCTGATGGACTTGGGGGTTTTGGAGGAATTTTTTAGGGTTTCTGTGTGTACAGGCAGTGCAGGGATCATCTGCATTAGTTTGCCAGGCCAAGATGCCAACATCCGCTAATGTACTAACTTAGCTGGTCTGGAGAGACCATTTATACAAACAAGTCACCAGTTCATATTCCTGATATTCCTGTTTAAAGAACAGAACTAGTTGTCACCTGCAATTCTGAAGGAAACTGAATGGAGGAAAAAGAAGGGACAACAGAAATTATCTGGCAGAAAACAAAGCAAACTGTCCAAACTGAAATATAAAAAGATCTGAGAAAGAGGATACAGGGGAAGAAGTGAAATACTACAGGTACAAAGCAAGGAGGCTATAAGCATATTAAAAACGATTATCAGTGAAACAACTGAGAATGAATTAGTTGTATACATTTTTCAGGTTGCTAGCAAAACTTATCTGAGACTTCATGCTTTACTTAACCACCAGCAGGATTTCTAGCTTTACAGTTTTAAGTTTTCTTCAGTCATCTCTATGTGCTAGTGTTCAGCAGAGATGTTTGCAGTTGTTTAGTTGGGATACCATTTTGAAGTTGAACAGGAACCTTTTGCTATTCAAAGTCCTACAACATTCTTCTTCCTGGACCAGTTACCAGGTGTACATGTGCTTTTGAACAAAAAGAAGAGGGGAGCAGGGAGGAAATTTAGAGTAATTACTGCATTTGAGGGTTTTTTGACTCATTACTACCACTATACCTGGAAACAAATTAGAATTTTGAAATCATTCCAACTTTCATAACAAAATGGAAGTTTTTGTGAGTACAGAAAAAACCAGCAGTAATATAACAGGTTAGTTTCAAATTTACAAGAAGAAACTAGCCTATCCTAAGACCAAGTTGTGGTTCCTGCATGGGAAGTCATTGAGTTTCTTACCCCCCTGAACTATTTGCCAAAAGACTTTTCACACACAAACAATTCAAGTTTTCTAAAATTAGCTTTTAAAAAGCTATTTTTGTTCCCACAGCTATGTCTCCATGAAAACTCAGTCTTGTATTATAAGCAAAGGAATGTAATTCATGCAAATAAGCCATGTTGGAAATGAAGTCTGTAAAGCAAAAAATAAGGCAAGATTTCTAAAATAATTCCTGGGAAGACTGGAAGTCTTAAGTATCTGCACATCATACCAGCCTTCAATTCTACCCTGCTCTTGTAACTTGCCCAATTTGTTAGGCAAGAGCAGATACCTTTTGTTCCCCTCAGAAAACCACGTATGGTGCAAGTTAAACAAGAAAGTAATTGCATTATTTGTTTTTTTTTAAAAAAAAAAGACATCTTTCTACTTTTGCTATGAGTTAGAGACTACTAATAATTGATTTAAGTCTCTCAAATATGATGAGACAGTTTTAGCCACCAGCACACCTACATGAAATACAGGATATATGCCAGGGATTGCAGTGATTTGCTTTGTGACCCAGGTCTTTGTCCAGATCTCCCTGTTCAGCTTGCTGAATTCAATCCTTCAGCTGCATGTGAATATCTCCCTTGTCCCTGGGGGTTAGCAGAACCTACCACCCCTGAGCCCAGCTGGGGGAAGGGAGGGGAAGGCTTGCTTTGTTGTTGTTGTTCTATGAAAGAAAATAATCTGTGAGAACAGTGTGGTATGAAGTTATCAGCTCAGATCAGCTTTACAGAAATCTAACATGGCTAAAGGTTCCCCACTCCCTCATAAACCATTTACATAAGAGCTGTTTATGGCTTCTCAGCATTGCACATAACCACTTCAAGCCACAGCTCGGCCATTAGACTTTACCTCAGCTCAGCAGGTCTGGCCGAAACAGCACTTGGCAATGGGTTTCTGGGGAAGACAGGGCCTCTGTAAGACACGGTGATAATTTGGTGGCTTCCTCGCTCAGGGTTAGCACTGGCTTCCTCCCAAAGGACAGCATGAAAGGGTGCTGTGCTAATACAGGTGCTCAGATAGGAAATAAAACCCACACCTTCATCACCAGTGAACAAGAAAAACCCTGTGAGTATTCCCCTTCCCTGCAACCTTCAGACACAGCAGTGCACTTCCATCCACCACAGCAAAGGGGCTGCTTCCAAAAATCAAGTAGCATTTTCTTTCTACAACTTCTGTTTTCCTGGAGCGCATATGTGCATGTGCATGCACGCATCTCTCCATCAGGGCAGCCTATGTCCCAAAGCACAGCAGCAAACCACTAATCTTCAATAAACTTTGTCAAATCCAGACCAGAGAGACTGGTACCTGGAGACAGGAAATACCACCACCGACTCCATGCTGAGCAGCTCTGCAACACAAACCAGACAGGGATGATGTTATCGTCTCTGTTCATGCAACCCAAGAGAGGAAGCAGAAAGCAAGAGCCAGGAAGGAAGGGTCAGATCCAGCAGGATTATCACATTCCCCATACTGAGTGTGAGATTCAGAATAAGCTTTCTGCAAGCTTTCTCCATGGCATGCTGGAGCCAGGCCTGAATCCCTCACGCTCTGCAGCACTGTGCCACAGCCTCTCTACTTTCCTCTGTGCTAGATGTACGCAGTCAGGAGACTGTTATCACCTGTCAGTCCATAGCTCCTGGGACCACAGGGCAAGCATGGCCCTCCTGGTCAGTGCTGTAGGCAGACAGTGTATCACTACAGCCTGTTAAAAAGGAGGCATGTTTTCTATTCTCCTGTCTAGCACTTCATACAGCAAGTCCCCATGGACATGGCCGTCATAGTGCTGTAGAAGAACTAACTTACAAGGTCTTGCAGAGAGCTTGTCGCCAGTAAGGGGAAGGAGAGAGATGGCCCAAGGAGGTCCCCCTACACCTGGCTGAGTGAGATGTGCAATAGCTGCTCCAATACCTCCAGCTGGGATGGCACTGTGTGGCAGACCATGCCAAGTCCAGCCAGGATGTAACATCCAATGTCAGCCTCTTTGGAAACCTTTGCAGAAGGCTACTCTAAAACACCATGTTGTGCAGTCATTAACCTAGGCCTGTTCAGGATTTATCAGCAATCGCATACCTTTCCTCCAGAAACTTTCCAGAAGATCCGACTAACCAGGTCCCTAAGTTTGCTATGGTCTTCCTCTGCATTTGGAGGGCAGAGTAGTCAAATATGTTCACAGCAGGGCTCACAAAGTGCAAGTTCAAGTCTTGCTTTGGACTTGACCAAAGCGTATACTGGGTCAGGGCTGGCATGGTTCTTCAATAGGCTGTTGACCTCAGAGTCCGGCAAGCCTTACCCTCATTGGCCTTAACATATGAGTTTATCCTAATAAACTAAACCTGGCCAGGGCTTAAGACTCAAGCCCTGACATGCAACTACAATGTAATTGTTAAGACAGCTCTTGACATAGTTTTGGCCTGCACCAGCCAGCATTGCCCCAGCAATTCAGGGAATGGGAGCAGTCCTCATCTTGTGCTGACAGGCAGTACAGACAAGGCCACTGAGGTTTTCTGGTGCAGTGTGGGCGGACAGGGTCTGCAGGTACTCGTACTCTTATACCCAAGATGGAGTCCTAGCCCATTTTAAATTACTGCTGAGGATATAACTGATGGGAAGAGGCAGAGTGACTTGCCCTTGCTCTGCTGCCCTGCATTCTCCTCTCCTCAGCTCCCATAACTCCATCTTTTTCTCTTCCTCCTCCTAAAATTTTCTTCCATTTTCAGATTTTCCTACCTAGTAGGATCAAATACAACATAACCCACTCCAACAGTTTCCTCCATATTCATTAAGCGCAAAACAAAAAAGTCAATTTCTTTCTGGGTTTTGTCCTTAGCACTGCTTTCCAGGCAGTCAGTCATCCAGTATCAGCTGATCCTTTCCATTCTACTGTTAATTACTAACACCTTTAGTCTCACCACCCTCTTACACTAGTTTGGTAGGGGTAAATTCAATGACAACTAAGTTGTCATTCTTTTCTTTCTTGTGAGCCAGTCGACATAGCTTTCTTCTTCCTGAGCTTCAGAGCAAATACAAACTTTCCTGTGATGTAAAGCAAGGCCTTCTTTCCTCCTCTGCCAATCCTGTTTTAAACCTGTCTTACAGTTTTACATCAGACTGCAACAATTGTATGCCATCAACACTTGGATAGCAGTAAAAGAGCTTTCCTGAGGAAACAGCACAGATTTCCTGGCTGATGAGGTACACCCTTCTAAGCCATATCTTAAACTACCTCCTTGTCTCTACCAGTGGAATGTCCTACCTGCAGCTTCTGTTCAGCTTTGTTTTATTTCAGCATAAATGCGTGTTTCAGTATTAGAAGATATGTACCGTATCTTACATGCAATGGAACAACAGTGACATCCATTGGCTAAAGTAAACCCAAGCTAGAACTGTTCATTACACAGGAATTATTTTTAATGGAAAAAGTGTGTTTGACGTAAGATATTATACTACATTTTTATGTGATCTGTAATTATCAATGTTTCAGGAGTGTCACAGAAGTTAAGCTAAGTTTCACAATTTTCCCTCAGGTCTTTCCTGAGAAGCAATCAGTAAGCTTGTCTTGCCTAGGAGAGAAATACACGCTGACTGCCAGATAGCTACAACTTGAGAGATCTAATTTTCTGGAAATTGCAACACTGAAACCTCAAAAGCTCAAGCAAATACTAAAGACATCTGAAAATATTTGTGAGGTGCAAATAAAATTATTTGTGGTCTTTCTAGCTTGGTAGGTACTGTCCAAAGGCTAGACCCTAACTCCATTCTGAACTGAGGAAATCGAGCCCCTGTCTTTTCCCTCACCCCACTCCTCTTTTTTTCTTTTTTTGCTCTTCCCTTCATCAGAAGACATTTTCTTTAGTAGCTTCAGTAGCTTTTCTAGGAAAGAGCTCCAAGCTGCCCACAGTTTGAGAGGCCATTGGCATCAAAACCAATAGCAGCATTCCAATCACACTTGCAGTAAGTTCTAAGGACAGAGATGGTATAAATGTCCCCAATTCTGCTGGCACATTCAAAGACAACATGAATCATTTGGGATGCAGTTGTGCTGGGAACTCATGACTAGGAGGTTGCCCACCATGATACTTTATTTTTTTTCATGCTACCATTCCACAAGAGAGTATCCTTATTTTTAAAGATATGACCTTTCAAAGATATGGTTCTTTTTTCTCAGAGGAAAGATTTAAAAGTTGGTCACATTAAAACACATGGTATTTCATTGCAATCAGTTATAAATCAGTCCACAGCACCCTACATCATCCATCTTCTTCTTCCTCATGCCCCAGTCTTCATGTCATGAACCACTTTTATCAGTAGCAATATTATTTTTTTCTTCCTGGTAGGATATTAATATACCACAGGGTTAAAATACAAAATGCAGTTGTGACTTCTCACTGACTTATAGCCAAGTGTTAAGGTCAATTATAATCCAATTTTTAATCCACCTATACTAAGAAACCAGAAAACCGCAAACATAAATAAATGTTGCAGGCTACTACATCAGGTACTTTTCAGAAGCTCAGGGTTACATATTTGTTATTGACCAAACCTTTCATTGAAGTAGAAGAAATTACATTTGCTTTGCAATATCTGTTCTCTCCACACCTGTGTTGATTGGTGAAATTACATTATTCTTCTTTGTTGTCTGAGGCTTCATTAATCTACTTGTTATAGTGTAGGCTCTAATTATCCTGGCTAGCCTGTTAACCTTTCCTAGAGTTTGGTGCAACACTTTCTTCATTTCACTTGTTTGGAAATTCCATACTGTTCTAAGATCTACTAAAAATCAGCAGTAACATCCCAGAGAGTTTTTTAGGCAGCTTCTATAAATTCCTTCTACAAAATTGGATTCCCCATACAAATACTACTTTTTTTTTCTTTTTTTTTTTTTGAGAGAAAGAGAGAGGGAGAAATCCCTGCAGTAGCTGTACTTCAGCATTCCACATAATTCTTATTTTAAATAAAAAGTATACCCTCAATAATGTTGTAAATTAATATTCTTTCCTCTCTCTTTCTCCAAACACAGAATAGCCCTCTGGTTAGACCCTTCTCTGTCTTACTTGCTGCAATGATTCTAATTTCTGAACACATCAGACTAGCATAGAGCACCATATTGTCTCTGCTGTTCGCTTTCTGGTTATTCATCATGGTTCTTGAGCACAGTTTAATGTACAGTTTTGAGCGGGGAGTTCATGGCTGAGTAGTGCTATAGTGGATATTGGAGAAGGAGAAGCTGTGCTGTCAAAGTCCTTTATTAGATCACAGTGTGCTTGATTTATTTCAGGAGTATCTTGCATGGAAACCTACAATAACTACTGCATAATGGAGATGAAAAATCACCGGAAAGTATTACTTTTAGAATTTTTAGGGGCAATATATTGTATATGATGACAAAGTGAACTCTCTTTGCAAGTTTCCCTTTTTTTAGTTTTTCAGACCTCTTATGGGTTTAAAATAATTTCACTATTTATCCTTGGTAATCCTTCGACTGAAAAGCTTCCCTACTAATACCTTGTAGCAGTGGAGGTAAAGAAGTGACAAAAGTGACTCCCACAGCTATTCCAGCTTCTGTTCCAGTGTTAGTCTTACTCCCCACAGTGGAACACAGGAATGGAGTAGCTAACTTCTTTAAAAAATATTCATTACCATTCCTATTTTTTACTAAGCCTTTGCTACTTTTTACTGATTTAGCTTTTATTTTTATAATAATTTTTACAGCTTCTTTACTGGTGGTGTGTCTAGGGAGCTGATGTCTCCTTTGTCTTGCAATCATTTATTTCTCGTTCACCCTCAATACACAAAATTACATGCTACCTCATTTACCCAAGAATAATATTGGTTTGCCTTGAAACTGGCAATAGCAACTGAGGTTTGTATAGGACACTGTTACTCAATAAAGAGTACAACAGATTTATCTGGAATATGATAGTCAACATAAGACTTGTTGACAAATACAAGCTTGGTTAAAAAATTTGGTTATGGTTTATACAAACATCCAGAACACACTTATTCGTAGCACAGGATTTAAAAAATTTTGATCTTGTGTTGGATTCTAACAATATGCTACCAGTTTCAAGCAAGCAATTAATCAAAGATTTCCTGCTAAAATCCTGTCAGCTGCTCGCATGGGGTCAGCAAGTTCAGCCAAGTGCAGAAAAGTGGGAAGCATGCTGTGTGAAATGCTCCATTATGCCAAACTGACCTTCCAGAGATGAAATAAATGTCTTATTTACTGACTTCAGGCAGATGAGACAGAAGAGTTTACAGTAGTCAATAGGAGGCTTGAGGAAAGCAGTAAAGTAGGAGGAGCACAAAAACAAAGACTTACTGCTCCATAACCATATCCTTTCATTTTGGAAATATTTTTTTTTCTGGGCAGTTGTATTATGGTAAGTGTCTCATTTAAACGAAATTAGCAAATTTGAAACAAAATACTTAGATGTCTGTAGAGACAGGCTAAAGCTCGTTGAAAGCTAGGTTAGGAGCACAAAACCCAGAGGAACAGTTTTGTGAATCATGCCTTTTTGTAAAAAGCTAACGGTTATCCAAAACAAAATGTTATAGCCTGTTCTACCCAAACCTGTTTAGGTCCACAAGTATCCCGGTTAGTATCAGTTAGGAGTGTAACAGAAACACAGACATCTTTCCAGTTATATTTATATTTTAGCTTACCAGCCACATCAAAGAAATCAATGATATGCACAGCACTATTTGTATGACTGGTCTGTCACATGGAAGAAAAAATCTGTTTACGAGTTCCGTACTAAGTGGACTGCTGTGAATGTTGATTTAAGCCTGTCAGCAAGAGCACTGCTTGGAGAGGGACAGATGATGAGCAATGTCCTCCAGCCGACCACATTCAAGCTACACTGATGACACTTGAACCTGGTGTGAACCTGGATGTGGCTGAGGATCTTTACAAAGTATAAATGTATTGGAAGAGCAATCACTGTCATAGCTCCTCCTCTCTGGAATTTATTTATTTGGCACCAAAAATCAACAGGCTGCTTGAATAAGGAAACAATATTCCTAACAAAGGTCATCCTTCAGATAAATCTTCAAGCTGGATTATTCCAGCTTTGCATCTTCACTTGAGAATACAATTTAGTAACACACTTAAAGGCATGCTGCGGTGAAAGATAAGTAGTGCAGGCAATAAACATTCTCTGGGTCTACTTGGACTAAGCTTCTTTCCCACGTTCAACGAAACCTGCAGCACATAGTGCTGTCTCCTGTAGCCCTGTGCGGTACCCTCCATTGCAAGTGTGGGCAGAGACCTCCCCAGACTCCAGCACCATCAGGTTCAAGAGGAGATAAGTGTGTCCTTAAGCACTTGAGCAGGAATGCTTTTCTGAATTAAAGCCAGAGAGAGCAGCCAATATCCCCAAGGAGTCTGAGGAAACTCTCCTAGAGAGAGAAATGTGCTTTAAAATTATTTTTAATTTCCTTGATGCTCTCTTTCACTCATCTATTTTCTACTTAGGAGGATATCAGGATGAGAACAAGACTTTTATTTAATGAGTTAATCTGATCCCTCTTTGATCTCTCAGCCTACCTTAGTAATCCCTGGTATGAGGAAAAAAAATAACTTTTCCGGCAACTGGATGCACTATTAAAGAAAAGCTCATGCAACAGAGCAACGAAAAAAACCCCAGATATTCTCTAAACTACATTCAAGTGTCTAAAAGGTGGGAAAAGACTTCCCGACTGATAAACAAAAAAGATATTTTATGATTCTACCTTTAATTGAAGCAAATATAACAAGTGTTTAGCACTCCCTGTAGCTACATATTTAAAAGCTTTGCTTCTATACTTGGTATTGATTTACTTGTTCTATCCTTTTTACATAAGAGGATGCTAAAAGCAGGATGTTTATTTTTGCTGTGCACCCTCATTTTCCCCTATCTTTGAAATGCTCTCTAGGAATGTGAGAAACTGTCATTACTAGATCAAAGAAAGCCAATAAACATACTCTAGTTAATAGTTACATACACCAGTGAGGAGAAAATTACAGGTGAGAATTGTGAAGCAATTAAAGGCACAAAACTCTGATAAACACTGAACTTCAAAGATTAGAAACCAAATAATGTTACCTCATTGCTGTTTTATACCGGTATTTCTATAAACACAGAAAACTTAACTTGGAGCCCACAGAGCTCAGCAAAAGGGTTTCTTCCAGGTGTCAGCAGATACTGAAACAGGTTTTTGAGCACTGCTAAGGCTGAACAGAATAAAACATCTATTATCATCTTCAGTCCAGATCCTCAAACAGCATCTAGGAACCTAATTCCTACCAGATCCCTGTAGGAATAAGGAGTCGAAAGAGGCAATATCCTAAAAACTTTTTCTGATCCAAGGCCCAGATCATTTAATCTCTCAGGGCAGAGCTGAGGATTTACTTTAGGACAGATAAACGCACAGAGAAGAGCACTACAGGACAGGGTCTCTAGTGGTCAAAGCTTTTGGCTGCAGAAGGCACAAATGAAAGATCTCCCTTAGATCAAGGGCACAGGGACTCCTTTTCATTTTCCAGTGTTTATCACTTTGCCAGTTACTTGTATTTAGAACACTAGGCTTTGGGCAACTTCCACATTAGGGACTATGCAAATGGGCAAAGCTGTTTTGTTTCATTTGGCAAAATATAGGCTAGGAGCAAGTGCTTGAAGAAAAAAAGGAAAAGAACAAGTGCTCATTTTCTCTGTGTACCCTCCAGGTTTCCAGCAATTTATGACCAAGGGAATTCTGTATCTATGCCTTAATGGAAGAAAGCCACATTAATGTGACTAATTGCTTTTAAAGCCTGACTTTTTTGTCTTCACAACCACTTGTCTTGCGAGGTCCTGGTTACTCACATGTGGTGTGAAGTAAACTGCATTTCCTTGTTCTGAACTTGCTACCATATCTGAAGACTATTCTCGAACTGTGAGAAGCAGCAAGAAGAAGTTGGAAGAAGCAGCATGAAAAAGGTGAACTGGCTTCACTGACCCCACTATCTTTTTCATTAGCTGCCCTAAATAAGAAGGCTATACTCCCTATTTAGTCACTACAGTCTCCATAGCATGGATCTCATCTCAGGGGTTTTGTTAATCACAGCCTCAGACATTTATTTCTAGAAGCCTTCTCAGAGGCTCACTCCTGCAGAGTCTGAAGCAGGAAAACCCTGCTGTGTGCTGCGCTTCCTTCTGCTCCTGTAGTAAAGGCTGGCTGTACACTGTCAACCAACAGACAAAGTGTAAATTCAACTACAGCATGCTCAGTCCCAACCACCAGTTGACAAATGGACATGGATTTGAACAAATCTTTCACCTAACTCAGCTTTTAGACAAACCCAAGCCATACGCTCAGCATCTGTCAGGCATGTCTCTTTTCAAATGCCACTTCCTTGACATTTCTGTCCCCACTGACAGGTTCTGCTTGTAAGCATACCAGGACAAACACCATCCACTGTAAACAAGGACCTGCATTATTTATACTGATGTAACTGAGATCAAAGTGCGTCCTTCCCACATACCATCAAAGCAAAGATATGGCGTATTTTTATGTGGTCTCAAGTCTTTGGAGTCAATTAGAGTCATTACTATTTACAGAAGTCAGAAAAAGAAAGGCTGAATGAGGATGTTTGACAAGGTCACGGGAAAGAGGATGATTTGCATACTGATATGCCTCGGGAGAAGTACATCTTTATTCCATAATGAAAGCCCTGTCAGCAGTGTCATGGCTGATATAATGAACAGAAGTTGCAGAGGCTGCTGGTGACTACAGAAAGGATGTGACCACAAAGATAGAAAGAAGCAGGTCAATTAAATGAATCCAAGACAGTTCAAAAAGGGCAAGCAATCGAAAGCAGCTCATGCATGTTCACTCATACAGAACATTTTTAAGGAAAAACGTCATTCTACGGCAGATATACTGCAAATCCTGGCAGTGGAAGACTGTTTTTTCCCAAGACAGTTTCTCCTCCTACTGCAGTTCAGTCAGGCAATTTGAGCTATGATACAACAGTTTTAAGACATTGGCACCAGGGCTTCATGTAGTAAGTAAGTGAAAACGAGTTCTTCCATTGACATCAGAGGTTAAGGATTTAATCCACAGGGTTCTGGTACTGTCCAGGCTCTTTGCCCTTGCAGTTTCACAAACAGGCCTACCTGCTGGCTATCCCCACAGTTAGCTCATATCATCTGCTCACGTGAACTCTCATGCCCACATACTGGTGGAGAGACTGATTAATGGATCCATTGGACAGTAACTATTTTTCTGGCAATTTCTCAGTTTATTGATTTGACTGAAAGCAACTCAGCCCTCAGTAGCACAAGGGTTAGAGCTTATGCAAAGGTAACAGTAACAATTCCTTCAGAGGAAGCATCTCACTTTACCTTCAACCTACCAAACTCCAGCCTCCTTATGTGAAGTTTGGGAGGAGACTAATGAGTAAAACTTACTTTTGTGGAAAGTATAAATATAAAGAAATCAAGTGTCAGTAGGGCTTTCAAGGGCTTTCACAGTGTTAAGCACAAAATAGTTCTTCAACTTTAAAGAAACAGACTGAAAAGGGGAAGTGTGATCACTCTTAAATTGTTATCCTGTCCTTACAGCATAACGGGGATGATTCCTTCAGCTCAAACTCAACAAGGTGAGGACGTTCAGTATAAAAACACTGAGACTGGCACACAGAACAAAGCCTGTTGAAGATTCCCACTTGAGAAGCAGAACTTAAGCTTGAAGTAGGAACATATATCAGTCTAGATATGCTAAGACAAAATCTTCCTATGAACTTTGGTAGTACAATACGTGGGAAGAAGAGGGAAAAGTTACCAGGGCACTCCAACCTTAGTAGCAGCTGAGAGCAAACGTCCTCTGTAGAACAGTAATGAGGTATGATGAAAGACAGAAGCAAACGCAGGAACTGGGAAATATAGTGAGGCTTCACTGAATGTTGCTTACAGGGCCAGTTGCTTGTGTTCAAGGGAAGTGACTTCAAATCTAACCAGTACATTAGAAAGCTCTTCAGCTCCTCTCATATATCTTTCCTGGGAAAGGAAATAAAAATCTTAGTCTTAAAGCTACAAGACAGGGCAGAAAACTTAAGATGATAATGAATAGGCTTGGGTCAGAAATTTGATGGGGAATTTAGCCCTCAAAACATTGAGCTTCAACATAGAACTTGATAACTTTTTCATGTACTCCAGTGTTTCAGTGGGCTACTGACATGCATCAGGACAAGTCAAAACTGTGTCTCTTTCAGTCTACATCTTCCCACTAACACACTTCAAGGTAAGTGAAAAAATCATACAGTTGGTGCTAGCATCATAGAAACTTAAACATAACATGTGCCTCAGTAAGGATCCCTCTCAACAATCTTAAGTTTCTTCACTTATTTACGTCTATATCTAGTCTTTAAGATTCAGAGCAGATCTCCAATGCTGCTTTTACTGAATTACATTTACAAGGCCTCCTTAAGTCTGGAAAGTGCCAGAACTCTCTCATAAAAAAAGATACAGAAAGTGAACAAGTACAATGGACTAATTCAGGGCAGGAATACCACCTAGCTCATTATACCATGGCTAGTAAGTCATGCTTACAGAAGGGCTAAGAAACACCATAATGGCCCTTTCCACCCCTCACTCCCCCAAAGGTTGGTTGGGGGTTTGGGTTTTTTTCTTTCCCCTCCTCAGCCTCCAGCACTTTGTGGTTCTGGAGCAGCCTGAGCTGGAAGTACTATATTTGTGCTTAAAAAGTAAGAGTTTTTTTCTGTGGTTAGGAAGATTCTTTTGTACGCACTTTTTCAAAACTGCTCATCAGAGGAATGTTTCCAAACATCCATTGCTGCCCACTATTAACAATAAGAGACCAGGCTTGTGGGGTAAAAATCCTGGTTTGGAAAGTGACTCCTCTGTTCCCAAGCACTGGTCTTCACTTTTTACAAATAACGTTCCCTTTGCATTTCCTCTGTATAGTCTGTCTTCGTAGTACTTCCGAAGTATCAAGAAAGGTTTTTAAAAGAAATTACAGTTTCTGCAATGAAAATTCCTCATAAGGAAACACGTAGAAAACAAGCAATACTACCTTTTTGTAGTGATTTTTCTAGATTTGTTAACTTTTTTTCGAAAGTGAGGATTATCTGTGAAAGAGTTTTGCAAGACCAAAGAGGACCAGTTTCTGGGGGGAGACTTGAAGCTCTGTTGGGTTACAAAGTACATGAAGGCTTGGCAGTTAACATGGCTATTGATTTATGACTAGGTTGGAGGGTTTTATTTTTAATTATCTCATAGTTGTTCAAGGAGAACAGTAGGACCCCAAAATGTTTAAGAGAAAGGAGAAAGTTTCCATTGACAAGACCAGGAACATTAGATATTTCACACAAGAGAGATTGGATATGTGGCACATGAGGTCTGAAGTCAGCACAAGCCAGACAAGCATAGTGGCATTTAGCCATTGAAACAATCAGTTTCCCCATAAGAAGTATTTTTGTTATTTCTTACTGGAATTTACTCCCCACCCTACTAGCCCAGCAGATCCCGTTATTACTTGAGCACCAGGGCATATTGCCAGGTCAACTTTCCCAGGCTTTTCTAAGAGAGGTTAGTTCCTGCTCTCTTCAAGTCCTAACAAGCAGAAGATAAAGTGTATCTGCTTAAAATAATTAACCACAGGGTGTTGTTATTATTTTAAAGCTTAAAGCTGTCGAAACAAGGTCAAGAATGGATTTTTTTTTTTTTTTTTTTAATTTAAGAAAGCTTTACTTAACCAGACATTGAGGAATGTTTTTCGCCGTAGAGGTTACACAGGATGTCAGACTACATGACAGCAACCCATTTTTACTTCAGCTTTTACAAACCAAAAAGAGCTGAATCAAACACATCCCTAACATCAATGGTGGACAGAGTAGAGAGTTACCTGCCCAACTGCCTGATTACAACCACATCGCTTACCATGTAAACAGGTGCTTTGGTGCTCCCACCATATCCCATTCCCAGTTAGATTGTACTCATCTGACTGTTAGCTACATAAATTATTCCACTGTGAACTGCCACGCGTGTTGTCCACAACAGGGCCATGTCACCCAATAGGATGATTCTCTGTCCATGGTTAACACTGCCAAATGAAGTACGCTGTTTATTAAGATACTGAGGAAAGAACTGTATTAAAAAACAAACAAACAAAAAATCCAAAATAAAACAAAAAACCCAATCTTTTTTCAAATTTACCAGCACTTAGCATAAGGTTTGGATGAATGCCTGTTCAATTATTTTATCTACCAACCAAGACTGGAGAATATGTTCTAGCAAACTTGTTACAGGAAAAAAAAAAAAATACTGCAGTCAGTCCTCAGATTAACAGTCTCATTAGGGTGGATTATTATCTTCAGGGCCAGTCTTCAGAATAGCAGGGTCCATTACTTATTTGGCAGTTAGCAGCCCACTTTGTTTGTAATTTAGCTATTAAGTACTAACTAAACACTGACCTAAAGAGAAAATGGGCCTGAAGGAGACAATGATTCTTGGGATCTCCTGTCTGTAATATGTTAGTGGTATTATGACTCAATTAGTTTATCCTCATTGGATTCAGTAACTGAACTAAAAGTATTAATATGACATTTCAAGATTCATTACTATCAGCTCAAACTCCTGTGAAACTTGCCATGCTGATTTAATCACCTTGCTGCGCTGTGATCTGTTGAAGACATTGCATCATCCTTCACTGCCCTTTGAAGGCATGCAATGTAGCAAGACCTTTCAGGAACTCTTCCAAACATACTGCAGTGACTCAGATCTGCACTCTTAACAGAGCTGACCATTAAGTAACCACCTAGATTTCAGCTGTACACCAACCAAACAGTAATAACTGCCTTTAGAGTCACTTTTTTTCCATGAAATAGATTTCAGAAGGTGGAAGTGCTTGAATATTCATTGTTTTCTAGTACTTGTGTTATCTTTTAGTAGCATCCTAGTATAGAAGTTGATAAACTAATGTTAAAGAGCCTAAATAAAATAGCTTGTTATAATTAAGACAGTTAATAATCTTATTCTTAAGTTTTGTTGTGTTTTTTTTTAACCTATCCTCCAAAGGGCCATGTTAAAGAACTGGATTTAGCAGAAAGCTTTAAATTTTAAAATCATCTGAATGCAATTACCATCTCGAGTATGACTTTGGGTGAAATGCCAGCACTACATTTTATCAAATGAAAATGTATTAGGTTTGTCTGGGACAAGCCCTTGTAGGTCACATGAAGTATTTCCTTTCCAGCCTAGGCTGCTGGAAACAGCCATGATTTTCCCTGTCATTTTCTAATACTGCAAGTAAGCAACACGAATCACACTCTGGTTGCCAACAGTACTCCCTGTGCCCCATGCTGAAATTCTTTCTCTTGGCTATTTCATATTGCTGGACAGCAAACCACAGGAACTTCAAATTACAGGAATTCTTACAGTTTATTCACATTGAAGTCTTTTGCTCCAGTGACTTGAGGTCTGCTGTCTTACACTACAAATTATTCCCAGTTTTCAAGGCTGCTGACTCACTGATTCATACTGAATCATATCCAGTCGTTCCAACTGGTTTTCATCTTTATGTACTACTTCTTTGCCTTTGAGTCAATTTCTCATGCATTCTGTACAAAGACACCAAAGACTGCTGCATGTGAACATGACCAGGATGCACGCTTACCTTACCTGTCTGCACTCAGTTCCTTCCCCCAGGAAAACAGGTTAATTGAACACATGAAAAACTCTGCACATCAATTCTGCTACCAGAAAAATATCCCATCCTGTCCCCACCCCCCCTTATTTTTTTTAAACCCCATACCATCAACTTTGGCACTCTCTCTTTCTTTTGATCTGCCCAGAATAAAAGTAGCCATTAGCACAGCAATGCAACACTCTGGCCTATTACTCTTCAGTTCTTGTAACATCAGGCTGTGTTGAGAAAACACCACGTGATGTCATTTAATTTTGTGAAAAACTTGGAGGTCACATGTTTATAGGAACAGTGGCTGCAGCAACAGCTTCAGCCAAATGCAGTGCTGGTTGGAACCACACAAGGTTTTCTGCAGAGCGTCATTACCTAGGCCTACAACACCCAGATCTTTCCATTTATCCTTCCTGAATAGGTCCTGCCTGATATGCTAAGCTGTGGAGTTAGAATGAGGAATCTATGGTTTTGGAAGTTCAGAGTGGAGGTTACAAGGGGGTAGAAAACACATTTCCCAAACTTTCAAAGCCTCTGACCTCATAGGATCACATTTAGAAAGGCACTCTATGTTCTGTGCTTTCTTCTGTTTCTCCAAATGAGAGCAGGAGCAAAATTTTGCCACACACACAAACACACCCCATTTTTGACACTGGTTTTAAGGACACCTTCCACTGCGGGACTGTTCAGTGCTCTTGTGGGACCACGTTTTATGTCCTGCCAATGAATTCAGCTAGAAATGCTGAAGAACCTAATCTGAAGCATGTGACAAGAGCAAGTTCGTCCAGAAATCGGAATTTCCTTCCTTTCTCAGAATGGAGAGAAAAAGAAGTTGTTGTTTCTGACAATATTTGTAAGCAGCCTACTTCAGAAAAGAAAGAATTTCCCTCAGTGTACAGGTTTGCTCTTCTAGGATATTGCCCAGTTCTCCTCTGGCCAACATTAGTCCAATTACACCAAACTCAATATTTACAACATCACTTGACTCTGATGTAATGCTTTACATCACCATCACTCATTTCAATGCTCTTTAACAAAGTCATAGTAAAGGAGCATAATTATTATATCCATTACAATTAGGAAAAGAAGAAACTTGGAGTAAACCATGAAGACTGGACAGAATGCATCTAGAGCTGAATGGAAAGATACCACTGTGGATGCACCAGCCTGAGTAATCCCTTTTCCTATCTATCTACCACTGCATGAAAATCCACAAGTTTCGAGTACAGTAGTTTTATCTGTCCAAATTCCTGACATGCATGCCTGCACAGAGAGATGGAAAACACACAGAAGATTACAGAAATATCAGTTTGGCAGGCCCTCTGGAGTCCCCTAGTCCAACCTCCTGCTAAAGACAGGGCTATTACCAACAACAGATCAGATGAGCCATAATCCAAAAGCCTCCAACAGTGGACATCCAGAAGCAATTTGGATTGGTGACATGTTCCAGAATTGCCTTCCTATTGAAAATGTTTTTCTGTATATCCAAGCAGAACCTGCCAAGCTGTAATTTGCTGTCCCTGCCCCTTTTTGCCTCATCTGTCACTACCATTTTTAGTTTGGTGATCTTTACCTGAGAGGGAAGCTATCAGATCACCCCTTAGTATCCTCCTCGCCACATTAAGCAAATCCAGCTCCCTCAAACTCTTCACAAGAACATGCTCTAGACCTCTGTCCAACTTACTGCCCCTCCGCCAACTCCTTTCTGGGGTTTTTTGGGTTTTGGGTTTTTTGGTTTTTTTTTTTTTGGTTGGGTTTTGTTTGGGTTTTTTTTGCTTGTTTGTTTCCGCCCCTCCCCCCATTCCTCTGGAAAAGGAGGCCCAAAGCCAGGCACCATTCCAGCTAGGCCTCCCCAGCACCAGCAGCAAGAGCAGAGCCAGGGAATACGAGTTTTCTCTCCCACAGCCCCACAATGGTAGAGGGCTGTGCTCACATTACAGATCTAGTGGAGCGGATGGGAAGCTTTCAACCCTCTCCACAGCCTCAGAGGAGTATCAATACAGCTTATTTCCACAGATGTTGATTTGGGCCAAATATATTATTACAGGCAATAAATTAACTGTTTCAGACATCGTTCATCCCTTTTTGTTCTTCTCTTTCCTTTACAGAGATACCACTTCACAAATTATTTTCCCCTTCTAGCATGGAAATCCATTCCCAGGGAATTAAGGGAAACAAATTACTGTCTATTACGATGTTGCAACTCCTAACCACAAGATTCAGCATCAAGAAGTAAAGAACAATTCTTGGAACATCAGGGCTTAACTAAACATTTCAGTATTTGGCAAGGCACCCTCTGAACCAACAAGGAAACAAACAGCCATGCACAGTGTGCTCATACTTGGTAGCTATACGATATAATTTGAACAGTGTTTTAGGACTTTGAATTTTAGTAACATTATACTGGCTTTTAGCATAGGTGCTGCGATACCAAAATGAAGAGCTTAAAAAAAAAAAAAAATCTCATCCCCATTACTGTCCTTTCCACCTATCACCAAGTTTACCACCTTTTTAATATTTAACTGTCCATAATGTTTGTACAGGCTAGAGATCATTAACCAGCAGCCACTGTGTTTCCGATCTGCAGAGCGGATGAGACTTCTCAGAAGGAGTCACTGGCCCTGCAGCACTGCCATCCTCCCAGGAGACACAGTCCTCTATTTGCAGCCTGACTTCATGGCAGAGAAGAGATTTCTAATATCCCCTGCCTTCTTATAATGAAAACACACAGCCCTTGAGGGCTGGCCAGCCCTTGCCTTCTCTGACACCATGCCACAGACAGGCTGGGACCCAGTCACCACAGACCCAAGGCAGAGCAGACATTATAGTCACACTCCATGTTAAAACCTTTCTTATGTTGTATATTCAGCTATGGCAAGAGACGGGGTTAAAATCTCATTCATGAGCAGATCTCAGACCAGCCTTTCCTGTGCTGGACACAGTTCACCTTCCGCCTTGGAGGACTTGTCCCACAGCAACAGAGCCCCAGGGCCCTACCTGCAGCTTTAGCTCACACCCCAACCTGGCACACTGGCTGCTCTTCTCTTCTTGCCTGGCCTTCTGCAGGGGCAAACCAATATCTTATTCACCAGAAAGCCTTTCTGGTTTTGCTCTACCATTTCCCCCTGTCTAAAAGGAATAAAAAAAAAAATACTATAGTCTCCCTTTTCTGATCTACAAGGCACCATCTACCCTCCCCAGCTGAGTTAAACACAGCAGCCTAGCTCCACCACCTACCAACATGATCCTCCCCGTCATCATTCCGGACGAAACAGCTACTGCCTCAGAGTTTCTGCTTTTCTCTCTCTCAGGCCTGCTTTCCTTCCTCTAAGGAAGATGTAACAGTTGCAGAGATGCAAAAGGAAAAGAGGCTTCTACCCCACTGGGCTGTTCTCTACCCCTCTCCTGCAGGGTAGGGATGCTCAAGGGAATTTTCTGTATCTTTTTTCTTCAGAGAAGACAGAGGAAGACAATCACACTTCCCTTCCCTCCAGGACATCCTGTGACCCCCTCCCAGCTAGATCTAATAGGGCTAAGTGGCTTTCAGCTGGTGCAGATCAGCCCGAGGGGCAGCTGCTGATCTATGGCAGACTGCATGGGGCTGGCTCCTCCTGCAGAACCAGCCAGCCTGCGAGGCCCCAGCAGCACCAAGCCTAGTACAGCTTGTGTGGCTGCTGAAGTTGACAACAAATATTTTGTTTAGCATGACAGGTACATATAAACAGCAGTGAATTAAATTAACCAGCCTTAAGTAGCACAGACAGACACATCCCTCTCCACTGTGTGACCAGATATTTGATGTCCACAGTGGCAAGTGATTAGATGAGCAATTAAACCTCTCAAAACAGAGTGTTTCCAATTAGAATAATTAAGAAAAAAAAATAAAGTATTCAAAAAATAACAGCAAGTCTTCTATAGGAGTCATCACTGAAATTGGTTTTGCTGTCCCGACTTTGGTGGAAGACAGATTTTGGTATTTCTCCCACCCTGTTTCCAGCAGAGATGTGGTTTACACTGGCAAAAGGGTTACTTAAACCAGTTCCCAAGAGGAACAAATTACGCAGTAAGAATGATTATTTCCATAGGCATAGCTCTCTGCATTATTTGCCATCAGAACAGTATTCACCAGAAGCAAAGTTTTAAGCACAGACCACATTCCAGTTTCCACCAATCACTATCTAGATGATGCTGGAAGAGAATCAGATTTACATGGTCTCAGCTGGCTGCAAACTCCTACTGAGTCCACCAGGTTTTCCAAATCTGATCCATCCTCCTTCAGTGCTCCCAAAGACCAAAGTTAATTCATTACAGCTCTAGCATTGTCGCTACCTACCCGTCCTTGCATGCCGTCATTGGTAGTCACCGGTTGGCTCTAAGCGGTCAAAGAGCAGGTGTTAAAGGCACCCCTGAGACCCTGAGGTTTCTGGCCATGGTTTGGGGTGAACAGAGTGTGGAGAGTGTGGAGCAGCTGGTGAGATCATGGCTTTCCTGCCCTTCACAAAGCAGCAGTTGGACCATCTTAATTTACTATGAGGTCTCCTACAGTAAAACCAATCATCAATTTTGGCTTGCCTCAAAATACTGCACTGTAAATTGCAAATGAGAACTTGCAACTCAGCTGCCTATACATTAGGGCTGAGCTGACACTTTGAGGTTGTAATCTCATCAGTCTCTGCAAGGCATCTCCACACATGAATCAGAGCACTAATAAAGCATTTTAGAAATCAAATACACAGATTTTGTTTGAAGTAATAGATAAGCAAACCTTACAGCAGTCCCTGGCATTTGTCACTGACCTATTTGACCCATTGTCACCCACGACCTAGGATTTATGTTTCCTGACATTCAGATTACTGTCCTTTCTTTAAATGGCACTATTCTCTATAGTGTTAATTTTTTCTTCTTTTAGTTTTTTATGATAAACTTACTATGTTATTCTTGCTTTCCACACTTTTTTCCTAGTGGTGATCTCAGGGTTCTTTAAACATAATAAAATTTAGGAATTAAGGAGACCTCCTGAAGGGGATTCCATTATATTCACTCCACTGTATCTCTTTGCTATCATCAGACCCATCTGTGTATGTCCTTGGAAGTTCTAAGACTGGACTGGACAAAGCCTTGAGCAACCTGGTCTGATCTCGCAGCCAACCCTACCTTGAGCTGGATGTTGGAGTAAAGATTCCCTGAGATCCCCTGAAACCTCAATTATTCTGTGATTTTATGTCTTTTTTGTCATGGTCATTTCCGTGACATCTGAGTGTCTTTACTTATGCATTAAGCAACATGACTAACATCTGTCACATATTGTTTGTTTTCTTCTCTCTCCCCAGGGAAGAAGTAGGGGAGGGTCTGGTATTGGTTGAGTGTTTTTCATTTGTCTGTTTGTTTGTTTAGCATGCATGTTGCTATGTGTTTACAACAGAAAAGACAAGGTCAGAGTAATGCTCCCTGGAATCAGAGTGGGAGGCATAATGAGTATAGTGGTCCTCAGGAATACCAGGAGTTCCTCAGACTCCCAGGTAAGACCTCGCCTCTTACTTTGTGTTACAGGAGCAGAGCTGGATATGGTTTTCCTCCTGAATTTCTTTGTCTCAGGCTTAGGAAGGCTTTGAATGTGAACACCAAGATCTTAAACCTGATTCAGAATTCCGCAGGGAACCGGTATGGAGAGTAAGGCTATGTCTAACATGGTTATGGTAATGTGTTGCTGGGAAGAGTGCCATTGTGTTCTGAAGATGCCTCAGCACTGATGGTTTCACACACATGTCCAAGGCTATCCAGGATGAGAGAAGGAAAAGGTTCAAAAATTGAACATGGGACAGCATACAGCAATTTGAAATACTCTTTCACTCAGATGAAGAAAGGACTGTCTATGCATTGTCTTCAAGTACTTCATGATGGCATCTTCTGTCTACCATCCTCATCACTTACTGGCTCAAACAGAGCTTCAGGAAGCTGTTTTTGCTAATCTCTTATAGGATTATGACTGCCTGAAACTTCCCTTTCTAATAAAATATTGGTTTTATCTCCTTACACACTTGCTAAACTTCATCCACAGGGGCTGAAATTTCCCATATCTGTAAATATTTTGGCAAAATTTCACCCATGAAACATTGAATGAGACAAGGAAAGATATGTTTTGCCCATGTTAAAAATATGGGCAGCTCTTCTGTGAAAAAAACCTCACAACGTTATTCTTAGAGAGACTGCTAAGGAAGTTGTCAGCCTTTATTCAAGACAGATTTGTTTGTTCATTTCTGTGAAAACACACCCATATTTGAGAAAATCGTAAGCCTCTGAAAAATCTCAATTCATATAAACCCAGTAGTTACTATATAGGTTTCTACTTGTGCCTTGTCTTGTGTCTTGTCTTACCAGAACATGCATTCACCATTGCCAAAGGTCAGGAATATACGGCTCCTCCCAACTTCTTTGGGTTAAGAAAAAGCAGCAAATTTCTTCTGTGCACACTGTCCTCTCTTCTGGAAAAATGGATGAAGAAGCTGATTCAAATGCCAAAGGAACATTTAAAGGTGCTAAAATGCCAGCAAACTAGACTGCAGAATTCCTGTATTTTACACAGAGGCAGGGAGAGAGGGGATGGGAGACACACAACTTGAGTGAAGCTCAGAAAAACATGACATGTAATCCTTGATCCCAGATGACTGATTTTGCATTTGGCTGTATGAGAAAAGGCTTTTTTAATAGGTCTTCATTATCAAGCAATCGTTGTTATATATTATATACCTAACCTTATAAAATATCTGCAAAGACTTTGAATGGTGGTTTTATGGTTACTTTCAGATCTTTGGTGAAAATGTTAAACCTGACTGAATTCACATCAAACTGGACAGAGCCCTCTCAGAAATAATTTGATCAGGTGAGGTATCCACACTCACCTACTCTTGGAGACGGTCAGTTTGTCAATTGTTAATCAATCTATTCTGTGCTTGATTAATACTCAATGGGATTTTTTTTTTAATTGTAATATCATCATGTATTAAATAAATCAGTATCCACACGAGGAGAAAAACAGAAGTTCCATGGGAAACCTTAATTCTGGCTTTTCCTATTACTTGTTCATCATTTCCCAATAATTCTTCATTGCTATTATTATAATTTACCATGCCTTATTAAGCAACAATAGTGAAGATATTATCTTTGGCTCATTTCCTTTCAACAGAGAGAGAATCTGTTAAAATCCTGTCTTTGCCATTTTCTTCTGTTGGTCTTTCAATAAGCACAGAGGAACAAACCCAATCAGATCAGATTTTTAGCACTCTTTTAAGATTATGACTATCACAAGTACATGTTATTGCCAGTCTTGACCTTGGTAGAAAAGCTATGAAATGTTTGTTAAGTTTAATTTATTGTTGACAAAAACAATGCCCATTGTTTACTGACCAATTAACAGCTACAAATCCAAGCTGAAACATTTTCTTGTTTTGCCATGCATCTAACCAGCTGATTTGAAAGACTCTGAAAAGTCTTCTTGGAATAGCATGGGCCAAAATACCCTTTAAATACCCTCAATAAACCTTATGAAGCCACTGGATTAAGAAAAGCAAGGAAAAACAAGAGTTTCCCATTTTTTATTTAACCTGAGAAATTTTCTCTTGCTCTTCTATAGCACATCTTCAAATAGAACACTAATAACATTTTAAAGACTAAAGAGATGAAGAGCAAGGAAGTGTCATTTAAAAAGGAAATGTGTCTTGGGATTCAGGAAGTGCCAGGCAGGTTACAGAAAGTCAGCAGAAGTGAATGAACAACTGGAACCCACGATGAACAAAGCCATTACAGGGGTATAAAATAAGGAGCAGGCAACTAGGAGGTCAGAAGGAAATTCAAGAACAGCCTATAGTAGTTCTGATGCTCGGTTTAGAGATGTCCAGGAATTCAGGACAGGGCTGAGGGGACCCCGCCTGCTAGACCTTCTGTACTCTTTAAACTTAACAAATATGGCATTGGTTGGAATGATAGCAAATGACAGACATACTGATTAAAGATGTGAATTCAGCAGAGGTAAAAAAAAAAAATTCAAAGCCAAGGACAGGGGATGTTGCTGCACAAGCAGATGCGATTATGAATGTCCTTGGTTAGAAATGTCCTTGCTAGCATCTGAAATGTTTTAATTGTTCTCCAAGAGACCAGCACAATCATGCTTTACTTTTTAATTAAAGTTCTCCTTTTCAGGTCTGCAACATTGGTATACGTTATGGGAATAGTCATGCTGCATGCACTCAAGCAATATCGGATGGTTTAGGCATAGTGTGGTTCTTCCCGTGGCTGGTTCCTACTGATTCACTTTTTACTAAAACTTGATTTCTATCATTGTTCCAGAGTGATTTTCAGAACAGCAATTGTAAGGATTACTTGTAAAATAATCAGCTTCCATTTATTTGTGCAATGAACTCTTCCAGCAGTCAATATCCAGTAACATGAAATACTAGAAGAAAATGAAGTAAAGGCATTCCAGGGCTCCTTTTCACAGCCTAAGGTATGGTATGAACTACTAGTACCCTTTATGGTATGAACTACTAGTACCCTTTGGCTGAGAATTATTTGTATCTCCAAATCTAAAGTATATCATAGGCTATCAAATCACACTGACATTTGTATAAGAAGACACATTTCCTGGAATTTCCTTGAGTTCCTTCTACCCTTAAAAATTCCTAATCTCATTAAAGCCACATTTAAAATTTAAATTGTATTTAAATTTTAAATTATTTATTTTGAATCACATTTAAAATTATACAATTCATTACTGAGAATATTTTCTGTGGCAATTCTGGAATATTCTTGTTTATTATGTCACTTTATAGAACTGCATAACACAGAACAAAAGGATATCAGTCTTAGTGACAGATTTGTCCCACACAAAATGTGAAAGTGTTTGTATAATTCTTCAGAAAACAAAATTTTATTTTCTTTCTTCTAGAGATCTAGAAAAGACAAAATTATTTTTATTGCTATTACAAACATGATGAGAAAACATTTTAATACAGGTTTCTGATTTCTCAACTTTTATGCAAATGTTTCTGAGCAAAAAATTTTTTATTTTGTAACAAACATTGTAAGTTTTCCCAAGCTTTTGGGGCAAAACATGTAATGTATGATAATCTGAAACACCAGCTCTGAAAGCAATGATAAGCCACTGACTTAATCAGCAATAATATATGTAAATATCATTTGTACAAATTGACAAAGGAAATAGAGATGTAATTCTTCCTTGGACAAAGGTAAAAACAATAGGAAACTTTCCACTGTGGTGTTATTACTCTGGGGGCTTGCTGTGATGCTGTAAATTGTGTTAGAGTGAGTAATACACAAATGAATATAGAAGGTGAATGTCAGCTCCATATTTCAGGCTGCATTGTGCATTTTTATGCTAATTTCATACTTTGCAAAAGCCATTTTAAACAAGACTTTTCTAATACTGTGAACAGAAGCCAAAAATTGGTGGAACATGGATAAAACTGAAATCAGTGGTGTTATTAAGGTTACTTGTGTCAGAAAAACCAGGGTAAATATTGAAAGAGTAGCCATAATAGGAGAGATTTAGTTAAACTTTATTCTATGGGAAATGTTGTCAAGTGACTCAGTCCTATATTCCATCTTGCTTTAACTGTAGGTCACCCTTCTGAAAAGGCAAGTATTCAACAAACCAAAGTGTTCATCTTATTGGCACAGTTAAGAGTCATGTTTTATTTTTAGCTCAGTAACTAGTTAACAAAGACTATAGAGAAATAGGAATCTGGACCAAATATTCTTTCAAAATAGTTATGATTTGTTCATTCGGAACTCAGAGTGATATTTGAGTTGAACTCAAAGACAAGCGGTGATTTTAGTATTATTACAATGACAGCAATATGTTAGCATAGTCATATTTGTATTGCTTCTAACTCCAAAGCAACATTAACGTAGCTTCTGTTTCACCATCTGCTTAGAAAGCACAGGCTAAAAATATATTGGACAGTTTGTCTCTCCTCGGATTATCTTATAAATTGCTTCTATACAAACATCCACACCTACACCCATGCTTCTTATTTGTGCAGTTATCACACCTTGATCAAATGTCATGGTAGTGTAAAACACATCTCGTGGTGAACATCGGAAACATTGTTGGTTTCTTTGGCTTGTACTGACACAATCTGCTCTTGAATCTGCTTATTTCTGAATGGGAGTAGTCCCATTTTTTCCTCTGCTTATTTCTGAATGGGAGTAGTCCCATTTAGTCCAAAGTTGGACCTCCATGTGTAAACTCTTGAAGACCCATGGTAATTAAAAATGGTAAGAAATACCGATAACAAAATTATAAATAAACATGTATATTCTGCATTGTTCCTATTGCTTTCACCTCAAAGTAATTACACTTCAGTCACAATGCCTCTGTCTTCGACTGAGAAGTTAAAAATTTTGTTCACACAAAGGACAAAACCTCAGTCTTCCCCTTCTTATACTGAATAGAAGCAAAAGATACCAAAATACATTAAAATAGTAACCCTTACTTTCAAAATAGATAGTCAGTTATGTATCTGACTGAAAAAAAAAAACAGTTCTATCTGAAACAGAGCACAATTTTCATTTGAACTCTAGCAATACTGCAAGATTGTGGAAAGTGCAATAGAATGACAAATATACATGCATAAAACCACAACAATCCTTCCTCCCCTGACAAGCGTGGGGCATTACACAGAATTAAATGATACGCATTGGTTTGACTAAATGACAATTTCTTTGTATTCTAGTGATTATCACAACCTTTTTCAAACTCATTCAGTGTTACTGTTAATCTGTGGAAATAATTTTGAGGTTTTAAGACCCAGTATGCTCATGACTTCCAGCTGAATGAGACTAAGAGAGTTACTGTCACAATACGGCATTTTGTGGAAAAGTGAAATAAAGTGATTGTACGAGTTATCATGGAAAATCTTGACCTTACAGAAAAGATCCCAGACTTTTTCCTAAAACTAAAATTACTTAGTTTGGTAATAACTGATAACTGATTATTGGTCCGCTGATAACTTTATTAAAATCTGTAGCTCAATTACACTAGCCAAAGAACATCACAGTTATGAGCATTGTAATTACCAACATGTAAACTACTCTGTTGGATAAAATACTTCTTTCTAACTGTATCATCCATTGCAAGTATCCCAAAATCCCAAGCCAGACATTCTAAATTCATGATCTATGTATTACTTTTGACATGGAAGTGTATCTCTTTTTAGCATTTGTGGTGTTGTGTTAAATAATGTTTTCAAACTTTTATTTCTCAAACATAACAGCCTAAAATCCATTTCTTTTTTGACAAAGACCTCCTCCCTAAGGCAAAGATATAGGCATATGGTCTTTGGCTTTAAAATGCAGTAGTCTAAGACTGACCATAACAAATACAGGTTGAGAGCTTAAAGTGACAATTTAAATTCCATTGGAAATGTACACAGGAATATTACACTTTTGACAGAGGTTTCTGTCCCAAAAGATGTGATTTCAAGACTATATCTTCTTCTGAGTTACTAACTCTATGGATACTCACTTCTGAATACCAGTGAAACCCTGATAGCTATGCCAAATGAGCCTGACTGATGTTCTGGCTTTTCTCATGGGAATATTCCACTAACATTATTATTCAACAGACTCATAGAAATCGTAGTTAAACTTGGGGTGTGATCATCCTGACCTCTGTAGCACCAGTTTGAAATTCTCTAGAAACACAAAACACTACTGACTTGGGATGTTGGTGAAACCGTGCTGTGGCTATGCATAGTGATCAGAAAGGATTTCTTTTTAATCCTTTCCAACCTGAATCCTGATATGTGTATGTACATATCTGAATAAAGCATCAATATGACCTGAACTGATGAAGATAAAGGACAACATTTTGATTCTATTCATCCATTTAGATTCAGTTACATTAATGAAGTGACACATGCTTCTATTAGCTCAAGGCCTGGTTCAAGCTGCTTCTCCTGTATGGAAAAATGTGGGCCATTTAAAATGGAGCACTCTTGCTCTAGGTGCTGCTCCATGCACATTTCACTGTGCTTGTTCAAAGAACTGAAATGCCCTTCCTGAACCCTTTTACAAGGGGATTTATGTCGTCAGTCAATGACAAATAATCCCCTCTGACACCAGCAAAACAGCAGTTTGGCTATTAGACTAACAAAAGTAACATTACATTATGTGCCTAATGAGCTGGAAATACATTCACTTTGCACTCCACTTGCAATGCAAACATTAAACAGCCATCCAGACCCATACTTTTAGACGGACATTTATCAAAATAAACCTTAAGCAGAGATTAAACATGATTTATCTCAGCCTTATTAGATACTGTCTTTTTTTCTTATTTATATTGTTCTTTAGCTCCTAGATAAAACAATGTAAGCTCTAAGATAATGGGCAAATGAGTAAGTAGTAAGTGGATTTAACAATAATAGGAAGTACCTGGAGAAAGGGAAAACACTGCATAACTCAGACATTACTTAATGAAACTAAAAGCCATGTAATCCACTTGAACCAAAGCTTACAACTCAGATGGGTTTTAAAAAAGGAAAAAGGAAGAGAAAATGTGAAACACTGTTCTGGGGCAGTTATGACACCTCTGTTGAAGCAATAAAGAGTCGGCATGTCAGGGAATAAACAGAGCTGATTCAGTGACTTGTCATGTCACCCTGAATATGTTGATTAAAACCCCTGAAGTTATCGGAAGAAGTTTTCCAGGTGTGATGCTCATCAGCTATTGCTCAACCTGGGGATTAGTAGCACAGTGTGCTGAAATACTCTTTTCCATCTCATTAAATATTCACCTTCCTGAAGGTCACTTGCCCCCACCATCTGTGCTTATGTAAGCAGACAATGCTTGCTCAACCATCCCATGGCGAGGGTTTCCACTGACTATTTCTGTTTCCTAGTTTAGATAAACAGATTTGTCATCCACACTGTCACACATTCAACAGCACTAATTCCACATGGATTATGCTAACTTTAAGCTTTAGGAGCCATAACTGTCTGACATTCTCTAGCCTTATGCCTCAAAGTAGCGCATTCCATATTAACACAGTATTAATAGGTTCACTTCAGTGGCATGTCACACAATAGGTGACAAAAATTTGGGGATTGAATCTGGTATCATAGCTGCATGAATCCAGCAACATCGGGTTGTTTTACTGCTGTAGACACTTTTGAGAGTTGTGTCAGGAAACCAATCACTCCTTTAGACCATTTTGGCTTCTTTAGCAGAGTAATTTGGCATCAATACATTTTGCCCATGTTCAGCGTTTACCACCTTCTTCAAATCATAATGATTGCATATCCTTGCATGGTTTGGACTTGGGGACTTTGAAGCAGAATTTTCTACTCTAAAAAGTCTGTACCCACTCAAGAAATTTGGCAACGCTCCTGTCCCATCACTTACCAAGTCTCAGCCCTGAGACTAGTACTACAGTGGCAGTACTGTACTCAAGTACCTGTATCAGGACCTACTCAAGTGTCCCAGGGTCATAACTGGACCTGTCATGAAGCTGATGAAATGCCAGCAGAACTCACAAATAAGAATCCATGTCTTATCAATAATAAAATCCCAAAAACTTGCTTAGTCTCTCACTACAGCTCTAACTTTACCCTGTAGCGAGCAGCAGTAATGCTGAAGATGATTGTTTTTTGTAGTCCAAGTAAGGCCACTGTATATTCACTTACTTACACTCTGTTCATATTGCAGAGCTTCCCAATACACTCAGTTTTGCAGGGCATTTTATGTCTCAAGCTGCTTGTTTCATGTCCTGCCAAATCAGATGAACAACTGAAACTGCCCAAGAAGATAGTTGTTTGTGCAAGACACTGAGTTGGAACTGAGACCATAAAGCTGGGATTCATCTCACTGATTTGAGATGTCTGCAACATAGATTAGGACTTCTGAGATAGCTGTCCTCAGCTCCCAGGTAGAGTGATTCAGCTGACCTATTTCTAGGCATCTGCTTTAGGATAAGATGACTTAAGCTCCAGAAGTGTTATCTATCCCTCCAAAGAGTTTAAAGGAAACGCAAGGTGACTAACCCAGTGGGGGATGTTGACATTATCAGATGTTTTCTCCAGCAAGCCTTCTGAACTCAGCTCTTCCACTCACTCCCATTTAATAAAACACATTATGACAGGAAGTACCACATCATTTCTTTTTCCCTTCTTTCTAGAACAGGTCACATTTACACTCAGTTACTCCTACACTGTGCACAGTCATTTCTCCCAGACTAAACCAGATCTCCAGAAAAACAGCTAGTCTCTTCTATTTGTCGACAGTATTCAGAGTTTTTTTTATTGAGTGATATCTTCCACCACTACCATAGGTTCGTTGCTTTTGCACATCTTCATCTCCTTTTCCAAGTAAGTGGTTCAGATAGTGACAGGTAAAGAAAATGCAAGTACCATCTTCCTCTTGTCTCCAGCAAGGTAGACTACTTAGTCACACTGACTTTCAGGAAGACTACCTCTGTCCTAAAAAAGCTACCTATCATATTTACATCCCATGTTTTAAACACTGGCTCCTTTACTGCCGGAATAACAGCCCAGCATAATTGATCTCCAAAATTCTGATGTTTAGATATGTATCCAGCTATAAGATACAGGAAGAACCTGGTTAATGTGCTGTTACTGATCTCATTAAAATTTCCCTGTGATGTTAAAGATGGTGGAACATTTTGGTTGAAAAAGGATGTAAGACTTTTAGATTGAATACATATATCCATGACAGCCTAACATCTACGCTAAAGCAATTCTAGATCTTCTTGCTTTCATTCCCTTCTCTGGAACTTGTCAGTGAGTACTAACTATACATTATCCAATTCAGTTATGGGTACTATGAAGGGCAGATGTACAGAGACTAGGAAGAGAGCAGGCTGTTCTGCTTAGACTAGGAACATAAAGGCCTGGATGGGACATGCTGGGACATTAAGTTCAGTTTCTTGTAACTGAAGGCAATCATGACATATAATCCCCCTACTATACTGAAACATACTTGTTAGACTCTTTCTAGACTGAAAAGAAAACAAAACTAAAGCTAAAGCCCCAAGCATTCCTCATTTTCAGAAACGACCTCCATCTGCACTGAACACATGAGCCTAAAGAAAACAAGTGGCTCTTCTTTTCTATAAGTCTACTGCTCAAATTAATTATTTCAGTACATATACTACCCAGCTGTCACTCTCTAGCCTAATCTTGTCATGATTTAATCTATTCTTAGAGATACTGGTGTAAGCAGACACACAAAAGACAATGCCAAATCCCAGCACAGAATGATGGGATCATACACTTGTGTTGGCAACATGAAATTTACTGCAGGGCATGATTTTTAATGATGGCAATTAATCACATGGGGGGAAGTATGTTTCAGCTTCAGTGGCCATTACACTGTCAGGTTTTCATCATTTTAGAGAAGCACTTAACATCAGGTGAAGGCCAACAGCTCATAAATCTAGAAAGAAATAAAAGTCATGTTTCCTTTGTGCAAAAATAGCAATTTGGGTTTTTTCAAATAATGTTTCATATATGTTTTCTGTTATCACTATTTTTCAAGAGCAAAATGTATTTATAAACAAAATCCATTGTAAAAGACTTTTTTTTAACTAATATACATGAGGGAAAACAGTAGCTAAGGAAAAGAGAACAGGTGTATCAGGCTATTGAAATTTACATGCATTTTAAGGGAATTAAATGCATATGGAGGTTATTTATACTAATAAAGATGAAAATGTAAAACATTTCAGTTACAGGTGAGAGAGACTGCACATTGAAGGCATGATCGTTCTAACTGCTACTCAAGCAAAAATTACTCTAAATCTTACTCAAAAGTCTATATTTTTCATAAAAGTGAAAAGCAGAAAAACACAAGATAGCCATCACTTTTGGAGTTGAAATCACAATCCAGATCTTCACCATGCTGAAACCTAAAAATTGGAATTTGTGTAAGAAACAACAACAATGCAAGTATAGCACTATAGGAATTGTATTTCAGAGCTATATTGTATTGTCTGAGTAGAGGTCTGGGAATAACTCTATTTCTCACAATGCTTCATAGCCCTCTGATCTGTTTCTGAGAGATGTTTGTCCTTTTTTACATTCATCAATTAAGAACATGAAAGTGCAGTTCTTTGTGTTTGAGATGCCAGTACTCTCCTGAAATGTACCTGGGGAACACACCAGGAAAAGCATGCCTAAATATTATCTTGTGAACACATTCATGTTCTAGATTTCCAATCCTAAGAGTCCTGAAGCCATCTTCGGTACTTTGGAGAAAACTTGTTACCAGAAACGTCTGTACTTTAACACCATGATTGGAAGAATGAGAAAAGTCACAGCACAAGAATTACAATGTAAAAAGGAAGTTTTATAATTGGTTCTAACTTGTGGTTTAGATTCTAGATAATATATTATTTTCAGTTTATAAATCAACAGCTAATTTTGTAGTGAAAGAGATGCCAGAACATGCCAGAATACTAATGCATTTGACTGAAAACAGATACACTGTTCTGGGCCCTTCCTGATACAAAATTAATCCTGGTTATACCAATTACAAGTCTTCAATTAGACTGGCTTTGGTTCAGATCTTTAGCTGGGTAATAGACCCCAAAAACCTGAGATCTTCTAGAATGCATGAGGATGGACTATTTTTTATTTAATCTAATAATTTAATTTGAAGATCTAATTCCAGTCCAATATTGAGGAAAAATTCTTGTTTTATAGATTTGATATTATGTAAATTCAGTCTCAGTTTCATTTAATAGCAAACAGTATTTTTCTTTTTATTTCATTTTAGCTGCTGTCAATTGCCTTAATTCACAATACTGATCCAGAACATCAGAGGACCTAACAAGGTACCACCTCCTACACCTACATGCCCAGCCAGCTCTGAGTAATTTACCCTTGGTTCATTTCTGGGAGTGGGAAAAAGCATCCAATAAAGATGAACATTAAAAGAAGACAAGAAATAACATGAAAGAAGGAAGAAAACAAAAAGGAAACAACTAAAATCAAGAGAAAAGATCTGATAATTGTGCAACAAAAATCATGGGTCTGAGGAAGAAAAGAGGGATTGATTAGTCATTAGCAGCACAGTCTGAAGTAAAGCAAACTTTGTAGATATCAGTATTTCAGGCACAACCCAGCTTCTCCTCTGTGCCACTCCTCATTCCTAGTGCAATCTCATCAAATATCATTCCAGATAAAAAGGAGCTTCAGAGTCTAGCATGAGAACGTGATGAAAACTCAAACAATTGTAAATACAGACTCATCCACTTTGCCAATATGACACACTTCAGTAATATCTCACTGAACTCACAGGCATCTTATATTTTATTTTCAGTCTAATACAGATAAAAAAGCTACTTGAGAGTTTTTTTGACGTGGTAAATTTTCCAAAATGTTTTCAAGTATGGGATCATTTTCTCATGGTCTTGCATGCCCACAATTATGGATAATCAGGATGGTAGAGTCCCAACCTGTTCTCAAACTCACAGCTACTATAGGAAGTTACTAGAAGTCACATTTCACATTTACTTAGAACCATCAGATCTGAAGAACCTATGGTGTATTATTTCCAAACTGAAAAAGATGCATTGTCATTCTTGTTGTCATACATCAAGAGCATACAAAAAACTGTAGTAGGTCAAGTCAGAGAACCTCCAGAAGCTTATGTCCAGAGAACACATAATAACAGAGCAAACGTGTAGTGATCCTTCCCATGAATACTTTCCCAGGTAACAAACTTGAAAGTTTCCCATGCATTTATAAATACTGCTTTTAGCACCCCTAACAACATGACAGTTTCTTATTTGAACATGCTATTAAGAGCACTGACAGGTGGAAAAGTGGGTGTCAGCTTCAAATTAACCAACTTTGTTTATTCACAACTTTCAGCTTGTTATCTTTAGAGCACACACGAACTTTCTGTTTTTCTAAGCATCCCCCTATCAATTAAGGGACTGATTTATTTACATCCATGACCAACTTTGTTCATATGAGGAAGAGCACTTAATGGAAGATAGGTAATACTATTTATTATGTATTGTTACATCTTATGTGTGCTGTCAAGTAAAGATAATATTGTCATTGTTGTCCTGTACATTCTTACTGTGATGGCATTCAGCAGCAAACTCAACCTTAGTGTTGCATATGAATTGGAATAGATTCCATGCACTCACATTTACTCTAACAGTGATCCTAGTGAATGCAACAGAGCTAATATTAAGTAAAAATATTCAGTATCATCAGAGTTTGGCAGGGCAGTCACCTACAACCAATAAGAACACAAACTTGTCTTCTCAGTGGGAAAGGCAATGAGACTTCCACACTTCAGTCTTTTCACATTACTATCAGTTTCTGTTGAACCCCCTGAACTTCTTTTCCAAACTGTCCCTAGTAACACACTTGTCCTGTTTAGCACAGGTGACAATGGGGTCCATCTTGTTGACCTGTCCTGTTTCCGATCATCTATGAATCTGATTCCCCCAGTACCTCTTCTGACGATGCTCTGACTTTCAACAGTGTGTTTTTTGGTGTATAACAGAATAGGATCCCTGTATAAAAATGGAAATCCACATCCACTGCTGAACAACTGGTCAAATCCATATTTAAGACCAGCTGAAGCACTAAGTAAAAAATGGTTACATCTTAGGAGCATATTCTCAAAGCACATCTTTAAGAAGTTCAGAAAACAGGACAAGACGTATCCAATTGGACAACGAAGAAAAATGAATGACAGTGTATTCTCCTACTGCCTCTGTGATCCAAAAAGATTTCAAAAGGGTCAGTGCTGGAGCAGGGAAGGGAAGAAAACTCTACACTCACTTCATTTGCCCTAATAATTCCTTGACTGAGGAAGCTAGCACTCATGATAATTAAAATATTTGCCCCAAACGTCCCAGAAAACATGTTGCAGTCAGAAATTGACCTTGATCTCTTCAGTCTGAAGCCAGTAGTCTATGCACTAGGCCACACTACACCTACTTAGTCCAGCGGGATAGCTTTGGATCTGATTCAAAACACATGGAAGACACCAGGAATCTTTTTCTTAACATCAGTGGCCAGCAGGTGCTCAGCACTATGGTCACAGAACTACATGGAGCTCAGTGGCAGAAGAAAGGTGTTACACGATGAAATAAAGGCAAATATTACCTTTGCTGGAGGCAAGTTTGAGAATTTCCATCAAATAGTCAATATGGAAGTTCTCTTTCATATCTTTAAAGCATATATGCATCCGCTTTTAAAGAAGAGGCTCCACTGGTCCAGTCTCTGGGCACAGGTTACTGGACAAATCAAACTTGTCTTAGACTGTTTGAAAGATAAAGTCTCTCCTGCAGTCACCAAGCCTAGGTCAGATCAGAATAGCATTTGACAAAAATCCCCACAAATGGTGTGAATGTTTCTGTGGGTTGTAAGTGCTCTGTTCCTCAAAAACAAGCATTGCTGCTTTTATCCAACTATTTTTAGCAGTTCTTGTTTTCTTCTTTAGTCAACTATAAATCGTTTTGCCCTCCAGTCCATCTTTGATACATTGCCTCTGACTGCAGTAGGACTGGCAACTTGTTGTTAATGGGTATGGTATTTAGGAAATTAGTGGATGCTTTTAAGATGAAAGAAAAAATATACCTCATGCTAGTAATGTTTTCATAGACAAATGCGTCTTTGAGGCTTGGAGCTGAGCTAATTTTCTTTTAATATATGGAGGAGGAGTATTGTCTATATACCTGGTAGAATGCAAAGAAGTTGGAACCAGAAAGTGCTGGAGGATTTTGCAAGGAAAGAGGCTAAACCACCGGTGTGTGCACACAGCCAGCTTCTCCCATGCCTACATGCTCTCACCCTGTGCATGGAGAAGCTGCAGGAGGACTACAAGATAGAGAACACTTGTTAATGCAGGTTTGAGCTCTGATGTCACTGGAGAACTATCAGCCATATGATTTCTTTGGCTGTTCTTTGCAGTGCTATAAAAGTTAGTGTGAATATCATAGGAAAGGCAAAATGGCCCAGGTCAGATCAAAGCTGAAACCATATAAAACTGGAATAAACCTGTGCCAGATGATCTCTAGCTACTGTGAGCAGATGGTGTTGTATTTAGCCCATTACTTGTGATGAATTTATTCTGCATTTAAACTGATGAGAATGAAATCATGATCTACCCTTAATGTAAACATTACAGAAAAAAAAGTCTCTTTCCCTCTCTCAAATATTCTTCTATTTTTTTTTCATATTTTTGCTTGTGTTCATCAGCTGAAACAGGCAAAGCTAATGAAAACCACCAGAATATAATTAAAAATTTATAAATGTTTACTGACATTCATTTGGAATATACTAAAAGTAGTATTTTTTCCTTTACTTCCAAATATGTGTGCGCACTCCTCACTGAAATTAGTACTCTGTACGTACAGGCTTAATAGCTGCATAGAAAAACACTTTCATGCCACAACCCCTTTGCCTTGTAACAATGTATTTTTATGCAATATAGAAAAATAGTGCTGATATGCTATTATTACACATATATCAGGAATTGAGATGAGTACTAGGACTGCAGTTTAAACAATCAATGGAGTCACAGGTGACCAGATGTGATCCAATCCTTTATAGGCAATGCTGTTCTCCTTATGGGCACAGAACTGGATGTGTTTTATGCAATCCAATCTGAGGGGCTTCCTATCTGTGCAGTAAATCCTTGAGATCGATGCTAGTGTCAATTTAGGACAGCTGAGAATATGATAATTTGATTCTATAGCAAGCAGTAATTTTAATTGTATTAATTCTTAAAAGCTGAAGGAGGGTGCGATACAAACAGCATGACAGAGATTGCTGCTGCCAAAGACACTACCTTCTTGTTTTCTAACTTATGATGACATCAGTATGGAATACAGACACTGTCTAATTACAGTAGCAAGGTTGCTTTAATTCTCTTGGTTTTGGTAATGAGTTAAAATAACACAATAGGAGTTTTTCTTGGAGTAAGAGGAAAACTTCTTGCACCATGAAATGATTTCCCTGGAAGATGCACTGCATTCACAGTAATGTGGCTACTGTAATACTGGTGCAGTGTTTGTTTGTAGCTGTATGTAACTAACAGTGGCATTGCTGGTTGTCTGAGTAGTCTGATGTACTAGTAGCAAATGGATTTCTGACTCGTGATGTAAAGTCTGTGAAGAAATATCAGTTTAAAGATTTTAAATGGGATTTTCAGGTTTTTGGTGGTGGAATGAAACTATAATGGAGCCTTGTTTAAGCTCCAAACTTGGAAAATATAAATCTAAATGGAGGTATCTGACCTGACTGAAAGCTTTTCATTAGGAGACTAAGCTCTTTATTTCCATGACGAAGATTGCTTTGGTGTGTATAGTGAAGGCACTACCTCATTTTTAACTATATAAAAAGCTAGGTAATTCTGGAGAGTGACTCAGTGCTCTTACAGGGAGCAGCCCAGAGATGCCCACTAGGAAATACTAGATATGATATGCATCACTGACTCAGGACTGCACCAGAGCACCTCCATGCACTTGGGATTCAGCATGCTGAGTTACCAGGAGAAAGAGAACAACTCATCTGCAGAGTACCCTTGAGGTTAGACATCTTGGTTAGAGAGAGGCAGATGCAGGTTTAGATCTTCCCCACTTAAATAGGTTTAGATCCAGTGCTCCCACGTCAACACCATTTTTCTAAATCCAGCCTATAGTTTCATTATACATATGTCAAAAAACAACAAAAGGACTATCAAGAGAATACAGATGAAAATAGCTCAGAAACAGCCCCTACTAGATTTTAAAAAAAAAAAAAAGGAGAAAAATAAGAAACAAAAAAAATATGTAGGTCCATGATAAAGAGAGTTTATGGCATCTTGTATTTTAAACATTACAAAAAAGTCTATGAAATATGTATTAAGCACTTTATTAGTTCAATTAACATTCTTGGTATTGAGCTAAGGAATGTGTTGAAACCTGTAGGTAATCTAGCTATAAGACAATCTCTAAAAACCACTGACCCAGAATAACACTAAAAATACAAAGATATCTTAACTAGGTGTTCTGTTTGAAATAGTACCTTGCCTGGGGACATTTCATTAACATAATTATGTCTGGCTGTAACCAAAAAAAAGTCAGACTAAAAGGAGGTGAAAACATTACCCTACCAACCTGAAGAAGAGTGTGTGCACCCTGAAAATATGGAACATCTGATATTTATGTTTGTATACAATATAATGAGCCCTGGAGCCAGATGGTCTGATTTTGTTCATGGTGCTGGGCATCTGGGAGGTATGCATATAGACTTAATAAAAGCCAGGAAAAAAAATCTACTTCAGCAACATATTTTTTACTAAGTAGCAGCTGAACCAGAAGATAAAGGAGTCTTAAACAGAATTTTTTTGTATGAAGAATTTCTGCCTTTTGGAACTAGCCTAAATGTAATCTCTCTTAACAAGCAGATTTTCATGCATTATAAGCATATACAGACACAAAAGTAATCACTTAAGGGTATGGCTTTAAAGATGAGGAGCTGAGGAAGAAGAAGTTTCAATTCTAAAAGGTGTCCCATTTTCCCCCTTCAATCAGTCTAGCCAGTCTTTTTCATCTGTTGATACTCTACAACTCCATCTCTGTCCTCTGAGTGACAGTATATTTTCTCATGTAACAGGAACTATCAAAACTAAACTGTCAAATAAAAAAAATTACCCTAGAATAGCAACCCAAATGCCAGGGAGAAAGAAAAAAAAAAATTGTTGAAAAATCAAACACTAGATGTTTAATGCTTTTCCAGCCTATGCATATACAATTACTAGACAAACAGCATTTCCAGAACCCTCTAAGATGAGGGGTTTTTTAATGTTCTGTTCACATCTGTAAAAAATATATTTGTGATCCAAAGTGTAAATTGTTTAAAATATTAAACTTTGACTTATCCTTTGGACAGTTATACATTCTTGAGAAGCCAGAAAAAGGGATTTTGTCTCAGATTAAGAAACAACTCTTAGCCTGCTAGGACAACAATGTACTGTATTTTCCATGCGCTTCAGTCTTTTGTGCTCTGAACTACCAATTAAATCAATTTCTGGAGTGTTGTTTCCCACAGGGATGGGCCCACTTTGATTATAAAGAACTTGCAAAGTTCTTTCACATGGAAATTTACGTGATTCGGTATTCAGGTTATTTGGTTTCAACTACTCCCCTGTTTATTTTATTATAGGTTTCTTTATCATGGAAATATGAAATACTTTTGCCAACACAGAAGGTCATTTTTAAGGGACTTTATTTTCTTGGGATTTTTAGCGGTTGTTGGAACAGGATATACAATATTGTTGTAACACACTGTGGTCATGTCAATATTTCAAGGATGTCTGTGTGGGTACGGTGTCTCCAGGGAATGAGTTCCAAGACCTTTTTAGTCATATTAAACTAAAGAAGTGTAGGATTAAAGCTGACCAACTCAGACAGCCTGTACACAAGACCATAATCCTGCCTTTCTGCAACTTCCCTTCCTTGTATGAAGCATATTGAAGGTACCCACCAGAAGCCACTGTTTTGTGCATTTCCATGTGAAAGCTGATTCTAGAACAGATGTGAGACCTGGTGCTCCACTGTATTTCAGTTGCACAAGTGGTCTGATTTTGTGGTTTGTTTAGGCAGACTTCAACACTCCAAATTTACTATCCACACTTTCGTCTTATTCCAGGTCTTATCCCAGCAGTGCGTGTCTCATTGACTTCTGGAAGAAGCAGAAAGGATAATTCTAGTCCTTCCATTGGATCTGCAGAAGGGGAAGATGCCTTGTGAAGCTCTTCATTGACGACACCAGCTGTCAATGAGACTTTCAGAGAAGCAAGAACTTGAGTTTTTACTTTGAAAGGCAACTAGCAATTAATTTTTTGAAAACAAAAGGGAAACATAGCTTTCCAGAGATATTTTGATGTGCTGTGCTAGAACTTCCAGAGATCATGGTCTGTGATAATGTGACACTCTAAATTGAATGATGTTTCAGAATTATTATTAAAATTGTTGATATTTTGGCTATAGGCATAAAATTTCACTTTTGTCTCTACTAAAGTTGACATTTTATTATTCCCCTATTCCAAACTAGTACAAAAAAAAAAAAAAGAAAGAGTTAATTTTATATCTGTGCTGAACAACTCTACTGTAGAGATGTTATGGTTCAGGAATTCATACTCGTTTTAGAGTCAACAGACAAGTTCCACTTCCTCTTTGACTGCTGGCTAGGTGAGAAGCATGGGAAGGGCTGTTAATTCCAAAAGGGTTAAGATGTAATGACACTGGATTTCTTGTGGAAATTAAACTACTAACTTAGATATGAAGTAATTGTTGTAAGCCTAAAATTTTCAAATATTTTTTTATGTGCAATTCATATATATATATGTGATTCAGAGTTATCCATGGCCCTGAAAGTCAGCTTTAGTGCTGCCTTTACATATGTGGATGATAAGAAAGGTAGTTTACCTCAGAGCTCTTTTAGTACTTCACTGCTTTTTTTTTCTCATAAACAGCAGTCACCAAATGATCCCTCACTTTCTATTCTACTGTTCCTCTGGTTACTTAAAGATTTATTATTAAATAAAAGTATTTCCAAAGGGAAGTGATGGGACTCATGACGAATTGAACATTTGCCTTCAGAGTAGAGTTTGCATAACCCAGAAGAGAAGTAGATGAAGCTTGGGGCCTCATACACAGACAATACATTAATATTTGCTGATAAATTCATAAATGCAGATTTTATTTGCTTGCACTAAAACTGAAAAGGATGAAGTCATGGAGTTCAAGACCATCACAGAGTAGTTACAACTGCACTGCCATTTTCTGGTGCTAGCAACATTTTCAGTGTTCTTTTTATGCCTGTGCTGAGGATTCATACAATGTATATGCAAATAAGGTTTTCATCCCATTCTCACAGTAAGACAACAGTAAATATTCATCTAAAAATAATTACAGTAAAACTACAAAAATATTGAATGAGTCTGAACTTTCTGGTCAACTGGTTAAGTCAGCATTTATCAGCTCTGAGAGATACAAAAAGGTTAATCCACATCGCTGGAAACTGTGTATGGTCAATGGGATATAAAACTTCTGTTCACATTGTTGCCAACAATGTTGAGTGATCAGGTCTGATTGCAAGAGGAGGCCTCAAGAAGATACACAAGAGCTACTAAATCCACGGAAATTTTGGGTAAATGTTAAGAGAACATGAACCAGGTTTAATATGAAAATTTGGCTTACACTGAGAGCTGTTTCAGATTCTTGACACTATTGCTGATGCGGGAAAATAGTATTTGTGGCTACAGATAGACACATCTTTTTAGTTTGTGCAATTCTTTTTAATATGATGGTGTCCCTGACCTAGGCTAAGATGTTAATACCCTGGAAAGAGTTCACAATGACAGAAGGAAGCTAAATGGAAACAGAGAAAAGAAAAATCAAGGCTACACAGATAGCCGGCAATTTTTCATGTTTCCTAGGTCAGTCAGGAGTATACAAGCGTGGCAATGTATAGTTGATATAGAAACTGTCTAGCTTATTTCTAAATAAATTTCTCAGTTTTGCCTTTTTTTGGCAAAGCCTAGGAGCCTCATTCTGACTCCTGATCTGGAGTAAGGGGAATGCAGGTATCAGCAAAATTCCCAGTAACAGATATTTTGAGCAGGTGATTAGATAATCTCAGTTGCTGTTTTTTAAAGATAAATTTCCAGCTTGCATGAGTTTAGGAAAAATCTTGAACATATGATTCAAGAGTAATTTCAAGTTAAAAAAAAAACAAAAAAAAAAAAACAAAAAACAAAAAAACCCACCAAACTTAGCTACACAAATTACCATTTTTAAGCATTGCAGAGAATTCCTAAGATTGGTCTTGGGACCTGAAGGGCTCTAACAGTAAAACGTTTGGGATACGCCATTACTAGGCACAGGCTACAAGCTAAGAGGTGAAATGAAAGCAGGAAAGTCTGACCCAGAAGCAGACCTTAATGCTGGATGTACCTTTGGCAACTGGAATACTTACTTGGAAGCAGGTCTCAGCTGTGGATTAGATTTTATTGACCCATTTGGAAACACTTCCATGAAAAAGTAAGGATGAGGCTCCATTCCCCTCTCCTTCCTTCAGGCTGATCTCATCTGGCCAGAGCTGTGAAATCAGGGAACAGGCACGGATTTGTTAACTAGAAATTAGATCTTGAGCACTACCAGGAGAAAGGAAGACAGCCTGTGGACCGATGATTTGTTCTGTTGTTTACAGACTGTGAAGCTGCTGGAAGGGAAAGTGCAGGAGGTAGACTCTTCTTGTTTGTTTTTGTTTTGGCTGAAGCTGAATAAAAAGTCTCTATGAATAAATCCGAAATTCTAGAGAGACAATGTTCTCTGTTGAACATGCGGCTCCTGCTGAGTTTATGTCTAGCTGAGTGGCCCTGACTCAGACAGGACTTTAAGACCTCCCCATCTACATGAAAAAGTCCTGGTACTTGCTAAGGCAAGAAAATCCAAACATCTACCATTGGCAGCTTACCAGGAGCCAGAGGGCTACATCTAATACCAAAACAGAAAGGATAATCCAGCTCTCCTTTTCCATTCAGAGAGTCTCTGCTCTGAAAAGAGCAGTGCTGTAATGCTGGGAAAAGGATTGTGAGTCACCAAGGAGAAACTTGCTGCATTGTACGGCTCCCCAGGAGGCCCCTGTCAGAAATGGGCTGTATTGTAAGGTGGCACAACTCTTCAGCTGACAAGACTTGCAAAGAAAAAGGAAACAGAATGTCAAGAGAGTTAAGCTGCTATCCTGCCAGGAAATTTGGCCAGTGAAAGCATCTATATCAGAAAAAAATATTCATTTTAACTTTCATCTGTTGAGAAATACTCCTTAATCTGATGAACCAAACAAAAAAAAATTGCTGTGCTGTTCTTAGCTGAGAAATTCCTCCAGGAAAAATCACTGCTTTGATTTATCCCCAAAGTTTTCAAAAGCTTTGTAATGTAATAAGGCAATTATCTGAACACTTCTGTTAATATAGGATGTAAATCTCACCATTTATCCTTATTTTCCTTTATTCTTATGCTTCAATTGAAATTTGGTCAATAAAATTCTATTGTTTAAGTCTTTATCTTATCCTGATAGCTCCAATCTTAAACTGGAAACCACCAGCAAAGGAAAAAGAAATAATAAGACATGTAAATACATTATCTGGACATGCATTACCATATACCAGAAGGCCCAGGTAGCTGGAAAGGATATAGCACAGCTTTTATCAATTAAAAAGATAAAGAAGTGTAAATAGTAAAGCAGAAACTTTAAAACAAAGTTATTTCATGGACAAGAAGTGCCTGAAAATATCTAACTAAGAATTTCCAATGGCTCTTTTACTGTTATCTGTTTTCTACTGTTTTTACTCAGAGGTCCTTTCCAACCTTAACAATTCTATGATTCTATGAAGATTTTAGAATAAAACTTGACTAGATGGCTTGACTACAGTCAGGAAAGAAAAAGTGCTGGTTACTTGTGGCAAAGTAAATCAGGAAAGTAAAAGCAGAAATTAGAACTAAAAAAAAGCTATGCATAGCAAAAAGTGTCAATTCAGGAGGAGTCAAAATGCAGGAATAACATTAAGAAGTCAGGTGTACATCCCTGACACGGAGGGATAAAGAGCAGGTTAGTTATTTAGAAAAAAAACCATTGTAGTAGTGGTTTCAGTACACCGAGTAGGAATTATGCAGAAAAGGCAGAACAGCTTATATTTGTTGTGTGTATTTTGTGTGTCTGTGTGTTTAAAAAACAGCATGGTACAGGAAAGGAGATAAAGTCCTGTCCAGCTCATGGGTTATTAAGGAGGATGTTGCATTCAGCATCATCTTTGGAAATAAATTTCTTAAAAATGTGAGGACTTGTGCTCAAGAATACCAAAAGAGCTAGTCAAGAATATCACACTAATATTAGTTTTAAATATACCTTACAAAACCAGGGACAGGTTGACAGCTAATGTGCAATTATTGACAACAGCAGGGAAATGACCTAAATACTTATCACCTGATTAATCCAGGTGAAGTAGGAGATGAGTTAATATGGAATGCAAGAGATAAAAGATGAAAGGATGGGAATATAATTATTGCTTGTTAACATCGTGTTATAGAAAATAGATCTTGTCAAACGAAACTGCTTTTGCCAATCAGACTGCAGGTTTGGTTGAGGTATAACACAGAGGCAACACGCTTGGAGTGACAATAAGCTGTTTGACTTGGTACTGCACAACATTCTGGTTAAAAATAACACTATGCAATATCCTTAACATGCCAAATAAGCAGTTTAAGAAAGCTGACTGATAGACATCAAAGTAGATGTCACTGAGAATCAAACATGGAATGGGGATGTTTTGAGTTGACTACAAGGACTGCGGTTCTCCAATAATAATCAGACTTTTTATTAATAATCTGCATGTAAATACTAAATGTTTCTGCCAATAAAATCAAGTTCTCATAAAGATGGGTGCACTGGTAATAATGTTGAGCTACAACCCAGTAATGTTTTACTTTACTTGCCAAAGTGCAAACCACTGTGTCACCCTGAGACCACAAGTGTAAGGAGTCTCGGAAATGAGATTCACACGGTATCGGTCAGAAGGCTTCGTTCTGCGGCTCTGCGAGTTTGCTCTGACACCAGGATGTCACCCTGCCAACTATTCCCCACAGCAACTGGGAGATGTGTCAAGACACATCTCTGTGTTGCTGCAACTTGACTTTTTACAACAGGCGGAGCTATTGTAAGGAAGGTTGCTTTTCAGACTGTCACATATGGGGAAAATACCCACAGGTTCACTACTCCTCCTCAGATCAGTCTAAGGAATTCCGTATACCACTTGGTCATGGTTTAATCGCAGCTGGCAACTAAGCACCACACAGCTGCTCGCTTGGTCGTCTGCCCCCCCCCAGTGGGATGGGGGAGGGAATCAGAAGAGTAAAAGTGAGAACTCTTATGGGTTGAGATAAGAATAGTTCAATAATTGAAATAAAATATTATAATAATAATATTTTTTTAAAAAATCATAATGAAAAGGAAAATAACAAAAAGAAAGAGAAATAAAGCACAAGAAAGACAAGTGATGAAATTGAAAACCTATTGCTCACCACCAACTGCCCGATGCCCAGCCTGTCCCTGAGCAGCTGCCCCTCCGATCATCTTTCCCCTGGTTTATATACTGAGTTTGACATGATATAGTATGGAATATCCCTTTGGCCAGTTTGAGTCAGCTGTCCTGGCTGTGCGCCCTCCAAGCTTCTTGTGTATCTCCAACTTTCTCAGTCAGTAGAGTTGAAAAGTCCTTGACTAGTGTAAACACTACTTAGCAGCAACTAAAATGTCAGTGTGTTATCAACATTATTCTCATCCTAAATCCAAAACACAGCACTATACCAGCTACCAGGAAAGACATTAACTCTATCCGAGCCGAAACCAGGACATATTTCCATTAAAATTCCAGTCTGTTTTGAAAATCCAGAGGTTCAACACACAAACAAATTATCTCAAAGAACAAGTTACTGCACAATAGCTGTCTATCTCCTTTGAGCTACAGTCTGAACTTTAAGATTTGCATCTGTAACTATCCTATAATCAGGATGATCTTAAGGTCTGCAATTAAGCAGTGTCAGACTTTAAGGGCACAGTATTTTTACGCGAAGACAACTAGCATTTTTTATAGATGTCCTCCTGAGATGGGGGATTGTACCTTTCATTTCTAGAAGGAAAAAGGCATTACAGGAGGAAGAAAACAAGCCACATGTCTTGTTCCTTAGAGGTCAATAAAAGGAAAGGCAAACATACTTTTCCAGACTTTGCTATTAGGCACCTTTTCCAATAGGCTGCCTCATGCTGACAAGCCAGACTACATCTTCTCCCACAGGCCATGTCTCCTCAGTGCAAAGAATGGGTTTGGCATTTGCTTTATGAACAGAAGACTTTGGCATGTGCCTTGGCTAACTATTTTTAAAACCAGCCTTTCTAACTGCCAACTCTTTTAAAAATGCAATGCTCAAATGAGTTAATGAGAATGATAACTTTGTTTTATCAAGCATGTTTTAGAAAAAGCAGTAATCACTGTGTCCTATAGTTTGTAGAAAACAGGCCTGTGTGTGGATCTCTTATTACTTCATTTGTTATTTACAAACTAAAATGTAATTTCAGTAGGTGAAATCTTATATTTCTTTATTTCCTTCAGGTTAATCTCCCTGTCTCAGTCTGAATCTAGATTAATTGTATTTTACAATATGAAGTATTTATCCATTTCTTCTACCTTCTGTTCTGCGTCATTCAGACTAATGGGTATTACGGCAGGACTGGACAGCTGCATCTGAAAATATTGCCTCAGGAGTCTGCCTGTTTCTTTTAAATGAAATAAAGGCAGCAAGGGATAAAACTGAAAATGGAGGCAAAGTAAATCACTGCCCTCATGACAGGAAATGCCTGCCAGAACTCTTATTCAGCAGCTAATTGGTTTTCTTTATATACAATGCCCTAAAACTCCAACAATCTTTAAAAATGCATTTCTGCTAATCCTTACAGCATTAAATCATAGACCTTTTAATTCTATTTTAAAAAAGCAAATACCATAGTACCTTTCAATCAGCAAATATTCATATCAATTATAACAAAGAAATTTCAAGTATTACAGATTTTATATAATCTGCCTCATCTCTGGGAAGAAACTTGAGTATAAAAATTCACTTAACTGCCTTTCAATAAGAAGAGAGAGAAAGCAGTACCAGCATGTAAGAAAAAAGCCCTTTTCTGTGCTTCACCCATCCTGTCTATGACACAGTAATCTTAAGACTTGCTCACTGGAGACATTCACAAGTTTCAAAATAAAAATTTAGCATTCGAGTCATGGGGGAGTGAAATGAAAGAAACACAATTTTTTCTGCTCCTGGTTATGTACCACTTTTGTTGACTTTTCAAACTTTCCAAGATCATTTCTATAGGAGGCATTTTTTTGCTTGTGGAACATATCTTACTATCATGCTGCAGAGCAAGTTCTAATCACCATAAGGAAGAAATTCACTTGGTAGCCACCTTGTTGCTATCACTTTTCATGGAGGATATTAACATGCTTAGTCTGCCTTATTTTGCATGGACACAATTACTGCTGATAGTGTGACTCATCTACGACATGATTCCCAACATTCCATCTTTCTCCATGATCATCATACTACCTTATAGTAACATATATGTAAATAGCAAAGTTTTGGTCACAACGGTTTACCTACAAAATCAAGTTATCACTTCCTGATTGCCAGCTTTTTCTCCATACAAGAGACTTTTCTAATCCTCACAAAGAAGATAGGCAAAGATGCTAGAGAAGTGTGAGTAATGGGTATTGGAACGTAAGATTCAAATTACTTATTACAACAGGATCTATGTGGTTTTGTGGTCACTGACTGCGTGTGGGCTAGTTGGCAGGGAAAATATTTTTGAATTTTGGACAAAATCTTCTAGATACAGCAAGGAGCTTACAGTCAACACAGTCCAGCATAAAATCCATACAGAATGTAAGAGACCATTCTCCCAGGGATAAATAACACTCTTTTATGACTTGCACAGCAAGAAAATAGCCTCCAGAATAAAGCAAGTATTGTCTCCTTTCTACTGTTGTTCTTGTTCTCTTTCTTTCACAATTACTTGTTATTAATAGTGTAACACTAGTGCTTGCAACAATCACTAAGTTACAGACAAGAAGGAGGAAGGCACAAGAAGGAGGAGAAACACATTAGATCCATGCATGTGAGATGAAGATCAAATGAGAGTAAAAAAGGACTGATTTTCAATAAAATTTGCTATGTGCTCAAATTTCAAGTGATTACTGTAGTCTAGATGAGACTAAACACACTATGGAGAAGAAAATGAAACTAATGTTTGATATTAAAGTTCTTTTTCCAGAAAAAAAAACTAGTTATTAAACACATAGTGTCACAGTTACAATAGACTACAATGAATGATTCATTAACCTTGTATGAGATGTTTAGATATGGAAACTTGCTAATGAAGACAAAACTCAGAGACTAGAACTGAGGTTAGATAAGACGGACATTGAAATGAAATGCAGTCTGCAGACTAATTAAAGATTCTAATAGCTTCCCAGGGAGGTTATAGATTCCACTTCATTGGAAGTTTCAAAGCAAAACTAAGTAACTTCATTTTCACAGTCATAAGTTATTGTTCATCATTAAATCAAAAGGGGGAAAAAAAGACATCCGTATATCAGTTGCTCAGAATATACACCTGCAGATATGGAAAAAAATATTTAGCAGATTGGCATGGAAAGACAAAGTCAGAAACATTTTAGAGTAATTAAATCTTCCCCAAGGGTCTTCTCAAAAATCTTTCAAAATTTATATATTCAAAAAAATGAAAAGACAGATCAACAGCTGCAAAAACTGTATTTTTAACATAGGGATGTAAAAATAATTCTAAAAAGTGCTTATTGTTGGGGATTTTCAGTGTACCTGCAACTCATACAAATATTCAGGTGACTCTGTCAGCATACAATGAGTTCACATGTGTGCATCTCAGATCAATTTGTCACAAGCAGGGTCCCCCGGGGATCAATACTGGGCCCCGCGCTGTCCAACATCTTCATAAATAATCTGGGTGATGGCAATGAAAGCACTCTCACCAAGTTTGTGGATAACACCAAAGTGGGTGGTGAGATGAACATGTCAGAAAGGAGAACCATCTTACAGATAGACCTGGACAGGATGGAAGAGTGGGCTAGCAAGAACTGTATGAAGTTTAAGAAAGACGAGTACAAAGTCCTGCACCTGGGATGACATAACCAAAGAGCCCAGTACAGGCTGGAAACTGTGTGGCTGGACATCAGCCTTGCTGAAAGGGACCTGGGGGTCCTGCTGAACAACAAAATGAACATGAGTCAGTGTACTGCTGCAGCAACAAAGGCAAATCAGATCCTGGTCTGCATCCGCAGTGGTATTACCAGCAGAGATAGGGCCATGATCTCTTCATCTTGTTCAGCACTTGTCAGACTGCACCTGGAGTATTGACCCCAGTTCTGCTCCCCACATTTCAAGAAAGATGCAGACAGACTGGAAAGGGTCCAAAGAAGGGCTATGAAGGTGATGAAAGGGCTAGAGAACCTGCCCTGTAAAGAAAGAGTGAAGGAGTTAGTTCTTTTCTCTCTGGAGAAGAGAAGGGTCAGGGGGGACCTTATCACAGTATTCCAGTACTTAAAGGGTGGCTGCAAAGAGGATGGAGGCTCTCTGTTCACAAGTAGCCACATGGAGAAGACAAAGGACAACAGGTACAGGTTGCACTGGGAGAGGTTTCATCTCTACATAAGAAAGAAATTTTTCACAGTAAGATCATTCACTGGAACAACCTCCTCAGGGACATGGTAGAGTACCCATTGATGGAAGTTTCCAAAAGGTGATTGGACAGGGTGCTAGATACTCTCATTTATGCCCTTCTTTCCCACAAAGGCTGGATCAGATGATCTTTTGAGGTCACTTCCAATCTGGGCTATTCTATGATTCTGTTTGTCAAGAGGTACCGTACAAGAATAAAGACACAATTTTGTCTCTGTTTCTGCCATGATACCAATTATTGGAGACCTACATCATGATTATTTAGATTATTGTGCACAGAACAGCTTCTGACTGACTTGGTGGACAAAATGACCAGGGAAACATTTTTTGTCATCTTAAATGAAAATACTTTTGAAGTTTCACATCAGTTCCCTGCCTTATCTATTATATAAAAGTCTTTTAATCTGTCCACTAGTAGATGTTAACTAAAAAATATTCTATCACCCCTGGCTTTGTAGTGAAGAATTATATAGATGCATATGGTAAATAGGAAGCTAAATCACGGTCAAGTCTCTGATTTTATAAACTAATCATCCTGTGGTATAAAGGAACAACTCACCATTAAGGAATAACAAAATGAAAAGATACATCTTTATTAAGAGTCTTGACACTTGGCATTGCCTCTCCCCCATACTCCTGGATCATTTAGTACTAAATTCACTCACTTTTGAAATCTTCCATCTTTGCGGGTAAAACCTAGCTGATATGCAAGTGCCTGGAATTCCAGGTTACGGAGAAATAAAATCATTCACTTTCTGGCAAATGGATATTTTAAATCATACTCTTCCAAAGGCAATGCTGCTAGGAATCTGTAACCTACCTGCACTGCTTGTTATTTTCCTATGAAAAGCATAGCAAGCAGGGTGAATTCAGCACAGGATTAGTACTCTGTTTGTTGATGTAGTAGTGGGCCCATCTGGTCACCCTATGTGCATCTTCTTTAAGCAATGGCTGTTCCCTGTTGAATTAAACTGTTGTGTCAACAGGGCATCTAGTGCTCTAGAAAGCTTTTATTAAAGGGCTGAAGACAGTGTGAAAATGTATTGTGACATCTAAATTACTGTACTATTTCCTCTTATTTTATTGTGGTCTTACATCAATGTTTTCTTTAATAGATTGGCTTCTTGAATGAAACATACTAAAATGTTCCCAAAACATTTCTATTGTTTAGTCTGTTTAGATAAAGAACAATTTAGTTCTCCCAGTTTATAAACTTTTGCTAAGTTGGTCTCTCTACTCATTTATCTGAGAAAATATCAGTGCTGTCACTTGAAAAGGTACAAGATACTATGTAAAATAAACCTCATTAATAGGCTTTATCCTTTACACCTTAGGACAGCAATTATGGAGAGTCTTTCCTGCCTACCATACCATCAGTGTTTCCATTTGATAAGGATGTGGTACCTGGTGATTCCCAGCTGTAGAGACATACACTTTTAGATAATTAACTAATACCACAGCCAGAAAAGTCTGAGTCAAGGTCTAAGCATCCTTCAGAAGAAACCTACTTGAAATGAAGCACTTAGGAGGTCAGTGTTGCCTTTCTATTTACATGAGATGGCAGATTTCTATTCTGCCATAGAGTTATCTTATCATTCTGTGCATTTCTCATCAGGCTTCCTTGCCTTTTGGCACTTAGACTACAGTAATAGCATTCTCACACCCTATTCTGTCTTGAGCTTGAAAATGTATTGCCTTATAATTTTATAAAACGATTCACTATCTTGAAATACATATATAGCCAGTTGAATTATCCTGACTTTCTGGAGTAGTCACAGACAGAAACTCACACATTGCTCTGATATTTTGCAGAACTTTGCAATGAAGTGCTCTGCTCTTCCCCTCCAGGAGCAGTTCCATTGGGTAAAATACAGGCAAAGTATAAATCCATTTTGAAATATTAAGCTATCTAAGCACCTGGAAGGACAGAATTATACCAAACCCCTGAAACTCACAAATATAATTCTTCTTTCTGTTATTTTTTTGTTTTGGTTTGGTTTTTTTTTAGCAACATAAGTAGATAATATTGATTATGCTTACAAATTGACCATATGCTGCTCATTACAATTCTGCACCATTTCTCTCACAAAGTCTTGTTTGTTAAGGGCAGATGTTGGGGAATGTATTGGGAAACACAGCCAGAATATTATCATCTCTTGTGCTCCTATTGCCACTCCCTATCACAGAACAAAGCCCCAGAGAACATGTTAGATTTTGCATTTAGGAAACCCTACATAGGACTTTGAGGAATGGAAGGAAATATTTAGACCCATTCAGCAACCTGATGACTACCAGACTGCATTTATGGCAATAACACGACCTGTTAAAAGCATCAAGTTTTGACGACTGCTGAAGAGGTCGCTGCTGAGCTCAGCCAGTCAGTTAACACAGAAGAAAGGGAGCAAGAAGTACAGGCGATATTTGTCAGGATTTCCACAACGCTCATTTGAAGTCTTATTTTCCTGGAAGTGTGAATAGTATTAGGACATGAAACAAGCCAGGAGTGAAATCCTGATCAACTGCATGGGTTTTGTGACTAAACTCAATGTCTTGGGGCAGGTTTTTCATTCTAGAATAGATAGGAAAATGTGTGAGGACACAAGGGAAGAAGCAGAGAAAGAAGATAATGTTTAATCACTTTTCAAACACCTTCTTTTTCAAGCTCATCTACAGCTCCACCCTTGCTCTTTGGCCTCAGTACAATAAAGCATATATGCTTCAATATAAAACACATTTTTGGGCGTTCTTAAATACCCACAGATTCACAAGGACTTCATTTTCTTCAGCAGCTATCCTGCTGTTGTCCTTTAATTGCATTAAAGCATGCTATAAAAATGGTAGTTGGGGAATATTTTTTGTATTTAAAATTTTATTAAGGTGTGTATAAAAACATGTCTAGACAAATTTGCCTGTCCACAATAGTGCTGAGTTTTCATGGGTTGGCTTAAGTCCTCTCCAAAACTATATATATATTATAAAGTTATAAATGGCATAAGGCACATAACAAGAAGACATAGCTAGATGTGCTACAGGAAGAATGCCAGCTCAGATAAAATAGGCAGGCCACTTATTTGTGGTAAGAACACCCACAAAGCCTATGTTACTACCTCCACCTTCATAGGTGCATAGACATAACAGCAAATGCTGAGAAAAGAAAGTTTAAAAGCTTAAAAATGAGGTATTAGCAGCCTGAAACTGTACTTTCTGGAATTCTCCATACTGGCTTTATGTTGTGCCAATGACACCACTGACTTCATGAAAGCAGAACTGGACCATTGAACACTGATGTTCCTAAAAATTCCAAATTAGCTCATGCCTGTTTAGTGGTAAAATCAAAAACAGAAGTCAGGTTGAGGACCAACACTGTATCCTATTTGCTAAAAGCTATTTCTAGAAACTTGCCAAAAAAATCCAGGACTTGGGGGGTTTTTGATGCATTAAAAAGCAGTCAGTCAACTATGCATTAACCCAGGATAGTTTGCTATTGCTTTTTCAGCTTGTCTTATTTTTCTTTCACTATTATTTTTCCAGCTTATTCAGCTTATTATTCCTTTCCATTTTACTAGGATTTCTAAACCAGAATAGACGGAATATCTCTGTTTGAAAAGGCAATGCCTTTCTAATAACAGTATTCTAATAATAATACTAAATGATGCACCATATGGATTATGGATCTTTCTATACCTGACAGGTGTTTGGCCTGAACTGACTTCGTTTTGCATCCCTACCCAGTTCCACTCTCTGGGCCTCTGATGCCTCTCTGTGTCAGGTTTCTGCTGTATTTTAGACACACAAGAAGGTACAAAGACGAAAGAGTCATTTCCCACAGAATAACCACAATCATTAGAATTTTAAAAAGCTAAGAGTTAATTATGTGTATCAGAATGATCATGTTTTCAGATGGGCTAAGTATTTAAAATTCCCCAGTGCCTGAGCATACTTGTGCACTGGGGAAAATCTGAAGTTCATTTGAAGCACTAGAAAGAGGCCAAAGAATTATTATTAGTTCCCTCAGCATTGCATCTAAATGGTATGGAGCATGAACATCTTAAAGAGCATTTTATGACATTCTTGTTACTCATCTTTGGGGGGAAATATCATCAGTCTAAATGTGCCACTTATCACATTTGGTAAAGAGTTCTAAAGGTGTACAGTTGCTGGATGATGTGTTCCAGAATTCACTGCAGCAGAAACACATAATGCTTACTCTTAATTTTTCACGTTGCAGTACTGAGGAAATGAAATACTGGCTTTGATGTCATTTAAATTAGAGTTCTGATTCTACATTCCAGTTTTCCAATATTTACAATTATGAATATGTTTTAAGTTACTTAATATATTATTAAATATATTTTAGTTATTTACACTTTTTTGTTATTATTATTAGGTGGTGTAGCATTCACTGGACATGTTACTTTCTGCAGACATAAATGATATCACTCTTATGGTATCTTGGTTTCTGAAATTCACTCCTTAGCTTAGTCCACCAGAAGTGGAATTCATAAACCTTGTGGGTATGCTACAAATTCTCTCTCTTAGAAGACACAAAGGGCAGAGGTCTTTGAATCAAGCAGCCAAGTCAGATGATTTGAATGCTAAATGTGTATAGCATTCATTATTGTTAATTTAGAGTTATTATCTTTAAGCAGATGGTTCTGGTGGAGCAGCTATTTTGTGTTTTTGAACTTTTCTATATCTGTATTTTAATCTACCTGGGGCAAGTTGTAAATAGTTAAAAAAACATAATGAAGAGGAACTGGCCAGGCCAAGAGATTAGGAATATTCTAAATGGGGGAGACAGATTGGTAATGACCCAAATTTTTCATCATCTGTGCGCTCTTTCACAGCCTGTATAAAGTCAGTTGGTGCTCTCTGTCTTCTTCTGCACATCCCAGAACCACAGCTGGCACCAAATCATAATGTTTTTGTTGGAGAAGAACAGGTCTGAACACTGAGAAATCAGAAGTGCAGCGTGTGGAGCAATCCTGGGAAGGCTGTGCTGAGCACGTCTCTGCAAGGCTCTTCCTTTCAGCTCCATGTGGTACTGCTTTTTTTTTTTTTTTTTAATTGCCTGTATCACATCTGTCTGACTTAAGATGATAAGTCCCTTGAAGCAGGAACCTATTCTAATTAGAAAGCACAAAGCACTCCATAAATTCAAGGATGTCCTATGAAAAGTAATTGAATTGGTCACTAGTTAAGCTTTCTGGTTTAGTTCAAAGCAGGGGAATAAAAAGATAGGAGACTCCCAACAGATGAGGTGAAATAAATGTGTTCAGTCCTTACTCCTGGGTTGCTCCATGTCAACTTAAGGAAAATAACCACAGTTCTTTTGCCAAGGGGCTAGAAGGAAAGAAAGGGGACATGTTGCTCAGAGTCATCTGCATCATGGGATCTGGAGGCTCTGTGTATGTAGCGGACACTGAAGATTAGGAACAGGTGAGCCATTACAACACAGTTGCTAAGAAGTACTGAGCCAGCCAGGCTGCTGCCTTGAGGTTCTTTGCTAACCATGAAATAACTCTGCTACCATCCTACATCCTCTATGAAAATGTCCTCTAATCCCCATGAAACTGCACTTCACCAGGGCTGTGGATTAAGAGCGAAAGGAGACTGGCCTACAATGCGGCAGCAGAAATGCTAGGTCAAGTGCACCATGTGGGAAACTGCATCAGTTAAAATGAAAGGAAGATCAACTTGTTCTGCTTTTTTGTAATGAACATATTTTAAATGCTGTGCAACACCTAGAGTGTAAGATTGATGCTATAAAAGTTATACAAATGAATAAAATAGCTGAAGCATGAGCTAGAGATTTTTACATTAGAGAAAAATAATCAAAGAAAATAGAAATGTCCAAGTTCCCATATTAATCATTGTGTTCAAGTAGAACAGTATACTTTGTGTTAAAACAAATCCCTGCTGCTATCTCCATCTGTCTGAAAGATAACATGGGCAGTGTGGTGCATGGAATTTACCTTAGTGGGGGGACAAGACAATTATGAGAAATAAATCACAATACTATGAAATTACTTCATAGGAAAAAATAGTTTTTCTATTTAAAGGCTCTACAACAATCTTTAGTTAATAATAGATAGACTATACTTAACTACCCCAACACATTCATGCCACACATACATGTCTACCTCAGAAACCAAGCTAGCCACGGCTATTCCCTTAGAAAGCAGCTCAGACTGTCTGTGCCCTAATATGCCTTCTCCTGTTCATTCTCCCAAGCTGTACTTGCCACAAACCTTTTGGTCTTTTCATTCTCTTCTATCTGATGGCATCACAGTTATACCTTCATAGTCCTGTTTTTTCGTTACAACTTATTTATTATGATAGCTGCCTACAGAATTCTGTCTTCGCAATTGCATCTAGGAGGTACTTACAGTCATACAGGGGCTCAGCATGCTGTCTTCTGTGCAGAGAAAAAAATTATTCCTAGTGCTTGAACAGTCTAAGCAGTAGTTAGAAAGACACTGTGCCCCAGAGCATGGCAGTGGCAGGGAAAAGTTGCATAAACAGGGGGTTGCCTGTTAATGCCAGAGGCAGACTTGGCCCTTAGTGTGTGCACTCCACAGGTAGTTCAGTCTGAGACAGCAACAGGTGGGAAAAATTTAGCTGAGAGTGGCAGGGAAGCATTAGTAGGTGTGAGGAACATCTAACAGCAACCAAGGTGAGGAGAGTAGCGAGACAGCAATGTGGAGTTAAAGCTGTACATTACACTACACAACACATGCCTACCAGCAATGAAAAGGAGAAACAGATGGGAAAACTGATTTTCCCATCAAGAACTCGGGAAAGCTGTAACAAAATCGCAGTGGTTTTAAATTCTCAAAGGCTTAAATTCTCGTATTTAAATAAAGAATGGTTCTGGTAAGAGTTGTGGAAGGAAGCTTTTGAAAACAGAAACTTATAGGGAAGACCACCTGGATTTGTCCAGGTTTTTTATATTTCTTTCACCACAACAAATAGGTTAGCATAAAGCATTCCTTTATTACAGTGCAAAGATTCAGGACTAGTCCTAATCTTTGGGGGCAGGAAAGAATTCATACCAGCCTCAGGGAGTCAAGCACACAGTACCAGTGAGAGGCAGAAGCAAGCCCAAAGGTTAGGTTTCAGCGACACTAGTGTCACAGCTTCTAAGGATTTCAAAGGGGCTAGGAATGGCCCATAGTCTTAACCTGAATCTTAGACAAGTGTCTTAGGAACAAAAGTGTTCGCTGTCCACCTCCCCTGATACATGGTGCCGTTGCTTTACCATGAGGCACAGGTAGCAAGCCAAAGGCTTGGAGTGCACCCTGCAAGCAAAGACTTGCAAGAGCTGGTGTACTTCTTAGAAATTGAGTGCTAAATATAAACTGACACATCCAAAACCTCCCAATACTAAAAGTCATTATGAATATGATAAATGGTACACTCCAATCCTTTCTTTAACTTAAAGCTACTTTTCTCCCTTCAGAGATGAGAAAGAAAAGCCTGTAGTTAAGAAAGATCTCTGGTTCACTGGAAGGGGACAGGATGAGGGTTGGATGTGGCCACTTATTAAACATGAGATAATAACATTTTACTGCAGATCTGATTAGGACTCTAAGGACACTGGCAATCTGAGTGGCTTAATGTGATTTCCCAGTATGAAAATGTAAGGTACTCCTAGGATTTAGGGCCAGCATTTCTGGTGTCTTGATTTGCTTTTTTTGTTTTCTTTTTCTTTCTGCCTTGTAAATAGTTGGATAAGAAGAAAACCACAAACACTAACACTCAGTTAAATTCCATGTCTTTTGTATCATGGAACTTAAATTAAGAAATAAGAGCAAAGTACAGAAAACTTTCTTAAGGGTAAAAGTTTATCCTCTTAAATGCTCTCCATGGAGAAACTGTGTTGAGTCATCTTCATTATGGCACAACAGAACATTACTTCAGACCTAAACTGATTAGTGCTATGAGTCAGTTCATCAATTGTTTTAGATCTAAAATCATGTTCCAGCATTGTCATGTAATGCAGTAGACTTAACTAGCTGGAGAACCGAGCAGAATGGTTAGACAAGGAGAGAAATGTAGCTCTCATGGATATTTCTTCTGAAAAAAAAAGAACAAATACCAGAGCCATGTGATTCCCAGCTTCATGTCATACCTAAGCATCACAGTCCAGTTACACAAATCTCTCTTTCTCTCTGCCCCCCTCCGCCCCCACTCCCCCACCCCCATGAAACAGGGACTCCTGCCTACAAGCAGGACCCAGGGTCAAAAAGAAAAGTACAGTTCCTACTAAAATCAATGTGCATATTTCCACTAGCTGTCTCAAATAAGCCCTGTGGCAAATTTCGAAAATAAGTCTTGGGAAGTAACAGATTCTAAGCACAAAAACAGTACACAGCACCTTGTCGCTGACATGTAGCTGCTGAGGGTTACAACCCCATGATTAAGGACAGACTAATTTTGAAGTACAGATTAGACTCTTTTCACATATTAAGCCCTGAACAAAGCCTAATTTGCAAGAGTGCTTCCAGGCAGGAAAAGAGCTGTTGATCTCAGTGCCCTTGAAAATGTGGCCTTTTTATTTTAAAAACACACATGGGATTCTGACCATAGTTCTCCTGTACTTGAGGAAAAGTGCTATCAAATTACTCATCAAGTTTAATATAGCTATTTCTAACATTTTAGAATATTTTAGCAAAACCATAAATTTGCCAAGAACCTTGCTTGAAGAAAAAAGCAAAGAAATGGGCTTTTCCTAAAGAGCTTGCTACCCCAAATCTGAGGCAACAACAACCACAAATAATACCAAGCACATGAGAAAGAAGACTGGATGAAAGGGTATAACATTAAAAAAATATTAAAAGGCTGTGAGTTCCCAAATACTACACATGTAACTCTTGATAGAACAAAGTCAGGTAAACTTCTGATTAAGTATTTCAATTTCTACCTTTAAAATAATGTATTTCTTCAAGGTGGACTACACAGATCTCTGAATTTGTCCCATTTGTGACTTCCGTTGCAGATGTCTAAATTAAGGCAATTTCACACACAACAGTTTACACTTGCCAAACCTTTCAAGGTAATATTCAGCAAAAGCAGGAGCAACTCAGTGCTTATTCATAACTATACTCCCACTCTTACTTAACCAGTAAGATTATCTTTGCAACTTAATTTCAGTCATCTGATTTTTAACTTTGATAGTAAGGCAGATCCTATCCTCTTTGGCCTCTTTCGCATTCACTTTTGAATAGGATGTTTCAAGTTTTTTCCTCATGAGTAAATTCCACTCCTTGCCTGCAAATCTCCACATACTGGGGTGTGTCTTCAGGTGAGGCTGAAGATTAAGACAGGAATTTGTCAGAGCCCCAAGGCAACAGAGTTGATGAAACAGGATTGTGTTGCTTTAGCTGAGATCAGAGCACCACTCTCTGGACAAACATTTGCAGCATTTTCTTACCACCACATGGTAGTAATTCCTGTGCAATTGTTCTTTAATATACTCATCGTTTCCAGAATTACTGAAGAGGGGATGTCATATCTTCAGCACTGGCTACTTTTCTGCCAAATCTGCTTCCTTTGTGCAGCAATAATCTCCAGGCAGAGATTGGCAGGACTGGAATAAACCACTGTCTTGAATTAGCCGAGCTTTTTCTGGATGTTTAATGCTATGAGAACAATTGTATCATCTGAACGGCTTGGCAGTTAAGAGCAGAAATTTAAAAGGGAAAAGAATGCTTTTCCCTCTCACCCTTGGAGAATGACAAATTGTCCCTAGTAGAATCAAAATATTTTTCTTTCTCAGCCTGATCCTGGGATGTATTAAAAAAAGATTGGTCTGCAGCCATAGGTGTTGAATGATATACTTCTGATGTTTTCCTACAAATATACATGTACTGCTGAAATGTCTGAAAAAAACTAAGGCTAACTTCTCCAACAGTACGGCTAGTAGCACTTTTTATGACCTACCATGAGAAAAATTAGAAGATCAACAATGAGGGAATGGCACAAAGTAGGGTGGAAATCAGTTCAAAATTCAGGCTTTCTGTGCAATGAGATTTCTACTGCATGGGGTACAGCTACTGAACTCTTTCTGCATGAAGGACAGTGGTACAGCGAGCATTCCCATGAGTACCACACCAGTGTTTTGGAACAGAAACTGCCTTTTCAAGGCTGAAAAATATGGAGGTGAGAAGATGTGTTATGGGTGGCAATGCATTACAGCATCTTGAAGGACAGGTAATATGAAACATACAAAAGAAGATGTGAAAATAGGAGAGTCAATGAGTGCACCATGGTTGAGTTCATAGGTGATATGGGATGGTTTGGGAACAAAAGAAGATAACAGACCAGTTCTTTAGTCACTAAAAAGTCGTATAATCTCATTACAGTCAAGAGAAGTATAACAGTTCTCCTCTAATGAGCTCACCCAGGATGTAAGACAGATTATATGAGACAAAGCCTTGAACATAAGGAGCTTAAAGTTGATGCATGGCTCAATGGATGGACAGCCAACAAGCCTGCTGGAAGTGGGGAGGTGGCACTTGCAAGCGACAGAGAAAACCTGTCCCTCTCTCAAGGGATAGCAGCCATACAGCTCCATCCTAGTGCATTCCTTTGCCACACAAGCAGTAGAAAACCAATGCTGTAAGTGCTGTGCATCGATGGCAGCCGAGTAACATGAGGGATGTTTTCCATCAAGCATGGCAGGCAGCAATACTGAACAGATGTAATTTCATTTTCTCTTTTCTTGAGAACAAGAAGCATGAAAAAATATCTTATAACCCAAGCAACATTAGCACATGCTCAATAGGACAACTAACATATTCCAGCTGTTTATGACTACCACCTCCAAACACTGCCCTTCCCTCATCACATAGGCTTTACTCAAGTACTTGAAAATTTATAGACTGGTTTAATGGGGAGGCTTTTGAAGTCTGACTCAGAAAAAAGCAAACATAAGTTGACTAGTGGCAAACTGTGAATGAGCACATAAGTAAACAACAAAGGAAAAGCCATTTACCCCTGAAGATTATAAAAGAGGATATGAACAAGGGACTTAAAATAACAAAATGGTATTGAAATAGGTGGGGGTTTTTGGTTTGGTTTTGTTTTGTTTTTTTTTTTTTTTAGTTTCAGTAAAATTAAAGCTTATTCAAATCTATTTGGCAGTTTTTACTTTTGTACAATACAGAAGTAATGAAAAAAATATTTATTCATATGTGTAATGACTAGTATGTTTGTTTTCTTTTAAACATAACAGAAATTTGATTCAATCCTTCTGCTTCTATAATGGGTTTAGAAATGCTAGTTCTGTATTTTTTTTTATATTCAGAAATCTATATGTTCCATTGTTCCCTTAGAGCTATTTTAATGTTCTGGAGCTGTATGTGAGAGGTGATCAAACCTCTTGTGATTAAGTACCCTTAGCTCCTTCTCCCCCAGATGAATTTACATATATGAATGAGGATCTAGCATCACACTCCCCTCTGTCTCTGAGCTGAATCTGAGGTATTCTCAAAGCTCAGACCAGAAGTGCTGAATACACCACCTCTACTTCCCTGTATATCCAGCCATGTTTCAGACTCCTGTACTTCTTTATAAACAGAGACAGAGCAACTAAAAAACCCTCTTGAAAAAAGGTAACTTCATGAACAACTTAAACCTGAAGTCTGGGAAGAAAGAAGCAAAAAGATTGTAAAAAAACCACACAAACAGAAACAGACTGCAGCTGAAGCAGAATTATCTAACTTCATGCAGCAGTAGCAGCTAGGTTGGATGAGATTTCTTGTAATGGTAAAAGGAACAAAACAGTACTGATTTACCAAGAAAAGAGAAGTTCTTTAATGAGTGTATGTATGGAAGCCCGTGCTGCTGTGTTGTTACCTTAACTACCCTGCAGACTCAGCACATGTCATCACACTGCTGCTGTAGGACAGGAAGCCACCGCTGTTTCCCTCTAAGCAAGTACCAAATGTCTGTGGAGACTTAGGGGCTCCATTTCTGTATATCAGATCCCATGCGTGAACTCTCACTGATACTGGAGTTTAGATGTCAGTTCCTCCCTTGTCTTCTGGAAGCTCCAGAAATGGAGGTCCTCATGCTATTTGACTCCTTCTGTATCTGCATCGACTGCAGATGTTTAAACAGCATGATTTTGGCCTGTGCCAGCTTGCTATTTCCCATATAATTTTCACGTAGCCTTCAGGAGAGAGCAGGGGCCAGAAATCACGGTCCAATATGCAATTTGGTTATCGTCCACATGCAGCACACATGAAAAATACTGATGCAAACCATTTTAGGCCAGTGTTATAGATATCTTTACAGAGCACATGGTGTCTTGAAGCACATATTGCCCCGTGAAAATCTGAATTTTAATCATAAGAGAAACACAATTTTTGCCTCTTAGAAGACATTGATATTGTAGGCAGAGCAAAATAAATATAAGCAAGATGAGATACTCGTTTTCTGTTCCCTAATAAATGCATTGCCTTTTTTCTATCCGGTAGCTAAATATTCTTATTATTGACTTAGAAACTGAGCAAAATCTGTAAGCAAATACAATTTCACTAACTGCAATAGAACTCTTGTCCACCCACACTATTGGTATGTTTGGACTATTGAGTCATGGCCTTTAAAAAAGAGATTTCATCTAACATTTTTAATGAATAAATTTAATTTTTCCATCTTTATACAATGTAATACAATTCCTTAAAGCAGAGAGAAATTATTTAAGATATAATTTTGGACATGGGGTCACTACTAAGCAACTTTCAAAATCATTTATATTAGGAAAAATAACCTGCCAGAAGACCTAGCAAATTAACTGAAACACCAAATCCTGGGAGCTGTTAAGCTTCTCCCAGCATCCACAGTATCACTGAGTCCACACCAGCTATGGATGTTTATGAAGTACTCCACATCTCACAAACTGAATTCAAACTGGCAATATCACATGCCAACATCTCACTCAGCCTCCTGTCTCCTTCTATTAACTCCGTCAATTTAAACTGCAATTTTCTGGCTACTTTGATTGGAAGGAAAATTAATGAAATATGAAGATGTGAATAAGCCTAATGCACATAATCTGCAAATGTAATTCACATAGACTTTGGGGTGTTTATTCAACAACATATAGCATTAATGTGTCAGTAGTGTCTGTTTCTGTTTTCCACAGATAAGGCAGGAAAAATGGGAATGCATGACAGGTTACACACTTGGCCATGAATATCCCACTTTGTTACGTGGAGGGGAAAGTGTGATAGGCAGCATCTTTCACAAGAAGAAATAAAATCTAAGGAGGCTTATAGAACCATAGGACTATTCAATTCCCATCAAGGAGAGTCTTGACAGTGTGGGACACCAGCCTAACTGGAGTACCCTCAGTCTTCCTTGAAATACCTGCTGAAAAAATGCGAGCAGAAACTTCGGTAGTTCACATGTATGAACTGTATTTAGGGAGAATTATTTGGGGATAAGTATTTCCTTGAACATTTTATCATATTTTACCTCCTGACATCCCTCTAAGCCAACAGCTGTTTGATATAAATGTAAAGCACCTAGTGTGTTTTACAAAATATTTATTACAGGGCAGTACTTCTCCCTGGGTAGCTTCAGCAAAAAATTTGATTCTCCAACACATATATTGGAAATTGGATGTAAAATTAAATGCATAACACAAGACACAATAATAGCAGGTGAGATCCTGAAAGTGCTGCTTCAGGGCAATAGTCTGAATCAATAGCAGAACAGCACTGCATTCAGTGATTTACTGATGACAAGGGCTTTGCTCTTGCCAGTGCCAGGTTAGAAAGGATGCCTGCACCTGCCTTCAGAAGATATCTTCCCAGGTAAGAAATTTTCTCTGTGCCACAGAGTTCCTTTGACACTAAGTGCAACTCTAGAACCTGTCATATTTGTTACCTCTGCTTTTAACTCATTTTCAGCTTACAAGACAGTCGAGAGCAGACAGAAGTTTTGGCTGTGACCTTGGAGAAGCATTCAAAACACATACGATTAAGACCTCAGAATTTGTAAGCACTGAGCACTGAAACCCATGAACAGAGTACATCTAAGCACTGGACATACCCAAAACACTCACCATCTACCAGAAGAAAAAAAAAAAAAGAAAAAAAAACAACAAAACAAACCAACCAACCAACCCCCACCAAACTATAAGACCTTGGCTGTAGCAGGTTGTGCAGTCATTCCCTGCCACACGAGTATTTGACTACTTCCAGACTGCTCTCAGGAGGTGCCTTTGCAATATATGCAGGCATACACAAAGCAGCACCTCTCTTAGCTACAGAAAGGTGGTATCAGCTACGCTTCAGCAACACTTGTTAGAGAGCTTGAGTTTGAAGCCTAACCAGAAGCAAGTAAAGATTTTCTCATTGAGGCAACTTAACTTCATGGTACTGCTAGGTTAAAGTTAGCCCAGACATGTTTAATTCTGCTCCTCTGTGTTTGCAGTGTAACTCAGCTGTGTTCAAGGGCCCAAGCTAGTATTTAGGAATTAATAATAAATAATAATAATACCACCAGACCTCTGATATGAAAGATCTCATAAAGAATAATAATTTCTTTCTTTCTTTAAACAACTTTTTTTATATTTTTCCTCCTAAAGGCAGCATGTGAATGGATATAAAGATGCAAAGGGAATTAAAGGGTTTTGTTTCTTCTTGAAAAGCACAAATATTTCTTAGGCAACCACCACCTACCCCACATTTGTGTGCATGTGAAAACCCTGGCCACCATTCAGGCAGTGCTGCACTTGTTCCCAGAAACAACATGTTGGTGTAATATGAAGAGCCCAGCAAGCTTCCAAAACCCTGCTAGATCCTAGAAGTTTTTTTCAACAAGTAGTGCAAATCTTTTCAAATTGTTTAAAAGTATCCTAGGATGTTTGGTCTTTATATTCTCATTGTGGTTGTTTTTATAGCATTGTCAGGAAGGTTCTGGTGTTTGTTCAACTTGTAACACTGTACACTAAGACTGACTGGGCTTCCACAGACTAAGAGGAAAATGCCAAGCTTGGCATCAGCCCTCCTCCCCATGCAAAGGAAACTCAGTACATGCCATGGAGTGTGCTGCAGTGTTCTAGGAAATGCTCTATCAGAGGATTCCTTGACATAGAACTCCTCATTTCCACAGTTTTCTTCAGGGAGCTGAGAGGTTTTTTTTACTTCTTGGGTATATTTCCAGTAAACACAGAAAGAGAGGTAGCCTGCTGACCATGTTTTCAAAACCAGCAAATGACACTGAGACTTTTAAAGAATGACTTACCAGTTCTTATCAGGAAAAAACAAAACCAAAAAAACATTAAGACCTCTATAGATTTTCCTGGTGCTCCAACTCACTAGCTCTTTTTCATATTTAATCTATTTACCTATGATGCTATAGATAAATTAATCTCAACTAACTGCATTTAAATTCCCTCCAAAAATACTAAGCCCTATTATTCCAGACAATACGTTGTTAGCTTCTCAGTCTACGCCAGTCACCCTGTTTGCTTCACTCTTTTGGGACACGTGCTTTGCAATCCTGTTGTGCTGTGCTTATCATCTCAGAGGCAACGGAAGGACCAGAGAGGTGTGAAGGGATCAAATGAAGCTGCCAGAATCATAACGCTCACATTTGAGGAAACAGAGAAGATTACCCAAATACATTAGCAGAAAGCTGTAACTGATCAAATTAAACAAAAGGAGAAGAGATAAAAAATATTTTTAAAGCATAAGTCAGTAGGGTGCTAATAACCAGCAGGTAGAAACAACCAGTCATGTCTTAGGAAGCTGCAGAATATGCAGAAGTGCTGCTTCTTCCTTTTGGAGAAAAGCACTCCATGGTAAGGTATCCAAATTTTTCTTGAGTGTTAAGCTGACATTAAACATCACTTTTAAACAGGTTGCCTTCAGAGCAAAATGAGCAACAGGAATGGTGTAATGCAATACGCTATGTCCTGGTTTCGGCTGGGATAAAGTCAATTTTCTTCCTAGTAACTGGTATAGTGCTGTGTTTTGCATTTAGTATGAGAATAATGTTGGTAACACACTGACGTTTTAGTTGTTGCTAAGTAATGCTTGCACTAGTCGAGGACTCTTCAGCTTCCCATGCTCTGCCAGGTGCACAAGAAGCTGGGAAGGGGCACAGCCAGGACAGCTGACCCAGACTGGCCATAGGGCTGTTCCATACCATATGATGTCATGCCCAGTATATAAGCTGGGGGGAGCTTGCCAGGGGGCAGCGATTGCTGTGCAGGGACAGGCTGGACATCAGTCAGTGGGTGGTGAGCAATTGCATTGTGCATCACTTGTTTTGTATATTCTTATATCATTATTGTTATTTTACTTTTTTCTTCCTCTGCTGTCCTATTAAACTCTCTTTATCTCAACCCATGGGTTTTACTTTTTTTTTTCTGATTCTCTCCTCCATCCCATCGGGGCCCGGGGAAGGGTGAGTGAATGGTTGTGTCTTGCTTAGTTGCCGACTGGCAAACCACGACAGCTAGAAGGAGAAAGCAGTGCTAGTGGAGCAGTGCTAAAGTAACAAGTCTTGTCTCATTCTTATTTAATTGAGACCAGGTACCAAATAAAGACTACCTTGTGCAAGTGCCACAGAACAATGCATTGGCTCCCACACCAAAACTTTCTTACTTTACTTACAGCATCCTTGGAGATATTAAAAACCTGACTTGACACAGATCTGAGCAATGTGCTGTAGTTGACCCTGCTTTGAGCATGGGTGGTTGGACCAGACAATCTTCCAAAGACCTCTTCCAACTCAATGATTTTGTCATTCTGTGAAAATATTGTTTTAACTGACAGTTTTCTTGAAACCTCACTACCTGGCAATGTGGTTATACAAAATTCAGAGTTTTCATGTTCAATACAGTTCTCATACCCCTAATCATACAGAACAGTTTGAGAAAGAGGTTAAAAATCACTTTCATGAGTCAAAAAAATGAAAAAAATGAAAAAAATAAAATTAATACAAAAGTAAAATTTTGGTAAATTTTGTGATCCAAGATCACAGGGTTTCTGACTCAAGATCTCTAAAATCTTATGGTTCACAGCATTAGTACTGAGACAAATTTCTCTGTAACTAGTATAGTTAGACACAAATATGAAATTTTACTTAAAATTGAATAGGGGAAACAATTACATAAAAAAAGTGTGTAAAACAGATGTAGGATACTCCAAAGCCTAAATGAGAGCAGATGTTTTAAACAATGCCTGATTGTATAAGATTCGTTGTCCCTTATTTTAGACTGTCCTCTGTTCTTGGACGATCTGTAAACACTAGCCTTCTTTTAATATTAACTTTTAAGAAGAAAAAGAAATAAATATACCAATTATTAGGACCCATACAATAGGAACACTTGCTTGTTATTTAAGGATGGAAGTTCCACATCTGTTTAACAGCTGTCCTACTCTTCTATTTACTTGAAAATCATGTACATTTGACAGTCATTAACAGACTCTTGCCTCAAGAGGAGTAGTGTAAGGGATTTCGAACTGGATCTTTATTCTGACATGGGGCTTTGCAATTCTTTACAAGCAGAACACTTCAGCTTAGAAGCAGCTTGTAGAACTTGTTGTAGAGCATATCCTTCTCTTACCCTGGTACCATGCTAGATAAATTCATGAATTAGAAAAGGCTTTGTGTGAAAAATTAACAACTAGTTATTAAAAGCAGTTAATTCAAACCCTTAAGCACCAAAAAACCTCTTTATCTTTGTTCCCCTTGAATTGAGTAACACAGAAACTACAAACAGCATGAGAGATAGCTAACAGAGGAGTGTCTACCTTCTATTCTCTGTGTTTGGAAGAGTAGCATTTTACCTTTAGTGGTCAGACAAAAAGCAGGAAAGTGCGGGATACCATCTGCCAATCTCAAGTGTTCAAACATCATATGACCCCAAAACAAGTGCCTGTCTTCTGGATTTAAGCTTTCAGGAATTACATGTTCTAGTTTTCTTTCACAAGCCTTGCAATTTAGAGGGCTATGTCTTGTTTTTTGATTGCAGTGACCGTGTTACTTATCGCTTCCCCTTTTCTTCACTCTCAGCCACTGAAGCTGGCCTGCCCCAGGAACAAAACCCTTACAAAATTCTGCAAGGTTGAAGATAAGACTGTAGTGGTATTGAATCCAGTTAGTTCCACCTTCTCAAGTCCTCAGCCTCTTTTTCAGCCAGCAACAACAAAATACGTGGTAGCCATTCAGCCCAAGACAGGCTAGTATCTTTTCTGCTAAAGACCACAAATTGTGTTGAGTGCGGTAGGACTCAATAACTGCTTTATTTACAAATATGTTAATAATAACATTATAAAATTTGTCTTATTCTTTTCTCCCTAAACATTGCTGCTTCCCACAGTTACTCTCCCAGTGGTATTTCAGCTGCTTAGATGTCTCCATTTTCTGTTTCCTTTCTAGAAAGCCAGATGTCTTACTAAACTAACAGATGCAACAGAGCGTCAGCTAGTAGCGTCACATGCATGGCATGTAGCACAGACTAAATGATGCTCAAGGACAGTCATCAGGGCTATCATATCAGGAACTAAAAAGAATTGTACTATTCAGGTGTCATTTGGGTCACAACTACCAAAACCAGTGGTTACCACAGTTTCTCATTTCTCTGTGTATGAAACATTTCTTCTTTCTTCCAGGAGTCCCTACTCCTGGATCCAAAAAGGCAACCTATGCTCATACCAGAGATTATGCAGACGCCTCCCACTGTAGCATCACTCCTCTCTTTGAGAAACGGGGTCTTCTAAAGCAGTGTGGACACCTGTGAGTAAGCAGAAATGAGCTGTGGTCCAGTGACTTATCTTAATACCTTCTGCATCTACTGATTTTGAGGATAATGAATTCATCAGGGCTTACAAACATTTTTCAGAGTTCACTACGCTCAAGCCATGTCTTTGAAGACAGAAATACCAGATGAGCCACCTAGGTCATCAGTATACTAATGAGACCACACCATGTGGAAGATAAAGCATGCCCAGTGATCCAGGCAGTTCACCTGACATCCCACTGATCATTCTGATGAATCAGATTAGTTTTAGGAAGTCTGTTGTATTCATCCATCTCATTTTAGTTTCTGTGAATTTTGATTAAAATAAAAAGCTTGAGATAAAATGCCGGCATACAATACATATCATACAAGTTTGTATAGTGACTTATTCATAAAATAAACAAAGTAATCTTTTAAGCTCCCAATAGCTACAGATCTGATGTCACTTCATTACTTAAAACACTTGCAAAACATTTCTTGTACACATCAATCAATTAATAATGAATAGCTATAATCCTTTCCAAATTACAATACTAGAAAGTTAAAGACAAAGTTAAAGTTAGCTTCTTCTTTCATGCCTAGAGACATAACAAATAAAAGGCTTTTAAGAGTTAATGAAGAAATCAGAGAGGGAAGCTGTAGCTCTGCAAGCTATTTCACCATTTCCCCTCCCCTCATCTGGATTGGATCGTGTTAGTGTATGAGTCAGCTAATTATGAAAGACTTCTCTGAAATGAATTAGATGAACCCAGCATCTTTAACAGAAACAGATCTTGTGACCTGGCAGAGTTCTCATCATGGTCCAAATAAAGCCCACCCAGATGTGACCACTTCCTTTACTGTAACTCAAAGAACAGAGTGAAACATCAGTATCAACTTCTTCAGCTAAACATCTTTCCACTGTTCCTGATGGATAGGGAAGTAACCTTTCCAGTTTACCGCTTGCTACTCTGATGAATCAAATCATATGTGGCACTAGATCAGAGTTATAGTTTTGCATTAAAATATGCCACAAAATATTGTCTTCAAAAAATGACCAGGACCTATCTCAGATGGACAAAGTAGGTATTTTAAAGTGGTGAGTCTGATGAAGTTAAGGGTTGTAAGGTGTCTGAAGGCACTCTTATCCCAAACCTGCTTTCCAGGTTTAGTATTTTTGAAACTAAATGTACCTTGTGCACTTCACTACTGGGTGAAATGATTGAAAGAATGACTGGAAAAATATGAAACTTCAGTTGGTTTTGTCTCTGTGAGTCAAGCCATTAGCCTAAGAGATTAGCTTCACAATAAACCCAAGCTATGTTATAGCTCAATCACAGATTTGCAAACCTAACTCCCTGAAGCCAAGAGAAGACTGAGGCAATATAAGTTGTAACCTGCACCCTAAATGAACGTTTAATTTATTTAGCGAGTCCGATGTCTCAGCAGAGCTGGCCAGTTATCTTTTTAGACAAGTGATATCACTCGCACCTGGTTAACATCAAGTAAAAGAGCTTGGGGAAGAAGCAAAGTCAGAAGTAGAGGCAGAAACAAACTCCAGGCATCAACAGCCAAGACAAAACATCTTTTCACTAACCACTCTAAAGCTATCAGAGCGAAAAAAGATGCACCTATCTTACATAGCTGTTTAACCTGAATTAACTATATAACTTAATGTATTATTAGTGGACCTTTGGTCTAGTAAAATTCAAAGCAGACAAGGCTGTTGGTCACATGGATGTCTGGAAGTCTTGCTGGGAAGTTCATTTTTTTTATTTCCTCTTCCATTTAGAGGAAACAAGTGTTTTTAATGCACTGTTTTTTCAGTGGGAGCCAAAAGTCTGAGAATACCAAATCAATCAAATCTCTTCTAATAATTTAGATTAAAAACTGACTTTCAGAGCCTGAAGGATTAACTTTACTTATAGTACTAAACATATGGCCAAATTCTCTTCTTTTTTATGCTAGTTGAAAACCAACAAATACTATAAAGGAAGGCAAAATTTGACTTCTTATAGGACTCAAAAAATAAGAGCTATTTTAAAAGATTCTGTCTATCCTTACTAGTCTTTAATCATGTTCACCCATTTTAGTATTGCTAATCAGAATTTTTTGTTTGTTTGTTTTTTAAACATGACCATTTAATAGTTTCCCTTATCTTTTAAATCTTTTTCCCACTTAGTGACTTGGTCTACTCTCTTTAAATTTTCCAGATTTCACACATTTATTGAGCTCTTTAGTTACATTTGATCTAATGTTTATACATTCTTTCTGTTCTTTCAGGTGATACCCCATGAGATTTACGGATATGAGAAATATCTGTTTCCTTGCCCTTGAAGTTATCCAGGAGAATGACACACTTGCATTGTTAGGTCATGATTTCTAGTGAAGACAGTGAATAATATCCATCTCCTGTTTATTTCATTAATTTTCTTCAACTCAGTCTAAACTAATGGCTGTTAGTGTTCTCCAAAGGGTAATTAGAATCAGGCAGTGTTTTCTGATTAAAAGTTTACTTTTCAATATGTGCAATGAAATTATTAATGCAAAATTTTATTTATACAGAAAATCCTATTTATCCTCTATGTCTGTATCATAGCACGTTCCTGTGATGGAACATTCCCTGGTAAACCAAACCAGAGACAGAGTTGGAACTGAAACTGTTTCAAATCTGATTACATCTGTCACTTTTACTATTAAACAATTGTAATCAATTTATTGCTTTTCATTTGCTACTACAATGTTCTTATTCAACCTAAAATTACTTTCTGCCAAAAACTATGAGAGAAAAGAGTTTTTTAAAGTTTATTTTGGGTAGAATCTAATATTTGAAATGAGTAGTTCGTCTCGAGGATATTTCTGTGTGAAAATTCAGTTTCCAGTGGGCCCCTGGAGGATGTATTGGCTGTACCTAGCTCATGCCACATAGCCTCGGGGTTACCACACTTTCTGAGCAATGGGATATATCATTTTCAAGCCCTCTCTGCTTCAGAGGATTTGAACAAAGTCTCTTGGAGACCAATCTCAGGACACTGCTAACCACAAGCATTCTAGAGCACAAGGATGGGTACAAGAACAATCTTCTAGTCTTTAAACTAGACTTGAAGGGAGAGGGGGATAATATCAGGTTTGCCCGTCACAAGCCGTGGGATGACACACCAAGGTTAGAGGGATGGGGTGCTAGCAAGGGCCCTCAGCCTATTGCTCTGAGACATGCTGGGTACACTGGAGGACACAAAGTCTTTATGGAGATGAGCCAGGGGCTCATCTGAGGTAATACGGAGCCAACACAGGAACACCAGTGAAATACCTCAAAGGAATTAAGGGGTCTTCCTCTAAGAAGCTGACATGGCCAACAGCCCAGCTGACTTGCCTCTACACCAATGCACACAGCATGGGCAACAAACAGGAGGAGCTGGAAGCCACCGTGCTGCTAGAAAGTTATGACCCAGTTGCCATTACTGAAAGTTGGTGGGATGAATCCCATGACTGGAGTGCGGCTATCGATGGCTACAGGCTGTTCAGAAGGAACAGGTGAGGAAATAAGGGCAGAGACATTGCCCTCTATATCAAGAAATGGATAGATCATGAAGAGCTCTCTCTGAAGAATAGCCTCATGGAAGGTTGAAAATCTATGGGTAAGAATTAGAGACTGAGGCAACAAAGGGAACCTTGTGTTTTGTGTCTACTACAGGCCACCCAGTCAAGTGAAGCCTGTTGACGAAGCCTTACTCCAGCTACAGGAGGATTCACGGTTGCAGGATTTCATCCTGCTGGGGGACTTCAACCACCCCAACATCTGCTGGAAAAGTAGCACAGTGAGCTCTAGGCAATCCAGCAGACTCCTGGAGCGCACCAAGGATAACGTCTTAAGCCAGGTAATAGACAGCCCTAGCAAAGGGGATGCGATACTGGACCTGTTGGTCACCAACACAAGTGAGCTTATCGGTGACATCAAGATTGGAGGCAGCCTGGGCTGCAGTCATCATGCCCTGGTGGAGTTCACAGTCCTGAGGGATATGGTACAGGCAAAGAGTAAAGTCAGGACCCTGAATTTTAGGAAAGCAAGCTTCCAGCTCTTCAAGGAGTTAGTCAATACGACCCCCTGGGAAACTGCCCTCAGGGACAAGGGAGCAGAACGAAACTGGCAGATATGTAAGGATGCTTTCCATGGAGCACAAGAGCTCTCGATCCCCAGGTGTAAGAAATGAGGAAAGGAAGGCAAGAGACCAGCATGGGTGAGTCGAGACCTGCTGGTCAAACTAAAGGGCAAGAAGGAAATGCACAGGCAGTGAAGCAGGGACAGCTATCCTGGGAAGAGTATAGGGACATTGCCCAGTTGTATAGGGATGGGGTCAGGAAGACCAAGGCGCAGCTGGAGCTGAACTTGACAAGGGATGCAAAGATTAATAAAAAGGGCTTCTAGAGGCATGACAGCCAGAAAAGGAAGGTCAATGAAAGCATACCGCCCTAATGAAAATGACTGGCAAACTGGTAACACTGGACACGGAGAAGGCTGTGGTACTCAACAACTTTTTGCCTGAGTCTTCACTGGCAGTCTCTCTTCCCACACCTCTCGAGTGGATGGACCTCAAGGCAGGGACTGGGGGAACAAAGTCCCTCCCACTGGAAGACAAGATCAGGTTCAAGACCCCCTGAGGAACCTGAACATACAGAAGTCTATGGGACCTGATGAGATGCATCCCAGAGTCCTGAGGGAACTGGCTCATGTAGTTGCCAAGCCACTCTCCATGATATTTGAAAAGTCATGGAAGTCAGGTGAAGTCCCCAGTGACCGGAAAAAGGGAAACACTGCATCCATTTTTACAAAGGGTAGAAAGGAGGACCCTGGGAACTACTGACCTGTCAGCCTCACCTTTGTGCCTGGGAAGACCATGGAACAGATCCTCCTAGAAGCTATGCTAAGGCACATGGAGGACAGGGAGGTGATTTGAGACAGCCAGCATGGCTTCACCAAGGGCAAGTCCTGCCTGACCAGCCTAGTGGCCTTCTATGATGGAGTGACCACATCAGTGGACAAGGGAAGAGCTATGGATATCATCTATCTGGACTTTTGTAAGGCCTTTGACATAGTTCCCCACAACATCCTTCTCTATAAATTGGAAAGATATGGATTTGATGGGTGGAGTGTTCAGTGGTTAAGGAATTGGATGGATGGTCACATCCAGAGGGTAGTGGTCAACAGCTCAATGCCCAGATGGAGATCAGTGAAAAGTGGTATCCCTCAGGCGTATTGGGTATTGTCCGTATTAGAACAAGTACTGTTTAATATCTTCATCAGTGAAAGTGTCGGATCGAATGCACATTCAGCAAGTTTGCAGACAACACTAAGCTGAGTAGTATGATTGACATGCCTGAGGGATGGGATGCCATCCAGAGGAACCTGGACAAGGTCGAGAAGTGGGCCCATGTGGACCTCAGGAAGTTCAACAAGGCCAAGTGCAAGGTACCGCACCTGGGTTGGGGCAGCCCCCGGTATCAATACAGAATCATAGAATTGTTTAGGTTGGAAAAGACCTTTAAGATCATCAAATCCAACCATTAACCTAGCACTGCCAAGTCCACCACTAAACCATGTCCTTAAGCACCACGTCTACACCTCTTTTAAATACCTCCAGGGATGGAGACCCAACCACTTCTCTGGGCAGCCTGTTCCAATGCCTGACTACCCTTTCAGTGAAGAAATTTTTCCTAATATCCAACCTAAACCTGCCCTGGCACAGCTTGAGGCCGTTTCCTCTTGTTCTACTGCTTGTTACTTGGGAGAAGAGACCAACCCCCACCTCACTAAAACCTCTTTTCAGGTAGCTGTAGAGAGTGATAAGGTCTCCCCTTAGCTTCCTTTTCTCCAAACTAAACAACCCCAGTTCCCTCAGCTGCACCTCATAAGACTTGTGCTCTAGACCCTTCACCAGCTTCGCTGCCCTTCTCTGGACACGCTCCAGCACCTCCATGTCCTTCTTGTAGGGAGGGGCCCAAAACTGAACACAGTACTCCAGGTGCGGCCTCACCAGTGCTGAGTACAGGGGAATGATCACTTCCCTAGTCCTGCTAGCCAGACTATTCCTGAGACAAGCCAGGATGCCATTGGCCCTCTTAGCCACCTGGGCACACTGCTGGCTCATAGTCAGCTGGCTGTCAACAAACACCCCCAGGTCCTTTTCCTCTGGGCAGCTCTCCAGCCACTCCTCCCCAGGCCTGTAGTGTTGCATGGAGTTGTTGTAACCTAAGTGCAAGACCCAGCACTGAGCCTTGTTGAACCTCATACAGTTAGCCTCAGCCCATCGATCCAGTCTGTCCAGATCCCTCTGTAGAGCCTTCCTACCCTCCAGCAGATCAACACTCCCACCCAACGTCATGTTGTCTGCAAACTCACTAAGGGTGCACTCAATCCCCTTATCCAGATCATTCATAAAGATACTAAACAGAACCAGCCCCAGTACTGAGCCCTGGGGAACACCACTTGCGGCCACCAACTGCATTTAACTCTATTCACAACTCTCTGGGCCCAGCCATCCAGCCAGTTTTTTACCCAGCAAAGGGTATGCCCATCCAAGCCATGAGCAACCAGTTTCTCCAGAAGAATGCTGTGGGAAACCATGTCAAAGGCTTTACTAAAGTCCAGGTGGACAACATCCACAGCCTTTCCCTCATCCAGTAAGCGGGTCACCTGGTCATAGAAGAAGATCAGGTTAGTCAAGCAGGACCTGCCTTTCATAAACCCATGCTGGCTGAGCCCGATCACCTGGTTGTCCTGTATGTGCTATGTGATAGCACTCAGGATGATCTGCTCCATAACCTTCCCTGGCACTGAGGTCAGGCTGACAGGCCTGTAGTTCCCCGGATCCTCCTTCTGTCCCTTCTTGTAGATGGGCATCACACTTGCTAACTTCCCGTCAACTGGGACCTCCCCGGTTAGCCAGGACTGCTGATAAATGATTGAAAGTGGCCTGGTGAGCACTTCCACCAGCTTCCTCAGTACCCTTAGGTGGATCCCATCCAGTCCCATAGACTTGTTTAGCAGGTGTAGCAGGTCACTAACCATTTCCCCTTGGATTATGGGGGCTTCATTCTGCTCCTTGTCCCTGTCTTCTAGCTCAGGGGGCTGGGTACCCTGGGAACAACTGGTGTTACTCACCAGTAAGTACCTCAGCCTTTTCCTCGTCATTTGTTACTATGTTTCCCCCACATCCAGTAAAGGATGGAGATTCACCTTAGCCCTCTTTTTTTTTGCCAGTGTATTTATGGAAACATTTTTTTATTGTCTTTTACAGCAGTGGCCAGATGAAGGTCCAGTTGGGCTTTGGCCTTTCTAATTTCCTCCCTGCATAACCTCACAACATCCTTGTAGTCCTCCCGAGTTGCCTGCCCCTTCTTCCAAAGGTCATAAACTCTCCTTTTTTTCCTGAGCTCCAGCCAAAGCTCTCTGTTCAGCCAGGATAGTCTTCTCTCCTGCCAGCTCATCTTTCAGCACATGGGAACAGCCTGCTCCTGTGCCTTTAAGATTTGCTTCTTTCCTTCCTGCAGGCTGGGTGATGAAGGGATTGAGAGCAGCCCTGCGGAGAAGGACTTGGGGTACTGGTGGATGAAAAGCTGGACATGTGCACTTGCAGCCCAGAAAGCCAACCAAATCCTGGGCTGCATCAAAAGCAGCATGGCCAGCAGGTTGAGCAAGATCATTCTGCCCCTCTGCTCTGGTGAGACCCCACCTGGAGTACCGTGTCCAGCTCTGGGACCCCCAACATAAGAAGGGCATAGACCTGTTCGAGCAAGTCCAGAGGGGGGCCACGAAGATGATCAGAGGGCTGGAGCACCTCTCCTATGAGGACAGGCTGAGAGAGTTGGGGCTGTCCAGCCTGGAGAAGAGAAAGCTGCAGGGAGACCTTATTGCAGCCTTTCAGTACTTAAAGGAGGCTTATAAGAAAGATGGGGACAAACTTTTTAGCAGGTCGTGTTGCAATAGGGCAAGGGGTAATCGTTTTAAACTAAGAAGGGGTAGATTTAGACTAGATATAAGAAAGAAATATTTTACAATGAGGGTGGTGAAACACTGGAACTGGTTGCCCAGAGAGGCTGTGGATGCCCCATCCCTGGAAACATTCAAGGTCAGGTTGGATGGGGCTCTGAGCAACCTGATCTAGTTGAAGATGTCCCTGCTCATTGCAGTGGGGTTGGACATGATGACCTTTAATGGTCCCTTCCAAACCAAACTATTCTATGATTCTACAATTCTCTTGTTTTGTCTGCAGTAGAGAGCGCACTTTATTAGCCAAGTATCAAGAATTTAAACAAACAGAAGAAAAATATTTCAGGAACGCTGAAACTACAGGGCAGTTGTTTGGGCAAAATTACTACCCAAGAGCAACTGAAGCACGTGAATACTTTTAGTGAAGTAAAACTGCATTTTTCTATAAATAAGCAGGTCTCACAAAAATCCTACTGATCCTGACAAACATCTCTATATCCCTGCACCATGCCATCCATCCAGATAAACACCATTCTGTATTTCAGTGTCTTTCTTATATGAATTATCTGGTTTTTGTACAGAACGGAGATGGTAGAAAAATCAGTGCATGAAGATATTTAGAAAAAGAAAGGTTTCCCTTTCCAAATAAAGTTAATATTATAGAAATTAAGTTACTCTCTACTGGCAATAAAAAAGCAAAGTCCTTTTAGTATTTTGGCAACAGTTTAATTTCTGTTTAATCTGGTTTCTATTAGTTCCACACAGCATTTCATACAATACAATCATAGAATGGTTTGGGTTGGAAGGGACCTTAGAGATCACCTAGTTCCAAACCCCCTGCCATGGGCAGAGACACCTTCCACTAGACCAGGCTGCTCAAAGCCCCATCCAGCCTGGCCTTGAACACTTCCAGGGATGGGGCATCTGCAACTTCTTTGGGCACGCTGTGCCAGTGCCTCACCATCCTCATAGCGAAGAACTTCTTCCTTATATCTGATCTAAATCTACCTTTTTTCAGTTTAAAGCCATTACCCCTTGTCCTATCACTATGCTCCCTTTTAAAAAGTCCCTCTCCAGCTTTCTTGTAGGCCCCCTTCAGGTACTGGAAGGCTGCTATAAGGTGTTCCTGGGGTCTTCTCCAGGCTGAACAACCCCAACTCTCTCAGCCTGTCCTCATAGGAGAAGTGCTCCAGCCCTCTGATCATCTTCGTGGCGCCCCTCTGGACTTGCTCGAACAGGTCCATGCCTTTCTTATGTTGGGGGTCCCAGAGCTGAATGCAGTACTACAGGTGGGGTCTCACCAGAGTGGAGCAGAGGGGCAGAATCACCTCCCTCAACCTGCTGGCCACACTGCATTTGATGCAGCCCAAACTAGGGTTGGCTTTCTGGGCTGCAAGAGCACATTGCCGGGTCATGTCGAGTTTCTCATCAACCAACACCCTCAAGTCCTTCTCCTCAGAGCTGCTTTCCTTCTCTTGTATGATTTATTATTCATCTCAACACCCTTTTCTTGTTTAAGAACCTTCCCAAGTCCTCTTTAATTCTGCTATTTAAAGGGCATCATGGAGTGTTGGTTTTTTTCCTAAAAAAAAAAAATCCTCTTACACAGCCCTAGCAGTTTTTAAAAATAAAATTAGTCAAAAGGTAACTGCTTAGGCTAAATCACACTGTCAAACAATCACCACCAAGACAATCATGATTTTAATCTGATCACATTTATGCTTTAATCCAACTTTATCCCAGTATCCCACTAAAATTTCATTATCAGGGCACACAGAGCTGGAGACTGTCTTGCATGGCAGACCACAAGGTACAACACATTGACAGCTCTGTCTGAATGTGGCTAGTTGTCTAGCCTGAACAGCGGCCTGCCTCCCCAGTCCCTGCTCTGTCTCTTCTTGCCAGAGAGTCAGAGCTTGCAGCATTTTTCAGCTCCCAGAAGACATAGTAGCTATCTTCTGCAAGGCAAGGGGAGGATTAATAAGTTTGGTTCTCTGGGATTTCCCTCCCTGCCATACCAGCCCTCTCTCCTATTCTCCTGAAACAGGAGGAAGATCTGCCGATGGAAGAAGAGGTGAATGTAGGCAGCTATGAGGTGCTTGTGAATGCCAAATACAAGGTGAATGAGAAGGTGAATAGGGCAACAGCAGAAGAAATAGATTCACAGAAAAGAGGAGAATATACACCCCTATCCTGCCTCTCAGGGATCTCTGAAAGCACCCAGCATATTCCAAATCTCTAATGACTGTCCCTTCTCCCAGGCTCACCTGTCTCTCTGACAAAACCCACCACGTCACTAGCACAGGATTGATTTTGTCTGCTGAGAAGTTTTGAGCCAACTCTGAGCTTGAAAAAGAGAGCATATCACTTGATCCTGTCTTGGTACAAGTAATAACTGGCCACAGCCAGTCCAGGATCTTCATTTGTAAGGGGGAATCATCCAGTCTTCAGAAGCTGCCACAATGGCATAGGTCCCCAACAAAAGCAACAGCAGGAATCTATTCTAAAGAGAAAAATATGGTACAAGAAAAAACTCCAATACTTCTGTTCACAGTCTAGTGCACTCCCACCAAGCATGTCTTATCTATAGGAGAACACTTGCAGAACTCATTTCATACCATGACTCTGGATATTAATAACCCTCTGACATGAGAGAGCACTGAGCTTCTGCAGAGTTGTCTACAGACTCAGACAGGTAGTATTTGCTTACACTAGGCTTGTTTGTTCCAACAAAACCATCATGATTAGAAATTTGGATTTTGTTAAGTGCAAAATAGGGTTCTGATGCAATTCAGGTACAGAGCTCTAGACATGTAGCTAATATTTACACAAGAATCCAAAGTCGATTCTGTGCTTGTTTCTGGAAATGGATGTTGCCACCTTTTTCTCCTCACGCTTACCTGATATGAAAAAAAGTTATGGCTCTAACTGTTTTTTGGCACAAGAACACTTAACTACGCACCTAACACCTGTTCTGTACTAGTCATTTCTTGTCCAGTTTTTCATGGAAGAGACATTAAAAAAAAAATACACCACTGTTCTTTTGGTGATTATATCTTGGTGTCATGGCCACCTTCAAAACAAATAGTTGTGCCAGCCAAAAGCACATATATCATTATTAATATATTGAGGTTTGCTGTAATGGATCATACTCCAGCAATCTATTCATCTGTGGCCTCCAGGCTCCCTTCTTGTAAACAGCAAATGTTTGTGCTGTGAAATGAAGATCAAATTTAAACATGTGCATAAAAGCATGCTCAACCTCATTTTTAGAGCTCAGGTCTAAAATTATAATCTTCAGACTTACCATTTAGTTGTTTTCCAATCTGGAAAGATCTTGAATTACCTGGTCATCTATTCACTTGCCACAAAAACACATTATGTAAATATAAGTGTTCAGGCAGTGATATCAAATCCCAAGGTCACCAAACTAGTCAATGTATAATAATACACTGATCTACGTTGCTTGCAAATACTGATTTGTTAGCGGGGAAAAAAATGGGTTTAATCTGCATCTTATTCAACAGCACAATAGCTCCAGGGATTCTCTATGTAGGAAAGACACAGATTCAAATTTTCCTTTTCTAAATAGAACAGGTATTTGAACTTAGTTTTCCCCACAGACACAACAGGTGAGTTAACTTGGAGGATATCAAGTGTTCAGATGTGGTCAGTCTCTCCCAGTCATGTTGCTCCATTTTACAGAAACCTCATAGGTATCTACAGCAGAAAGAATGACTCCATAGTGTGTTGGTTAGGGCATACGGTTAGTGTCATCTAGAAGATTTGGAAGACAGCGTGAAGCAAAGAGATTTTGCCTTGGACTATTATCTACTACACATGGACATAAGTCCTGCGGAGGACCACTAACATGGTCAAGGGCTGAAACACACAAAATATGAGAAGAGGAGAGAAATGTTTTTTTTTTCAGCCTTCAGAAGGGAAAACTAAGGGGAGACCATATTGCTGTCTATAAATGCCTGATCAGAAGACATGAAGACAGAGCCAGATTCTTCTTCTCAGAGGTGCACAGTGATAGGACAAGAGACCACAGACTCAGGTTGGAGCATGGGAAATTCCAAGTAGATATAAGGATTTAATTTTTATTTGAACCATGGAGGTGGTCAAACACTGCAACACAGCCCAGAGAAGCTGTTGAATCTCCATCCCTAGAGGTGTTCAGTACAGAACTGGACACAGCCCTGATCTCATCAGACCAGCTTTGAGCAAGGGGCTTGAGCTGGCTGACCTCCAGAGATCCCTACCAACCTAACTTATTCGGCAGTTCAGATCCCAGGCTGACAGAAATGGGGTAGAGAGAGAACATTTTCCCCTAGGCAGGCTCTCCCTCTACCACTGGCTCCCATTCCTCCCCTGATAAGACCAAGCACTCTCCATTTTAACCTCTTTTGCTAGGCTGACACCCCCCACTCCACCCCAGGTGTATAGGCCGTTCCAGCTTTATGGGGTTTGTCCTTGTCACAGGGCTTTCAAAACTTAAAGCTCAGAAGTTTCTCCAGCTGTAATGGGAGACATTTATATCAATTCTTTGAGGACCCTAAGGGCACTTCTAGGCCTTACTGTCCTGACCAGCTGTCCCCAGGGCCTCCTCCGTGGGCCCAGGACCCAACCTCAGCCCTCCCCGGGACCATCAGTCCCTGCCCCAGCAATGCTGCAGCAGGGCTGGTCTCCAGCTCTTCACAGACTGGCCTTGGGCCCCACCAATCCAGGCCCACCTGCAGGCTGGTGTCTCATCCTGACCTCAGCCTGCCCTTGTCTCCAAGGAGGTGGCTGATGCCCAGGGCTGGGGCTGGCCCCCCACTGGCCAGCTCCCTGGCTGGGGGGTGGGACAGGCCCAGGCTCCCAGGCCCTGGCTTGCCCCCGCGGGGGGTCCCCACAGTCCCCAGAGAGCCCCCGGCCCCTGCAGTACTCTGACAAATTGCAAAGAACCATGCCCAGAAGCAAATTAGTAGGTAAAGAAAATAAAGACAAATATTACAAAGCCTATATAATATATAAACCATGACTATATATATATATATACATAAAACCCAAGCATATCAGCCCCATGCTTTCACTGCCACTGCAGACCAACTCCAAACTGAAACATGTGCCTCAATATTTTATATGTTAATACTACTTTAAGGTTTTAATGTTACTCCATTGAAGTACCTCTGACTGCTTCTCTCCTTTACTGACCATGACATGATTCAGGACTTTCCCTCCTACAGGCACCAGCAAGTGTCACAGGAGGTAAATCACAGAATTTGCTCCCCTATAAAATTTTGTTCCCTTAAAATTGCTCTCCGAAAAGAATTTGCTTCCTTTTGAGATTCAATGAGGCAGAATTGATTTGAAACTAATTTCTTGATCAGATTTCACATAAAGGTAACATTAACTAGATTACATATAACTGTTTAAAGAGCAGGAACAGAGGTGGTTTATATTCTACAAAAAAATAGCTAACATGGAAAGCTAACATGTTGGGTATGCCCAGTGGATTATTAATGATCATCATAGCATTTTTCCACAGTTTATAATATCCTGGTCGTTTTGCCTACACTCAGTTGTACTTCCACAAGACACATTCTTCACTTTGCATCTTCACCTGTCTCTTACCATATTAAAAGCAAATGACACCAAGCCTGAAGCTTAGACAGACACTTACAAAGTCAGACACAAAGGTTAGAGTTGTTTCTGTCAAGATAAGAATTACTGTAAAGCTCAGCTTCAATACAGAGTAAAGGGCAAACATCTTTGACTAGTGTTCCCTAAGATAAAGCAATACATATATTACAATGTTCCAAAACAAAACTGCCATAACAAACCTCCTGAGAGGAGGACAGAAAAAAACCAGGCCATGTATAACAGACTTTTCTTAGTTCAGTTAAAGCACAACAGGTTGGTAATTAACAAACCAAAGAGAAATCCTGAAAAGCCACAGGAGAAAGGCCCCTGTTGTCCATCTTCACAGTCTGAGGCTTCAGTGTGACTGTCCAATTGCTATCTTCTGTTTTCCCCAATGTCGACCTTCAATTGTCACAGCAGAGAGGCTGGAATCCAAAGCCCAAGTTTCAACATACTACAACACCTTGATTAACTCCCATTTCACACACCAAACAAGAGATAATTCTTGTGGAAAATGTATTCTGTCATTAAAAAAGTTGAAAGAAAGAAGCCCAGCAGCCTGAACTTCCCACTAACAGTATTTCTAAACTCTCATTTTGGTTTGCACCCTTCATCTTTTACATGTGCATATGTCCATGCATTTTACTGTAATGGAAATTATAGATTTTTTTCATATGCAACAATATTTTCCAACATGCACCTTAACTGAAGTTGAATGACTGGTTCAAAGCTAACTATCACTGTCACCTAAAACAAACTACTACTTTGTTGAGTAGTATCCAAGGTGTGAACAACCAGACAGAACTCTAAAAGAAATAACAGACTAGTGTAACCATCTGCCAGTCAAATAAATTTTGCTTTGGATTACTTCTAGCTAATCCATGCAATCCAATATTGGATGACAGACTTCTTTGTCAAAAACTTCAAATAGAAACAAGTTGACATGGGACGGGGGGAGGCAAAAATAAAGTTGTCCTTATTTCACTCGAGCAAAATAAGGGTTCAGGGCAGAAACCAGTGAAGAGCTTTCCATCAGCTGTCAAAATAAAGCCAAGCCAGAACAGAGATCAGACATGGAAAAAGTTTCTGTCAACATAGTTAATTTTTGGCAATACGAAGGCAAGGAGTGCAGTAACCTTAAAATAAAGGCTTCCTACTAGCTCTAACTATAACTCTAATAGTTTCTATTACGTACAAACATCCACTACAAGCAACCTGACAACATTATCTCACGATTATGCACATATAAGATAACAATTTTCCCTTTGTCATGATCATAAAAAAGTCAGTTCTGGATGGGAAATGATGAGATAAAAGAGACTTGACCTCAAAGAGGAAAATTAACTAAATTTAAATATTTTTCCTTATTCACAATGGAAAAAACATGAACTGGTAGGGAAAGTATTTCATTCTCAGAGCCCATTTGAAGGTCAGGCAAGCAGAAGCAATAACTACCGAGAAATAAATTACTGGCACTCATTAGAATTTCTCTAAAACCATATCTTTTGGGAAGACTAGAGGAAAAAAAAAAATGCTTGGGCTAAATGATAGCAAAGACATCCATAAGTGTCAAAGAAATCCAGACAAGTTAAACTGATTAGACATAAGGTAGCACAGCTAATTACAAGACAGTCATTCAAACCAATCAAGGAAGTGAGCACAGGACAGTTAGTGTTATCTTTAGAGAAATTAATTAAAGTTAGAACAATACAAATGTCTCAACCATAATCCCTCAACTCTGATTAAATTTGACTTATTTCAGCTTTCAACGTTGCGCACCTTCTCTCTAATTACATGAGCGTCTAGTTAGCCTCTCTGAAGAGCCTATAAAGAGTTAAATGCCATAATAAAAATGACCATGAAAAGATTCCCCTGATTAGCCATTTGATGCAGTGAGATTCTGGTGTTCCCCATTTGGTGAGACAGTTGCTGTAAAAAGTGCTTTAGATAAAAAAGAAGCTGCATTTGAGGTCTTCACAAACATTTTGAATTTCTTCATCCATGCCTAAGTGTTGATGTAAAATCCTTTCTTATCTACAAAATAGATACACCAAGTACGTAAAGAAATAACGTGTCATTTGTGTGTAATGATAAGAGACTATATCCCAGCTTTATGGCCAGGTCCCAAGTAGGCTAATAAATTCTGTTCATCTATATTTCCTGCGCAATTTTGAGATGATGGTAGTTTTATTCTTTATCTCCTTTTCTACACAGCTGAATAACAGTGTTTAGCTGAATTGGTACTCTAGTGCCACAAGAATCCATAAGCACTGAAGTTCACTGACTCAGATGGGCAAACACAGATACTTCTTCAGATAAACCAGTTTTCAAAACTCATTTCCAAAAGATAGACAGCTAAGCAAGCTGATTGTCAGAAAGGGTTAGTTTGCAGTAGGGAAAAAGGGACTAAAAGTTAGAGGAGAAAGAATCCAGCCATTGCAAAGAGTGCAGAAAGCATGACTATACTACAGTGCCAAAGTCAACATAGCTGTGTCAGCAAGCTTGAGAAGGAACCTAAACTGGCCTAGGCAGATTACTTTATCAAAACTGTTATAATGCTGTGACAGGTATTCCATCTTATTTTGAACCCTTTACTAGTAAGCATAGACATATGCTAGGACAGAAACTTATTCAGAGAAGAAAGCGAGGTCACTGCAAAGGGCAGACATCCCTTTGCAGACAACCACTGCCAGAGATGTGTTGAATCTAGATGTTCTTACACGGACTGCATTTCCCTCTTGTTTAGTATCACTTGTTGCAGGGCAACACTAACAGACCGCAGGTATACTGCTAAGAAGATAACCAGATTTATTCTGCCAGTCCTTCACCACTTCAGAGGATTTACATCTCTGAGGCTTGATGCTTTGCTGTGCCCTGCAGAAAACTATGCAAGTCTGAGGAAATAGGACTAGCAAATGCAGGGTTTAAAAAAAAAACAAAACAAAACCTATGCATTACAAATTACATTCAGAAATGGTGAGACATCATAAAACATTCTTACCAAGAAATGAATTAGGGTAAGACTATTCTGCATTTTACTACCATCTCAGCTGTGGTAGTCAGGTTTGATCTACTGGCTTAAAAACGCAAGTCAGCTGAAAGCTTTGTAACAGTGTAAGTAGGTCACAATACGAAAGTTTAATTTGTTTTTGCCACAGAAGCAGGAGTGGGGCAGGAGAAGAAAGGGTAAACAGAGTGAATAAAGTCAGCAGGGAGCACTCTTGGAAGTGTACAGTACTTCCTGAAGGCAACTGTGGAGCCACTCAATGCCACCTGATGTAGCTTTGCGCAGAGATGTATCAGAGCAAGCATTCCCCCACATCAACCTCCTGCTGGGGTGAATGGCCAGATTGGCCAATGTGAGGAAGAGGTCCCATGGCTTGGTAGGGCACGAGGTAGGGGGAATTTAAATTAAAAGGTGTGAGAAGAAGAATAGCAGGAATCTCAATATAAGGTTCTGCAACCTGGCACATTTGTTGTACCTGTGTTATGTCAACGGAGTTGATTGAGAGACATATTGAGAGGACATATTTTACATAACATTTGTTAGTGGTGTTAGCTTCCAAAAGTGATTTTTTTACTAGCCTTATGCATAAATAGAGGATATATTCAGGCACTTCATCATTCATTATCAATGTTTCAAGATTCCACTGACAGACTGAACTCTTCAGTAGTCACAGAACTACAGCAGTTTTCATACACATACATAATCACAAGTAATGGTAAATATACAGCAGCCCTGAAATTTTCAGAGTAGGGAGTGCAGGCTATTTTTGAAGGAAATGTTGACATAAAATACTGTTAATAATTTGTCCTGCACCGTAAGTTCTACCTCATCTCCGTGTAAGAATGATACTTTTCCAAAAGTCAAGCACAAATCCAGATTCTAATCTATTTGCACATCCATCTATTCTAATGCCATTTCTTTTAAGCAAATTAAATAGCAAGGCACATATCTAACAAAGTTCCTGATTTTTTTACAGGAAAAAGGCTGATCTCATGTATTTTATGATAAAGTTATCGCTGCAAGTTACCCATCAAACCAACGTGCACAGCCCTAGGAACTCAGGGTGCATCTGTACTCCAAAGAAGAAAGCTGCTTTAGGCTTTTTTCTTTTTTGGCTTGGTGATTGTGGTTGATATTTTCCCCGAACTAAAACCAGGGAAGATAAGAAAATATGAGGTCTAATATCAGCTAGTGGCTCAAGTTCAAGCTAATAGAAGACATCTGGGTGAAACTGAACTTTGTTGTTGCCTGCCGTACGCAAGTTTTGGCCAGCCTGAGCTAAGAACTCCTCCCTCCACTTTGCAGCTCAGACATACCCAAATATATCAACAGCCCCAAACTGTTCCCATTGCTGAGCTCCTGGGGCCTTTTAGATAGCAGAGGGATAAACAGCAGGGCGCCTGGCTCTGGAAGCCTGCTGTGCAACGGCACATTGCCCTGCTGCGCAACGGCATATTGCCCTGCTGCGCAACGGCATATTGCCCTGCTGCGCAACGGCATATTGCCCTGCTGCTTCAAGCATCTCTGCAGCCCCACAGATAACCAGAGCTCCCAGCCTAATCAGAGCTCTGTTGCCATAAGCACTTTCTAATGGTAATGTACTACAGCCTCGTCCAGTCTTTTAATTCAAGACCCCTGAGAGAGAACAATCATAGAAACATGCCTTTCCCCCTTCCCCCATATGCTTATTATGGCCAATACAAGTTTTCAACACTCCACATACAACCAGAAAATAAAACCAATCCTGAGGCTGGTGCCAGTACAGTATGTTGTTCATAAAAGTTCTCTATGTAGAAAAGGTCCTGCTTCCAGGCAAGACAATAGAGAAATCTTAATGATAAAATCCCTCGCATATTTGAATTATTAGGGCAGAAGACTTAGTACTTACATGTAAAATTTTCCAAAATCTAAAACTTACTTTGTCCAGATGGAGTCAAGAACTACTTTGCTCAGCAGTTGGTACAAACCACAAAATGCAGTGTACAGTATTGGTGATGAAACACTCATTATATTACACTTCGAAATAAATGTTATTTCGAAAAAGCCACATCTGTGAAGTCCACACAGCAAGGAGAATGAACAGTTGTCCAAAGTGAGAAATAAAAGTACAAACAAATCATTATCAACTTAAGTCTGTCTCATAATTTCACTGAAAAAAAAAGTATTTTTGAACTCAAGTTTCTCCTGTTTAAATTAAGTGATAGGCAATGAGGAATGCTTGCTTATAAATTTGTTTCTTTTTTCTGTTTTTTTTTTTTTTAAACAGGATGAGGAAAAGTCACATAAGCAACTTTTTAATCATGCAAATGTTTATTTAAGACATTATTAGCATTTCATTTTTCAATAAACATATATTTATACCTATTTATTCCATTCCTTGTTTTTATACCTTGGGCACAGAGCAGTCTTAATTTCACAATAATCTCATTAAAATTTCTGCTCCCAGTCAGGCAAAAGCAAAGCTTAGAGTTCATTTGGAAATAAGAATTTCAGAAATATCTAAAGCCTTTCTCAATACTATGTCAGTTATGACTAATCACAGAAAAGACAGAAGGTAAATATATTTTTGTAACGAATTCTGTTAGTGTTGGTATGCACATTAAAGCTCTCTCATATTTTTTACTGATGCATCACTCTGGAATTAGAGCAAGTCAAAATGTAAACCTTGATTCCTCTTGATAGTCTCACCTTTTCAAGTGACTGCAAAGCATCTAATTTGTGATGATTCCCCAATAAGAACAAAGTCTTTTTAAAAACTTGGAGGAGAGGGGGGATTCACTTTATTTCTCTTTTTCTAGCTTAAAAAAACATAAACATCTGTCTCTTTTTATGCTTTCTAAGGTGAAAAAAAAAAAAAATCACTCAGAACCCGCTAACGTAGTATGATAAATAAGAGCCAATATGCAAGGTACACTAACACCCTGACAACAAGGATTGGTAAAAAATCTGTACCTTTCTGCTTTAAGAACAACCATGTACACTTCTAGCTAGCAAAGGCTGGATCTGTACTGTTTTGTGGGGTTTGACTATTTCAAGTAATCAACAAAATGTGCTGGAGATGCTGAATTTGCAGAGGTTGCACATGTATTTGATTGACTTTAATTAGCCTAAAATTTTGCCCTCAAAAATTCCACTGACGTGAATGAAAATAAGCAGTAAGAATAAAAGGGCAAAAACTCTTCAAAGAATGATTTTATTATTAATATACACATCTGCTAGTCACCATAGGATTTGGGTCTACACCCTCCTCTGTTCTTTCCCAACAGCTATTACACTGTAGGACTAAAAGAAAAATATTAAAGTTACGAGACGAGTGAACTATTCTCAAATTATAGAACAAAAATGCAGATCCCAGTGTCTGCAATGATTGTGGTACCATCTAGTGGAATAACAATAGTTATACAAGCACTAACTGCAATCTATAGGTTGAAGGGTAGAAGAGAGTTCAAATCTATAACTATGCTATTTGTATCCATCCAGTAAAGGAAAGTTCACAGCACAAGCATATTTTGGAAGTTCCATGGGATTTCTGACATCAGTCGTGTTACAGCACTAAATGGATGGCACCTGAGAGATGGATGGTTTCCTTACCAAAGTGGTGTTAAATATTAATGCAGTTTCAAGGAAGGGAGGGGGTAAAAGAAATCATCCTCACTCCCTCCTAAAAGATTTGTTTAAACATGCTGCTGAAAACATCAAGCAGCTGATGAATCCCAGTCAATGTATTCTGAAAATATAAACTGCTCTGCTAGTCCTATCTTGCCAGTTCTACAAGCTTTATATCAAAGTTTGAGAGGAAAGTTTGTAGATAACAGAAAACTGGAATAGAATTCAATGTGGACTGATTGGAAGACGACTGTGCCAGATTGATCTAGTAACTGGATTTCCAGACAAAAAAAATGTAAAGATTTAGTCTATCAAGGCTTCGGTAAAACATATGATAGACACATACTGCATAGAAAGTTACCATTTCTGGAGAAAACAGGCATTGACATAAGAATTATAAAATGGATTCAGCCCTGGAAAAAAGAGACGACAACTTCCATTGAAAGAGAAAGTTCGGGTTTTAGTTTCAATCTTTGAACTTTTTCACCAAAAGGGTGATTATGTTAATGAAACTTGGTAATTGCACAATTGTATGCAAGTCTTCAAGTGTTCACAGAACTGGTGCCCTGCAGTCAGCCCTGTCACTGTAGAGGACGCCTGGAATAAGAGAAAGGAAGCTGCACGATCTTGAAAGTTTAACTTAGCCCATTTCCCCCAGTTCAACAAAATTTGCAGTGAAGACTCACACACACACACAAAAAAAAAAATCCTGCAAAAAGCAGGAGAATCATCAACTAGAATTGACCAAGAAGGAAAATAAAGAAAATATGAAAATATGCTGAAATATATTAAATCAAAGGATGACTAGATCACGCCTGTGGTGCAGCACAGAAGATGGAAAATTTGTTTTCGGAGACAATAGAATGCACAATATTCAAAACAGTGAAAGGTAGTGGTAGAAATTAATTTGAAAAGCTGCATACAATTCTGAGCACTGTTCAAGAAAACACCAATATAATCTGGAGCAAATGCTACTAGGATGACATCAGAAGTAGAAATAAATAGTAGTATCAAAAATGACAGTATTATAACGTAGAGTAGCTCTTTAAGAACATGTCAGAGGTATAAAAACCTGGAAAGAAGAAAAGCTGTTAAGAGTGAAGGACAATGATGGCAAGTAACCAAATACGTATGAACAACTGATGAGTGCATTATGAGTTGCGAATGGGTCAAACCCTTTGAGGACCGGGGCTGAGGACAGCCTTCCTGTAGAGCAGAATGAGAAACAACCTAACTAGCTCTAAAATGGAACTGTAAATTCTCATACAATATAGCTGTCCATGACAGATGGAGGTTGGAACTGCTGATCCAGGAAGACTCTTCTCTATGTGTTTTATTTCCAGATCCTTCATTTTCCTTCTAGATTTGCAATCCCAAGCAAGACCATGGAAGGAGTAATTCTAAATGCAGAGCCAGAATTTGAACTGGTCCTACAGTGAGCATATAAACCCATGCTTCTGCTTACTAACCTTCAGGCAGCCACTGACTTTTATAATGCATTTGATTTTCTCTCTGCCGAAATTGTTTTTCAATAAGGTGATATAGTATCTCTTCACATGTTCAGTTTCCAGATGGACTGAGTTTCATCACTTACATACTTAAATGGACCCTTAATCAACTGACTTGATCTTTCTTATTTGGAACTTCATGCATTACACTCAAACAGTACAGAAATGAATTGTACTAAAATTACAGGTCACCATGAATTTTCTTGTCCATGCTAGCAATAAGATTCTTATAGATTGTGATGAACAGCAACTTAATAGCCTCTGGAGCTCTAACAAGATAGGTTTGTACAAAAGGAGACAGAAAAATGTTAATACAAAGATCAGTTATGCAGCCTGGATACTGAAATGAAATATTTGCATTTCTCATTACAACAGGTTGTTTTAATAAATGTTGAAATAAAAGTGTATAGATTTGAATACTAATAGATTCTTCTTTTGTATACATTAAATTACTTCAATAAAGGGGATTGGAATTAAGTTTTCTATCTGTATCTGAAAAGTTTAGCTACAAATTTATGCTAATAATGAGATGGCTCTTTTTTGGAAGAACTTTTATTTATTAGGAGATCTACAGAATATGTACCCAGTTTTTTTCCAATTATAAGATTGTTTTACCAGATGGAAACTAACTAGCTTTCACTATAACACCTTTCATTCACTGAATGGAGGTGAATACTCATTTCTACAAAATAGACCTAATCTTCTATAAATACAGAGAAAAAAAACCTAAATAGTATCTTAGCATTCTGACTTTTGAATCAAGAAATGCAACTCGTTTGCCATGTGTTACTCCTTTGCCTTTATCCTCTTCTTGTGCAAAGAGTCTTTCAGTAGGGTCTTTTCCAGGTATCATGCGGCAGACACTGCCACATTTATGCGTATCCTGGGGGAGAAGATGAAGAAATATGTTGCGAAAAGATTAGGGCTTGTTCTTCTAGATTTTTTGCTCCTGTGAAATACCCCTGCCTCCACCAACAGAAAAAGAGTTCAGGTGAGCTGGTTTTGTATTTCTAACAGGAACTAAAAGCAGAAGCAATATAATAAATCACAGAAGAGGGTGTTTCCACAGCAATTTCCCTTAGGGTTGGGTTTTTTGCCCCCCAGCCTGAGAGAATCTGTGACACAAACATTCAAACAGATCAGTACTTCAGTTTTTACAGCTTCTGCTATAGAAATATCAGGCCCAAAATTCACTTGGTTTTTAGCAGAGTAGTGAGAGCTCTCTGCAGTAGCAGACCTACAGCAAGCAGGACTCGATAGCCTTTCTTGAAGGTGTAAAAGGTCAAAATGTGGCTCCCTGCCCTTTGCTGGGGAGCATCATTTGACTCTGTGGGATACGGCGTATACAATCAGTTCTGTCACAGCTGCGATGATGTACTTATTTTGAATTGCTTTTCATGTGTGCTGGCCGCTGTTGCTCTTGTTGCAATTACCTAGTGATACCCGTAGAGGGTACTCATGGATAACCCAGAAATTAACAGCGCCAGGACTGGAATGCTGCTTCTTGGCTACCTGTAGTAGCCACAGTAACTTTACTGCAGTTTACAGTCTGTAAGTTTGCTTTGAGGCATATCAAACAGACATAGCAGTGCCAGTCAAGAGCTTTAATTCTAGACTTACAGTACTCTCTCCTCATCCAAAAATATTTATATTGGAAATGTTGCTGTTGTAAGTTACCTACACAGAACTGAATGGATGGGGACTTGCTCATACTCCTTGTAGCCCCTCCAGCTCCTTGCATCCCCTTCTCCAAATGAGCCAAGTGCTGAATCTCTCAAATAGAGACCCTGAGCCACATCCAGCAATTAGCTCCAGTCTCAGAGTATTAAACAGACATCCCTTAGAAGTGAAACTTCACAGGCTGCTGTGCCAAGCCTAAGACCTGTGTTTAACCTCCCACTTCCCCAAGAATCTCCCCAGTACAACCTTTTTTTTGAATCTTCAAACCTCCTAGTAACCATTACAGCATAACCAGGTGGGGACGTGTTTCAGAGGCTCTGCCATGTACTTTTTGAACACATACATATCTTTGTATTTATTTATTTTAATGTAATTCTGTGAAGAGCAACAAGACCTCCTTACTCTCAGCCCTTCGGCTCTTGATTGATTCATCCAGGATACCAGAATCTGTTCTCCATTTTCTTCGCACAATCTGTTTCTCTTTCCTGTTTCTGCAAGGAAAGCTTTCTATAGCTTCTTACAAACAACTTCCAAAGCATTTTCTGCTACTCTAAAGAAACTTAATGGAGATGATATGAAAGAGTAAGTTCTTTTAGCTCACTCTGTCCAGAATAGGCAGCAGTTTGGCCAGAGTTGTTCCTTATTTCTTCTAGGAAACTATGAAATGGTACATGACATAGTCGACATCAAAAAAAAAAAAAAAAATTGCTGACTTAATTCACAGTAAGCATTAAAAAGTTCATAGTTGTAGATCTGAACCTCACTACATCAACAAACTTGTTCAAATTGGCTACTAATATGCACAGCTTAAACAGTGCCACTGCCCTGTCCATTCCCACTGAGTCTACCGAAGCAAACCTTCCAAACTGCCTACAGCTTTACAGGCATGGGGAAAGAGTGGATCAAACACACTCACCAACTCATACCACCACACTGCCTTTCCTCAGGCATGCCCTCTGTATGGCGCCCCAGCACAGCTGGGACTCCAGCATCTGGGTGACACATCCCACCAGAAAAAGCACTCATTCCAGAGAGGAAGCATTTATCTGCATGCCAGCTTGTGTATACTTTCAGTCTGAAAATGTGCCAGCTCCAGTTCAAGAAGCACCACAAGTCACTGACTGCTAAGAAAACATTGCTGTATACTGCGTTACCTCTTCACACTTTCTGTAGTGGCTGCTATTAGCCATTAATACACACTGGTAGATACACCAGTATATACTTATGTGTGGCAGCCATCACAAAGACAACAACAGAATTACTTACTCTCCTCATCAGGAAAGTAGCTGGTTACCACTTGGACCCTCTTTTTCACCTTATGAGAGCAACCTTAGTTTCTACAAAGTACGATGGTATAAAGGAGATAAGTATTGGTCAGTTTCTACAAAGTATGATGGTATATAGGAGATAAGTATTGGTCAGGGTCTCCCTCTATTTAATAGGACTCAGCATTGGGACAGGAGACACAACACATGGGTACGCAGCAGACAATGAGTAAAAAGAGTCTGTTATCTTTGTGCAAGTGCATAGGTAAATTTTGCCATCTTTAGTTTTCATACAGACTCATTGAAGGACTTTATACAGGCTGCAAATATTTAATGACAATAATAACATACTAATAAAATGCTAATGCCTCTCCGCACATTATATACAGTACCATATATTAATTTATTCATCCAACCAAAAAATAAAACACCAAAATTTATCCAGACCTTGTTTTCTTATCTTCCAACCCCTTTTTTACTTTCATTGTGCTGCAAATACATGAATGTCAAAATGAAATAGAAACAAGCTAATTACATAACAATTCAAAAGAAACCCAACTTCTCAAATTAGTAACATCCTACCTTCACCATAGCATAATCTGATTATTTCTCAGACATCAACAACACTGACCACAACCTTTTCTATCCTTAAAAAGTCAGGCTTTCAATCTGCATATAAGTCATGCTCTTGAATTGAATCACTTGGGAAACCAGCAAGCTTAATGGAGCCTTTGCATTTTTAGTACAGGAAAAAAAAAATATCCCTATCTGCAGCAGGTGGAATCTGTAAATTAATCATTCCACAGGTGCCACAGTGGGCCAGACCTGTAAGAATATTTAGGGACTGTGAGAAAAGTACTCTTCAAAAACATAGCAACTATTGTAATTGCCTAAAGGTATACACAGAGAGATGTACCAGAAGTCTCAAAAACCTTCAGATATCTGAGTACCCCCCTACGCCACTCTCACAGGCAGTTTGAGCACTGCAAAAGTGAGGGAGTAAGTAGAGATGTAGTATAACTCAGCCTCCCCCAGCAAGCAGCTGGGAAAGATCATCTGGTATCTCTGGCCTTCAAACACTTCTGTTTGGGCTGGGAAGGACTGATAGGTGTAGCAAGGATGACCTCTCCCACCTGCTGCTTCAGATAGGGCTGGAGGAACGAGCAATGAAGTCCTGGGTCACTGCATGGTGCTTGCTGGTTTGAAGGAATCACAGAAAGAAGTACACAGGTTAACGTAGACATGGAGGCTCAGCTACACCATGCAGAGCAACTTGTCTGCTACAGTCAGCCACAGGATTATGCAGCTATCAGTTGTTACAGGGTTTCTAGTCCCAGCTGCTACTCTCCACAGGCATGTCTGTGGACAGCACCTCTCCACTGCAGAGAAGAACAAGGGGTGATGCCTAAGCACTCAGCCAGAGAAGAAGCATCCAGACTGTTTAGGCTTACCCCATCATTAGCACAATGGAGACAGAGCTGAAATGTCCCATTTGGTGATGAGTGCCTGCTGCTGAGAAACTGGGTATTCCCTAATTCAGTGGTTTGAAGTGTTTACTAAACATGCAGAGGAGGCAGCTGGAGCTTGCAGACAGGAGGGTAATGTGTGTGTACCAACAGGTGCTTGCCTTTAAAGGTCAGCTGCAAGTAGATAAGCTCAGCAAACCACACTCTTGGCTGAAAATAAAACAGTAAAACAAAGCAAGCTACTCCTATAATTTCAGCACTGATTTCTACTGGAATAGACAAATACTTAGATTTCATAACAAGGTTACCTGACTTATGAAACTCTCAGGAGATGCCACACCTTGCAGCTGGCTCTTTCTAGGTAAATGCTATTGCATTATGGAGCTCTGTGTAAAGAAAGGCCTCAGGTAACTCCTGTATCCACACAGGACATAGTAGCTTCAACTTGGACATAACCATATAATGCTCACCAAGTACTTGTGTTTATTAGTATTTACCTAGAAAATATACCTCCATTCCAAGTAATGTTTTTTGTCTTGAATTATATGTTGGTAAAGATGATGAATTAACACCTGGATTAGTTACATCTAAAGAAAACATGGCCATGAGGTCGAGGGAGGTGATTCTGCCCCTCTCCTCTGCTCTGGTGAGACCCCACCTGGAGTACTGCATCCGGCTCCGGGGTCCTCAGCCCAGGAAGGACATGGACCTGTGGGAGCGGGGCCAGAGGAGGCCACAAAAATGATCAGAGGGCTGGAGCATCTCTCCTATGAGGACAGGCTGAGACAGTTGGGGGCTACAAGGAAACTTTATCGCAGGCTTTCAATACTTAAAGGGGGCCTACAAGAAAGATGGGGACAGACTTTTTAGCAAGGGCTGTTGCAACAGGACAAGGCCTAATGGTTTTAAACTACAGGAGGGTAGATTTAGACTAAGCACAATGAAAAAATTTTTCACGATGGGGGTGGTGAAACACTGGCAGAGGTTGCCCAGAGAGGTGGTAGATGCCCCACCCCTGGAAACATTCAAGGGCAGGTTGGATGGGGCTCTGAGCAACCTGATCTAGTTGAAGATGTCCCTGCTTATTGCAGAGCGGTTGGACTAGATGATCTTTAAAGGTCCCTTCCATCCCAAAGCATTCTGTGATTCTATGATTCTATAATAAGGAAGAAGTTCTTCACTATGAGGGTGGTGAGGCACTGGAACAGTTTCCCAGAGAAGTTGTGGATGCCCCATCCCTGGAAGTGTTCAAAGCCAGGCTGGATGGGGTTTTGAGCAACCTGGTCTAGTGGAAGGTGTCCCTGGCCATGGCAGGGGGATTGGAACTAGATGATCTTTAAGGTCCTTTCCAACCCAAACCATCTGATTATATAAAAACACCGTATATTAATTAACCATTAACTCCTTTGCTGTTTAAGCACCAGAGTTAACAAGATGAGGGTCAGCTAATAAAGAAACTCTTAATTGTTTTCAAGCCTAGACTCCTTTAAAATTAAAGAAAAACCACTGTTCCTGTAAGAAACTGAAGGTTCTTGCAAGTCAGCCACAAAGACAGCACTGAGGATGGTTTTGCAATCCTAAGCAAAGACTGGGGATTCAGAGCTCAGTCTGACCAAGTCCTCAGTGACACAGTCAGTAGGCTGAGGAAGTGATTATTCTCATTCAGGCCTCACCTGCAGTACTGAGAAGCCCCAAACTGGAGGCAGTACAAGACAGGTGTTGACATCTTGGAGCAAGCCCAGCAAACAGCTATCAAGATGGTTGGGGGCTGCAACACATGACACACAAACAGAGGCTGAGAGAGATGTGCTTGTCCAGCCTTGAGAAAGCTCAGTCTGGTTCTTCATGCTGTCTACAGTGCCTTAATAGGAAGGTGTAGAGAAGGTCGAGTTTGACTCTTCTCAGGGATAGAATAAGAGGCAAAGGACAAAAGTTAATACAAATTCTGCATTTATATTCCATGAAAGGTACTAAGGCTTTTGGGCTAACTGAAACCAATTTTACTACTTGTATTTCTTCAATATTAGCAACGACAGTTATAGTGTAAAGATGCCACTCAGCAAGTGTAAGGCAACCAGAACCTGATCCTTGATTGAAGAACACTATTTATTGTAATTACAGTTAGCTTCTTTTTTTATGAAGCACGAAAGCAAGGAACAAGCTCGTGATAACATTCACATAGGAAGGACAACTCAGTCCAGCTGGATTTATGTAGTTCTCACAGTTTAATTAAGCTCTGGTCAAATGTAGCTATTACTCAACTAAATTAAAGGGTAGATCCAAAATCAATTTTTTCCTAAAAATGATGCATGCCATCTGCAAGAAAGAGGCCTTGTTAAACAATAGTGGGCTCATGTACAGCAATTCCATCTGCATTGCAAGGATACTATTATTTTGGGAAGCAAAGCAGAAAAGCCTGCTTTTAAAGCCACATCATGTATGCACACAGAACAAAGAAGGGATGACCTTCAATGCATCGCTGTACGAGAATAACTTCCAAGACCAAGGAAACACTGTTGAACTCTGACTAGGGCCTCCTATGAACTCTTCCCTCAAGTAATAAGCTTTATCATTGACAAAAGGAAATAGGAAGCACATCTATGAATGCTTTGGCTCTCCTGATAACTATGCAGATGTCTGGTGTCCACCTGGCACAAAATAATATGATGTTTTGATCCTCAGCACTAGCTCCAATCATGGTTTTGCTCTAATATCCTGTGTATGTGATCCGTTAGAGCTTCATTTCTCTCCCTCACAGCCAATACATGCCCCAAAGAGCTTCCTCCTGAAAATAACAGATCTTTCCATACGGCAATGTGTACACAGAGAAGGGTGTTGTACTTTTGTATTGTATAAATATCTTCCTTAAGTGCTCTTACGTGCACAAGGTGTTCTTCACTTCTGCTACAGAATGAATGTTTCACATCCAGTTCCTTCCCCTTTCCATTTATGCAGGAGCAGGAAAGAAAATACCACCTATGTGGACTGTGTTGCTGACCAAAAAGATATTTTTGTTTTGCTGCTGCTGGCTGCTTCAGTTGCAGTGCTTGGAAAACTCCTGCATGGCATTCCATAAAAGACAAAATGCATGTCATCCTCATCTCTGCCATGCACACACACATATTCTGTCTGCCTGGGCCTGCAGAGAGTCTGTGCAATGTTACCACAGGAGCACCACTTTCCTCTCTTCACCACCAGCTTCAGAATCCCTACTGTGGGATAGTCTGAGTTTCATCTTTGCATGTATCTTCATTTTTAACAATTACATGATCGTCATGCATCAAATCAAAGATTATTTCTTTTATGAATAGGTTTGTGTAAGGAATTCAAGTTCTGTTGCAGCATTGCTTATATCTACATTCCTAACACATCTAGAAAGGGTTCAGAATTCAACACCAAACCGTATGGAATGAGCCTGTGGAGGTAACCAAGGAGCCCAAGACCTTTCACTGGCTGCACCTACAAGTAGGACGAGAGAAAGTCCTCTTCCCCAAAATGTTAAACCTCCTCAGTACATAGCATATCCCATATGTGATGCTCTTTGCTCAGTAACAGAACGATACGGCTCTGTAAAAGCACAGCCTTTTTATTAGATCAGTAAGAAGTGTAAAGCATAGCTAGACTTTCTGATTACAGCAAAAGTATAAAAATTACTACTTTTAAGAAACTTACTCTGCTGGTCTTTCATAGATAATGTAGCAATTGATGCCCTCCACCAGCGTCCACCACCTCCTCCCTCCCTATGACAGTCAGCTTCTCCCACTCTGGTTTATTCAAAAATAGTAATTTCTGAGTTCTCATTTGGAACAACATTTGAAAATATCAGTTTAACAGCCAAGAGTCCTGAAACATGGCTGAGCAGGCCAGATGGAAACATTTGAACTTCATTTCTCTGAAAATCAGGTGGGAAAAGACTATTATTAATCCCAACTCATCAGCCTGGCTATTGTAAGAGGTTTGTCGCCTTGTTACTATAACAACATTTCGGTTTTGCAAGGGGTCCCTGCTTCATCTATTCCAGGTATAAACTGGAAGTCTTATTTACCACTTGCCTATATTCACAAGAGAAGGTGCTTCTTTGCACCAGGTGAATACTACCTACCATAAATGAAAATATACATACTCAGAGGTTAGGCATAGGCATAGGTAACTTCCCTACTGGTATTTAGTCCTCTGCTGGAGTTACCCATGCAACAGGGTCATTTCTGCCTGTAATACAAATGAGGAGAACTATTTTTATTTCAGGAAAACTACTCCAGAAAAAAACAGAGGTACCAGGGACACTTTTTCTAGGAAGGTGGAATGACTGGCTTTTGGACTGCTTCCACCTCTGTAAAAAGGAAGTACATCCTAGGTAACATCTAGTTTGCACAGAAGAACTTGCAAGTACATATGAACAAACATAAAATGACTGAAACACCAAGAACTGGGATGAGAAAAACAATCTTTGTTCCTATAACCATTCTGAGAATCAGGGGAATTGGAAATACAAATTTAGGAAAAGAAATTTGAGCTAGCTGGTATTACTCAACTGCAGTGGTATGACTCACATGACTGGATATTAAACTCATTGGTTACAGACTATTTAAGAAAGACAGTGGGCATATTATATGGTTTAGAATTACAAATTATTGAGAAAGACGGGACCTTGTTTGTATACTAATACGTGTATTAAATTATAAATCACAAAACGGGATAACACTGAAACAATGTAATAGGCTATTGAATAGGCTGAAGAAATAGACATAGCAGTCCCCCTACTTGCTAAAACATTCAGGAAAAAATGTATCCACCTATAGAATGTCAATTTAGGAGGTTTGAGTGCTGTGTAAGTACAAGTAGGTCAAGTAGATGTAATTATACTGATGCTTTCCCCATGCGGAAATAGAACACAGTTCTGATTAATATACACACTGGATGCTTTAAAAGCTCCAGTCTCTCAAAGCTGAAGACAAAAATTGAATGGAAAGGGATATTTAAGTACAAAGAACTGGAAGGAAATACCTCTGCTGTTGCATGGTTTTTCCAATGTCACAGCAAGCATGTTCTTCAATTAGTTGAGCATGCTTCACCAAAATGCCTACTCCACCTACTCCGTATGTTACAGGCCTCAAAAAAATACAATGGTTTCTGCTAATCTGATATGGGCAGAAATTATTTCTTAACTTGTCATCTGGAGATCACTTTAATTTTGAGTACTTGAGAAGATACTAAGCATCTATAAGGCCTATAATACTAACAACACCTTGCCAAATATCCCCCCTGTAGTTGTAGTCAGATACTTGGTATTTATAGGAAGGTACTCTTTGCCTTTTCCTGCAGCTCACAAACAATGAAGAAAGAAGAAAATATCTGCTGCACCACAAGGTGATCAGTAGAAATCCTGGGACTGATACAGTTTGGTTTAACAACCAGAACAAATACTGATCAGGAATCCTTCAAACCTTCTTTGGGATACCAGAAAAACGGTGAAAGGTAATCAGAAATGAGTAAAGCAGACTTTCCTAGATGCTCCAAACTGACAATCATTACTGAAGGTGGCTGTAATTATAAAAAACAACATCAAGAGGAATGAAGATATTTGTAACAGCAGAGTATGTATTTGGGTTTGGAAAACACTGGGCCAAAAGAAAGAAAAATATTGGATAAAAACACAGATAAAGGAAAGGTGAAGTTAAAGAAATCATTGAAACTCCATGGCCATTAAAATTAAAGATGAAAGAATGGAATTACTTGAATTTACCAGACAAAAAGTCTCAGCCAATAGTTATAAATATGGTAAAACTATTGAGCATGTTAACTGGCGATGGCCACCAACAGAGTAATTTATACATCAGTTTTTGTATTGAGCTTGTAGTAAAGTTAAATTTGGAATTAGTTCATGTTCCAATGAAACTTACATAATTTTTATTCCAAAAAGAATTGAGAGGATCTTAAACACTCTGTAAACTGCATTTTCGTAAACTTGCAAAATGACAATCTAACATCAACTACAGGCAAGATCATGGAAAGATTGTTCCATCAGAAAAGTATTATAATGTTAAAACACAATGAATGCAAAAAATCTTTGCTTATGGAATTCCTGGGTAGCTGATGTATCAGAAAAAGTATTTGTGAAGGGGAAATGGGTGTTTCTAATGGGATCAGTTCAAATCAAAATTTGACAAAAACATATGAACTCCTAGCAATATCTGCATTTATCAGTATAATTCATTGGAGAGGTAAATGAGATGTGAACCGATCAGTTATATAGGCTGGCCTGGGTGACTTCTTAAGATACGTTAATTTCAGCAACATCACTTTAACATAGCTAAATGCTATGCCATGTACCTAGAAGCACAGGCTGCAAGGCACACTGTAAGGGTAGAAGATTGTATCCTGGAAAGCAGCAATGCTGAAAAGCATATTCGAACATATGCTGTCTGTGCAAGAAGCTAAATGCAATTCTCAGCTGCATTAGCAGGAAACCTGAAGGTGGGAGTAGGGAAGTAATTTCATGTAGAAATTAAAGCGCCTTTCATTGCAATAATCTCACCAGATCTGGTATCAACACTTTCTTTTAATAAGGAAGCTGACAACTTGGAAATTTTTCAGATAGACCTGCAATAGTGATTCAAGGAATTATGGTGAAAGATTAAGAAAGCTCAACTTATTTTGTGTGTTCAAAAGATGTTGTAAAATATGTGGGGCAGAAAACTTTCCAGTAAGATCAGAGACTTGTGTGTGAGAGAATAGTACGTCTTGAAAGATGCAATCTGTCCAGGCTTATTGTACATGGAAAAATTACTTGAACTCCAGGTTTGTGAAGAGAGGATTTTTGAACCATTTATTGCTTTCTAAATTTCTGTCGGAAAATCAAAATCATCTATGGATTTTTGGCTGGAACTAGTCAAGAGGTCAATTCTTCATATTCCATATAAGAATCAAGGGAAGATCCTTCTGACAGACAGTGTCTCTGCAGTTTAGAAAAAATGGTATACTTTGATAAAAAAGTAAAGAATGTTTTTTGCTTTTTGTCCTAGTTTTGATAACATAGGAAATTTCACCAATCCTCTATCTTTTGAAAAGTTTCTTGTTACACATCTTGAGAAAGGGAAAAGAATTTTAGTAAACAGTTGGTGTATAACAAATAAATTTTATACCCTGCTAGCATATTGTATTTATATCATATTTAGAACCTTCACTCCTGGAAAAAAAGCTCTGAATTATCTGAGTTAAAGGAGAAGTAGTTACTTGTGCTCATCTTCTGATCATTCAGGACAGTCACTAGTAGGTGAAAAAAGCATATTTGCTTAAAGAAAATTTTACGTTACCAAGTCAGTCCTGTTACCTTTCCAGTAATGGCAAAACCATCCCACCCCACCTGTATCATTACTTCACTGAGATTTGGTGAGGTAAGTTTATTTCCATTCTTAAAAATGTCTTCATTTCCCCTGGAGCTGAATTAGAGAGTGACTATAGCAAAAGAATTGCAAAGGCGTGCAAGAAGAATATGAAGTCACTCACTTTAGGACTTGTAAAAGAGCCCTAGGATCTTGGATTTGCAGTCAGATGCCTGGAAACATAAGTAATCATAATCCACAGGGGAAAAACAGGAGAAAGAAGTCTGTTGTGGATGTCACAAAGGAAAATCTTGTAAGAAACACTTTCTTTCATTAATTTCCCACTCTCAGAATCTGAAAGCTAAGACAGGAATGAATGGTTGAATTTGCTTATGTATGTCAGCAGCTACTCATTTAATAACCACTTTTACAAGCAATGAAAGAGTAGTGAATATGTATTCTCAGAACTACAAATTAGCTTAAACCAAAATTTTGATTTATTGGAGGCCTTTGTTGTTCATATACAGAAATATTTGACTCATACAGATGATTTTTTTTCTACACAGGGAAGATGCACTTCTTTATAAACACATGCAATGTCATTTAAAAGTAGACTATATGTGTGATGAATGGACCATGTTTCTGTATAGAAAAAAATCCATTTTTTTTTTCAGATAAAATCTGAGTTGACATCGCCACTGATTGTCATTCAACAATAAGGCAGCTTGCTTCTTTGAGTGATGTTGAATCAGATTCTTTCATTAGATACAGCAGCATAAATTCAGGATTACTTCACTTACAAATCAAAGTAACTGAGAGCAGTATTTGGTTTATCATTCTTTTGTTTCTGAGAACGTCAAGTACCCCATGAGCCCTTGAAAGGTTGCTTGAATTGTTTTCTTAAGAAAATGTAACTGCAGAAACATAAAGATACATGCCTACGAAGGCATGTTAGCAGTATCCTGGTGAGGGACTGCACAAACAAAAGAACACAAATTCTTCCTGAAAATTGTTTCCTGTTGGAATTCACAGTCTGAGACTATGGAACGTTTTCTGTGATGACTTTAAACTGTGACTTATTTCTGGTTTGGTGGAAAATGACAAATTTTCTGTTTAACTATTTTTCTTTTTATATTGTAGTGAAGTTTTTTGAGTAACAGCTGCATTATCATATTTACCACTGCTTATTTCTGTCCTGTGTGAAAAAAAGTACATCTGTGATCCTTTCTTACTTCTTCTAAAGCATGTGTTTTTAGATAAGCAATGAAAGGGAAGAAGACACACACATTTTTTAAAAAACATGAAAATGCTCATTAGTAATCTTTTAAAGTGAGATAACAGGATCGTTTTCCTGTGTAGGAAATACCATAAAAGAATCCAGGAAAAATTATCCGCTGAGAGTGCAATCATATGATTCCCAGGGGGAAGGAAAACGCCTGGTTGTTTAAGGTGACAGTTCAAGAGACAGAGCAGTTGAAGTCTGTATCCCATCAAAGCTAAGAGCTTGAATTGAGCTTGTAAGACATTCTAAAATTATATCACATGTGTGACTACATGGTTGGGCCACAAGGCTAAGAAAAAAAACCCAACATTTTGTCTGCCAGATTGTTCCTGGAGAAAACAAATTATTAATAATATAGTAACAATTTTCATAAATCAGGTTTTCAAATTTTAGCTGAAATATATTATTGTAAGGAGTAACATTTGTGCAACTGCCTGTGACAGCACTCTCAAAGTAAAGACACGCTCCTCCACTTTTCCAAATGGAGCATGTTAAGAAAATAGTTTCAAGTGGCAGCCATACAAAAACTTGAAGAACTTCTCTTTTTAAATAGTGGCAGTCTGTAAAAGAAATTGATTGGGAAAAAACAGGGTGTTCGTTTCACATGGTTTCCTTGATATGGATTTTAGATGGCACTGAAGCTTCACTTAACGATATACATTATAAAATTATAGTTGAGGACAATGTGATGGTATCATCAGTTATTTAATAGTACAGAACTCCCACTCGAATAACAAAGTAAAATTATGATAGAATGCTCTACATGACCTTTGGTAAAAGAGAATTGATATTTCCACTGAAAATAATACCAACTGTAATGTCATGTTCAGCCAGATCCATAGCTGGTGGGCAGAAACACATTTGTATTGAGATCACTGGCACACATTTTCCTGGGTCACGCATCCATGATCGCTGTTTTTGGAACTCTGCAAAGAAAAGGAGAAGGCCTGGGGAGACCTCTCTTCACTGCATAGCCACTTTTCTAGTCTCACAGCATGGATTATTTCAAAGCATTGTTATCTCTGAAAGGTGAAGTTCAATTCATGCTTATTCTCTTAAACTGATACCAATTCCTCCTAATCCAGAGGCAAAACTGATGTATTTTATTCCAGTTCCATTCTCGGACCTCTAAAATATTTATCAAGGACTCTCAGAGCAAAGAAGGAAACTCAGAGTAACCAGTGAACTGAGATGGTCCTTGCAGGAATAGCTTGAGCCCAGCCAACATCTCTCAGCCACTAAGTGCCTGTCTCCACAGACTCAAGTCTGCTGAAAGCAGTATCCTTTATCATGCTCCCTCACCCTGCTTCCATTTCCTTTGAGTGGGCATAAGGGATTAATGAAGAGATGAAAGGAAAAAAACACAAATGCAATGTTAACAACTAGAATGAAAGATGGTGAAGGGTCAGTTTTCCATTTTATCTAAAAGAATATAGTGAAAAAGGTGGAGATCTTGCCTAGATATTAATGGGTCTGTTCTAATAACAGATACATTGGTTTGCTGGTTTCAGTTTTGATTTTTGCATAATTGCTAAAACATTTTCTTTCAGAACCTCCCACCAACTGGCCATGTCTTCCTCTCCCTTTTCCACACAGTGCAAGTCCAGTGGTTAAAGCAGCACACAGGATATAGAATAACAGATTCACATCTCCTCTGTCCATCTTGGAGGAAGGTTTTAATTTCTTGCTTGTCAAGCAAGCATCCTAAATTTTAAACAGTGCAGTCTACCCCAATCACTCCCATTGAAGAGACAGCGAAATAAGAGATTGAAGCAGCAAGGGAGAAATTCAGAAGAGGTACAAGAGAAGAAAATGGAAATGTCAGCCTGAAAAATTCAGATTCCCTAGCTCTGTTGGAAGCTTCCATTGTCACCATCACATGGTGACAATTGATGCCATGGTGACGTAGACACCCGTGCACTCAAACACATAACTGAGGAGCTGGCCCAGTGGGCATAAGGGGGAAGAGATATTAATGCATGGGAAGAATGGTGTATAGACCTCAGATCAACCATCTTCTTCCCTTCTTTTCAGCATCTGGATCTGGTCTTTAAGCTCAGTGGTACCTCTGACTTTGCCTCTGACCTTTGAGACTCAAATCACAATTGCTTCAGTGCAGGAAAGAGAAAATCATTAAGGCAAAGTATTTTTAACAGTGAACCGAGGAACACAGCAATGAGGAAGGATTTATCTAAAAATAAAATAATCAAGCATCCTAGAATAACTTCCAGACTGTTTAATTTATAAATGAGGACTACCAGCACAACGTCTGTATCTCAACGCATATTGTCTAACACACACAACTAAATAAATGTTGATAACCTCTAGCCTGACAGAACATGAATAGGAAAGCCTATGCTGCAACACTGATATGATATATTGTTCTACTTTATTTTGTTTTCTACAGGTGCTATTGGCAGCTTTGCCTATTCTGAGAGGAAAAGTTCCAAAAGTCACTCTTTCCCTGCCAGCACAATGTTTATATTCATGCTACAACTTGTTGGCATATAATACTGAGTACTATGAATGATTATGCACTAGTGCATTTTTTCTTAATGAATGGGACACATTTGCAAAGGATTAATACTGACCTTTAACTCTTGTCTCAAAGTTATTTTTAATTTTATTTGCATAAAACATGGAAATTCAGTTCTTACAGGAAGATTCTACTTACTTAACATTAGCCATATAAAACCTAGAAATTTTATATAAACCATTTATATAGCTTCCCTTTATGATCAGTGATCTATCCATCTAAAAAGGCATGTAAGGTGAATTTTCTTCTAACAGTTTCTGTGCCTCTATGATGTTGGTAGAGGAAACAACTAGTTCTGAGTACCTGTTCTAAACTGCTAAGGCTAGGTGAGATAGATCCCAGCTAGCTAACGGCTGGGTAATAGATACAAAGAGAAAACTGTAATAACATACAAATTACAATAATTACCTTGGGATAAGACTAATTTTTCTCTTTCCCACTGAGTAAGACTAGAAATTAAATGAGAAAGAACCTTATTTGAATTCATGGAGCAGATCATCCCAAATTCAGCTGCTTTTTCAGCAGAGAGAAACAGCAATGGCCAGCAAAATCACTTTTCCTGAAGTACAGCCACCAAAGTACTAGCATTATATAGACTGAAGTAGCCTCTGCAGTGTTTTAGCACTTAGCAACTAAGATAGTGTTTCGTTGATTCAGTTTGCAGAATACTAATACATTATCTTAGAAAACACATTGCTAGTTTGGATTCTTTAGCTCCATAAATTACATGAGAGCAATGGGCAAGTCAGATTGTCTAATTCCTTACTGACAATTCCCCACAAGAAGTGATACTACATGGGAAACCAGACTATTTGTGTAATAATTCATGTCTACAAGCACGCAGGCAAAAAAAGTAGCCTGCGGTGTCCACCCTGTGCACTCCCCATTTAACCATCTCAATGGCGACAGAGGTGAAAAGGGCATTTGGATATGAATATATAAATATATAGAACCGATTGGCACTTTTCATGTTCGCACATAGTTGCACTAAGCCGCGGTGTATTTTCCTGATAGCTCAGGGCCCGTTCCGCTGTCGTACACTGTTCCTTTACAACCCGACAGAAGTTGATGACATAAACATATCCTTTTCCCAAACACTTGGGTTGTGTGTGATTTAACCTTTAACTCCTGCTTCTTGTTATAGGTGAGATGTCAAATATTTCTTGCGAGCCTTTGGCAAGGGTTTGAATATGTTTTCATCACTCTTCCCCTAAGTAATGTAGGCTGCAGTTGGAGAAGCATCGCAGGGAGGTCTCCCTTCCCCCATCCCTCTGGCCACATCCTCCAAGCTCAAACAGGAAAGCGGGGACAATGCAGAGGGACCAGCCACGGGCTCACAGTAAATCTGCAATTACTTGAAATGTCACTTCCTGTTTTTGAAGCCTACAGAAGAATAAATACCCTTCTGAGCCACACTGCAAAGCCAAGGGGCCCTGGCATGGGCACTCCCGGTGCTGCCGGCGCTGTGGGCAGCCGAAAGACAGAGCCTCACTGCTCGGCCAAACACCCTGACACTTCCAGGGGTGACAACCAGTCTTCCTCTAGGGGCATATAAATGCTATTTGAAATGTACAAATGGGATTTTATCCCCACTAAGGCTGCTACATTTGCCTTAGAAAACTGGGCTTTGACAGGGGAGTAGTTTATATCCATATTAGAGGCCAATTTTCACTGCCAATCTGTATGGAGTTTAATTTACAAAAAGTCTTAGGACATAGCAGCCCCTGCCACTTTGTCACTTACAAACATCTGTGTAACTCTTTTCAGTAGATCCTGCTGAAAAATACCCCCACACACTGCGTTGCCCCTAAAGTTTGGGGTGAATTTTTTCCAGATGTATGAGGTCTTGAGCCCAGTTTATCACAATAACAGTCCAAAGTGGGCTTGAGCATAATCTGCAGAAGGGGCAGGAATGGGTTAAGTCAACACTAGCTTAATAGAAAGCTACTTATAGAACTGTGGTCTTAGTGTAAAGGATAGTTCAACTCTGTAAGCAGTGTCCAAGCTGTTGAATAAGAATTTACAGTAAGTTTTGGCATCACATGAATGCTTTCCCAACCCCGTGTGTTTGTAGATGAAGTTCTGTTTTTTGGAGAACACAGAAGAAAGCTCTGTGAAATAGTTTTTCACACCTCTTAGTAATACTGCAAGGTGCAGTTCCACCTCTAGCTGATCGTGCCTTGCCAGATCCAAATATATTTAATTCATAAAGCAATGTACATGCATGTTTAATTTCAGCCCATGATCTGAGAACATCAGATCTGGCATAAGGGGGAAGCCAGTGCTGCTGGTTTTGAAAGGCTGACAGTGGAAAATGTGTTGTTAAAGCGAGCAGATATTGAGTAAAGTCAGGAACTGTATTGTACAGTAAGCATGTGTCACTGCCTAAGCTGTTTTCAGAGAAACCTTACTTCAAGAAAATTGCTTAAAGTTCTCCAGAAGTATTTAAAAATACTTTCTGGATGTTGTTCCTAGGGAACGCTAATGAACACAGAAATTCACCAGAATCTTTCATTTGTTGCTGTTTTCCTTATTTATATTTATCACTTCTTCTTGCTGCTTTTATCTAAATAATCATTAAAGAAGGAAAATATATAAAGGGATTATATGAAAAATCTTAATGATTTTTTTTTTTATTAGAATGCAACTGGTTTTCTGATATCAAAATGGTATGTACAGGACAACGAGGTGATCAGGCACAGTCAGCACAGGTTTATGAAAGGCAGGTCCTGCTTGACTAACCTGATCTCCTTCTATGACCAGGTGACCCGCTTATTGGATGAGGGAAAGGCTGTGGATGTTGTCTACCTGGACTTTAGTAAAGCCTTTGACGTGGTTTCCCACAGCATTCTTTGGATAAACTGGCTGCCCATGGCTTGAATGGGCATACTCTTTGCTGGGTTAAAAACTGGCTGGATGGCTAGGCCCAGAGAGTTGTGAATGGAGTTAAATGCAGTTGGTGGCCGGTCACAAGTGGTGTTCCCCAGGGCTCAGTACTGGGGCCAGTTCTGTTTAATATCTTTGTCAATGATCTGGACGAGGGGATGAAGTGCACGCTGTCAAGGTCTGTTCGGATCTCTCAAATTTACAGGGCAATGTACTCTGTGAGTTAAACTTTATTTCATAAGCTCATGAAGAAATATAAAAACAAACATGACAAACAGGGGCTCAATCCCCTTTTGCCCAGAGTAGTCTATCACATTAATTCACTTATTCACCATTCAAGTTACAAGATTTCATAACTTATAACCTGTAACTCTTAATATCACGCACCTATAGGCAAAAGAAAAGAATTAGTTGCCTAGCTGAAGGTGAGTGTGCTCATCCTTCCTCCTCCATCACAGTACAGGCATCCCCATTATCACACTGAGAAGCATGAAAGCCTCAGCAATCCAGCTGCCATTGGATCCACTTCCAAAGCTTTTTGGGTAAGCTGATGTTTTATATACTCCAGCTTGGAGGTTTGGTCTATACCATTTCCATAAGTTAGTGAATTCCGAGGAAACTGCGAAACAAGATAATGGCTGCTGGAGACAGAAATTTGCAGGTGATCATGGCTGCATAATGGCCCTTTAGGTCTTCCTGGCCGCCTGTCCTGCCTATGTGGTGCTCCTGCTTTGACCTAATGGCACTTGTCCGAGCATACATCAGGCCTTAGCATGAGCTGGCTTAGTCAAAATCTAAGCAGGAGTTGAGTGAACAGTCACGCACTCTCAGTGAGTTTGCAGATGACACAAAATTGGGTGCGAGTTTTGATCTCCTGGAGGGTAGGGTGGCCCTACAGAGGCATCTGGACAGGCTGGATCGATGGGCTGAAGCCAACTGTATGAGGTTCAACAAGGCTCAGTGCCGGGTCCTGCACTTGCGTCACAACAACACCAGGCAACGCTACAGGCTGGGGGAGGAGTGGCTGGAGAGCTGCCTGGTGGAAAGTAACCTGGAGGTGTTGCTTGACAGCCGGCTGACTATGAGCCAGCAGTGTGCCCAGGTGGCTAAGAAGGCCAACAGCATCCTGGCTTGCATCAGAAATAGTGTGGCCAGCAGGACTAGGGAAGTGATAGTCCCCCTGTGCTCAGCACTGGTGAGACCGCACCTCGAGTAGTGTTCAGTTTGGGCCCCTCACTACAAGGACATTGAGGTGCTGGAGCGTGGCCAGAGAAGGGCAATGAAGCTGGTGAAGGGTCTGGAGCACAAGTCTTATGAGGAGTGGCTGAGGGAACTGGGGTTGTTTAGTTTGGAGAAAAGGAGGCTGAGGGGAGACCTTATCGCTCTCTACAACTACCTGAAAGGAGGTTGTAGCAAGGTGGGGGTTGATCTCTTCTCCCAGGTAACAAGCGATAGGACAAGGGCAAACAGCCTCAAGTTGTGCCAGAGGAGGGTTAGATTGGATACTAGGAAAAAGTTCTTCACTGGAAGGGTTATCAAGCATTGGAACAGGCTGCCCAGGGAAGTGGGGACCATCCCAGTCCCCATCCCTGGAGGTATCTAAAAGCTGTGTAGATGTGGTGCTTAGGGACATGGTTTAGAGGTGGACTTGGTAGTGTTAGGTTAACAGTTGGATTTGATGATCTTAAGAGTCTTTTCCAACCTAAATGATTCTATGATTCTATAAAACACAGTTTGGCTCCTGTTCCAAGGGAATCCAAATGGGAACCTAAGAGATTCCTTCCCATGGGGCAGACACTAGAGCACATACTGACTCCTTTCAGCTCACCTGCCTGCTCCACAAACACCCAGTGAGGTGATTGTCAGAGCCTCAGAGCTGCCAGATTCCCAAGGAAGTTCTCTGCCTTTCTGGGAGCAGCCTGGACAGGCTGCTCAGCATGAGAGAACAAGCTGGGAGCTGAGGGGATGGCGAGGCAAGTAGGACTGTGGCCTTGCAACAGCAGCCCCATCCCACAGCAACCAAACAAGATGAGCAGTGAAGGGACCTGTGCATTTAGGAAACTGAGGACTTCAAACACAAACGTCCTTCCATAACACTGTTTTCCCCAGGCAGCCCGTTTTGCAGATGACCAAGGCAAGCGATTGAGGCTTCCAGTGTCCTCACCACTGGGACAGCCAGGTGGGACTGGCACAGAAGTCTAGGGCCCTTTCTCATTTGCTGAGAGTTTCAGCATTTTGGGGTTTCATCCCATGCTTAAATGAAACCAAATTTCAAAATACTAAATCCTCCACACCACAAATGTCATTACAGAAAACTTCAAATTATATAGCCACTGCAGAAACACAGCTGAGACTGCTTGGAAATGGAGTCACACACCATGTTTCGCATTCACATTTTCATTTCATATTTTTTACCATAAAATCATGCTTTATTCCACTTTTTTAGATAGAGAGTTCCACCAGTACTCCTTTGACACTATGAGGACTAAGGCTTCTTCCTGTGGGATAGATTTTCATGTCTCAAATATATCCATGTTGAGGATTTAGGGTGAATAAAGCCCTGTTTATAACCCTGCTCAGTTTATGACCACAGCCATAATAACAAATCCTTGATATTGTGTGCTTTTGCAATTCAAAGCAGTCATTTAGGAACACAATAGAAGTCTTGGAGACATACTAATGGCTCTTTTTTTCAAAAATGGCATAGTTTTTCATGAACCACTATTCCTGCCAAAAATATTAGAAGGGTTTTTTTGGAAGCGTGCATTATTTCCTGCCAGTTCACCTCCTTGCACTGGAGGCTCCGTGCTCTGAGACAAACTTATCACCAAGATCACATTAAAGTTAGTGATGCCAAGGTTTCTGTATTCCCCAGTAGGGAGCTGGAACCACAGTTCTACTGAGGGCTCTCAGGGTCCATGCTTAGCTGCAGAACTTCTATGGAATATTTTGAAATACGGATCCTTGAGTTTTGAGACTTTCCACACCTTAGCTGGTAAGCTAGAAAACTGTAAGATTCACAAATTAAATTTGAACCCTCATCACGCTAGAAACTCCTACTTCCCATTGCAAGACCCTTTAGCTCTGGCTTAATCATCCGTGACTCCAAAGCAGTAGGAGATCTGAGGGACACCAATAGTTCCTGGTTCCTTTAAGAAAAAAAAATTAAAAAAAACAAAAATGTTTACACTTTTCCATAATTACAAAACTCAGAAATTTCCTTTCTGAAAAGAACATCACAATTTCCAATAAATATGGAGTTTTTAGTTACTATAATTTCCTAAGGACAAGAAATGCTAATTGACCTCTTCATGGCTTATATACTTTAGACTTCAGGGAAGTCTGCAGTGTATTTTTTTTTGCTGTTATTGAGTAAAAATGAAAAAAAGTAGCCAAAAACTACAGAAGCAGATGCATTGATATTTAGGTACCCAATATGGACCTGCTGAGACTCAATGGATTCCACCATTTTAAGTTGGAATCACCCATGTTGTTCCACAACAATAACAGGTACATAGAACACTTGAAAATCAGATAAACAACTAAAATTAGTGGCTGCAAAAGTCATAGGAGATATCTTTTGGCTAAGCACAAATTATTTGCTCCAGAGGAGGACATGGATTTTTAAGAAAAGTTGTTTGGCTACAAATATTAAGTGGAGAAGAAAGGCAGTATATTTTCCCTTTAATTCTCACTACTTGTAACACAGGTGTACAAATACCTAGTACCTTATGGAGATCGTCCTTACCTATGGTGATAACAGAGAGGACATAATCCCATTCACTGGGCCTAATTCTGGGTTTCTATTGCCACCAATGTGAAGCACAGGAATAATACTTATGAACTGCAGTGATGTGCACCAACAGGGCTAGCTGGATCCTGCCTTGATGTTACTTCAGTGCTTTCACAGTTACAATGATGACACTTTGTTTTTTTAAGTGCATTTCTGTGTCGATGCTTTCATAGTAAAAAAATACATTAAGGAAGAAGGGGGAGCACATAAGGCTAACTTTGAAGTTGGAAGTGTCCTACACAGTAACAAATGTTTGTCAGCATGTCCAGGCAATACATAACATAAGCAGGTATCAGAAGAATTTATATAGGTTTTAACAGAGCTCCATCTGCTCTGTGCTGCTCACATCTTTTTTTCCTTCCTGTAGATGAGAAAACACCACATTTTTTTTCTTGAAAATCCATATTCTGTTTTGACCAGATGTGAAACTTTTTGATTTGAAAAAAAAAACAATGTGAAATGATCATCTCTTGCCGTCTCATTTCCTTGCTGTTTTTCAGCTGGCTTTCACAGCTTGATCCAGTCTGGTGCTCTGCATTGCACAGCAACTGCAATATTATGTGACTGATATAAGAGCACCTAGTGCACCTGTAGCAACTAAAGACAGGATCTGAATTCTTCATATCCCTCCCCCTAAGAACAAATCCCATATCTGACCTCTACAGTGAACATACACAGAGCATTTGAAGACTCTGCAAGTAAGAATTAAAGTGTACCTGTCTGATACAGACTATAATCCTTTGAACAAGTGCCTTTGAAAGGCTTTTTATTTCTTATTTCATTGTTCATGTCTGGCTTTTTCAGACTCTCGAGGCTACCCCACAGGTATTTATAACTGTGAGGAAATGCAGAGATTTATATTTAGCCAGCCATTCATTTCTGGGGATTTGGTCAAACTGGAGTTCATACTTTCAGACATTCCCTTAAGACTATAATATGATCACCCTTCAAAACCAGAGGATTTAGGAGGCTTGGTGGTTCAAGAGGCTTAGTGCTAGTTTATAGGAATACAATTAGCATCTGCAAGGAATGTTAATTTTACTGAAGTATTCCTGTGCTAAGAATCTGTAAGAGCAAATTCAGTGTAGTAATCACTATATTTTTCATATTAGTTCTAACTAATGAATTTAAAGCTGTTCCTTTCTAATACACTGGTTTAAGTGCTGTCATCAGTGAGTTTCAGTATTGTCTCATAGCAATTTCATGGTTTAGTAATGTTCAGTTAGGCTTTGATTTAGACAAATATATACATTCATAAAGTCATTGACATGATTAACTTTATTTATAAGTACTCACCTAGACAAAGGTCTCAACTCCTGCTGTAAGCTGATCCGTACCAATAAAAGCCATCACTAAATTCGGCATTTAACCATTAGTTTTTATTGATTCAGCCTGGAAAATCTGTACAGTTAATCAGATGGAAATAAACTCCTTTGTTCCTCACTTCTCTGACTACATTAGACTTTCCTATTAATATTATCATATAAGACCATAGTTTGTTAGCCCGTATCTCCCAGTTAGCTGGTTTCCCTAACTTGATATTAAGTAGATTTAATTTCTTTATGGAGGCACAAAGGTTAGCAATATTTTTTGTACTGTTTTGTACTGTTTTCAAATGGATGGGGGTGGCTTCTCAGATTTCAACATATTCTGGAGAATATCCAAGGCCAGTCATAAACATAAACTAGCAGATTATATGAATTCCATAAATTATTAAGGGTCATCATTAGCCAACCTTTCTCCTCATTTCCATTTCCTTTTGACAGGAATAATGACTTTGTTATGAAAAACTTTCAAAAGTATAGAAATCTGAAAAATAGGCAGCCCAAATCTGTTCAATAAACTAGTCATGGATTAAAGTCCAGCTACACTGTAGTTTATGGGACAGACTGAATAGTATCTAATAAGCACTTTTATAAACAAGACTCAAGCACAGAAAATAAAATAACTTCTGGAAACTGCAATTTGTTTGTCATTAGTCTATATTAGTGTTAACCATGAAGTACCTCAAAACTGTAAAAGCGGTTTGAAATGATACCTGCAGCAGTATGACAAAACTTCTGCCAGTCGAAGTTGGCCTTTTGGGAGTATGGCTTGTCTATTTTGCATTACCTCTCACACAAAAAAAAAAATTGAATGCACACTCTAACCAAAATTCTCTATAAAAAGTAAAAGACCTTCCTACTTTACTTGGGCTGCTAGCTAGGGGATCCTGTAGTCCTTAATTCACTTGACAACTTACTTCTGCAGACGAAGAACGCAGTAAAACAGAAATTATCAGCCAAGACAAAAGTTTGAAAAGTTCCTGGCGAGACAGAGTAGGAGGAAGCCCCCATGTGATGTAACTCAACACGGGTCTGTTGAAATCACCAGCTGAGAACCTTTATAGCTTGGCGAAGATTTAAAACAAATGTCTCAGAACATACACAGCCTTTATGCAGAATCTACTAACGTAAACTTTCTTTCAATTTAAACCCTAATATGGGGTTGTATTAAACTGCTTAGCTCATATTAATGGAGTTGCATGTTTTTTCCAGGCATGACAAATAGCTGCTGCTCTTTCATGGTCACTTGAAAGCACTGAAGCTTCACCCAGTCTAATTACGAAGTTGCTGTTGTTGGTTTATGCCTATATCTTTCATTGGAGGCACATCACAGGCTTTGCCATTGTATTAGTTCAGTCCTGTCTCACTTGGATCTCATTTCAGCAAACATGTAAGTTACAGTGGCTTGCAGTCCCCTGCTAGCAGCGTGTGTGAAAATGCATGTAAAATGAATGGGGTTTCCTGGGCTTGTCATTGCTTTGAAGGGATGGTCAGACCAGTATGGAGAGGTGGCCTACTGCAAAAGGGGAAAAGATTTAAAAAAACATATTCTATTTATTGTAGATTTTATTTCCTCAGTTCTGGCATTGGTAATATTCTTCAGGAAACTAAATGATGTCATTTCCTTTCTACAGGCAAGTTACATAAATGCTGGAATACAGCCACTTCAAACAGCCTTCAAACAGATGGCCGTGTGTATAAATGCCAGAAAGTGAGAGCAGCCACTTGCAGTAAAAAATGTTACCCCACACATGGTATAATGTTTATTTTATAACCTCTCTCATGGACTTACATGGCTCATTCTTCTAATTTTTCCAGGCACAAATCCCTTAGGAAGTGGCTGAAGAATACCAAAGTAAAATAAATTAAAATTATATAAATAAAATTACTTGAGCAGAACAAAGCTTAATGTCTCAATAGATATCAGCCACAATAGACAGCAGAACACAGACAGATCTCAATATCAAACGTTTCATTTGTTTAGTTACTCCAGGACTGAACTTTGAGTAGTAAACCAGTGAGACTTAAGAAAATCCAATTCACTTTAAAGGCTTTGTAAAGCTTGGTAAGGAACTTTAACTGGAAGTGTGATAGCTGAATCCCTTCAACATGAACCCATATTTACTGTAACAAAAGAAAACCCATCCATAAGGCAACAAGCTAAGGCCAGAGGCTGTACTCTGCCATACAGTGAGGAGGAACAAACAGAGCAACCTGGTCCTTTAGAAGCCCAGCCATGAGGACAGAGCCAATACTGCATGACTAACCTTCCTGGAAAAGCTCATGCAGAGGACCAGGAGCAGCTGGGAACTACATCAGAAAAGAGAAGGAAGACAGCACAAAGGAAAGGACCATCCTACAGGTTGCACTGACATCCATCCCAGTAGACCTACAGCCAGAGCAGCTGCTGGAGGTAATGCTGTCCCTGCCTTTCTTTCACATGTCCCTCCTCACATTTTGCCGTGGTGGGAAGAGAAGCAGGCAATACCATGGGTCAGCTGCAGCACTACTCTTACGGTGTCAGGAAGAGACTCAAGGACACCCTGAAGGGACAGGGCTAACATGAAGGAATCAGGGAGTCCATCTCTAGGTGTTACAAAATCCCACAATGCTTTCCAGCACTAAAATCTTCTGGCTTGATAAAGCCATGCACTGAAAATAGTGGGTGGGATTTTTTTAAAGAAGTTTGACGTTGTTCTGACTCTTTTAAAATCTAACACAATGGGAGAAGTCCCTGACTTCTAAAGGAGTGGCAGAAGGCCAGAGCACAGCACTTATGAAGTTTCTGTCCGGGCAGTTTTGAGGCAATTTTCTTTCTTGCCTGCATTACAGGCAAAAATATTGCCCTGGCTCCAGAACTGTGCCTCCAGTGCCATGCCTCTGCCATGTGAAAATTCAGCTCTTGAATGTGGCAGACTGGTTTCCCTCAGGTGGGAAAATCAGTGACAAAGGAGTCTGGGAATATATCTGCAGTTTAACTTGATTTACTCATTCACTGCAGCCCGGTAATGGAGGCAACCACAAACCCATTACAGGCAATTTCCTTTTTCAAAAGTTTCCACTCATACAGCAGTGTCCAATTCCCAGGAAGTTTTTCTGTCCCAGGAGTCTCTTCCAAATACAGGGAATAAAGTAAAAAGGAAAGTTCCTGCTGGATGCCACAGCTTGTTTCAAGGTCCTTTGCATAACAAAACAATAGAGTATTTCTTCAGAGTAGATAGAGGCACTGCCATTTGAATTCCTGGTAGTAATGATAACAAATAAAGTCCCATGATATTGCCAAGTATCATATTAAGCTTGTTGGACAAGGGTCAGTGAGGTTTCCAGGGGGCTGTGATTGAAGGCAGAGATGTTTCATTCTCCCTCCTTGCTCTCTGTTCCCCAGCCATTACAATGTCTCAGGGCTGAGACCTATTTTGTGGGATGCTTTACTCTATTGTAGACATTGAAAAAAAAGCAACATTGACAATGCTAGGATCCTGCCCCACAGATCCTTGGGGGCACCACATGGGGAGCAGCTTGGCTGCAAGGGAATGAAAGGCATGTTGCCTGCTGGAGCATCGCAAGTGAGAGAGCAGCCCATCTCTAGCCCTTTCCCTCTCCACGGTCCCCAAGTAGAAAGGCCATGCACATAGCAGCATCCTGCCCTGGAGGAAGCAATGCAGGAGACCGAAAACAAGGGCACAACAAGGACAGGCAGTTTAAGTCAGAACTGGATCAAGACAAGACAAGAAGTGCTAGATGAGGCATATGACTGATATTGCAGGTATCTCAACAATATCGATGGCAAATAACTTCAGCATCACTTGATAGCACAGTACTTCTGTGCCATGGGGTTATTGTCCATCAGTCCTGCAATGGTTAGAAACTTGCTTGCCTGCCAAGAACAGTAATTGTGAGATTCTGTATAACAGTGCCACAACTGTCAAAGCCTGCTATGTAATTCAGTTCTTGGTTCAAACACTAGGATAACAAAGACCACTCTACACTATAGCAGCAAATGGCACCAATCTTACTTTTAATGGTAACGATCCATTTTTAATACCTCAGTATCACATTTTGTCTCCTTGCACTACAGACACACAGAAAGACAACTATCCTTGAGTACAGTTACATCAACAAAATAAAGTCCCAAACCTTAGCTTTCAGTCTTTTTACGGGACAGAAAAAGTTGATCAGAAGTCCATAAATACTACATTGACCTCTATCACTGAATTGTATGAAAGAGACTACACAAAAACAGGGTGTCCTTTTAATTCTTTGCAGTAGTGATTAAAGCTAGCAGTGTGGCGTAAAGACCCTGCACATGCCACAGTTTCATGCTCAGAGGAGTGTCAGAGTAGATGAGAGGAAGGAAGAGAGTATAGGGGTTTCACAGATTCCTCCACCCCCCCTCTAATTCTGTCCCCGAAAAAGGACTCTGTGTAATAGTCTGCTGTAGGGCTATGCCTGGAGGAGCAAAACCCAGTGCTCTCTCTTGTCCTGGATGCTAAAGCCAAAATTTAATCCGAGTAATTTGTGCAGTTTGCCTTATCGTCCAACACTGCAAGGGGAAGATATGCTCACTCTGGGGTCATTCTGTTCTCATTGTGCGACAGGGACGAGGAGTCACTTGGAAAAAGGTACACGCAGGTGCTGGAAAATGGCAGCTCATTTGTTTCTCTCTTCTGCAGCACTGTCTTTTTTCATCTCCAAGGAGACTGATTGATCCTCAGTGCCAATGCACCAGAGACACAGAAATCCACTGCAGCGAAACCATGAGTCAGACTCCTCGATACAACTTGAACTGTTAAAGAGCCAAGAATCAATACAATCCGCCAAGGAAACAAAACCAAACCTACCAGCCATTGCTGCAATCAAACCACTGCTTTTTTACTACTATTACAAGTTCTTTACTTAAGGTCTTGTGACTGTTTGGAATGTCAAATGTCTCCATTCAGGATGTTTCTCGCCTGTATTTTGTATGTATTTGATTGCAAAAGAAGAGTTCAGAGATCCTATTACCTTAAGGTAGAATTGTGTCCTCAAATGTTTTTATGCTTCTCTTGGGCTCTGCTGCCTGAACTCCACCAAATACTCTAATAAGTTCCATATGCCCATTTTTTTGAAGAACACATTGTCAAAGCAGTAAATGTTTTGACGGATTGGCTCACGGAGAGCCTGAATGCTGTTATACACATCGTTTAGCATTCCACAAGGCCCCCACTGTTAAATTCTGGGAATGTGGCCAGAGTGACCTACCTAATACCACACTAACTAGCTTTAAAAAAAAAAAAAAAAGAAAAAAAAAGGGAGAAATTCTTAACCATTGTGCTGCACTAAAGCATATTTGGAATTTGAACATGTATTTGTTGCCCTGGTAATTTGTGTTTGAGGTGTGTGGGAATTAGGCTGACATGTAACCGAACTCACAGAAAGAATGTTTTGCATAAAACTAAAAATATATTTTAAAAGTAGCTCACACACTTCATCTAAAGCAGAAACTGGGGCCCCAATCTTGCAAGAAGTTAAACACCACCTGAGAAGTTGAGCCTCCCACACACATTGAGTTCAGGTGAACACGAGCGTGTCCAACACTATCTAAAGAACAAACCAATTCATTACAGAGCTTGACACTTCATTCAGAGCATGGTGGAAATATTTAAGGGAATGCAGCAAATACGCATGCCTGTAATTTAACTATATATTATAAGTGCATCCAGGATTGGAAAAAAAAATGCTTACACATTTATTTTGGTTAAGGAAATGTTCTAATATTTTTTTAAAGACTTCAACCCCAGCTTTGATTGTTCATCGCCTTTTTCTAGTGCCAATTTGTCATTTGTCTCTTCATATACTACTCTCAGGTCAAAACATTCTGGAAAGCAAGTGCAGTTCTGCTAATTTCTTTACATGTTGAAGACAAGTGACTTGAGCAAACTGAGAAACAAATGATCAGTTTAGTACTGCAGACTCTGATCCCCCATACTGAAACCAAATGATGCTTACTTTTTCTCCTGACAGAAAGAAATAAAGAAAGGAATTACAATGCATTTGTTTATTTGGAAGGGGAAGCTTCCTGACCTAGCATACTCATTCTGTGTATATAACCCACATATAATTCAGAATCTAGCAATAGGCCAAAGAGAGAAGAGAGAAAAGCAGTGAGGAGGATGTGTGGGTGCTAGGAAGTTCTGTGTGTCTCTGCACATATGATGAAATGCAGGGCAGGGTTAACGACCCAGGAGGGTGCAGCAAGATCTATGTTTGGGTAGTGGCAGTTATTAGACATGTTCAGTAGCTGACATAGTTATGTAGTTACCATAAGACATATATGGCATAATTTCTTTCACCCAAGCCAATTAGACTGCAAAGTCAGAAAGAATGAAGTGTGTGCATACGTTTGTGTGCATGCATGTGTGTATAAAAGCAGCTGTTTAATGCAGGAATACAGATACCTGCAATAGTAAACTGCATTTCCAAATCTGTACCACTGTCACACCATTATGTTAGTGTCACACTTCCAGCCTTACTTAGTGGAGACAGTTTTCTCTGAAGTAATGCTTGGTCCAACAAGATGTGTTTTAAGGAGGAAATAATACCTTGTAGACTGAACAGCTTACACAAAATCTCGGCATATTTTATGCTCCACTTTGAATGCAGGCTACAGATTTTTGTTGTCACCAGCAGCTGTGCTGACCTGTTACCCCAGAGCCTGGAATGCTGCTGGTTGTACCTGTCACCAAGATGCTGGAGGACTGAAAAAAAAATGAGACCTTTGCAAGCTCTTAGCCGTCTATAATGACAAATACAACATGTCTGGGACATGCTGTCAAGAATAAGACACCAGCTCTGGACAAAGATCAGTGGGGGATGTAAGTATTTGTGCTAAAGTACAAAGGTATAAATGTGGTGTTGAAACCATGTATTTGAATACACACAACAGCAACAAACTGGAGTAGGCAGAATAAGGAAAACCAGTAAATTTACTGTCCTATAGCTTTTGTTTGTTAGACCTTCTTTACATTCTGCATGCTACCTTGCAGTGCCTTATACAATTTACTACGTGGCTACAAAGGACAAAGTCAAAGTTTTATCTGTTAAAAGACAAAGTCTTTGGCAGCAATGTCAATTTAAGATACTCTTATCCTTCCCACCCATTACTCATTCCCACCCTGTGCCACTCTCCTCAGTTGTGCTGGCACAGCTGTTTGTGCAGCAATGCCATAAGGCACTGTGAACCAGCTTATAAACAGATCCCATATTTAGAAACACTCCCAAAAAACTGTTTTCTGAAGCTGATGATCTCCTCAGTCTGATTCATCAACAGCTGCACAAATGGTTATGTTGGAACATCTGAAGGGCTGATGCATTAACTGGTATAATTAAACTAGTAGAATCGCCAAAGACTTCATCTTCTGAAATCACAGCCTGCTTTCTATGTGTATGTGATGTTTGTTCTCCTAAGAAACTGATTAGTATTTCTCCTTTGAGAACTGTCTGGGAATTACTGAACCAACATATAGAAGTTCTACATATATGCAACACCCTCAGGTTTTACTATTGTGGTGCTTTCTAAAAAGTCCTGAGAAGACACAATTACAACTCCTGTTGCAGCAGAAATCTAGGGTTTAGAAAGAATACCTCTTCTGTAACACTGAGCCCCAAGGGCTGCAATGCAGAACAAGTTTTGCAAAATCAAGAAAAATAAATGCAGGGAGTATTCAGGAATTAAAGTCAGGAACAAAACAATGGTACCTGATTGCTCTGACCTCATTAATCCCAGTAAGTGAGCATAGCACTGATTTGCAGTTGGTTCTGCTGCTCCTGTTGCCATCACCACTTCAAAACTACTTTGCCTAGAAAAGTTTAAGGAATAACTTTGAACTTATTATCTGTTCTGTATTTTTTCAGAATACTTGTTTTCAGAAGAAAAAGAAAACCTCAATAGTATACTTGAACAATCCACATTCTACTAGCAAGCATTGCCACAAGAAACATTTCACTTATCGAAACGATGATGCAGTCCCAAATTGTTTGGATTTATGATGTTCTAGTGATAGGCATAGAGGAGAGAAGGTTAATCACATGTTTTTTTAGCTCAGCTGTCTACTCACCCATGTACAGCAATGAGCATTTTTCAGATCATCCTTTAACAGGAAGTTTTCTGTGGAGAGAAGATCAAAATAAAGTTATTCTCATGTAATTACAGAAAGACTTAGAACATTTCTTTCTTTCATGCATACAGACTGCATACATAAAGCTCTGTATTTCAGATTTCTGGATGTGGTTTTAGCTGGCTTTTCACTTTAAAATATTTGTTTTTTTAAAGTCCTGCATGCCATTCTTTGAAGGAATGGGTTAGGGTTTTTTCATTGTATTTTGGCTGATAAGAAAGTCAGCAACCAGAGTTCTCCCTGACCAGTGGGAAATCATGAAGAGTCACAGATTCTGGCCTGTGACAGCTCTGTGATTCAGGGATAGCCTCAAGATGAAAACCCCCGGGATATCACGCTGTCCCAGCTCTTAGTGGGGCTTGGGATTTTCCCTGTGGCCTCATCTAAAGCCATGGCCAAAGCCAAAGTCTTTCCCAGTACCAAGACAAGGCAGGAAAAAGAGAGAGTTCCCCATCACTGCTTCAGTGTGAATGTCGCATAACGTAATTTATGGAGTAGTGCATCCCCACCCACCATGGGGTCCTACATCCTGTGGCAAAACTTTCAACATGGAAGATATTTTCCCTAAGTCCAGTTCTGATTTTTTCAGCCTGGTCATCAAGTTAGGCCTCTCCAATAGTCCCTCCTAAGAGGTGGGAGAGAGGGTATGTATGCTAAATACATTATTCTGTACTTCCTGCCCATGAGGGGTCTGTTAGTAAATGGCCAGCTGAGACCTACAGGTAGTTCAGCTCTGCTCTAGGTTGCTGCTGGGTTTGGGACTTCAAGCAGCTTCGTGGTTGTGTGGTTGGCACTGGCTCTTTTAGGAGCCATGCTCTCAGTTTTGCTCAACAGAGGTGAAAATGTGGGTCCGTGGTGCAAATTTAGTAACAATCCTTGAAGGAGTGAAAGAAGAAATATTCTTTTTTGAAAACTAAATATACATATGATGCAAAAATGTAATTAAGATACATTTGAGTATTAGCACAGGACATGTATGGAACAATTATCTGTGCAGAGAGAAGAGTTTGACAAGGCATTTAATTGCAAAATCTACAAGGCTTAATTTTGTCACAACAGTGCCCCTTATTTCTTCAGCAAATGCTGTTGCCATTTGAGGAAGCCCACATCACCTTTGCTGTTGCTACTTGTAGTTATTTAGAATAAGCCATAGCAGTTATTAATAGCCAATGGGCTACTAAGAAGTAGCACTTAAATCTCCACCTCTACTTCTGTCTGGTACTAAATATTTCCTCTTAAAAGAATTGCAGACATTCATTTGAACTTGTCTGCATGTTTAAAATGTCATTTACATGTAGAAAGAACAGTACATTTGTAAATGTCCTTTACGAAAAAGCAGAGAACCCGCAAGAAAAAACAAGCAGGATCTGTGTCCTCTGTGACCTGGTTTATCAGGGCGTTCACTTGGTCAAAATTTAATGTAAATAATGGTGGCTTCCTCTCGCTGACAGTCTGAGTGGTTTTGCTTGATCAGCACTAATAGGGAAAAGGGTAAGAGAAAGACCAAATGATCAGGCCACAAAGGAAAACTCTATGTGTAATACTGCAGACCTTACATACACCTCGTTCAGCCACCAGAGTTACATACACCTCATTCAGCCACCAGTATGTTAAACTGCCACGTGATGATTTGAAGTGGGAGATCATTTTGAAGTTCAGGGAACCAGGAGAAGGTGAGGACCACACTAACAAGCCTTGCTGGAGGGCCTCAGGGCAGGGGGACCTGTGGCTGAAGGGGCCCAGATAGCAGGACAAGCTGGAGGACCCAGGAGAAAAGGCTGATGGCTGGTCGTACACCTGCCCAGAGACCCAAAACTTCACAGAGCAACAGCAAGGAGAGCCATGTTCCCCTGGGGACCGGGCTGGAATCACACCTGCAGAGGAGGCAGGTTAGAAAAGTTCACCCATATGCAGTCATGCAAACTCCACCCTGGAGGCTTTGATTTCCATAGGATGCAGCCACTGCACTGTTTCAAGTGCAATGTCATACTGCCTCGGCCTGCTTAAAGATGACAGTCAATCACAGTGCCCAAATTTGTGTGAGCCTGAACTACTCACAGTTTGTCTTTATACAAGTGGTGACAGTGTTTAATTTTGCTGCAGCAGCAAGACACATCCATGTGGCAAAGGAGAATGGGCCTGGAGGGACAGGAGGTATGTGGGGAGTTCAGATGAGATAAAAGGAATAGAAGGGATCAATATTATTCCAGAGGCTTTAAAATCTGAAGCCCCTTGCCCTGCCCACGACATCCTTCTGCCTGAACACTAGTGCTTTTAAATGATAAAGTATACTAAGATAATAAAAGGAAACTAGGACATGGAGGAAAATATTTTCCCAGCCATAGGAAAAGTACTGCACCTATCCAAAAAGATCTGTTCAGATCTACCTAAACAAATCTGAACGTGTTGCGTTTCAGCTGTTAAATACATCTCTATCAGGGCTTTGCAGACCATGGCAAGAAGTGTGTCAAGGCACCAGGGTCAAGTTATAATTACCTTGTGACAGGGGCCAAGAAAAGCCTATGCACCAGAAACCCATCCCCAGAGCCCAGGTGGTCTGAGAGCACTAACCACGCAGGAGCATATCCAGCCAAGAAAAGCTGTGCACACAGGAGACTGGGACAGAGGAGAAAGGAGCAGGCTGCCTGCTTACGCAGGGAATGTGGTGAGAGAGGACAGGACTGTGATGCTGCTTTCAGAGCTCAGGTTCCCTCACAGCTCCTTTCCCTGGTGCAAGCCCACAGTCCTGCCAGGCTCCTCTGTCCCTGGCTCCTTCCAGGCCCTGTACACTCTCCTGCTGCCAGACTCCTCCTGGTTGCCTGGCACTTACTTCTTCCAGCCACCACCACCGTGGGCCTGCCAACCTTTCACCTTGGTTGGTGGCAGTGGAAATAGGCAGAGGTCAGATATATTTTCTGATATTCAGCACCCCCCTGCCTTACAGCACAACTATTTTTGCTGAACCCAGATACTTAGCATTGAATGATAGGGCTGCCACTTTCCAATTCTTTGCTCCTTCTTTGTCTTTCTCTTACTGAGGACACCACAGCCTGTTCTGATTCCAGCCCACAATACATGCCCTATCTGTCAGAAAGTCCCATGGTGAGAAAAATATGCTAACTGATATATTTTTAGTATTTCACTTACGTTTCCCAGCTGGTCATGCAGCAACCATATGCCTTGGTGCTAATAATTAAACCCCTGTAGTCTATTACAGCCCACCAGCAAATGCCAAGGGACCTCAGTAACAGAGCCAGCCACACAGCTTTAACAAAACTTGGCAGGATTATTCAGCTGGTCCTCTTGCTTGTCTTTTCCTCCTTCACTTCTCTGCCTTGACTCCTTTTTTGTTAGTTTTGGAGACGCTCGTTGACATATGTGAACACGCCACAGAAATCAATACTGAAATTCCACAGGATTCTGCAGGAGCTGGAAAGAACTCGTAATGGTGCTAAGATGGGCAAAGTTGTCCAGTTCCACCCCCCTGGTGCTAATTACAGCAAAATAAAAATGCAACTCCATCCCAAGGATGGTGCTTGAGCCACAGCCATCATTCTCACTCCTCACCACTTCCACTGTCCAATCCACCCCCGACTCTGAGTCATCAGAATTCTCTTCAGCCTTCTTCACTACTGGCAAATGGACCAGATTTATGCAGGCAGCAAGGCAGCAACACCAGGATCTTGCAACCCTTCCAGGTCTTGGCAATTTGGTCATCCAATCAGCAGAAAATGAGAGGAAAGAAAAGGCAACCAAGTTTCACTTTTGGCACTATTAAATATTATGACATTGTCATTCAAAATGACAGCAGATGCTGGTACTACCCAGTGCTGAAAAAGGTTTTGAGGTTATTACAGCCACCTGGAACATTTGTCAGTAGAGGGGAAAGTAATTGGCCAAGATAATGAAACAGAAGTGCAGGAAGGAAGCCACTGGTGCAAGCCTCCTCTCAGTTAAGTCGACAGAAAGGTTTCCACTGGTTTCAGCAAGAGGAACATTATTACAACAGGTCTGAAATGTCTAAAAAAATCCATAGATTTCATAAAGCAAAGAAGGAGACTTCATCATTACTGATGAGACAGAATAAATCCTGAATCGTGGCACACTGAGAGCAGAAAGGGTAAGGCATTTCCATTTTGTGCCTGCAAAGCAGAGTGAATGCAGCCTGGGAAATGGCAGAGCTCCCTGCCATGATGGAGAAGGGGTGAGGGAGAGCCGTTCAGCCTGGTAGCACCTGGCCACCCCTTCAGCCAGAAAACTGCACCCTCCCAGAACCCTGCAAGACATGCGGGGAGTGCAAGCGCTCTGCTCCTCTTCCTTCCTGGCAAGGACAGGACACAGGCATTACCCCAAGAGGTGTCTCTCACAGCATGCTGTGTGAGGTACCAGTTTAGCATGGTACTGAGGCAATAACGGTAACCAAGAGGTTAAAGCTGGGATGCTGGCTGGATGATCTAAAATCAGGAATAAGTCCATATACGTCCACAAGGAACATCATCATTTAATTATGCATTGGTGTTAGAAGACCCAGGCTTCAAAAGTTCCCAGGATTTTCTTTTGTTCACTGTCGTAATATAACTTAACAGTACAGAAGTACAGCTACTGAAAGACTTAAACAGATATTTCAGTAAGGAAGATACCATTAGCACTTTGTTCCAACATAAAAAAAATTTGCATTGATATCTGTAGTCATTTCCTCCCAAAATGGCAGTTCGCACCTTGTTATTTTGCTGCTTTTATATCTGTTTGCAGATTCTGCAAAAAAGTTCTGGAACTTTTTGTACAGAATCCTTAAGAATTAATGAACTGCTACCATAAGAAGTAACTACCAGAATAGTCACCTGCTTCACATGTTATTTCAAAAGAGTAAGAAGAACTTTATAAAATGCGTTTGCTGTCATGAAAAGGATCTTGTGACTCAGCCAAAGGCATGCAGGACAGTGATATTTATCGCATTTCATTTAATGTTATTCAACCACATCATTATGCTGGCTGCTGAAAAATAACAAGGAATGTCTTTGGAGAGCTGGCACAACACACCCTGTAGGCAGTGTTCTTCCTCGTGTCTACTGGAAATGATCCCTGTTAAATATTTAGCACAAATCTTGTATTATTTTTAATACCTGTACTCATGCTAGCCTCAAGAGAAAGAGAGAGAAAGAGAGAAAGGGGGGAAGGGGCGGGGGGAAGAGACACAAAGATAGAAAAAAGAGAGAATTTTAAAAACATAATTAAGAAAGAGAGACTAAAAAAGACACAAAAGTGAAAAGATCAAGGTTGGTTTTCAGATTACCCAAATGCATCGTACTTGTTTCATATTTTTCAGTGCTTCTCATTGACTTGATGGTGAAACAGACACCTCGGATTGCCTTTATGACACAGATCATTCACATCTGAGTAGAAATGATTTAAAAATAGGAAAGAAACTGTTTAAAGACCTGAGGAAAACAAGGCTGGTGTCTCAAACAGCGAGATGATTACAGTAATGTTCTGTGACTATGCCAGGCTTTGGGTCTACATCTGGAAGGCAGGAAATGCCCTCAGTGATGTGCTGTGAGACTTTGGGTAATCTAATTGATCTCCGTCTGTTTTCCCATCTGTGAAATGGAAATAATTATACTTGTCTCCTTTCAAATATCATTTGGGATTTGAAAGACGAAGACTTTGTGCCTGATTCCAAGGGGACCATGACTTCTTCTATTCAGCCTGGATAAAAATACCATTTTCAGAAGGGCAGAACTTGCAGCAAATTTGATTGAAATCAGTGGCTGAATGAAACGGAGCTGATTCACACTGCAAGTGTGGCCCCAAAAGTTTCCATTTTTCACTGTCAGGAAATAAGACAATTCCAGTCTTATCTGTGGTTGAACAAAAAATCATTATATCAATGGATACAATATATTGCATTAAAATATATTTTATGTTGACAGCTTTTTGTTCCCATCCAGACAATAGCAAATGGTGGTCACCTATACAAAATGTGAAATGATAGAGCATTGAGTTAGCTTTTTTGGTCTGTTCTTAAGAGAATGATAAACATATCCTGAACGAGATAAAGAGTTAAAACAGAATGGACTTTAATGGCTAGTGTATGTTTACATTTCTGTGCAACTCTCCAACTAGTTTTCTTTCATATTTACATTCCTATAAATGCCCCATTTCCTGTTGCATTTATCTGTTATGCCCTGCTGTTAACCTAAATTGTGACTGCCCTGGATAGGAGCTGCCGCCTTAGTTCTTTCTTTTCTTAAACTTTTTTTTTTTACTGCACATAGTAAAGGGCAACCTGGCTGATGGCTGAATACTGCTGCTTGCACAAGTGATGCAAGTACGTGAATGTTTTGCTGGCTTGGGCCCTAGTTTAGTTGGTAGTGGTGCCAGAATTGATATCCGTGATGGACTGGGGTGTCTGCAAGGAGGGAGCATTTCCAAAGGCTAAGAATAGCCTGATACACTGAGCTACCACAGTGCCCATGGTACCAACACAGGAGAGCAAAGCTGACATGGTTACACCTGAGTTGCTCAGTGAGGGCCCAGCTCTCCATTTAAAGGAGCATCTGCCTCCACAGACTTTAGAGAAAGCTTATGGAGGCCACAGATGCTAAGCTGAGGTTAGCCTTAGCAAATACCCCTCAGGCAGCCACCTGGAGCTGTCAAACCTGGCCATCCCTATACCACAGCAAGAGTCCTCCATATGTATCTTTAAATCATGTTCCATCAATTCTAGAAAAATAAAGCTGGCAGAGTAATAATAATATTACTAATTAAGCCTACTTGTAAAGCTGCAGCACGCATTTGGAGAGCAATTGTAAATAAGCTCTCCAGATATTTGTTAACATCACAGAAAAACACCTCACACAGCATTTCAATAAAAAGATTTTAAATTTACTTTTGGCAGTAATGGTATGTAGTATGAGATAGATACTAAACAGACATTAACAGGAGTGATTAAACATCAAGGTTTATTGATTTACAGAGTAAATATTGGTGCAGGATGAAGGCAAGGTTAATATTTGCCTCAAAGGACAATGAATTTTGGTGATCCACAAAACTTCAAGTTAGCCAAGGCCTCTAACACCCTCCAGGTTGCAGTGATGTTAATTCAGAACAAGACTATTGAAGTAAATGGAGTTGTAGCAGTTTGAAAAGAAGACTGGAGCTAATGTATTTTCTCTTTTTCCTCAAAACAATAGCCTGATATCACAGGTATAATTTTGAAAGAATCTTTCAAAAATGTTAGTCCTTTGGTAGTTATTGTTAAATAGAAAGAGAAAATGTGGAAGTAGATCTATTACAGTGTGACAGGACTAAAGAATCAATGCAAGGAAAATTATTTTCAATTTCTGAGATGGCAGCCAAAATGAAATACAGTAATTTGTAACCCAAATGAAATAAACAGCTAAAGAGTTTGAATAGGCATTAATTGTAATGGTCACAGTTTTAGAAATCAATAGCTAGCTTCTGAAGAGATTAAAAACAAGAAAATTTGCATTGAATTTTGAACCCCTGAATCTGCCTCAAGAATAATCCCACCAAACTCATGTAAAATACTCTTCAATTCTAATTTTAAAGAGTTCCCCATGTGGCCTTTTCCATTTCATCACTAGTGATAATTTTACTTGCATATAATATAAATCTTGATCTCTTATGATTACCCAATCTGGTTAGCTATTTTGTTACTTGAATGTCATATTTCAACATTAATTCAATGGAATTAAACCATCAAAACAATGATGTGAATGAGGCAAGCTCATCTCTTTTCTGAAGCCTGCCTTTTCTGCCAGAGATGTTCCACAGGTCTTATGACCTAAATTCTAATTTCACAAAAAAAAAGAACCAACCCAAACACTTTATATGTCCTTTCAAGACTTTCTCAGAAGCAAGGATTTCCCATCATCAATAATACATCAGGTTCTTGTGCAAAGGGCAGCCACGGAGGATTCTTGCAACATCAAAAACAAATCCATCCTTGAGGGATCTTTAAGGCATATTTCAAAATATGTTCTAACCAAAACAAGCAGCACACACATGGCAGAAACATTTTATTGTCACTTCTCAGCCATTAGCTACCTCTGTGTGTAAATGATTTCTTACACTGCTATTCTACTACCTGAATGTTATGGTGTTCTCCTCAGTTCCTGAAAAGACAAAAAGAGGGTTTATTATGTCCCTTTCTTTACATGTAAGACTGATAACTTGATAAGGATTTTGCAATTGCTTTTCCAAGGACAAACAAGGAAGAAAAAACATCCAAATTCATATCACCAACGTGTATGGAGGACTTTGATACCAAGCTGGTTTGCCTGATGTAACCTCAAAAGGCACAGCGTAAGAATAAGAAAAACATACCTCTGAAAGTATATGATGTTGGTGTTGGCAGTGAGTACTGCTGAACTGCAGAGAAATACAGGATGCTTCTGCTGTTTCCTTTTTGCAGAATACATTTGCTTTTGGAAGTGTTCTTTTAAGGCATTTTCTGCAAATATAAACTGTCTGATGTAAATGGGTCATTTGGAGGTCTGATAACTTGTTACAAATAATTTAGTTTTGCTGAATCAGGAATAATTGTGTCTGACAAGGGCACATTTAAAGTTGCAAGCAATAGTGAAAGAGACCGTTGTTTTTTTTTTAAATCGTGGAAGTTGAAGTAGTGTGTATTATACATACAGATTCAGGCAGTTTGGCATATGCATCCATGTAACCTTAAATTAATCTTTATTTACCATAACAGACAATAGAGCTGAAATATTCCAAGTTGAGTTCAGAATTCATGCTTTTACTTTCAGGGGGAATTTGCTCAGTCCAAAACCACAGAATTGATCCCAAAGTCATAAATTATATTGTTCTAATGACAACCCCAGTGGGAAGGAATGAGCTACATCACACTGTGTTCTAATTCTTGGGGTTTTTCAGTAGTTTAAAGTCTAGCAGTCAGTCTCAAAATATCTCAGTAGTGTATTTCTCCATGGAATAACTTGAATGGGAAATGGTGTGGAACTGTGCACTGAAGTGAACTCAAGCCTCGCCAAAGACAAGATTGTTAGTTCATGACAACTGCAAACATTTGTAGCTTTGTAGCACCTTTGTTCCAAAGCAAACTTCAACTGCCTTAATTATCTCTGCAGCTGGCAGATTGACTGGCAGAATTGGCAGATTATTTATATTTTCCTCAGCTGTCTGACATGTAAGACCTGGACACGTGCACACAGCTTGTGCAGATCAACTAGGCTGCAAACAAGCAGCACATCTGACATCTGAGTTACTCCTCACATGCAAGCAATCACCTGGCATACAAGTCTGTCTTCCAGGAGGTACCAGACCTTCTGTGTACTCACCAGACCACTGACATGAGCCCAATCTCCCAAGACAAGGGTAGCACTAAGAGAAGTTTGGCAGGAATCAGTCATACCTGCCAACAACTGTAAAAAGCCCTACTTCCCCTTCCCTTTACTGTGGCTTTGCAAGTGTCTTCACAAAAGGTGGGACTCGCTGTGCACATTCTGCTGTGCCTATGAACAGCGACCTCTTTGGGAAACCCCAGAGAGACTGTGGCTCTCCTGTATAATAAGTTTTGAGGCAGCTTACTATGTGCCAGCTCTACCTATCTGGGAAGTCAGACTAGAGTCATTGGCTAGTGTGCAAGAAATCTGCTTTACACTATCTTTTCTGCAGAGAGAAGCTCCAGTGCCAAAACTGGTTTCCTCAAAATCCATACTTAGTTGCTGCCAAATGAAGAACCACCTAAAATCTGTAATTGATCTAGTATTTCACACGGACGCACTCTGGGCAATTAAAGTTCTGCTTTTCAGCGTTCCTAGAAACATTTATCACAACTAGCCTGAGTCGTTCAGCGCTTATCTTCCCTTTGAGCATAGATTTCTTTCATGCAGCGACCCTATCTTAGTCATGATATGAACACAGCAAAAAATCAGAGTCTGCATAAAACATGGCCAGAAAGAGATGGGACAGAGATTCACTTTCAGCCAAAGACTCTGTGGTTAGAGCACTCAGGCAGGAGCCTGGCCCCAGATTCCTTCTCGGAACCTTGGAAATCAAAATATCAATCCCACATTTTCCACAACAGATAGACACCCTTTCTGCCAGCCCGTAGACTCAAGTGCTCCCACTGCTCCCTGGAATTTCATTTTTGCATGGCAAGTGGAAAAGCTTCATTGGAAGAGATTAAAACTGATCTCACCCTTTCTCTCCATTAAGCAGTCCCTTGTCCTCTACTCAAAACACATTCCTGCAACAAGAGAGGTGATTCTGATGCCTGTCAGAGGAGCTAGTACCTGGATGTCTAGCACCTGGGTGAAAGCCCTGCCTAGTTACAGGGGGAATGGCTGACATTACCTCCTCTTCTGGAGGTGTTTTTATAAGGAAAAAAAAAAAAAAAAAGCTGCATTTCTTTCCTGAAGAAAGACTGTAGGCATCTAATTTGGGGGATGGGAATCCCAAGGCAATTCCAAGTGAAGGGAGGCTCTTTGCTGCAACCCAGCACAAGTTAAGTATGCCCTGAAGAAAAGTGCCATTCAGTCCTCCTAGAGGATTTTAGCCTCAAGTCACTTATTGTAAAACCACTTCACATGTTTCAACTGCGTTAGGGATATTCAGGCCACTTCCAGGGGAAGAAGCAAGTTTACACAGAAGAGCACTGGGGAGACAAATTCATCAGGAACCCCGAAGGAGCCCAGAAGCACCAGGGCTTTCAGACCAATTCACCTTGTCTGACTGTCACCCTGGGACTACTATTCTGTCCCTGGTGGAGGAGGGCTGTTACTCAGGAACCTCTGCACTGTCCCATACAGTGGGTGGATGTGCCTTAATTCAGATGACGGATCTTTTGGAAAACACGAATTGCCATCCCAGATATGACTTTTGTCTACCCAGCATACCTGTCAATGGAAATATGACACCAGTTTCATTTGGTCTTTTACTTCCTAAGTCTGAATCATCTCTAGACAGAGGGATAGGCTACCCACAGAAACTGAATGTTTCAAACAGCTTCAATTTAGTGAAATGAGAACTACAGAAAAAACACATAGGAGTAAATTATTTTACACTGATTAATTGCTCTTTGGTTTGGCAGCCCAGTGTTATATCTCCACACAAAGGAGTTGAAATATTCTAATAAACTGATGTAGAAATTATTTTAGAAATTATTTTATGCAATGCTCGTGTGTAGACTTCATATAAGACCTTTTCACATCATGCAGTCTGTAACATGAAAATAAGCAATTGTTCATTTTTATAACATAAATTACAATTTAAAAGGTGTAATGTAAATCTGCCTTGCTGTAAATAAGTCTAGCCAGAATCTATTTTCTCTTTTTTATATTTAATAAAAAGGAAAGTACACATATTTTTTTTAAATGTTCATAATTTAGAACACTTCTTATGCCCGAGCATAGTCAAAGTGAAAAAAAAAAAAAAGGCTTTGGCTTTTCTTTGTTCTTTGTTAAAGAGTTTTGCCACACAACTTGTTACAAATAATACCCACATTTTGCGAGCATGATGAATGAAAATTAAAAGACAATGTCCATGGGATTCACCATTATTTATTATGAGATAATAGACTTCTGCTGCTGTATGAATGGGACTGGGCAAAGCTGAGGTATTTATGGAAAAGAAATATTGAAACAAAGATGACAATTTCATTTCTAAAACTGGAGATGCTTTCCTTTTCTATACATTATGTTATTTGTTATATTATACATGTGATATAGCTCTTTATAATTTTATCTTATCAAAGTTGGCCCTGTAGAATAAGAACTTACTATTTCCATACCTCTAAAGCCCTTTGTAAGTCAGTCTTGTACACGTAAGCAGTTCTTTTAGAAATAAGAAAAAGATTTCTCCAAATACAGACTAGCCCAGCAAGTAATGGTGTAACACCAAGTTCTCGGGGGCAGATTGTGCCTTTAAGACACAGTTTTGCATTACTGCAGTATGGACATGCCTGATCCACCCCAGAGATTTCTGAAAGTGATTGAGTATCAAAGAGACCACAAACATATCCAGACAGATAGATTTATGCCATATATTCTGACTGAAAGGAAACTGCTGTGCCACAATGAATCAGGGACAATGGTGTCCATAAATAAACAATTATCTTAAGCGAGCTTTTTAGCTTTCATAATTAAGCTATATTCTCTTCTATGAGCGCACTCTTGAACTCTAATTGGATACTGGAACTGAAAGTAGGGGCATAGATTTTCAGAACAATAAGAACTTGGGATCATAGTTACCACAAGCTAGTCATTTACCCATGCAAACGGGCAATTAACTAATGACGTAATGGCACAGACTGCTGGACAGATACCTGTATCTTCCTTGATCTTATCTAGAGAGGAGATTTTTGGTGTCTCAAGTAACTCTGGTGGATAGTCTTTATTTTCCACCAGCTGAAAAAGAAGGAACTGTGACATAAATCAGATGTGAGAAGTTGATTTTCCATGAAAAGTCATACATGTTGTGTATATGACCTATTTTGTCACAAAAAAGCATGTGATGAAACCCTGAAACCCATCCCTTCTTGTCTTACCATCCTCAGGTATTTTTGCTGATCATTACATTAATTTTTATAAGAGGATACAGAGGCCTTCATTGTTGATCACCATTTAATGGTCAACCCACATCAGCTGAAGCACAAAATCTCCACTAAGGATTGCTGGTGCTTTATGTGATCACTTGTTTGAGTACTTCAGTATTCATGTGGTATACTGGCCAATCATTTTGTGTCATGTGACTAGCCGTAATGTAAAGAGCTAAGCTTCAGGAAAAAGATGAGGTTTTGATATATGTTTGAAAGTTTTTGTTTCTGCAGTGAAATAAAACCTAGAAGTTTTGAAAAATGTCTGTGGGAGAGCTGGTAAGGAACAAGTCTACAAGAGATCTGCACCTAGAAGTTTGGAAATTTCCTAGCTCGGCTGTAGAAGGAGGTTTGCAAGGAGGAAGAGGAATCACCAAGAGGCTGCCTTATTTCTTCCATTTCACATTCCCTCCTCTCTCTGCATTTTGCAATCTGCTGTCCCTAGTGGTGCGGTCATTTCTGGTCTATCAGACCCTTGTGCCTAGCATGGCTTAATCAGTAGTCTAAGTTACTCTTCTACTGTAGCAATGAAAGAAAAGCAAATAGTTAAAAAGTGACTAGGAGTCTTTATAATTGCTGACCTTCAATAGTCTATATAATGTGACTTTAGGCCACTGAGTAATAAATAGACTAGTGTAATATTTACAGACATGTCTGGAATGCAGTGAGTTCCACTCTTTCACGAAGTCATTAATGGCTCTGTGAGGAATCAGACTACTGCTGTTCCTGTTTCCCCCAAACACTTTTATCTCTTGACAGTTTATGCTGACCTTTCTATTTTGTTTTGATTTGTTGTTCCCTGATCCATTTCCCAAATCCTGGGTTTTACAAACTTTTGCAAGGGGTTAAATGTTTTCAGCAAATCATACTGTGAACTCAGTCCTAACCATGGATTCCCCAGCCCAGTGATCAGAAAACCTCTTAGAGACAGTGTTTCTCAATCATTTCCTTTCAGGTGGAAAGCACCATGTTGTTTGTACGAATAGAAATTTTCCTACTGAAAGTACACAACTCTCCCTCTTTCCCACTCCAGCAGCCAGTTTCCACTGCTTTGAAATTCTGAACACTGAGGCAAACGGGGCAAAATAGGAAATGTGTTTTGGAGAGCAGAAATGAAAACATATGGGGGAACAGTTTCTTGCTCTGCTTCTTTCTTTGCCTGTAAGACAAAATCTGAATGTAACGGTGGCTTCTGAAAACCCCAGCGTTGCAGAAAGAAACAGTGGTCTCTGGTCTTTGAGCTGTATCAGGTACACAGGATTGACTTATAAGAAGAGGGAAGGGATTATTTCCAAAGCATAAAAATCAGCACTTTCGAAGAAGAAGAACAGATTCATAACATTGTAGAGTTCCATTAAAAAGTTTAGTAATTGTTTGCAGCTGCCCATTAGAGCTATTTCCTTTAAATCCCATGGCACCAAAGGCAGAAAGAGTCTTTATGTCAATTTTTATGCATCGTAGTGTTGAACACAAATCCCTCTGCTGTGGTCCCCAAACCATTTTTGGTTTGTTTCTGTTTTATTCCAAACACAGACAATACACACAGCCACTTAACATTCCAAACCAAAAATAAAATCATGAAATGGTATGAAATCATAAAGCAATTTACAGAAAATGCATTAAAATCCTTACAAAAAAAAAGAGAAGTACTGCTGGAAGTGCTGAGTACTGGACAGTCCATTAAATACTGAATCTGGATCTGCATCAGGTCATGCCTACTTTACAAAGGTGGAATTAAGCTTGGATAAACTCCTTGTCATATAATAACACAGTCCAAGTCAAATCTAAGATTTAGTATCCACAGACATTTTCATTCCAGCTTGTAATTTGCTTTGATTTTAAATGTATCGTAGTTGCACTATGACTCAGCAAAGAATTTGGCCCATGGGTATATTAAAGAAATGTTGCCCTCAGCTAAACTCATTTACTTTGTAATATTTACATTGTGGAGCTAAATTTGACTTTCAATAGAATGCTTTTACCTCTCACATAACTATTCCATGGCCTAATTACCCACACGGACCTCACTTCCTTGGAAAACAACAGCATTAATTAAGTAAAAGCCTAAGGCATTTTGAACATAGCCCAGAGATGTTGGATCCAAACAATATCTATTTTCCAAACACTGTGTGGAGTGGAGAGTGAATGGAAATTTTTTTGAAGGAATTTCGCTGTGAGGTCAGTACAAAGGCGATTATCACACTTGGTTATTTTTGCACAATAGCGAATAAGGAAATGTGAGAAATCTGTCTCATGTTATCATCTTCCTCTGATATTGGACAAGCTATTCTTGGATGAGTTCAGCAATTTCTTTCCCTTCCATTCCCGCCCCCTCCATTTCTGCACATGTGCAATAAACATCTGTGTTAAGGCAATGACACATTTCTCTCTTCGGACCCATTCCTTTCCCTTTTTAGGGAGAGCTGCTCTCTAGAGGACTCAACAAGTGGCAGCATGTTAGTATTTATTTGCACTTATTATAGAAAAGACAATTTTTCAGCACTACAACGTCACCGTTTGGATGAGAGTATGAGATACAGAGAGGACTCGGATAGCAATTAAAGGTCATTTTAATCCTGCCTAAATTCAATCCACTTTGCCAAATGTTTCAGTCTAACAGAACCGTTGCAGATGATACACAGTAAGAAGGAAAAGAGCAAACAGATATATCTTACGCAAAGACATCTTCAGCAAAGGAAGGGAAAGAGCTGGAGTCTTCTCAAAACTGCAGTATTGTCTGTTGAGCTAGTCAATACATTTTGAGAAGATTTCTCTGATGCAGTGATTGGGATGACACAAAAGGTCAACAGTAGAGACTCAGTTAAATACATTTTTCACAGGAAGAATTTTATCATTGTGTCCCACAGAATCTGTGCAATACATCTTCCTTGGTAACTGCTCCAATACCGGTCATACCTGGCAAGCAGTAATTCTTCCATTTCAAGTTATCCTACAGTGTTCTCATTTCCCTGTTACTTTTTATTGCAATATCCCAATAACAAATTTATCAGCACAGGCATTTGTAAAAGAGGAGCACATACAATCCAGCTTCCGTCTCCCATAGACAAAGAGACGACTTTTTGCTACACAGCCTTGTGTTTCTTCATGAAATATTTTTACTTCCTTTACTACAACTACTACTATAAAAATAAAAGTTACTCTCTTTAAATATACAAGAAAGGAAATGAGTAGTGCACAAAGTACTTGCACAACCTGAAGAGGCATAGCACATGAGACAGAAAAGCTGTGTAAACAATAAAAGTAGACGAGTAAGAGAAGAATGATGGGAAACTGTGACAAAAGGAGAAGCAAAATATAAGCCAAGGCTTACATGGTTTCCAATGTATTTCCACTTTGCAAAATGTATTTGCTTCTCCCTTTATCTATTTCATTTCTCACTGCTACTCTCTTACTCTTTAGTAAGAAAGACAAATAGCTGTGCTGCAGCCTGTGTCATCTCTTTGTGGTACGTATCTGCCCACATGCTGAAAGTATCCTTGTCGTGTGGATAGATGGTTAGAGCCGCACCTCAATTCCCCTGTGACAATCTCACAACAGCTGATTTTTCCCTTGCAACCCAGAAGGCTTTTTGTTGTTTTGCTCTGTTTTGCGTATCCTTCTTTTAGCTGCATCACCCGCAGCAGTGCAAAGGCTTCCTCCCGGAGCTGAGTTGCTGGGACCTCATTCTGTTCACCTTCAACTCTGACTATAATTTTTTGCACAGTGACACGGCTTTGAATATTTTTCTTGATTAAGCCCTGGCTGCCTTTTAGTTTTTCTCTTTGAACTACAGCAATTTAACATTTGATGTTTTCTAGGAAACACACAAGTGCACCTGAAATCAACAGATAGATTACTCTGTCTTTACTCAAGTCCAGATCTTTCATATCCTGTCAATTCAGTTTTCAAATGACAAATTGGGGTAATTTGAGATTAATTTAAGAAGCCTGGCTTGCAGAGTTTGTACTGTTTTACTGTTCACAGTGATGTCTCAGGAATGTCTGTGTTTCTGAGTTTGCTCTCCTTATTTCTTGCTTATTCTTTTTAAATACTTGAAATGAGAAATCGTGTCTTCCGTTGGTTCTCCTAAATTTTCTGCCAACCCTCTCTTTTCAGAAAGGATTTTTGAATACTCTCACTAAAATTCCTTCCTCTCTCACTTGTTTGACTTAGGAGACACCAAAGCTGCACCAGTTCTGCAGTCTGCTATCAGACACTTCTAGAGACACCACTGCATTTTTCATATGCAAAAATCAAATAGCTTTCAAAACAAAACAAATACTCCAAAGTTTCAGACCATCTTCATAAATCATGCAAAGATGCACTCTCCAACTGCCTCCTGAAAAAAAAAAAAAAGAAAACCCTTCTTTCCTTCCAGTGGTTTCAAAATCACAGACTGTTTTACATTTACCTACATTTTACAACTCGAGGAAAAATTACTTTTCATTATATTTTTATTTCTATTGTACAGTGCTCTAAATGACTTATCAGACTCCCAGGATTCTTTTTACCACTGTATTGGCCACTCCACAAACCACTTAGCCCATCATTGTCATCATCAGAAGAAGAATCACAGTTCTGAATGAGCCCAAAGGCCTTGCTAGCCTATCTCCAAAAGTAGCCATAAGTGGATGACTGAGGAAGAGTTTAATAGAAAGGCAAGTGTACAGTATTTCCCATTACTACCCTCCTAGCTTCCCATACTTTTCACCTCAGGATCTTCCTGAGCTGGATGTGGTTTCTACATAATTAGTAATTCTTACTGGCTTCTTCCACACTGAACTTGTCCAGTCATCACTTGAGCCCAGGTGAGTTCCTACCTACCATATCATCCTTTGGTGAGGAGCTCTGTGGCGTAAAGAACTACCTTCTCTTATCTGAGCCTACTTGCTATCAGCCTCACTTGAAATTCTCTTGTTCTTTTACTGAAAGAAAGAGTGGGCCCTTTCCACCCTTCCCATGCCTTTTGCAATTTTATAGACCACTAGCGTATCTCCCCAGCCATCTCTTTTCTACACCAAAGAATGCTGGATTACTAAGAAATTCCCGTATTTTTATGGCAAGAGATGCACACTTTTAAATATTGAGCAGCCTACATGTCTGGGAATGGAGTCTGTCCCTGAATGTAAATGCTTCTCACCTACCTGTGGAAGCTCATCACTTCTGCCTTCTGACTCCATCGTATTTATATTCAACTTCCTTGACCCAATGTACATTCTTAGAATTGATCTATAAATATCTGTGTTTGCTTCTAAAGCCTTACTGAATAATAAATATACTTACAGTTTTGTAGTAGGCAAACAGAATCTCTGTTCTGTGGTTTCAGTGTTAATTAACTTCATTTACAATGAAGACTTTAAGGATTAAAGAGTAACAAATCCACCAACAATTTCCAAGATGACATCCAAGAGTATCACTCAGGATCGACATGAATTCACAATGAGCAGTTTCTCATATGCACAGGCAGATTAATTTGATGCAATATAGAAAATTAATACCCACTTACATCATTACAGCTTCACAAATAACATTTTGACTGAGGACAAAATTTCTGTCCTGGACAAGTAGTTGTTGTTCTGGTCAAAGTCAAGGAGAGCTACACCCAAATATAGAAGGGCTGAATCTGACTCTTCCTGCCTGCAGAGAGCAAACTGGACTCCACACCACTCCTTCAGCTGCTCTTGCCAACACCTCCTCAGGCAAAAAGATTTTTAGCATCAGTAAATACTGAGTTGCAAAATTGAGTCGTATCATATTGTCTTTTAGTAAGCTAAGCAATTGCATGTAGTAGTCTAATTAACCCAGATTCATGGCAAGAACAGAATTATCTGTTCCATTTGTACCAGATGACGCATTTTATCTAGCTGTAGAGATGCATAACTGAAAGCTTTGGAATAATCCCAAGTATTATCTGATCCACCGAGTTGCATTCAACAAGATTTATTTCTACACTTATCTTACAAAGACTTTCTCTCACCTACTTTTGAGTGCCACTCAGCTGATGACTGGCACGATCCTGGCTGCATGACACTTACAGATAAATTTTTGATGGCACTTCAGAGATGCCTGCAAGGAGAATGCCATCTGTGCCACGTGATACCTGCCTCCTTATACAGTAGAAATAAAGACAGTCTTAAAAATACTAATTACTGTCTTTTTCAAAATAGGCCTGACATCAACTGAGACATGTAGGACGGGGTGCAGCTGCAGGTACCCACCGTGCTCCTGTTATATGAGACATTTTCCTACCTGTCATTGCCCACAGAGGGGTGCTGCATGGGCACTGACATAACTGCAGACCAGCTACAGAGTTCTCTGCCACAGGGAGATTAAGCCTAAATTTTGCAAACTGAAGCCCACGACGTAGCAACATCCCTACAGCTCTGCTACACAAGACAGAGGCCTTTTATATTGTATCCATAGATCCCCCTCTGCAAAAGCAGGTGGATTTGCTGCAGTGTCTAGTCTAAGCAGCTGGATTTATCATCCTATACAGAGAGAAACGAGGAAATCTCCAAAAGATCTCCAACTTTCCAATAAAAGCCAAAGATTTGCAGCCTTCCTATCATAGCAACATCTGCTGCAAAGCACCACAAGCTGCGCAGAAGGCTCCAGCAGCTCCCACAGGCACACAGAGCCCAGCATAAGCAGCCACAGGTAAGCAGGCAACCCTGCTAACACTGCTTTATTGCACTCATGATGGGTAAACCCGTCAGGTCCACCCTTACTCTAGGGAATACAGCTCATTTAGGCACACCCTCCAGCTGAGTCAGACCTGCCACAGAATGCAATAGGTCCCCTTCTTCCCAGGCTGCAGATGGCTTTAACCCTTCCTTTACCAAAATGTGTGCCAATTTTTCTTTGATCTTTAATTAAAAAGATTTTGTAGGGAGACACTTAAGCAGTTAAACCTTATCTCTGAACAACAGAAGCTGTAGATGCAGGAACTTGTGCTTAAACATTGAGGGTCACCATCATGCTGGCAAAGAAGTGGAGATTTTTTTTGCCCTGACAACTACCATAGTTAGACACAAATGGATAACCACAGATTATAGCAGGATTTCCTCACAGTATGTCAATTGTTTCTCTGTATGTATTATTAACTGAATGCAGATTAGATCTTCATCACCATAAAAATAAAAGATCACCTTGATAGACGATGCGTAGGATGAATAACACAGTTAACAAATTAGTATAAAATACCAAATTAAAAGTCATAACTATGGCTATTGATGCAATTAAATGAAACACACTGATTACAATGTATCTTGGTTTGTTACAAAAAAAAGTTAATCTACTTCATCTCTTTAGCTATTGAATTTCAGTCACTAATTATATACATTAGAAGAATTGCTTTCTTATTATGTGAATGCAAGTTTCCATTTGAGATCACTGATTCTTATTTAAATTCTACTGACTATCAAATACATCTTCCTCGTATATCTATACTGATTTGTCTTCTTTATCTGTGGAGGTGCACTGTAGTTCTCTACATACACGTGAACACATGCATACTTGCACTTAATCACATCACTTCAGTAATGAGTTTCCAAGCATATAGTTACATCCTTTGGGCCCTTTTTCCTGGTAGGAATGCACTTTTTGACAAACAGAAAAACAGCAGAAACGGGAGTTGCAACACACTGAAAATAGCCAATCTACAATCAATATTGTCTAAGTCAATTCTCGAAAGAAAAGGAAAATATTCATGAGCTAGGTCGTTCAGAAATTCGGAACACTCAGTTCCCCATACTGCCACAGCTGTAACGCTGAACTGTTAATGAAAAAATATCCCTGTGTCATAGTTATCTTACACAATTTTCACTTCTCCGTGAACCAACTTTAGTCTCAGTCCCAGAAGTGGTGCATGAGTCACTCTGCACTTCCCAGGGCTAGTCACATTCATAAAGCTGCACATGTAAGAGTGGGATCTAACTAGCTTGGACCAAATTCTGAGGTCTGTCCTCAAAAGAAGGACCTTGAATGTGGCTCCTCCGCTCTAGCAATCTGGTGGGAAAGGTCTAGCAGTGGGTAACGCATCTCCGTTACCTTATCTGGTAGAGGTTCTCCAGCTCCCCAACAGAGAAATTCTGCCATGCACATACCATACATGGTCCCCAGAAGAAGGGGTAGGACAAGGAGTGAGGTGTGCTAAGGAGGTCTGGGTGGAGGCCCCAGAAATCAGGGAAACATGTAGTGGGGTCCCACGAAACAAATTCTGGTCCCACAACAAAATAAGATGACTTGAGAACATGGAAATAATGTGGAATAAGTGAAATAATGGAAAAAAAAATCTTTACCCCTACCCACAGCCTCCCCTCACCCCATTTATAGCTAGTTTAATGGTTTCACAATTCTTTGTGGTATTGCAATACTTTTTTGGTGTTGATTTTGAAAAGAATTCAAGTATATCACTCATCACGACTATGTAATGATTTAGCAGAAAATCAAGGTACAGAGTCTTACTTAACTTCCACTTCTCCACGCAGACAAGCCATGGGGCCCCAGAGTTTGACTTGTACCCTTGGTGGAATTAATTATTAGAGACTTGCACAGAAGCGGAGGAGTGGAAATGCTTCTCTCAAGTCAGTAGACTGGAAAAAAACAGGTACAGGTAGTAAATGGAAGGCCACTTTACTCACCGTTCCTCTTTTCCCTTTACTTCTGACATGGGCTAGACCAGCTGCAAAATCACCTACCCCATGTAGTGAAAGACCTTGCTTTTCCACCCTGACATCCAAGCAGAACAGGTAAGGGTGCAAGAGATGGGCTGCTCCTGAGGCAGTTCCACTGTTTAAGATTGCAATCTAGACAAATAACACACTTCCCTCTCTTAGTCTTTATGCTTTTGGACTTTGTGCTGTATGTATAAAACAGAGGAGCCCCTGTTAACTTCTATTCCCACTTCCCCATTTCAGTTACAAACTCCTGTTTTCAGAGGTTGGTAATTGGGTTCCAGGACATTTTTACTATACTGAACTTAGATGCTCTTTTCAGAAAGCTGGAAGGGAACTGGTATGGTTTTGTTACCTCATGCAAGAAGGCAACAAATAAAATTAAGTCTTCCAATACTCTCTGAAACACAATTTTTTGCTTGTACTTCATGCTTCTGTAAGTGCCAAGATGATAACAGCAAGCAGCAAAGAGTGCATTATCTACAGAGCAGATACATTGAGCTCCTTTAGCACAACTTGCAAGTGTACATCACTCCTCACCAGGGAGAGCTATGCTGTCATCATGGTCCTCCAGTGGTGTCGTCTCTTCTGGAACTACAGCTCACTAGTGCTAATTCTGATAGAAATTTGGGGAATATCTACCAGGAATCAGACTGAGACCAGTCACAGTGTTTGACATACAGACTCCACAGCTGACAGCAGCAATGGCAGTTTTCAAAAAGGGCCTTTCACCAGCTGAGTCAGTGTGCTGGCTTGCACACCTGCAGTGTAGTTCAGGTTCAGTGTTCAGCTTGCCCCAGCATCCTTGGCCACCACAAACTTTCCAAATGGAAGCATACATGCAAGCTGCAACTTTTGCTGAATTTGGATGTCAGGCAAATTCAGTTGCAGGTCCATTTTGAGCTCATGTAGCTATTCTATGACATTGATGCAGTTTATCTCTAGTTTGGAAGGGTACAATTAGGTTATTGTACCACTTAGCAGCTCTGACAACCCGTGTATTGTCCTCTCTCATCACATTCCCATGGCTTTTCAAATCTCATCATAAGTATTGTGGATTTTAGCCTTTTCTGTGCCTCCTAATTCTAATTTTTCCTCTGCTGTTGGCCTTATACTGACTGAAAGTTTTCTTTCCTGTCTGAACAACATTCATATACCATTTTTGTTGTCCATAATTTGTACCACATATTCTGCCTGGTCATGTGCTATTCACTTTTGCATACTGAGATGTTGGGAGTCCTACTCTTGGATGTGCTCACACTTAGCTGTACTGTTAAGGACCTGTTGTCAGGATACCGAGATACTTTGCTAATGATGGATGGCAGCAAATGACAGGCCTTTCTGAAACATTTTATCCTACCTACAACAAGACGTCCCTATCTTTGCTCAACTCTCTAGTCCCTTCCAAAATAAAACAGTAAGTAGGTAGCTAGGGAGCTGCAATGGGAGCTGTATTTTGAATTGTTAGTGAAACTAATGCCAAAAAGAATCATGATACACATATGCAAATCCAAATATCATAACAGTTTTAAACATCCTTATTGTTTTGTCAGGGAGATACGATAGCAGGGCTGCTCTGCGAGGGAGGGCAAGCGGGGAGCCAAGGGGATGGCAAGGCAGGCAGGAGCGTGGCCTCATGGCAGGGGCCCATTCCCACAGCGCCTAAACAAGATGAACAGAGCAGGTCCAGTGGCAGCAGCCAGAGTCAGCCACAGCCCACTGACTGCTGGACATGTCTGTTAGGGATGAGGCAGGTCTGAGGGCAAGTCAAAAAATCAGGCTGGCGAGGCAAGGTGAGGATCAGGAGAGCACAAGGGCCAGTCCAGCACACCTGCAGTGTAGCTCAAGCGAGGACCAACAGCAAGGGCCTGATCCTGAACACGGCTCCCAGGCCGAGAGCCGCCCCAGATGAGACTTCTGACTATCAACTGTTTTCACAACAGCTCAATCCAAGGTTACGCAGCTGTGCCGTATCAAAGCTGACCTTGAACACAGCTTCCGAGGATGGGAGAAAAAATTTACAGCACCGGTTGGTGCAGTCAGCACCCTGGCAGGTTTCTGGTGGCTATTGCTGAGGGCTGTCTTTTTTGCACTATTGGTCCCCTCACTCTGCAGCTGGCCTGGGCCATGCAGGGTGATACCAATGAGGGAACAGGACTAGACCCTGGGGTCCTGCCAGGCTGCAATAATTTTATAGTTGTTTGATGTTACAGAAGTTTGGAATTGCAACATCAACAGCACAGTGCCTGCTCACTGGTAAATAGGTAGAAATGTGAATAGGTACAGAGACTATTACCATGGAATGTCCCCACTGAATCCCAAATTATATCCTCCATATGCTGGCAATCTACAGAAAAATGTCTAACACACCAATGCACAACTGCACTAGAGAGACCTGCTAGCTTTTGGCAGGTGTCTTTCAGAGAGTACTCAATTCCTAGAAGGAAGTAGATGCACACATTTCTCATAATTTATATTACTAGTTTACTGTCCTCTGGCTACTTTTTTCCTATAAAAGCTACATTCATTTTCCAGACAACAACAGGAGAAGAGCTCTCAACCAATACAAAAAATTAAAAACATAGCAATATTAAAAAATTTGTGTTTCAAAACATCTTTTCCTGCCAGTGCTTTATGTTCAGGATAATACACAAAACCTGTGACACTTATGAGAGGACCATGGAAGCGGATATGGAAGGTGTTTTCCAAGCTCAAAACAGACCGTGTGGTCAGTATAGCCTCTAAAGATTTAAGTGGCAAGTAGCTAGACAACTTCTAAGAGCTAGTGCTGTCCTGTAACCAGATTGTTTGAATGTTTTGTGAAACATTTAAGGACATACTTAGAGAAGGTTGGAAAGAGAAAGCAAAAACATGGGAGAGATGAAGACAGTGCATTATGGTATACAATTGCTGCCTCCTTTGGAGCAGTACACAACAAGGTGTGCATGGGCAATAGGGGAAGATGTCCCTCCAGCTCAGGCTATATAGGTTCAAAACGGGGACTAATAGGATCAGCTGAAGACATATCTCATATCAGTGAGGTAACAGAGCCATTCCTACAGTGGTCTTTCTAACAACCATTAGGAACATTAATGTGCATTATCACTCCTGTGTCAGCCCACATACTTAAACAGTGTTCCTTATAAGAGCCATATCAGTAGACTCCAAGTTACCTTCCTCTGAGATTACAAATTCTGATTATCAGGTTTCTCCAAATTATGGAGAAAATCCAAATTATGGAGAAATTCTATCCTTGTAGAAGATGGACATGCTTAAAAATGTCTGTCCTGTCACTAAAATAAGGTGTGTTCTGCGTGAGACACTGTTACAGGAGACCCTTCGTCACCTCCCATGCTCTGATTCACAAAGCTATTGGCTTTGTGAGATCTTGAGAACAGGGGCTATGGGTATTTGTTCTTGGCTCACATGGCCTGATGTCAGATGACAGCTCATTGTAAGAAATCAGTGGAAGACAAACATTTATTTGTTCTTTACAAAATTTTTATATTTGTTTACTTTTGGAATTTGAATTTTTAAATATTATGGGTTTGTCCTTGAAAAGGGGTTAAAAACAGAGTTATTCAAAATCTGAAAATGTCCAATTTTTTAGCCCATAACCAAGGCTAAACAGTTTGTACCTTCCAGATTTGGGGATTCTCGAAGGCTGAAGTGGCACAGGCTCTATGTGGAGTCTTGTGAAAGGGCAGTGCAACACTAGAAAAAGGTAGAAAATTAATGGCTGCTGTATTTACAAGAGTCCACACATAGCAACCTCAGCAGGCGAACACAATCCACCCTTGAGATCAACCCTGTTGCAAATGAAAACAAAGCTTCTGGAATCACAGTGCTGGAGAGGACTATAAGTCCAGGCTCCTACAGTCACAGACAACAATGTAAAAGAGTTCTTTAGTTCAGAAGGGTCCCCACAAACCACAAAATACTTCCCAACACCCTGTAACAAGCCTACGACCTATGGTGTGAAAGACCAAAAGCCACAGACTCCAGTGTGCCACAGGAAGAGGGCAGGAAAGATCCAGCTCACCACCAACATCTTTGGCTTCTGTAGAAGCAATGCTCCTGGGAGATGAATATTTTGTGAATTTGTCTTAGGTTGTGCCTTTTTGATTTGACAATTGTTAGTTAAAAAAATTTCCACTTGTGCTAGATACCTAAAATAAGCTGCAAAATAAGCCCAAACATTATATTTCATTAGGAAGAGAAAATTAAACAGCCATGAGTCCCTAAAACTATTTGCCTTTTGTCTCAGCTTTGTTAACTACTACTCTGTTGCTTCCCAAAGGCACTGTGCATTAACAAACATTAAATACAGATACATGTACTGATACCACACTGAAGTGTCCTTCCCTCTAAGTAGCAACTGACGACAGCATTCTTCAGTCTACATTACAAACTGTATTTGTGAAAACCAATCAGAAAATGTGTTTGAGACACAAACCTGTGATTTTCATTTTCTATTTTAGAGCTCCCAAATTTGGAATGAAGCCCAAATTTGGATTTTGCCCTCTCAAAATATCCTATGAGCATCTGGTTGGGTTGGTGGTTGGTTTGTTTCTGTGCTTCCTACATGATAAATGATACCCATGGTCACATGTAACCCAGCACATATTTTTATTGCATTTGCAAAAGAAAGGCAACAACAATAGCAACAAAAGTTTGATTCCAGAGAGATGTAGAGCCAATTTGGACTTGGCAGGCAAATGTTGCTTTAAAAGTGGCCTGACAGACCTCCCAAAATATAACGAATATGGCATCAGAATATGCTGAAATGGGAATTTTGGTTTGTTGCAAAATTAGAGTATATTATTTTCCCTTCATTGCAGTTTTGCTGTCTAGTATATAGACTATATCTTCTTAAAAACCTCTGAATCCTGCTGTTCTCAGTAGGAGTTGCATATTATGGCAGTGCTGTTGGAAGTCTTGCTTAAAATGACTGAAATGTTTTTGCAGGGTGTCAACTTCCAAGTCATCATTAATGTTTACAGTCTCAATAGCAGCTTGCATTGCTATAGTAACCCTTAAAGGAACATTCCTACCAGAAAACTAAAATAAAAGGAAGCCACATTTTTACCAAACACTCATAACACAGGGATTGTTCCTGGGCTATTTCAGTAATTTATATTTTAAACAAAGGCGACCTAAAGAAAAAGAGGGCCTCTCATACTAGCAAATCAGTTTTATGTTCTGCTGCATGACGGGATGTGACAGAACTTGGATAGATGCCCCCTCTTAAAAAATATAGCTTCTGTCAGCTCCGATTGAAGCAAGTATGGGAAGGGGGTTAAGGAAAGTAAGGCTTCTTGCCAGCAAACTTTTTTATGAGGAATTCTGTGGCTATTAGTACAGAAAATAAGTCTACCATGATCTTTGTATTTACCTCTAGGCCAAGTTACAGAAAACAAAGCTGTCTTCTGAGTATTCAGTGCCATTCACTGTAGAGAGATCACTGATATAATAGTTTATGGTCTATAGCGTCACTTCCTCAGCATGAGCTAAAGTATATGCAGCAATCATTTTCCCAAGCAGAAGCAAATTGTGTTAAACCTCATACATTTTTATAGTCAGATTTATGTAGATGAATTTGTTCCATGTTTCTCTAATATTTTACACTGTTTATCAAAAATCCAAATTTATTCCATAAAGCAGTAGTCTAGTAACTTGCATTTACTAGAAAAATCCTGAATCCATTTTACAAACCATTTGTCTCATAATAACAACAGTGTGTTCTTATTTTCCAGGCTGCTTGGAATGCTACAGCTGGGGAGAGGTGATCAAATTTGAATGTTCTCAGATTTGTTAAATCATAATCATTTTATGACATTGCAAATGTCTTTTAACAGTGTTACATCAGTTATGACAAAGGGAAGCACAAAGTCTAATTTGTCTTGTAAAAATATCAAACTCTGAAAAGCAGCAAGAGGAAGCTTTTTATGAAAAAACCTTTAGCAAACAGGAAGTCTAGAGGAATGAGCAAAGGACGAGAAATAGCGTCATATCCTGATGCTGATCTTACAAGTACCCTGCAAACTTTATTTAGTCTGTGCTCAGAAAATGGCTTTGCCCCAACTTTCCTACCAGTCTGAGTAAAGCAAAGGCAAACTGACATGGTCAAAACCACAGAGTGTCAAAGCTCCAAGACCTCAGGAGTCTAAGATGAAAACATTTCAGATGAAACAGGAATCATCTTAGGCTGTTAAAACTCAGTAACCCAAAGACAAGTCATAAAAGATTGTTCTTTTCAGACTTTCAGCCTACAAAATGGGGAGAATGAGGTGACCTAGTGAAATGAGGCTGTGGAGCCTGCATATTTGACAGCAATCCTATTGAAATAGCCCATTTCTTGTCTTCTGTACCCATTATTGTCAAGCCTGGATCTTCAGGCTCAGATGGGCTCCCATAAAATTAATATTAATTAAAAGAACAACAAAGATCACTGGTTTTACCTCATAGGCAAAGAATCACAAAGCTGAGCGTCCATTTTCTGGTATAGGTCAGCAGCATATAATAGGAGTTTCATAATGATCTTCTATGTTCCTTCCTGTAAACTAAAACCAAAGACATTAACTCCGGATGAAATATAAAAATTTTTAGATGGCGATAGGGATGGGTCAACTTGAACAAAATATTATTAGCCAAATTCTTTAAATTTTAGAATAAATGAAATGAGACATACATGGGAAGAGATGGGTCAGTGCAGATGGTTTCTGAATGTGCACCTGTCATTGATGTGGAGATGTGTCTACTCATGAGGGCTGGTACAAAGCTCACATTTGATGAGAAGAAAAGCATAACAAAAGGTGAAGGGCACAAAGAGGATTCATTCTTCTCCCTAGAGCATGTATCACATGACCAACATCTAAATACCATAAATGTATTATTAATTTTCTACAAGTTATCACCTCTATTGCCTCAAGAGTGTTAATGGGATTAAGAGTGTGTAAGAATACAATTTACCCAGGGCACTGTTAGCAAACAAGTGAAAGCCTTTGCTCAAGCAGATTAATTTCAGTATTTGCATAGGATACCTGAGCTCTAAGCCCACTTTGAATGTGAAGTTGCTCTGTAGCATAAACTACACCTCTGAATCTCACTCTATCTAAAGTTCAGGCAATAAAAGCAATTTAGTTATGAAGGGCTCTGTGAATACAAAATACAAATGTTATGTTCTATGTTTGGATGGAATTGGAGCTCCACAGAAAATAATACCCAAAATGTATTCCACTATATTATAATACGTGTTTCTAACTTAGAAGAACAAGGGCTAAGAGAAAGATGATGAGCAGATAAACAAAACTGTTTAAATCAAAACTGTCCACAGGACTGCATTGTATATTTTCATCCAAAAACGTTTTTTGCAAGTATTTGTACCACCTTTTGGGTATTGTTACATAAATATGCCAGGTCTGGCCTTTCAGAGCAGTACACTACTCTAGGATGCACTAATTGAATCAGGATGACTTAACCTACATAGTAAACACCATTTGAGGAAGATTTCTGAAAGTACATAAACACAGAAAAGCTGTAATGAAAGCAGCTTCTTTACAGACAATAGAAGAAAGAACTGTCTGTGTTTCTTCTTCTGGATGACTGATCCCAACAGTGTTGTTTTCTGGCTTTGACTATTTCTGAGCTAAACACAGAGCTATGTCACAATCTCACGTAGATGTAGCTGACAACTTTTGGGCACTAGTTTATACTTGTTTGGGCTCCTTAGTTATGTACTCATTTCCTTGGCCGAATTCAAAGGCAAGGCTTCATTCTTAGAATTTCAGATAAAGTTATATTATCTCAGATTCCCTTCTGCTCAATCTATCTACTTTATAACTACAGAGACAATCTTTGAAAATGCAATAGAACCTCTATTGGCAAGGATGTCTACACCTGATTATGCTACATCAAATAAGAGTCTGTGGGGTTTAATACATTCTTCTGGATTTGCTTAGATCTAAATTGTGTACAATGTGTAATTTATGCAATTTCACTTCATATATCACAAGTGTTAAGGACAAGCTTTCCTGTTGACACATAGAGACAGGGAATTGTGCAGCACGCCAGAGACAGGTTTCAATTAACTGGAAGGAATAAGACTAGGTTTATAAAACTATTTTGATGCCTAAAAATCAAGGCATTTTTAGCAGAATTTGCAAACACAGCTAAGCAGGTCAACTGTCATACTCCAGTTAACAATTTGTACAGGTTAGGAATGATGGGTCAGAGCCCAGAAGAGGCTCACATGTTTGGGTGCTAAATATTACAAAGCCCAAAAGTCAGGCACCAGCTGTGGACTCAAAAAACAGAGCCAGATTATATAACACGCACACACAGAAGGAGCTACAGCCAGCCAAGGTGAAACACTGCCAAGAGGGATGGGTCTGAAATTCTCCCTCTCTTCCGGACATAGCACCTCTCCAGGGAAGAATCACACAGTGGCCAAAATCCCTTCCTGTATGCAAGAATGTATGTGCACATGCACTGTCATCCGGGCCACAGATACTGGCCACCCTTCCTTCAAGACAGAAAGTGGTCACCTCCCACTATTTACAGAGTAGCCTCACAATCAGAAAATGTGGCTTGGGTACTGGCCTTTCTTCATCTTGCCTGCTGCCAAACAAAATACTGTGTTTATTTATTTAACATGGCAGGGGGCAGGGAGGTGGGTGGGGGGAGTGGGGGAGCAGTGTACTCTTTCAAATGAGATGATATTGCCTACCAGGATATTTTTTGCTGAGACGAATTCATGGTCCTGGTTGACCATACCAGTGACCAAGCACTGGGTTTCAGTGATGGAAATGTCATTTCTGCTTCAACTAAAACCTGCTGGCCGTTGAGCCAAGCCCAGCCATGCTACAAACAGAGGCACTATGTAAGCTGCACACCATGACCATGTTGTATGGCATAAAAGCGTGCCTACCCTCCATGCTGGCACACATGCGCAGACAGGCCTGAGGCAAACTATGGCTGCAGACAAGAGGAGATATGAAAAACTGCTGAACAACTCCACAATGTGTCACGTGTTTTGGAAGCCTGTGTTGGGCTGGTGACCACGTCAGACAGGTAGAACCTCAGGGCCAGAGAGCCACAGTACTATAATGGCAATGCATTAGCCTCCAGTCCTAAAATTCATTATCTCCTCCTGAAGTATCCCTGCCTGAAGCATGGCAGTCATGCTTTCTCAGCCATATATTAGCAGTCATCAGCTGAGAGAGAGGTTAGCTTTAATTGTTAGCAAATAACACAGAAGGCAGTAATTGGCTTTACCTCACATTGCAGCTGGTTAAGGCACAGACTGAGAGAGATGTTGTACCTCAGCTGAGGGGTGATAGCTCTTACACTTCTACTCAACCACTTCTAAATGGCTGAACATATTACCAATTTAAATCCCTATGGCAATCTAAGCCTGAGACACCCAAACTTGGGCCTCAACAAACAAGCCTTCAATTAAATAATTATTCAAGTCTATTCTTGATTCCAGGAGAAACTATTTCCAAGACAAGTTTGAGGTCTGTTGATGATCCAGCATTTGGGTACCGAGGCTGTTAATGTGTGGACTGCATTTCCGAGATATGCCTAGAGCCATACTAAAATGAACTATAGGTTGTAATTTAAGATTTTAAAATAGCAAGGATGCTTTTTGCTTCAGATATTCTGTGGACTTTATCTTTAACTGAATTTATAAAAATAAGTGGTCAGCAAGTCCAAGTCACATGAGAAACTTGGCTGAGAAGTCCAAAGGCTGAAGTACAAATTCTTCCTTCATGTTTCCTTTGACATACTTCGCCTTCTCCAGTTGACAGCAGTGAAGCTTCACTGAAAATGTACTTTCTAGGCCAGTTTTCTATTAATTTTTATTCTCATATATTCCAAAGTGAGAATTCTCTAGGGACAACCTGAACATCTAAACAACTACTTCATCCCTGTCAGCCTTTTTTTAACACTAAGACACAAGTTTGCAACTCGTCTTACATTCAGTCACTTATTGTGTGTCTGCAACATCTGTAGCAGCACAGGGAAGCATACAAGAGCAGACAGTTTACCTTATGGCAAATTCCAAGGCAGTATTTAAAGTTCAAATGAAATTCCAGCATTCAAAGTGGGAGGCTTAAGGAAAAAAAAGTCCCAGGTCTGTCAGTGAAAAGTTTAATTATGGACGAGATGACACACACATAGTAAAGCCCACAAAGGCAGCAACAGCACTGTGGAAGCACATTCCAATAAAATCTTAAAAGATTACTTTAATAATAAACCATGCATTCCTGAGCAAGCCATCGCAGGATTAGCTACCACACTGCTTTGCTGCAAGCAGATTTTTCACAAACTGTTTTGATACCACTTTCAAGGCATTCATGAAAGTTGATGTCTTCCGAAGGTCTCTGCACTTCGGTGTTTTTATTCACACTGCTACTCCACTTTCCACCTAGACTGGAATCCCAGTGATCCTAATGACAGACTGTGGTTTGGGCAGAGTTAATGTCCGGAAAAAAGATAGAAAAACTCACTGAGGTGAAGGTTTCCAGCTGCAACTTCAAGATAATTTTAGACCTGCTGAAAAATGGCTTATGTTTGGGAAGTGCTGAGGCTGATACTGTTCTGTACAATAAGTGGTTAACTTAAAACAAAAAAACCTTGGGTAGGGACTGAACCTATGCCAGCAACAGTAAGATCAGACACAACAAATATGAGAAAAAAAGTCATCACCCTGGAAAACATAGCACTCTCTCTCTACTATAATCTTTTAATAGTCAGGCTTAGAGTCATAAGAGCCATTGTCCATTTGATTCTGTTTTTACTGTAGAGAAATAAAAATCCTTTTACTTTTCATAAAGTGTAAAACATGCCCTTTAAGTCCTGCAGTGCAGTATAGACGAAATAACTGAATTCCTGTGGGGCTTTCTGCCTGGATTCCTCCCACATTCAGAAGGCAATCCTATTACATATGTTTAATGTAACAGTTCTGAATTTTAGCATTTAGTTCAACAATGTGGGACATCAGGGCAGCTGTTCTAAGTTGAATTACAAAATAGATAGTGCAGTCCTTCAAGGCTTGAGACATTCTTTATTCTCTAAGAAAACTGTAATTTTTTCCAGTTAGTTATTAACTATTTATCAGTAAAAAAGTTCTTCCGTGAGATTATTAGTGATGTCCTAAGTGCTGGTAGATAGTGAAGGACCTCTTGGCATTTCTGTAGCAGATGTAATTTCATTGCACCTCAAAAGGGCTCTTAAACTGCTTTCTATTGGCAAATGAAAGGCATTTTCATCTCTTCCAAATTCAACAGCAAATAGCATAAATCATATTTGTAACCATTCCTGCAACTAGTCAAGGTATTTCAGTGAAAGGTGCCTGGGTTTTGTGTTGGGCAAAGCACAAATGGTAATCCTGCTTATACCAGCACCAGGCTGGGCTGCTTTATAGAAGTTGCTTTGTTACTGCATCACGTTTAAACGGGGCACAATGTCATCCTTCATGTTAGGCAGTCTGTGTAACTCCCACAAAGCACTCTGATCAAAGTAGTATTCTTTAAAATACATACGCCCCAGGACCAAGAAGCTCCAGTCCTGCTGTAGGCGTCTAGCACAAGGTGTTCAAAACAATGTACAGTGCAGTGCAAGCTGTACAAAACCAAGATTGTTAAACATGAATACAACCCTGTCCCAAGGAATTCAGATCTAATCCCGCAAATACAGACATGTGCGTAGCCAGCAACCTGTTAATTGTAGCAAATGCCTCCTTACTTATGTAGCATGCACTTCCTTCCGTGAACACTGGGCTAGAGTATAAAAATAGATCCCTCGTGTCCTTTTTGGTTAAAATTAGCACTTCAGAAATGAAAGACACATACAGACAAGTGAGATGCAACTATCAGCTTTTAGTCACCTCAGACACAGGTCTCCTTCCACTTTTGCTATTCATGGAAAAAGTCCACACCATAGCAAGGAAAGTATCGTATCATTTGGTAGCATTGGATGTGGATGATGACCAAATGCATCCACGACTTTTGAACCCTGAATTCCTCCGTGGTAAAATCATTTGGTATTAAACGTTTCCCTCTTCCAAAACACTTAGCAATATCTATCAAATGTATTAAAACTGCAGGAAAAGTGGTAGTCTTCTTTCTCTTTTTAAATTGGGTATTGCTGTAGAGGGCAATATCACAGTTTTGAATGGAAATATTTTGCATGGTCTTGAGAAAATAAATGTTGGGCTAAGTTTACAGCCTTGAGAAAAAAAAACATGAGTTCTGCTACAAGGACAAAAATGTGATTTTTTATCAGAGGCTCTTTCATACGAGTTGGAAAACAGCTGTACTGCACTGGGAAACAAAACATCGTAGATGTTTGAATAAAGATGAGTGGGAAGTACAAAGGTCAGGTCTGGATGTGACCCAGAAACTGAATTGCACTGACCCAATATTTTGGTTCAGCTAGCCACAGATTTGGGGGGGGAGAAGGTGGTATTTTGGTTTTGGTGTTTTTGGAGGAAAAAAAAAAAAAAGAAGATACGTTGTTTTGGACTTGGATTTTTTAACACCATCACCGACCCCACGTTTATGCAGACACAAAAGGGGACTCATTTTCTAGAAGAGTGTTTCAGGCCCATTGCTGCCCGAGAAGCATAGATACCTGTGCCCTGCGGGCTGTGGGCGCCACAGGTTTCCCGGTCCCCGCAGGATCGCCCGGTCTCCCACTCCCCTCCCCTCCCGTCGTGTCCTCCTGGGGGGCTCCGACCCCCTCCTGGGAAGGGGCTGTCCCGGGCCCCAGCTCCCCCCACCCGCAGCAGGGGGCCGGCGCGGTGGCTCGCAAGGGGTTAAGCTTGTGAGCACCGACACGTTGAGGGGGAGTAGCCAAGACCAAGCAGCAAAAACATCATAGCACATTCCTGGGTAGTCCTCAGCTGCCAGCATCTGATTAAAACCATATCTCTCGCTGTGAGTGGCTAACTAATCTGAAGGCGAGGGTACAACTGAATATTTAACCGGGGCCCCGGTCCCAGCCAGGCTACCGACTGCAGTCGTCGGATCATGCACGGAGCGGCACGGATCTAGCCTGTAAGTAGCTTTGCGAGCCGGGCTCGGCTCTTGCAAAGCCTGCGGGGGGGAAGGGGCTGTCACCGGGGCTAAGGAGGGGGTGCTTCTCCCCCGAGGACGTGACAGTCGGTGGCTGCGGTGGGGGCTAACTAAGATGGGGCGCCGGGGGAGGGCGTGCTCCAGCCGCCGCCGGGCCCGGGCTCAGCCCGCCTCGGCGGCTCGCATCTCCCCGCAGCCCCGGGCAGAAGGCGCCGCTGGGGCTGCGCTTCGCCGCCGAAAGCCGGCGAGGTGGCGGCACTGGCCGGGCGCCGGCAGCGGTGGGGGCGGCCCCGGCCCCCCAGAGGGGTCTGGGCCGCGCCGCGGGGGCGGTGGGGGGAGCCCGGGGCTGCCCGAGGGGGCTGCGGGGAGCCCGTCCCGCCGGGGACGGGGTGGAAGCCGTCTGCATCCTGCTCCGGCAGGGCCGGCGCCCTGAGGAAGCCTGGGCGCAAAGCAAAATAAATAACCGCGCATTTTCATTTTTGTGTGTGGAGAAGAGCGAATTACGGGGGAAAAAAGATATATAAACACTAAATTTCGCATAAATAACTGATATGAAAGAATCTCTCTAGTAGCAGAGAGGAGGAGAGGGTTAGGATGCTGTGAAGCAGGGGTGAGTTTGTTTTGCTTTTGGATGGCGCATCCTTGCTGGGCACCCCTCTGTCTGCTGGTGAATCTCAGGATGCTGCTTGTGTCTGTGGTGAATGGGTATAATCAAAGATGTCCAGGATTAACTGGAATGAGTCTTCTACCTTGTCAGAGAAACTGACTTCTCAGCTGGTGAGCCTTAAAGTATAATGATCACTGTATGATGACACTTACATTGAGGCAGTGCCTGTGCTCTGAGCAATGAGATAAATGCAGGTGTTGCCAATACAGCTGGACTTCTCTGTAGCAGAGCTTCTACCTCTCAGATAAGCTGAGGCTGGTTTCTTGACCACTTACCAGGCAAGCATGCAAATCCATTGGTAAGGTAGGATTAACTTGATCTTTTTTTTTTCTTTGGGGGGGGGGAGGAGGAATTGTTTTAATCTTCTCTTAATGAAGGTAATTTGCCTTAAAATGCTGCATTTTTGCCTCAGAAGTCTTCTGTAACTTCCATAAACAAAGCTGCCCAAAATAGACCAAATCTCAGAGCACTTAGGCTTAGATTTGCCCATTGTATGCTAAGCAATGGGCATAAGTATGCTTAGGGATGGGAACACCTGTGTAGAAAGGCAAAACAGAGATGTGGATTCAGTTAGAGGAATGTAATTATGAGCTATGTATTCTATCTGGCTGTGCAGACTTACCAGGCATTGGTAAATTGAAAATACATCCTTGTGTTTGACAGTGACCTGTTAGGCAGTTATAATGCTAGCAGGTCTTCAGGTCAGCTTCTATTAGGACCTTCCAGGAGGTGGGTGAGAAGTAGGCGGGTAATTGGAGAGGTGAATCAGAATGCAAAGACAATCCCTTCAGCTGAGAAGGGGATTGTCTGAGAGAGTCATCCACCATGTCTGTTCAGAAAATCACTGCAGTTGCATCCAACACAATGATTCTTGAGGCATAATCAGGTTTCCAAAATTCTCCGAATGGTCTGAGGATGTGGTCAAGTCTAAAGCAGAAATTTCCATTAATAGTAACCCACTAGAGTTTGCATTTGGAGGAGGAGAACCAAGTGTTAGAAATGGTAAGAGGATGAGTGCTAAATGAATGTCAGATGAACCATCAGAATGGGATCTTAACTAGCAAAACTCATGACTTGGAGTATAGGAAGGCTCAGGGTAAAGTGGAGTGGATGCCAGGTGCTCCAAGTCTTAAATGAAGACACGGTTCTGCTGTGGGGAATCTAACATGGTCTTGTGTGCTTGTCACTGTAGACAGGAGACTTGGAGAATGATGAGCATTACTCTGATAGTCCTGTGACTTATGATACTTCTCTTGTGCTCTTACTTCAAACAAAGCTATTGGCTGAGCACCAGAGGCTGTGCTCAGCACTGTCAGTTGGAAGGATGGGCCAAATGCCAAAAATCTGACATCAGTTTCCTTTTGTGAAGGTAGAGATGGTTATCCATTCTAACATGTGCCTTCTGCTGTGTTCCTAAGTATCTCTATACATGTGCAGGACACAACCCACTTTCTCATTGAGAAGAGTATTGTCAAAGTGTCTGCATAACCCTATTATTGGACACTGCAGACTAGTAGCTGCTATGGATATACTACTTGTTTAAGGCGTTCATATCACAAGCAGATATGGAAAGAAGCACTCTAAACAGGTGAATATAATATATGCAAAGGGGGCAAAAAGAGCTCTTAGATTCCCCCCCTCCCCCCCCATGGGAAACCAAATAAATGCACTTAGTGTCAAAGAAGGAGGAAATACAGGGCTGGTGTCTGGACAGGATGTTTAGGATAAAAACCATAGCTTGAGATATGAAGTAAATGAAAGTGCATAATATGCTGTAGTCATTGAGTACTGTTGCCAAACCTACAGTTTTTTTCTCTCCTATTGATGCTTTTCTCTCCTGGTGAACTCTATACTGCTGGGACATTTGTGTGACCTGCTGGGTTAACCCAGTTCTTGGGAATGTTTGTGGACTTTTTTCAGCAAGGCTAGCAATATGTGAGCACTACAGAAGCATGAATTTGCTTGGACAATGAAGCAATAAATTCCATATCCAGAGAAAGCCAGCTTGTTCTGGAAACAGTACTGATAGTGGAGATCCTGCTTGCTGGCTAGATTCTGTGACAAGAAATGATGAAGAGATAGCATGAAGGTAACTTGTAATCTGCAAGGATTTGGGCAAAAAAACTAGATCGTGTATGTAGACTAAGGGATTACTAGTAGAATCAAGACTCTACTTCCTGAGGAGGGGAGGAGGAATGCTAAGAGGTCTTAATGAGCTTCTGCTGTTAAAGATAACCAAGCATAAGCCAGTACTCCTCCACCTCAGCACAGACTCCACAGAGATACAGCTTGGGGTTGTGTTAGAAGGATCAAATAGGATACGGTGTCTAAGTACCAAAACTGACAAAACAAACTGACTTAAAACCTGGTTTTGTGGCTGTATCTGGGTTCAAGGGTCTCAGGGTTATAAAGAAGCTGGACGAAGCATAGTGGAAGGCCTAGTCAATAAACAAGAGGTACAAGTTTCAACAGGATTAGCTTGTTCATACAAGCTGGGCAGCTGAGTGCTGAACAAAGCATCTTCTCCATCTAACTCTTGTCAGCCCTCGTTGATGGGGCCATAGACCATTCCAGTTTCCCATCTTCTGAAAGGAGGTGCCTTCCATATGCTATGGAGTGCTTGGGGATGAAGTGTCTCTGCTGAAGTGCCCTGCAGACCTTTACTCCCAACTACCTGTGGGATTTTTTTTTTTAAAAGCTTCTTAGAAAGCTTCATAGCTGGTGCATGTCCCCTTAAGTCTCAAAGCTCAGACATTACAGGGGCAGTTAAGGACAGACTATTGGCCTTAGAGCTAAATTTCCTGCTGCTCTGTCAGTTCATGTTGCATCCTTAAGCAATAAGATGAGAGGTTAAATACTTGATGAGGATTATCTGTTGAACAGAACAAGTAGGTCTGAGAGACAGGATAATAGACCTTTATCTTGGCAGTCAGGAGGCTTCATGACAATGTCAAGTAGGAATTAGCTCTTCCAGCAAAGTGGACTCAACTCTTGATGCTGATGTGTCACACAACAGTAAGTCTCCTCCTATGAGAACTCTCGTACACCTGCCCTATGGCTAAAATGCCTATCGATGAGACTTTTTTCCTAGGAAGGGATAAGACAACTTGGGAACACTAAGGATGTAGTGTTAATATTGTAACCTGTGTTTCTACCTTACAGATGTCTGTGCTCTCTCAGTACAGTGTTATTGGTGCTTTAAGGGAGGGCACTATATGAGTAAGAACAGGCTTAGATAGCACATCTATCTGCAAAGAGTTGCTAGCCGTAATATGATATCAAGACCATCATAGAGATGGAAAATTAGGGAGAACCTAGTCAGGATTACTTTAGAGTCTGGATTTGAGAGCAATGATGTAAGCTTCCTCTAGTGTACATAATAAACATGTAACTACAGTTACTAATAGGGAAACTTACTGCAGAATAGTAATCTGTGAAACTTGACTAGCTGTTTAGTAGGACAGCTACTGAAGGAGCTGCAGTGGAGCTCTGAAAATCCTCGTTAATAATTTTTTACCTCTGGTATAGATCTTTCTGTACCACCTTTTTAGATCTGTGTCTTGTTTAGTTATTCATTGTCTGTCTTGCTGCATATACAAGGGAGAGCTGTGGCCCTTGGTAATGACTAATCTTGAAGGCAAGAGTAGCCCTTTTGTTAAGCAGTATGCTTCATAATACCTAAATACCTAACTGAGGACTGAAACTGCTGTAGGACAACCTGCCCTCATTAGGTGTAAACAGAATTGTCAGCAGTCTTCTAATAACACATCATGAGCATAACTTGCGTCTGTTACAAGAGACAGTATGGAGTGACTCTTGTGACAATGACTGCTACAACAGTTTATGTAATGAGAGGCAGAGTAGCTGTGGGCTAGGTGGAGGATTCTTCAAATACTGATGAAATGGATGTTTAAGGACAGGTTTTGGCTGCTCACGGGATCATTAGGCTGGATAAGTGAGCTGCAGTACCTGACACTGTGGCCATGACTACATGGTTTTAGGTTGGGTGAATGCAAGAATAATACAGCAAAATCCTGTTGCTCATACAGACGCATTTGTGAACAGGTAGAGAACACTTACAGTTCAGCATAGGCTATGCAGAACATATCCAATCTCTGTCGGTACAGCTTGCACACACCCAAACTGTAAAGAGTGATAACTCTGCCAGCACTGGACAGTTAACAGCATGCAGCTGAAATAACCTATGATAACAGCTTCAACATGTGTCAAGTTCCTGCTTTGAGGAAGGGGGTGAAAAGCATGGTTATTGGCAAGAGTCCTTCGCTATACTAACTAGCAAGAAGATCAGAAACAGTCCTTCCAGGCAGGAGGGAGTTAGCAGTACAGTTGGAAATGAAGTGTTTGAGCTGTTGTCTAGTTCAAACTAGTTTGCATCTAAGTAAACACTAGCTTCCTTGATTAACAACTGCTTTGCTTCCACATTGTTTGGTATATCCAGTGAGTCTCAACAAGTAGTATTGACAGAGGACTGAGTCGTATTCACTGCAGGCACATGGCCTGAGATTCCTCATAACTGTGAGTAGGCAGGTGATGCTTTCCTGAGCAATAGCTACAACAGACAACTGAACTCTGTCTCAGGAGCCACTGATTTGTGGGGCTTCAGCACTAGAAACTGGGGAGAGGGGTATGGAGGAGTGGCCCCTTAGCAGGCTGCAAAGCATGCTGTTTTTATGGAAGACTTATAAGAAGAAACTTCTTGTGGATAATTTAAGTATATAATGTAATAAGAAGCCTGTGTTACCGACTGAATAGCTCTCTATCAGGAGAGAGCATACTGGGATATCTATCAGTCTCTTCCTAAAAGAAGAATCTGGAGTTCAGATGCTGGTGTTGCTAGTACTGAGTGAAGGGGTTTCTTAATCTAAGAAATGAACTAATAGGTTGGAATGCTAAATGCTGTACAGAGGTTGGAAAGGCTGCTACCAAGGCTTGTTGCAAGATGCTGCATTACTCCTGAACAACTCATAATTTGAGATGGACTAGCAAGGCGTCTGGACACTACCTTTGGACACAAGTTCCTGGCTGAAGAATAACTCTATCAAACAGACTATGACAGTGCTAGTTCCCTTCAGTTTGAGATGAAGTCTTCAGGGAACCAGAGCACTAGCTCATGAAAAGCATTTCACTTTCTTCCTTTAAAGTAAGCAGAAGGCAATAGTTGCTAATTTATCTTTCCAAGTTGTTAGTCAGGTACAGCTTCTTTAAACTGGTCATGACTTCTCCTGAGCCCTCTGTTCTAATATTCCTGCAACAGCTGTATTTATTCCCATGACAAGTGGATGAAAAATCCAAAATAGAGCTACTGTGGTAGCTAGGTTAAGAAGTAACTAATTACCTCATCAGAAATGTGCTCAAAAGCAGAGTATAATGGCAAAAAGTACTGGTCCAATTGCACCACTTGAACTGAGCAACCTGTTCAGTTCCAGCTGCTAACTTAGTGATGTTCACTTGGCTGTGATTCCAGTGATTCAAGTGTGCAGAAAACACTTTTGGGAACTTAGTTTGAATTTCTATGTTCTTGCTAATATCCAAGCAACTCAGAGGAGACTGATGCACTGATACAGTGAGAACAGACTGTTCTGTTCAGCTGATGAAATAGTAGTTGGCAAATTGACCGAAATGGTAAGATGTCTGGGTAGTTTCACAGGCATGATCCTGCACCAGCAATGGTACATGCCAACATTTGTAGCTGACATGACTAATTAGAGTACTAAGATCTTTATCTACTTTGCAGTTGGTACTGGGGGAAGGGAGCAGCATGAAGGAGGTATTCCCTGATGTGTCCATTACCACACTTCTATCCCACTAACTAGATGAATGTCACCTTTCCCTGTTTCTCATTACTGGTTGTGTATGATCAAGACAGCTGGACTATGTGCCATATCCTGCAATATGTAAGTACAGTTGGAGCTTATTCCAAAAGGGTATTCCTGTTGGCAGAGGAAGCCGTTGGCATAAGGCTGCCTTAATACCTCAGCAAAGTATTGATCCACCTCTTAGGTGAGGGGCCAGAACATTGAACAGGACTTAAAGCAAGTTGTATCAGAGATGCTCCCTGAAGTAAAATCCTGTTAATCTGGAAATATTCTGGCCAACAGGCCAAGTGCCTGGCTTAACTGAGGCCATGATAGCAAGCGAACGATCTCCTCACCACAAATCATGTTTCCAAGTACCTATGGCCTAAACAGGACAGTTAAACAGGCTTTTTGCACTTAGACTGAAAACACTGGTCTTGATTTCCCTGCTATCAAGGAATCACGGGAGAAGCTGAGTGGTGGGGGCATGACAAATCTCAACTTTACTGATTGAGGAAATGACAGGTAGCTTCACTTGTCAAGCAAGGTAGGTCAACATCCTTTTCAGTTGTCTCTCTTACAAGTCTAACCACAGGTGTTTGGGTCAGACTTAGCAATATAAGACCCTGTATTCAGTCATCTTTCTGGCAAGTGATGCTGCCCTTGCATTCCAGACATGCATAAACTGGAGGAGAACAGTTCCCAAGCTGTCTATGAACTGTCTTCCACCACTTGTCTTCAGGTGGATACTTGTTATGTATAAATGTGAACAATACTTATCAGGTGTAACCTACCTGTAGGTAAGGCAAGTATCTTTCATGTATATTAGTCACTGGCTATGCTAGTTCCTAGCAGACTAGTTTGATTGTTTTAATAGAGGAAACAAACTAATGGTGGTGCTTGCATCAGAACAAGCAGATGGAATTTTCCATCTAAATCACGGTAATCCTGTGTCATGTTACAGAAGGTTTATTCAACTTGAACTCTTAGACACTGTCAGATGCTAGAGCAATGGGTGTTCTAGTAATGAAACAAGACACTTAAGATGATATTTTATTTGACTCCTGAGCATGAATGACCCTGTTTAAAAGGCAAAAGTCTGAATAGGACATTCATGTTTCTGATTTATTAATGCATGCCTAGTGCTTCTCAAGGCTACTTGGGGCACTACCATTGCAGCAGGAACTAGGCAGAAAATGTGACAGTCAGTTATGCACATAGGGATTTGTAGATGCAAATGTCAGTCAGTCACACGGGCTCACACAAATACACTATTCTACTTCTAATGTGGGTAGAATGCTGCTAGTCAAGATAGTCCTTTATTAGCAAATGTATCTGGCTTTACAGCTTTGACTCTTGCTAGTTGTTGTATGTATTGCTGTTTAGCCTTTGGTCTATTTCCTCAGCCTGCAAAACTGAAGTTTTGAATTCGCTCAAGTGGACAGCTTGTTTACCAGCCTTCTGAAAACAGCTCTTCTGTCAAGAACTTGATAGCTAGAGGTACTTCTAAGGATACATTGTGCAGGTTCTGATACAACCTTCTAACCAGAAGAACTTGACTAACTCTTCAAGAAGGCTGGGGGGAGGGAACAACCTGCCTTGGAAGCATATTCAGCACTTCAGCTATTGCTGTGCTTCCGGTTACTGCTTCATCCTAACAGGCTATATTGCACTTGCAGTAAAAGCTTCTCTTGTCCTCTCCTGGCCTCTCAGATTCTAATTTGAGGTTAATATTTACATGCAATAACTCTTTAAGCTGAATCATGTACTTGCAGTATCAAGGGACAAAGAAGCACAGGCTGTGAAAAGGACAAAGTATTAGACTGCTGAGCAGATGTTTAGTTTATCTGCCTTGCTTCTGACTTTCAGTGTCCCTAATGTCTTCTCAGACAAGCCTTCATCAACACTGAGGCAATTACTTTTGTCTGCTGAGGGGAAGAAGCCTGGGTGACGATTATTGTCCAGTCTTTAAATCCCATGACAGACTACAGCCATAATGAAGATTCTCAATCCGCTGTGCACAGGACAAAAATATAATCATTAAGGGTAACTACTGTGTTGCCACCCCTTGCTCAAATAAGGGATAATTGTGAAAGCATCTCTTAAGGGAAACTAAATGTTGCTCAACAAAATTGTTCAGCATGTGAGTCAAGTCTTGGTAGGAAACAGGTATTTCAAGGATGACTTGTCACTGCCAACAGCCCTCCCTGTAGAGAGTTCAGATAAGACACCAAGAGCACAGTATGCTCCAGGTCTTAAGACTGACCTTCCCAGGGTAGATGTGTAGAAATTAAGTACAATGCTTGAATGGAGAGTTACCTGACTTCAGACAGTAGGTAACAGCTCATACTTCAAGGCCTACGTGTTGAGGGCCTGAAATGGGCTTTCCCTAAGGAGTGATCAGTGCTTGCTCTTCACAGGATAGTCCCTATAGGAAAGGAGGAAGACTAATGGTCTCTTAATGTGCCCTTTCTGGAGTAAATTGAAAAGTGGGTGAGCAAAATGTGGTGCATATCCTCTGATACATGCAGGAGTTTGGGGCACTTCTCCCAGGGTAGCAACATCCATAAATCTGCAGTCTAAGACTTTTGAAATAGTGCATTTAGCACAGTAGTTAAAATGGGCCATACAATTGCACAGCAAGTAACTAAGCTGTGGTGATAGCAATGGACTTGCCTACATGGAGAAGATTCAAAAGGCATCACTTAACAGTCTGCTGACATAGTTGCTGTGGGAATGATTTTGTTCTTCACTATGTCAGTATAACTGAAGGCATGACTGTCTTTGCATAAAAGCACATGCATCTCTAACCCTGCCATACTGCTGGCTGGCTCTGTTCAGATGAACTCAGAATTCACGTGTAATAGAACAGTTCTAGTCTCTTGTTGCCTTACTCCTGCAGTCTGAGTAAAGAAATACTAAGGGACTGAGTACTGTGAAAGGAAACCTCCAAGCAAGAACTAAAACCAGAAGATTTTAACTTCGTTTTAGTTACTTGCATGTAGAGCACACCAGCACTTTCTATTAAGATAAGCCAAACTTAAGTGTGACAAAGACCTTGCACAGCTTTAACTTGGGTCTAAAGCATAGAATCCAAATTTAGTTGTGGCTGAGACTCATACCCTAAGCAGACTAGATTACTGCTAGTTAAATAGGACAAGAGGAAACGGCCTCAAGCTGCTCCAGGGGAAGTTTAGGTTGGATATTAGGAAAAACTTCTTCACCGAAAGGGTAGTCAGGCACTGGACCAGGCTGCCCAGGGCAGTGGTTGAGTCCCCATCCCTGGACGTATTTAAAAGACAGGTAGATGTGGTGCTTGAGGACATGGTTTAGTGGTGGACTTGGCAGTGATAGGTTAACAGTTGGACTTGATGATCTTAAGGGTCTTTTCCAACCTTAATGATTCTATGATAAAGCTACATAATGTTGCTCCCCACCACAGTGAAATTTTAAGGTAAAGCCTGAGGCAATTTTGTGCTAGTCCTGTAGCTTAACTAAGATATCAAGAAGTAGTTATTTACAACGTGAACAGTATTAAGGCAGTCTTTGTCCATTCTTGCATTCTTAGTTTTGCTAATTCTCTTCTTCCAGATATGATTCTCAAAGATATTGAGTTCTCCAAAGGTATGATAAATAACTGTCATGCACTGTGAACTCTCACCAGGTGATATGAGCTGTACCAGACCCAAATAGAAGGACTATCCTGTAAACTGCCTAGAAAGCCCTCACTAACCTTCTCAAATTGCATTGCTAACACTGAGAATGAGCTTCTCCACAGTAAGATGGGTTATTTGTAAGGATTCAGCCAGACCTATGAGCATCCCTGCCCATCTTCTTCCACCTTGGGGTTTTGTACTGTCAGGCTCTATGCAAATAAATGGTCTGGCTTCCATAGGATGGAGGCAGATGGCAATAATTGAGGGATAACTAGAGTTTAAAGATGGCAGCTGCCCATCTGGATTTCTACCACTTTACAGTTGCCAAACTGAGGTCTTGCTTGTGCATATTTGCTCCTCCCTAGGTTATTTGCTGGTTATTGCCTCTTAATATTACTTCAGAGTGAGATACTTACTGTGGTTGTATAACACCAGAGCTGGGTGTAGGTCTACCAATTAAATTGATAAAGCAGGATCACTGACAGGCAGGACTCAGCACCTCAAGGTTGCTATTTCTTCTTTCCAGCATGGATCTGGGCAAAATGTCCTAAAGCTATGACTGAGCTCCTAGAGGGCATGACTTAGCTCTGTTCTTCTCCAGGCCTCTTCCTTCTGTTCTCTAAACAGTAACCTTCCAGAGGGGGGTGGGTGGTTAACTAATGATTCAACCTTAACTCTTTCCTTCCTCTCTATTTCTGAAGGACTTGATAAATCTAGGGAGAGGCTCATTATGCTGAAGTCTAAAGACTGTATCCACCCAAAACTATACGATTAAGCAAGCTAGTCTAGTTTTAGAGTAGAATTCAGCTGGTTTCATTTTACCTGCTTAATATGTGGTTTTCAATGGGCACATTCCTTTGTAGCACTGGCACAAGTATCCTGCAAAATCCCTGTTGGCTGTAATACTTTCCCCCTTGCTCCTTTGTCAGAGTGGGCACAAAAACCACTCTTGCAGTGGTAACACTTCCTAAATAACCATGGCTTGCTATATCAACTCTTCCTCTAACATCTATCTACTAACATCCTCTATCATGTATCTGTATCCTCTAATATCTATCTACTCAGAACCACTTGAAATTTTCACAGCAATACCTTTGTTCCCTGTCATTGAATGTTCCCTAGCTGTGGCCAGATAGGTTGCTTATAGAGAACAGAGATCTATCCCATATAAGCACTTTTATTTCTGTTGTTTTAATTGAGCAATGCTAAATGCAATTCACAAACCATCTGGTAAGCAGCTAGATCTCACTTTGCTTATATTAACAGCTGAGTTCCCTAAAGGCCTCCCTCCTGATGAAATGGAGGCCTTCAGGGTGAAATTCGCTCTTAAATCATAAAGACCTAGGAATTTGTGTTCTTACTAGATTAAGAATCAGTTAAGCATTGACATCCATTACTCTGTCAGTGGTGAGCTGGATGAGTCAGTCCGTAGCTATTGACTTAGTAATGAATTGAGGGAAGAGAGGGAGGCAGGAGTGAGAGCAAAACCCTGAAAGTAACTTCCAAGTAATAGATAAAACATTAGTTGTAGCTAAGGCAAATGAGGAATAGGCTATTCAGAATTACAAGCCTCTAATGCTAGAGGATATGCAGTGCCTCAGCACTTCTTTCTGGGTACATAGTATGTCTCAAATGGTGTGCTGGATAGAAGGGCTGGCTAGGTCTGTGGCTGCTTGCCTGGATATAGGGGAAATTACTAGTAGAGGGTAACCCAGCTACTTAATCATCTAAACAATCTCTTGGCTTCATTTGTCACTGTAAAATTCAAGGGACTAACTGAAGCCACTACAATACCCAAGAGAGAAGATTCATAGAACAGTTTCTATAGCAGATGTGAATGTCCAGTTCTTTCTGACTGGGTATATATGATCTTCAGAACTCCATAAAGACAATGAGTCCCTCTATTTGGTAAGTGTAAATCAATGCTTCATCTATGTAGGAACAAAACACGGTGACTGCAGATTATCTTATTAATGGATCTTGTACTTTAGAGGCAAAAGGGTCTCATGGCATAGAGTTTAGAGTTAAGTCATACTAGTCCATAATTCTGTTAACTTGCAGGTTTTTTTTTTTTTTTAAACCTAAGGTTACCTGATTACTGTTAAGACAGGCGTGTGGGGTTTTGGTTTTGGATTTTGTTTTGTTGTAGTCTTTCCTGGAACAGTCTGTCTGCAGCCTAAGGAAATTATTTGCTTTTACCTGTTGGATGGTATACCCTCAGACTTCCAGTAGTTATAGAAACAGGAATAAGATCTAGTGGCTTCTTTTGGGTGTTCCGGTGTCATCGTCATGGGTGTTTATGACAGATTGCAGTAAAGGTTTCTTGCATTCTTTCCTATCCTACCACAGAGATGCAGCTGGCAGTGCTGAAGGAGAATAGAGCAAAATATCTGAGGTTCTATAAATAGCTTTAAACGGTAAAAAGCTAAGGGCTGACAGGTTAAAACAGAGTGATGCAAGTACAGCCTGTAGATGTAGGTCAGTGTGACCTACTGATTAGGTATTACTGAGGTGAGGGTTCATCACCTAGTGGCCATAACTTCTGTAGCCTGAGATAAACAGTGAGTCAGACTTCCTGTATGATCACTGCTAAAACTTTCAGGCATTCAGCAGAACAAAACTGGACTAACAGGTGTAATAAGAATATTTCTTCTTTAAGGTAAAATATTATGCCTGCCTACTGATTGTTATTTGGATTTTTTTTAAAAACTACAGCAAGCATAGCTGACCACCGTCTCATCATGTCTACTGAAGCTGAAACTACTACTGTCAACAGCCAGCCTGAGCAACAGGCTCCACCAAAAGCACAACCTTCAAAGAAGGAAAAAAAGAAAGGTAAGAAATGCTTACCTCTTAAACACCTCCTCTAGTCAGCATCGTTAATATCTTCCACTTGCCTAAAACTACAATCACTCCCACAGCATAGTTAAAATAACTCCAAGGTTTCAAGGTGACTGGAAAAGTAAGTAAATAAGCTAGTAAAATAAATCTCACCAGAAGGTAGGCTTTTAGCTTGAAAGGTTTTTTCTAGCTCTACATTCTAAAGCTCTCGGTTCCACTTGTGAAGTGACTCATTTGCTGAGCCTGACAAGACACCAAAAGCCCAGAGAAGTGAAAGCCTCCTGAGGAAGTGACCAGACCCAGGACCGTCCAGGTAGCTGCTCGTCTGAACCTGAACTTGCTTCTTCCTCTCCCTCCAGAGAGGGAGTCGTGTGCTTGACACAGATACAGATTCTAGTCCAGAGAAGCTAGAAAACTCATTAAATGAGAATTATTGTAGGTCAGTGATACATTACATCATGCAAATATAATTACCTCGTATAGAAATACACATCTAGGTACACACTCAGAGTATGTTGAGCATGCAGAGAAGAAAACCAAGCAGTTCTGAGAAGTAGTGGGAGCAGCAAAAATAACAAATATAGCTAAAATACCAGGTGATTACAGGGGTGGGAGTACCAGGACTTGTCGAAATGATGGTGCTAATAGGAAGTTGTAGCACAGAAACTAGGAGACTCTTGCACACCAAGAAGAGATCTGACTACACCAGAACTAGGGGCTAACATCTGAAAGGCTTACTGAACATCCTGTATGGCCATGGGAAGTACCATTTCTGCTTGGTGGTGTTGCTTAGCACTTATATCTACTTGGCTGTTGCCTATAAATATTTCAGTCTTTTATGTGGCAACTTTGTTCTGAAGTCCTCAAATATTAAGCACTGGGCTCCACTCTTTGAACTGAGGCCAGATCCTGCAAGAGCACTGTGACCTTAAAGGAGTAACTATCTTGCAGTGCACACAGTACTGGAAGGACTAGGGGTTGTTAGTCAGCTATACTCAAGGGAGAGTTTTAATATGTACTTATATGGTGTTGTGGTTTAACCCCAGCTGGTAACTGAGCCCCACACAGCCACTCACTCTCTCCCCCACAGTGGGATGGGGGAGAGAATCAGAATAGTAAAAGTGAGAAAACTCATGGGTTGATAAAGGCAGTTTAATAGGTAAAGCAGAAGCCGTGCACACAAGCAAAGCAAAACAAGGAATTAATTCACTCATTCCCATGGGCAGGCAGGTGTTCAGCCATCTCCAGGAGAGCAGGGCTCCATCACACGTAACGGTTACTTGGGCAGACAAATGCCATCACTCCAAACGTCCCCCCTTCCTTCTTCCCCAGCTTTATATGCTGAGCATGACATTGTATAGTATGGAATATCCCTTTTGGTCAGTTGGGGTCAGCTGTCCCAGCTGTGTCCCCTCCCAATTTCTTGTGCACCCCCAGCCTCCTCGCTGGGGGGGTGGGGTGAGGAGCAGAACAGGCCTTGGCTCTGTGTAAGCACTGCTCAGCAATAGCAAAAACATCCCTGTGTTGTCAACACTGTTTCCAGCACAAATCCAAAACATAGCCCCATACTACAATGAAGAAAACTAATTCTTCTCCAGCCAAAACCAGCACATATCTACATATATATTTTTTTTTAAAAGATCTCAAAGCCACAACACAGATTTTTCTCTTAAAACAACTAACCAACCTTTTCTCTGTCTCTAGGACCAGAAAAGACAGATGAATCTCTCTTGGCCAGATTCAAAGGTGATGGTGTAAGATACAAAGCTAAACTGATTGGCATTGATGATGTCCCAGAGGCAAGAGGAGACAAAATGAGTCAGGATTCAATGATGAAGCTGAAGGTAAGGGCTTGAGCTGGCATATAAGGAAAAACTTCTGGTAGCCTTCAGAAAGGAGACCAAATAGTCACTTGACGCAACTTCTAATATGGCTTAATTGTGACATAGTAATAACAGCACCATCCTAGATGGGTGTTACTTCTAAAGCTGTAACCCTTTGCTCAAAGGACAGTGTTTCTCTCATAGCTTGGGAATGCTCCTTTGGGTCTCTCATGGGCATCCAGTATGGATGCTAATAATATGAACTTGATCACAAATAGTGAGCTTGAATTTTGGATGGGGAGGGTGGAAGTCTGCAATTTAACACTGAGCTGAAAGCACAGTTGGCATCCTGTGGCAATAGTGACACCAAGAGATATAGATAAGCCAAAGAATAAATGTAGCAACAAAGATGATTACTTCTGGAGTGCAGAACACTCACATAGCTTTAATCAGGCCAGGAAAGCTGGTAAAGATCCTGCTTTGTGAACTAAGATAAGTATTTTGGAGCTTTAAAACTTCTTACAGAGGAGACACAATCTAGTTCTGAGGTATCACTTTAAACCTACTTAGACATACTTTGCAAGAGGAATGCTGCTCTAACTGTAGTTGCATAGGAATAACTAGATTACCACTAGTACAGTCACAGCCATGGGCTCATGAGGAATGTAAGGAAACAAGTTAAAGCTCAATCTACCAGAATTATCACCAATACTTTGATATTCATTCTTTTCAGGGAATGGCAGTGGCAGCCCGTTCTCAGGGTCAACACAAACAGAAGATATGGGTGAACATCTCCCTCTCTGGTATCAAGATAATAGATGAGAAAACTGGGGTAAGATGTGACTTACTCTCTTAATATGATTCTTAAAGCAACTGAGGTGCTTGTAAGTTAGACCAATCTGAACTAGTTTCCTTAATGGCATTGTGCCCCCCTTCCATGTATAAAAATTGGCTTGTGAAATGGGTTGTAATGGTGAAGCCTCCTGCCAGGAAGATAGCTACATCATATTGTGGTTAGTCAAATGCTGACAAATCTGAGTCTTGAACTGAAGCCTTCTAACAGTCTCCAACATTCTAGCTACAGAGAAGAGCAGCTCTTATGTCTCCAGCAATTTAAACCAGTAGTTATTTTTTTCCCAATTCTAGGTCATAGAGCATGAGCATCCAGTAAACAAGATCTCCTTTATTGCTCGGGATGTAACAGACAATCGTGCCTTTGGCTATATTTGTGGAGGAGAAGGCCAGCACCAATTTTTTGCCATAAAAACAGCACAACAGGTATGGATCAGACACCCTTCTCCACTTGCTATGAATAATGCTATTATGTAAACACTTAACATGTGATTAAGGGTGTAGTGTTTTGCTCGTAGCCCTGTGAAGTATAGGGGAATACCAGCACAGATGCATAGGCTCTTTTCCTAGAGGAAGGCAGTAGGAATTGACTGTATCACCAATGGCTTTTGTCTTGTTCAGCTTCTCTGTCCAGAATAAAACCACTCAAGTAGCCTTGCTTACTATGATTAACCTTGCTTAACATGTCCATGCACCATGGAAGTCATTAGTGAGATGAATGGAGCTGTTATCATAGGCTTTCCTGTACAGTGGCCTGTTACTGTCAGTGAGAATGCTAATTCTTGAGTCAAATAGCCAGAGCTTCACTCAGAATTAACAGGAATGGTGTTAGAACTCCACCAGTCTAGTTCTCATGAAGCTTTGTCTTGTGCAGCAGTGGAAACAGACTTACTCAATTGCAATAGTGTTTCTGGGGCTAGTGAATGGCAGGTCTGGTCCTCCTAGAGTTAATTCTGGGAGGAATTCTGATCCTTCTGTGATAGGTTTTCCCCTTGCAGAAGTCCTGTACACAGAGTTTGTCTCTCTGAAGAGAACCTGTATATAAGAAGTATTGGAAACAAGCTACTTGGAATTACTGCTGAGTATTATGCAGCTTCCTAAATGACCTGAACTTTAGTTAGTTATTTATAAAGACATAATGACAAGCTGTTAAATGATAATAGTTACTATAATGACTTGACAAGCCAAGACTTCAAAGCTAGTAGTTTCTTCATACACATCACTGCCTACCCTCCTGAAGAACCTGTTGGCAGCTTCAGACCCACTACAGGTGGGACTGAGGGACTACTTGTTGGAGCCTGTTACTACTATATTAACAGCTGTAACACCCTCTCCTAAGCCTGTTTTATTAATTTATCAGAGTCCTGTGTTGTATTGGCTTCACTGGAATTGTAGATTAAGTACAAAAGCTTTCTGTGTGTGCTCTGGAGTGGAGTCTGTTCTCTGAGCTTTTCACTGTGGGGTGCTGCTTGCCAGCCTATAAGCTTAGCCAAGCTGTAGACAGCTCTTGACTTGCTGCTAGTTGTTTTTAACACAAACTTGTCTAGATGAGAAGGATTTCTGCAACTCTAGACTGCTGCAGCTGTACTGTTTGTCAAAGTTGATAATTCTTGAAATGGCTGTTCCTGCAGTTGCATGTCTAAAAGTCTTGATTAGGAGAAGATGATGCTCAGATGTCAACAGTGAGATCTGTTCAACACATTCTCTGCTTGAGCCAAAGGCAGTGGCTGACTCTAGACACTGACAGAGCTGTATATGCCTCGAGCAAAAGTTCCAAATCAGCATAGCTGAACTTGCCACCATCTCAGCAACCACTTAAAACATTCTTGTTAATGTGCAGGGAATGCAGTGCCTTTCTAACTCGCACTAAACTTTCATCCTGATACAGATACCACTTAAAGCTGGTATCTGCTATGCACATTTGAGGTGATGATAATCTTACCTTATGCTTGCCTTGCTGATTTACTATTTGCATCCTGTTTAAAGTAAATGTATTGACTATAGAAGCTTTCTCCAGGTTCAATGTTGGAGTTGGTAGAAAACAGATGGATGCAAAATGTTTTCCTCTCATGGGACTACCAGACAGCTTGGATAAACTTTGCACTTTTGAGGAAATATGATTAGACTTGCCATGCACTTATGAAATCTTGCACTGCAAGCTTTTTAGCAAAAAATAGCAGGCTTAGCACAAATACAGCAACTTGCCCTGTGGAGTTAACAACAGTTCTCAGCAAGTTGTGCCCCATTACCCTTGGATTCTGCATATGCTCTCTTGTGTGGAGACTAGACAGTCCTTTAAACTCTTGCTTTTCCTGTCATCTCAGCCTTACTCTTGCACTATTTAGGAAAGTTTCACTTGCTGTTCCCCAGACTTCTACTGAAGCAAGCTACGAGTAGTACATGGCCTAAAATCTACGTTCTTTTTCAGGCTGAGCCTCTAGTTGTTGATCTTAAGGACCTATTCCAACTAATATATAATATGAAGAAGAAGGATGAAGAAGACAAGAAAAAGGTGAGTAAAATTATAGAAACTGCACTAATCAGCACAGAAATAAAGCTTGTTTCAGCTTTGGCTTGGCTTTTGGGCTCTTGTAAGACTTGAACTTAAGTCTGTTTAAATCCAGGATCACTTGAAGCTGTTGGTTGGTAGTTGTACCAGCAGTTTGATTACCTCCTAGATCTGGTAAGCTCTCCAAAGCGAGAGGCTTTGGATATTCTACATGATGTCTAGGTACTAAAAGCCTTCTTTTCTTCTTTAGAGTGAAGAAGCAAGTAAGACTGAGGTAAGTCACTCCAACTCAGCCCCACTTCACTAGGTATGCTGCTGCAACACAACTAGCTTTCACTTTCTTTACACTGCCAGCATTATGGACGCAATGTCAGATCCCCAGTTACATTGAAATGGGATTAAAAGGGGCCTACAGAATTGAGTAGTGGTCTCCCTCATACTTCCTCTTTCCATCACTTGCGCTTTGAAGCCTGCAAGCTCCTTGCTTAAGGCAAGTTTTGGTATTCCAATTATTGCTGACACTGTTATCCATCTATTACAGAATGGTAGTGAAGCACTACCTGCTGATCAAGCTGACAAAATGAAACTGGTATGTTAAATTTTAGAACTTTTATGCTGATGCCATTAAGGAGTTCATAACTGACTGTCTCCACATTGTGTGGGAAATGCAGTATTTATAGATGTGTTTACAGTAGATCTGCATAATGCTTGATTCTTGCTCTTGCGAGAACTCTAACAGATACCAATTCTTTCAATATTTCTGGCTTCAAGGGAGTTGACCAGATGGATTTGTTTGGGGATATGTCAACACCTCCTGATATGAGCAGTCCCACAGTAAGTAGAATCTGGCTTAGCTGTCTTGGTTCTTGCTTTGAGAGCAAACTTAGTCCCAGTAATAAGACCTGGTTTTACTTTGTTAGTTCTGGTTTCACTGAGACATCTGTCTACCTATCAGTGTACTAGTGTCTTAAGGCTATAATAGTATGTACTTAATAACTAGAGTAGCTAATATCATTCTTATCCAGCAGAGGTCACTTGAGACTGTGTGACAGAGATAATCCTGTATTGTTAGTCATAGAATCATGGAATGGGTTTGGGTTGGAAGTGACCTTAAAGATCATCTTGTTCCAACCCCCCTGCCATGGGCAGGGACACCTTCCACTAGGTCAGGTTGCTCAAAGCCCCATCCAGCCTGGCCTTGAATACTTCCAGGGATGGGGCATCCACAACTTCTCTGGGCAACCTGTTCCGGTGTCTCACCACCCTCACAGTAAAGAATTTCTTCCTAATAGCTAATCTAAATCTACCCTCTTTCAGTTTAAAACCATTACCCCTTGCCCTGTCACTACACTGTCTGGTAAGAGTCCCTCCCCATCTTTCTTATAAGCCCCCTTTAAATACTAGAAGGTCTCCCTGGAGCTTTCTCTTCTCTTTATGCTAAACAACCCCAAGCCTCAGCCCATCCTCATAGGAGAGGTGCTTCAGCCCCCTGATCATCTTTGTGGCCCTCCTCTGGACTCACTCCAACAGGTCCATGTCTTCCTTATGCTGGGGACCCCAGAACTGGAGGCAGTACTCCAGGTGGGGTCTCACCAGAGCAGAGGAGAGGGGCAGAATCACATCCCTCAATCTGCTGGCCATGCTGCTTTTGATGCAGCCCAGGATGCAGTTGGCTTCCTGGGCTGTGAGCGCATGTTACCAGCTCATATTCAGTTTGCCATCCACCAATACCCCCAGGTGCTTATTCACAGGGCTGCTCTTAAACCACTCATCACCCAGCCTGTATCTGTGTTTGGGATTTGCCCTGATCCAGGTGCAGGACCTTGCACTTGGCCTTGTTGAACTTCATGAGATTTGCACAGGCCCACCTCTAGTCAGATGTCTTAAAAATATGTACTAGCAGTAGATGCCTCTGCTGCTATGAAAGCTATTACAGAAACTCTGCTAAAGACACTTAAAGCTGAAGCTTATTATATAGACAAGTGAATCCTTAAGTAAGTCCCACAGAGTGGACTCCTGGCCATTCTAGATAAGTAGCCCTAGCTCAAGATGTGGCCTAACTCCACAAAAGTGTGCATAAACCTTGTTGTAGCTCAGTATGACCTCAAAAATGCTACCAGTTTATTCTGACACTGTAAGCCACCATCAGCCATGAGACAACTGGTGCTGTCAATCCAGCTAGTGACCAAGTCTTACCCTTCTACTGCCTGTTTGGTGGAGAGATGGCATGTTAACATTTGCCACCAGCAAATAGCTCTCTAATCTTTCTCTGAAGCTGAGACTGCAACCTGAAGTCATGCTAAGGCAGTGTGATTTCACAACTTGTCAAAACAAAGGACTAGAATGCAAACAGGGGTTCTTGACTCAAGTGAAAGTCTGGGTGTAATTAGTGCTTAATGACTCTACAGTCTCTAGGCTGTAGAACAACATTTGATATTTAACTAAGGTATCTTAAAACAGGAGCTTTTAACATTGAGTTTCTGAAGCTGAGTAGCTGTGATTTGACCATAGCCAGCAGTGCTTGCTTTAGCTACTTATAAGATGAAGTTCTAGTGCAACTTCACTGTGACATTGACACTGTGACATTAGTGTAATGTATTGGATACTAAGGTCTCTTCTTTTGCAGCTGTTTTCCTTGAGCTTGTGTACTATGCAGCAAGTCCTATGTAAAACTAACTTTATTTTTCTTTCTGAACAAATAGGAAGCTAAAGAGATTCTGTTAGTGGATCTAAATTCTGAAATTGAGACCAAACAGACTTTTACAAAAGAGGATCTCTTCTTGAATGGCATCACAACCTCTCTTCCACAACCAAAGCCACAGCCACCCTTCTTGCCTGAGAGTTCTTTCTCTACCAATCTCAGCTTCTTTCCCACACCTAATCCAGACCCTTTCAGCGATGATCCTTTTGCACAGCCAGACCAATCTGCACTGTCTTCATTTGATTCTTTAAAATCTGCTGATCAGAAGAAGGAAGGTCTGAGTACCTTGGCACCAGTGGGTAACGGTGCTTCAAATGGTGATATTGACTACTTTGGTAAACAGTTTGACCAGATTTCTAATAGAACTGGCAAACGAGAAGCACTAGCAAGCCAGTGGCCACTTGAGAGTAAGTCATCTGCAGCAAGAACTCCAAATGGGGTACCAGAGAGAGAACAGAATGGCTTTCTTAAAGCCCCGTCAAACCTGTTTGTGGAAGGTCCTTCCAAAGGAGTATCTCTGCAGAATGGAGTAAAGCTGGATTCTGAAAGTAGTATCCAGCTCATGTCACATGAATCTATAACAATTAGCCCACCACCACAAAGTACCAAGCCAGGAAGAGGAAGGAGGTCTGTCAAGGTGAACAATGTTCAAGAAATTAATGGTGATATGCATGCTTTTACTTAGAGAAGCTGGGTGAAGGAAGCTTTTCTTTATTCCTAATGTGTAACTGGCTAAACAGCTTCACAACACATCTACTTCTCTTCTACCTGCTGTACTTACTCTAATCTCCCTGTAGCCATGGTACATTCTAAAATTCATGAATTTCATAATAGCTATGGTCACTAAATTATATGCTCTCTTCCTTAATGCTGCCATACTTCTGTAAAGGTCTGGTAAGTATGCTGCTATGTATATTGATACAATACTTGATACAATGCCAGAACCTGTTACGATAGCTGTAAGCCCATCAGCCTGTGGTTTCATAACACTGAGGTACTAGTACTAGCTTACAGAAACCTATGTAGTTTCTCAGTACCTGCCTACTGAGGGCAATCTCAGTGACTTGTCTGATTAGGTGGTTCTGGGTCAGCTGCATTTGCCTTGCACTCAAATGATGCAAAACTCTGTTGCTGATCTTGCCACAACTGCGGGGGGTCACTGCAGACTGAGCAGGAATGTTTAGAGGGATGGGGGGCAGAAGCAAGCTCATTATGATAGATAAAGTGACCAAATTATTTGCTAAGTCGTATTCTTCTGCTGTTGACTTGCGACTACTATATATTGTACCTACTTAAAGCCATGCATCTCAGTAGGCATGATCAAAACAGTGAAGTTTGAAACTCTTATACTTGGTCTCTAAAGGGTACATCAAAGCTCCCTGCTTTGCTCTAGCTGAAATGAAAACTTGTAGCTCTGGCCTAGGGAGTCTTGATCATTCTAGCATGTGTTCTGCCATGCCATCTCACAAAGCTTTTTTTCTTTCTAGACTGCATCGAATGACTTATTTAGCTCAGACTTCTTTGTGCCGATTACAGAGAGCCTTAGCTTGACCTCAGTGGCACAAACAGGACCTGTGCCAACTAATCCACTGGACCTCTTCAAACCAAGTTCTACCACAGCACCTCCCTTGGCTGGTCTAGGTGAGTTCACAAAGTGAAGGTCTTGCTCTATTCCAAGATATCTTCTAACACCAAAACAGGCATTGTAGTTTTCTTTTACTTCATGTGTAATGCCATGCCCTTTAATCCATGTGCTGTCTGCCCTGAACTATAAAGTTCTGTGAATAGAGGCCTAAACTCTGCATCCTTAACCGGAACAGGGTTTTTTGCTTAAACTTTGTCAGCAGATTGCTTCTTCAGGTACACAAGGTTCAAGTTAGCCAAGCACAACCTGGGAGGCTAGGATTAACACTGCTGCAGAGTCTTAATAATCATTTACACAGAAGTAACTGTATGGCAAATGCATCTATCACTTCTGTACTAGGACAAAGTATGTTCCTCCTTGTTATGTCAATCTCAGTTCTGTTCTTCCGGGACTGAAATGGAGCAAAGTAAAAAATGTTAAACCCCTTCTCCCCTCCCTCCAAATGACTTAATTTTTTAGGTGTAAATCAACAGATTTTTTGCAAACAGCACATGAAAAATGTTTTGCTGGTACCCTCAGTGGAATTGATACGCTTCTGCTTGACGTCTTCAGATCACTGAAGTGCTGTGTAACAACAATCTCCCCCCAGGTGGCTTGCCGGTAACTTCATCACCATGGAGTGCGCAGACACCTGCCTTCACTCAGGCTGCATCGGTCTTTCCTGGATCTATGATGCCTGCTCAGACTACAGGATTTACTCAACCACTTGCCTTTGGTACTCAAGCAGTGCCAAGCTGGAACCAGCCTGCATCTTTTGGTCCAGCAGCCCCTCAGCCCTCTGGTCTCTGGGCACAGGCAGCACAAGTTCCATCTAGTTCATGGGCACAGCCATCCAGTTCTGTAAATCCCTTCCAGAGTAGTGTGTTCCCACCTTCAACACTACCTGCTCAGATGCCATCTGTACTGCCCTCCATGTCAACAACAACTAGCCCACCTCAGCCACCACCTAGAACTGCACCTCAGAAAGAGCTGTCCAAGAAAGAGAGTGATGCTTTTATTGCTCTGGATCCACTTGGTGATAAAGAGATGAAGGATGTCAAGGAAATGTTTAAAGACTTCCAGCTGACAAAGCCACCTGCAGTACCAGCAAGGAGAGGAGAGCAGCAAAGCCTTTCAGGTGCTTCTGGAGCTTTCAGCAATTATTTTAGTAGGCATTCCTCAAGATAGTACAGATCATGATGACATAGAAGTTAGCAAGCTGTTTGCCAAAATGACTGGGATTTTTTTTTTTTCTCCTTGTGCTTGGATAGCTGCTCAGGGATTGGGATGGCTGGTCACTAGTCTCTTCTGATAGAACTAAAAATTTGATATAATTATTACTGAAACAGATGATTGAAGAACTGTCTCCCCTAATAATGTTACAGAATTGATCAATGTCAGTGGCTAAACACTGATACCTAGTGCCTGAACTACTTGACTAGAATGTACGGACCTAGTTTACCTCAATGTTAGAAGTCCCATCTAATTTAAGTGTAGTGAGGGACAAGCAGGAGATAAAATTGTGATGTCACTCAAAGCAATTTCTGTGTGGGTGCTTTCGTGTATCTAATTAGATAAGCTTTGGTGCTGCTATACAGGCAGAGCTGAGTACTTGTTAAAGCTGTTAAGTGATTATAGCAGTATGTCTCTTTTCCTTAGAACCACCAAAGCCTGTTCCCCGACAAAGTGTGCTGCCAGCTGATGGCCTGTTTGAAAGTCAAGCTAAAACAGACCTTTTCAGTGCCTCATCTGTAAGTAATAAAGAAAAAAAAACAAGACCCAAAAAAACCAACCAAACAAAAAACCCTGACCTTTTTCCTTAACAGGGGTGCCTGTGTTTGAGCACTGGCTTAGTTCTGGCTTTAGAGGCCATGGAACAAAACTTCTTGCATGTGTGAGGCTAATATTTAATCTAACAGAGGGCATTTGTTGCAAGAAGGCTAACAAAATATGATTCCATTTGGCTTGGGTCCATAACCAGTTCCCCAAGCTGCAAGACCTAGCAGAAAGTTCTTCAGTAGTGGGAGCTTCTACAAGAGACTGTAAAATAACATAGCTGCAGAAGTCTTCCACTTTGGTTATACTTACCTCTCTGGAGTATACCGAGCAATGTGGACTGTGCAGCTCTCCTGCTGAACAAATGGGAGGCTCCCATGTTCAGTACCCCCTGGGGGAGGAAATGCCTTAGCCACATCACTCCATTTGGGACGCAGCACTTGAAGCCCTTGGTGGAAACTCTGCATCAATTCCAGAATGCGGATTTAAGACAGCTACCATTTGGCTGAAGCAGACCTCATCATGAGTACACTGGCTCAGCTCCAAATGAGTGTTCAGTAAGCACACATGGCTTTTTTGAAAGATACCTTGCCTCAGACTAGGATAACTGCTAACGCAGCTTTAGAGCCCTCTTCTCTTGTTGAAGCAGTACAATTAATGCATATTCAACAGGGCCTTTGCAGTATTCTTTCCAGAAGGTGTTTGGAACAGGAGCTAGCTGAAACAGCCATGCAGAGTAAACCTCATGAAACCTGGAAATCCACTAACAGCTTATGTTCTCTCTTTCCTTAGAAGGAATCTCAGAAACCACCTTCTGATCCTTTTGGTGATCCTTTTGGCAATCCATTTGCATAGATCAGGTAGGTCTTCCACTAATAAGACAACCTACTTCATTCTCTGAAATGGTTTCTGAAAACCTTTGGTAAAGAGCTGGCTAAAAACTACACTAGCTTTACTCTAATGCTTCTCTGAAGTCTAGCAAACAGTTCCTAGAAGAACGTTTCTGCTAGAGTACCTCTACTCAGACTTGTATGTAGCTGCATTCTGGCTAATCCTAGCCAGTTTCATTTTCTTAGAAGTAAAGATTTTATTCTTCCATGGACTTGAGTCTCAAGGCCACAATAGATCTAGATGTCCTTTCCTTGAGGAAAGTTAGTGAGTAAATATGTGCTGCAAAACTCAGAGGGGCTGACTAAACTCCTTCAGATATCCCTTTAGGAGAGTGTTAGCACACAGTGCCCCATACAGCTTTTTGACATTTAATCCCCTAAATAATTGTGGGCTTGTACTCTGGGTGAATTGGAGTAAAAACAGAATATGGGCTGTTTTGAGAGCTTCTATCACTAGAAACTAACGTAACTCAAACTTCCGTACCATTGACTAGAGAACATGAACTGTTAAACTAGCAAATCTATTCCTCTGCCACACCTCTAAGTCTTCCCCTGAAATACTGTCTTGCTTCTAACAGAAAAGTGTTGCTATTTATTGCTTTAGTTTTTTTCTCAGTGGCTCTAAGCTAGTTTAAGCAATAAAACTATAACTTATAGCTATCCTAACCCTAAGTCCTTTTCATCATACTAGGCATAACCAGAAAAATACAAATGGAATAACTGGACATCTTCTCAACATGATTTTTCTACTTGTTTCACTTTGCTGTCTGCCACTTTTGCTGCCGTTCCATGATGTCTGTAATCTAAAACATGTCCAGGTGGATTGAAACGCGAACCCTCAAAGAACATACTGTGAAGATGATAATTCAGGGGAAAGCAAATGGAGAGTTGGACTTATGCTGGAGACACAAATTTAAGTTGGTGGATGTTAACTTTACTTTAGTTCTTTGCAGTCTTCCACAGAAGAGCTTAGCACACTAAGTCATGCGTCTTGTGAACATGGTCACCACAATTCCTTTCTGTAGCACTTACTATCCTAAAATATAGGAACTGAATGTACCTGGGGAAGAAGTGTTGCCTTCACATAAGGGAATTTAATTAGTAGCTAAAACTCCACATCTTAAACAACTAGGTCAGTTGCCTGTTATCACAGCAGCAGTCAGTTGTAAAGTTAAGTGGACATTACTCAGTTCTAATTGGTGACTGGACATATGACTTGGTCTCTGAGCCACAAAGATGTAAGCTGTATGGTAGGGGAAAAAAATTCCAATACTTGTCTATGTAACTAATGGTAAAAGTATCATTCTGCCATAAATGTGTAATAAAGGGACTAACTGTGGGGCCTGTAACAGAACTGCTGGAGTCCTGAGTACTAGAGGTCTACCCTGTAGGGTCAGCTGAAACACTTCTTGCAGAACATTGAGGTAGTCATGGACACTAACTGTTGTCTTGGTGCTAATATGACTTTTCAGGGAGGGAAATCTACTAGGATTACTTTTTTATTAAGGTGGCTTGGCAGACAAATGGAACAAGCAGATAGGCTTCTTTCATATATCTCAGTGAATGTCCCTGATGTTGCTCAGTTTGAGTTGTCACGTGGTGTAGTGTGGCGTGTTTCCAGTATCTTAAAAAGCAAAAAGACAATCATGGCTTCACTCCATGCCTAGATTCCTTGTGAACAGATGCACCACCTCTGTGCCATTAATGTGAGGTAGTTCTCAGTCTCTTGAAAACTGTGCCTTTTCTAAAGAACCTCTTTACTAACAGATATCTAAATGAGTTGGTTATAACTGACTATAACAGCTACATTCTTGGCCAGTGGTGATGGCTGATGTGTCAGAGGTTTTTCTGTTAATGCGAAGTATAAACTTGAAATCGTGTTGTTAAATCAAATGCCTAAGCAATTGCTGAACTGGAGAGCTAAGAAAGTCATCTTGAATACAGCCTTAGTACCCAATTCAGCCAGTCATGCAATTACTCTTGTATATAAACCTCTCTTGCACTTTCTGTAATGCAAAAAAAGCTATGAATTTAAGTATTTGTCTCAAACTGGAAATGTAGAAACTTATGGATGTTACACTGTTATATAAAACTGTAGTATCCCAAGTAATGTTACCTAATGGCATTAAAAAGAAGCAACTCTTCATACCAAATGAACATCAGTGTGGCTGTTGATTCTGTCCTCCATAAATCAATCTTGTGGTCTACTTGACACTAGGAGTTCAGAGTCTGCTAAGAATTGTTTCACACAGGCTCTTATTATAACTGTCTAATAGCAAGGTCATAAGTCTTTCTGTAGCTTCTTGCATCAGGCCTGTTCAACAAATGCTGTCCCACAGTAAAAAATGAAATCCCCAGCTGACTCAGTAAAACTGCTGCTAGAAGCTTGTCCCATTAGCTGCTCAGCCTGAGTTTGCTACTACTAAAGATGCTTTCTTGCTCCCTTCTGCAGGACCATGGAAGCTGGGTGCTTAAATTGCATTCAGAAGTTTGATTCATTCAAATTGTCTATTCCTGCTTTGCAGGAGGTCTAAACTGATGCTGGGAAAACTAAATTAGAACACTTAGCTCATGTTCAGAACAAATCTTACAACTCCTGTAATGCAAATGGCTAAAAAAAATAAATCCATTAGAAAGTTACTGCTTCAGACTAGCCTTTAGTACTGGAGACAGACCTGTAACTGTCAGCCTGATATATCACTGAATAAATAGAGTGGGTTCTTGCTTACTTTTAATATCATTTGATTGGTATGGTTAAGGGATTGAAAACAACTCATTGAAAGGTAGTTGGTATCCAGCTTGAAATATAGGTCTTATGGTGCTTCATAGAGAATCACTGGGGATTTTTTGGACTTTTTTTTGGCTGTGCAGCAACATGTAATTTAGTACCCAGAGATACCATTGGAACTAAAAAAAAAAAAAAAAAATTTACTGTCTTGGTGCTTGAATGAAGGAATAGAATATGTTTACCAGCATTTGAGTTAAGCATCTAAATGACCATATGCTGGTCAAGCTAAAATTAACAGGCCTACTATGCTGGAGTTTTGAAATAGCTATGGGGATGATCACGAAGAGCTAATTAGCAGGACAAGTTACAAGTTTGCCAAAGATGCTTGCTGATCTGCTAGCTTAGTTTAAATAGCTGTTTACTCTGATTTAGTCTCTGTCTTAAAGAATCATGAACTGTAGTGTTGTATATAGCATCATTTGAAGCAGGTATGATGAAACAATACAATATCACAAGTGTTTGTGTCTTGCATTCTTGCTTAAGAAATGAGTTTAATGCAACTGGGTGTACCAAGCTAGACTGAGGATGCATCAGATTTAAGTTCCTCTAAACGAACTAGAGGATTCCTAGAGATTAAGGGTTGAATAGGGAAAAAAATTGCTGGTCCTATTCCACACCCTTCCCCCCTCCCTGCCACAAAAAGGGAGGAGGAGAAAAATATTAAAAGTAAGTTTTGTTTTTTTTTTACTTATCCATGGTAGTTTGGAATATCCTTATATTAGATTATTTTAAGCTTGCATCCAGATACTTAATTCTTCACTGCTAAACAGCAGGTTATTTACGAGTAACTTCTGTCCTGTGACTGTGTCTAACACATAATACCTTAAATCTGGATTACAGCAAACTACTGAATAGGAATGCCCTTCTAAGAGCTAGCTTGTGGTTTGGGTTTTGGTGACAGAGTAAAAGCCGGAAGAGTTTTAGGCGCCTTCCAAACAACAAAAAATTGTGTGTTGTTCTTTTATATTGGCTGGGGGAGGAAGAAAAAGGAATCTTGGGACTTTATTCCTTCAATACTCCAAATGAGGATTCCAAAGATGTTAGATGCTGAACTTGTTCTTGTAAACAGCTCTGCTTTAGAAACTATTTGTTCCTTACATGAGTCACTGCTATGATAGCTTTTTACTAGGCAGTTAACTGTTCTCTAATTAAATAGAAAATGTCTTTCCCATCTTTAAAAGGTACTAGTAAATAAAAATGGTTTGTTTTTAATTTTGAAACTACTTTACACTATTTCCCAGTCTCCACGCAGGAAAAAGTGGAATTTTCTGAAAAGTGGACTTTAGAGCACTTACCGTAAGTCAGTTTTGGCCAGTAACTGACATTCTTCAGTAAGCACTGCTTTTTGTTTGTTCTCTTGGTAATAAATAACAAAAGGGACAAATAAAGAAATTACAAATTCAGTCATGGCAGTTCTTGTCTATTCAGCTACAAAATGAGAAGCATGCATGTTATGCTGCAGCTTATATCCATACTATGCAATTTAGAGGTGGCTGCCTCACTTTTGGGGGAAAGCAGAAGGTAAGTGTCCTTGATCTTTTGCAGATGTCTATACTCTTTTGTTTCTTTAACACAGAGCATAAACCTCCAATGCAGACATTTCTACTGGTAGCTTGAGCAGGTAGCCAATAAAAAAGGAAACTACTTCCTGCTGTATTTCAAGGAGTCAAATAGAAATGGTTTATCCATTTATTTTGGATGTATGTGAAACAACAAAGGTGACTGATAGCTGTTGAAGCCATGTTCTTGCAGGGAGGGAGAAGCTCAGGCAACTGTTTTCTATTGCATGCTATGTATGGAATTATAATTAATCTCAATCTGTTTCTTTCTGAAGATGCACAATTTTATGCTGACAGTACTTCTATTTAAAGTCTCCTAGACCACCTATTTCTAATTCTTTGGAAATATAGCCTTTGTTTTTTCACTGTAAGTATCACTGGAAGGAGAACTAAAGGCTTAGTCCCTACAAAACTATCATGTGAAAACAAACAGAAATAGAGCTGCCTAGTATATATGTAATTTATGAGAATGGTCAGTACTAAACGGTGAAAGAATGTGAGTCTCATAACAGATACATGTACGTAAAGAATAAATTGGGATCCATCTGCTTTAAGACTTAAATTGCAGTATGTGAAGCATTTTGTGGTGACATGCGAATACGAGCTGAACAACCAAGTATTGCCTCTTGTGAACGTGTCTAGGCCTGAGGGTGGCTGCTGCTATTATCGCTTGAAATACCTGAACAGACTTTGAAGAGCAGCCTTCAAAACTATAAGGATTGCTGCTTCCCCTCTCTTTTTATGTTTTGATGGTGGCTATTATTTTGTCATTCAGATCCAATTACAGCATAGGTTTGATATATTCAGTTAGAAACAGTCCAGCTAGAAGATATGATTATTACAGGTAGTTTATAGCAGGCAATGTGGGCCAGCAGCTTGACTTGACATCATACCAAAGAGTGTGCAGCTTCAGGATGGTGCTAGCAACTACAGCTGGCAAAATTGTGCCCTCATGTGATGCTATCATGTCTCCAAATTGAAGAAAGCCACGTCTTCTCTCTTGGTCAGTGCTAATTGTCAAACCAAGACTTTTTTCTTGAGTCATCAGTTTTGTAACTGATGAACTGAACAGGTCTGTATTTTGAAGTATGGATCAACAACAAATCACCAAAGCTGCATGGCCTGAGGGCGTGCAGAGTGTATTGTGCAATCCAAGACAATGTGCAAGCAATTTTGTGTACTGATTGTGAAATTACTTTCCTTTCTGAAGAGCACTCTTCGGTCCCTCAGACCTCCCCAATAATGGATAGCAGAGAAGTTATTTCAATTTCCATGTTTGTCTCTGAAGTTCTTGCTCCCAACTGTCGCCTTCAGTGACATTCTTCAGTAGCTGAACTGTTTTTACATCCTCTCACATTTAAATTGTGTGACAATATTCCCTGTTTCAGCACAGTTTTTCAGTAACCCTTTCTCCCCAGGTTTAATGTGGAGGTGACAAGCCTGCCAATTTTCCAAATATCTTTGTTTTTTCTAAACAATGTTGTTGAATAAAATGATCTTTCCATATGTGTCCCTTTGCATTTCCAGATCAATCTGGATAGCGGATGCATTGTTGGTGTTTCAGAGTTCAGGAAACTCATTTGCAATGAGCTTTTTCTGATATCTTTTTTTAATTCTCTAACCTCAAGTAAATCCAAAATCTTAAAGCTGGATCTGCAGCAAATTATATGAACCTTGTACGCTAACCTAGAGGAGGCCTGGGGTGCATGTACATCACTCAATGTTCTTGCAGCAGTTGCTCAGTTGGGATTGCTGAAAACCTGTGCCACCTGAAAGTCAGCTCAAAGACTACCGTCAGCTCAGGTCTGCAGACAGTTGATGGCAAGACTTCCATTTGCATTTAAAAGTTCAACTCAGCCTTTCCTGCCTGGGGTTTTTATTTTAGACTCAAAATAATTATTTATAGGAACCTTTGGGAGACTCTTTGGGATTTGGACTAGCTTGAGTCTGATCGCTTCTTTAGGCACTTCTAGACACTGCTCTTCATGGTTCGTTGTTACTGCCTGCAAGGGCTTTTGGCTGTATTTTTAAGGTAATAATTTACAAGTTCAGGAATACATTTCAATGTAAACTTGTACAGTACCTAAATACCTGATAATTGCTAGGAATAAGATATCCATCTGCCTTTAGAAATCCTATTAGGTGCCTCAATATATCCTTAACGTTTAGGGTCTAAGGGTTCCCACTCCTACTATCTTCAAGGACAACCTGTCAGTCTTCAACCCAAGATGTCAGAATAGATGTTGTTGCTCAGAGGTTTACAGTCCTACATTAGTAAAGAGATAGAAAGGTCATATATGCAGCCATCTTTGCAGATACAGGAAAGAACAAGCTGATTCTTATCCATTTGCCAGACCAGTAGATTTTCATTTCTTCCTTCTGTTGATGTTACTGTCATGCTGAGTGGTGGAAAAATATTTAATAGAATACTTTACAGCAACTTTTCAAAGCATTGCCTGCTTATTAGGAAGTTCCAGTGAATTGTAGTATTGCTGAAGTATTTGCAAGATGAGCTAATTACAGATAAAGGAATTGTTTTTAAAGAGGCTGGAAGGCTGCATCAAACTTCAAATACATGACAACATTCCAGAATTTCATAGAACTGTAGAATACATTGAAAAGTCTAGGTTGGAAGGGACCTCTGGAGATCTTGTACAATGTTCTGTTCAAAGCAGAGCCTTAGATTAGGTTTTCTAGGGGTCCTGTCAATCAGTCTCGAGTATTTCGTGAGGGACATTCTACCATTTCCCTGGGTAACCCACTCCAATGTTTAATTGTTTTCATGGTAAAAATTTATTTTTTTATATTCAGATGGCATTTCCCCTGAAGCAACTTCTGCATGGTGCCTTCATCTTCTATTTAACTACCTTCTAGGACTTAGCCTTTTCTGTAGAAGTTTTGCAGAGGTGCAGTATGCTTCTTTCTTTTTCTTTCTTATTTTTGGGTTATGAGCCTTAATATAACATAGGGTAAGCGTGACTGCAGTGCAACTTCAGATGGAATTATAATTTCAAAAATCTGTATCTGTTCCCAGGCTGAAGTATCATTCTGATGTATGTAAGCATGCCTGCTTACTCTATATTTGAAATACACCCACCTTGCAGACTGGTTTGGGATCTGTAAACTTGAAGAGCACCGAAGAAAGCCAGCTGGTCCCTAAGTTGGTGTATGAAAGTAGAAGAAAAGGCTCAGATTAAAAGTACAATGATTAATCTAATCACAGCCTTTCTGGGTCAGAGCAGAGAGACAGCCGATTCGTTACTCTGTTCCTGATAGGGATCAGTAAAGGACGCTCAGGGAGATGTGCAAGAACAAGGCAGGTATTCAATGCCATCTCCCAGGCTCCCAGTACTTTCAGCTGCCAACCAGTGGGTTATTAATTTAGGTGTTCAGAGTCCACCAGAGAATTTGTGAAAGAGACTTCTGTGTAAAATGGAATTTTCACAAGGTTGGATCTGCATCCTGTACTAGGTACCCCAATTCATGGTACCAGGCACACAGCAAAGCTTGACAGTTCCCTACCAGCTAAGAGTTCGGGAGGTCCCTATTGTATGGAGAGAATTCTTAATTCTTTATCTCATTTCTACTGTCTGTAGATATCAGGCATATTTGTGCTTTTTGCTGTTTCCTTTTTTTAGAATCCCACCTGTTAAAAGCAACATCCTCAGCCAAGGATCCATTTACTGCAGGCCCTAACATGAGGTCAGGAGACTTCTGCAAAAAGAGTTTAGGGGCAGCAGGCAAGACAGTGGGAGTGCATGATACAGATACTTTCAGCAGCAGCTGTGGTGCATGTTTGCTGCTGGTGTGTGTGACAGTGGAAAGTCTGAGGCATCAGAGCCAGCTGGGGTCAGCTGAATGTATAAAAGGTTTCACAACAACCCTGTGATCCCTGAGCAGTTTAAGATTCAATAGCTGGAAAGAGACATAGGTTGATTTAGTGTTTCAATAACAACTTACAACGTATGTAATCTAAGCAAACAATAAATGACACCAGAAAGCTGAACCAACTGGTATATCTTCCTTGTCCAAATTGCAGATTTCTCAGTCTTGTGGAATCAGGTTGCATACGTCAGGTACTCCTGACATATTTGTATGAGGGAAGGGGGGCAAAGAGTGGAGGGCAGGGCCCTCCTGCAATGAAAGCCCATACACCCCACATTGCGGGAGCTGCAGATCTGCCAACGAGCTGGGCTGAACAAAGATGGTCATGTTGCAGAGCAGAAGCAATAGCATTAACCCAAAGAGGTGCAGAGGAAGAATTGCTTCACGGTGGATGAATACTCAGCATGTAAGGCCAAATAGGAATAAATTACAGAGAGCAAACTAGGCAAGTTAGACGTCAATGCTCCTCCATTCCTCTGCTTTCCAGCATTGTTACCTGCAAAGGTAAGGTCATCGGTAAACTATTGGCCTTGGTTTTTTAAATTAACAAGTCCTCCTATAGCGCATCAGTTTTTAATGTCTAACTGTGGGTGCTTTAAAGAAATTTGCTTTCTACAAAGTGATAGCCTTTCACTTACTGAGAGCCAGAAGTTTCATGGTATTTTAAACTGGGCACCCAAATGAAGAGTCACTCTAGAAAATATAGGCCTAACTGGCAAAGTATTCAACTTGGCAAGCTGAACAATACTTAGATAGCTAAACACTTGTCTGTTTTTTCCAACTATATAAGTTAGCCTATTGGCAAATAATACCTTTATTTATGAGCCTTCTTTCAACTCAGGAAAGCATTTAAACTTTCATCTAGGCTTAAGGGCAACCCCATTAAAGTTAATAAGCTAAAAAATCACAGAGACATGTATTGAAGTGCTATGTCTATTTGAGATGTGCTGCTGTGCCTTTGTCTTCAGCTTCAAGTATGGGGAACACAGGCATTGTCTGAATAGGGGAACTGCAAATGTTCTCTGTTTATTATTGTTTGATTCTCTTCAATAACGTGACCAACCAGAAGAGCATGAGTATGCACAAAGATCTAAAAAAGTGAAAAAGAGCTGGCTTACTAAGTTTTTCTTAATGTAATTTTAAATGACCGAAGAGTTTAAGGTTAGGCAGCTGTTTATACATCTAAGTACCAAGTACTGCTATGAAAGTGAAGCTAAAAAAAGCTTGAAGATACTTCCAAAATATTGGTCTATGGAAACTCACATGTCATTTTAGTGTACTGCCCAGGACTGTACTGGAATGTTTTGTTTGACAGCTCTTCAGAAAAAGCTTTCCACAGGGGAACAAGGGAACTGAATGCTCCATCTCCGATAGATTGTAAACTGAGCAGCTGGAGTGTGTGGGGGCCCTGCGACCCATGCACCTACCAAAGGGTAAGCTATAGTCGGAAGTCTTTGTTCCAAAGCCACAACAAAAGGGATATTATCTCTCTGCCTTTTGGTTATAGGAAAATATCAGATTGCAACTCTTAATATTGTATGTTTATGGTTTGATGAAACCCATCATCATTTCAGATCTGAAGCCATAAGAGTAAGAGAAGACTACATCCAGATGTACAAAAGTGGTCAAGCGTTCTCATTCAAAATGTTTTGTTGATACAAATTATATGTTTTGGCCATGTGGATGTTTTTATTAAGAACATTACTTTTCAACACATTTTCCCTTTTTAAATAAAAAGCAATTTTTTGGCAAAAGCAGATATTTGTTTTCTTAGGGGAGTTCTTATGAGATTTCAAAAAAATAAAATATTTGAAAGCATACAAAATATATATGATGCATTTCCTCCCTGGATTGAAAATAATGAGAACAGTGAAATAAACTAAATAGCAAAAAATAAGCATTTCTATGTACTTGCTAAGACATTATTATTAATTCAATGTTCCTCTACACGTTTTATACACCATGAGCTGTGCCTATGGATTTTCAACCACAAATTTTACCAAAGATGCTTCATTTTGAGAATTTTTAAGTTCAGCTGGAAATCTTTCAGTTCTGGTAGTTCTCTTTCTTTTCTCTCTAAGCAATGTTAATAGTGATATTTATGCTTCAAGTTTCGCTCTAGACGTATTGAAAGATTTGGACAGTTTGGTGGAACACCATGCCTGGAGACCTTAGGAGATACACAAAGCTGTAAAACCAGCCAAGTTTGTCCTGAAGAACCAGAAGCAGACTGTGGTACTGACTTTCAGTGCAATTCTGGTAGGTTTTGGTTTTGTGCCATAGCGAGTTACGCAATAACTCAGGAAACCATGTTTTTCTTACTTCTGTAAAGAAGTTAAATCAGTTTCCATTGAAGAGAAAATACATACACAAAAAGAGATATGCTTCAGTGCTTTTCTAGTTGGGGATGATTTCCTGAAGCAGTGCCTTATTGCTAGGGTTAAACCAAGTCCCCAGTGTGTAGACAAGTGGGTTGCAAAGCCACAACGCCAAAACCACAGCATGAACAATGCTTCAGAAGGGGTGCATTCCTCATCTCCCATTATAATTTGTGTCTAGTTTAAATTCTTCTCCTGTAATTCCTACTCCATGGTTAAAAGCTGAACACACTGAGTGTCCTTTCTTCTAGCATAACTGCTCCATCTGCTAGAGAATCACTATGTTTTATGAAAAATCACTGGGAAAAACTAGGACTGAAGGAATTTTAACAAAATGGATAGGGAGGTTTACTGACTAAGGTGGTATGATAGATGCCAGCTGAAGACCAGAATGCCTCTAGATCCAAAGTAAGATGTAAATTTGTAAAGTGATACATGCATGGCATATGAATGAATGTAATGTTTAAGATTCAACATAAATCAAAATAAAACAGGAAATGTTAATGGTAATAAAAATAGTCAAAATAGAAAAGGAAAGAATTTTTGATCCCAAGACGTTCTCAGTGTTCTCTTTATCTAAAATACTGTGAAATGTAAGTAGAGAAAGCAAAATTAGAAAGTATGTGTTCAACTACTACTTCACAGGCACTGTGTGGCACTTAGAGGTAAGGCAGTTAATTTCAACACATGTTGTTTCATTATGCTAGGGCTGAATTTACCCTGCATCTTTAAACCCTGTAGAAAAAAAATCAGTCATTGTAAAACACGTGATATGCAACCTCAGGAGAATTACTAATTCACTGTTGCTTTAGAACGCAAATCATTATAGTTTTGAACACTACAGTGTCCAAATAATATAGTTCAAATAACAACAATTTAAACACTTTAGAAATAATTCTTTGTTAATATTGAATTAATATTTTCCTGTATTCTCTTAATACATATTTGGGAAAAAACCAACCATTAATATTCAAAGATTAATACAGAAACAATCACAGAAAGTAACGACTTTCTGCAAATGACAGCAGTTCTCCTGTCACTTACTTTTCTTGGCCATCCTAGTAAACTCATAAGTAAATATAGTAGTATGTTGTTTTTTTTCATTTGAAGGAGGCAGGGTGTAGGACTCAAATTCCTTGTGACAATAATAGAAATACACAAAGAGGAAGATCTCAATGAAGAGTAGCTGGGGGTGTCATTTAAAGTCCATCTTGGAATAAAAATGCATTTGTTCAATGTTTTATTCTTTGATTAGGTCGATGTATAAAACGACGACTTGTGTGTAATGTAGATAATGACTGTGGAGACTTTTCTGATGAAGATAACTGTGAATCCGACCCACGATCACCATGCCGTAACCATGATATTGATGTGTCTGAAGTTGGCAGGACTGCAGGGCAAGGGTATGTAATGAAGGAAAAAGTACTGTTGGGGCTGTGAAGAGTCTAAGACTGTCTCCAAAGCCAGCTGAAAACACTGGGGCACACTGACATTCCCAGAAGTGGAACCTGAATTGTGTTCATATTTGTATTCAGAAATGCTATGTAGCTTTCGGAAGAACAGCTAACTACTGTTTTATTTTATATACTTGGGAAGGATGAAATATTTATATAGACAGTGTAAATCAATCATTATGTTAATACACAGAATCATATATAGAAGTTATATGAATATACTTACAATACTTACTATTTAAATGTAAAGCTTACAGATATATAGATATGTTTCGTTACAAATCAGTCATTCCTAATTACTTTACTAACATGCATGTCTAAAAGGGAGAAAATGTATCTTATTTACTTATACAATGGGGTGCCTTACTGCAAGAACACTCAGCCTGCAGCTTTTTTCCTGTATTGCATTCTTCACTTCCCACATCTTTGTTGTTTACAGGAGTTTTCCCCATTAATCTAAGTCAAAAATTAATCTTTCTATTCTCAGACCCTGCTGGATTTCTTTCTTTTCAAATAAATAAAAAAAAAAAAGTGTGACATACTGTTTATCTACAAATCGAGTTAGAAGGTAACTACCCAAACGGGAAGAAATTAAAATAAAAGTATACTACAGCGCCACCTTGTGTTTAAATGAAAAGGATGCATCCTTTTCATTTAATTTTGATAGTAGTGTTACTGCACAAGAGCAAAAATGCTGCCCTTGTAGCATGGGGAAATGAGTCAAGTAGTTAGGAATTTTTAGAAGCAGCTCCTTTATTATTTCTGTTATAATGCATTACCAAAAATCTTCCATGAGAACATGTTGTAGAGATGTGCAGTAGTGATGCTGGCAACTTCGATGAATTGATAACCACTTTCTACACTCAGATAAGTATATGGACATGTATCAGACATAAATATTGGAAATACTGAAAAGATCCAAATCTATGAAACAGATGTAGAAAGGCAAAAAAACCCCGATATAGACTCTCCAAGGAGCAGTTATTTTTGGAAGTATATCTCTTGTACATTGGTACATAGATGCATAGAGCTGTACAGCTGATATGCCCACTTCCCTGGATTTGTAGAGGTTCAGATTTCCTCTCCTCTGCTCCAGGGAATTCTATTACTCTACTAGGTCACACTCTGGGAGAAAAGACAAATCTAGGAGTAGCTGTATATCCTTTCTGCAGATTTGATGGATCTTGTATACACTTGATACCAAAGTTCCTACCAGCAAACAAACTACTATAAGTTATGAAAAAAAAAACAAAACAAAAAAACAAATTAAAAGTAGCTGTTGAGATGTCACTTTTAAATCTATAAGGATGCTTCCTCACAAATACATTGGTCAAGAAGAAATGGTTTTTACCTCCTTTTATTCTTAAGATTCTCACTGTGTTTGATGTTTAACATCTATCTTCTATTTGTTTATTTCTCATGCATTGCCCTTAAAGTGCTTTACAAAAGATGTACTGTTATCTCTATTACACAGATGAGAGGACCACAAGAGATGAGACAAGCTGCTGTGGATGAAGCAAGATTCAGTTCCACAGCTGCAGTTTCCATCTCTTACAGAATCGGATTTTTCCAGTCACAATACCATTGTCTAGAGGCTATGGGTGCTAACACCTCCTTTTTTGAAGTGTAACCTCTTCTGTATTTCTCTTGTAGAATCAATGTTTTAGGGATGCAACCAATGGCCAGCCCATTTGACAATGATTTTTTCAATGGTCTTTGTGAAAGGGTGCGCGATGGAAACACACGGACATACTACCGCAAGCCATGGAACGTGGGTGTTCTCACTTATGATGTAAGTCTAAGTCCTTCTGTGCAAACTAGGATGTGTTTAATTGAATAAAGAATCTTGACATCCTCTTGGAAGACTCAGCATATCTCTTGAGTCAGGCAGCAGCAGCTTTTTAGCATCAAGCTTTTGATAAAGTCCAAAGGGAAGCAGGTTATGTTATCATTTGCTTTAGCAGTTAAGCTCAGTTGCGCCAGATAAATTCCCACGTTCGTTGCTGCACCTGTGCCTAGTAAATGAAACTATCTTTCTGGAATGTTTACAATATGAGCGGATGAGATGAACAGGAGATGTACAGAAACGAATATGATCCCTATCTTTTACTGGGTAGAGCAGCAATCAAGCTACTTTTTCAAGGAGACACAAAAGACACTGATAGAAAGGCAGGAATAATATTATGATACTCTGTTCCTGCTTGGGTTTTCTAATCAGTGATTACTTTCTCTGTACCACTGAAAAAATACCTAATAGGCTTTTGAGATTCAGACTATGACTTCCAGTGAGGTTTGAACTCCAAAAATGTTGATGATCTTAGAAACATCAATGTCAGATGCATTTCAGAAATGAAAGCACTATTTTGCTTACCAAATGCTTTACCTATCACTGTAATTAGGAACTTCATAGAACAATGACAATTTGAACCAGATCCTGCCCAAAATGAGTAAATCTGACCCAGACATCATTGCTCATATTTGATTTTAATGCATAACCATTCTCAGTTACTAAAACTCTATGTTCTGCTAAAGTATACAAAAATAAACTACACTGAACTAGGTAATCTGAATTAGCTATTGTCCGCTATAAGAAAAGAAAGCAAAATCATAATTCTGATTCATTTCAGATGTCAAGACCTATTAGCAAATCTTGCCTGCGTTCTAGGAAGGAGCTGGAGACTACTACTCCTTACATGTAAAGGAACTGTTGACACACATAAATTACTTTGATAGTGTTACATGCTGAGATTTAACACTCACTGAAATATTGTCACTGCAGTTTTCTGTTTAGTTTTGAACCACTGAGCTGATCCAGATGAGGTGGTTTGTGGAGGGGGTTGTATTTCCATTTGTTTTCTTTTAAAAGAAAAAAGAGCTGTAAGAAAATATATTGCTAAGCTATGTAAAACATACAACTTTAAAGTGCTAGATTTTTCTATTACTGCTTGTTTTGTTTTTTTCATATAACCTTTTCATTATCTTTTCTAAGACAAAAGCAGACAAAACCTTCACATCTGTGTTGTACCATGATCGCGTAAAAATGTTACGAGAGGTTTACATAGAAAAACAAAAACACTTTAATGCTGACCTGTCTGTGAAATACACACCTACTGAGGGAAGTAACAAACATGCTTCAGAAGGAAATTTCACATATCACTATAGCAAGAATTCAAGTTTAAGTTCTATCCTGAAAAGCTCCACAGAAAGGGTAAGTTTAATCAAGCTAAAGGGTTTGAAGTAACTATTTTACAAACAGTAAAATTTATACAGTGTTACAATAACGCAATATTAATCTTTCCAAGTATTCTAGTTGCCTGCTGCTTTTCTGTCATTTATTCACAAAAATGAAATACTGGCAATACTAGGGTTAAGATTTCAGATGTGGCCAAATGGTAACCAAATGTAGCCTCATTTTCCCACTCTTTACCCTTGACTAGCAACCACCCTCATCTTCAACAGGGGCTTGATGTTAGAAAGAGCCGAAGATCTCCGATTTCATCTCAGTTAGAGAGCAGCTCTGATCTAGTGTAGTGTGGGCAAATTAGGTCAAGTCCTGAGATAAAAATATTGCCACTGAGTAGGCCTATATAGGTAAACACAAAATAGACATGTAGAATAACTGAAAGGTCAGATCTCAGCCATTCAGGTATGTCTGTATTAATAAACTAGCCTGGGCTAAAAGGCACTGTCACACAATAATCCATAGTTTTACTAGCACAGTGCCATGATTTTGGTCTGTACCAACTCTTGTGCTCTCATAAGCAATGCCCATCCTGTGGTCCTCTGCAGCATGTTTGAAAGGAATGTTCCCAGTAGGCAGTCTGGAGAAAGCAAACCTATTTTGGGGTTGCATACAAGCCATACCACTCTACTTGCCCTTTCAGACAAAGGCCCTACCCCATTTTATTTACTAGTAAAGAAGTAGCCTTAGCATCTACTGAGGTCAAAGAGAGACAGAAACCACAAAAAGTGATACTAGACATGCTAGACACTATGGCCTAATCCAGCAGCTGGGTGCTAGTTCCAACCAGCGGAATTAACTGACCAGTTCATATACCCTTTCCCACCATATACGCCAAAGTCTGTGGTCGCAACATGCCATCATGTACAAGGTACATCAACTCCATAGTGCTGAAATGCACCACATGCAAAGAAGAATATATCTGCCTCTACTAATTCAATCTTTCAAATTTCTTGTCCGCCTTGTTGTCTAGGACCCCTTCAGAGCTCTGGAGATCAAATGGATAAAAGGGAAAACTAAGATAACTTTTATAACTGATTAATTAAAATAATGCTGTAGAGAAAGGTCTGTACTATAAAGAGAAATTGACATACAGCACTGACTTTGTATTGGTATGAGTTTTCTTGGGATGGAAATGGACCGTTTAAATCTCAAAGCATTCATCTCTACAGACCAAGTAGAACAAGTTACAGAACAAGTTCTGTAACTCAGGGTATATTACAGACTGCTCATAGGCTTGTGATAGGAATTTTGGCCTCAAATTCTTGCTTGGAGATCAGTTCAGAAAATGAGTTGTGACTTGTCACCAGCAGAGGTCTATGACCCTAAACTCGCGTTGCTGCAGATTAGTGGAGTGGCAGTCCCTGGTCGAGAACCCTCCAGGGCTCACCTGCAAGTAAAAGCCAGGAGCAGCCCAGAGACACCAGGAGAGTAAGGGATTTTGTACATGCTGGATGGCAGGAATATTTGCACCTACAAAAATTTCCTCACAGATATTTAGATGCCTGAAGATTTCTGCCAGTCCTAAACAGCATCTGAGTTGGCCGTTTAAGATCCTTTAAATGGTGCCAGCTAATGTGGTGGTCAGTTGCTAAATCCCTTTTACATACCTCCTGTTAGGCATTACAGTACTTAGGGGACTTTCTTAACTGTAGATAGTAATGGGGTTTGGAAGGCATGTGTTTCCTTAGAGTCTTAAGTGCAACTATTTCACAAGACGTTATGTGTTACAGGCATCAGCTAGGTCCTAGTTCAGATTATGATATAAAACCATCCACAGTGTAATTTATGAAAATATTAATCATTAAGCCTAGAGTTAGAATGTATGTATGGGTCAAATGCCTCAAAGGGATTTTTCCTGATTAATTTTCATTTTATGATGTTATTTGGGGTTTTTTGTTTTTAATTGGAGCTGTGCCCTTCCTTCTGACAGTCTGAGAATAACAGAGAAGTGATCCAAAAAAAGAGAGAACTTAGTTCTGCTCTGCTTATAAACAAAGACAAAACTCCAGCTGACCTCAGTGGGCAGCTTCTGTTGTCTGGTGAGCTATATGCAATTACTTTTCAATGTTATGGAAGTCAGAAAGGCACTTTCAGTAGATATAGTACTTAAAGAGAAGACCTTGCTGTCAAATAGATCACAAAGGACTTGCTGTAATTAGTAAGGGAAGAGTTCTGCAAAACTGGAAGAACTGAAATTATCTAAATTTCTTGCTGCTTCCTCAGTTTAAATTTGAGAACTTTTAATTTGAATTAAGCACGCTTGTCCCTGTTCCAAAATGCTAGATTGAATACCATGTTTAAAAGCGCTGCAGTTTCTTTATAAGTAAAATAGAACAGATTTTCCTGCTGTGCTGCATACCAGAATGGCACTCTCATCTGTTTTCTTCTCCCTGCATTCAGAACCAAACCTTTCTGCATGTAAAAGGAAAGATTCAGCTGGGAAGATTCCAAATGCGAAGTCGTGATGTCCGTCTCACAGATAGTTTCCTTGATGATCTAAACTTCCTGCCTGCTGAATATGATAAGGGAGAATATTTTAAATTCCTAGAAGATTATGGAACTCACTATGCAGTTTCTGGAACTGTAGGAGGAAAATATGAACTTGTGTACGTGCTGGATAATTACGCTATGTCTCAAATAGGTATGCATTCTGTCAACCTTGATATGGTATGCAGATTATCACCAAGTCTCCAGTCATGAAAAGAGGTGCATATGAACCACTACTGAGAACAGCACAGTTCAGTGTGTGCTGCTTGTGGCACACTGGTGACATTACACAATTACATGAGTTCAACAAAGATGAGAGTCAGTCTTTGTAACTTCCAGAATTATTTGAAGTCTGTATTTTATGTCTGTCGCTGAGAAAAAAAAATCTTAAACAAATCTCTTCAAAATATTAGCAATACTAATTGGTGTGACCTGATTCACAAGAGATCCCCAATGCCTAGAAAATCTGCCTAAACCTTAAATCCAGTTTGCTCATTGGTACCCTCTTGTGGCACAATCACTCCAAAAGTATGGTGGTGGCAAAAAAATAAGGAATAAATTGAAGAACTTCCTAGAAATCACATGGTGCACTTGAGTGTGTTGAAACTGTTTTTATACACTTTGATATTCACACTGGAATTTTCTTTGCCCTGGATAAGACAGGAAAGTAGCAATTTATTCCTCCCTCATATGCAGTTCAGATATATGTGGGTTTGTGAAGGATTAAAGTGATCATTCTGGAATAAAGTTAGAAAAGACAATTCTCAGGCTGATTTTGGAGTTCAGAAATAAGTACCTGCTGCATGCAGCACCAACAACAATATTACTATCAGATGTTCAGACTATGCAAAGGGACATGGGGCGAAGATGTCACTTACATATACCAGTAGTACTCTGCTCAGAACCTGGAGATTGTAGTGCTGGATTTTTTTTTTTAAGTGCCAATCTTAAGCAAATTCTTTCTGAACACAAAAGTGAAGTTCCAGATGATATGTTTGAGTTTAATAAACAGAAAGAAGGTGTTGGAGGCAGCAGAGGACAGAGGAGGATTGGAACTTATGGGAACAGAGTACTGGTAAGAGATTAGTGTCATTAATTAACTTCATGAGGAAAAGGAGTGGAGAAACGTGTTTGAGGTTGGGAGAGATTGAGAGGATTGACTAATTTAGCACATAGAAAGAGTAAATGATAAGCAGCTGAGAAAGACAAAATTCCAACAGAATATATGGAAAGAGTGGTCCCTTGGGGGACATCTGCTTTCAGATAGATCAAGAGAAACAGAAATCAGTTTTTTGAGGGCTTTGGTATTTTCCTAAACACTGTAGATCTCACCTGCCTCTGTGCAGACACTTCAAATACAATCATCTTCACATTCATTTCATGGAAGAGGAAAAAGCAGAAGAGAAATCGGAAGAAGAAAGCCATAAATATTTCTAATAGCCCTGAAATTTATTCTCCAAGAATAATCATATCCCATTATTTATGGTCATTCAATCCGTCTAATAGCCTAATTATTTCCACTTCCAGGTATCACTGTAGAAGATGTGAAAAGATGCCTCGGCTATCACTTAGATGCCAATATTGCATATAAAGACTTAAATGCCAATGTTAATATTGATGGTGGTAAATGTGAAAAGATTAAAGTGAAGGAGAACTGTAAGTATATCCTTATTTTAAATTATATCTTTTGCTTAAGGAAAGATGATACCAATTGCTTCTCCTTTTATAATCAATACAGTCACTGCTCTTAGGGAAAGGGCAAACCTGGTAAACCAGTAGCAGTGAGGCTACCGTACTGCCATGCTCCCAGGTTCCTGCAAGCCAGGCTGAACATGTGTTCCCAGTAGGCACACATACAAACGCACTTAGATAACACATACATACATACACACATGGCTGGCCACACAAATCAATACAGACAGAAGCACAGCACTCAGGCAAACATAAACAGCACCAATGGCTTCATCCTGTTCTCCTCTCCATTTGATCAGTGTGAAAGGCTGTCAGTGGGAAATATCACAGAATCACAGAACAGCTGAGGTTGGAAGGGTCCTCTGGAGGCCATCTTGTCCAGCCCCCCTGCTCAAGCAGGGTCATCTAGAACAGATGTTCTCCGCAGGCAGCACAACTCTCAGGTATTTCAGTCACTCCTCAGTATACATATTTAGCTGACCTTAGACATTCAATTGAAGCAGCAACTGGGTCCTTAGTCTCCCCTGTTGCTGACACCTGGATATACAACACCCTAAGGGCCACAGCTCCATTCCCATTGCTGGTACAGACCCCCTGATGCATATCAACACACACATCCCCACACACACTATGGATGCTTCCAGTAACTGGCCTTAGGTGCTCAGTTTACCCAGCAATTGCCCTTGGATCCTGTTGTCTCCAGTTGTCTCACACAGAAACACACTCACATGCAAACAGGTCTCAGTCAACCCCAGGACTTTAGGGTCTCTCCAGTACTTAGCATAGAACCCCTGGTCACTCCAGTAGCCACCCCCTCCAGTTGTCTCACTCTAGAGACACATACACATCTAGGCCCGACTAACAGCCACTTTAATACTTACCCTATTCACCTGCTAGTCTGGCTTGATATTTGCTAGTGATCACACACTGACATAGGTATTCTCACTCACTCCAGTTACAGGCAGCACAAACACCAGGTCCCTATCAGCCACTATCCAACTCTAGTTGCTGGCACACAGATCTCCATACACATGCATGCAAAAAAGAGTCCTCTCACCCAGGAAAATAGTTAGAAATGGAATCTAACAGTAAGCCAGGACAGACTGCAAAGATCAAGGACAGTATATTGCAGACAAGGTCACTGATCAGCCACCTTTATGTAATCAGCCCTCTTTTTTGCCTTTATCCCTCTATTTTCCCACGCTTGTTCCTCCCAAAGCCACTGTGATACTGCCTTACCTCTTCAATGGCACTCCCCTAAATATGCTCTAAGTATTTAAGTTTGTGCAACCCCAAAATGCCTTTTTTTTGCATCCAGAGAGCCTTTCCATTGACTCATCTTGCTGTTGACTCATCCTCAGACCCATCCTGTAGGGCTAATGACTCTGCCTGGACAGGCCTGGGAGGAGTCAAGGCAGGGGCTCCCTTCTCTGATGAGGCTACTTGTGTTACCCTGCCTGTCATTGTTCCTCTCTGCTCCTTTGTGTGTCTGGAGATGAGTCTTTTATCACATGACCTAAAAATTGCAAAAGGCAAGGAGATTTACTACTGAGCACAGAAGAGGGAATTATTTTCAGTGCTCTGTTCTTGTGTTTCATTTAGGAAGCAGAAGCTCCTACTATTCCAATTTCTGCCCTTTTCGGGTTCCGCTCAGGTGATACTGTAGCATTACTCATATTATCTTTGGCCTGTTATCAAATGGCTATGATCTCCATAATGTCTCTCATTTTGCCCTACCCTTTCTTTTCCTTTCAGGTATAAGGTTTTCTAATTTAATTGCAAAATAGAAGATTTCCTCCCACGTAAGAGGTATGAGCAAAGAAAGACTGTATTCCACCACAACCAGTGAATGAAGGGTTCTTCTCTCTACGGTCATTTTATACAGATGGACTGGTTGCCCTAAAAGGACAACAGTTATTCAAGATGCATGGGTGTTACACTTTCTTCTTCATCCTCTCTTCTTTCTTTCTTTCTGCAGCAGAACTTCAGGATGACGCTATCATTGATGATGTCATTTCCTTGGTTGATGGAGGGAAGATTGACTTTTCAGTTAAAATAAAAGAAATGTTACTGCGAGGATCCAAAATGGTTGATGTACAGGATTACATACAGTGGGCTAAGTCTTTGGTTGATGCTCCAGTAGTGATACAGCAACGGGTAAGTACAACTTCTCTAAAGCTGTGGCTCTTAGAGTTTGAAATCTTTTTTTCTAAGATGGAGGTGAGACTCCAAGTTTATCATGAACTTTCAGCTAGTTTCTTCATCTTGATAGTTTCTTCAGATGCTTACTCTAGTGATGGGTATATCAAAAAGATTCAGAACTTCAGGAAAGTCTGTTATGCATGGGCTTTTTTCTTCTACAGCCTTCTCCAATACATACACTTGTTCCAGTTAAGATGAGAAATGCATATTTAAAGAAACAAAATTTGGAAAGAGCAATTGAAGACTACATTACCGAATACAGTGTGTGCAAATGTGAACCCTGCAAAAATGGAGGCACACTTGTGCTGGTAGATGGAGTCTGTACATGCATGTGCTCAAGCTACTTTAAGGGAATTGCTTGTCAGATTCCCAAATCTACATTAATTAAAGGTTAGTAAATACTCCAGACAGACTAAAATGAGCATATTTGTTATTGTGAACAATATCCTGACAAAATGAGCCTTCATAAGGATAGAAGGATGTCACAATACTCCTTTATACCTACTGCTGTCAAATCTCATGGGCATATGGTGTGGAAGTTAGTGCAAGTTACTGGATTCTTTCCATAAAGAGGGCACTCTAAATTAGAGTTCATTGTCCCACAGATATTATTGTGTCTTGGCATGATACCCCAAGTTCATTTAAGTAAACAGGAGCATTACTGAAGAATCGTGCAGTAATGGTAAGCTAATTTCAGGCAAAAGCAATCTCACCACACCATAAGCTATTTTGTCTTTAGTTTCTTGCAAAAGTACCATGTTTGCTAACACATGATCGCATTTCATAATTACTGTGCTACCTTAATATTAGATTGGTCCACAAAGGGGAAGAGGGAGATGAACGTAGTTCCACAACTGATGATGTAAAAATTTATAATGCAGTAAATTCATTCCCTGTGGCCAGATTTTTAAAGCACAGGTGCCCAAAATGGGCCTTAGAACTTGATATTCAGGCAGCTTCCTAGGGTGACAAAAATGTTGAAATCTCTGGGCTCTTAAGCAGTGCCACTGACAAGGGCATTTTCAAAAGCCAAATCTGTGCAACAAGATGTATGCTGGAGGGTGCGATGATCTGCAGAGTCACCATAACTGAGAATGTAAGAATTGAATCATGGTCTACCTTTTCCACCCTCAAAAGTACCAAGTAAAAAGCTCTGATTAATCCTTCTGTCACTGCACAGAAGACAGAGAGATGTTGGACTAATACTAGTATGATGCCTTAATACTAGTTGTCACTGATGGAGGCTGGAGCTGTTGGAGTGCCTGGTCCACCTGCATCAATGGAGAAAGTACTCGAATGCGCCAGTGTAATAATCCTACACCAGAACCTGGTGGTAGACCATGCCAGGGAGAAAGCATTGAAAAACGGTCTTGTGGAGGAGCAAAATAGTTATGCTGCTCAAAAACAGGTAAGCAGCCTCTCTACTAATGTGTTACTGCTGCTTAGAATAAATGGTCAGCCGATATTTGGGGCATTTCAGAGACACAGTTGAAGAAGTCTAGGCAAGTCCATTTACATGTTTCATTTAAATCTGTGACTTCATATAGCTTTTAAAAACAGCGACCTTGTAGCTCAAATTTGTGAATGTTTAGATTTGTATTTTAGGGTCCTGACAAGTAATGTTATATCACAGAACTTTAAGAGTAAAATGGAGTTCTGGATAAGAACAGACTAAAAATCCAGCTTTTAAATCCAGATTTCATCTCCAGTCAGACTCTCCATCAAAAAACTTATGTCTTAGGGAGAGGGAAAGAGACGTATTTTCCAGAAACAAAATATAAAGACAGTTTGGGAGTCCGAATTCTATCATTTGGTAAGCAGAATTCTTAAATCCAACAAAGCTACTGTTACAGCAGTTCTGAAACTTTTAGCTTGGAAAAAAACAGATTAAGAAAATGTTTAGCTACATGGTTTTTAATTATTTTTAATATAATACTGCAAAGCAAAAAAAAACCAAACCAAAACAAAACAAAAAAAAACAAACCACTGGATTTTGAGGACGGATGCTCTGGTCCATAAAATGGCAAGGTGTTCTCAACTTTCTTCACCTGCTGAGAACAAGAAGCTTGCATGCAACTTGGATGTGACAGTAAGAGTTTTCAGGCCAAGGAGGAAGTGTTTGGGTTTTATGCTTAACATGTTACCATAAATTCCTCCTCTTCTGGGAGGCCACAAGAAAAGAGGTGGCAAGATAGGGAAAAGATTTAGAATGTTTCCCCACTGAAACACCATGATGGTAAGTGTCGCAATGACCTCTACCTGCACCAAAAATATGTATCAGAAGATTTCTTCTATGCCTGCCCTCTCTTGGCTTCAGTAGAGTTCAGCTACATCTAATATTCTACTTGTGAAGCACCTGAAGAAAGCATGGCCAGCAATATATAACAGCACTCCTGGGCCATCTAGCCCTACATCAGAGAATTACAAACTGCTTCCCACAGCACCGCATCTCCAGGCTATGAAAGCTGCTTATTCCATAAGTTCTTCCACAGATGGAAGAGAGAAATTGAGAGAACAATATGATACAGAGCTGGAAAATTGAGAGTAATATGAGGAAGACAAGTATAAGAAGTAGGGGAAATTAAATAAAGCCAGCAAGTGGCAGATTCAAAACAGACTGATGACTGGTCCATCACACAGTGGGCATATCAAAAGTAAATATGCATTTTAAAAACCTCAAAACCTCAACACAAACTAATTGAAGGTTCTCAAACACGTAGACAATCATGCTTGCTCAAGAAATCTCTGAAGCATAAATTCTGACAGGATGGGAAAGCATTCTGTGGAAGTATTTCTATGTGTTTCCCTACTCCTGGACATTGCCTAGGTCAGTGCTATTACCTTCTTGTTCAAAACAGGGTATCAAGTTAGCCTTTGCTTGATCCAGTGAATTTGGTCTTATTTTAAAAAATCTCATCAGCAGCTTAATTTTATTCCTTCACTATACCATTGACATGTTTCTATTCAACCATGACAGCAAATATCATGGTGATTATTCATGATATATACATATTCAGATATGTTTCCTCCGGTATGGCAGCTCTTTTAAAAAAATTAACCAAACTTTGGCTCCTGATATATCAGACATGCTGCATACTCACTCTTCCAGCAGAATTCAGATACTTAAGTCTTCTGAAAATCACAGTATGTGTTTTGATTCATTCTTCATTAGGATTATTTTACATTAGTCATATTTGAGGCATAGTGAAATCATGTTCTTGGTGAGCCATGAAAGTACTGTTTCACTTAAATTTTGACCAATATATACATTGTAGCTACTATCTTCTATCACTTCTTTATTATTTTTTCTTCTTTTTTAGAAAACAATAATGGATTCCAAACCAATTCTACAAATCACAGTTTCTGCTGGCCAGCCAGCTACCCAAGAGCAATGGAATGCCTTGATTTAAAAGCACCTGCAGCTTAAATGATTGCTAATCAAAACAAAGTAATACACTAATAAACATCTTAACAGAGATAAGCTGATGCAGTGGGTATGGTCCATCTTTTATTTGTCTGTGGCTGTCATTAGGGCATGAATTATCTGTCTTTGTTAGTCAATGGCATAATGGTGTTCCCTTGTCAGTGGTTTTTTTCATAATTCTTTGTGGTATGTTTTCAAACTGATTTTCAAGAATTCAAATCCAGCATGAGTATCGGAATAATGTATATAACATCAGCTGATTGATGGTATATTGTTAGTAAAGAACCTGGGAGAGTCATTATCTTCAGCAAAATGCCCTTGTGGATTTATTTCCAACCCCACATCTTACATCTAATTCATGCCCTGAATCACCAATATGTTTATGAAGACGTGCAGCTTTACTAGAGTTATCACTCTTGTGCCTCCAAACATTTGCTGAATAGCCTGACATTGTATCTTGTCTATGTCAATGTGTTAAAGATTTTTATATGAAATTAGAGGCACATTACAAAGGGATATAAGAGTTGTTATACCACCATCCACATTTTTAGCAAAACTTCCAAAGGAAACAAGGCTGACTCAGTTGTCCTGTCATTGCACCTACCTGTCAGTCTTCCTCAGTGACTTTTTAAGCTAGTGGATGATTACCAGAAAATTTGTTTGGGTGGGAAGGAAGGATAGTTCTCAAAGAAGTTTCATTAAAAACTTTGAGAAGACAAAAAGAAATTAATGTTCCTGTTGAGGAAAAGGTATTAATGTTAATTTAGCTATTCTACTAAACATCAGAAGATCTACATGGAAGTAAGATGCAAGTAAACAGATTTCTTTTAAAAAGTTAAGAACAAAGGTATATGAGGGCTGAGTGGTTTGGAAACACAGGAATGGTAAAAGCCATCAGATCAATGACATCAGTCGCTTGCATACTTGCAGTCCAGGTCTGGAAAAGTTCCCTGGAACCTTCTGTACCTGCCTCCTGCCCACCACAAGTGACCCTGAAGACTTTTAGTACCAAAGACCAAACATCACAAAAGAAAGCAGGAGAGAGAACTGTTCCCCAGGCCCCTATGGTAGGAGAGCATTCAAAAAGTGAAAGTGTGCTAATGACCAAAGAAAGTGAATCAAACCCTGTGCTACAAAGGCAGACCAAGAAAGGCCTTTCACTGGTTCCTGCCACCATGAACAGTTCCCTTCACACCACAGAAGTGGAAATAGGTTTCCATTAATTAATAGGCTTCCACTAATTAATGTTCCCAAGGGCAAGCACAGGATTTTCTCAATGGACAGAGCACACATGGACCTATCATCCCTGCAGTCTTCCTGGGACATTTCAGAAAGCCTCCAACCTAACACTTATGTACTTTGCTGCACTGTGCACCTGGAATAAAGCTGCTCTTGGTGGAAGATCTGATGTTACTGCCTCACGGTGGGAACAGCAGGAATCTTCATCAAGGGCAGAGCTATCAGATATCAGGAAATCCCTAGCAGACAGAGCAATTCCTCAAGAGCTGCACATGCAAAGATTCCAGTTGCTTGTTTTTGTTTTTTTTTTTTTAAAAAAAAGAGGATAGGCCTAGGGAAACCTGCCATAGTCTGAGATTTAACCCTCAGTGTCACCAGACATGCTGACCCAGCATCTTTCCAGTACAGTTAGTATTCTCCAGCTGACAAACAGATTTTTTTTCTTAACATCAGAATCGTCCCTGTCCTGTCATTAAGTCTCTTTCATAAATTGCATGTGTAGCACATGGATGTCTTACTGATCTCCTTCCTCCTGTATCCTCTTTGGAAGACCATTATTGAATATCAATTAATATAAATTAATATAAAATTTTGTCTAATTCCCACTTTAAATGTACTCACAATCTATTTATAACCATTTCATTTCAATCCTTTATTTTTTAGTATCGATAATTATTCTTCCTTGATACTTACAGACCTTGTCATAGCCTCTTTCATCTCCACTTTCTTAAGTTAGACAAGTCAAGCTCTTTTAGTGTCCTTTCAGAAGCCAGGAAGTCATTCTACTCATACTAGAAGACTTCACCTGTACCTCTGTCAGTTTAAATTCATGGTCACTCAACATAGTTGACTAGAACTGCACGCAATACTCTAAATGAGCTCTCATCAGTGTTCTGCACAAATTCTTTTCCTGCATCTCCTAAAAATCATATGCCTGATGTGCATTCAAATCATATATGCTTTTCGCATGTACACATGATGTTAGTGACTCATACTTAACTGTCTCCCTGGCTCAAAGCAAAAAGTCATGTTCTTAGCCCTAAGTATATCACTTTATTATTAAACTTTGGTTGACTTCCATCACTCCAATACACAAAATTCTTATTCTTCCTGTGTAATGACCTGATTCTGCCCAGTATTAGAAGACCATTCAGTTTAGTACATCTTCAGATAACATCAATATAGGCCCAGGTCTTGAACCAGACTCCTGACCCAAGTAATGAGCAGGATCAGTCCCATGACCTATGCCTGCAGAACACTGCTAGTAATCTCAGTTAAACTCAGGAATTGCCCTTCCACTTCTAAACTGATGTTGCTGTAGCCAGCTCCTTACCTATCTTGCAGTCTTTCTCACAGGTCACATCCTCTCCCCATTCTCATCACTTAAGATTCAACAAAGGGCATTACATGAAATACTCTGCTTAAATGTGGATAGATCAAGTTAACTGTATTACCTTTGTCTAAAATGCCAGTTAAACTTTGTAAAACAGATATTAAGTTATTCAGATGTAATCCACCTTTAATGAAACCTACCTTAAATGTAGCGACATATACTTAATATTTTCTCTTTCAATTTGTTTTTTGAAGTCTGTTCTTAGAGTTGCAGAATGTTGTGCTCAAGTAAATAGGCCTGTAGCTGCCCTAGTAATTTTCTGTTTTTTAGAAAATAGGTAATATGTTTGCTAATTGCCACTATAGGTATCTGTAGTGGTATTTGCTATTACCTATATAATAGATAATACTGATATATTGCATTGATAGTTTAATTGAAAACCAGTGGTTTGGGACTTACAGCAATGCACCAAACCTTTCAGTGCTCTAGTCCTGAGATTATGGGGAAACGCTGATTTCATTGCAGAATGCAGTTTAAATCTTGCTTGTGACACAGATATGGTATTGTCTGATACTTTACTATAATTTTTATTTGTCCCCAACTGCTTCATACAGAGAAGCTTGCTTATTGAAAACGCAACTGATTTTTTATTTAGTAGATGGATGTCACCCAAAATATATCAGTGCCCACCCTCCCCTGCATTTAGTATGTACTTCACTCCTCTTCTTCCTTCCTTCATCTCTTTTCATTAAGCCTTCTGTTTTAGCTTTCTTTGCTAGATCCAGCTCAGTGAGGTTTATGGCCATATGCCCTTTCTTCCTTCAATTTTTCTGTTTTTCTCTGCATAGGAGGTCTACAGCAGTGCAGAATTTTAATATCCTGTCGGGCCAGGACAACCTTATTTTTCTGATAATATCAGCTATGAAGAACTGAACAGTCAAAGGTTAATTGACAGAAACATAGTTCAGCTTATTAGAAGAAGAAAATTACTTCAGACTTTAAATATCCATGAAAATCTGAGCCAGAAGGAGATGTGCATGGAGCTGGTTAGTGAAGCCTGAATACACAAAAATTCAGGAACCCCAAGTATGAAAGACAAAAACAAAATATATTTGCCTTTTTCATTCAGTCAAAGATTAGTGAAAACATAACTATATAATTTTGTCATCAGTATAGACCTGTTTTTCGTTATAATCTTGGAGGTCATAAAATGAATAAATGCTCATTCACTGTCATTCGTCCTTCACAGTGGTGCAGTGTATCCCAAACAAATGCTGTAAAAAAATTCTGTTAGGTCTCTGATAGTATGCAAAACAAGGATTTTGCTGATATCTTTTCCTGTGAGGGCTGGATAGACCACATACACTTTCAAAAAAGGAAGTGCACAGTGAAGGACAAAGAACATTTTTGACTCTCTCTAGTACAGTACATACCCTTTAGCAGGCTTGTGGAGACAGACAACCCGAAACTATGGTAAGTACAGAGCTCTATTCACTTACTTTTTATTACATGGATGCACAAGATTTACTACTAAAACTGCAGTGGATGTGACTGTAAAACTTTAAACATATTTCTAATAGTTTTCAATTCAGTTCCTTGCAGCTGACTTCCTGCTTTTGAGGGCATGAAGAAACTTTTTAGTTTTTTTAGCTCCTTCATCATGTGAACTGGTTTTCATGTGCCTTACTGATTCTGGCATTCAAAATGAAGGAAGAGAAAACAGCTTCTTTCAAGGCTAAGTCAACAAATTAGTTTGTGTATCTAGAGGAATTCTGCAGCCAAGTGTCAATGTGACACCAAGCAAGAAATGGGAATGGGTCAAGCCTTTTAATTAGATTTCCAGAAAGCAATTGCACTATCTTATTTTGATTAAGAAGTACTTTGTAACTAAAAAAAAACAAAAAGGGGGGGGACACGACACACTCAAGATTTATGCATTTATCTGTAAATCTTCAGTAGAGTTGGGGGGATTACTAGTCTTTAGAATTTGTTTCCTTAAAAATGTGTTTTCTTTAGAATTCCAAACTCTATATATGCATCGGTTTTTATAAGTATTTTATTAATAAACCAAACCAATAATTTCAAGAGAAGTGATTTTACAGATAAATGTTGAGAAGTGTGAAATCTGAATAGCTTTTCAGGCCATCTTTGCTCTGGGAAATAGTTTAGAACTCCTAGAGTAGCTTGTATACTTTTATCATGGCACATATGCCCAAGTAAAGCAATCTGTCCCTGAAGCCAGTATTACTAAAGAGGTATTCTTTATTTGAAGCTGTCAATCTTGTTTCAAGAGAAAAAAGGTATCATCTTATGAAACTTAGAGAGGAACCCAAGCTATAGAATTCAGTACCTTCATGGGGAAAAAAGTGTAACTTTCCCTTTTGCAAGTAGCACTTGAAAAATGGCAATGTGAAATAGGATTGAATGCAGAATAGAGATCACATTTAACAATGCTTCACAAAGTTCGGAGGGTTTTGGTTGAGTTTGCCTCTGTTTTACGCAATGATCGAATTCTTCCTGAATCTGAAGCAATGGCCTCAAAGTGTTTACATAAGTAATATTTTTTTATATTTAAAATATAAAATAGGTATTTCTTATTCTATTTATTTATGTTGTAATGAATCCCACTGTACAGAATCAAGTACTAAAGGGCAAAATACTATGTTTGTTTATGCCAGTAATTCAATTCAAGTCACTTGACTTACTCTGGATTTACATACGGATAAATGGGATCTGAATAGTGCCAACAGTTCTACCAAACTAGCACCTCGCTGTGCCGTTGCCTGCTGAATTCTGGTTGCTGCAGATATTCTTTAACTTGAGCTACTCATTCAGGACCCCAAATATACATGGAGCCTTTGTATTTGCAAAACCCTACATTAAAATTTGCAAGGCAAACACACAGTTACTCTTCTGGCATGATTCAACTGTCTAGCTGCTTTCACGAAAGGGTTTGTTTAGAAAAAGTATGTAAATATACGAATAGGTTGAACATAGGACTTCTGCTCTTGCCAAATGCAGTTTGAAAATAAGCAACAATTAACAGTTTCACTTTTTTGTTTAAATATTTTCAAAGCTCCAGGTTGTTTTCTCTGAATCCAAATATGAATGACAATTCAATGAAAACCATGAATTCATGCGCTTACTATATTTCCTTGACAATGTTATATAGCACTATGGGGAGAAGAGTGCTTTCATCTTTGCATCACAGGCATCCCAGAAGCCTCACCAAGGAACCAAATCACATTCCTTGGTCTTTGCTTTGATGCTGCATGGGTGGAAATTAATATTATAGCAATATGAGAAGACAGGAAAAAAATTTAGGAGGAGAGCAAAACAAGTAACTGAAGAAGGTGGAGTGAGGAGTAATGTAGGAAAGTTCGTTTTCTGGCAGTTTTAGAGTAGACAGAGGGCAGAGCCATTGGAAAGACAAATTTATTCCTACAAAAAAAGCCAATGAACCTTTGAACATGAGAGTGGGCATAATCTGTCTGGGGCTGGCTCTGTTTTTAGCGTATACAGGAAGAAATGGAAGGAGCAGAGCTAGGTCTGCAGAATCCTGAGATCCAAATGAGAACCAAAACACAGAATTCACCATTTCATTTACAACCATCATAACAGACCTAAGTTTAAACCAAAACTTTTAGATATAACATCAGGTGAAAAAATACTAGAACTACAATAACAGCTGCTGGCAGGTGTAGCTTCATGAGACTGAAGCTGATGAACACAAAGGAAAAAGGTTGCATTTTCCTTTGACTTCAAGCCAAGACTAGCTGTGTTGATTTCTGACCTAGAGAAATAGCCCTTAACACGCCTGTCTTCTTGCAGTGATACTGGTAATTCTCATCTATACTATAAGAAGCAAAAGAACTTTTGAGACATGAAAATTCAGAGAAATCTTCTGATGCAGATATGGCCAACTAAGGAATTTGGTTGATCTATTTGGGTCTACCATTTGTTTTTTAAAAAGAAAAAAAAAAAAAAAAAAAGGAAAGAACTTAAAGAAAATCCAGAAAAGCAGAGAGGACTGTGGGATCTATTCAGTCATAACATCCAGATGGAGCTAGAACAGCAGTTAAAAAGTGAGGTGTGGCACATTTTCCAGGTATCTCAGTTTGGACAGCAGTCACGTTGCCTCATCAGTGTTACTAACTTTGCATTTAAATTGTGGCAGACTCCATCGTTCACCTTATATGACTATAGACAAAAAGTCTCCACAGAGGCAATTCCTAGAGAACAGCTATTTTACCATAACTTGCCCTGAAATAACTCATTCAGGGCTCAGTGCTGTAGTTCTGTAGCATTCATCTTGGAAAGGGTTTTGTCTTCTTCCAGGATAGTCAAAATACATTAATCCTTTGAGACCAAATTTTTGTCACACAAAAAACATGGCCATTTAGTGAAGCTGTCTACTTTAATGGATGGTCAGAAAAAGTTTCTTCCTATCCACAAGTGGTTACATTGTACATTATATAGCAATTCTGGGAGCTGACACTGAAACCCATACTTCTAACTGCTAGGAAAGGACTCACACCCCACTCCATCTGTTCTTTAAAGAAGGAAGCACCCCCTTGAGTTATTCTTTTGAAAGAGAGGGCCTAAGTATGCACAGCCAAAAGTGTAATAAGGCACTTATCCTTAGACAGGATTCAGGCATATAAAGTGACAGAAAGGAGTGAGAAATATATTAAGGGTTACCTCAGAGCTAGGGATGTTTGTTTCTTGATATGCTGGCTAGATTGTCTACTGTGATATTTTTGTGTACAATTTAACTATTAGCATTTTGAATGTTTCCCTTGTCAACCAAGTCTGTTAATCTAATCCTGAAAGATGCCTCCTTCAGCCCTACGCCCATCATTTATGCACCTAGGTCCACCATTTAAGAAGGATTTTCAAAGTTGATATTCATCTGCCACCTAACTGCATGCCTTAAGGAAATATCCACACTGCACAATGCAAACCTATTCAGAGGTACCCAAAGAGTTATACCGGACCAAAATCTCCATAAACTGGAGATATGACATTGACCAGGACTTGGGCCAACATCTTCATGAAACATGAGCAATGGAGAAATTCCTCTAAAGAGGAGAGGTTTCTACATCTCGCACAGTGTGGAAGAGCATATCAGCCTTCAGTCAGTTGAACTTGCTTTTTCTTATAAACTTTCCCAGTGCTAACTCACCTGCCAAAGTTAGGTGGCCCAACTGAGATGCTGGTTTTTAAGAATCTCTCTTTGGCTTTCCCCTTGTATTGTTGGGAAGGCCTAGACTGAAAAAAAATCCATTCCAAGACAGACAGCCAAGGGTTTGGATACCTCCATGAGGAGCAGCATAAAGCCTTGTGTGTTTAAGAATGCAGTGTCTAGTGCAGCCCATGTTCTGCAATGACCCTAATTAGATTTTAAAATTGTAGCATTCCATCAGTATGCCATTCCGCATTTAAGAGGGCTTCTGCCTCATTCTCTCAGGTTCACAAATGAGGTAGTCTTCTCCATCTCATCAGATTTAACAGGCCCAATTGGAAAGGAGTGCCACATCACCTTCACACCACTGGTTCAATGGTTCAGTGACCAAAGGAGACATGTTGGAAAGAGGTACCTCTGGTCATGTCATAAAAAAAACCTAAGCAGCGCTTGGAGCAGTTCATTGAAACTAGGTCTACCCACTTCTAAGTAAGTGCTGTAATTGCTAGGTTAGGGAGATGCTTTACCCTTCTCTGAACTGAAGAATCCTCACATCTTTCACACAAACCAAATCACCATCAAAACAGAGATGGAAAGTTCTGCCATCAACCATTAATCACCTTTGGTCTGGTGTTTAGGGAACTCTCAGAAAAGCTGTGGGTTTCATACACCTCGGGCTGTGTTTTCTGTAAACTACATACAAGTAAATGAAAACAAAGAGCAGCTGACCATTTTTAAAAAGAAAGGACTCCATTTCTCCAAGCACAAGGATGCCTCTAATTCTCCTCCAGCATGGGCAAAAACAGATATAAGGCGATCACAATACATTTTAAGGTAATTTGTTTCACCAGACAAAAAAAAAAAAAAAAAGTTCTTGTCTTTCAGTGCAATATTTTACAACCAACTTCTGTGTGTCAACAGAGTCCTACAGATCCTGCACAGGAACACATGATAGTTGATTATATGACAGGACCAGTCTCACAAGGAACCCTGTGTGAAGGGACCTGTACCTTCCTGCAGAGACCACTGAGGTCACTGGACTTCAGATAGCCACAGAAGACCAGCAGGTCTGGGTATCCTGAATAACTGGGAACACAGCAGATTTTGAAATTGATTTGTACAAAACACAACTCGCAGGGCTGAGAACAATAAAATGTTCAGGATACTATTGTCTTTGTGAGCCAAGCACAATTTTCTGTCTGTCAAGCCCAAGTGGAGAATGAAACGTAGAGAAACACTGAGAGAGAAAATTTTTTCCTGATCTTTAGGCTACTTTCAAAAATGTTACAAATTAACATCTGTGCCAATGAAATCCAAAAATGCTTTTCTGCTCACTGTATAAGACACCAGTGAAAATATTGTAATGGTAAAGCTAGTCAAGCAGTGGAACAGTAGTGGATTGTCTATAGTACTCAGTGACAGCTACGCTCTGTGCATACATAATGTCCAGTGATGCTTCTAGATGGCACAGAGGGACAGTCTGCACTCAGAATATCCCAGACTCTGGCGTGCTAGTTATCCTGCAGTGTCTTGCTGCCGATTTGAGAGCCACATGATATTATTGCAAGGTGTTAATGAGAGCCCCATGACATTATTAAAGAAAACTATTGGCAAGCCAGGACTTGCTACATACAGCCATGTCTGTGCTCAGCCCATTCACACTGAAATCAGGCAACACCTTGTCCTATTTAAGAGGAGTGGAATGAACTCCAACCTTCCCCACCCCTTTACATTGCAACTTGGACAAAAGACAGACTTGCAGAGACCCCTAAAATTCAGAACAGTACCTTTGCTGAACCTTCATACAACCTTCATCCCTTAGGGTTTTTCCTGTTCCTGAGGGGAGGAAAAAAAAAGGCTATGATAGGAAAATGTCTTAGGTATGTAAATTAGACAAAGATAAATCACATTCATAAACAAATGTAAATATGAAGCTGATACAGAACATACCATGTTTATTTATGTCACTCTAAGGTACAAAATTACCCCAGTTTTTCTCTTTGCTACCTGAACCATAACATGAAAAATGTTCGATTTTTACGTGTCAGTTTCTCCTACTCTAACAAAGATTAAGTTACACAAGTCAATGCAGGGCTCTCAGCTCCCTTTCTCCAGTGCTGCCAATCTATCTGCTTTTTTAAAAGCACCAAAGATGTTTGCAGGAATGGGGCGGGGGGGGGGGGGGAGGGAACAAAACCAAAAAGCCACCACTTTTTGCTTTCAAGAAAAAGCTTCCACACCTTGATTCAATCCATAAATATTGGAAAAAATTTTTTTAACCATTTTGGGAGGTTTACATTTTCACAGAATGAAATGGAGATCAGAGGATCTTGTGCAACTTGGATTTACGGCTATGGCTGGGTGTTCCTTTTACTTCTGCTGACACAGCTATAACAGCTTTTGTTCCCATTAGTCCCTTGTGTAACAAAGTTTTGGGGAAGTGTCACCACCTCTACAATACCATGACCCTTCTCTAAACCTCTGAGGGTATCTGCATTTTGATTCTGAAGATAAGTCATAGGGAGATTGGTTTTCTTGTTCTCCTTGAAGCAGAAAAATATTTGGAAATCATGTCCCCAGGCTCTCACTTCTCCTGTACAAAGCCTCTCAAAACAAAAATTTAGCCACAACCATTGATCTCCTCCACCTCTTAGTAATTTTTTTAACTGCTTTCCAAATCCTTTTGACAATCTTTTTTATCTCTTAAAGTGTTTACAGGCCTTGCAGCTTATCCCTCAATGGTTCTGTCTCTACAAGTGGTCCCACCTTATCCTTTTTTGGACCTCATTCTTTAATTCATTCATTATTCCACCACTAGGTTTCCATTGATCTGAATGTTTTCCTTAAATGACATGAGTTTTCCATCAGATATCTTTTTCTCCGCCTGTAAGAGCAGTTGCTCGGGCTCAAATTTATGCACTAGCCCACAAGAATGAATAGTCAATATATGGACCTCCCTCAGCCAACCACTGGTGCTTTTCTGCTTCCTGCTGCTCTTCTCCCCACCACAGTCAGTAGCTGTCCTATCCTCCACAATAAAAGTATCCCATGCAATTGATGATGTACCCAATGGCCCATCCTTTAATGGATGCCCACCAGACTGGTCTTACCTTTCACTCTAGCCAGTGCTCAGGAACAAATTTGGCAGCATGATCCTGCACAACAACAAACTGGAAAATTTGATTTTCCCTGTACATTTTAGCCCTTGGAGCAGAAAGGCTGGTACCTGCTGCCCCATTATCTGTCATGGCCTGTAGTCTCTGCAAGGAGACAGCAAAGCCGAAAGAGACTCTACTGAATCTCCCCTTCTCATTCACACACACCCTGTAAACAGCAGATTCAAGTGCCTGCAAATAATAGACTTGGTAAGCAACTAAAGCTGCATCATTAAAGTTAAGAAAGCAGCCATAACTTGTCTGCCTTGGAGGCAAGGCAGCAGGTAAGCACCAAGCAGACATAACAGCAACAACCCAATTTGTTGTGCTCACAATAGGTGATTAGGGAACTAAGATACATGACAGACAAGAAGCTGAGAGAACTGGGCCTGTTCAGCCTGGAGATAAGAAGGTAAAGCAGAGACATTATTGCTGTCTTCAAATACCTAATGGGAGGGTGTCATCTCATAGATGCACAGGGATAGAATGAGAGGCAATGGAAACAAGAGGCATTGGAAACGAGGTGCAAAAAAGGAAAATCCCAATTAGTTTCTTTTTCTTTTTTTTTTTTTTTTTGAACAGTGAGGGAAGTCAAATACTGGGACAGCCTAGAGGGGCTGCAGATTCTCCATCCTTGCGTGTAGTCAAAACCCAATTGAAGAATGCTCTGAGCAATCTGGGGATGTTGGCCTTGCTCTGAGCAGACAGTTGGACAAGACGACTTCCAGAGGTCCCTCCCTACTTAAATTATGCTGTGAGGCTATGATTTGTAACAGGAGTGGCTCCTCCATTAGAGGTCACTATTGTGCTAGTACCCGGGAATGACACCACAGGAAACAACTGCACACAACAATTGCACAGAGAAGTGCTGCATGAATTAGCGTTACCTTCTGCTCAGTAGCTGAAAGGTGAGATCCATCTGGCTGCAGGGCAGGTGTATGATGGAAGAGGGGACACGTGGCCCAATTACCTCTCATTTCCCAGACGGCACTTTCCAAGTATGGGATAAACAGGGGAAAAGTGAGGTTAGCAGAAGAGAGGCGAGTCTCAGAAAAGGAGAGGAGAGTAAGGCAGGAAGGAAGTATTCTTGTTGAAAGAAAAAACGCCAAGTGTACCAGCAAGGCTTCAGAATACAGGGTTTGTGTACACTCTCAGCCTAAGTTGACTTTACCAAAAGGACTGTCAGCAGATGGAAAACTGATCCTGGTTTTCTGCTGTGATTGTCAGAGGCACAGATGAATGCATTCTTACTTAACCTAACTTTTTGTTTCTTTTGTTTATGGGTTTACATCACAGGTTAACCAGTCACTTTAGGCAGCAGGCTTTGTGACCAACCTTCTATCACCCACTAAGGATAAGGGATCAGAATTTATTGATAGTCAAAACGAACTTTTTTAAAACCCCAAAGGATCGGGCCATAGAAAGGATGTTAGGCATTACACAAATCCTAGGCAGAAGGGCTTAGGAAAATTTTTGTTGAAACATTCGTTTTAAAGATGTTTTGATTAAACTGGGGTTTCATTTTTAAACTTTATTGTCTTTGATTAAACTCCCATGGGAACATTTCTGAAGTTATTTTGTGTTTTGAAATGTTTATGCTGTCAGAGCATGCTCTTTGGTGTTGTTATTTAGGCCACATCATTGTCTTTGTTACTGATGTTAGGAATTGTACTAAACTAAGAAATCATATAAAGGGCTGCATTTATTTTTAATTAAACTTTAATGTTCTGGATAGAACATTTTTCCAGATGCCTGATTTCATGTCTGACAATCCTTGAAAATGTGCTGCTCACACAAGAAAATTCACACTAAAGAATATGAGATTGCTTACATGAAAGCAATTCTGCGGTTTTACCAGTTCTGCAATGGGTCAGATGGTCCAGAAAGAAAAGTGTGAAAAAGAACGAGAGGCTCACATGGGAGACCTTGCAGTATGGCACTGGCTGGAAGATGGGAACAAGAAGGATTCTGTCTATGTGTAGCACAGAAATTACGCTATGTTTGTATTTCGCTTGTTCCTCTCTAACCAACCAAGCTGTCCTGCAGCTGTGTTCAAAGGGTGTATTCCTACTTTACTTCTCCACGGCAACAGTAGTTTAAGGACTCCTCATTCAAGCACTCCTCTCATGCAGTTACTCTAATCCTCTGTTTCTTTGTATTGCTTGTACAAATGCTGTGTCCTGTAACCTCAACCAGTGAAATGATCTGGATTGAAAAGCACATCTCCTCCCATGCCCCAGTCCCTTTCCTTTTCTCTCATTTTTTTTCCTTTCCTTGAATATTTTTAATCTGTATTTTTTCAGTGACCTGTGATATAGAACAGTCTTCATCTTCTATAGCAAACCTGAGGGGAAGTGGGTGAGGCACCTTCACAAACTGCATTGAAAAATAGCAGAGGTTATTACACAGGCTTCTAGCCTTTGGGGGAAACAGTTTAAAGGCATAATTGTTAGGTGTCCCATGCCCCGCATCAACACTGAGAACATATTACTTCCTCAGAAGGTACAACCAGTTGAGACGACTGAACACCATGACAGCATAGGCTCATTTTTTTATTGTGAATTTTCCACCGATGTGGTTAAACTGTTGACTTACAGGAGGAGTTGCAGAAACGGTACATAGGATGTGTGGCAAATGGATGAATGATGATTTATAAATAAGCAGAATGGGTCTGCAGCAAGAAAGAATGCATGCCAGGCCTACACAGGGGATTCCTAAACTCTGTTTTCAGTGCCAGTAGCTGGACACAAAATGTGTTCTTGTCTTCCTTCCCCCACTCTTCTATCATACATCTTCCCTTCCACAACCCAGACCCTTAATCTACATCCTCATCCTCCTACCTGATACTGTCATGGTTTAACCCCAGCCAGCAACTAAGCAGCACACAGCCGCTCGCTCACTCCCCCCCGGTGGGATGGGGGAGAGAATCGGAAGAGTAAAAGTGAGAAAACTCATGGGTTGAGATAAAGACAGTTTAATGGGTAAAGCAAAAGCCGCGCGCGCAAGCAAAGCAAAGCAAGGAATTCATTCACGACTTCCCATCGGCAGGCAGGTGTTCAGCCATCCTCAGGAAAGCAGGGCTCCATCACACATAACGGCTACTTGGGAAGACAAACGCCATCACGCCGAACATCCCCCCCTTCCTTCTTCTTCCCCCAGCTTATATACTGAGCATGACATCATATGGAATGGAATAGCCCTTTGGCCAGTCTGGGTCAGCTGTCCTAGCTATGCTCCCTCCCAGCTTCTTGTGCACCTGGCAGAACACAAGAAGCTGAAAAGTCCTTGACTAGTGTAAACTCTGCTCAGCAAGAACCAAAACATCAGTGCGTTATCAACACTTTTCTCATCCTAAATCCAAAACACAGCACTCTACTAGCTACTAAGAAGAAAACTAACTCTATCCCAGCTGAAACCAGGACAATACTACACACAAACTGGGACCCCAATCTGTTCCCTACCTCCTTACAACACAGCTCTGGCTCTACAAAAAAGAATCACAGAATCATAGAATGCTTTGGGATGGAAGGGACCTTTAAAGGCCATCTAGTCCAACCCCCCTGCAACTGGCAGGGACATCTACAACTAGATCAGGTTGCTCAGAGCCCCATCCAGCCTGTCCTTGAATGTTTCCAAGGATGGGGCATCTCCCACCTCTCTGAGCAACCCATTCCAGTGTTTCACTACCCTCATTGTAAAAAACTTCTTCCTTAAGAACCCTAACTGCATCCTGTCAGAGAGTCCTGTTTCACTCTGCTTTGGCCTTGATCCTGCACTTTCAGCCAGCACTCAGAGTCTCTGCGCTGACTGAACTCATGGAACAGATGGGGGAACAGAGAGCTGGTAGTCCAGCGGCAGAGTCCAGCAAGTTATAGCTCATCAACTGATGGGTAGTAACTGCCTGTGTGAAGGCTCTCCTCAGCCATGTGTTAAGCACACTAATTACTTGCACTTTGCACTGGAGGCACTTTATCTTGCAGTTCAGGTGGGGAGGAGGTAGTGTTTCAACAGAATCAACTGCAAGCAAAACTGAGAGTCACTGCTATCACAGACTCATAGAATAGCCTAGGTTGGAAGGGACCTTGAAAGATCATCTGGTCCAACCCTTAGTGCTACATCTCATTTTGAAATAGTTCACAAACTGCTAATAGTACACATCACTTTTCAGCAGCTGCTCTGTATGGGTTCGCACTACTTATGAACTCTGAGAGCAGACTATCTATAGAGTGATCAGGAAATGCTACTGAAGGACAAAATCTGTGAAAGTGCTTAGCACCTTTCCCTTTCTGGCCTTTGCAAATCAGCTGGATCTACTAGAATCAGCAATATTTTTCGAGAAATTTCTCAACACAAAAGACAAGAAACTGAAAAAACTTCATAAGAGATAGATAAAAATATCTGATGCTGGATTAACTATACTTGAAATTGTGAAGCCTTGCTAAAATTAGTTCCTGTTGTGCGCATTTCTCATCTGTTGAGAAGTTTGCCATTAAAAGACGAAGGATGTGATAGAGATTTTTGTAAATACTTCCCAGTGCAAAGTACTACATCAGTTAAAAAAATGAGACATTACAGAATGATATCGGAGATCAGTGTTACATGGTGTCTCACTCAGGTGAACATGGCATTTGGTGAGCTCTACAGTGTAGCTCCTTGTTGGACACTTCTTGTGTTATTCCTGGCACAAAAGCAGAAGAAAACAAGTTCCACCCTGGAAAGAAGAGAGTTTTCCTTTCTTATCCAGCTTTTCAGTGAGTCAACAGGACTTGCATAAGAAAGTAACCATCTATTTTTTGAAACCTGTTAATGATACACAGACAAAAATACACTCTCTTTAGCTATGTGACTGCCTAGGAAAACTGACTTGACAAAATAAGCCAGGAAGGTTTCACTGCAACATAGATACAATTTCTAGTATATGAATCAGGTTAAACTGCAAAGCACTTTTTTTTTATTTTTAACTGGGCCTTTCCCTCTTCATGTTTTAGAATATAAAAATACTTGTAATACAGCCTATATGGTAACTAAAAAGTTAACATCTGAGACCATGAGAAGATACTCTAAAATTATTAGCTGCAGTTATACTAAATAATACTAATTAGCACAGAAGCACCATGAAAGATTCACAGCAACTGAGAATTTAACTTGACCCTCCATTTTCTCTGTTTCGGGTGTTTTCACATTTGGCCCCATTTGTGACAGCTACTTTCTTGAGACCACATAAAGTACAGAAAGATCTCAATTGCATTTCATTAAAACACATTTTTGTCTTGACTTTATCAGGGATTGCTCGACTTATCAAAATTGACCATGAAAATCTGTTATGGAACTTTTTTTTTTTAAGCAAAAAACTTTTTAAAGCAAAAGCAGCCTGACCACCTCTGGTATGATTTGGGCAATAGCTACCAAATGTAGGTCTAATCTTCCACTTTTTAAAAGGAAAAGACTGAAGAGCTGTTGGTAAGACATCATATGATATCAACAAAGTCTAAATTGCTCTCACCTGAAACCTTTTCTTCAGAGGTTTAAGGAGGAGATTTTGAAGGGTAAAGGCCCTTTGCTACCCACTTCCCAGAGAAAGCTCATGATAACTGAGCTAGGCGATACCTAAAGAGGCACAGGCATCAGCTGCAAGCCCCCATAAGCTAGTGCAGAATGGCAAACAGTGAGAGCAGGACCTTGCCTGGAGCTGGGATGCTTTTTAGGAAACATGGGTTTCTGTTTTGCTTCTCTGCACTAAAAGCAGATGAGACTTGAAGAGCTGGCAGGGGTTTAACATATGAGAGGGCAAGAAAGGAGGGTGTCTGGTTTGAGTGCGAAAGCATGGGGTGTCCAGAGAGATCACTCTCTCCCTCCCACAGGGTTTGCACAACTCCTGGTGAGGTAGTTGCATGTTCTTGCACATTTGTTTGCCTCCCAGGCAGAGGCAGGGAAGGATGTGTTGAGGAGAAAGGGAAGTCAGGGGTGTTTTACTGAAGCTGTCTGTTCCTCTTGCTTTTCCACTTCCTCTTCCCTATGGTATCAGCAGCTGGGGGGGATGCCAAGGGGGAAGCTGGGCCAGTGGATAATCCCCTGACCAACCATTTACACAAGGGTGTACAGAGAGGAAACTGAAGTGACTTCTTCCTTGAGAAAGTTGTTTCCTCTTTGTCTTTCCACCCAACCTTCCCTTCCCCCAGTGCAGGCTCCCTCTCTTCTCCTCTCCCTGGGTGCCAGGATGCTTCTGACAGCAGCTGCTAAGATGGCCACCCCCACGCTCTCGAGCTTGTGCTGGTTTCAGCCAGACCTGGGTCTCTCCATGACAGGCTGAGCCACAGCAGGGAGTCACAGAGGAAGGCAGGGCTGCATGAGCTGATGGCGAGGGAAGGCAGAGCACAGACAAGGCCACTGCTGAGGGGCAGGGGGGAGAGGGGCTGAGGGACCACAATGTCATGAGGGCAGGCAAAAGGCTGCCCACCCTCCCCAGCTGCCAGAGCTCCTTTCCCCACACAAACTGCTCGTGCCCAGCTCCTGTTAGCCCTGCCACGCTCCTCCATCCTCCTTCTCACCCCAGTCTTTACTAATTTCCCCTCATACACAGCTTCTAGCAACTTGCTTGCTTGCCTGCCTTACCAAGATGGCCACCAGGTCCTCTCCACATCCCCCTTGCCTCAGGCCAGGAGTTGATTGCTGCAAACTCAGCCATCACAGCTACATGCACATCACCTGCAATTTAGTTCATTAAATCATCTAATCAAGCTACCACTGGTGATCAGATGTGGTCCTCAATGAGGCACAAGCTTTGGGAAGCTCTGTGAGTCCTCCCAGCCTGTGCTTCATAGGGCTGTATCTGTATGCATTAGGACTCTTGACCATGATGGTGAACTCTGTGTTTTCAGGAGGGTTTTCTGGTGCCTGTGGAGGGTTTAGTGAAGGCTTGGTGTTCCCATTTGGTCTGGACTGTTTTTTGCAGCTGCACTGCTTTCAATTCCCCCTGAACTCCTCCTGCTGAACCCAGGCAGACAGAACACAGGAGCACTGAAATCAGCAAAAACCGCACCGCTTGCAGGGCAAAAAAGCCTAATTCAAAAGCTGCTTAATCTAAGCCCCCTGTGTGAGTGAGCTTTGCTGCAAAAGGGGCAGGGAACAGCCTGTGATATGGCAGGGGGCACTGAGAGACAGCCCAGCTGCAGAGCATAGAGCGAGGAGTGCAGGGCAGTGTAGATGAGTACTTTGGTGGAACATGACAGTCAATACCTGAATGCAAGCTTTGTATTCAAAGAAGAATAGCTTAAGATTTGAGCCAACAGAGCTTTCCTAAGGTCAAGTCACAAAAAAAAAGAAAGACTTTTGGCTTTATGCATTAAGATTATTTTGTACAGCAGGTGCCTTGCATCAGCTTTAGATGTCCACGGGAAGGACTGTGCTCTGGAAGGAGTGATTTATTACAGTGCATACACCCAAGCAGAAACCCAGGAGCTTAACATGCACCTGATTGGGATGATCTGGAGTACACTGGGCTTTCCTTCATGACAGAAATACATCCTTCACAAAGCATAGTTGGGGTAAGGAAACTCTGCCAGCGTCATTTGACTTCTTTCTTGAATTTGCCAATTCTACCTTTCTCTAGTATAGAAAAATATAAATAGTGGAAACAGATTTCTGCATTCCTTGTTCACACAAATATAGTAATAATAGTCAATTATTATAAAATTATAGGAATTGAATTATGACAATTTAGAATAACCATAGCATTGACTTGAGGAGCTTTCAGGGAATCCTGCATGTCAGCTATCCACAAACAGTATCTGGAAAGCCCAGTTGTTCCCATAAGCATGACAGTGCACGTAGACGTGAAAGAATGCTGTTAATTTGTTCATGACCACATCAAACTTCTGTCAGAAATACTAAAACCACCTTCAAATGGCAACCCAATGGAAATGCAACAGCGCATTTTTCAGGAAGTCTAGCCCTGTCTGCAGACACAAAGATAACGTAGACTGATGCTACAAGAAACGTTTGTTCTCATAGCATGCTGTAGAAATTGCAGGCAGAAGCTCCTGCCAAGTGTTCAGGATTATCAATTTTTTACTGAAAATCAGGTACTTTCCAAAGTGGTGCTGTAACAGGATCACCGCCATGGCAGGGTGGCACTTTTACCCAGAACTCCTGACTCTGGGGAGTGGCACAGCATTGCTAAGCAGGACTGCTAACTCTTTGCCTTGCTCTCTGACAAGGTTCACATACTTGAAATGTTATCCCCCAGGAGCAGCAGGAAACCAGGTAGACTGTAACTCTCTCAGTACAAGTATGTACAAAGAGATTATCAATGGAGAAGTATGTAATTTCTGCTGCTGCTGCTCCTAGTCTGCCACTAGGAGGCAAAAGCCCCATGAGAGTGAGGAGGAGGCAGGAAGAGAAGTTGCAGAGAAAAAACTGTGCTAACATTGACTTTCTCTTGCTGAGCACTTCACATATCTGCATGTGCTGTATATTACAGATATACAGAGCAACGCTATTCTGACTGAGGAAGGAGATACTCAGACTTGCTTTAATGATATTAATGCACCTGTCCAAAGGTGCTCTCCCATGTACTTTTTTTTCCCTATATATACATGGTTTGAAGATTGCCTGCCCCAGCCAATCATTTCTGTCTTTTTCTTCTCCCTCCCTCAGTCACCACTAATTCTGTTATGCTGTCTCACCTGTTTTGGGATCATGTAACAGACTAAGGTCAGTGAAATGAAACAAGTTAATAACAACGTGGAAAGAAAAAAAAGATATTTTTATTTTGTATCATGTCACTTCAGTTTATACCACCTCCAACAATGGTACTGACACAACTGTGGAGGTAACAAGATCCTGACTCTGATATTCTTTGTGACCACTGAACTGGAAAGCCAGAGGTGGTCAGATAGGAGTGCTTGACCTTTCAAACCATTTCAGAGCACAGGACATCAGTAGATGAAAGATAGATACCTTAAAAAGATGGACTAGCACTTAGAGCAGAGAAATTCAGTGAGGCTTTTTTCCTCTCCTTCTTTTTTTCCTCTCTTTTTGACAAATTTAATTCCTAAGCAGCCACTTTTCCCAAAGGCACATGGAAACAGAAAGTTGAATAAACACTCTGATAAAAAATATTTAAGGCTGCAGTCATAAAAGTTGCACATGGGAACAGTAACACACTATTGCTATGCTGGGATTTAGATGCTGGATTTGGTCTACACGGAGTCTGGAATGGCATGCTTGTACATGAGAAGGCATTATCATTATTCATATTCTTGTCTTCCTTGAATATAACCTCGTGATTTTGTTGCTGCTGCTGTTGTTTTTGTGAAGAATAAAAAAGGCAAAATATCTATAAGGTGCTTTCAGGCTTGCAGGTCCTGTTCATTAAAATATTAATTCCTTCAGATTCTTTCTTCACCTAAAAATAGCGAATTCCCCCAAATCACTCACAAACATCCTTCACAGAAATAAGTGGAAAAAGCAGAGAGGATCTAGGAAGCTGTTGCACCTGCAAGTGCAAAATAAAGCATATGGTAGACATCGCAGATGGGCAACTTTCACAGCAATTTCACAGCATAAACAGTTATTTTCATTGTGTTTGTTGCAATTTATATTCTCAGCAGCATTCTATCAGTTAGGGATATATTTATTTCTGTGTATTGGATGAAAGAGAAGACGACATGAACTGTCTAGCATTCAGAGTTGCAAAGATGAGCTCGTTCTTTGATCATTGCACAATTTGTCTAGCACTGATACTGCGTGCAAACCCTTGCAGCAGTGTTTACCCATGCAAAATGACTATATTGCTACAGTTACCACCTTAAAATAGTTGTGAAGACCGCCAGATAGAATAACAGTCACAAAGTCTAATCTGCCTTAATATTAATAAATGCTTCATCATCAGTGATAATTGTTTATTTTCACAAATAAATATTTTATAAATAAAATACAGTGTTTAGCAGAATATCATAAAGAACGGCATTTCTCCCACTAAGAAAAAAACATTGTGTTATGTAAAAAAAAAATAGTTATCACTGGCAAATATAGAGCATGTGCCAGTGTTTTTAACTCAGATAAGCTCCATCCAGCACTCCAATAAGCTTCTGAACTAGCTAAGATAGAAGTTATTGTAAAATTAAGATGGAAATACCAAGCGCTTGCAATGCTTTATTTTGACACCCAAAAATATTTCGAAAAATACAAGGAAGTTGTGCAGAAGGAGAAGTGACAGACAATGAGGAAGAGACAAAGAACCTTTTATGAAGCTCAAAGACAGACAATTTTTATTCTGCAATCTTATCGCCGTGCAGAGCTCCACCAACTTCACTGAGCTGTATTTACTAGAGGGTTCCACCTTCATGGTTCAGGTTCACTTTGAGCACAAACACAGGTTTGGAATGTCTTGTGAGGCTTATTTTCTCAATAGTAGTTATCCTATCCTATATCATCCTTCAAAGTCTTTGATTTGTGTGATGAACTCACAGGCAGAAGGGCAGAAGAAATGTGTGACCATAGTTTTAAAAATATATATATATATCGGCATAGCAAAAGCTTTAAAAAAATGGGCAGCAGAATCTCTTGAGATCCTACTAGCAAAGGTGGGAGCAAGCAAACATATTAGCTGCCACCTGATGAGTGGGAATGTATGCAGTGATTCTCAATGGTAGCAGGGGATTAGATTTGGTTACCCATGAGGTCCCTCCACTCTTGTCTTTACGATTGTAATTACCACACACATTTCATTAGCCGTTATTCTGTAAAGACTCAAGCTTGTATGCACCAAAATATCTTCACAGGACTCTGCAACATGGGGTAAATGCAATAGTTTAAATATCACATGGTGAATACTGCTGATGGCAGCAGCCAAACAGTCTGAACACATTTTAGTTCCCTTTTCCCCCACCACTTCTTGCCTAATATCCTGAGGAGAGCAGTTTTCTCTACTGACTGTGATAATGAAACCCACACACAGCATTCTTATGCAAACTCTTGCTGAGAAGCAGAACTCCTCTTAGCAAACAGACCAGGCTGTTAAGGTGATACACCCATGGATTGTCTCACTGAGGGAGCCAGTTTTTCTGCCTGTAGCAAAATATTGGAGAGCTTTGGGGAATCCAGGTAAATTGTTGTGCATGTTTGTCTTAGAAATAAGTGTGCAAAGTTCCAGGAGAAATAGAATCAGTACAAGATATTACATATGACCTCATATAACTGGAAATTTTAATTGTAGATTTTACTTACAATTAGTTGTGAAGCTGAGAAGATGCCAAGGTGACAAAATGGACCTTTCTCAAAGTTTTGTGTTTCGTTCCCTGAAATTTTACTAAAACCAATCCTAATTTAAGTGACCTTTGCATTTTGAATAATATCAGAAACAGTATCACTTAAAGGCAATTATTTTCCAGTAATTCCCTTTTCGCTATTTGTGGCTGGTTGGTTTGTGGGTGGGGTATTTTATACCATGGTAATACATGGGTGGGGTATTTTATACTACAGTAATATACCATACTCTGGATTGAGATATCAGTCTTTTCTTTGTAGTGGGTCATGGAAAAAAAATTTTTTTCCAGTGGTGAGTCAGACTGGTACTCAGTGTCTTAAAACTGCACAAAATTTCCTTTAAAATCATATGGGATCTTGAAATTCTAGAAATAAGGGTAGGAACTTTTCAGTGGCAGGAACTCAAGTTTTTCTTCCTTGAGACTTGGAGATGTTACATTAGCTTTAGTGGAATAACCAGAGTTAAATCAAAGACGTTCATAAGGCAGTCATTGTATACACTATATATAAATAGGGTTCTGAGTGAAGAGGGATCTGTTTACTTCATTTCCGGGCAGACTTGTTAGAAAATATACATTATTCTGAAAGCTGTTGATTAGCATATGAGAAAAAATAATTTTAAAAGCCCAAATTATTAAGTGTCATGAAACACTGTGCTTATATAAAGCCATATTAGAAAAAAAAAAAAAAGATAATCCTTTTTCGGAAAGGGATATTAGTTACTCTGTCTTTACTGGATATAAGTTCTTGCTAGAAAATTGAAGCTGCCAGGCTTCTGTTGTTGAAGACTGAGTTGCCAATGGTTGATAGTTTTTTCTGATTTTGACATAGACAATTACCAAAGAGAAGCAAGAAAATAAAAGGGAAACTTTGTGTTGAACTTATCGGGACATAGGATGAAGAGATGACCATGCATGGATAGATGTTTTGGTCTCATGCATAGGCTGTGACAGCAATAGTTTGGGACCAAGCTGGGATGTCATCTGACTCTTCTGGTCAAGTCCTATGCCTTCACTAGTCCTGGTCTCAAACTGCCCTGGAGTGGATGAACTATATTGTCTTCTCATGTTCCTGCAATACAATGTAGTCGGTCTTATGATTAGGTAAAAGATGAGAAAAAGTGACAAGAGGGGGACAACAAAGGTGTAGAGGCATGCACAACAGGAAAGATATAGAATATAGTGTGATCAGGCTGGAACACTGTCTTATCTAATTTTGACAACCGCACATCCTCATGAGTGTGCTGGTTTTGTCTTGCTGGTGTTAGAGATATGTTTGAAACGGTGCTCTCAGGATAATATAAAGCCTGTCAGCCTCTCACTGGGGAATCCCTTAGATTTCTGTCTATCCTCTCCATCCTAGAGGTCTCTTCATTATTTAGTATCTGATGAGGGCATGTTTCTCTTGTATACCAACCATTGTATTAGCAAGTCTTTTTTTTGGGGCGGATGCTGTCTTTCATAGGTACAGAGTATTGCAACATCTTAACTCCACTTCCCAAATGCTGCACTCACTATTAGAGGGAGTCTTCTTTAACTAGTAATTATAACTAGACTCAAGGGGAAGAAAAGCAACTTGGAAATGATTTATCTCTTCTGGAAGCAACAAGGTTGCATAATGATAATTCTGAAGTCTCCCTGTCTGGAAAACGAAACAGTCAAACAATAACTTATCACAAATTCAGAATGGCACAAGCATCTCGTGCAAACAGCTGAACTCCCTCAAATCCATTAACTTCAGTAGAAGTTAAATCATGCCTTTATAAAGTTGCCAAATAGCTTTCAGATCTGTATTTTCCTATAACTTTCATTTTCCTTGCCTTTTCTGTCCCGTTCCTTATTCCTTATATCCTGTCCATGGGTTAGAGCTCAATTCCCTTAGTGGTTATCAGTTTCTGTCGTTATTTCACTGTCACAGAATTCATAAGCTTTTCTTCCTAAAAGGATAGCTTTGTAATCTTTATTTCATTACTTTCTAGCAAACTCACCAAGATCTGATTCTGTTAGAAGATTATAAGTTTTTAAAAGGTCTGTTTAGACCTTATCACTTGGGAATAGAAAGGAAAAAGTTACAGGTGACACGTGAAAAGATTTTTTTTTCCGTTGTAAATCAGATCTGCATGCATTTTGAAGAATTGCACAATTTCTTGTACAGTCAACAGTTACATATATCTAATTTGCTTAATTAAGGATCATATGCACACACATCTGCTATTCCTTTCATTGATCCAGCATTGTTGTTTGCAGAAAGAGTAACCACAAGGGGAAGTTGAAGTGAAATGATCTTTTGATTTTACCAAGACTGGAAAGTAAATAATGAGAACATATTTATGCCAAAACAATTTTTGTGATCAGGCTTCTGTAAAGAAATATGCAGTTATATTGTAAATAATGGAGAATTGCACTTGTTTACACTGAGGTGTAATTAAGATCTAGTTGTGGAAGAATTCTGTACAAGTATATCGTGGTATCTGTGTGAGTCTCTGTTGAAGGCAGTGGGTGGCTGGGAAAGCACTGCATATACAAATATCCTTGATGAATCTATGGCATGGGAACTAAAACCTGGGTGTTGTTCTAGATTTGAGCAAACACATTTGAATAATGCAACCATCTCACATCAAAGCCAAGGTTACTGTGCACCTTACGTGCTGCTTCCCGTTCAGATCAGAAGCTGAAAAGCCAAAATATTCTGCACGAGTTTGCCAATAGAGCGCAAAGAGGAATTCTGGAAAATAACCCAAGTACTTCTTGTATGAGACTCATCTGTCCCACAGGCACTTTTCACTTTAGAGGGGAAGGGTAGGGGGAACTCAATCTCATTTCAGAATCTTTTCAAGTTCCCATTTCATGATTTACAACCTGTTGGGTGTGCTAATGGAAGAGGTAACTGCTGTCGCTTCTGGGAAGGGAAATACAGAAACTGTGGGGATTATTCTATAAGGAAGGCCACAAATAAAAGATTCTCTCTTTTTCCCAGTTCCCATCTGTCTACCTGGCCAGTCAGGTTGTGCATTAGAATCCACAATATGGCTTCTACTATAACGTAGCTTATGAAAGCAGGAACTGGTGACATCCATTAACAGAAGCAGAAAGATTTCACAGAGTTTCTTACTCTCTTCTGATTCTTAGTGTTACCTCTACCACTTACTACTCACTGTAAGTAAATGAGAGAGACTAAATTGCTGATTGTAAACCCTTCCACACGCCCAGGAGCTTTTTACTCTTGAAGAGCTTGTAAGCCTGCGTGACTAGGGCAAAGTTTGTTCACAGTACTGGGAAGAAATTTATTGAAAGAAATCCATTGACAGTCCTAACATGGCAGTAGTGAATGGTTCAATGCATCTGAAAGCATGTGTGAATGTAATTGGTCTTGCTGTTGCAAAGATGTAAAAAACTTCTCAGAAACCATATATCATAACAAGAGAAGTTTCTTCAAAGCCACATTTCCAGCTTCCAAGAGGTCTACATGCTGAATGTCTCTTGTCCAGAATGTTCACATTCCTGTAGTTTGACACAGTAAGTTTTCTTAAATTTCAAATGGAAGAGGTTGCAGAAGAATCAAATTATTGCTATAACTTTCAAAAGAAATGAGCTGCTGAGTTGGCCAAGCAGCTGATCGGATTGTAAATTATAAGTTCTGAAGACTTCAGGCACTGAGGTAACTTTATAGTATCTCTGATGGTTCAGATTTTGTTACAGAAGTTAAAGAAAAAGCATGCATTACTGCAAAGTCAAAAGAGATCAGAGACAAAAGACTTTGTTATTCTCTCTGGCATTGCAATTAGCTTAACTTTCTGTTTAAGTGGGTAAAATCAGTGCTTTGTGAGGTATTGTGGGAGAAATCTTGAATGATTAGTGATACATATATGTATCTCTGCAGTGTAATTGTGTGTGTGTGTGAGTGCATATGCGTCAACCAGCAGCAGATGGCTTAAACCTGATAATCTCCATAGTAAATGTGTACTTCCTCCCTTCCCTGTATGTGCAAAAGAGATAAAAATATGGTGGTCTGGGGATAAGTTTCATATATTTCTATCTTGTTTTGGCTGCATTTATTGTAAGTAACTTTGCAGTACAGTACAAACAGTTTGGAAAGACTGAATTTCTTGGTGATACTGAAAGACTGGGAAAGTTAACTTCAAGTTGCAGAAGTCAAAGGTAAAACTATTCCAACATAAGAGGCAATTCATGTAATGTGATACAATCAAACAGAAGGCAAAAGGAGCAAAACCCCAATTTAGAAGCTCTTGTTAAGGAAGTAAAAAAACTTACTGAACACCCACTGAACTGTACTGAGTGAAGACACAGTTCATTCTTCAACCTCTTTCTAAAATTTCATTCAGAACCCTATTTATTGTGCTTTGTAGTGATACACCTTTGTTTCCAAACAAATGATTCACAGCCCTTCCTTGTTATAAAAGCTCTGCTTTATACCATTAGTCTTACATTTTAATTTCCACACACAAAACAGATCCCACGTAAACAAGTTGTGAGTCAGATACACCAGCGTATCTGCCATAGCTGCACCCCTGCTGCCACTGCTGGCTGAGAAGGGACTCCCTGCTGCAGAGGGCTCCTGGAACCCAGAGGTGGCCCAAGCCCAGTGCAGTGGGACCAGCTCACTCCTCTTTGCCCCAATCCTTCACTGTGCTGTGTTTTAATTTTACTGAATTCAAATGTATTGAGCTTTTGCTTTCAGTTCATATTAAAGACTGGTCCTGAAAGATATTGAATAGGGCTGACCAGTTAAAACATTTTCAAATGAAATTGGGTTTTATCCACTTGGAATTGTTCAACTTCTTTTTCCCCCCAAGAATTTAACTATCTTTGACAGTATCTGGGTGTATTGATTGTCATTTCTTCCTGTTTTACTCCATGTATTTTCATTTTCCATCCACACATGCACAGTTTTTTTCAGATACAAAATGGAGAAGAGAAACAAGGACAAAGTGAGGATGGGGGGAGCAGCAGGGAAAAAAAATGCTGAGAAAGGAAAGAAAAACTCACACACACTAAACCAGAATAATTTCTGTTTTCACAAAGGAACCTGCAGTTCTCCAAAGAGCTGGCAGGAATAATGTTAGTATGGTACATAATCCAGGTTCTAGTACAGTCTATGCTTCTCACTGCAGGACACTCATATTTTTAGGGATACATTAATTTCAAAGTAGTATGTATTTTCTTACATTTATTAGGTGTTCAGTCCCCAATTCCAGAAATAAACAGAAATTATAGTATGCCCAAAAGGAGCTGCATGACCACTCTCTAAAGGCAGTACCTGCACTGAAAATTTTAAAAGACTGTATAATCACAGCAAGAATATAAAAAAATGCTCAGCTTCTCTAACCCTACAGGAAGATGTGCTACAATATCTCCACAGCCAATCAGCAACACTACAAGCCTCAGACCAGGAAACTCTTTAAAGTACAGTATGTGTGAACATTGCAACAGGGACTTTCTCATTGCTGCTCTTTCTTTTTCTCTTCTTTATGCTTATAGGATGGCAAGGCAGATGTGAAGTCACTCATGGCGAAATTTAACACGGGTAACAGCCCCACAGAGGATGTTTCTGGTAACAGTCGACCCTTCAAAGTCCCAGGGCAACCTATCCATACAGGATTACAGACGAGGAAAGCGGCACTTGAGAAATTTTCAAGTCAAGGAAATGCAACTTCTCCTTCAGGACCCAGTACCTTTCACAAACCTGTTCATCCTAAGCCTCCTCTGGGGGTCAAGCCTTCAACTGATGATAAAACAGAGAAGGATCCAAAGCCCCCATATTTGAAACCAGTGGCACAAAGGTTTGGGGTTCAGCTTCAGGCAACAAACAGAGAAAACGATGGAAAAGCTGGATGCACTAAAACCACCATGAAAACCAGTGACTTGGCAAAGGAAGAGCCAAAGTTTCTGTACCCAAAACCTGCAGAGAACAAGTTCCTAAACTCTGCTCCTCATGAGAAAGAAAAAAATCCTCTGGGAACAAAATCAAATTCAAATTTTGCACCATCGGAGAGTGAGGCAAAACTAGCATTTTCAAAAGTAACTGGAGTTAAGGAAAAGTTCATGTCTGCAACACAAGAAAATGAGCCCAAGCCTCCTTTCTCTAAACCACCTCTGGCACAGAAACCTTCTCTAAACCATGAAGTCTCCCACAACAAAGACACTTCCAATAAAAATGTTTTTCTGCAAAAAGGACTATCAGGCCCTAGAGCAAATGTACACTCATTTAAAGCAGCAAAGGAAACGGATGAAAATAGTAACTGTGCTGCAGAAGCTGCAGGCAGTCATTTTTCTAACATGGCCCTGAAGCCTACTGGCCACTGGTCCACCTCATCTCAAGGCACCCCCAAAAACGTGGAGGAAAAGCCTGAAGAAAAGGGAATGAGTGCTGCCAAGAACATCTTTCTCAACAAAATCATCCAGGAAGAATCAGGTTCTTTTTATCCTAAATTCCATAAGACGAACACGGCACTTGCTGCAGGAAGGCCATCAGGTGGATCACAAGAGAAAGAGGATGGGGACGGGAGCTCAGGAATCCCCAAGCGGAAGGCTTTGCCCCCACTGTTCAAGCTGGGCCAACCCCCACAGAAGCCCAGCAGACCCCCCAGCGTGGACCTGGAAAGGTTCCGGAAGAGCAGTCCAAAAGACAGTGAGTCCTCTCTGTTCTTGCTTTCTTGGGTATTGGCTTTTTTATGCATTTAGTACTGGATTCACTTCAGGTGGAATCCCCTCTTCTGTTCAGAAATAACATGAGACTTGTGCATCAGACAACCCCTTAAAGCTTTAACCTATTCCTGTGTCTCTTCCATACAGGACAGAAATTAAAATTATATTCTCCCTCCCTCAGCAATAAAGTGTAGGATGAATGCTTTCTGTATTGGGTTTACTTGTTTTTCAAAACTATTTAGATGTAGCTATAACTTGTGTCAGCGAATTCAAGTATGTTTCTCAACAGACATTTAAGCCCTGACTTCCTATAAATGAGCTATTGTCGTTGTGTGTCTTGTTCTTGACAGTAACTTCCTGGGCACAGCTTGAGGGCCACCAAAATGATATACTACAACCTGTAGTAACCACACTTTTTTTTCTTTTTTTTGCCTTTCACAATGACTAATCACAGCATGACCCTGTAAGTTGCTGTATTTTAAAGTTTGTTTAGAAAGTTGAACACTATGCAAAATTACAGAATCAATTGTTCCCACATGGAGCTGCGTCGGTTTTATACCTGGATCTGAATCCAGAATCCAAAAGCATCTCCTGGACTTGATGTTTTCTGTTAGGTTTGCATGACTTCAGTAGTGTGGCAGTTAGTAGCACCTGAGGCTCTGCCTCACTATTTTTGTGAAGAACCAAGCTTCTGAACTTTCTGATGGTCATAATCCAGGCATGAATATTAAGGCTTGTCACTAGGTTTCTGTAAAATCTAAGATGGTCTTGTGATGAGAGCTTCTATAAATACATTTGAAATATCTGGGAGGACACAAATCCCTGTGAAAAAACAAAATTGCTGTGACTCCACTTCTGCAAAGAGTTCTGCTTCAACATGTTCCTTTCACTGCATAAGACAAGTTGCAACAATGATATAACCTGCTTCGGAGGCATTCAAAGTGTGCCCTTGAAAATCTCATGTAAAAAGGTAGTTTCCCAAAGTCAGACCCACATATCCACTGCTATCTCCTTGAAGGAGAGAGAGTTTTGTGGAGGTTCTGAATATCCTTAATTCTCCCTTAAATCACCCATATTTCAAACTTTTGCGTTAAGGTTTTCTTCCAAAGCTTTTAGGCACTCATGGACAATTCTAAAAAGTTAAAATCAGCAACTCCAGTTGGAATGCGTAATGCCAACTGAAACATTTCTATTACAAGTTTTATAGTAGCTGAAGGAGGCTTTCTCTTTTTTCTTATGGCACCAGGTGCTAGGAACTATGATTGCATAAGAAATTCTGATCACATTTTAAAATCAAAGTTTTAAGTTGTATGGGTCCAGAGGAAAGCTGTTCTTGATCTCGGTGCATGAGAGAAACAAGGATAGAACTAAAAATTTATTATTGTGTTAAATTTTTACATATGGAGTTTTTTTTCATTTATTTCTTTTTTTTTTTTCTTAATGCACTGCTGTCTGCATTGACCGCAGGAAGCAAAGAATATATTCAATCCTCACATATATTTTTTTAGCTCAAGTAGTTTTAACTAGTTATATCCTGCAACTAATTGTGTCAGGTGATACACACAGCTAAGTAATTTCTGATAATGAGGGGCATTTCATACATTGGTCTGCCTTAACCACTTCTCTTAAGATTTAATTAAACAGATCAAACTTAGACTCTTAAATTTTCAGTGTAGTCAGTGGGAAAGGGAGATGCCCAATGGTGTGATTCAGAGTGTTAAAGTTAGATGCCTAATGTAGCTGACAATAGATGCTCTGAATAACTCCACACTGTGCATGTGCAGTACATCAGGTACATGCATGTAATTTAATTGATACAAAATTTGTCCTTGTGCCTTCCCTATTTAGAATATAGCATGTCTTGTGCTTCAGCAGTTTTGAATGCATATAAGACTGGTCTTCCTGAGACAGAATACATTCAAAGGGGTTATGACTGGATGAAAAAGCTCAGAGCTGATTTTCTCTAAAGACAAATAAAACACCCAAAAACCACAATGTGCATGCAACTATATGTTCTGTTATTATTAATTCCACTCAAAAAATAGGAGCATATCAGTAACATAAAACGTCCTTTCTTGTCAGCTGCTACATTCTGATTTTTCTGTGCCACCCTACAGTTGTGGAAATCTTGCAAATTCATGATCACGGCTAGATCCTCAAACAATGTAAATCTGTGTATCATCTCTTTAAAAGAAATATGCCAATATACAACAGTCTGAGCAGCTGCCCTTTCTCCGTAAAGCACTGTTCAGCATAACTGGCTTTACTCAAGTGCCCAGAGCAGCCTCAAAATGGAAAGGCAGCATTTTCAGCAAATGACACCAGCATATGTTTTGACTAAACAGAAACAATGAGAACTTCGATAGCTAGAACTTTGACAAGTCCTGACAAAGGCTGGAAACACACAAAACTGCAGTCAGTTTTTTAAAATTACATTTTTTAGTTTATTTTTAAATAATTAATGGAGGAATGATTTTGTTTGTTTGTTGTTTATTCAATTATTCAATTTTTTTTTCTGTTTCCCATGCAGTTATAGATGCAAAGCATTTTTTCATCCTCTTTTTAAAACTGAGGGTTAGAAATATCTATCCCATGCATTTGAAATTAATACCGTGAACAGGGCTGCAAGGATAACACCAGAACTTTTGCTAGAAGGAGGATCTCCAGTTGTCACTAACCAGCACTAGTGCAGCCACCAGCCTGGATGAATGGCACTGGCAACGTGAGCTGGACGGAGCTGCCCTGTGTGGTGGCACAGGTTGTTCTCCAAACGTTTTGCAAAATGCACACCCAACTAAGTAGAACTGAAGGGTCAGACATAGTCTTCTCTACTTCACAGTCTTTGGGTCAGGGCAAGACTGAAAGATGTAGAAACCATATCAATATGAAGCTGTTCATAGTGTCCCTGAACTTCAGCCTTTCCCTGTAGAGCTGGCATGTAGACCCTGATGTTCTGTTTGGCTTTATTTAATGCAGCTCATTTCTTTGTGGCCAGAACTCTCCACAGAACAGTTCTGGTGGAGAGACCAGGTGTTCTAGAGTGAATCCTGAACAAACGTGTTTTCAGCTTAACGAAGTTATTCATTGCTGCTGGGTTTCTTGGAACATTGAACTCAAATGACAAAATCTACCTGCTTTGGAAAGGCAGTTAAACTGAATCGTTTTCTCTTTTTTTTTTTTAACTGTCATTTCAAGAATCAAAGTCATGTCAGGAAGATGCCACCCCCACAGCACAAATTCTTCCTGCTCATTACTTTGTCCTGATAAACAGCAACTTGCCATAGTTGTTTAATTTGCTGTTGTTATTCAGGTGCTGAGTAAAAAGAAGAATAAGCAAATGGAAATGGTTTTCCCATCCAACAAAGCTTTCCAAGATCTAACCTTTGGGGGTTTTGATGTGTACTAGGGCAAAAGTTAGGCTTTGTGTTGTCCTTTGAGAAGAGAAACCTCCACACATGGTGGCTGTTAGACTCGTGTTAGGGGCACGTGCCTAGGGTGCAAAAAACCTTGTGTTGCCTGATTTAAACCAGGAGTTTGAACTCAGCTTTCTCAGAAGTATCAAATCGCCCCTTTTTCTTTAGTTGTTATCCTTTCCCCGGAAAGCTGCTTTACTGTTGTTTCATAATCAAGTATTCACTGGGCATGAAATAACTTTAAACATTAGAGGCTGAAGGATTTACCGTAGATGCAGCAGTCTTAGTCATGTATGGGAGAAGGATTTAAACTGTCCACCATGCCTGCATGAATACTAAGGGATGCTGGTTTGGTGTTGGCCTTGCTTTGGATTAGAAATTCTCACCTGGTCCTGAAAAACTGTTCTTAATAAAGCTTCTGTAGATACAAGTGTCTTGCTGAGGGAAGTTTGACTATTGATGCATTACTGTTTCCCAGTGAAGGCAGGCTTTAAGAAATTCCTGTCTGGGACTGTGAATACATGGCACTCTGGTAAACTCCTGTGTTATGTCCCATTACAGCAATTTCCCCTGAGAGTAGGTCATATTTACATCAGCTCAGAATCAATGAGATGCATGTTTTTCTAGATTTAGAAAATAACACTAATGATACTGTTTTATAATAAACACTCAAAGTGCAAAGAGGACTTTGTTAGAAAAAAGAAGAGAAGCAAAGCCATTTTGCTGACAGCTTTCCATGTGAGGCCACACTGTACCGTTGCTTTCAGAGGAGAACTGCACCTGGGCTGACCTCAGTGGGATCGTGCGGGTACAGATGGCCACCCACATAAAGTCAGTTGAAGGCTCATAGCCCCTAGTGCTCTAAACACCTCTGAAGACCTTGTGAATGATCAACACCGGGGCTTCAGATAGGGAGAATATTTTGAGCTGTACTGGGAGAAATGAAAGGAAACTGTACTGAATCTAGGGGAAAAGAAGACATGTAAGAAAATTCTCGTGATTTATAATTTGTGTTACGGTTGTGTCTCCAGTCCTTCTGTTCTGCGACGGATTGTGTAACCACACAGTGGCACGGTTATTTGAGTTGGGTAAGACAACCAGAGAGAAAGGAGGAATGAAAATGTGAGGTGCATTGTCAAAGTTATCACAACACTCTGTTGGAAAATTAATTAACAATCAAGCACCGTTCCTGAGGACAGTAAATGTCTTAACTGTCTTTGCAAAGCCCCTTAGAACCAGTCACTTGTTGCTCTTGATGGCAAGATGAAACAGCAGCTTCCAAAGTTGTAAAGAATAGGGGATTTTTTTATCACAGGATGTCACTGCTGTTTTGCTGCAGAATCTGGACTTAAAAGGTCAATGAAGGTTTTCTTTTTTCACCTCAATGCTAGATTGGATAAACTTATACAACAGCTCAGTATTAAGGTGTAAGGGGATAAAAAGAATTGTAACTTGAGCCAAATCATCTGTTTCTAAGACAGATGAAACTAAAAGTAAGTGATGATATCAAACACCACTGTTCAGGGTAGGGTGGGGGTAGCTGTGCGTAACGATGTGATGCCCCTGTTTGCACAGGCAAACTACAGCATGCCATAAAACCCTGTACAGCTCAAGAAAGTGTCAAAATGATAATTTTAGAATAATAAGATAATTATGGTCAATATAATGCCTGCACTTTGCTATGCATAGCTAAAATGTTGAACTTCCAGCAATACCAAAAATGTACTGAAGTGAGAATATTTGTGGGAATCTGAAGACCTTCAAGGCTTTTTACCTAGTCTTTTATTAGATCTCACGATATTGATGTCCATTATAATTGGTCCCCCATACATTTACCTGGAAACTATGGAAGTGAAGTTGAAATTATGATCACACAGATCTGCCAAGAACTTAACTTTGCTGGATCTGCTTGAAAGCAACTACAAAATCTGGATGAGTAGTTGTATGTAGTCTTTAGTGGAAATGAATGTAAAAACTCTTCAGCTTTCCTCTAAGGACATTCCTTTCTCTCCTTCTCTGAAAGTGAGAGAACCCAAACAACTCTTCTTTCAGCAGCATTACACTGAAATATTTTACACCTCTCAGAAACAGGAGAATCAATTTTTGAAGTTCCTAGAACTGAAGAATGATGCTCAGCTGAAATCTAGGCAAAGTTGTGCATTTATCATGAAAATCAGACCACAGCATATGAAATCCCACACAATGTACATAGTTTAGTACAAGTGCAATGACATCACCTGTGTTGGTCTGACTCCAAAAGAGTTGTCTTGCTCATGGGATTAGTATAAGGTCAGTTTCAAAAAAGAGGTTTGAATTCCTTTCTAATTTCAATATTATTTCTTTGGCCATCTTTCAACAGTTAAACCTGCAAGTTCCAAAAGATCAGTTGAATTAAATTTTCCTCAGTCTTTTTGCTCACATCTTCATTTTCGAGCTATAATTACATGTACCATAATTATAGAGTATGCATGTAAGACTGAAGTTTTCAATGAGCAAAGAGCAGACACATGCTTTCAGTCTGCTTCAGTCAGAGAGGAAACTTTTTCAGATTTTTTAAGAGCCTTCACAGTAAAGAATATTAATGCTATGGAGGAAACCCTGCCACATTGAAGTTTTTGAAGCATTATCTTTAATTGGTCAAGGATTCACCATATAGTTCTGCTAAATGATGTGGACAAGACTACAAATTAAACTGCTAGTATGGCTCACAGCACTGAAAAAGATAAATCATTGCAATTTAAAAATGAATGCAACCATCCTGATAGAAATATGAATGAGCCAAGTTATTTATCTGCCTAAGGAAATAGATACATCTAATCCAAGTTATAGATAAAATAAGTCTGGAGGGAAACCAACATTTAGTATTTCCCTGTAGAAGATTGTTCTGGGTACAACTTGCTGTTGTTGTGCATTAGGAAGCAAAAGTACACAAAAAAACCCATTGGAAATCAGTATTTAAACTCATTGCCCTTATTATTTCCTTAGCTATAACAGTCCGCAATATCTTTCAAATAACTTAATGTATATTTTTAGTTAAAAGGGAATAAAATGTATCCATCAATAAACGACCAAAGGACAGTTCTCAGTTGTGAATTGTCATAGCTTCTGCAATTGGCCCATTCATAGATCTTCCCGTAAATATCTCCATTTTTGTTTGTTAGGCCTTATGTGGCACACTTGTTCCCTTCCAGATGATCTGATTCTAGTAAAATTAACAGTAAGATATGTGTTGTTTATATCATAGCATGGAGGCACAAAAATATGTTTTTCTCATGTATACACTTGTTATAGCCTACATATGAATTCTAGAGTTATTCCTGCAGTTGACTATGCTAAATCCCATTGAGTCAGCTATAATCATTCCTGAGCAGAGACTTCAGAAGCTAAGATGAAGAATTCAGGACTCTGAAGATAAACCATGCCAATACACCTGTTAATTCTGTTGAGTAAGCCTATACGATCACTTACTAGCAATTCCAAATACACGTTTACATGCAGTTTGAATTGTTTTGAGGCCACTTCTGTTTTGAATCAAAGTGTATGCCTAACATATTCTCTCAATAGGTCTGAACTTTTGCAAAGGACTGAATGAAATACATGATGTGTTATGCTGTATTAGAAACCAGTGTCCACGCTCCAGCAGGGTCAGTGCTGGATGGGTTTCAACAATGTCTTTGGGATTACACGACATACGAAAGAAGTCTTTGTGAAGGGGTGTTAAGAACACTAGTTAGTTACAAAGGAAAATTTATAAGGAGGGAAAAAAAAACCAGCTATGACTTACCATGGAAGGTGACAGAAAGGAAACTGCTAGAGAGAAAAACAGTAAAACTGATGGAACTGGTAATTGTCTCTGCTTAATTATGTTTCCTTGTTTTAGTTTTTGAAATCTTGTTATTTCCTACACCTGTTTTGATTCACATGAAGAAACACTTTGATGAACCTTCATCATTTGTTTGCATTACATGGGTCACAGTACACAAGTAGCTCTGCTGTACCAAAGCTGCAAGTATTCTGAAACCTGTCCATATCCCAGAAAATAATGTGAATACAAATTCTAACAATAATTTTAATTTAGAACTTGATAAGAATGATATGAACTGGCTGAAAATTTCCCATTCTCTAAGTTGTTACGTATTTTGCTGAAAATGTACTTTGCAACTAATTGTAGCAACGAAGTGTATTCAGCATATCACATTACTTTATACACAGCTGTATGGTAAAGCTGGGAAAAAAACCCCTTTTTTCCCAGATGATAGGCAAAAATATTGTGGTGATGAAATTCTGGACACGTTGCTGATACTATTATTGCAGAATGCATCTTGAACCCTGAAAGTCGTGTGTTTAGCTAGCTGCAAAAAAATGCTTTGTAGTCTGTTTACTCATACTTACAAGAATGTTTGGCATATACTTCTCATATATTTGAGGTTTGATACATACTGAAATTTCTCTTTGAGCTGGGAAGTCTTAATTTCTCTGTACTGTTTAAATAATATTTCCTTAGTGGCTCACAGATGTAAAACCTATGCAGCATGCACAATGTTTTAATTTGAGACGATATATAAATACTGGAGCCAGTATTTCATCTTTTTATTTCGTAGACCTATTTTGGTTCACAGGAAGAAGTACTTTTAATGAATCTTCATCATTTGGTTGCATTACATGGGTAACAACACACAAATTAATAAGTTGACTAATCAAGTTAGTCATCTAAATCGTTTGTTATAGGAAACAGCTAGACATTCCTGAAAGCTCCGTTCTTAATTATTAAATACTAAAGTAAATATTCAATACTAATAGAGACAAACGAAATATTAAGCATTTCATAGTAAAGATGTTAGCAAGCTTTTGAAACAGTATACTAACAATTAATTTTATCCTAAAAGTTTCATTTTACTAATGAACGTTGCTGAAGTCATCAGTTTCCACTCAAAATAAAACCTTCCTAAAATGTGTACATTCAGAACAATAATGTTCCTTGTCTGCAAATCCTGAAGAGAAAATGTGCAAACCCCCACTATATGAATGCAAGACTTTGTTGCATGGGAATTTTTTATGCAACTGATGTTTTATATATCAGTGTTTATACTCCTATGATTAATTTTTAACTAGAATTGCATGCTATGTATGATGTAATTATTTTCCACATTGAACAATAGGTTTATGAAATTATCAACCCCTTCATCAATTTGTTGGTTTGGGAAATAAATAGTCACATTTTAAGTAAATTTCTTCCAGTACATTTTCTTTTGCTTGCCTTTGTATCACTGTACGTGTTTTCTTTTGGCTTCTCTTTCAAATATAAATAACTTTTTCCAAAGATTTATTTTAAACTATTGCTATCTTACATGTCCTCCATCTCTGAATACTTCCAATTGCTGTTCTTTTTTCTTGCATATGAAATGATACCATGCAATATAAAATTAACTGGCTCAGGTTTATAAATAATTCTTATTAAAAAAAGAAGTAATCATTAAGGCTTTTTATCAGACAATGAAAAGTTTCACCTATAGTTCAACTGGGAATTAATTTTGTGTTCACCTTTAGATAAGGATAGGCTTCTTGCATGATTACTAATCTGTAGTTTGAAATCACTTTCCTTACGCAAGTCAGCACTGCCCAGATGAAGCGTTCTGAATATCTAACCTCATATTTAGTCACTGTAAGGCTCAGTCCTGCAAGCTTTTACATACCAAAGTACTTTGGATGAAACCTGTGGGTTTTCTTTTGGGAGTAAAATTACATGCATGCTTAATATTTTTCAGCTGTCAACATTAAATGTAGATTTAGATGCTCACTTTCGGGTGTTGTTTATCTTTCATCTGTTTGTCTCTACATTTTCACATTGAATGGGAAAAACCCTCTACCAGGTATGTGGTCTGGGACTTAATATGTCATCTCTATGTCATTTTGAGAATATAAGGCATTGAATAGGTGTTAAGTGTTATGTGAAATACCCTTGAAGTAGTCTGGGCATCTGCTCTGGAAACAAGATTTCCCAATGGAGATCAATGAGAAGTTCTGCTTTAAAAAGGACAAGTTCTGCATCTGCTCTGGTCATGTTTTTCATGATATATGAGCAACAAGCAGCAAAGTAGTCTTAAAATGGATGGAGACCTGTACCAGGTTTCCATTTTCCCCTTTTCCCTTCCTCCAAAATACGCCCTTTTTTTGGAGGTGATTTCCTTTATACAAAGCTGAAAAAGCAGCTTTTCCATCTAACTGGAAGTAGAATCAGGAGCGACGAGGAAGTTAAAAGAAAAGAAAATGAAGAAAAGGTCGTACCCGGGCATTTCTTAAAGTGGGTCTGGACTCAAGGAGAGCAATAATCAAAAACCTCCTGTGGCCTCTGTTTTCAAGGTGTGAGCAGTGTCTACAATAATCTTTGTGCCTTTGTTATTACAGTATGTCTGACAACAGTATAATCAAAAGCACTGAGCTTCAGTAATATTGTAAGTTTACCTGCTTACTTTGAGCAGCAACAAAGCAGCAAAGCTGTGAAACCTGAAACCATGGCTTGTATCTAAATGAATATGCAGGTTAGGGAAGCGGAGCAGAGAACAGCTCTCTGCACATTATGAATAAAGTAGGAAGTGGGTGATCAGCTGCTGCAGATGTTGTTGCGGGTTCTTAGCAAACCCTCTGTAAAACCCAAAGAGCTTCCCAGATCTTGCATGTAGAAATGGTGAAGTGTTTTGCAGTAAAACTGAAAACAGATGTTGCATTTGCAGGGTAGCTCAAAAGCTCATTTTGTTTTATAAAAGGATGCTTCTTTCAAAATGCAAAACTTTTGACCGTGTAAGTACTTGAAAAATCCTGAAGTCCTTTTCTATAAAAACTAAAGAAATTCATTAAGAAATTTAAAACTCCAGGCATTTTTTTCCTGCAGAATGTTTGGAGTCTCCTTGCAGTGGCTGATCAGTCAGGTTTTCTTTACATCAATAAAAGCAGCAGGGGTCGACACCTCATCAGTAGCTCACTGCATTAGGGGTCAAAGCAAATAAGGTCTTGCCAATGGCCATACACTAGGCCAAAGAAAGATGGGGATGGTCTTCTTTTTAGGATATGAAGTGAAGAAACAGTTTTTCCCCTGTATGTGCAAGAGACTGCCTTGTTATTGAAGGGGTTTTCTTACACATGTCTATTGCTATGTATTTATGGTAAAGTACGTGCGATCAGAATGAAATTGAAATGGAAGGTAGTGTGATATGCATTGCTGTTCAGTTCCAGTTTTGTTTAGCATGCAATCTTTGACTAGAAATTTCTAGGTCAAGGCAATGGATCACTTAGATGCTACAGCCTGATACCTTAAACATAATTAAGAGTTAAGTCATTGCAGTTAAGTCTGGACTGTGCAGAGTCTGGAGGCCAGGAGAATGCATTTGCAAGAGAGTGTGTTGCTGATAAGAGGCAATACAGCTGTCCTGAGCTAACTGGAATTTTTTAAGCCCTATTGACTTTGAGAGCAGGAATACATTATTGCTGCAGTCCAGCCAAGGTGTGAGAAAAATATGAACAGCTGAAGCCAGACCACCCTCTGCCAGGATGCAATAGTTTCCTACTTCAAGCAAGATTATCAAAATTATCATTTGTCCTTGTTGCCCATTAAAATCTTTGTGCCAAGTAATCATGTTCTATTGCAATACAGGTTGAATTGATCATCAGGGTTTGTATCTTCAGCCAATGGATGTTGAACTGCAGGTGTGGGTGCTAAAAGTGTTTTGTTTTGTTTTGTTTTTTTTCTTTGCCTGCTTCTGTTCTGCTCAGGTTGATAGTTAGATACTGTTCTTCATCTATGTGCCAGTCTCTCATCCAAGCAGTGAGATACCCCGGTATTTAGGGAGGAGATAAATAGAAACATGTCATTTCAGCTTTGCCAGTACTGGAGCCCATATCACTCCTGCACACGAGTCCAATTTATTTTACAATTTTGAAAAGGACTAAGGGGAACTGACCCTGGACAAAGTACTGGTTCCTGTAAGATTCCTATCCCACCAAGTACTGCTTGTTGCATGTGTTACTCCAATAAGGACTCCAGGCACTGCTGGGATTTCCCTTCAGTTTGCCACATGTATCTGGTATTAGCATCTCAGGAAAGACTAATACAGCATCTCAAGACGGCACTGAAGATTTTAACAAGGTGAGAATGGATGCTTTTTTCTCATCCTGCCCTGAAACTTGCTTTTGACCACATAGAGTACAGGAGTTCCAAAAAGCTGGATTTATTGGGTTTTTTTTACTAGTTTCTCTTTGATTTCACACAGGAGAGGCATGGAAATTATAGAGTACTGTTATACACAGGCTGATGTCTCCTGAGGTTGCTGAACACAGAATATCTGGACATGAAGGGAAGATGGAATGTTTCTCTGTATGTTATGTTAGCTACCAAAGAGGTACCAGTATTTCCCTTTCACAAGCCAGGAATGGCAACGGTCAAAGTTACAAGTTTTGCGTCAAGACAACTTCAGTGTCCTGAACTTCCTGATAAATAAACATTCTCGAAAAATGTAGTTGACCTTTTGGTTGCTGCATGTATGGAAGTTGTTTGAGCAGGCTCCCCAAGAACACAAGAGAAGCCTTTGCCGTGTTCTGTGCGCAGTTCTGCTCCAAGTGCTGAAGTTCTGGGCATGATTGAAGAAGCATAATACCACAAGCAGCAGTGTAATGGGATATTTTGTACTTTCTATGGACAGTTTCTATGGAAAGTTTCTCTTAGCCTCTGTACAGCTGCACAGGTTTTGAGGAACTTGTTGCTTTTCATCTGTTCTTTCATTTCTTTGTCAAGAGCTTCAGTTTCTGCATCTGTTTCTTCAGTGTGGCACAGCATGTGAAAAAGCTGAGAGTCCCAAGAAGAGAGAAGAGGCTACTTGGAAACTGTGTTAGCGGTCAAGACTACCACACAGTGATGGTCCTTAACACTGTTTCCTGTGATGAGACTGCTTTGAGTGCATGTGAAGGCAGGATGTAGTTTCAATTTGATTTCTTGTTCTGAGTGCCTGGAACTGACTTCAGTTCCACTACCAGTACAGAGCCTTTCCATGTCCTCAAAGTACCAAGTGTCTCAGAGACACAGAAAGATGGAACTGGAGTCAAAATGAAATGCTCCATTAAAATAGGAAACAAAACACTACTGAAACATTATGATAGCTTTGGCTCTGCGGGCCTGATTATAACAGCTTTTTCATACTGAATGTCACCTTCCTATCTAACTCATCCCATTATTTTCAGAATTAGAATTAAAGCAGTTTACACCCACATCAGTCTCAGTCAGTGTAGGTGTAGGTAATTACAGCTCTAAAGGCAGGGAAGAGTCTCTTCTAATAGTTAGAAAATAAAAACCAGTGTTCCCGTTAATATGATGGTCATTTAGTTATTGTTAGATTCCAGCAATGTACATAAATTAAAATGGACAGGTTGTTCAGCCCTTATACTTAAAAATAAATACTTAATCTAAAATCCATGTGGTGTTCTTTCCTGGCTCAGTTTCCTATTGCCTGGATTTGGCTCTCAAGAGACATCAGATGAAAGAAGTATTATGCACAGAGACTCGGGCAGAATTTTTACCTTAATCCTACAAACCAATCACAACGAAGTAACGCTGTATGATGACATAATACATGTATGCATGTTCTGCATATACACAACACTGTATTAGGGCAACATAAATACAACCATGGAAAAACTGATACAGGATTCCCTGTTAAAACACAAAAATTTGAGAGTATAATTAATACCAATTTACAAGGTTTTTATGAAAAAAAACCTTTCTGGTTTCTTTATTTGGTTAGAATCTGCTTAAAAGAATTCAACTGCAGATACATGCTTCGATTGTCAGTGCTTGCAGCTTTATCAGGGATTTTAGAACAATAAGAGATTATAGCTGACAAAATCTGTGGATGAATAAAGACTGTGAAGAGTTAAATGCGAACACATAGTCCTCAGAGACTGATATACAACAAGAGCACAATTGTGTAATCTTGGCTCATTTAAACAAAGTTTGTCTTTACTCAAATGCAAATATACGCATAGAATCAAGAAATGTGAACCATACCTGTGAAACGAGGTAGTGTAATGCCTTGGGAAAAAAACCTAGACATCATAAACAACTCTACAGCTGAGTAAGGACAATGATGTGACAGAAAAGTCTAATGCATAATGGTTGTCAGCCTGTAACCCTAAATTCTTGGAGTTCTACCCCTAGGGAATCTTCATATACTTACAAAGTCTTTTTTCTAATGGGCCTTAGTTTGATATTCAGGTGTCTGCACTTCCAAAACAGGAGGAGGGATGACAATCAGAGAAAATACTGAAAGCCCCTGGATGCAATCAGTAGAGATATGGCCAGATGAAGAATGACTTGTAATTTTCATCACTGTATGTGGCAGACAAGTGCGTGCTGTGTCTTCCAGTGCAATTCCAGAATTCCAGTGCCAAATTTTTTACAATGCTGGAAAAGTTGGAGAGATTACAGAAATAGCTACAAATTAATTGCTAGATGGAAAAAAAAATGTCTTGAGATCAGATTAAAAAGCTTGGGTCTTTAAAGTTACCAAAATCTGAGATATTGGTTAAGATCAGTGATATCAATACCTTATGGGTAGAAAACAGTGGTTATAAAAAGCCTTTTGATCTAGTAAGCAAAGGTAGAAATAAATGTAACAGAACCTGAAGCCTGATGACCTTAGAAAACAATAACATGCAGATTTTAACAATGACCGAACTTAACCAAACAAACTTTGTAATGGTACATTCTTCCTCTCATCTTCAAACGAGTGGGACACCTTTCTGGAAGACAAGTTTTAGCCAAAATGATATTTTAGTAGATCTTTAGATGTTGGGCTCAATATAGGGGCAAGTATTTTAAATGTGATGTCTTGTAAAATACAGGAAAACAAACAGAGGTTGTCATCATTGAATTGGAAGGAACATAAAAAAGTTGTTTGGTCCATCCCTATGTGTAGGGTAAGAACAACTGTAATACAGTTTACTTGTGCCATAAGTTTATCCTACTTCTTCAACATGGACCTCAAACCATGGAAATTCCACCTTCACTATTAGAAAGTGCCTCCTAACAAATGTTGCTGGCCTTTAAACACATTAGTTCTTGCCTTCTCCACCATGGAAATGAAGAAAAAGAAAGGAAAAAATAATGCCTTTCTTCTTTTCCAGAGACTTGGGTATTCATTTTGTTCTCCCTTAGTCTTATCATATTTCCCTAAACAACCACCATTTGTTCAATATCTCCAGGAGTTCATGTTTTCTAGACCTCTAATCATTCTCACTCTTCTCCTTTGGTCTCTCTCCAGCTGGCACACACTAAGCCTGCTGTAGCCGCCTCAGTACTAAGTGAAAGAATTATTTATTGACTTTTGGGCTATACTTTCGAATAAAATGATAAAAAGATACGTGAATAAGAAGATATGTGATACCATACAACTTTAATCTTGGCACATCTTAAATTGTAATCTGCTTTTGCAAGATGAATGTTCCTTAACAAAAGCACCAAAGAATTCACCTGTGTAATCACCAGTGCTGGGACTTTTAGTACTTTGCTGTTTAAGTGATGGAGGAACTTAACAGGTTTCAAAGGCACGGCTGTTGACACATATGTTGACAAGTTGCTCCAAGCAGCCATGAAGCCCAATTTATCCAGAAATTTTTGAGTTCTTTGTTAGTAAGCAGACTAACTGTCTAGGCATGGTAATTTTGCTTTGATTTCCGTGTGACACATGAGGGGTCCTTCTAACAGTTATCAATTCCCCTTCTCCTGTCTATCCAAAAGACCGAATTTCAGACTCCTGAGCAGCTAAAGAAAGCTCTTTCAGTCTTGATATTAAGCATTACCAAATATTTGTCGTTGTTCTGTGTTTAAGCCACTTTTTTCCAATGTGGTGAAAGTTTCTTTTTCTTGACAAGATTTTAATCTCCAGTATACAGGTGTGAACTTGAAGAAAACCTCCAGAAGACAAGGGAGTTCTTTTTGATTGTAACTGGTTTTAACTGAGCTGTGAACTTGCTTTTTCCTTCTGCTCTCCTCTTTCTTAGATTTTGTTGGACTTCCCTCCACACAGCTAGGGACAATTCTTTCTGGGTACCTTTTAATCCACTCATGATACTTGAAACAAAATTCTAGGTTTAACATCATGGCATCCAAACAGTGATTTCATTTGTTTGTGTTGAATAACTTCTCTCAACGTCAGCTCTCAAAGCAATGGTTACTATGGTTTGGTTGTGGCTTGTACATGGAGCATGCATTCAGTGCAGCACACATGCACACCAGCCCACTCACGTAATTATGGCTTCTGTGCCTGGTGCACTGCATCATCTTGTTTTTAAGGCTGCACCTGTTTTTTGAGGGTGTAGCTTCTGTGCAGCTTCACAAACTGCCACTTTTCTAGTATGGGCTTGCTAGAATATTAAGTCCAGCCTTTTAAAACTTACGTTACAAACATATTTGAAGAGTTACGGAGACCTGTACACCTCTTAATCAATGCCAAAATATCTTTTAATCTCTCATCCTTCCCTTGAAACTCTCTGTCCGAGCAAGGAAAACTTCAGCAAGACTGCATCAGTGCTCATGTGAAACTCTGCAGCCAGTCTTTTCAAGCAAATTGTAGAATTAAATGATAATTTAGTTTTAAAGCACAAGAGCTTACATACTGGATGAACTGTCTTGGCAAAGACATTTTTCAAGGCCTTCTATAGTCAGTATGTTCTTCTAGGCAGAGTCTCTCTACGCTGGTAAGATAAGCCACCAAGTATATCTAAGAAGCAGGTTCAACAAAATATATTTGCTCTGGGGTGTGTGCAGTACAGATATTTTATCCTAATATTTCATGTAAACAGCAAGGCTCCTTCCTTAGCTGTTTGCTTGATGAATTCAGTCTGTTCTGCTTTTTTTCAGGCCTTAAAAATGAGGGTTTGAAACAGACAGGACCTTCCTCAGCAGCACTCTCCCCACCTGTACCTCCACCACACTCTGCTGCCCAGTTGCCACCTCCTCCTCCAGCCTCTCACCCATGCCTGCAGGCCCCAGCAGCTCCCAGCCTGCCTCCCAGGAACACCAAGCCCAGCTCTGAAACAATGTAAGTGAATATAAACCCCAAGGCCTTTATTTTCTCACCTTTTTCTGCCTATTACTTTGCTCATGCAGCAGCAGATTAAGGCTGCAGGTGTCCCAGGGTTCCGGGGGAGTGGGGTCCCACACCACTTTCCTTGTCCTACCTTGTCCCTGGCCTGTTTGGAATGAGTTTTTATTAGCTTGACTCCTCCGTCTATTCAGTTGTTTCCCTAAGTTGTGTATCTGTAACAACACTTTTTTTCTGCCCTGTTGGTAAGGGGAGGGAACAGACACCCTGCTGGGATTTTTAATCCAGAAGGGTTCAAAGACTTCATACACTGGTAGGAAATCAGTTGCATCAATAACTGAAGCTCTCTGATGCATTTTTCTGGGCGAAGAGGGCCAGGAGGGTCAGGTCTATCAGTCGATACCCCAGGAAGCAGCTTTGCAAGCCAGAGGTACACAGCTCAGCGCTGGTTGTGAAACTGCACCAGGAGCTGCGTCGTGACCTGTTGCGATAACACTGAGAAGCCCCTGTCGCATATGGGGCTCCTTTCTTTATCCTTCTTCGAAAAGCTGCACACAAAAGGGGAACCTCCCAGCGACAAAGCATTAAAAGCACTTCGGCCTAGTGTCAAAACTGACCGGAAACAAGCTGAGCCTGAAGAGTGAGCTGCTCTCTGGCCAGCAGTTACTGCAAATAGCAGCAAACGGCAGGCAGGGGCACTATATTCGGCATTAGAGAGGTGTGTGTCAGCACGCAAACCGTATTTTGGTACGGATGGTGTGACAACATCAGCCTAGCGCTGCCGCCGCCGCGCTCGGGGCTGCGGGAAGCAGCTGCCTCCCCCCCACCGCCGCCATCACCGCCCCACCTGGCGGCTGCCCCGCAGGGCTCCATCCCCACCAAGTGCCTGGCAGCCAAGCGTGGCCTCTTTGCCTTCAGGGACCTGCGAAGTTCATCTCCAGACTGTCCTGCTCCCCCGTTCCTGTGTGCCCTCTGGACTCTCCCCTCTGCTGAAAATATGTGCCTGGGTGCTGACATGCTTTCTTTCCCCCGTCTCAGTGCTTTCTCCATCGAGCCAATTTTAAAAGATCACTTTCTGCTTTCAATCCTTTCTTTGGTTACACCTCTTTGATGACGACTGTCAGCCATGGTTTTCTTTCAACTGTTATAAGGTATTACAAAGTTAAAAGTCCCTGATGTTATTCTTAGTTACATTCTCTATTTCTTGCTTCTGTTTGGCAGCACGTTTAAATCTAAAAACATCAGAGACCTTTTACCTGGCCTAACCTTATACCACTGTTTGTCTCGTCCCTGATTTAGACTTTAAGCTCCACAAGTGAAGGAGCAAGTCTTAGAGCTATATTTAACATTGTGCAAAAGTCTGGTGTTCTGCTTGTGCATTGTGTAAGAAGCCTGTACCTGCGAAGATGGTTAAAAAGCCCAACAGATTCTTTCCATTCAGGCAGCCCATCTGCCTATTATATTTTCCATACCACACTCATCTCTGTGCTATCTAAGCGCCTTTGGCTCATTTTCTCCCTTTATACTCAGGATCAAGGTGTCCCCATGTGAAAAAACAAGTCACAGTCAGAAAGAACAGTTTAGGGAATCTCGTGGGTACTTAAGTAGCATACAGGGCTCAAAAGACTGTCCAGCTATTGTATAAAATAGCTGAAAAAAGAACCAGAAAAATGGTGAGTGAAAATGCAATCAGAAAACCATCTTCATAGGTTTCACGTCCACTTTTTTGTATTTACAGAACTCCAGACAATGAAGAAAATTATGATGATGTTGAATTTGTTTCACAGGGTAAGATGCATATATTTTAATTAATGGCATCTATAGGAAGCTGTAAGCATGTTGTATTTATAAGATAAGCAAAAGCATATTGTATTCATGAGTGATTTGTATAACTAATTGTGCTGGTTCTGCAGTTTTATGGGTGAAGACAGTTGTCTCGTAACACTAACTGTTGTATAATTAATACGACAGACTCAGGAACTGCTTTAAATACCTCCCCTCTCCCCCACTTTTTTGGTTAGAAATATGCTGGGACTGTACATTACCAGATTTTCAAATCTGAACCAAAATGAATGCTGCTTTTTCAGAGTTGAAGTTGTGTGCTCTGGTGAAGCAGGCATTGTTTTATACTCAATTAAAAAAAAATTGTTGACTGTGCTTTTAATGTTGCTTTGTGGTCTGCCTTCAGTAAGAGGCAGTGAGTCGCTGTGTTGTACCAGGAGCAGCCAGAGCAGCAGATTGTGACACAAAGAATTTCAATCTGCCTTCTGATCTCTCCTCGAGAGGACTTGGTCTGTGCCAGGCACAGTATGCATCATTTAGTGTGCTAGCCATCCCTGACATACAGCAATGTGGGCTATGGAGCTGAAACTGAGCCCAAGCTCTTTTCTTACCTAACTACCTGCAGAGAAAAGAGGAAGCAGCAAATTCACGGAGTTTCTTCTGCAGCCCAGGATAGAGGCTGGCTTAGCAGTAAGGCCTCTGGCCTCCTTATTCAGCTGTGGGGCTGGTGCAAACAAGTTCTTTGAGGTCTTTTTGGATTTATTAGGTTTTTAACAATGACTTTCTTGTAAATAAATAGCATAGGCAAGTTCATCAATGTCACAGAAGAATCTTTAAAAGAAAAAATCCACTTTTAAAACTACATGGTGAAATACGCTATTTTGTAGATATTTCTAGTTTACAGTGTACTACAAAAGCAACTTGGAAGAACTCTGATTTTTACATTCATACCCTCATCAAAAGCCAGGAGCCTGCACATATTTCTAGTTAATATCACTGGTATTATTAGCAGTTTGTAAATAGTTAATGCTAGAATGAATTGCTTTCTGTACATCAAAAAAATAAATATTCTATTTTTTGTCACATAGGTCATGGAAATACAGAGGGGGTAAGTGTTATTCTCCATGATAAACTTATCCTTTTTAGCACAAACTTACAAATTTAGTAAATCTCTTCAACACATTAGAAAATTAATTGCAGAATGAAACCAGTATATTGACAGTAAATTGTAGAAGCACTCACTTATTGTGAAGGACAGAAATAAAACTGGGTAAGCAGAGCAAACTGGAACTAATTATCAAAGCTGGCTAGACACCAAAAATTGATTTAAAAAAAGGCAAAACCACCCCTTCTATTTCCACTGACATTTCATCTCACTGAAATTTTCCAGAAACAAGGGCCCTGTTCTATTCTGGTGATAAACCACTTGTTTCAGTTAAGCACAGGTTTGTATCATGTCTTCAAGTACCTGGCTGTATTAGGACTAAAACAGTCTCTGTGACCCTAATCTGAGTCCCATTTAGATCCCTAGCGTTCCAGTTTAACTACTGCTAACCCTGACACCTTCATCATGGGAGTGCAGTCATCCACACAGATAAAGGCTTTCCAGGACTAACATTGCAATTAAAACATCCACTTTGGATTAAGCAATGTGCTGGTGTGATTGTAACAATCCAGGACTTTATAGTTGTGGTATCGTAAAAACAAAGTCAGAAAAAAAAATAGTGGGTTTGAAAAATGTAGTAACTTGGTTTGGGAAGATTAAATTACTTTGTGTTTACATTTTGCTGTAAATGGTTTTATATACTTTGTATGAAGCTCACATAGCAGGTCCATTTTCTTCATGTCTTTCCAAGTGTATCTTGGCCATTGAAAACTGAATTTTTCTTATAGGGCCAAGAAAGTGATGGAGAGATGTATGAAGACATAAATGACATCAGGTAGTAATTTTAAACTCTATAACCTATTGTATCTTTATTACTAAAAGCTTGCTAACAAAGATACTTCACCTGTCACAAAAGTGTGATTCCACTGCAGTCCCTGCCAGGCATTATTGTGTTCACTCATTTCACCTAGAGAAAGTCAGGTTGTTCACAGGTCCTTAACTACTGAGATCTGCTATGCCCTGGGCTGGAAAAACTCCTGCAATAAAACCATGTGGTTACTGTGATCTAGATAACAGAAGTCTGATTTCTGGTCTAAGGAACATGTCTGAATCACTGCTTGGAATTACAGTATAGGAGGAAAAATAAGCTCAGCCCCTAGGTACTAAGGTCCCAGATAGATCTCTTGTTGTGGTTGGTTTTTTTGCTTTCTAGGTAAATGTACTTAGAACTCCTATGAGAGGCCTGGATTTACAGTTCTCACGGACTGAGTCCCCTAGCATAGCTACCGAGCCAGAATATGAACTCTAGTCATTCTTCTGCCATTTAGCCCTTTACTTTGAGGAGTCTCTCGCCCTGCTAATGTCTAAATGTATGGGATTCACTGTATGACAACAGCCAAAGAAAAGCTCTAATTCCCTTGGAATAAGTAACAGTCTAAAGTTCCTACACAAATATTCCTTGTTTCAGATGTAGAATGACTTTCAGCAAAAATTTACTGTTGAATTACCTTTGAAAATAGATAATTATAAAACTATATAACCAAAACAACTGATCATCATTTAGTCTTTTTTTTAATATAATTTGAGCATATATAATATGAGTTTAGCAAAAGTACCAAAAAAGGAAGAGGAGGGAGCCTCACTCAATCAGTTCCATAGGGTTTGTAAAGCATAGCTCTTCCAACCAAACCACTGGCAGCGAACGGCAGAGTGGTAGCTATAGTCCTAATTACATCCCAGGGCCCAGATGTCAGTACAATCCAGTACATGAGGCACAGCAGGCAATGTACCCCGGCGTGATAGGCACATTTATGATGCAGTGCAGAAGACTGACTGGCATTTATGTAGACTGCTGGAATAGGCTGCAATTTAAAAACACAGTCCAGTGGTAGCTCAGGCTTCAGTTCAGGCTGCATGAACCACTGGTGGCCTGGGTAAATATTTAACAGCTGCAGCCAGTGCCACAACACCTAGACTGCTACCAGTGTCCAAGCTTGCTTGCCATAATTAGCTCAGAGATGTTTGGACATGCACATGCAGAGCCAGTCTCTTACCTCCAGATAACCCTTTCTGGTGTACTGTCCTCTTGAGGACAGCCATTTTAAATTATATATGTAATATGAGAGAAAGGGCTGCTTACTCTATCTGTTGCAGCCAGACTAGGGTTTAGAATCTGTAGCTTTGATTTCACTGGGAGAAGTCTTTTTCCATCACACGTAGTTCTTTGTTAACCTTGGGTAAGAAAGCTCCAGTGAAATTTGCTTCACTGCTACATTCAGTCCTGGCAATGCACTTTCAGATCATCAAGGGGAAAAGAGAAGAAGCGGGACAAGGAAGAAAAGAAAAGAATGGACCAAGAGAAGAAAGAACAAAAGGAAAAAGAAAAGAAAGAGCAGGAAATAAGGAAGAAGTTCAAAGTAAGCTTTTTGTTTTGGAATCTGGCCAAAGACGTGTAAGAAGCATTATTTAGCATTGTTGAGTTCAAAATACAGTTTTCAGCTGGCTACAAAGCCAGTTATTATGGCAGGTAGTTCAAGCACCTGGATAAATTCTGAATAAAGGTTTAAGCTACCCTTTTATGTTTGGCATATGCTTGACTTCAGGCTCTGTACTGAGGGCAAAGACATTTTTTCAGTGCTTATATAGTTTTTGTTAAATTCCCTTCTCACGTTCTTTCTATGTAAAAAAGTCTTAAAAACATTTCCTTTCACTTTTCTGTTTAAAAAACATTTACATCACTAGAATAGCATCAGAAGTCCTTAATAAAAGTGGGAATTGGATCCCATATACTTAGTGGTTTTTGCTTCATTGGAGTCAGATACAACAGTATCCAGCCCCGAAGAGATTTCAACATTGTATTGCAACACATTGCCCTTGCCTTGGTCTAAAGAGACCTAAAGGGACTTCCAGCCTAAATGGGGAGGACAGGAATAGGGCACGTGTAGGGGAGATACAGTCACTGTCAAGGCCTAGGGGCGAAATGATGAGACAGCTCTTTCTGGTTTATATCATTTTTATATAGCTGGTGGTCAGCATGCTACCACAGTTTACAAATCTGTCAGTCATTTTCCGTTAACTGATGCCTGTTCACAATGCTCCACTGTGCTTCTTTCAGTGTCATTGTACACAGTGGGCAGCTTTGTTTTTCTTCCTGTTATGCTCTATACACAGTAAAGCCATGGTGATTCTCTCACATCATGGCCTTGGTCTGCTATGGAGGAACTGACATGAGTTGAGGAGCAAATATTAAAGGAAAATACTAATAGTTAATAATAGTGGGTTTATAGCTGTCATTTGTCAGGCCTCAAGTCTATTTTTCAGACCACTCCTCTCAAGTGTAGGCATTAGTGCACTAGATGCTTTCAGACTCCTCTCTTGCAGCCATTAAAGTATGTTCTTATTCTTAAATGCAAACTAATATATTTTAGTGCATATTTTCTTTCCCATTTCTTCGCCACCTATACAGGATAGATATTCCTGAGCTAGTCTAGAATTATCAACAGCCACATGCCTCTGCAAGATCACATATATCTTAAAGCCACAGATAGTAAAATCCAAAGTGGTTCCTCCATAACATATATTAAAGATCTCACAAAGAGAATCCTGAATTCCAGTAAACAGTGTGATCATCTCTTGTGAGTACTTGTAGGACCACTTATAGAGTAGAATTGTAAACACAGAACATTATGTGGTAGACTTATTTATGTTAATGAACATTTACTCATATGAGTAGTTCTGCTGGAACTAAATGGAGCTGCCCACTGGAATTAAATACATGTCTGTTTTGTGAACCTGTGAAAGGCTCCATAGGTTAGCTTGTTGGTTTTAGTCTTTGTATTTCTGTGATTTTGCCAATCACTTCTTCAGCTGCCCTACTGCTATGCCATTGCCCTCTCTTTTCATTCCTGATTATTAATTTAAACTGGGTAGCTGGGGACAGGAGCGATGCCTTTCTGTTTATTTGCCTAGACTATTTTAAATGTCAATGAAACAAATAATCATCATTACAGTTATTTTCTCTTTTGTCTGAATGTTTGGGAAAGAACTAAATTTTTCCACATCTGTGATTTCTTTTGTTGCTCCTTCTCTGCAGTTAACCGGACCCGTCCAAGTCCTTCATCAGGCACGAGCTTGTGTTGACCACAAGGGAGGGAAGAATGAACTGACTTTCAAACAGGGGGATGAGATTGAAATAATTCGCCTCACAGACAACCCAGAAGGAAAGTGGCTGGGCAGGATAAAAGGATGTTGTGAGTTCTGTTTCTTCATTGTGCTCCTGAATGTTTTCACTGTATGACAGCAAACATGTGAGCATTACACCAAGGATTATCCTTTCCAAGGCTGAGTCCCTGGTAAATAATTACCCCAACTCACCCTCCTGTCCTTAGCTGGCATGCGAGGCTTAGTTCATAGTAGGAAGTCACTGTACAACATAATGTAACATCTACAGGCACTAGAATAAGTTAGGAACAATATGTTGCGCTCTTCACATACCTGTTGAGTGGTAATTCCATGTCAGCCTTCAAATAGCATCAGGACTTTGCTCCGTGCAAGTAATAAGGATTGCATTTTTTCATGTCATTGTATTAAAAATAACATGGGTGTTCCTAAAATAGAAGCAGAGCATATAAGGTCCTGTTTTAGGTGTTTGTCTTGTCCCTATTCCTGTGGGAAGTTTCTAATTGATTTCTAGATTTTATTTTATCTGAAATCCAAGATGTTTCTCTAATTGTATAAATATCATCAGTGGATCTATCAGTGTGCTAAGGGGTTGATGATCTGGCTCCTGGGTTGTAGCAAAGACATTAAAAGACTGATCCATAAAGTCAATGAAAATTATTAAAAGCACTTGCTTGACTTTTAAGGAAACTAAAGTGACAATAAGCTCAGTAAGACAGTTCACACATTTAGAACTGGACAATAGCAGCTGAGCACTTTGTAGTACTGGATGTAAAAAGACATTAAGGAACTGGAGCGTGTCTCATATAAAGAGAGTCTGTGGTCTGTTCAGGCTGGTGAAGGGAAGGCTCAGGGAGGATCTTATAATTGTTCATAAATATCTAATGGGAAGGTGTAAAGAAGATGGAGCCAGGCTCTTTCCAGTGGTGCCCAGTGACAGTGCAAGAGGCAACAGGCACAGACTGAAACACATGAAATTCTGTCTGAACATCAGGAAACACTTTTTTACTGTGAGGGTGACCAAGCAAGGGAACAGGTTGCCCAGAGAGGTGGTGGAGTCTCCATCCATGGAGATCTTCAAAGCCTGATGGGACATGGTCCTGGGCAACCTGCTCTAGCAGATCCTCCTTGGGCAGGGGGATTGGCCAAGATGATCTCAAAAGGTAAGTTCCAATATCAGCTTTCCTGTGATACTTTGAAGTTTTGTAAATAAGTCTTTTGCATGGATCATTTTGTACATAGGAAAACAAATCTTAGTGAGGGCTGGGAGAAAGGTATTTTCTTAAGCATGTGTGGTGAATTAATTAATTTACCTTCAATTAATTTACTTTTCATAAACCAATTCTTGCCTTAGCAAAACTGCAAGCTGTACAAGGCTTCTCACTGACAAGTGTTAACAGCACAGCCCAATTTGTTTCCCCAGTGCTTCAGCCTTCAATGTTCACACGCCAGTAATGGTCTGTGAAGAAGACCAAACAACAGAGGAAAATCAGTTCTAATCATTTAAATAAAAGAAGCAAAACAATGTGTTACAGATTTGAGGGGAAGCACACTAAAAACTGGGCTCATTCAAAAGCAGTGGCATGGGGGATTTTCCATTTTCAAGAATGCATGAGCATTTTTCACCTTCCAGAAAATCCATCAGGCTCTATTCTGCACAGGCAGTACGTCTGTCTAAAATTCCCCTCAGCAGAGACAGAGTTCCCAATCTCAGGCCAACTGCTCTGCTGCAAGTTTCTCCTGAGCCATTGCATCCAGGGGTATAACCACATCTTTTTAGCAAAGATCCAGGGACAAGAGGATAGCAATGCAGCTGCAGCGTGTTTACCAACCTGAAGCAAAATCGATGCAAAAAAAGTGTCTCTCCCTCCTAATGACCTGTCAGAATCTTTATGTCATGGACTGCCCTAAAATATGCCACGAGACTGCAGTGGCTCCAAGGTTAGCCGAGAAAGGGAGCTTGCCCCGTGATTCCTGGAGTGTGCACAGCAAATTCTTCTGCTGTAGCTGAGAAGTAAATAAAGGTGAAGTTAACTTGACATGAGCTGAGGAGGGTTTGGGGGGAAATCTGAGACAGATTGGAGATTTGTATTTGTGTAGACAGATGGAGACTCAAGTTGAGGCTGCTTGGAATGAGACATTTCTTTGAAAGTTTTCAAAGATCATACAAAACAATTCAATCATTGATTCTGAACCTTCTGTTAAACTCATCCCTTTACCATAAGCTTTAAAAATATCTCTGCCTAATTACATGGTTTCATTCATTTAGATGGATACATTAAAACAACCATGGTGGAGATTGATTATGATTCTTTAAGAAGAAAGCAACAACCATCCACCAGAGCTGCTGTGAAACATTCGGAGAGTGACCAAGAAGTGTATGATGATGTGGGAGAGCAGGACAGTATTAGCAGGTATGTATAAAGAATGCATGAAAAGGAACCAATGATTCACCCCAGTCAGCCTAGTCAGGGGAAGTTTTACAACAACAACGCAGACTCTTGTAACAAAAGAAGAGCCAGTTATATCAGAAACATATAACTGAGCTATTCAAACTGAAGTAGTCAGGGGAACAAGAATGGATACTGGAACCCAGCATCTATAAGCACTCATACTCAGAAGGAATCCATACTATTGGAAGAGGACCTACAGTACTGCAGTCCAAAAGACAACAAAATGCAAAACATGCAGGATTACAAATCACCTGCAGGAAATGCAGTTCTCTTCCGTCCCTCTCTTTTCTTGTTCTGTCTTTTGAAGTCACATACTGCATTTTCTAACATGCAAGAATAAAAGACTCTAAAAGCAATGGAAACACTCACTGCACTGGGGAACTCCTGATCGCCCTCATTGCTCTCAAACTATGAGCCTTACTACCTCTTTCCTTTTGAAGAGAAGGGACTTCTAGAAGCATGACTAGGATGGCCCTTCAGTAGAGAGTGTGGGTAATGTGTTTAGTCCTTAAAATAAGGCCTATAAAATCCCATGAGATGGGTATGAGCTATACTTTTTTGACTTCATCAGAAGCTCCTCTATGGCACAGACTCACATGTATTTGCAATGCAGTGCTACATTGCAGACTCTGTACTTCAATGTACCATGTTTTTCATGTCAAGTAGATCTGCACCTAGGGAAGCACCATCTCCAGCAGTGTGTCAAACTTGCTGTCAGGGAAATATTCTAGTGATCTTGTGACAAAAGTCAAGGCTATCACATGACCCAGCATGACGGTGGTACCTCTGTTACCCAACCTCACATAAAAGTCAATTCTGTCATGTGATGGAACAAACCTGTGCTCATTCTCTATTACGTGTCTTGATGTGCAGAAACACATACACCAGGATTCAGATAAGAGATCTGCATATGGGTGTAGAGGATTTCAATGTGTAGGACAACCATCTTGAAATGCTCAGCCATTACACCTGCTTTTACTGCTTCCCAGCACTTTAACTTAGAGGCCTGGCTGGAATGAAGGGAACACAGCTTGCTGGCTGCTGCATGCAGCTGATCCTCAGCTGCTAGAACATCCCCATGAGTTCCAGAAACAGCATTTGGAAAGATCTGCCTTCAGGCTGGCATTCTTTAAGCAACCAATATAGTTTTGCATCTGATATTTTTGCAGGTTGCTCAATATCAGTTTTCCTCCCTGAACATTCATCTCATATCATCATAACCTAGCCAGAAGAGTTGCTTTAGTTGTTCTAAGTTTTAGGTAATCTAAGCATTCGGTACTTCGTCACAGAAGTATCTTTGTCCAATCCTTTTCACTATAGCAAGCATTACAATTCACCACCTCAATGCAAGGAATTTAGAAAATTTATTGAATTCAACAGCAAACAAGAATACTTACACTGTTGCATGTTAAAATAACAGTGTAGGGAACTTGGAAGGATGAATGAATGGCTCAGATTCATTAAATCCTTTAATCTGTATTTTGACATTTTCATCTTCTCTAGTGATTAATAGCATTCTGTTCAGTTCATGAGCATGAATTGTTGGAAGGTCTAACATACATCAAACATGTTTTGAAACCACTGTAAGAATGCCATGCTAAAAAAAGCCTCTTGACCAAATAGTATTATCTCATTATTGGTAGTATTGTTAATATTCCAAAATTAATCAGTGACTAGGGCTATTGTATTTCAGGATTTCTTGGCACAAAAGTTTAACAAATATCTTGTTTTGATGTATAAGTTTAAGTAAGGCTCTGACCTGGAAATAATCTCAACTACTGTGAACCTATCAGGTTTTTTCAATTGCTGTTAGAACACTGGGCTAATATGGTATCCTTGAAATGTTAGAAATGTGCAGTTAGAGGTTTAAAGCATCACCCAATGAAAGCTAGTGGAGCAATAAGTTCATTTGTTTACCATTTCATCTCAAGAAAATCCCCTCATTAGGGTTGAATCGAAAGGGTGTGGATGCACTCTCTAGTGTTCACTCATATTATATTTTTATTCCAATCAAGTTTGACTACATGACCTCCTGAGATCCCTTCCAACATGAATTATCCTGTGATCCTAAGTCATATTTTGTAGTTTAATTTAAAGATATCAACAGGAATATAAAATACATTCTAAATATAGTAAATTGTTACAGCTGTAGATATCCGTTTGCATTTCCTTGAAAATGACACTTTATTGGAAATTGCTAACAGTTGTTAACAATTACTAACAATTAGGACCAAATGTTCTGCTTGTATGAAAATGTGCACCTTCATTGGCTTGAAATACCTGCATTGATTTATGCAAATAGAGAATTTGCTTCACAGCTTTACTTATAAAATATTGCCCTTTTTTTTTACATTAACTAAAGATGGTATTGATAACTCTCTCTCTTATAACCATTTGAATTATTGTGAATGATATTTTAAATTACTCTTTTCTAATTTGTAATGAATTATTTCCAAGGAAAAAAAAAAAACACAGAGTATTTGTTCCTGCTTTCCCTGAATCTACTAGAAGTTAATCTCTCCTCGCTTACTTACAAATTAGATGACACATTTTCTTTAGCATTAGTGAGAATGCAACTACTATTTGACTTTAAGAAATCAGTGTGGGTGTGGTGAAAACAGTGAGAGAAAAAGAACTGGCAAAATTTAGTTGTTGCCCATATAGAACACACAAGCATGTGCCTGAGCTTCCAGTGCAGAATTTGTAGTGCTCAGCTGGCAATGCAGATGAGTGCCAAAGCCAAAAGGTTTAGAACTAATAACTACAAGAGTGATGGGTGATCATGGTGTTTTCTTTTTCTAAAGGATGACTGTTTTTCTCTAAACCATCTCTTGTTTGCTTTTCCAGTCAGAGTGGTGGCCAAAGTGGAGCTGGAAGTAAGTTCTACGTATACTTTTTGGAGAGGGTTGCTTGTGTGTACTGCTTACCTTCAAATCCAGACCTCTGCAGCTTCCAAATAATGCAGTAATTATCCATAAGCATGCTAAATGTTAGCTAACAGGCCACAAACAAGGAGGTATAGTGGCCAAATTAACTTTCTTTCCACTTATGGGAACTTGGGTGAGAAAGAAGTTTTGTCTTCAGATACTGTGAATCACAAGCATGCCAGAAGATGACAAAACTTTAATTTTTTTTGTGTGAAGGTAAATCATCCCACAAAACAGCACAGATATAATTGTCAAAATATTAACTTGACCAAGAGGTTTCATGCAGGAGAAATCCAGTTCTGAAATAGCCAGTAATACTACCAATTAAAACTGCATTTTGCTGAGAGTTAAGGGGAACTTCAGTTTCAGTGATACTCTGGAGTCCTAACCAGTACGACTGCAGCAGTTTCACACTGTCAAGAATACACATTCAAACCCCGTTTCCCCTTTGGTAGCACATATATTTATGTAGCATTCCCTGTTGATCACGAGAGCACAGCTCATCTTCTCAGCTTAGAGTTTAGATACTAGTCATGGCAGAAGCATCCCCTGGCAGTGCTTAAAGAAGCTGCTGCCAGCTAAGTACAGATTTCAGTGATTACTTTGACCAGTGGCTAGAACTGGACATGGAAACTGAGCTAACCCTGCACTGAAGGAGGTGGGGCTCAAAGGTCAGAACTGAGGCCAAAATGGGGAGCTTACATTGCACTTCCCTTTGGATTCTGTGGATGAACACAAGATGTCACTTGCTGAGAGGGCTGGTCTCACATCTTCAATCATCACTTGAGTCACACACAAAAATTTAAAAGCCACCAGTCATCATAACAACTGGGCCAAAATCAGCCCTTGTGAATGTCATCGAATACAGTGTAAAGGCATTTGTTTTCAGTATTCATGCTCTTGTGATTGGCAGTGCCACATTTAAATGCTGTGGATGGCATTCCCAACTGGGATAAGTCTAAATCACTGTTTTAATAAATAGGCTGTGCTGGTTTACAGAAAGATTCCATTTGCAAGGATATTGCACTAACTGCACACATCTGACATACTTATGAGGCCAGTAATGAATACTCTATTCAGCAGCATTAAATATAAATGCATTAATTCACCATTTAATCTGTTAAAGAGATATTCCCACCTCCTCCTTCTGATCAAGAAATTTATGATGGGATTGATGATGAAGATGCTGTAACTAGGTAGGTTTTTGTATCATTTAAATAATTTGCTTCTTTAACAGAGTGTTTTCATTTCAGTTTTTAGTATTTTTGAATTAGGCATAATAATTAGCAAGTATTAGGATGATCAGCAAGTGCGTATACATCAGGATGGATTCGTGAAGCTAAAAAAAGGGTTCTTTCGTCTTTTGGAGAAGTTTTATTCTGTAATTAATTTTGGTATGTCAGCAAATCCCCAAATCCCCAACTAGACAGAAAGGCTCTGAAATGAAAATAACAAACTAAAATGCTAGCTTGCTGAGTAGCAACACGAAAACAGTAAGCCACTAGATTAATATCTATATTTACAAATATATCTCAATATCTACAAATGACCGAACATACATATTTCTAGTTTAGCATTTTAGTGTTTAGCATTTAGGTAAGTGTCCTCACCTTGTGCTATATGCATTGTTGGAATTAATGAGAATTATGTGCATCAATGGAGAATTTAAACTGGACCTTTTAAAAAGTATGTTACGTTTTACATTATGATAATTGCATGCATACTCCAAAGGTCTGTATCACAGGATGAAGATAAGAATGGTATCTGGTCCTGGAGAATCTTGAAGAGGCTAAAGGTCAAAGATGACAAAAAGAAAAGTGTACGAGAAAAAACAACCAAAGTCAATGGGGCAGAAGATAATGGAGATATGTTGTAAGAGTCTGCCAGGAAATCACAGTGCACATTAACTAATTCTAATGATCACATGCTACTAACATGTTCTCACAGCAGCCTGATGAATCATGAATCAAATTGCAGCTCAGGATGATACTTTTCTGCAAAAATACTCACCTCCTTTCTTTTCACTTGCATAATGTAATTACTCTCTTTACAAGCTGTATTTGTTGCATAAATCTGATAATTAAAATATACCAAAACTTTTTTTTGGTGAAGAACATCAAAATAATCCATCATCTTTGTAAGTTTGCTGTATCCTCAGTTAAAATGTACTTTGCTCATCAGTACAACATAGCTGAGATAAACTGGTAAATCTAGTCCCATTAATACAAATTTTAGAAATAATATGCGAAACAGAAAAATGAAAAGATTGTCTTCTACTCATCTTGCCTAGAGGTTAGATCAGCAACTGGTGTTCTTACCACCATCTTCTCTCAGTTCCAAACCAGTTTACTTTGATTCAGTGGTAAAAAATACATTTAGTCCATGAGTATTGCTGGTGTCTGCGGAGCTTCAAAATGTCTGGATATTACTTGGAACCCTTGTGTTGCAAGTTTTTTAAATGATTTAAATGATGCAAAAGCCTATTAATGGGATGTAAATACTTAATGAGCATCTTTTTTTTCCAGCATGTCTCCTTCAACAAAGCAGTTTGGAAAAGGTAATTAATAGCCTATTGTTCAATCTCCATATTGATTCCTGATCCTTTTTTATGTATACATTACTCTGTATCATGCTAGTCACAAAAATACATTGCAGGAAGGAAACAGGATTTCCCATTGCTTACCCAGTTCCAGCAAACAAATTTCAAATATTGTGACTGATTTGGCTACAGACAAGGAGATACAAATACATTGCAAGCTCTCTAGAGCACAATTTAATGTATTTTTTAAGAAGTCATAATTTTTCTGTGTGAGATTTCCACCAGTTCATTTTATTTGACTTTAAGTATGAACAGATACACTTGGAAAGGAACACAATGCAAGACTTCAAAAGTAAAGAGAGATGCTTGTTGTTATTTTTATCACTTGCAGTGTCCTTGTAAGATAACACATACTCATAAATATCAGTTCAGCCATGGAATAAAAAGCAAGTTCTTACAGTTTTTGAGGCTGTTGCCTGAACTGAGTTCTAAACCTTTTATCTCCTACTGTGATTTTTCTAACCATTGATTTGATGAGTTGAACAATTGCTTCCTCTCTACAAATATTCTGAATGTGATTCAAAGTATATTCTTGGGGTAAGAATTCTTTTCACTGCTTTGGCATTGCAAGATGGAGTAAAAACTAACATACATGTGATTCATATCCACTTCTAAGCAATGTTGCATTGACCAGAGTGCTATGGAAGTGCCTGAGTGTACGTTAACATCAAACCCCCAAAATATACTTTGATGCAACACAGTGGGAAATGGACTAATTAAAGCGAAGATTAAAGGCTATTGCATTAGCCAACATGTGCTAAAACTTGCTTCAGCTTAAGAAGATTAAAATATCAGTGAATACCTATTATTATTAATAAAGAGTCTTACTCTGAAAGGGTTGGCTGATGTTTGTTTTGCACAGTACATTGTGCAAAACACAGAACCCACAGTTACTATAGACAATAAATGGCTACAGTACTTGCCGCAATTTCTTGTCAACTTAGCTATGCTACCATAGATTGTAACACAATGTATTCACTACTCAAGGACTGCGTAATAATTTTCCATTCTTTTAAACACTATTGTTTCAGATTGTGGAGACAATGATGTTTATGATGACGTAGATTCTTCAGACTTCCCTCCTCCACCGCCGGAAATCAAGCAAGTGAAAATGGGAATTACTCCCTTGATTAGAAATCTGTAATACACTGTGAAACATTTTCAAAGTATTTACTAAAGGCAGATTGCTACTAATCTATGCTTTATTTGGTGTTGTCAGGTTTTGTAATTCTCCTAACCCTACTGTTGACGATGGCAGTTGAATGCTCCCTGCCTCCATTTCAGATTGAAATAATAATTAGACTATAGAATAAATAAGCATGCTTTGAATTTCAACAAATTCAGCCTCTGATGGACAAGAGGTAGAAATGAATGCATGGCCTAAAGATTCTTCATTGTAGATTCTCTGCATGCAGTCCTCTTCCTATCAAAATTTGGGGACTGTTAAGATAAGTACTCGATCCCAGCTGCTGTAGTATTTTAAGAGAAAAGGAGATAGAGCCCTGTGTTGTAAGTGTGAAACACCTCCGGAAGTGTAAAGTTCAACTTGGCAAACTTTCATCCCTGCACCAGGAAGTTATGGCCATCTCTGGACCACAGATGTGTTACGAGCACAGATGCATCTGTGAAGATGACTGCAACATGTCACATTCTGTTGTCACTAACTCCACTCAAGTGGAGCTACAGGGTGCACTGCAATAATCTAGTCTGGAGGCATTAAAACAGAGAGAGCTCTTTGAACTGTATATCCAAGGGAGAAGATGTGGCTTTCCTAACCAAATCTAGGTTACTTCACACACACACATAAATTCATCATCAGTGGAACTGTCATCCACAACTCCTACAGAGATCAGGAAGGATCAAAAAGTAGAGTTGGACTTTAAATTCCCAGGTACAGCATCAGGAAGGGCAGGTAAGGCAGGAAGACCTTCCATGCTCACTAGCACAAGTCAACAGTATCAGGGATGTGGAAAAAAAATCCAGAACTTGAAATGGGTCATGTAATGCACACTCCCTTGGTGTAGTAAAGTCTTCTATGGGAACACAGGACTAACACAGCTGCTGTATGAAAGGCTGAGATGTTCCAGCTGCCTCCACAGTGGGACATGTGTTACTCAGCCTATTGCCCAAAGATACATAGACTTCACAAATATTGCTCCTTGCCTAGAGATCTCAAAGTGATGGGTATCATTTACCTAAAATATTTTCAGTAGATGTAAAGTTCTCATTGCTGTAGCAGCTAGATACTTCGAATAATTTTCTATATTCACTTATGTGATAGAAATATTAACATCAGAACTCATTAAAAGAGAAAAGCAGGAAAGACAACCCCAGCTTTTTATTTCTTTTGAAATCAAATCTGTATTGTATTATCCATATTACTTTTGTAGAACAACAAAATATACTAAAGACACATGGAGGCAAATGCATTTTCACTAAAATTATCAGAAAGGTTGTCAATACCTCAGATGTGTTGCTAATTTTTTTTTCTTCTGTAACCTCTTGTTTTAGTTCATCAAAATCAGCAAGCCTTGGAAAACGTAAATCAGAAGAAAAAGATGCACAAAAGCTTAAAAAGATGGAAAAAGAAGAGAAAGAGTTCAGAAAAAAGTTCAAAGTAAGTTTTGTTCACATAAAATCTAAAGATTAAAATATCTTTATGGTGTCCAAATTTGTATCCCCTAATTTGTAAATAATCTATTATTTTGCTTTTGAAAGGTAAAGTATTACTACTTGTAAAAATAGTGATCTGAGCATTTGTAAGTCCTAATGGCAAGCATGGGTACATTTTACATGGCATAAACAATTTGCCTAATTTCCAAAAATTTAGTAATAAATGGGAATATATTGTTCTAAAAAATGCATGATCATAAGCTTTATGTTGATAGTTTTAACCAGCATCTCTTTATGTTATTTTTGCAGTTTGAAGGTGAAATTAAAGTTCTTTACTCTACCACCACAATCCAGGATTTGCCCCAGAGAAGATGGGGACCTAAAGAACTACAAGTTAAACCAGGGGAATCTCTTGAAATTATAGAAAGTACAGATGATACCAAGGTCCTGTGCAGGAATGAAGAAGGAAAATGTAAGTTTTATTAAAAAGCTGTAGTACAAATCAAGTTGTCAGAGAATGAATGAGTCAGGATGTGTAAAAAACCCTCTTTAAAGGGTATAAAAATATTAAAGCAGAGCCTAACACTTGCTTTTTTTCCTTGCCTGGTGGTTGACAAGAGGTAGATTGTTGTTATTTTATTATTGTGTTTTAAGAGCAGCTTGCCATAAAGAAAATTAAAACTACAATAGACAAGAGATACCAAATGTGAGAAAAAGGACAATTTAGTTATGTAAATCTTCTTTGCATCAACTCAGATTAGCAGATGTTTTTGTTGCTTCTGTCTCCCTCTATTTGCCAAAAAGAGCATAGCTATGATACCCCACAGAATCTAGTAAAAGTAAAATCCATGCTGCACCTCAGGGAATCACTTGCCCGTTGATTGCAGCCAAGGGAAAATCAATAACAATATTGTTACTTTCGATTGCCAGAGATGGAGTTCAATCTTTTCAACAGGCTGGGGGGGAAACTGTTTAGGAGTCTTCCCCCCAGCCCCCAGCTGATCCAAAGCATATATCCTCATTGGATGCCTGCTTGTTTTAGGAGCTGCGCAAGGCCTTTCAGTGTTTCTTTGAAACCCTTGGCCAGGGTGTGTATTGGCAGAAGTTTTTGCATTTTTGGAGAAGTCTGGACCATCTACCATTGGTTTCAATTTCTTAATGTGTTTCTGTTACAATACTTTTCAAGTCTCCTAATGAAAATTCACTTTGTGTGGGAACAGACTACATTCAAAGTAGCAGCACCCTTCTGTTCACCTTTACTTTTTACCTCTGACCTATCTAGAAGACAGTCCAATGCCATAAATCTCTGAAGGGGATTCAGTCACTTCTAATTTTTTTCCTCTCTGTACTCAACTGTAACAGTCTAGAGTATAGCCTTCTTCCTGGCAGGCCTACAGGGTGAGGAAGAATGTTCTTGCTTAACACATATGTTTTTCAAAATATGGATTACAATAGCGTAGCCACTTCCCAAAGAGCAGCTTTCAATGCTGCGTTTTTTGAGTCAAGCTAAAGACAAAGTAGAAAGTAGTTCACGTTGGCTGTGTTCCTCACATAGTCTTCAAAGCCTTTCAAATAGTGACAGGAGCTACTGCTTTGCTATGCATAAAAGAGCAAAACAAATAAAAATATCCTCCCTGAAAACCTCTGAGTAGTTCTCTGTCAATTTTCACATTAATTAGTGAAGTTTGAATCCTACTTTCGTTAAGTGCATGACAGTTTTGGTTATATGCTCTAGTTGCTCTAGTTCCTCGTATCTTGAAGCTATCATTTTACCTTTTGAAGGCCAGATAGACTGAAAAACAACAATTAAAGATGTTTTTGTTACTTTGTTGCACATGAATTCTTCCATTTGATCGTCAACTTATGAAGCACTTCCATAGCTTCATGCCTCTACGGGCAGTTAAACAAAATTACAAATTATATTATAATGTCTTCCCACCTTTTTAAGCAACAGCTGATGATCTTAGGAACGTCTTCTGCTATGACTTATTTTGTTATGAAATTATTTGAAATTTCAAAAGTGAAACAAAGAACTGATTCTCATTTGCCTTCTCAAATTCCTTCTTACTGTTGCCTTGGTCTGACCAACAAAAGGTATGTACCTTTTGAAATACACAAAGACCTTCAATTCACTCTCATAGATTTTGATTAGGATATAAATGGACTTCAGTGCCTGAAAATGTAAGTTGTGTCCTCTCCAAGCCTCCTTTACACCATCAGAGAGCAGCTGGCCTGATGTGTCATAGCTTTCGGTGGTGCTAAATGATCAAGATGGAGTGTGCGGACCTGCTGCCTTGTTCTCTATTATGGAAGCCACATAAATATGAATAAATTAGTTAGAAACTGAAACTTTGGATGTGTAATTTTGGATTAGTAAATTTGAAAGAGTGTGAGATCAGCAGGGGCTATATCTCCCACATATTTAGGGGCTAGGGGCCATCAGAAGAACCTAGATTATGCTTTGCAGTGGCAGAAGGACTGGCACATGCACATCTGGCTTGCCAGCACACTGTGTTTGTACGCCGTGACTGTAAGTGAAGAAATTTTGCTTTCATGTATTTCACGTGAGAAAATTAAAAGAAACAGAGAAGATTAGATTAGCCAAATGATTTTAAGTGATCCCCGGTGAGACTTCTGGAAATTATTTGACTCTGCTTAAAGAGAATTTTAAAAAGATGCATCTTTAAAAAAAAATCAATTTTTATGCCTTTATGCCAGATAATAAAATCTGGGGGAAGAAAACCAGGCTAAGAATATCCTGAATAGACAGGGCTTTCCCTATGTGTATCAACTTGCAATCAGCCTGACAGAATACACAGGTAACTGAAAATCTGCAGCACTGGGTTCTTTGACTATTGAAGATTATCTGCAGTTTAACATTTTTAGGAGGCAAAAGTTATAATAGAATTTATGTATCAAATCTTCATGACCCTAAAGGTATAAATACAGGCAAATGAAGCAAATTTTATCTTACCTACCTGCAAAACTATTAAATGCATAGAACTATTTTTTCATTCATGTAACTGTTAAGTCTTAAACAGAAGCTAAAGCAGATTAGTGCCAAATAAAATATTATCACATGAAATTAATGCCTTTTTAGGGAACCCTCAGCTCTAGCACAAAACAGAAGTTTTCTTTAAAAATGCAGTGTTTTTAATGTGTTATGGCCTTCACAGAGCAAATTGCTAATCTACTTTATATATAGTGATTGATACAGCATATTCTAGAAAAAACATTTATTTGAGTTTTATAGCAATATCTGATATCTAAATATTTTAAGATGGAAATACACCAAGTTAAAATGAATTATGCAAATGTTTCTTTATGAAGAAAAGCTTTATAGAAGAATTAGTTACTTAATTACTATTTGCAGGACTATTTTGGATATTAGTCTTGTCAGATAACGTTTTCAATATTCCATATAGGAATCATAGGACATGTTTATATATTGAAACATTGGCCAGTTGAAGACTGTGATAATTCAGCAGCTTTTGGGAACAGCACTAGTTCATTGTGTCTGATGCCAATTTACAAGGGAAGGTTTCCCCTACTAGTAAAATTACAGATCTTGAAAAGGGCAATTTCAGTTAGAATAAAATTAGGGCTTGGACGTGAAAAAGGCTTAACACACAATACGAGATTTTTTTAGCTGGACATTACTGTGCATTTAAAAAAAGAAAAGATACTTTCATGTCTTGTGTATCAGAAAAGCAAAATTCATGTGAAGGAGGAAATAATTCCTTAAGGTAAAAGAGTAAGATCTGGGGATTCAGCTAGACTGACCCGAAGGATCTCCACCAGAAATACTAGCAGAAAGCTGATAATTTCTGTATTATATAATGGTTCCTAAGCACACGGAGCAGTAGCAACTCCAAGAATTCAAGGAACTTTACAAATCAGGCTAATAAATTTTTTCTAAAACCTATGGATTATGTATGAATTACTAAAAACTTGTCATGTCAGTGTGACCATTTAAGCCTCCTGATCAATACAAGAAGGAAACTTATACAGTAATTTCAAATATAACACAAGATCACATTTCTCCTTTAGAACTGTCCTACTTTTGTATCAACATACTAATGTTTACCTACAAATATGTAATTACTGTTATGGCTTTCTCTTTGCTTGTATATGTTGTACCAATTGACAAGTATTTCAGTAGATATCTTTTACCAAAGACAGCAAGTAATTTTTTCAAGAGATGATATATATTGAAGAAGAATATGTGTAGTTTTATCTGATTTCGTTAGTAATGCAACAGAGTAATACAATAATTCGCTAGTGAATAGCTTTTCTAAGGTATTTCCATTATCTATATAAACAGTTCTTATCAATATGATACAGTTAAAAATTGTTAATCAGTTACAGTTAATGATACTTAATTGGTGTATACATCTTGAAAGATTTTTTTTTGCTGTAGGAAACTATACATATTTATGTTATTTGTTATTATAAATATTATTATGTGGTTATTACTATACCACATTTTTGTGCTACAGTTTGTGAACTGTACCATATTTTCTTTAATACCTATTGTTTCACACCCCTCTCATGCAACAAGGAAACTAAAATATAAGATGAAAACCTAATCTTGCATAACCAGTATTACTATTTTCTCCTTTCACCACTAGTTCTGTACACAATGGAAACCATTACAATGAAACAAGAGAAATGACATTTTATTAATATGTAAAATACCTGGCACAGTAGATGTCTAAGTGCTCTTGGAGCTACTGTAGTATTCTAATTGCCTAATCTAAGGCACCATGTTATACTAAACAAGCAGATAAGAATAATTAAAACTAAAATTGGACATCATAGCAAAATCTTCCTCGAGTAGATATCCATTGTACATTGTTGTCCATGTATTATGTCTTTCCATCTGAAATATCTAAAAGAGAAAAAATGCATTTCACTAGTGCTAGCAACATAAGAAATAACATGAATATTTAAATTTAACTTAAATACATATATATTTCAATTTTACAGATGGCTATGTTCTGAGAAGCAATTTAGTTGAGAAGTAAGTACAAAGTGATCTTTTTGAAAAATCTGTTATAACACTCACTTTTGTTCTAAACTCTTTGTTAAATAAAAGTGAAATGTAATTATTTTAGTATGTCATTCTAGTCCTGCAAATTGAGTTATTTTTACAGAGTTTAGATTCCTCAAGAATTAGTCACATACATCCATGCTGGAAATTTTCCAGGGCCCCATTCCTCATTGTTTAACCATAAACTCTGGTTTAAACCATGAAAAATTACATAAATTAAGCATTATTGGTACTAGAATCTATTACTGAACTGCACATTAATGTGATTAAGTGTATTGATGCCATTTTCAAATGTTTAACTAAAATGGGCCAATTTCTATTTGGGTTTATTTTTATTTCAGTCTTATCAGGATTGAGCAGACTTGGCTCAGTGTTGCTCCAAATAATTGCGTGGAGTTCAGCATTCAGGTTCTAATCCAAAATTCTTATCATACAAAGCCTTTCCATTTCCTTCAGTGGGCTTTATGTTAGACCCTTAAATATGAAATCAGATGTCACTTTTAGAATTGAGGCCTGCAAACAATAATACACATGTATAACATACATATAAATACCCTTATTGGCTTCTATGGGCCTGTTCATGAATCTAAAAGTGACATATTTTGAGAATTCCTATTCATGGAGCATGTATCATTTATAGACGTTACCTAAATTCATTGTCTAAAAAGCTCCTCCTCCAAAACCTTTATGGCATTGCCAAGTAGAGAAACAAATAAGAATTTCAAGTGCATACTGATTTTTTTTACTCATCTTTTCTGGTTTTCATTTAAAAAAAATCAGTAAGTATTTCATTTTTTATAGAAATATCTCTATGAGTTTTTTCGAATAGCTACTTAAAAACTTAATTAAAAAAAACCTTTTAATAAAGCAAGCCTTTCATGTTAGAAAGAAATGTATCCAGATCTACCTGTCACTGAAAATCCTTTGACCTGATCATCTTGCTCAACACTGTTCTGTAACCACAAAGGCTGCACTTTTCTAATTAGCCAATGAATTACTTGATAGCACCTCTGTACCATACTGCTAAACCATTTTGTATCTGCATGCAAATAGTAATATATATCTGATGTCTCAATTTTTAATACATTATTTTTCTTTTTTTAACTTACAGTGATGGAGAGATTTACGATGATATTGGTGATGGTATGTTGAACATTTCAAACAATACAATAACTATATTCAATTACACCAACTCACTTTATCCTTGAGTCAAAGTAAGTACTACACAATACTAATATTTTTGCATTCTATTTCCACTTCAGATTGCATCTATGATAATGACTGATGCAGAATTCTATGCAAATAAGAGCTTCACTGAAGATCAAAATCTATTTCGGACTTCTCAATTGAGAAAGCAAGAGCAGTCACTAAAGCTGTTATGAGTTAATCGGTTACACTCTTCTGAATGTACAATTAACTTTTTTTAGGATTTCAGGCTTTTGTCATCCCTTGCTTTTATGACATTCGTATTGCCATTTATCTGAGCAATTAAAATTCAGGGAATATGAGCTGAAGTTAGGGTTACAATTTTCCACTTCCCTTCCACATTTGTGACAGTCCATGTAAAAACAGTTCTTCAATTAGCTATACCCAAAGAGGCCAGTTCAGGTCTATGAAGGATACAAAGGACAACAAACCCTGGGAACAGGTATTACTCTGGCTCTGGTCTATTAAACACCAGAGACTGCCACTCTGGGGAGGACAGTATCCTGAAAAGAAATGCTTCCTCTGGTGATAACATGCTGTTGTGAAAACAGGAAATCAAAAGTGGGCATCAGAGAAGACAATACATTGCTGACCTGCCATTCCAACTGCAATAGCGTGAGCTACACTGACATGTACAGCCATGTACCATTATTGAAGTTTCTTTTTCTGCATTGTACTAATGATAGCATGCCATCTTCTAAAATGTATTTGACCACGTTGTAATTACTTTTTGACTGATATTAATAGTAAAATAATAACAAAGTTGTATGGGTTACATACAGCACTCTGAGATATAAACCATAGAAGAGTCTACTTTATAGTATAGTGTTGTTCAAAATATATTTAGAACATTTAGGTTAAGGTTTAATTTCTGTTTAGTTTGAAGATATGATGTTGTTGTCACTATAGTAATTTAGGCATTAAAATGGACCTATAAACTTAGATAAACTGGTTGGAAATAACTTCTAGATTAAATCCACATGTATTTTTATCACTCCATTTTGGTAATATCTTTTTCTTCTAAGTACTATATTTTACACTAGACTTGGCTAATTGAGAGTATAGAAGTTAAACTCCATGCTTATGCACTGTAGAAACAACATTTATTACTAAAGATCATTGGTGATGCTGTTATCTGAATGAGCAAGTAGCAAATCAAAGTAAAATGAATGGATGAATCATAATAATAAATATAACTTTGCACTTATATATCAGAACTCACTCACTCAGAAATGCAAAGACGTTTACAGTGAACTCCCAATAAAAAGGGTGAGCATGTGCAAAAAATGGAACATGTATTTGTAATGTGTGATGCTTTTGCTGTAGTGCAAGATAATCAAAAACTTGTAAAAACCAACGTGGCTGGATCAGTGCAACCAGCTCCTCTTGACAATCAAGTCCTATAATCCTCAAGGGAAGTAAGGTGCACTGTGCAAACCAGTGCAATGTAGCTAGCTAGCAAGTTTAGCTTATAAACAAATTTTGGCTCTGTTGAAGTCAATGAGTTTTGGTCTGACCTTCAGTGGAGCTGAGATTTCATCTTCTTACACACATGCCTTTCACTGATGGTTCAAAATACAGTAAATCTCTAAGGAGGTATAATGCTATGGGGATATCAAACATAAAATTAACTGTAGAGATAATAGCCTATAAGCTATTTTATACTGTATTTAAAATCACTGATAATACACTGAAAAGCTATATGCAAACTTGAGTTTCCTGTTCTATATTGTCTATTCAACCAGCATCCAGGCATACAAATACCAATTGTATGTGTAAACATCAGCACCAGCACAAAAATTTAAAACATGACCTTGTATATTAAGTACAATGAATGTGTCTAGCTATTTGGCTATGTTGCTGCATGTGGTTTACGTATTTTTCAGAGGCATTCAAGAGGGTATTTGCAGCAAATTAGTGATATTCCAAAGAACTGAGAGGGAACGCAGACATTTAGAAATATACAACCACTTGCCAGTTAACAATAGTTTCACGCTTTACACAGCTAATTATCTCAAAAAGAGTTTGCGTTAAATTCTAACATATATGCCCAGTCTTATTTTAGTTTTAACTGATGGTAGAACTTCATGTGTTGCAGTAAGGCCAACAAAGGAACTTTCCTTTTGAATAGAGTTTATCGTGTGTTAAAGGATTTCAGTAGAACACAAACCTCTTCTTCCCCCTGAATAAGAAGTTAATTTTATTCTTTGTGAGATTTTTTGGTCATGTATTTTGAATAGCTTTTCCACGTTCTTAGCCTTGATGTGCTGTAGGTACTGTGTTTCCTTACTGATTATACTGACTGAATTGGTCTTATGATACATTAAATCATCAAAAGAAATAATCATAAGATACTTTAAGCTAAAAATCTGTGCATTGTTTGCACAGATAAAATATAATGTGATTGTTAGAGGGTGTTGAAATGTATTTATAAGGTACGACACACTGAAAAATTACTGGTATTATATATTCTTTTCATTATTTTACCAATATGTTGTTCACTGGATGCATTTTTTTTTTCTTTCTTCTGAATAAAAGTGTGCTTTGTGAAAAAAAAAGTGCGTTCATCATCTTCTGCTGAAGCAGAACAACGGTAGCTGAAAAATAACTTCTGAAAATTATCACTGAGCAGCTGACAGAGTGTAAATCAACTTTATTATTGCTGCAAAGGCAGCACAACTACAATGTGGCATTTGTTTGTCAGTAATTACTATCCAGAAAGTGAAATGTAAGCAGAAAATCTTCTAGACAGGAAAATCTATACTTAGGGAGTTTAATAAAGACTGTATTTTAAGGGTTTCTCACCTGTAATTTATTCTATTATCTTTTAAAAGTCATAGAGAAGGAAAAGGAAAGCTGTTCTCTCTCTTGATTTTTTTCCCTCTCCAAACTCAGTCTATAATTCTGCAGTATTTGGCTGTGCCTGCTAAAACATTCAGCAGTGAAAACATCAAAATATTGACATAAAAATTAGAGTTCAGCACCAACACCCCAGTTCAGGTAAACAGAGCTGGTTTCCATCTGTGTTGTACCTCTACGCTGTCCCAGTAAACAGGCTAAGCAAAACAAAAACTGGGAGGGCAAAAAAGACTTCTCTAATTCAGGAGCTTTAGAGCATTTCTCTGCTGTTACCGCACGCTCTGGACTGCAGGAACGCAGCTGATCTCCTCTGCATTCCTGTGTAAGAGGTTTATATCCTCGATCCACGTAATTGCAGATCCCTTGGCTACGCCTCCCACGGTGGTAACAAAACCCTCCTCTATGTGCGATCTTGTTGCATAATCCACCTCGACTGTGAAGACCAGGGCTTTAGAAAGTGCAAGGAAGTTCATGGAGGAACCTGGATTCGCTGTGTGAATTAGATTAGCCCTTACCACTGCGTTGCTTCATGATGGATACAGGTGTAAGTGTGTGTGCGTGTATGCCTGTGTGTGCCTCTGTGTGTGTGTATATTTTATGTCAAATAAGACAACTTCTGAGGAAACTGATGGACCTGTAAAAGGATACCCTTATGACTTCTGCATAGTCATAGTCCCAGACTGTCCTACATGGAAAGGCTTTTGCATGTAGCTTCACTAGAGTGAAGCACTCAAATGCTAGGAGGTACAAGAACTGAGTCTGTATTTGCACAGCCTCAGTTCTGCCTCCTTGTGTGGATGCGTCTTTAACTGTGCATGCAGTCTGTAATTACATGATGGCTCAGTATTTTTTTCCACAGGATCCCCGCCTCATTTAGTGCATGGGATGGATGAGACTTAACAGAAAAGGCAGTTGTTCAGCCCTGCTCATTCAGTTTCTGGCCGCTCCTTTATTTAGTGCAAATCTTCCCAAGCCTATGCTGCACCCAGAATTATTAGTTTCTCATGGCATTCATCACAATGATATCTCAGATTTCCATGAATAATAATGTATTTATCTTGTGAGACAGGAAAATATTTTATCCCCATTTTTAATGTTTGAAAGGAAGGTACGAACAGAGCACAATTTGTGGCACATATCCATCAATCCTGGATATAAAAGCAAACTGCTAAAGCTAAATTAATTATATTTTTAGTACTTTCCTAGTATAGGACTCTCACTATTTTCTCCTCCTTTTCTTTGCCTCTACTTGTGATTAAACACAAAAAGAAGAGAGAAAGCCCCTTGTGTTTAAAACGTATTAGCATCCAAAATGTACATTCTAAATATACCATGTTTACAGTAATAAAAAGGGGGCAGATATGGGATACTGATTAAAATTTAATTTAAATAATAGTTTAGATTGTATTCTGAAACTTAATAAAAACTGGGGACAAATTCTAGAATTGAATGGTCTACATTATTATCTCCACTTACTTATATCATTTGCTGTCTCCCAACTCCCACGTCGACAGTAAGTTTGTTGGCATGGTTTTGAGTCAGGTCTACGGCTTTTGCAAGAATTAAACCCTTATGTGTACACGGTCTGGGGATATGCCAGGCTGAGACACCCAAACCAGTTTTGAAAGAATTAACTTATTTATCAGAAGCCATTCACCCAGGGCAGGAGCGTAGCCCTCCAAGCCCTCCACCTTGACCACTTAGCCTGGCTAAGAAACAAGGTAGTAGTGCAGCTGAAGGGTCATCCTAAGCAGTTTCCAGCATCCAAGCCATCTGGAAGATATCTCTCTGCCACTCAGGCTAGCCACGGTACTGCAGAATGCCACCGCAACATGTCCTAACCTTGTGCAGAGCAGCAGCGCGGTAGCCCCAGGTCCTCTTCTTTGCCTGGGTGGAGTAAAATTACAATGATCTTACAAAGCCTTTCTTCTAGCTAGCTGGCTCCTGAACATACGTAGAATTTGTTAAATTATCTGCATTTGCCTCCTTCTAAAGCACTTTGAGAGAGAAGATTAAGCTGTTATTAAATGTATAGAGTTTCTTGCTCGAGGCTTTTTAAATTGTTGGCCTTGTTGAAAAGAACATGGGAAACTATGTTTATTTTCTTTCTTAACACACAGACACATAAATACTCCTTAAACTTAAAATGTTCACTGTTAGGCAGAAAGGAAGTATGCAAAATGTCAACATGAACATGAATGAAATGTGAATTAGATGGATACCAAGGGTTTTAAGAAACATTATACGATTTGCATTACTTCAGTAATATTGCCAAATCCTACAGCTCAAGCATCATGACACAGAAAAGAAAAATCAGCACTGGCTTTTTTTCCTGCCTTTTAATTCTTTTTTTGGCCTGATTCCTGATTTTCAAGTTCTTAGCAGGAAAAGCTGCCTGCTCCTTCATTTGCGTGTGGGTGCACTTCAGGTGGAAAATGTACAAAAAACACAGACACAGGATCCGGGGCTCCCGTCCCCTTTTCTTGCTGACAGAAGGGGCACTCTGCCAAGCTCCCTTCCCTTCTCCTGCATCTCAGCTTCCTCCATGTTCTCCTGTCCTGGACGATGCCGTCACACACCTTCCAGCTCACACAGGTAAACCCAGTTTCTTCTTCTGTATCCATCCAAAGAGATCCGTGTTTTTTTGTTGTCGTTGCCTCCTTTCACCGCCTGAGATATTTTCTGTACTCTTCTACTTGCTTTCTCAATTACTTCCTGTTCCCTATAATTATTCCTCTTTTCCTTGATCCTCTGACCATGGCATTCTGTCCTTTGCTTTTCTGCTTCCTTGTTCCTTTCTCTTTTCATCCTTTTAAACTGTTCCCCTACTTCTGCATTCCTGCCCCTGGCACTTCCATTTTTATCCCATTTTTAAAAGCTGCTCTGTTCAAATGCTCATTTTTTGTGCAAGATTCCTAACTCTGTGGGTGACACCAGCAGAGGTTTTATGACTCACCAACCACTGAGAAGACTTACAATTCTTGTATTTTGTGTTCTACGCTGTTTATCCCATAGCATTTAAAATCAGGGCAAACATACCTTCCTTCTGCCCTCAGCATTTGGGGGAGTTTTTTTCAGTACTTAAGTTGGGATGATATATATACATAAGTCTTACTATTGCGAGCTGAAATTAAATAAATAATAATAAAAAGATATCTTTTCTCTCCCACCTCTTTTTCTGCTCCTTTCCGTACTGCCAGGAATGTTCATAGCAAGCTACTTGCTACCGGCTGTGTGAGAGACTGAAGCCTGTTCTAATGATACCCACTGACTGCTGAGCATCTCAGATATCCAAATATTTCAGTATGGATAACATGATGTATAACAGCATTGCTATTAAAATGTTAGCCAGCCTTTGTCAGCTCGGGCCCAAAGAAAATGTTAATGGGCTTCTTCAGTTTTTAAAAAAAAGACCATGAAGACTTACAAAAAATAGTTTCTGCTGCCATACAGATTTTGAATCAGGTGATGATAAATTACCCTTACACACAGCTTCAGCCCTATTACTGGAGTTTATTTGGACTGAAACACTTAACAGCTGTGTTTTTTTAAAGTTTTTTTCCTCAGGTCTAATTAATATGCCAACTATACCCAAACTCAAAACCTGTTGCTTTTCATAGTTTCAGTAGGATTATGCAGTGCAGAATGCTGTGAAAAATCTTACATGAACGGGTGCCTAAATGTGAAATTGCACTAATTAACGATCCAGTTAGCAACCTGCCCAGTTAATCAGGAAGACTTGTTGCATCACTTGACATTCTGCTATTTTGCAGCTGGTTGTTGTTGCTTTAGTATGCTACTTATTGCTACTCTTACATAATTTTCTGCTATGCGTTTTATGTACATTTTTTAATTTCTTCCATTACTGGATACTGAAGAAATACTAACATTTTACCCAGTTGCAATCAGTTTAGATTTTTATTAATAGTTTTTATTTCTAGCTGGATTTAAGAGTACTACATTCATGAATTAACTTAAGAGTATGCTGTTTTCCAAAATCAGAGCAATTCCAGAAAAAAATATTTACTGAGCTGAAAGTTTTGTTAGGAATTGTTTTTTTCTTTAGCCAAATCATGTTGCTTTTGCAAACTGTATTAGTGATACTTAAAATATTATCTATAGAACTCCTTTTCCATGGCAATATATGTAGAAATATACCTATTGAACTGTATTTGAATAGGCTAGCGTAGGAATATATGAGGAATATACCACATCAGCCAGGAGAGCGAAAAGCAAATTCAGTGGAAACAACGTCCCTGGGGAGCAAACTGCAAATTGCCCCTTGCTTTTTCTCCAAGCTGTTTGGTGAACACGAGACTGAAAGGGACAAATAAAAAAACTAACACATGGTTCAGAAGTTCAACAAAAAATACTCAGCATCCACCTAAACCTAGTGGTTACACACCAGGGTCCTCTTTGCTTGACTCATTCCCTGCACTGTCCCAGCCTGAGCAGTTTGGCCACCCACCCCTTGCCTATAACCAAATGCAACCTAGGCACTATAGCTGCAACCATACTAGTCACTTAAAACAACGCCAGGGAACGAACACCCCTGGGCACCAGACCTCGATGGTCTTTGCTGTCACACTGGCCAAACTGGACAGTTTTGGCTTAGAACCAGCACAAGGCTGTCCAAAGATGGCCCAGCACGTACTTGGAGGAGCTCCAGGTCACCAGTGCCCTCCCCAGGTGTCCCGAGGAGGCAGCTGAATTCCCAGGGGAGCAGATGTACGTAAAATGCAATATCCCGATATCCCAAATTCTGATAAATTTTCAACTAGGCTCTGGCCACATTCACACTTTCTCAGATCCTCTGGCAGGGTCCAGGGCAAAGAGATACTGTTCCCACGAGGCAGCTGATCGTATCCGCAGGAGGAAGGACCTTTCCTATTCCTGCTCATTGTTGTATTACAGAGACACAGAACACAAATCGCAAGATCGGCTCATTAAAGGACTTTGGTTTAAGTAGATTAAGCTGCAGCTAGTAGGGTCACCTTTTTCCCCTCGTTTCCTTCCCTGCATCCTCTGAAGACTCAGCCTGTTTAATCTTGCAGCACAGCCCTCTCCCTAGCAGATCCTAGCACCTTCCGTTGCACAACAGGCACACAAGCCCCGCGCTGCAGCTGCATCCTCCCCCAGATTGCTCTGCATCGCTGCATGGAGATGCGGCATGCAGGCTCTTACTGCTTTACAGCCACTGTGCTGCACTTGGAGGTCTGAGAATATCAATGCGTGGCGGCCCACGGGCCAGGCACTGTGCAGGTCTGCTCTAGTACCTGTGGGTTTCTTCAGAGCGACCGCTGGCAGTACAGAGCTGTCAATAACTCCATCTGATATTATGCATTTGTCCAGCTGCTAAAAATGTGCTCATGAGCTGGATTTGATCGTCTCAAACTGTAGAACTTCTAGACCAAATGCCCACCAGCACCTGTTCTTAACCCGACTCTGAGCTGCTGCTGAGCCAGACATTTTTAGTCAGATTTTTTTGTAAGAAAAACAGGGTCAGGTGATTCTTGCAATATCAAATGGACAAACCAACATATGGTCATCTTTGGTGCAGACCTGTGCGTCTATCTTATTTGGCCACTGATCAGCTTCTGAGATACTTCACTCAGTCAGTGATGGTTTCTTTGTACCTTCCTTTTTTATACTTCTGTTGCCAATGTTTCTTGGCTGCAGAAAATAAAGCTCATGTCTTACCCTTTCCTAAGCAGTTTGATGGGCTTCATGAGAAGAAAAAGCTTAAACAAATAGAGTGATTACAAAAATTCTTGCTAACAATATAAACATAGCAAAAGAAGCAAAGATTTTTTTAACCTTTTCATTTCATTCACTAGATTTTCTCCTCTTCCTGTTTGTCCAACTGTCATTCAGGATTTATCATCTATTTAAAGCCAATTTTATGATAGTGCAAATTAAGGGAGAGTGTTACAAATACATTTGGATAAGATAAAATGCTCAACAACTACAAATCACTGTAGCTCAGCTGAATTCAATAGGTTAACTTCTCATCTGCATAGCTTGATTCAAGTTTATGTTTTTTCTTCTCCTATATGAAGGGCGGGCTGCAGGTGGTGTAAATTGCACATCCTTATTAATTCCACAGAGTTTAAACAATTTAAGCCTGTTAAGGCTCTGCCCCTAGCTTGTCCCTCATACCCATATTCCTTCATTTGACCCCAAACAAGTGGAAAGTTCTTCTCTTTGATCTTCATACTAGATTTTAAATCTTGAAGATTTATAATTCACATGGGAGTACCCTCTACAGCGTATTGCAAAACCCTATTCGGCGTACAAAAAGGCTCTTGCTGGCAAAATCCCACATGTGAGGGGGCAAAAGGGACAATCTTCTGATTGGAAAAGGATGGAACAAAGCAGTTTCTTCATGAATCCTTTGCACGTACACGAGAAAATGTAGCCCTAGCTTTAGAAGCCCCTGTCCACCACTGGACATGTAGAAATATTTTAACACAGTTTCAAGATTCACCAGCCTCTGCAAACCTCCAGATGACACTGGAAGTGTGTTGGTATGTTCTCCTATGTCGTGCTTCGCAGGTGGGAAAGGAAGTACGCCAGCAGCTCGCAGGAAGCTCTGCCTTCACGCTGTGTCCCCAGCTTTAGGAGATTTACTTATCTATAGAGAGAAGTTATGTTCACATAAAATTCTAAACTAAGAAGTAAAATTGAACTGGTCTGATTCCCAATGTGGCCATTAAAACATCTTTTCTTTAATTTGATTTATAGTGATTTTATTTGTAGTGATTTAGACACTGAAAGACAAAAATAATAAATCGAAGAGTCTGCCTTATGCTGAATGAACTGTAATTTGTGACACAGACAAGCCATCAGGCCAGCAAAGAAGTTCATTTTCTCTTTGGTATTAATTTCCCCCCTCCAAATGGAAAAAATAGCTTTTTCTTTTTTTTCCTCTCCACGTTTTTCCCCTCCTGCATACTCAGGAGCAACAGTGGCTGATGAAAATGTGTAGAAAATTTGATAGGTAAGGAACCTTTATTATTTTTTAATTAAATGTTTATGATTCTTTCCCCACATTAATGGGAGAACAGAACATTGGAAAAGCTCCAAAAATAGATCCCAAAATGTCCTCTACTCTCACAGGATGAGGACTCCTCATACCAGTGACGACCATGACATTTTTAGGGCCAGACTCACTTTGCAGCATGGTTTTTTTTTTTGGGGGGGGGGCAGGGGGGGAGCTCCTATGTATCTAAGTGGTAGTTAAGGCTAATGCATATTTGCTATTTTCCATTTCACCATAACAAAAATTTAAAAATCTAATGTTCTTCCTGCCTCCTTCCCCAGTTGTGGCAAATATTAATTATACCTCAAACTACCTTCAGTGTAGCGTTGTAGGTTACCACTTATAACTGACATTATGGCATTATTTTGTGTGTCATTATCAGAGCCAACCTCAATTTTGTCTGCATAATTCAAATATAAGGGTGGGCGGGGGGGAGAAAGAGAGGACTGGAGCCCAGCAAGTTAAGTGAAGTATTTTGATTATTGAAGGGTGTCTGCAGGAACAAAGCTGCAAAAGAATACTCTGGAGTTCAAACATTACTCCTTTCTTACTCTCCCTTGTTGGAAGGTGTTCTGGTTCTTTTAAAATATATCGTGTCTCTCTGACTTTGTATCTACAGGGGAAGAAATAAGTGCTGTATGGCACTAACATTTAGCATAAGGGTCCAAAGCATTTTACATGCAGATTACAAGTTCAAAGCCAATCCAGAAGTTTAATAGTGGGCCAATGCTTAGTGCTGCTTCAAAGCTTATATGAAATTAATTAGTCCCAGCAGAATTTGTAGTAAACAGGATACAACATTACCACCACAAGCAGCAGTTAATTTGGCATTTTCAGGAAGTCAAGGGTTCCCGGGACATGAAATTTTAAAGGGCAGCCCTGAGGCATATTGACAAAACTCTATAAGGAAGCTTGATACGCTTTGGTCCTGTGCTATGAATGGATGAGATTTTATTGTTTAGACCTTTTAATTTTGAGAACCTAGGGCTCTTCAAGAACATTACCTTCATATTTAATAAGCAAAAATCAAAACAGGAAAGTTTTTGAAAATGGTATTTTAAATTAAATATACTTGACATAATTCTATTAAAACAAGATTCTTCTATGTGTGTCATGAACCGATATGCCAGAAAGTTTTTCTACTCTGGCTTTACAAATAATTATTTTTAATCTCCTAAATCACTATTAATGTTTTAGAAGTGCACCAATCAGTGTAAAAACTAATTTACAATTTTTTGAGATGAAACAATGTTCACAAATACTTAATAAAACGAGATTTTTAAGAGTAATGTAGGATCTGAATTGAAAGACCTCAAGAGAGAGGAGGGAAAACTCAGAGTGGAAAATTATTCACTACAGAACAGGAAAACAATCACCTGAGCTCATGAAGCTGGTTTTATACAGCTGGTGACTTCTACACTTCAATTTGATTATTATTTGCTGGTTTTGTTCCCGAGAATTTGGGAAGCCTGGGTGCAAGAACTTGCCTTGGCTACAGCTGTCTGAAGCATCAGGACACAATGTAAGGTGTTATCTGCTTATTTAAACTTTTGCCTAAAAAGGACAAGAGCAAGTACATATAAGTACACTGTTTCTTGTAGTGAGATTTCAAGGTTTTGGGGTTTTTTTTATATATATACACACACTTATTTTATTAGGTAAGTTTAACAAACATCAAGGTAAGAAAGAGATCAACACTTGAGATGGCAGAGAGACCCACTGTGGGTAAATCAAGACAGCAATGAATATAGATATTTTCTTCCTGTTTTTAATTACTTCACATATTAAAAAGCAGAGTGCAGAAAACATCCGGTGTACAAAGCCCACGGTCATGCGGTATCCACGTGAATTACCATCTCATCACAAGGCAAGTGCAGCTTAAAAGAGGAAAACTAAGCGGGAAAACCTCATAAAAAACAAAACCAAAAGGAAAAAAGTAATTTCACTCGAGAGGCCAAACCCTTCAGATGTGGTGACAGAGCAGTTATGTAGCCAGGTCCCAGCAGGGTAAGGGCTTGAGGAAAAGGCGGCATTTCACCAGGTTTTCTGGACGCCCCCTCACATGCCCCTTCGCTCCCGCCACCCTCCTTTCCCCTCAGCTTTGGCCTCTCGGGGCTGAGCTGCCTGAGGCGGCGGCCCGGCAGCGAAGCCCGGCTGCGGACGCGGCCCTTGGGGCCCCGCGGCTCTGAGGGGACCGGTGCTTCTCCCTCAGTCACGCTTCCAGCGCCTCGAGGCGGCGGGGTGGGCGCCCGGGTGTCGAAGATCCCGCCGCCCCGAGGCGCTGGAAGCGTGACCCAGGCGTGTGCCTAGGCAGACGGAGGCCTCCTCTACCGGCCCGGGGAAGCTGAGGAGCGGCAGCCCTCACCCGCCCTCCAGTACTTCAACCGCCCGCCTCGGTGCCAGCAGGCACCGCTCCGACCCACCAGGGACAGCGCGGCCAAACAAGAGCAGCTCAGTCTCCTCCCGCCTCGCCCCGCCTCAGCCGCCCCCGCGGCGACGGGGCGGAGGGAAGGGGAAGGGGAAGGGGAAGGGGGGGAGGTGCCGGCCGCGGCGGCGGCTCCGCGGGCCTCTCCTCGCGAGAGCGGGCGAGGTTTCCGGTGTTGTGACTGCGGGGCTGTAAAGATGGCGGTGAGTCTCCGCGCCCGCTCGTTGAGGCACCTCCGCATCCGAGGTAAGGGGCCCCGGGCAGGCCGCGGCGACAGCTCTTCCCCCGCCGGCTCTCGCTCCACGCCGCTGCCCAGCCGCCCCCTCCGCTTCCTTCCTCCCTTTCTCCTCCTTCGGCTCCTTCCTCCCCGCCAGCCTAACGCTCTTCTCTTCCCCTGTCCCCGCAGGTCGGAACGACAGCGGCGAGGAGAACGTCCCCCTCGATCTCAGCCGAGGTACGGGCCGGGGGCCGGCCGGGCGGGGGTCGCCGCCTGCCCCTCGCTGCGCGCCCGCACGGAGGCGGCGGGGGGGGGGGGGGGGGGGGGCGGCGGCGAGCGGCCTGGTGCTCCGGGGCGGCCGTGGGGGCTCGGGGGGCGGTGGGGGAGGCGAAGAGGGAGCGGGGGGCCGGTGCCCGCCGCCGGCGGGCTGCCTGGCGTCCTGTAGTGAGCGGAGCTGCCCGTAGGTGGAAGCCTCTCCTCAGACCCCGCCGACTGCGGGGCACCGCGGGGCCGTGCAGGGGCCACCGGGCTGGCCTGCCCCGGCCACAGGCGAGGGGCGCCCCTGCGTGTGGGCAGACGTTCCCGGGCCGCTGCTGGGGTTGTTTTCGGAGGAGGTCGTTGCTTGTAGACGGGGCTGTTTACGGCGTCGGTACCGCAGTGGGGCTGCCCGCGCCGCGCCCCTCGGCCTCGCTGCCGGGGCTCCCTCCGGGCCTCGCTCCGCTCGGCGGGGTCGGGCCGTGCGCCGCTGGGGAGCACCTCGGCGGTGCTGCCTGCACCCCTTGTCGTGTGTCCCTGCCTGTCCTCGGCAGGCTGGCCGCGGTGCTTGCCGTGAGCCTCTTGCTGTACGACCAGAAGGCAGTCATCTCCCGTTTACTTGTTAAATTGCTCCAAACATTCTCCGCTGCTCTCAGATGTACGCGGGGGGATAAGAGGAAGGAAGCAACGATGACATCTGCTACACACGAACTAATTTTGTCTCAGGCAAATAGGAACTCGTTCCCTACCCAAATGTGTAGTTCATCTTGCCTTGCTGAGGGCTAAGGTAAGGGTCAGACTCTCCCAAAGAACTGAATAAAATGCAGAAAACAAACTGGCCCACTAGAAGCAACGATCTTCCCTGGGGCAGAAGATCTTGGTCTCGGGGGGGAATAAAGTTAGTGCTTGTAGTATAACTTGTGCTTCAGGAGATGCAGGACTGGTGCTGTCCTGAATACATCCATTTTATGAGGAAGTAGGCAGGGAAATGACAGAATTAATGCAGGCCAGTGCTGTTATTAAGTATTTCAGAACTAAAAGGGTGCTAGCCTTGTTTGTGCTGCTTTGGGTCCTACTTCTTCCTGGCTTTTTGTGCAGGAAGGCTCGGGGAGTGCTTTGCTGCTTGTAGAGCTGGTCTACCTTTCTCTGCATGCTTTTTGTTTGCTCTTTTCTCTGCTGCTATAGTTTGAGGGTTGCCCATGTTTTCCTAGGAGACACCATTTTGTTCTCTTACATATTTTTACCATGGCTGGTATAGTAGTGTTTTAGTCTTTGTTGCTTCTTGGTCCTCTGCCTTTTTAAAAATGATATATTATAATGTTTATGAAAGGCATTTTATATGATGGTGCATTGTGTGTGTTTGTGTATGTGTTTGAACTCTCTATGTACAAGATTAGCCTGGCTAAAGATGATAATGTAAAGTCTCTGGTTTGCTGTTGCTTTTGTTGTTGTTGTGGGTTGTTTTTGTGTGTGTGTGTTTGTTTGTTTTTTTAAACTTCCAGGCCACTCAGCCCTGGCTGTAGCCCATCTTTTAAGAGGATTCTCATAAATCTTCTTTTGGGACAATAATTTTCTTAAGAAAATCAGTTTGCTGAAAGAGTGATCAATGCTGGAAAAATTGTCCCCAGCACAAATATTGTTGGGCATAATGTTGGTATAGTAAGAAAAAACTCTGCAGATACAGGTTAGACTCATTGCTTTTGTCTACTTAAGGTCATATGTCATGTCTTCTGTTGATTATAAAATTGCAATTAATAATCGGGATTCAGAGTACTCAGGTTTTGGCCTTATGTTATATTACCTGCTCAGAATAGAACAGAAAAGGAAAAGGAGGACAGACTCGCCACCAGTGCAACTCCCATTGCAGTCATCTGGAAGGAATTAACAATGGGATGAGACAGGTTGGTTTAATTAGACTACTGAAATCAAGCTCGTAACTTCTTAATGCCAGAAAGGACAACTGGCGTTATCAGCCAGGTTAGTGCATTTGGTAGGAATTCTTGCATTGAGTCTAGTCATGGTTGTGTATGTAACCACGATACAAGTATTATATGCTTTTGGCATAATTCATCTTTGTTTCTGACTGTTTTACAGGTATTCCAAGCTGAATTATGGAAGCTTATATACCTCCCAAGGCTCTGGGCACTGTAAAAGGCTTGTGTAATCCATGCTTTGTTTGCTGCTAAGTTCTTTGCTCTCCTCTGTAACTGAATCACCTTATCCTGTTGGGTGACCAACACCTCTTCCTTTGTTGAACTTGCAGCTGTTGCCTTTGGATTGTGAAGGCCTAAGTAGTTTAGAACTTGCTGAGTCGAGAGCTGTGTCTCACAGTGCCTTATCTGTAGTCAGGCTCCTTTAAACGTCCTTCCTTCAAGAGATACCCATTTTCTTGGATTCCTGTAGCTCTGAGCCTCCAATGGCTATTAGGAACTTCTCAGAGCTTATTCGCTTACTGAAGCTTTGGAGAGATACAGGGGTGCCAACTGCTGATGGTCGAGTGCTGTTCATGTCTGTATGTCTTCATTTCCTCCTTTTTGAGGGTAACAGTCTTCACTTGCTGATACCATACTCTTTAATTAACTGAAAGGTACCTATCTCCAACATTGGTACTTTCATTTATTATTAATAAACATGCATTACAGGATACTACTTTGATTAGCAGCTTTTCTTGTATAGCCAATTCTCTCTATTTTGTAAATGTTGAGTCTTCTAGCTACAACACGAGACATAAATAAAGTAGCTGAGAAAAATGGCTTTTTTTTTTCCTACCTGAGAGTGAGTTTCACGAAATTGGCTAATGTTATCTGAAAAAATACCCTGTTCCTTTTTTGCCTTCATTATCCATCATTTCCTTCTATCATGTAGGTAAAAATAAAAGATACAGAAGTTCAGTTTAACTTCACAAGATCTGAACTGTATTGCTTTTCTTACTGTGCTTGCATCACTTTAAACCATGTTGTACTTGATTCCATGTGCCTACATGGCAAATTGTAATGCAGTGCATGCAGAGCAAACATCTCAGGATGCTATTTGCAGTTTACAGCCCACAAAAATGTCGGGCATTTTTAAGGGTTATTTGCGGGATAGTCAAAGAAGGCTGGATGAATTTTGTTTCCAAATTCAGCTTGAGATTTGATGACCATGCCGTTTCCAGCTTCCTTCATCAGTAAGGAAGAAGCAGGGAGGGACGCCGCGCACCTGTCTGATACTGAGAGCTCAAGTAGTGGGGGAGGGAAAAAAAAAAGCCTTTTGAAGTGCTTGCAGGAAGGCAGTAGGGAACCATTGCAGAGATGGTAGCTGATGTATACTTTCTTGGTGGCTCAAAGGCAGTTCTTCCACACTAATGGCAAGACTGTTATGGAAAGCCTTTAAGTTCTTCTCTGCATACTCTTGCAATATATGGTCTGGCTTGAAATTATGGAGAAGTGGGGCTCCATCGCACTGTAGAAACGGTATTTTAAAAATACCCAAATAAACAAGATGTGTGGGCACCTTTCACCCTTGCTTTCCGGTATGCCATCATTGTGATGGGTAACTACAGTAGGATGCTTGCGTTACAGCAGGTCACAGAGCAATAGCTGTTTTTTTGCTCCCTTGTTTGTGAATCTGTAACAGAAGCCATAATAGGAGCAAGAAGGTAATTAGTAACGTTTTTTTTTTTTCACTGGAGAGATATCTTACTTGTCTTGCTGTTTGAGAAACTTCCTACTGTTATTCTTGTATATTGGGGTTTTTTTATCTAGGGAGACCAAAGGGGAAGTGATCAGTGATGGTGGCCTGCTAACTTTTTGGGCAGCATGTAACCTTTTGGTAGGTTTTAAAAGTAAGAGAGAGGTGCTGAATATATGCACTCCAAAGTTAAGGCATACACTTAGCTTTCCTGTCTGCACTTGTGCTTTAGTTGACTGTAGTTTTGGAATTGTATAGTGCACTGGCCTGGTTAGATTAATAACACTCGTGTAGCTTAGGAAGCAAAGCCAAAGGTATTACTGCTTTTACAATCTTAAGATGTCTCAGAACTACTAAAATGGTGTGTGCTTACAATATTTTCACTTTTCATTTCTTGAAAACAGGAGCAACATTTTTAAAACCTTATGACTTGCTTGCCTAGTGTTAACATATTTGTAGGAGCTGGGGACTACTATGTCTTTCAAGATCTGTGTTCATATCTGTCTTTAAAGTTTTTGTGTACAGCATCTGTTTTTTGCGGGGGGCAGGTGTCTTTATGTTTTTGCTGCTGTGGTTCAGACTGGTCAACAAATGTCAGCACTTTTCTTCTGAAGGGCAGAGAATAAAATGACTGTTCTAATATCTTGTGGTTTCTATTTATATTTGACAAAAGAGATTGTTCTCTGATTTGGATTGGTATAAATAGCTTCTTAGGTGTTTAAGCAATGCTATGTTTCCACAACATTATAATATTCTGCTTTTCCCCCCCCTGTCATTTGAATCTTAGAAACTGTTGAAGTGCTAAAATCTCTTAGTTTCTGCCGCCTTCTTCATATGAATGTTTTAGTCTTTGCATAAATGTTTTTCAGGTTTTTTTTGCTTTCCTCCCCTCCCTTCCACCCCACCCTCCTTTGAGATTAATGCAATGCTTAGTTTCAGGAATTATTTTTTGTCGGAGCCTATCCAATGTAGATGCTGTGTAAAGAAACACACCCCTCATCATAATTACAGTAAATAAGGAAGCTATGTCAACGATAGCCCTCCCAGAAAGAAACACATCGCTTATTTGCCCAATCTCATGATCTTCATGCATACTTTACCAATTACCTAGCAATCTCGGAAGTTTTCCCCTAATAACATACAAGAGATGCTCAACGTCAGGTAGGGTTTTTCTCTTTAAAGTGGGAAAAAGTGAAATAGTTGTAGTGAAAAACTGTTTTCCAATTGTTTATATCCATACAAACCCGAACAGTGCAGAAAAGAACCGTGTTCAAGAGGGTTACAGGATGGCTTGAGAATTGATGTTGAAATGATGGCTGACTAGTTTGGGGGAATGTACTGAAAAATCAGATAAGCTTTTTATCTTTCATGCTAATTGAGACTCCTGTCTGAGACTTTTTTTTTTAAATAATAAATGACACGAGTCATCTACCTTAAAACCAGCTAGCTTCTTACAACGAAGACATAAGCATGTGACTTGAGGCTTTGATAACTACACAAAAGATTAGATAAAATAAGAGGTTTGCTCTTCATTGGAAGTGTTTTTAACTGCATGTAAGTAGGCAGATGCTTATACCATAGTGCAGGTGAATTTGCACACTGAGCAGCACTCCTGTGATGAGTACTGACTCAGAAGGGAAGGTGCCATAACACTGCTACACAAGTGTTGGCTGATATTTCACAAATTGTTTTAACTGGAGCACTTGTAACTTTCCCTCTCATAATAAAATGTATTTTGCTTTATTCTAGTAAAAAAATCTGCAGTATTGGTATATTAGTGTATACTTTGGAAATGATTTTTTTTCATTTGCCAACCATCTGTTGTGGTGATGGAAAATTTCGGTAGAATGCATCAGGAAAAAAGTAGGAGTTAGCAGAACTTCAGAGCCTGATTAGTAAAGAGTGTATTCACCAAATTCACGCATCTGGTGAAGAGGAGGAACACTGGTAAAGATGTGTAAGTGAGAAAGTTAGAAAATAGAGTAGAAAAACCAACACAAAACCCAATTAAAAAAAAAAAACAGCCCAAAAGAACAAAAAAACCCTATTTACAGTTATATTTTCTTAGTTATGTGACTGAATTTTACGGTTAGCACATACCTGAAAGCTCTGTAGGACTCATGTTCTTCTGCTTCTGTTACATTCATCAGAGTGTAGCAAGCTGCATCTTAGTGGTGGCCTGAATAGGTTTTGGGTAACTAAATATTAGGGGAAAGTCTCTTCTCCCAAATTCTGCCTGAAAAATAATATCCTTAGAATGAACATCGTTCATTAATAAATTAGCCTGAGTGATAGAGCCTTTATAAAAGCTTTCCTAAAAGGGGAGATTTTGTTTCTAAATTCACTTGTTCTGTTCTTCATTATCTAGACTTCTCTAAGCTCATTTTAGTCCAAGTGCTACTTATTGCTACAGTTTTGGCTATATCTGACCATTTATTCAGGTAGCGTCTCCTGGAATATTTCAGAAAGCTACTTTATTTATTAATTTTGTAGAAATTAAATATGCTTAATTGTCTGAGATGTAAAATGAAAAGCACAAACATTTTTAATTCCTTTTCAGTTGGAGAAATCGGTAACATTATTAAACAAGATTAAACATTATTAAACAAAGTTAACAAAATTTCATTCTGTTTATCAGCGATACTTTGAGTATCCTTGTGAGTCTAAGACCAAAAGGGTGGCAAAATGGTAGAGATGAGCTAGGACAGTTACTCACCCATATTTGAAATGGCTACTGTCAGTTAGCACTTGTTTGATTAAAATGAGAGGTACATCTCTATACCCTATTTGCATAAATTTTATTCATTGTGAAATGAACTACAGCTGTTGATTTAAGACTGCAGAATGTTTAGTAGGAAATACTTGCGCATAGAGGTAGGGTATTTAAAGCAAAACAATATGGCCTTAATTTATGGGAAAAATATAATAATTATAGAAGAGTAACAAAGAATAATTTCATTAATCTCTTCATGTAAAGATGTATGGTGAACAACACAGGGATTTTGTTTTTTTTTCCAGCTGCATGAAAGATTGGTTTCCTGCTTGAAGTGTACACAGACTATAAATAAAAATATATTTTTTAAAAAAAGTTACTTCATAAAAATACAAGACTATCAAAAACAGCTGTTGCCTGAAAATCACTGTTTTTAAAAAAACTGATTAAATCTGTAAGTAATCTTTTTCCTTTATTACCTTCTGAGCATCAGTGAAGTCAGAATTCAGCTTTAGCAAACTCATATCTAGAGAATTTAGAATGTGTTCATCTCCTTCTTTATGCAAACCATATGTGATTCTCATGGGTAGACTTACTGGTTTTTTTTTTATGAAATACAAAAAAAGAAATGGAAAAAATTTTGCTGTTTCCATAAATGTGTTTCCAGCTCAGTTTTTTAGGTTAGCCTGTTACTTGAGTGGGATAGATTTTTCTAAGTTGAAATTGACCAACGAATTAGGCGTCTTCTGTGCTTAAAGAATTGTGCTTAGATCTTGTTGTGAAATTTATAAATATGACGTTTCCTGTCGTTTCTCTGAAAATGACCTTTTCAGGAGAAAAAGTCTTGAACAGTCACAGCTACGGACGAGTGAGACCTGTCCTGTCCCTGGTATGAGGGACTGGAGTTACCAAGCATCATCAGTCTGTGCACTATTTTGAAATCTTCTGGTTATAGCATTTTAAGGGGGGGGTAGTTACCACATCGCACACTTGCCACAGTTTAAAGGTTTCCTGCTGCAGTTAGAACTGTTTGTGAATTACTTGTAGTTTCTAGTTGTTCTAGTTCTTTATTAATGTTTGAATTTGAGGATGTTATTAATTCACTCTTTCCATGCCTTGCCAAATTGCCCTTCATGTCTTCCTTGGCAAAGTGGGTGATCCTACATCTGCTAATGTTGCTAGGCTTTTTCTTCTTACGTGACACTCTAATAAACAAGGTGTTTCTGGCAACAGTGGCTACCTCCTGACAGCTGGGGGTTTATCAGTAAGGTCCATTTAACTGGACAACATTTATGGTTTTGGGTACTTGAACAAATTAAATGGTGCACAGAAGAAGCAGAATGTTCATTGGGAAAATATTTTTAGATAAGATCATATTTCTCCATTTCACAAATTTTCTTCTAATGTCAGTGATATTAACTTGCTTGTCAGTTCAATAATATTCAGAGAAATACATGATCAGAATTCTTTTGAGTAGTTTTGAAAGGAGCTTTGCCTGATATGCTCACTGAACAGTAGTTGCATGATGTGAAGCGTATCTTTTGTTAAAGGAACTAAAAATTGTGACTGTCCTGAATTTTCTGTTTCTGGAATTGGTGGCAGAAAAGAAGAAAATGGGTTGGAGGACTTGAAGAGAATTTTCTAAACCATTAAAATAAACTTGTATTCACCATTCAAATTCATAGCTGATGTTCTGGAAAGTATTAATTTGATTTGTGTAGGAACATAACTAATGTTTTGTATCTGGGAAATGCTTATCTTCCAGCCTTTTGTTGGTGTTCTAGCACAAGAACAGCTGTACTGGGTCACTCCAACCTTGTGTCTCGACTTTGACAGTAGCTGATGATTGATGCAGAGGAGAGAGTAGAACAACAGGGCAAACAAACGCATAGTTGCACTGCTATGGAGCGTTCCCCAGCCTCCAGCATTTTGTCCCTCTGTGTTCGTGTTCTTTTTTCTTTTAAACATCTCAACTTTTGAAAGTTTCAGAACAAGTTCTTCTAGAGTTTAACCGTGTATTCTGGAATAATTTATATTTCTGTTTTACTATGAAGTGGTAATGAGAGCAATTTTGCTAGGGGATTATAATCTCAGTTTGGTTTTAGTCATCATAGTATGCAGTATGTACATTGTGTATCTAATACTGTAGAAAGATGGCATTGTGTTTTTGGGGGGGGGGGTGGGTGGGAATAGGTGTGTAATATACAAAGACTGTATATACCAAGAATGATTGGTAAGATTCTTGGCATTCACATCGTGTCTTCCTGGGAGTTGAGGACCTAGCTGTACATTTAAATGAGGACTGAATCAAACATTTATTCTCTATGAATAGACAAGTTATTTAAAGAACAACAGTTTTTTTTAAACCTGTCTTGGTACCTTATGTAGTCCTAACTTCAATATTATTTTCATAATTGGTCTTTGAGGAAACTCAAGCAGGACAGTAGTTTGTGTACTGTTATAAAGCATTTAAAGAATAGTTTGTTTATCAAAACCTATATGTAACTAATTTTCAAATCAGCATTGTAGCTGTCCTTTGGAATGGTCCTTTAGTTTTCTCTTTCTGTGTTCAATATTTAAAGTTCTTTTAAGTTTGTCTCTAGCAATCCAAAATAATTTATGTGTCCAATCTTCAGCTTTGTTCTGTGCTTCTGTTTAGTAGCAATACTGTAGCTTTAGATGCTAGAAAAGCTGTTAACGTTTCAACTGTAAAACCTGTTTTTCAGAAGTTTTAGGAGGAAAGCAACACTGTCTAAAGATTTGGCATACAGGATCATACACTGGGAGTAATTAACATAATTCCAGGGCTGAGGATGAAAGGGTGGCTTTTCTACACATATAATCTCAGTGTCTTCATTAGAAATACTATTATAAGACAATAATTTGGAAAGTGGTCCATTTTAGAACTGCTATCACTGCTTCAAGCTGGCTGCAACACCAGAATGTGTATTTCCTGCCAGCTTTATCCATACTTAGGAATATTAAAAAAGATATCCTTTCATTTACAATATTTTAAGCACATCTGCAAAAGAGAAATCTATACAGTCACAGTAGGCATTTAAATGTTACTTTCCTGTTTGCTTACAGAAGGACGTATGTGCAAGTCTAGATGTACAGAGCTAAATATGAAGGATGAGACTCCTAAGTGTAATCCCGATACAAGACTTTCTTCTTATCTAAGTTTCTAGCATTTCCTGGATCCTACCTTGGATATGCTGGCTTTTGCACTGCTTTCTAGTTAATAGACGTTTTTGTAAATGTGAAGGTTAATTTCTACCTGATTGATGGAGGAAGAACAGTTCTTTTACTTTCTTTGCTGGCTGCCGTGAAAGAGAGGAGGTGTGCTTTTTTGCATATTACCGAGCAACTTTCATCTATTCATAGCTTTCTTAAGCAGCAAGAGTGAAAATAATTTGAGTTCTTGGGTTTTATTTTCTTTCTGTTTTCATGAAAATGAGTTACTGGAACTTCTCTGTTGTATTCAAAATAAAGTGCTTTATATATGGTTCACCTATGGAAACTATAGGAATCAAACTAAATAAATCTCTAGGTATGTTCTGCAGAAATCACTGGGTTTGGTCACTTGTACTTTTCAAGGGGATGCTCTCAATTGTTAAGATTTGTTATATATTGTGGGTTTTTTTTAATCTGAAGTTTATAAGAATTATTTAGCAAAACTTAAACATCACACTATACCAGTGCAAAGTATTTTGCACCTTACTGATTCAAGTATGATAATAGAATTTTAACAGCAATCATAGAGGATATCTGTCTGGCTTAGTATTCGGTACATTTTCCAACATAATAGTAACTACCTAAACTTGACACTACAAGCGAACAATTATTTCTATGTTCTTACCTTATGTATTGAAACATACCTTCAGTCTAAACATGTATTACCATGTTTTTGAAAATCATAGGCTGAATGTAAACTGTTCATGCACTAATGCTTTTGAATCTGGTAAAGTGGAGTTGATGTGTCAATATAAATAATTCAGGAGTGATCTCTGTGTCATGCAGTTTGCTTTTTTAATATAGCTTTCTCTTCTTCCATTGTTCTCAGAACCTCGTTGTTTTTCTTCTGTGCAGTTTCCACATTTTGAATTAGATGTGAATTAAGAATACTTAATGTTATAAGAGATTACATAATTGTCCTGATTTTTTTTTCCAGCAAGTTAATAATGGGAGGATATGCCTTCTCATTCGTGTTTCATTTCATTATTAAAGGAGTTGATAAAATGTTTTAGCAGTCTGATTACCTGTCATCTAGGTTTACATAGACACCCCTAAGTAACTGATTTCTAATGTTTCATTGCTTTTAATAACTGATAACTCATTACTATGTCAGTGGAAATGGAGAACAGTGCATTAATGTTTCTAGTTGGTGCGTGTTTCACTCAACTTCCTTCATTTTGGCAGCATGTAGTTTAACAAGCCACTAAGAGCAGCTTTGCAATATACAGTTGCATAGCGCTTAGGCTTTAAAAATCTCTAATAAATGTAGAGGTGGGTAGTAAGTTCACCAGGATCATCCATATATATTGAGATTCTTTCCTTCAGTAAGAGGAAGGTATCTCTTGTCTTCTTAGTCAATGTTGAAATGCTTAACTGTAGTGAAGTACAACTTCCTTCTTTAAGAGAAGCCTTTAGGTGTATTTAGTCTCTTCTTTCACTTTTTGGCACTATGATTCTAGTAGGTGTGGTAGCAGCTGCTAGTGCAGTTTCTCACTGGAGAGTTTACTGTACGTACATTGGTTACTGTGTACAGCTACTGTCCTAGCATCTACCGAGTGATGCATATAGAATATGCACTCCTCACAGTAACTCATTATGCCTGATTTCAGAGTTACTGAATTATTTGTGTGCTAAAGCCTACCATTTTTTTTTTGTTTGCTTTTTATTCACATCTGCGTAACAGAATAGCAAACTGGCATGCTGCTAGTGTACTGAATGTGGTCAAACAATGCTGCTAAATCTGTCAGGGGAAAGGAGTCATCACTAGTGCTAATATAGCTATTGCTGGTCCTGTTTCATCCTTGCATTAGGTGGAGCGCTAGATGTTTTGTGTAGCTGGAGCTCTGCGGTGTTCTTTCTCTCTGGAGAATGGGATCTGTCAGAATGCATCATGATTCTCACTGGGGAAAAACAATGACACAGTCCTGAAGGGGTGAAAAAATGAGTCAAGCCCAAAAAGGTCATGAGAGTTTAAAAACAAACAACACCACAACTTTGAAGATTTTTAATATACAGGCATCTATGAATTACTTTAAGACATACAGAGGCATGGAATTCTTGAGGCTAGGGTTTTAAAAACACCAATTTCACTCTGTGCTGACGATTATCATTATACATACCAGGTGTTATTCAGTGCAAAGAGTTGTGGGTGAGAAACTGTGTTTGGTGTAGCAGAAGTACCCAGAACACAGACACCTACTATTTCAAAGCGCTTGCTGTCCAAAAAAAGAAGACACATACACAGAAGATGAGATGGTAATGATCAGCAAGCGAAGTTGTTATTACAGAACACAAGTGTGCTGGCTTGAAATTATTGTATGTATCAACAAGTTTTTAGATGAGATTTGAGGCCAAGTGGCTTTGTGTACATTAATTGGGACAATTTGCCAAGTGTAAAAGTGCAGGTAAAAAAAAAAAGATAGTCTGACTTTTTTCTAATGAATCTCTTGTGGCAAGGGTATGTCCTGCTTCCAGCACTCTACCTGTGAATGACTCAGTGACACAGCCACTTCTGTGTGGATTTTTGTAAGACTTTAGTATTCAGTTTGACTCCGTAATCCAGCAGAAAGCTAACATAGCCAAAAGAATGGAAAGTATTCTGCTGAGTAAGTTAGCAGAATTATTTTAATGTGAAGTTGATGGGTACTGGAATAGAGTAAAGGATAGGCTGTATCATACAGTGGGACAGGGTAGAGGGAATGAAAGTAAGGGAAGGGGTTGTGCATCTTTTGCCAGAAGAAAGCTGTAAGATCAGCTCGGTCATTTTGCACAACTCCACCCTCAGAAGCACCACGGGAAAGAATGCGAAGATATTTGGTTGTTGCTATGGTCCAGTTCAAGATGAGTCAGCATCTCAGTAATAAATGAGGTAAGTCAGGAAAGAACAGACTTTTGAGGGGTCTTAAAATTATAACAAGAGCTTCTCTTCTTTTTCTTTTTTCAGATAGAAAAGAAAGAACTTCTGAAGAGCTAAAGAGTAAGGGTTAATCAGAGCTAAGAAATCTCTGTAGCAGTGGTCTGAACAGGGCTCCTTAAAAAAAAAAAAAGCCAACCAAACAAAAAACAAAAAAACCCAAACAGAAGTTCTTGTCAACACCAACATGACCTGTTAAGCTTGACAGTGAAATGTTAAGGCCATGATATTTCTTCTTTTAGGAGATCGGTCTTGGATTTTGTGCTGTGTTTTTTTTTCCATTTCTGCATTGATCCATGTTCTTCATTGCTGTTGTGTGAGATTTTGTGAGAGGAAGATAGGCAGTACTGGATCTGATCTTTGATTACAGGAAAGCCACATCGCATAGTTCATAGAATCCAGAATATATTTAGCCTATTTTCAGGCCCATTTTAATGTAAGGGACAGACTAGTAAAAGACTATATCTCCATTTGTGAAGTCACGTTATTTTGTTTAAATTCTTTTACATCTGCCACATGTGAAGTTCTGCTAGGCCTTCCTGCCTTCCTCGTTGGTTCTATTTGTAATAAAAATTAGTGACACTTAAGTAACTAAGTAAATTTTCTGCTACTTTTTAATATATGATGCATTTCCAGAAGAGGAAAAACAGGATAGCCAGTGTTTCCTTGAAGTTAATACGTCACAAATCTTTTGTTAACTTTTTTGGAAGAGATTTTTTGCAAGAAGGTTCTTCTGAAGTTTAAAACGACTTGAATTGACAAGGCTTTACCAAAAAGGCTTCTATAATCTTAGTTCTTTGTGAGGTAGTGTGCTATTAAAGGGAATTTATCTTTACTATCTTGTTTTTTCTACAGCAGTAGTGTTGTTGATATAATCGAAGTGCGAGCCAGCTAACTTGCTGTATTCATATTACCAATTTGATAGTAGAAATGTCTGTCATGTTCTCAGTTTTCTCACAGTGTTGTAGATCTTATACTGGAGTCCCCACTTTGCTTGAAATTGCTTATGTGCTAGTGAAGCTTCTGGGAAATACCTGGCTGCTCTGCTAAGCACTACAAAGGTGGTTTTCCTCAAACTTTTCTGTCTTTCCACAAATGAGAGTTTTTCTCAGCAAAAAGAGGACAATATGAGGAAAAGTTGCTGTAACTGCAGTTTTTCATATACATGTAGAGTAAAATGGTTTTAGTGCACATTTTAATTAGGCAGCCTCATTATAAAGGCTTGCAGTTGCTACAGAATTGTTAACATGGGAAGCGGTAGCATCATCATGTCCTGGTTTCTTCACATCCGAATTGGCTGCCTTTCTCCACAGCACGCCTTGCTGGCTTCTGAGTTAGCGCCCACTCTATCAGGTAGCTGAGCAGAAATGGTCATCACCAGTGACGCACAAGAGGTTGCCTGGGCTAGTCTTGCGGTCATTTCCTGTCCGTATGATGAGCTTAGTTTCAGTAGAGGTTTATCTCGGGTATGTAGCCATCTGCACTTTCAAAATTAAAACTTAGAAGCATATTTCCAGTAATTTTTGAAAGTTATTGTTGCTGCTTGTTCTCCAGGGAATTGAAGTAGATCATTCTGTAGAGCTCTAAGGCTGCTCACCTGAGATCTTTCTTGTGGTGTAATGGGGTATGTTACAGGTCCAGAAGTGGTGCGAGACAGGGAAATTCCCACCTATTACACAAGGCAGGCCAAAGTGTAGAAATCGGCCAAACTGTATTTTCAAGGCAAACAAATTATGAGGAAGCTATTTTCCACTCCTATTATGCTCCCTTGAAATTAGGGCCTATGATGTAAACTATTTCTAGTGCGTTCTGGATATATCCTGATGAAATTGCTAGTTATGTCTGCTTTTTCAAATTTGTTGCTCTTCTAAGTTTTTAAACTACGGAAGTTGATAAAAAAAACTTGGCTTGGTTTGTAGAGAGGTGAAGAATGTGCTTTCTTTAAATCTCTGACACTTGATTTCCTTTGTATAATGAAAATATACAAATATCCTTTCAGGATGAACAGGGGAGTGAAAGACTGTGTGTGCTACAAATTCAGCTGTAGCTGTTCATACTTCAGTACGAAGCAAGTTTCTTTTACTGAAGTTAGCATGGGGCACCACACACAAAACCCTGTCTTTGCTGCTTTCCATGTCTGGTGTTTGGACTCTTCAGGCTTTTTCTAAAGACTTCATTCTATGTAATGCAATTTTTTCATTTTTGGTAATGTAATACTTTCTAACAGTTCACATCTCCTGCATAGCCTTGGTATTTCATTTATTTCAAGCTACAATGCTGTTGATAGTGGTGTTGTAGTGCCTATGACACAGTGTCTGCTCCAAGACTGCATGAGATCCCTGCAGTCAACCCTTTGAAAACTGTCCTGCCACAATACCGCCATGTGCAGAGCTTACTGCAGTTTCTATTGCAGTAGCTCTATGTGCAGCTCTCTGTGCCGAGCCCCACTCTGTGCTGCTTGTCCCACTCTGCCTCGACTCCAAACCTCATTCCCGAAGGTGGGGCAATATTGTCTCTTCTCACAATGTTTGGTAGTCCTTTCCCATTTCCCATCAGAATGTAGGGTCATCAGTTGGTGTCTGAATCCTGGTTTGCGGGGTTTTGTTTGGGTTTTTTTTCTGTTGTTGTTGTTGGGATGGTGGACCCTTAGGAAGAAAGGAGAAGACCTTTCTAGTCCCCCTGTTTACCTTGTAGTTGATTTCCCATGTCAATGGAAGGTCCCAGCCCTCTAGTAAGTTTAGGGTGATTGTGGACAGAGATGAATATGGAGAGCAGAAGAGAGTCCCATCTTCACAAAATCCCACCAATGCTTTTTCTGGAGGGAAAAAAGAAGTCATGTGGTGTGACAGTAACATGCTGTCTTTTTACTTCTGTCTTTAAGTTTACTTCTTGCCTTTAAATTACAAGGGTTATTAGGGATAAAGCTGTTTAGTTGCGAGACGTTAGGACCGGAGTTTCAGATGCTAAATGGATTTCTTTGTCAATTGTAAATCTAAGCTATTGACTAAAATCTGCTTTAAAATAGGATTCTCTCTCCATCATGGGCTTTAGCATTTATTCTAGAGAACTCAGGTACGCTTGGTTTTGGTTTTAAGCATAAATCAAATCGATGCTTCTTGAGGCAAAAATGATCTGCATCCTTAATTAAGACCAGGAGAGTACCTGTTATATTTAGGAAACTGCATATTGAATGCCTGTTTAGATTTTTGTTTGTTTTTTTTTTTTTCAACTGTACCTGCTAATAACCTGTTTTCATTTGCAGAACCCTGTGATAATATGAGAGAGATTCTTCAAAATGTGGCCAAACTACAAGGCGTTTCAAATATGAGGAAACTAGGTCACTTGAATAATTTTACTAAGGTAAGAGCTCAAGTGGTGTCATAGAACAAGTAATCATACAGGCAAAATATTTTGTATGTAGTCTATCAGACATTGGCTAGTTGGGGGGTTCATGAAACAGCGTAGTAACATGGAACAGTACTTGAAATCTCTACATACTGTGGGAGGGGAAAGGACAAAATAAGGATAAGCAAATATGTGAATGCAGGGTTATGCTAGTTTGTCTACATGTCCTACTGGCTGAATTTTTGAAGTATTTTAGTACTTAGAAGCCTGAAATATCTCCCAATTAATCGGTTAAGTTCCACAAACAGAACTAAAGATGGGGTCCTGCTCCACAGACTTGAATCAAAAATGTGAAATGCTAGACTGTCTGGATGTAAACTGACAAAGTATGGTGAGAGGAAGGACTGTACCGATGAGCATGATATGCAGTGGTTTGGACACTAATAGAATAGCAACCATCAACTTTCACTGCAGTTTCCATAGTGAAAAAGATTTAAAGGGGCTATTTCTAGAAATGGTCTGTATTGCTGATTTTTGAGGTGCTTTTTCCGAATACGAGCTTCCAAATCACAGGAATGTGGCAGGTACTTGCCTGAAAGTATGACAGATATGTTGGAAGCTGTCATTGTGAGCTGACAGGAGGCAAGAATTAAAAACATACTGCAGGATAAGAGTGTAGGCTGAAGACAGAGGCCATGAAAGGCCTTCAGAAGGAGAGCAAGTACCATTTTTTGGGTAGATGAGGAATCTGTGGAGAGGAGCAGAGGACTGATGGGAAGTGGGCAGGGAGTTAGGAAAAGGGTGTTTGTTGTAGCATTTCCCCAGGGCTCAGTACTGGGGCCAGTCCTGTTCAGTATCTTCACTGATGATCTGGATGAGGGGATTGAGTGCACCCTCAGTAAGTTTGCAGGTGACACCAAGTTGGGTGGAAGTGCTGATCTGCTGGAGGATAGGAAGGCCCTGCAGAGGGACCTGGACAGGCTGGATCGATGGGCCGGGGCCAGCTCTGAGATTCAACAAGGCCAAGTGCCGGCTCCTGCACTTGGGTCACAACAACCCCATGCAACGCTACAGGCGGGGGGAGGAGTGGCTGGAGAGCTGTCTGGCAGAAAAGGACCTGGGGGTGTTGGTTGACAGCCGCCTGAACATGAGCCAGCAGTGTGCTCAGGTGGCCAAGAGGGCCAATGGCATCCTGGCTTGTATCAAGAATAATGTGACCAGCAGGACCAGGGAGGTGGTAGTGCCCCTGTACTCGGCACTGGTGAGGCTGCACCTTGAATGCTGTGTTCACTTTTGGGCCCCTCACTGCAAGAAGGACATTGAGGTGCTGGAGCGTGTCCAGAGAAGGGCAACGGAACTGGTGAAGGGTCTAGAGCACAAGTCTTATGAGGAGCGGCTGAGGGAGCTGAGGTTGTTTAGCCTGGAGAAGAGGAGGCTGAGGGGAGACCTTATTGCTCTGTATAACTACCTGACAGGAGGTTGTAGCGAGGTGGGGGTCAGACTCTTCTCCCAAGTAACAAGTGATAGAACGAGAGGAAACGACCTCAAGCTGAGCCAGGGGAGGTTTAGGTTGGATATTAGGAAGAACTTCTTCACCAAAAGTGTAGTCAAGCATTGGACCAGGCTGCCCAGGGAAGTGGTTGAGTCTCCATCCCTAGAGATATTTAAAGAACAGATAGATGTGGTGCTTAGGGACATGGTTTAGTGATGGACTCGGCAGTGCTAGTTTAACAGTTGGACTCGATCTTAATGGTCTTTTCCAACCTTAACGATTCTATGATTCTATAGTGAATGGTTGTGGTTGGACCTGCATTCCATTTGTCAAGGCAAGGGAAAAGTGCACTGCAGTCAGTGAGCTAGGAGACATTGGAGCTCCAGTGTGAGTGTTACCCAAATGGACGGAGCTGGTAAGTTGTACAGCTTTTTGATAGAGCACCACAGATAAGACAACATGGCTGAAGACGAAACCCAAGTTTCTGTGCCACAGGATGGATCCTACAATCAGCAGTAGCCAAGAAACAAGGTAGTAGTGGAGAATTTTGTGGGTAAACTAAGGTTTAAATTATTGTTGTTATAGATGAGCTGATGATAAATCGTTGAGTAAGATAACCAGGGGGTGTCTTGACAGTTTTGAGACAATCTCAAGTGAAAGAACGAATGCTCAAGGGCAGGTTTGGGGGACCAATTGATATGAGAAGGACAAACATGCATGATAATCTTCGAAGTAGGCATGCTTCTTCTCTGTTAAAAGCACTCCTTGTAAGATTGAACAACACTTCAGTGGTAGAGTATGGGATTCAGCAGGAGGGTGAGTACCGAGAACAAAATCACAATAGCAAATAAGATAACCTTCTAGTGCATTAAGAACAAATCTGTGTAAATGCTCCTTTTTCTGAGTTGGTTCAGAGCATGTGTAGGCGCATAGCATTCACTGAGGAACTGAACTTACGCTGAAATCTTTTCTTTGGGTGATTGCCTTACTGTGTCTGTCAGACATCCACCATTGACAAAATGCTGCTGCTTTTACTGAGATTCCAAACTGTTGCAAGAAAGTCCTTTATTCTGCTAGAAAAGGCCAATGCGTAGCTGTTTCTTTTTTGTGCTAACCTGGAAACTTTTAAATGTGAGTGCTTCTAAATTCTCTAGTTGCCTTAAAATTAGAGCTGGATTAGGTTTGCAGATGCAGGATTCCTAGTGAAAAGTCAATATTTGAAACTATGGATCTTAAAACAGTGTTGATTTTACTATTGAAAATCAGATGTTAAGTACCTATAAATGTGACAAATTCATAAATATGCATACTATAATTAAAGGATGAACCAAAAATTCTTTTAAAAGATAGTTTTGAAAAATTGAATAATTCCATAATTGAATATTTGAAGAATTTGTTCTTTATACCTATTTGGTGGTAAAATTGGAAAATACTTACAAAAACACAAGGAAGGTTTTCATAAATTAGACTTAAGTCTGGCTAGAAATGATGAATTTGGGAAAAGCAACTTGCTAAAATTAAATATGACTTTTGAAGATGGAGACTGTAGTTCATAACCTGGTTTTGATCCTCAGAGTGACCTTGTATAAGGGAATCATCGTACTCTATTTAATATTTAGCACTGTTCTTATATTCATCTCCCTGGAATATCTGCTTTATAAATGTATAACTTGTACGCTTGATTTTGAAAACTCTTCGTATTTCTGTTTGAACTGTAAAGGCAGTTATGAAAACAGAATAAAAGTTGCAAATTGTATTGTATTGTCTGCCTTGTGGTTGGAACAGTTCTGTATTTTTTCATTCCAGTGGTTACAAGTGAAAGCCTGGAGCTTGGGGAAGATGATTTTATTTCCTTTTTGCGCTCTGATCTTCAACCATTAATTGATACAATCTCAGTTCCCTCTTTGTGAGTTAGGAGTGTGGGGAAGATAGGTGTGCTAAGAGCTGAGGATGTTTATATCCTGTCTACGAGTTATATTGAAGATGAACTTGATCCGTCTGTAAATTCTTGCATTTTATGGTCCATTTTTGAAAGGCTACTAGTTATCTAGGATATTTGTCCTATGGGCAGGGAAAGGACCTTTGAGGGTTTTTTATAGCATATTTCTGATAAAATAATACAGAAAATCTGTAAAATTTAACTCTCGTGCTGGCAATGTTATTATACTTAAAAGAAAATGTCAGCACCAGTGTAAGCAGTTGCTCCCCACTGCCCCAGATTTTTCTTTGAAAGACTGGACAAATCTTGCATTTGGAATAAATACTGTTCTACTTTCTTGGTCAGGGGAAGCAAAGTGTTTGTATTCATGTGAAAACAAGTAATGTAAGTTAATGTGGACTTTCCTGACAGAGATCATGATAGACTTTAAGTTTTGTATTAATTTCAAGATATCTGAGTTATGTTAGGTTCAGTTTTCTTTCCTTGAAAGAGGACTAGACTCTTAAGGTGAGGTTCATTCCCCCCATCCCCCTTTATTTAAGGAGAAGGAAAGTAATCAGCCTTTAAAAATTACTGAACTAGACTTCAGGATTTTATGCAGAATTTAATACTTTAAACAAAATTTATTAAAATAATGGTGGTCAGCAGTCAACAGGATTTGTTACTTTATCTGCAAGAATAATATCGTATGGCAGATATTTTGTATGAAGCTTGCATGCCTAGGAGATGTAACTCCCTTTTCATTTCTTTCCCTTCAAGAGCAGTGTTAACTAGTGATGTTCAAGTCCCCACAGCACCCATACTTACCATGCAGAGTATGTGATATTTTACAAAAACTTGCATTTCATTTATCAAGTTTTAGCTAGTACTACTTCCTAGGAAAGTCCCTAATGTTCATGTTCTTGGCTCTTTGGCTGCAGAACATAGGTTGTTCTCACCCAACAGGTGCTGTAGGTTTTCTGCTCCAAGAAATTAGCATTCCCAGTCTGGTGATACTCAGGCTATGGAAAGGTATGTTTTAGTGCTGAATTGCAGCAGTGGCAGACTTAGAAATTTTTCTCCTCATCTGCTGCTCATCACCTAATAAGCGAAGCTGCAGTTCTGTGGGCAAAAATGTTTATGAGGTACTGCCTAATCTTTATTAGACAAAAATAATCTTGTTCCTTTCAAACCACCTGTATCACTATTTAATTTAACCTGAATTTGACCTGAAAACTGTTTGAGGATTTGACCTCTAATAGATGGTCAGTGACGCTTTCAGTCATTGCAGCAGCTCACAAGCTCAGTATGTGCCTTTGGCTTTGGTAAGCCGAGTAGGATTACCCATCTTTGATTTATATGGCCAGCTACATAAAGCAAGCACCTTGAAGTTTCCCAGCTTCTGCTGATTAATACCAAAACATCATGGTTACTTCTTTGGGGTTTTCCCCACCCCCATGAGAAGTAGTAGGTGACACATTTCTGAAAACCAGAAGGAACTGTACAATTGCATTTACTTAGCGGAAAATATCTTTTGGATTTGAAGTATTCATTCAGAATCCTTTGGTATAGAAGGATTAAGGATTATTATAGAAGGATTGGGATAGGGATTTATATTTTTCATTCAAAAAGAAAGGTGCTTCTTTAAGGACAAAATGAAACTTAATTCATTTTATCTTAACCTTAGTAATTGAATAGCATCAGTGATATGGAAAATTGTATTTTCAATCTGCTCAAAACTAATCCTGTCATTATTTAATGAGGCTCTACTGTTCTGCCCTGTGTATCTGTTAGCTTTTGAGCATGCTGCTAAATTTCACTAGGATATGGATTGAGTTTGGTGCTATAGAGGCTTCCATGGGTTCAGACTCTGTCTGATTCGTAGTCCGTCATTTTAGAGTCTCAGCTGTTCTTCGTAAAACCCTAGTATATTAAAATCTGAATGCAGTATTGACTGACTGTAACATTCATCCAAGTAGCTAAACCACTATGGGCAAAACTTGAAATTTCATGATGAAGTATATAGCAGATAGGAACAGAACATCTGCTTAGGAGCATTCAGCTGTGGAACAAACCTGGAGAGCTAATGGGTCTAAATCCAGAGTCTGCTATTTCAGTAGGGGCTTCTCTTAAGACTAGGAGCTACCAAGCAGTGTCCTCATAAATATTACCAGTGATGGTTCAAACGGTATTTCCAAAATTACAGTATAATAATTACATTTTGCATGCATAGAATAATATCATACTTGTAGCTAGTAACTTCTGTGACTATGCAGTCAAATATAAATTTGAATGGTCTCAGTGTGCACTCAACTTGTGTATGCTATTGACCTCCTGTGGTTTTGTTGTTTTGAGCTACTGTTTCCAAGTCATGTTGATGTGTTACTCATATTGCTATGACTCATCCAAGTACCATGAAAAACTCATAGCTGACAGTAAACATGAAAAAAACCTTCACTGTAAGTTAGTCACTGTCTGGCCTAGCATAAGTACCATTTTGTCCTAATATTAAATCATACCCTCAAAGACTCTGTGCTATTCCCATTCATTGACTATTATATCACAAATTTTGAATTTTACGGTTGACTTACTGGCAGTTTTAATAAGCAAAGTATACTAAATATAAAATATTTATATATTTTATACAGATAAATATGTAAAATGTATATATAAAAATACATACAGTTTATATATGAGAGAGAGAGAGAGATATGAAAAATATAAAGTGTATTTGCATAATTCCAGGCATTTACATGCTATGATAATCCATTGCCACTTTAGTGATGTATAGCAATGTGTAGCCAAAAGCAGATTTTAGTATTCTGGTACTGCTTGCCTACAAACTTACACTCTAGTGACATGCATATTAATTGTTAAATGTTACAGTCAAACATATGACAGTTACTTGGCTTTCTGAGTTCAGCCATCTACAAAAATCACTGCATCTGAGCCAGAACCATTGACCTGCTTAATGTTTGAAGGTGAAATGAGAAGAAAGTGGCAAAGTTTTCCCTTTAATGTATTTAAGACCAGACATTCATAACTGAGCAAATACCCAAAGCATTGAGACCAGCTGAACAGTATCTTCTTTATAGCAGCTTCCATGACTTTTTTTTTCCTGTTTTAAACATATATCAATCCAACCTTACTTTTGCCAGGGTCTTTTTTTTTCCTAGACTAAATAAACTCAATGGCTCAGCCTTCATGGGTGTATTTTCTAGATGCCTTGTACATTTTTCTGCTACACTTCTTCCAGTTTGTCTGGTTTTAAAATGTGGTGCCCAAAATTTTGTTCAGCCTGTGAAGTGGGGAAAAAAAGGTCTCTTAATCTCAAATGTAATGCAGTCCTATTAATACTTTCAAAGGTATTTTTTTTTCCCCCTGACATGACATACATTAACTCATTTAGTATTCTGGTACTGCTTGCCTACAAACTTATACTCTAGTGACATGCATATTAATTGTTAAATGTTACAGTTAAACATATGACAGTCTGCTGTAACTTACACATCATAGAATTGTTTAGGTTGGAGAAGACCTTTAAGATCATCAAGTCCAACTGTTAACCTGGCACTGCCAAGTCCATCACTAAACCATGTTCCTAAGCACCACATCCACATGTCTTTTAAATGCCTCCAGGGATGGGGACTCTGCCACTTCCCTGGGCAGCCTGTTCCAGTGCCTGACTACCCTTTCAAGGAAGACATTTTTCCTAATATCCAGCCGAAACCTCCCCTGGCACAACTTGAGGCCGTTTCTTCTTGCCCTGTCACTTGTTACTAGGGAGAAGAGACCAACCCCCACCTCACTACAACCTCCTGTCAGGTAGTTGTAGAGAGCAATAAGGTCTCCCCTCAGCCTCCTCTTCTTCAGGCTAAACAACCTCAGCTCCCTCAGCCGCTCCTCATAAGACTTGTGCTCTGGACCAGTTTCGTTGCCCTCCTCTGGAAACGCTCCAGCACCTCAATGTCCTTCTTGCAGTGAGGGGCCCAAAAGTGAACACAGTGCTCGAGGTGCAGCCTCACCAGTGCCGAGTACAGGGGCACTACCACCTCCCTGGTCCTGCTGGCCACCCTATTCCTGATACAAGCCAGGATGCTATTGGCCTTCTTGGCCACCTGAGCATACTGCTGGCTCATGTTCAGGCGGCTCTCAACCAACACTCCCAGGTCCTTTTCCTCCAGACAGCTCTCCAGCCACTCCTCCCCAAGCCTGTAGCATTGCATGGGGTTGTTGTGACCGAAGTGCAGGACCCAACACTTAGCCTTGTTGTACATCATACAGTTGGCCTCGCCCATCGATCCAGCCTGTACAGATCCCTCTGTAGAGGTGTCCTACCCTCCAGCAGATCGACCCTCCCACCCAACTTGGTGTCTCCTGCAAACTTCCTGAGGGTGCACTCGAGCCCCTCATCCAGATCATGGGTAAAGATATTAAACAGAACCACCCTCATTACTGAGCCCTGAACACTTGTGACTGGCCACCAACTGGGTTTAACTCCATTCACCACAACTCTTTGGGCCCAGCCATCCAGCCATTTTTTTGCCCAGCAAAGAGTACGCCCATCTAAGCCACAAGGAGCCAGTTTTGGAAACCATGTCAAAGGCTTTACTAAAGTCTAGGTAGACAACATCCACAGCCTTCCCCTCGTCCACCAAGTGGGTCACCTTGTCATAGAAGGAGATCAGGTTAGTCAGGCAGGACCTGCCTTTCATAAACCCATGGCGGCTGGGCCCAATCCCCTGCTTGTCCCATGTGTGCTGAGTGATGACTCTCAGGATGATCTGCTCCATAACTTTCCCTGGCACCGAGGTCAGACGGACAGACATCCGATGAAGGATGGAGATTCTCCTTAGCCCTCCTTTTGTTGCTAATGTATTGGTAGAAACATTTTTTATTGTCTTCTACGGCTGTAGCCAGATTAAGTTCCAGCTGGGCTTTGGCCCTTCTAATTTTCTCCCTGCATAACTTCACGACATCCTTGTAGCCCTCCTGAGTTGCCTGCCCCTTCTTCCAAAGGTCATAAACTCTTGGTTTTTTTTCCTGAGTTCCAGCCAAAGCTCTCTGTTCAGCCAGGCTGATCTTCTTCCCTGCTGGCTCATTTTTCGGTACATGGTACATGCTTTCCTTTTGAAATTTGTTTTTGTATGTAACACTCTGAATGTTTTCTGGACATCCTATATTTCTCTGCTGGACTCCTTTCATGTTCTATGTGTCTATTAATGTGTGGTACCCTGAAGGATATGACACGCTGTTCTTTTTATTTAATTTTTTTATTGAGTTTAGGCACTCCTTTCATATCACTGAAACATTTTGAATTCTGATCTTGCTGTCCATCTTCTAAATTCTTTTCTATCTGGAAATCCTGTAAGCACACAACCATGTGTAAATTGCAAAGGAAACCAATACATAAGTAATGGTGGCCCACTGGAATGAGAGTAAACTAATAGCTAAAGTAGCTAATCTTGTACTTTCTTTAGTCATTTTTTTTTTTGTTCATTCTCTGTGAAAAATGTCACATGTAAGCACAGACACCATCAAACACTTTGATAATAATTATCATCACATTCAGAAATTTGTATCCATGCAGTGGTTAAACTTGATGAAAGTAATAACTATTGTCAGGTTACATGACTATGTTTGAGTTTCAAGATAAGGTCAAGTTTCTTACTACATCAGTGGGTGCACATATTTGGAGGAAAACAGTTGGTATTGAGTAGCTAATAACCACACCATATGTGTTTGGTAAGAGTGATTACTGACAACTAGACTAGAGCTGGTCCAGTGAACTGAATGCTCTTTAGCAATTACAGCAAGTTAGGTGGGTTCCTGAAACATGTCATCTGCTTTAGTTTCATCTCGGGACCGCTCAAGATGCAATGAGGTGATCATCCAATGTTTTTTCCTACATCGGAATTCGAATTCTGTGATTTTTTTTTTTTTTAAAGTAGGAAAAAAAACTGTTGAGGATAATCTGGTTATGTTAAATTAGGATTTCTTACTTGTGTCTGGGGTGGAATGATGGGGTGAGGTTTAGATGTATAAATGGTGAGGCTAAACAACTATTGATGTACTTGTCCGAAACTGAACAATGAAATGTTTTTACTCACTATCTTCTCACACTGTTTTGCTTGCACTCTGCCAGCCAATTTTTTACAGTTCATAAGATGTCAATAGAAATGCTAAAGCAGCAGTGGTGGCCTTAGGCAGTCCAAAAACATGGCATAAAAATAGACTCATACTAGGAAGTGACATGCTGTCATAACCAGTTAATGCACTATTTGTCTAGTTTCATTATCACTTAAATTTGAAAGGTGGGGCAAAAGAGGTTATATAATAACTCCTTATGTTGTATAATAATCTTTGGTTATAGCCACTGTTAAGAAAAATGCAAAATCCAAAATATTACTATTAACTTATATTATTTGAGCCCAAATATGGAGCTGATCCAGACCAATTTAATAATCTATCTCACTAACAACTTTGGATTTCAGCATTATCACTATGCATTTTTCTAACAATATGAAAAATAATTTCTTAAAATGTATGTGATCCTTGGAAGAATTTGTACTTGTTGAGCATAAACCTAAGTATTGTTTGAATTTAAACCATCATGCTAATAAAATGGATTTACTTAAAAGCAGAGTTTCTGTGCAATATACTGGTTTTTCAGGTGGAGGTGAACAGTGGAATGTGAGCATGGAACATGTTAAATATTTCAGCTTGCAGTAGCCTTAATTTAACTGTTCATTTAGTTTATTATAAATTTCTTATTGTAAGCAGTAAATACATATAAAAAACGTGGCACAGGGTTTTATGTGTTTTAATACTGTCAGAGCAGTGGTGTTCACTAGTTAGCACAAACACTTCCTGAATTCCTCACTGAGGAGAAACTGTTAATACTGTGCTGGCTCAGAACTGAACACATGCCTGTTTCGAAAAGAGAGGACAAAGTGCAAAGCTATTGCAATCAGTATTAGTCACTTGAGTTTTTGGAAGTGCTTGGAAAAGTGCTTTGGGATTTGGGCGTGATAATAAAGTATTTTATAATTTAAGATAGGGGTAGTAAGTGAGATTACTAGGAATTTCTTTGCTGCCCTTGCAAAGGAGAACAGCATCAGCTCTTCTTACAGAAGAGACTGTTTTCCTTTCCTAAAGAGGCTAAAATATTGGCCCATGCTAGATTGCTCCTTTTGGATGTTAAAACTGCACTTGTAAATCTAAAGTCTTGTGTTCAAAATGGATACGGCTGAAAGGTTCAGAATTTGTGACAGTTTATTGGTGTCTTTTTGAGTGCATAAATTCAAACTTTGTACTGATTTTGCACAGATGTACAGGTTCTACGGAATCAATGGCAGGCCAGGCCAAATGTCAGTTATGGGATGCTTACCATTGGCAACGCCTTCTTATTTTTTTTCTACGCCTGTGCTGCTGTGGCAAAACATAAGAGTGGACCATCAGTGTCAATCTTTGCTTCAAAACTCTCACTGGAGCCCTCTTTTTGAATGCAGATGTGCTTTGACTTCGGTCTTTTCCATCTCTGCTCAGGTTACCAGTTGTCCAACTAGTGGCTCTTCCGAAAAGGTCTTAAAAGCAGTAATGAGGAGCAATCTGTAGTTGAAAAATTGACCAGTAGGCAGTTTACACAATTTTGCAAGCTTTTCACTAGTATTTCACTATCACTTTTTCACTAGGCCACAGATTTGGGTATGTCTGGTGTATATAGGAACAGAATACTAACAGCAGAAATTCTTAGGGAAGTTTGAAGTTGGTGTGCTTCCCCTTGCCATGAATGAAATTCCTCAGGTTTCTTTGAAAGCATTGCCAGAAATCTGTACGTTTACATTGTCATTTTTAAAGAGTCATAAATAATAGATGTTTTCTTTTATTTTCAGCTTCTTTGCAATACTGGCCATGCCGAAGAAAAGCTAGGTTTTACGTATGACAGCATCATAATATGGTAAGTAGTAAGGAGCACTAGAGCAATACTAGGGTACTTTAATTGTTCTAGGTGCAATTAAATAAACTTTATTTGTACTTTTGGGTGAGTATTTTGTATTTCTAATGTGTTTGAAATTTCATAATGCAAACATATACCTTACAAATATTTTAATGAGTAAAATCAGAAATACATTGTTTGCTTTCAGGCAAAGACGGGGAAAAAGCCTCCAAGTTAAAAGTGTGGATTTCTTTATTATATTCCTCATAGATGTAAAAATACCTCTTTTAGTAAAAATATGCACCTACAGAATTTAGAGCATACCCTTGATTTAGAAACAGGTTTTAAAGATAAACATTTTAGGTTAATTTGGTGTGTGTATATGTCTTTGTAGCATTGCTTTCCGTGCTACTAAAACGCCCTGTGTTGTGTACTTTCAAGTGGAATTTTCATGTATTTTGTTGCTGTTTCTGATAGTCAAAAGTAACTACACGCTTATTGCCAGAACTTCTGTGTTTTTACACAGACATTGGTAAATTTGTCCTGAGGCTCAGCATCGGTGGCAGAAACAACTAGGACCTAGTATTTAACATGATTTTGTGTTCTTTCAACTTACTTATCTGACTTAGGAAAGCAAGATTAGGAAAGCTAGTCGCTCTTTCAGTAAAATGTTGGGAAAACTTGTGTAATTTCTTGTGGAAATAATTCTAAGTTATTTTCTTAAATAGAAGTAATTTTCCTTGCTGGAATTAAAAAATTAAAAAATGTTAGTATATTTTTGTGAAAGCTTTAATAGATTATCCTCTTCTGATCTTATTTATGTAATCTGTTATAGTACTTTATGGTGGGACTAAACATCACTTCAGAGTATAACTTCAAAATTCAGAGTTGTCTACCAAATATTTTTAAATACAAGTCTTAAAAGGTTATGCAAATACAGGTGTTTGTTTTTATAGGAAGAAGTTTGCAGAAAGATCTGCTAATCCAAACACAATTACAGGTGTTGATAAGGAAGAGATAAAAATGTTGTTCTCAGCAGACACATGAAGAAAAATAGCCCTCTACTTAGAAAAATGCCAAAAATGGCTTCTCAAAAAAGAAAAAAAAAAGACACATATCAGGAAAATTATGTTGGTTAGTGTTGTTGCTTTGGTCCATCCAGTGGTTCCTCAGTGTATGTACATGAGAAGTAAATTTTTTATGCATATATATATATAGGTTATTCCGCTATAGTGATAATTTTCAAACTCAAGGATACCACTCAAATACTCTCATTTTAACCACCATAGTCATGTTGATTGGTTCTTCAGAAATACTTACAGGATGGATTGTTTTCATGAAATACAGACCTTTTTAGGCAAACTTAAAAATTTTGCTCTACAGAGTTACAGCCACTCTGCAGTAGTATTCTGTTTGCAGATTCTGTTTGCCATACAGCCATTGCAAGTAACCTGCAAATACTGAACTTTTTAATTAATTTTAGAAATGACCTTTAGGTAGGCTAAGTACATACATTCCTTTGAAGATAACAGGCAAGTTCTGTAATTTGCTCTGCTGACGTTCCCAACCTTATGTTAGATTTCTATAGGGAAACCTTTTTGTTCTATCGAACAAACTTGTTTTTCCTTGAAAACATGAAAAGTTATTTGGATGCAAGAAATGCTTTGTGAGTTTTCTGCATTTGTGAAGTATGAATGGCTAACCTTAAAGCATTAAACTCTAAGGGTATCAATGATTTCAAGAATAATTGTAGATTTCTTATAAAGTTCTAGGTTTTGGGGTCAGTAACCTTGATAGAATATTTACCCGAACCAAAGACAGTTGTAATCTGCAGTAATTGCAGCTATTCTTATGTTAGGGATCTGTTTTTCAGAAGTCATTCTCGTTTTAGAATTTTGTTAGTCCAGGTGCCTGATTGTAGTTTCTTCCTGCCAGCAGATGGAGATAATAGTGACACATTTTGTTGTCATTCCCAGTGTAGATGGGTCTTCCCGGTTCCCAGAGCATCATACCATTGACAGATGAGAGGAAGCCTTGAGCCATGAAGAAAATGGAGTGGTGGTAGGCCTCAGAAACTTTTGAGGTCTTTTAGTAATGTGCCAAGAGGCTTTGGCCGTAAAAGCAAACTTCAGAATATTCACAATTACGTGGCTGGATCAAACAGAGATTTGTCAAAACCATGGTTATCGTTCTGTGGTGAATGGATGAGATGCTTTAGAAAAAGGTGCGAGAATGATCCTGTAATAGGTAGTGAATAACCTTTCTTGTTCCATCCTTTGTTAGTTCTTCCCAGCTTTTTATCAGTCTTAATGTTTATCAGCCTTAATGCTGTCTTAGGAAGTTATTTTCATTTCTGCAGTGACACTTGAAATACTGGGGCAGGTAGTATTGCGCTTACGTTCTCTCTTATCACAATCGTGATGTCTTTTTGGCGCTTTCAGCCACAGATGCACGTGGAGTGTGCACATGAAAATCATTTTCTTGATCTGATGGCTATTTTAGAATCATGTAGTATGGGTTTATAACACAGGTTTTTTTCTTGATGTACGTTAAGTCTCATCTAACAATCTTGAATTTTCTTCACCATCTTGTTAACTATGCATACAGATAATTTTTAAGTTTCCTTGAAGTTTTTCATAACCCCATCCTATTCTCATTTATATAACTACGTTGCCTTCTGTATTTCTGTCCGTCCTGTCCCCGTCTCCGTCCCCCCAGTCAAGAATTGTATACTGAATACTGCCTACAAAAAGCGATCGTGAACCTAGATAAAAATTAGGACAAAAATTGTCAGGATAAAATCTTCGATTCACCTCTGCTCTTTGAATTCATCTTTTCAGATTTTTATTTGTGAAACTACTGTTCCTCACTCTATAATCTCTTTATATCCCTTAATACAGTCTTCAGCAACACCTTATGCCTTTTTATACACTATTGTGATAATTCCTTTCCAGTCTTTCAAAAGATTAGTAGAATATAGTTTGTGTAAACGCTACTGGGTGCTTCACAGGGCTAACTGTTTTTATTTTAATGTGATTTTATTTTAAGATCATAAACAGTCCTCTGGATGCCCTTTGGAGTCCTTTTTATATAGACCTTTTTATCACCTTTTTTCCATCTTGGCAGCTACTGTTTATAATACGGTGCTAGCAAATATATGCAGATAGCTCCTGTTAATGTTCTTTCCAAACACTTAGATGGAAAGCAGCACCTTGGTGGGCTGCTGACAATATTTACTGATAGATTTCCTCCAGTTCTTCCATCATTTTCACTTCTTAGTCTAACTCATATTCTGTATGATAAAAAAGGCTTTAGGGTAGGAATCTTCATGCAGATACCTAAAGCAATGACTTAGTGTGAAGAAAATGCTTGTTTTTGTCATATCTCTATCAGTCTCTTCCTTGATTCATTCCTTCTCCTTTTCCTTTTGGCTTGTGCAGTGGGTCCAATTTTAATTTTTCAAGTTTTCTCTTTGTGGTACAGCTGTGAAGTCAGAACACGTAGACACATACAGACAGATGCACATAGGTTTTCCTACATGTGTTTTTTTTTCTACCTGCTGTAGCATATCTTCATTGTCTTTATAAGGTCAGGTTTCTCTCAGGTTTTTGCAGTTCAGTCATTGACTGGTAAGTGGTTTTGTTTAGTTTTCGTTTTTTTATGAAGAGATTTTTGTTCAGCCCTCTATATGTCATTGCTTTCATTGGACCGTCATGGATTTTTATGGCCTTAATTTTAGGCCTATATCTTTCTGGCTAGCTATGTATTTTCATTGCATTCTCACTATTTAAAGATAGTGACACATCCCTTTTTGGTACCTTCTGCTTTTGAATGTTGAATCTCATGATAGTGTTGTCTTTTTGTAGTGGTTTCACTGTTGCCAATTCTTAAATTAACTTCTGTCTACAAATTAAGAATATCCTCCTCTTGTGAGTTGTAGAACAAGGTTTCAAAGCATTGATTGCTTTTGAGAAACTATTTGTCTAAAGATTGTTTTTGTCTGCCATTCAAGAAACATTTTCCTCTGAAATATAAAAGTCATGTACTTTACTTGATGAGGGGAAAAAAATCCAGATTCAGTATTTGGCTGTCCTAATAAGAAATGTCATGGATAGCAACAACACCGTTTGCGTGCATAATGGGTAACTTCTGCCCTAAAAGGAAACTCTGCTGAAGTGTCTTAAACTGGCATATTCAAACCAACTGTAAACTGTGAGGTAAAAGTCCAAACAGAAAAATACAATTGAGTAGAACTTATTTTGTGCTCATCCCTCAGACTTCCATCTCTGCAAAGCTGCAAAACTAGAAACAAAGCATGATTCGTGATCTAAAGAATACCTATTATCTACGCAGCACAATTGAACAGTTAGTTACCCGCTTTTCTTGAATGACTAGGGGAATAAATCTCTCCTCTAGTACAGCTGTTTTTAGAGGAAGAATTTTTCTTAACCTCACAGTATTGAGAATCTGTTCCTTATTTGCTTCTAGCTCAGCTTAAAGTAAATAAATAAAGGCAATTAGTGGCACTATTTTTATGTGAAGAATCATATTTGATATTACAGCAAAGATGGTCTTCCTGAAGCAATTCCCTGCTTGGTGCTGAAAGTAATAATCAGTTCATTTTTATTCGGATATAGTATTGCAGCCTTTCTGCTTTGTCTAGATATTACCTGGAAGTAGGTTCCTGTTATAGTGACTTTTACACAGGCCAGTTTAATCTCCAGAAAGATTCAGAAGATTTTTGGCCTTGGGGTAGCCGATTACCATGCATGACGATCCTGGAATAAGAAAAGAAAAAAATAAGCCATTTGTATATGTAGAAATTCAGTCTCACTGGAATCCTCTAAAAATTTGTCACTGGGAGGTTGGGGGTTTCCCCCCTCACCATGTAGTGAAGGAAAAGGGGCAAATCTTTTGAGGGCCTTCAGAAGGACAGTGTGTCACTTAATACCTTCAGACTCCATCTCTGGAGGCCTTCAGTGTCTCATTTGTTTTTACCTAGATAGTGAATTTAGGAAGTTACATTATGATGACAGTTATGCTTAGGAGAGCTCCCCTGGGTGCAAGCAAAATGCTTTCAAAATCTGTCTAAAGACAAATACACTTTGGTTATATGTTCAAATGATGGAATCTGTAGAAATCTGTGCTATGTGGGGCTGCTTAAGTTATGACACTGTCATATTTCATGTAAACGGAACATGGTGCCATAACATCTTTAGTGAGTGGTGCATATAATTAATTAGGGTGCAAATTTCTCTCTATTAGGTGTCAAGACATGGTTTTGAGGGCTCATACTTATGGCTTGGCAGTCTAGCAGAGGAGGAAATGCTCTCTACCTGTTAATTTTCTTGGACTAATATTGTGCTGAGCTGTTTTGTCAAATAACAAGGTGTGTACAGGTCTTGGTCATGTATCTTTTCGTGGATGTACAAGCTGTTCTTTGGGGGAAGAAACCCTGGTTTGTGGCTTTTTCAGATTAATATATTGTCTACATCTGCTTGCAGGGTGAAGGTCTGCCTTCTAGGCTGTACAGGTGAATATCTCAAAGCCAGACAATTAATGCAGAACATTTCTTTTTTTAAAAGTCAGACTTTTTATTTTAAATGAGTAGGTACTAGCTGCATGTCAGATGATGAAGTATACCTACTGCTAAATAAATGTTTGTCCCTCTTGTTTTCTTCATTGTAGTCTGAGGTTAGCTTTACTAAATGAAGCAAAAGAGGTGCGAGCAGCAGGATTGCGAGCCCTCCGCTATCTCATTCGAGACTCCAGTATTCTCCAGAAGGTGCTAAAGTTGAAAGTGGATTACTTGATAGCCAGGTAATTTTTCTCTTCCTTCTTGTTGTAAATTGTACAATTGTAAATCACTTGCTTTTTCATGGTTGAGACAGCTGAGAAAAGGTGTTTCTGTATCCTCTTACATTCTTGATAGGTGGTGTTATGAAAGCCATTTTTCTTCAATATGAATAACATCCTTTAGAAATAGAAGGATAATGCATCACACCAGCTAATCCAGTAAAATGCTGTCCTAATATATGGTGTACTCCAAGTAATCTAAAAAACCTGTGTTTTTCAATAATAAATACCATTAATCATAAATTAATCTGTGGTGTTGTTAAAAGGTTGAAACATCAGTAATTTTCATGTCTTACGTTGTTTTATGGGAGTTGTTCTGATTCTTTTTATTATCATAGCTCTTCAGATCGTCTAGTACAAAGTCAGGGCTAACAAGTAGTTCATGCCCAAGAATTTGTAATCTAAGTATGACCCATGACACTACAGAAGAATACCAAAGGGCAAACTAACAATGACATAATAAGATCAGCATGATGAGTAGATGTAAATATTAGCATTTCTAGTGCTTCCTTTGTTAAAATCTTGTTGGATTTAATATACTGATACAGATGTGTGTGTTTCTGTTTATAAGTATACACACCCATTCAGTTTTAGTGTGCTGTTTAATTTTGTTGGACCAAAAAGAATTTTCTGATCTGAGAACACACACAAAACGTTGATGTGAAACATTACAAATACTTTGTTTAGTCTCATTTGAAATGACAAATGCAGCTAGCTCAGAAAATATTTGTTGAAGCTGTTACGCCTTGCCATTGTATATTTGAGAACATTCTAGTGATTTAGTTGTAATGAAGATAACTGAAAAAAATATAAACCAAAGCTAATTGACCAATTATAATGAGTATGCTTGCTGAAGGGTAGAATTTTTAAACAATATTCTTTCTTCTCTTTATTCAATTGCATAAATACTAATGCAAGATGTTAACAGTTAAGGTGAAAGTGTTGTTATAAACAAAATGTGTTTTTTAACTTGTTTTAGGTGCATTGACATACAGCAGAGTAATGAAGTAGAAAGAACTCAAGCACTTCGATTAGTCAGAAAGGTAAAATATAACTATATATGGTCTTATCAGCTATGCCACTGGGTTGTGCTGACTCCTGGTTTTCTCCATCAGCAGTTTTTTTTCCACACAGTCTCTAATACCTTACCTTACTTTGTCATGTGAGAAAAAATTAGAGCTGATAATTCAAAAGAGAGAAGGAAGGGTAGTGCTGAGAGTTGTTTTGATTTTAATCTCTTACCACTGAGAATCTCAAGTAGGCTAGAAAAATCCTGCTAATTTTCCTTTGATAGAGATCATACTGGACAAGATTTGGGAAAAACTTATCAAATGATGAATGCAAGGGTATAAGAACCATATTATTAAGTTTCATCTAATGATTTAACTTTATTGTGTAGTGTGTTAGAGGATCTGTGAATCAAAGATGGGAGATTTTCTGCCATTTGAGAAATGAGGCGAATTGCCATTGCTGGAATAATAAGTTGAAGGAATGCTTGTAGCCTTATTGCTTTATCCATAGAGGTTGATGCTATCCATAGTTCTTTTCTCAGATACACAATAAGACATAGTTAGTCTGTGGTGGTTACTGTACTGTGTACCCACAGATGTGAGATGTTTGAAGCTGTGGTAGCTGCATTTTCAAGTTCATCCTAGAGAAACTGGCACATAGAGCTACTGAAGGTATTTTTTTGAGGCAACATAGTATTCTGCCTTTGTACTGGACCTTACTATTCTTTATTGTGCTTATATTCTTCTACTAAGCATCTTAGGAAAAAAACTACCAAAGACTCGAGTAAAGTTGGAAGTAGTTGGAAGAATGGTTCCCCAGGAGCACTATGTGTGTTTAGTCTGTTTTGTGTGTATATGTATTTTTTAATATATATATATTTAGGTTGAAAATGTGGATGTTTGATATGCAGTTTCTTTTTTTATAATGAGATCACATGGTTTCTGTCTTACAGAAGAGACAATATGCTTGATTAACAATTGCACCAAAAAGATAGTTTTAAGGCTTAAACACTCCCTTCCCCCTCCCCAAACCCAAATAAACAAAACCCACAACCATAAAGGAATGGGTCCTTGAGGAAGTCGGATTTTATAAAAGTTCTTTGCTAATGTGTGTTAGAAAAAGAGCTTCAATGTAGAGCCAGAATAACTTAAATCAGAAGATGGAATGGAAACACATTTATAATGAATTGGTTTTATTCGGTTCAGAAATTTGTCCTCATTATTCCTGGGCTTTTTTTGAGCATTTCCTAGTTGAGCAAAGACTTCTGTCTTGCTTCAAAGGAACAAGAGGAAGCAAGAGAAATAAATGCATTAGTTTGATTTGAAAAAATGATCCTGAAAGATAAGCATTAAAAAATCATACCACTGGCCACCAGTGCCTTTTTTTTCCCCTCCGTCATTGTACAACGGTGCTGTGCATGGGATGTACCTGCGTGGAATATACTTGCTATACAGGGATACTGATGGTTCTTCGATGCTGAGAACTATGTTGATGAAAGATGTTTCCTAACATCTTTTGCTACCTAGAAAATCGTCGTTTCATAAAAGACAAACAAAAAGCCACCCAACCTGGCTACCGTAAAGTTAATACCTTTTTCATGTTCTGTCAGGGCTACAGCAGTTAAGCATGCATTGACATAGAGCAGTCAATACTTGAGAAATTCTGTCTCACAAGGAATGCTGTGACACATATCCTGAATGGCACTTCTTGTATTTTCACACTGTCCCTTTGTTACCCTGCTCTTGCCCTTTTCCCGTCTCTCTTCATCTTCCTCAATATCTGAGACTCAGTAGTTTGATACCAGGATTCCTAAAAGATTATATAAAGGTCAAGAAGAGGAGAATGAATGGCAAATAAAGCAATCAGAGTTAATTCATTTGTGCAGGAGACAATTTACTGTGAGCCATGGAAGAGCTGAACTGGGTTCCACCAGCATCACAGAACTATTGTTTTCCGTTTCAAAGTCTGGATGCAATTCTTAAACCTCGTCTTTGATAGCAAAAATGCACTATGTAGGAATAGCATATACATAAAACTTTAAGATTAAAACATTCTTTTGCTTTCTTCTCTTCCTTTTCATAGAGTAGAAGAACAAAATATAAAATATTAATCCTGTTTTATGAATTTAGAAGACACTTAATGATAAACTTGTTTAAAAAACTTGTACAGGTTAAACTAGTATAGGAAGAGAAAAGACAAACAACTTCAAACTTGGTTTCTGATTTTTTTTTAAGGACTTGAATGCTCTCTGTCTCTTTTGACTGTAATCACCTCTACATTTCCTCATAAGAGTTTTGCAGTTTAGTAGTGTCTTCAGCCATGAAAAGGATCGCATAAAGTTGGGTCAGAAAGCATTTTTCCATCTAATAAGAGTCAATAAGACCTTTTTTTTTAAATAATTTAATATGCAGGATGCTTTATTTTCAAAGCAGAAGTCAGAGTTAGGTACAATATGAACCACCATCTTTCTTCATCTTTTTTGAAAGAAACTTTTAAAGACCAAATTCATAGTCTTTGTTACTTACTTGATCATAGCTGCTTGTAAGTAGCCTTGCATCACCTGTACTTGGTCTTTAGAACTGCATTTCAATACCTAGAGCAGAATGAAAGCCAATGCAAAAGTTTGTATTTATTCTACTAATGTACTTGGAATTGAATAGTAAAAGAAAGAAATCTTTCCTTCTCATGTTTTAAAACCAAAGAAAACAATGAAGCAGAAGAGCCTTAAGAGGCTGCTTGTGTCCTCACACTAAGTAGTTGTCAATATCAGTAGAAAAAAGGTTATAATTTTGTAGAGTGGATTTGTACACCCATTCTATTGCTAATTCTTGTTACTTCATGCCATTGTAAAAGTGAAAGACTGCGTGGGTGGGGTAGAGTTTGTTTTTTCTTTAGAGTCCTATCTTAAAGCTTCCTGTTTTGTGGGTGACAACATTATGTATCACAAGAAGTTTCTCAAAAACAGGTCTTAAAAATAAACTTGTTAAAGTGTTCCGGTATATTTGTCGTAAAGGCTGATTTCTTCTCATTTACCCTCTGCAAAGAGGGTAAAACAATTGTCTGAATGAATATCTATAAGACATGAAAGGGGGCTGTAAAATGAATGTAGGACAAAACAATTTTGGAAAAAATCATGAAGATAAGCCTGCTTTTGTTGGAAACAAAAGGAGTATTAAAGAAAATCTTGGAAAACTAGCCTTAAGTTTTTAAGTCTTTGATGGATATTGAGTATTTTTTTTACATCTCACTTTTATTAGTAGAAAAAAATGTGACATGGTTGAGTGGGCTGTAACACATTACGTTGTTCCCTTTTTAAGCCACCAGACAAAAAACCTTACTTCCTCCTTAGTAATGCATCTGTTCAGTGATGTTCACGTTCCATAGTATAGAGGGTATGTATATTTAATTTTCGCAAAGTATGAAAAAATGTGAACAGCTACTCAGCCTTTGTAGTCAAAGCCTCATTTGGGAGAGGGTGAGGAGTGGTGGTATTGGTTGGTTGCTTTGGAGGGTTTTTTTTGCCTCTGATGTGTGCACAGGGCCTTGCTCCTTAATCTGGTGTAAATTCTGCTTGTCTTAAACTAGCAGCTGAGGATTTCCATGGTGCAGGACCTCTTCAGTAGTTTAAATGAACATTGGCTATAAAAATCTGTTCTTCTATTCTGTCTCAAATTTATTGCAATTTTTTTTTTAATTGTAGAATGACTTAATTAATGGACGCAGGTCTTGTTCTCATCCTTGCTTTTCAGTTTAACATGTTTAAAGGGGGGTGCGTGTGTGGTGTGTTTTTTGTGCCATAGCTATATAACTTACAATGAAGTTGAATTACGTTCCTGTTCTAGGAAGATGAGGTACTATGCAAGAGGATGTAGGGGTGTTACTGACAGTTGCCTTCCAGATACTGTAGCAGCTTCTGTTGACTGTCATTTTTTGTAGTCTGCAGCAATCTAAGGATCTGTCTACCAAACAGGAGATTTTAGTCTTGGCTAATTAAACAGTTGAATAGTTATTGAAGAATCTGCTGCAGTATGAATGAATCTTCTAGAAGAGCTTGTAATCTACTCTGTGTCATTGGGTAGCATTCTTTGTCAATAAAGAAATTCTTGGAAAAAAAATATGAAAAAGCTAGCCATAGTTCTCTCTGCAACAGTCATCTTTTTAACCCTTTCCTATTATGATAAAATAATATAAAAATAAAAAACTGAAGCAGGAAGAGAATGGTAAAGTAAATTGACAAATGTAGAATTTCAAGAACAAAAGAAAAAGTTTTGAGGATTTGCCAGATACAACCAAGTAATACATGGAGTGGTCTGTCTGTATCTAGGAAACAGAACGCTGGTGAATCTGGGAGTATATTTAGAGAAATATTATGAAGAAACAAGAGGGCTTTTTCTTTCATTTTTGGCAGATGATCACTGTGAATGCTTCATTGTTCCCCAGTTCTATTACTAATTCTTTGATAGCAGTTGGAAACGATGGTCTTCAAGAAAGAGACAGAATGGTTCGAGCGTGTATAGCCATTATCTGTGAACTAGGTAAGATAACTGAAAGCTAATTAAGAAAAATTTTGACATGGTTGTCATCAGTTTTCTAAGAGATTCTCTTTTGTGGGTTTGTATTAAATAGATTGTATTCAAGTATTAAAGGTATTTGTTCAATAATGATTGAGATTTTAAATGTTCTTAATGTCAGTTTCATGGATTTTAGTCATTAGTTTGAGAGAAAACAAAGTCACTTTAACTTAAAATCTCTTAAGTGAAGTACCTGAAGATTTCAGGTGCTGTTCTTTCCTTTAAGACTTGCCAATTTTTGATTTACCTTAAAAACATTTCCCTGCTGCAGTTGGATATTTCTAAATCTAATGGATTGGAAGCAGGGAGAATTCCATACACGAGATGTTGACAAATATACAAGAGTTCAGAGAACTCTACAAAACATCTTCCTTTAAAATTTTTTTACAGTGGGTACTGTGGTTAGCTGGCTTCTGGAAGTCACTATTGTGTCCATTTAAAGGCTAGTTGGACAGTGGTTTATACTAACTCCATATACTTGCATGTGGGTACTGATTTTTAAAGTTTTTTCAAAATCAATCAATGAGAAATAACTTCAGCAATGTTCTCAAGACACAAACTTCTGTTTTAAAGAAATAAACTATCTGTTACTCTTTTATATTCTAGTATAATTATTTTATCCATGTCAGTCCAGTTAAGCACAAAACCTTCTTGCAGGGAGATCCAGAAACTGCTGTATGGAAACTTGGTTGGAAATAAATTGAGAAATTGCTGCACAGCGGTGACTGACTGGCCATTGTTTTTGTTCATGATAAATTAATCGAAAATGTCAATTCATTGCTAACATCAGTCAATTCCATTAAAAGCTTTACATGTGCCTCAGCGCTATTCAGGAAGAAAAAGATACACGTACTAAAGAGACAACAAGTTTGTCATATTGGAAGCCATGAAATGTTTTCTTTCCTATCCCTGGCCAAAATGACGTGTTTCTCTTTATTTAGCACTTCAGAATCCCGAGGTGGTGGCTCTTCGGGGTGGTTTAAGTACCATCTTGAAAAATGTGATTGATTGTCAGCTAAGCCGAATAAATGAGGCTCTGATAACTACAGTTTTGCACCTCATTAATCATCCAAAGACCCGACAGTATGTGCGAGCAGATGTAGAATTAGAGGTGGGTTCAGTTTTACTTGTTTAGTGACAGAAATTAAACATTGTATTACTAATCAAAATGCTTAATTTTCATCTCAGATTTCACCCTCTGTGTTAGTGCAAAATGTTTAAAATATTACATCTTAGGCTAAGACCATAATGATTTATAAAGCAGGAATAACGTGACAGATTGGAGTGGGACTGAGGAAATGGCAAGACCCTTTTAACTGTATTCTCATGTGAAAGTAATGCATGTCTTTCTTTTGTTTAGCGAATTTTAGCTCCTTACACAGATTTTCACTACAGGCATAATCCAGACACAGCAGAAGGACAACTCAAGTAAGTGTTAGTGCTGCTACTTGTGCTACCAGTTTTGTTCATGGTATTGGAATAATACTATGTTTCTTTCCAAAGTGAAAATAAAAGCAATGACCTAATACTAAACTGCTTGAGGTTGAATACAGGAGGTTAAAGTGCAACTTCCTAAAATACTGTTAAGCATTTAAGGTTTAAAAGGGCTTGTTTAGCCTGGAGAAGAGAAGGTTGGGGGACACCCTCCCCCGAATAGCAACCTTACTAATACCTGTGAAGATGTTATCAAGAAGATGTAGCTAGGGCCCCTCATGGTGGTGAAAGGTGGGAGGACAAGAAGCAACAGAGAGAAATTGAAACAAGAGAGGTTCCAACTTGATATAAGGGCGGGGGGAATTTTCTGTGAGGCCAGTCAAGTGTTGGAACAGTCTGTCCGGAGAGGTCCTGTAGCCTTCATGCTTGGGAGTTTCTAAGACCCAACTGGATAAAGCCTTGAGTATAACCCGATCTGGTCTCATAGCTGACAACTTCTTTGTGTCTTCAGGAGTCTGGACTAGAGACCTCCTGAGGTTGCTTCCAACTTGAATTATTCAGGTTTTTAATTATCAAATGGCATTAGATGCTTAGGTCTAGGTAACTGAATAAGGTCCAAATCCTTAGGTCTCTGCCATAGGCTTACTGTCAGTGGAGGTACAGAGTGATTAATCTATGTATGTTTACAGGTGTTTACTTTGTGGTGTTATCCTCCTACCGTGGAAACTCCCCTGAAAAAGAAAAAGTAACAATACTTAAAAATTCTAATCTCGTGTGTGTATGTATACACATTGTATAATACATTTACACACATGTATGCATATGTAAAAGATTTCTCGCTCTGGATTTTGTCCCCCATCTAAAACTCTCAGTTAACTACTTTTTACTTGCTATGTTAGTAACACTGTTTTATAGTAATTAACTGTATTGTGGCATTTGTTGTTTTAATGACAGGGAGGACAGAGAAGCACGGTTCCTAGCTAGTAAAATGGGAATAGTGGCAGCATTTCGATCATGGGCAGGTAAGATTTCTTTTTGTTTGTTTGAAGCTGGATGATTGGAGGGAAATTTTACTTTACTATTTTCCAGACTGGGTTATTCTTCAGAGCTGATGGTTACTATGTCCTTTATCCTCATGTGCAGTCATGTCCTTAGAGATAAAATTGGGGCATGCAGCACCCAAATCATTCCTGCATTGCAATTGGGATGTAGCCACTATATGCTCTTGGAAAAGGCCTCTGAGGTGCAGTGTGGAACATATTTAAATGCCCTTAGTGTGTCTGTGGCCACATGTGTGTCCTAAGTTTTTGTGACGTGGAAGTTTTGAAACTGAGGACTTCCTTCAAGTTCATATAAAGCACATGTCATTAAAGTTAAATTTGTATTAGTGAAAATAAATAGATGAGTAGGTGATATTTTTCATCTTTTAGGAATTTTTAAAGAATGGCAGTTTGGGTTTAATTATGATATGTAAGACAAAAAGGTGTGCAAACCTGGATTCTTTTTGTTCATTTAAAGTTGCATTTTGGAGAAGCTTGTTTGTTTTCTGGATAGCATGTTTCTGTAAGTTTTAATTTATTCTCTGAAGTACGAAGAGAAGTGAAATGAGCAAGGTTACTGTCTTTGCAGCCACATTTTTAATGAAGAGACTGTATATAAATTGAGGCCGAAAATCAGTGTAAGCTTTAGGTGGTATTTTGTAACATTTAGAAATAATTTGAAGGTTTTCCCTATTAATATTGAAATATTAAAAATATAGTGTAAAAGGACCAAATTATAAGAGAGGCTCTGAGATTTTATGCAAAGTTAAATCTACTGTGTTGAAACTTCTGGAGATGAGCACTGCTTGTTTGGGAAAAGGTGGTTTAAAATGGTGGACAGAGAAGTATGTTTAAACTTGCTGTTTAGAATTCACCTGAGATTAAAAGGAACTGAATAATTTGTTAGGTTAAGATACGGCTTTTGATGGAGAAACTTCTCCCAGTTCTGCCAAGATGAGGCACATCTTTCAGGTTTATGATTCATTCTTTATTGACAATTTTATCTTTTTTTTATGCCATTTCTTCCATGTAAATGTTGCTTTAGCAGATAATTTGAGAATACTGTTCACAGTAGAAAGGGCAAAAATAGCTATGGTTTTTAATGAGAAAACAAAATTCTGTGATTTGAAAGTTTTGTGAAATATTATTGATTGGAAAGGAGATGACATTATAAAGGTGAAAATGTTTATGATTAGTAATTTTTATCATCTGTGCTCGTATTCAAACTGGAAATCAAATTTAACAATGTGTCTAATGCTTTTTTTGTTTGAGGGAATATTGTTACGTATTTAATGTTTTCTAGGTATTATCAGCCTGTGCAAACCTGGAAATTCTGGAATTCAGTCTCTTATTGGGGTACTCTGTATACCAAATATGGAAATACGGGTAGGTAGTAAATATTTAGTACTGATGTAGGAATAATATTAGATGTTTTAATTAACATATTCTTAACATTTTAACAATTTAGTGGTTTAAACACAGACTCCAGTTATGAGACCACTACGCTCAAGTTTATTTGACCCCCAAGTTCAAGTCTATAATTCCATTATAAAATTCCTGTGAGAATGGAAGCACACCCTGTATGTCTGAGAGGAGGCAATGGAGGAGAGAAAAGTACATAAATTAACTTTTACTCTGGTCACAAGTCAAAGCAAGTTCACAGTAGCTGCATTTGTGACTTTAAAGCATAATAATCAGAGTTAAATCCAAGATAAATAAAAATGTTTCCTCCCAATTACCAGTTAAACCAAGAGGTTGATGGTGGCAGCAGTAACTGTTCTAAAAATCTTTAATTCAACTAGCCTGAGCTTCTGTAGAATTCATAGTAACAATAAGCATGATTCTAAAGTAAATAAGCCCCTTCGCTTCTTCTCTTCTCCAAGTTATTTCAGTTTATGAAAATAAGCATGTTATCAAAAAAACCCACTGAAACAAATTCACCAATTTTAGCACTCTATAGAAATCTCAACTTTAATATTAATAGCGAACAAAAGGACAATTTTTGTAAATCTATAAAATTCCTGTTGCGTTGTTTTGTTGTTGTAGCGAGGTCTGCTTGAAGTTCTCTATGATATATTTCGCCTTCCTCTCCCTGTTATTGCAGAAGAATTTATTGAGGCACTTCTCAGTGTAGGTAAGTATTTAGGACCAGTTCACATAAGAATTCTGTCTATTAAGCTCTTCTACAAATTTGAACCCTTCACTGTCTCCTCAGTATTGTAAATTACATCAATATTAACTGTTTAATGACTGAATTAATTGGGTGCTCTGAAGTCCTGTTTAAAATTCTTTATCAACTGTTAAGTGTTGTAAGTTTGCTAAAAGATCAGCAGTGGAGCATAATGGAGCATTTACACAAAAGACCGTGTAAACATATTACTACAGATTAGACTTCTTTGACGTGTTAGAAGCATTAGTAATGTAGAAGTGCTAGTGAATATTACAGAAAAGTTATTAAACAGTCTTTTCTATATATTGTGTATCTGCTAGCTGTCTCCACTGCACTTCAGCAGACTTTTACTCTTCCTAGAGCAAGTGTATGCTTTTACTTTTCCTAGGGCAAATGTACGCTTTTTCATATTTAGCAGAGTTAGTCTTTTATCTTCAGAATTACTCTTTTTGTAAACCCAAGAGCATTGTCTGCTTTGTCTCACAGTGCGAAAGTGTGAGCCCAAAAGGAGCATGTTTCAGCCTTTAATGTTCCAGCAATGCTCTTCTCCAGACTCTGGTTACAAATGTTTTGTCATGCAGTTGATCATAAAAGCTTAATCCTTGTCCTGCGTTTATAAGTAAAGAAATCATTCTTTGTTACAAACTTGCTACTTTGTGACATATGGATGTACATTTTAAAATTTTAGGTATTATTTTCTGTTAAACAAGTTTAATGTGTTCATGAATTGGAAATGTCATTATTTTGGTTGATACTTAGATACAATCTTTGTCCTAGCTTTGAAGTTAGCCTTCCTTGGTTCAGGAGTGTGGATTAGATGACTTGTTGGAGAGCCTTTCTGATAAAGTTCTTTATAATTTGAAACCTGAAATAACATTTGTTGGCAAGAACTATTATTTACCGACTGACAACCATTAAAATGACACTATGAAATCCAATGTTATAATTACCATTGTCCATATGTTCTTGTTCTAGATCCAAGCAGGTTTCAGGACTGCTGGAGACTTTCTGATGGCTTTGTAGCTGCTGAAGCTAAAACTATATTACCCCATCGAGCCAGGTCAAGGTGAGCATTTAATACTTAGACTAATCCTTTGTTTGTGTTTTGTGGTGTTGTTGGCAAAATATTTCTTATTTTCTTGCAGACACAATAAGAAATGAACTTTCTAAACTGTTTTCATACTTTTTTCTCCTTAGGCCTGATCTCATGGATAATTATTTGGCGTTAGTGCTTTCAGCTTTTATTACCAATGGACTTCTAGAGGTAACTAATGACTTCAAGTTTTAATAGATGCTTGCTACTTCTTTTCTATAAACATTAAAATAAGATGTTTTACATTAAATGTTGTAATAATTTTTTAACTTTTTGAAGGGTCTGGTTGAAGTGATCACAAGTAGTGATGACCACGTATCTGTTAGAGCAACTATCCTTTTAGGAGAACTTTTGCACATGGTAAGTAAAACTTTTTGCTGAGAATAATTAGTATTAGTAGCTAGTGGTAAATAGATATTTCCTGTTATAGCTTTGAGTTTGTGTTACAAACTTGAAACATCTACTTTTCATCAGAATAAGGGGTTAATTTACATGACGTCTTTTGGCACTTCATATATTAAAAACAGTATGAATCAATAGGAGGGCCATTTGGAAAGCATTGAAAGTGTTCTTCTCCAAAGATAATCCTCAGCTCTCAAACTCTCACCAATATACTTCCTTGCCCCAATAGCCAGTTGTATTTTTAAGCTGGAGTCCTGCAAATTCACTAGTCAGTTACTGTGTTTGGGAAAAGGACCATTGCAGATGTTTGCTTTTCTTAGAATTATGGTAGCCCTCTGGCAGTGTGTTTGGCTTTCTGCCTCACAGGCTAGGCAGATGAAACTTTTCATGTTCAGCTTGATGTGGCTGCGGCACTTGATATCATTCATTCAGGCAACTCCAACTTGGTGGAGTGCTCTTTCTGCACTGCTGTGAGTAGCCAATGCTGCAGAGAAGCTGAAGGGACCTTTCTTCGTTCTGCCTCACTCTACCTAACATACAGTAGCTTTTCTCTCTTAACATAAACTATTTTGGTATAGAGATGATATTATTGTTTTCATATACACTCCAGTGCTACCTTTCAGCCTCCCAAGGAGCTGTTAGTGATACGAGTTACCTTTCTTGCAAAACAGTTCTCTTATTTTTCACATCCTCTCAAGATGACAAGAATAGCATATGCAGCAGAGCACTTTTTGATCAGTTTTCTTCTGGTTTTTTAAATCGTTTTTCCAAATAGGCTACTTGATAAGAAATGGTAAGATTGTGAAATACAACTTCGTCTTAAGTCATATTCAAATTTTTGTATCAGACATAGTCTGTATCTTCAGACTGTCAACTCGTTTCAGTGGTGCTCAATCCTCCAAAAAACAAGATCACAGTCTTCAGATACAGGATTGCTTGTTACTACAGTGATTTACAGCATCCTAGCTCAGTGGCACGGGTCACAACCACAACAAACCTGTTCTTTAGTCTCTTCAGTGATTTTTCTTTAAATAATTGGTGGAATTTCTTGAGTATTCAGTCAGCCATGTAGTTCAAAAAGAGGAATCTGTAATAATGTATGCTATTTTTCTGGTTTCCAGAGTACTTTTGAAAGGGAGTGACTGTTACTGACATTTGAGTATGATGCAAAGCATAGGTATTTTTTGGTTTTCTGAAGAGATGATTCATTAGTTAGATATGACTGTTTATCAAAATACTCAACAAATATTTGTACTTTTATTTAGCTTTAAGAGACTGATGTAATTTCTTTATCTTATTCTTTAGTTTCCAAAAATATTTGCAGAACTACCTATGTTTCCCAAAACAAAAGCAATTAAATGTCTAGTAACTTAGGAAGTTATATTAATTAACCAGATCTTTTTTTCGTGCAGAAAGTTTGTAATACAAATCATCAGCTTAAATTGTATTTCTGATTTTAGATTTTTTTAGTACTTTTATACACATGACATTAGGATAGCTGATACTTTACATGTTTTTGCATGTTACCACTTAAAAAAACACCGATGCAAACAATACAGATTAGAAGGCTCTGAAATCTGAAATTCAACTGTAGTTCAGATCGATTAGTTAGATCAAATATTAAAAATGGTATGTGTAATTATTGCTCTGACATTATGCAAAAGGTAGCTTTGTTGTCATGCCTTTGTGGAAATCTTGTGAAAAGTGGTAGATTCTTCAACTGTTGATCCTAAAGAGATGACTGAAAATGTTGTAATAGGTTATTCTAACTGATCTTCTGTTGTTTTTTAGGCAAACACAATTCTTCCTCATTCTCACAGCCATCACCTGCACTGCTTACCAACGCTAATGAATATGGCAGCATCTTTTGACATCATGAAAGAGAAAAGACTGTAAGAATTCTAAGTACACTTAAGAGCAAAAATATATACATCTCCTTTTCCCCCTACAGTTGAGTCAAAACCTACATTACAAGTTTTCTGGTGGCTGAAACCACTGCTGTCTTTATTGGAAAGCAAACTTATGCATATAGAAATACTCTGTCACACTTACTAGGGAAATAGTTTCCAGTGCATCATGCCAAAAGTTTTTGCAATAGCAATTTAGAAATTTGGAAATTTGGAAAGAAAGTTTTGATAGTAGATTTCAGAACATTTTTGCATAGATTGCAAGATTTTTACACAGAATTTTTCTTAAATGAACTTCAAGACACTGTTTGACCAAGTAACATGTGAGACATGTTCTGTGTGTTTGACCTCTCCATTGTTTCAGACTTCTTTTTTGTCATTTTTGGCATTTTGGCAATTAAGCTTTCAAAACTAAAAAAGTCTGTACCAATTTTTTTCTTCTGTTGTTTTTTATCAGTAGCTAATTACATAGTAATAGACCAAATCAGGGAGTCATTATTAGTGTGAGCAAGAGCAAAAAGTGTAATACTGGCATGGAGCTGGTGTGGTGTTTTGTTTTTTTTTTTTTAACCTTTTTTTTCCAGAAGAAAATGATGATTGTAACAATAGTAATCATAGAATCGTTCAGGTTGGAAAAGACCTTTAAGATCATCAAGTCCAACTGTTAACCTAGCACTGCCAAGTCCACTTTCTGGTGCTTTTGTTTAAAGTTTGCACTGATAATTTTTTCAGTTCCTTTCAGTTCCATTTAAATACAAGAATGTATGAAGAGAAATTTTAAATTTAGTGCAGTATTCTGCAGTGGCATGTAGTTAAGCAGTATTAGGGAACTGTTTGGCAGTCATGGTGCCAATCAAATGGGGTATATTTAAGCATCTGACTCAAAAGAAAAAATGCTTATAGAAGCTTTTTATTCCTTTGAACTAGAAATACCTGAATTTTGAGATTTTAAAAACCTATGGGCTTTTTTATTTTACTTATTTTTTAGAATTTCTCTGTACCTCTACTAATCTTGTAATTTAACCTCTGAAGTGCTTTGTCACAAAATACCATCTCCTGGGTACTTCACACAATTTAAACCTCCTGAAGAAAGAAGTCAAATAGTTTGATAGATTCATGTGTCTTTAAAATGTGTTTCTGTAACTCAGTGTTCTTACTTGCAGTTCTTTGTAGAAGACCATTTAAATTGAGTGTGGTGGGTTTTTTCCTAATAGTAAATTACAGGAAATGTTTTTGTTAATTACTCTTGCCATTCCTGATCTGCCTTGTCAGATCAGTATTTTGATAAATGTATCATAACTTCCTGTCTTGTCTTTCATTGTGTTGTTGGTGATAAATTACAGGATCTTTCCAAACTGCTACTGATAAATGCTGATTGTAGAGTGCTTCCAAGAAACATAGTGCTCTTCTGCTTCTTAATTTTGAAGATTTCTTATATGTCAGTAGAAGATTTTGAAAAATAACTGTGTTTTCACATACCAAAAAAGGCATATCTCAAACTCCATCACAGGATATTTGGTCAAAGCTGTGGGATGAGAGAAAGGATGAAGAGTAGAAAGGACACATTTGTGGATTATCTGCAGGTTTTTTGCTTTTTGGCATTTGTGGACATACCTGATAGAGTAGTAAGAATTCCCGTTTATGTTGGAAGCAAGTGATTTTGTAGAAGTACTATTTTTTTTATTCAGCGATCTTGGTTTTGGTCAACACTCTGCGTTGTTTCATACTCTGAAAAACTGTAAGCCCTGTTACGGATTAAATTTATGTAGCTTAGATAAATGACCAAATTGATAGGTATTTGTTTGTGTGAACATAATATAAAATAAAAATGCTCTCCTACCCAGTGACAATTTTTGTTTATGGGGAAGAAAGGTAGACTTATCTCCTCATTTTTAGACTTCCTTATTTTATTTGTTCAGCAGGGTTTTTTTTTCTGCTACCACTATTTTGTAATTAACTGTTTCTGCCATTGTCATCTGTCATTTCTATTACTTCCTGTCTTTTCCTGGAAAACTTCTTATATGCTGCTGCTGAACTGTTTAGATATAAAGAGCAGGAAACATACTACTGATACTCCTGCCACCCTCTGGGGAAAAAAATGAGGAGAATTTACAAGAAATACTTTGTTCGTCAGAGTTGAAGCTAGCCCTCTCAACTTTACTGCAGAACGTTGACTACTGTGACGTCTCATAATACTTTATCAACTTTAAACTTTACAATACCACTAATTGCAGAGTAAGAAGGAAAGGTATCAATAAGGCTCATTCTTCAGTGCTAGAAATTCTGAAAGATAATTTTCTGTATAATTTCAGTACAAAACTGAGGTCTATGGATGTATGAAAACTTGTATCAAGAAAATTTTATTTGCTTCAGAATTGTTGGTCAGTTCTTTCTTGAGCTATGTTTATTTAGGCAAGATGTAGCAGTGGTGCTCTTTAGTTGGGTAACAGTTGCCAAATACCGATTATAGTATTTTTTTTGCACTAGGCGAGCAAGTGCTGCACTGAACTGCTTAAAACGTTTTCACGAGATGAAGAAAAGAGGACCTAAACCTTACAGCCTCCATTTAGATCATATTATTCAGAAGGCAATCTCAACACACCAAAAAAGGGATCAGTACCGTGTGCAGAAAGACATCTTTATTTTAAAGGTATTACCATTATTGATTTTTCAAAACTGAATTTGACTTTGTATTTTGGAGACTTAGATCCTGCCCCTCAAGCTTCAGTCCCTCATCTAATTCAGAGCCATTTATGTGATTTCTTTGTAGTATTTTTTTCATTTAATTTGTCTTGTAGGTACTTGTGGATACCATATTGCATTTCTAGAAATTGAGGAGGGAAATGACAATAATTTTTAATTCCTTTTAGAACCATTTGTGATCTCTTACTATTATATTCTTAATGCAGTACTATAACCATGCAGTTTACTTTCAAATGCAAATTACTGTGGAGCATAGCCCTTTTAATGATTGTTACATGAACAGTAAGTATATCGTATGACAAGACTGAAAAAAGTGATGCAAGGAAACTTACTGTAGTTTTTCATGTCTGTGTGCCAGGATACAGAAGAAGCACTTGTAATGAATCTTCGAGACAGCCAAGTTCTCAATCATAAAGAGAACCTTGACTGGAATTGGAATCTAATAGGGACCATACTGAAGGTGAGCTTAAAAAGGGTGTGCTATTATTTCTATGAAATTGTTTGAAATAGTGTCTCCATTTCACATGTGAGTTTTGACTTCCTAATATTAATTCCATACTACATCCCATAATCTGTTTTATTTCAGAAAATTAGGATCTCATGGGTTTAATCAGTGCTGATACAGTCTCTTTGTATACAACCTTTAAACTATATGCAATACTACACTACAGTTAAATTCACAAATTTCTTAATAAACATGTATTAAATTTTATATAACTTTATTTGTATAGAAATCAACTTTACAGAATTAGCTATAGTGACTTTAACAGTGCTAATACTTTAGACTTCAGTCCAAACTACACAGGGACACTGCCTCATTCAGTTTCATAGCAGATTTTTTTTTATACAATGTGAGCTGAAGGTTAAGGCTGGAGGGTTATAGATCGAACTTCAGATGCTTAGACTGAGCCACATATGAAAACTTCATCCAATCTCATTGGATGTTTTGAACTAATACAAATATTCCATAGCAACAAGATCATTACAGACTTAGTTTGTTTTTATAAAATAAAGGAAATATCTCTGACAGGGAGGGCATTAACTTAAATATATTTAATGCACCACTTTTAAGAGACTGCCTCTTTATTAAGTAGAAAATTTACTTTCTTTGAGGAAACAAACTTTCTGAGTGAGTACTCAATATAGTCTTCAAACCAAAATAGCTCCTGTCATTCTGTGCATCAAAGCTATCCTTCTGTTGTTACCCCCAAGTAATATTTTCTTAATGTCTTCTTTACTGTGTTGTTATAAAGATGGTGAAAATACAAAAAAGAATTAATTCTGACAATCTTAATCACGATTATATATTAAAAAAAAAAAGAAACTAAATATTTCTGTGCATTTTGTCAGGGACTGATAAACTTGAGAGCAAGAATCTGTCTGGTATAGAGACCTGAGCATGTATATGACAGTAGCTTTGCTCCACCAGATTTACTAGTTTACAGGTTTTTTACTGTAATTACTAGATTTGCTGGATTACTAGCTGTCTCTGATTATTAATCATAGATATTTTTACCTTTGATTCAGTATTAAAGATATTACCAACAAACTGTTTTTCAGAATCTTGCTGTTAATTAGTCTTTGTCGTACTTTGACAATGGAAGTTTTATGTAGTTGACCCCTAAGGTGTTGGATGTTTTTTTTTTTTTTTTCACCTTGAATTTAGGTCAAACTGAGTTTCCCTGCTATCTCAGACCTCCCGAGCAGTATATTTTCTAGTGTCCTGTCAGACACTTGTTAATGTCTCAAAATCAGGGACTTCTGTCTTCCAGAATGAGAAGTTTGTTTTCTGGTTTAATTCTAACCAACCACTTCTGTTCCTGTTAAAACTGCACAACACCAGCATAAACTAAGATAATGTTATCAGAGTGGTCCACCTTTAGTCCTCAAATGAGCAGGATCCAGATTCCAGTGTTCGGATTGGCTGTCTCATGTGGCTACTTGCCTTCCTCTTGTCTCTGTCACAGCCTTACAGCTGTGAAGCATCAGCTTTCGAACTACCTCACTACTTGCATCTCACGTGGTCCCTTACTGCCTTTTTTACTTACTCAGCTTGCTGTCTGAGCCGCTAAAAGTGGTCAGGATGGAGGAACTGCGATTTTGTCGTTGACAGTAGAGCTTCATACTTTATCTGGCACTCATACTAGTGGAGTCAGTTTTACTAATCATTAACTAGTGCACTATATGTCTTAATACTAGTATACCAATTGGAAACATAGAATGATATCCCTTAGGTAGGAAAGAAGAATGTTTGATGCACTTTTTTCGATCCCTTCCAAGAAGATACTTACTAGTAGCAACAAAAATACATCTAAAACCATAGAGACAACAGATGGCTGTAAGAATAGAGGAAAATATAATAGGAAAAAAGGATAGGTCCAGAAGAGACTATTATGACTTCATCTGATCCATACTAAAACATCTTATGAAGTGTCAACAGAGGAGTTTAAATACCATTTTAATAAGCAGTATTTAAGTGACCTATAAGGGAATAATGATTATTTTTAAAACAAATCTGATTAATAGTGAAAACAACAACAAAAAAATTATTTCCCTGTTAGGCATATCAAATTTTTTTTGTTATTTGCCAAGAAGAAACTGAGAAAAATTGTTTATTTTTCATTAGTTTTTCATAGTTTGCTGTTTTCATTAGAATTGTGGCCTTGTACACATAGCATGCGACTGACTTGTACACATAGCATGTGACTGACATTCCCTGTCCTTCTCTAGAAAAAAATAGAACAGTTCTTGGAGGAAGAAGTGTGGGCTTTTCAATAAAATAAGGGGTTTGTGTAGGTAACATTAGATGCAAGAAAACTTACACTTCTAATTACTAGGTAAATAAAACTATAATAGAAATGAGTAAATTTTAGTGACTAATCAAGGACTGATGTATACATTTCATATAATGCTATATTTGCTGTTTTTCTAGTGGCCAAATGTAAATCTAAGGAACTATAAAGATGAACAGTTGCACAGGTATGTAAAAATTATGTAGACTTCCTTTGAAGAAAGAAATTCAGAAAAACTGGTTTTTAATATTGCAATAAAATATTGCATGGATATGTCACACTTCTTAAACTTTATAGATAAGCAGCAAAAATGAAAATTTCGATAATTAGGTTGCAATATTTGCTTTAAATAAACAGCTCTTTATGCTTTAGTGGTTTCTTTTCTATGCACAGATACTTTACATATTTATTCCCTTAACAAGAATCATACCAGCTTTGCAAAAACCCTATTTCATTTTAAAGTATTACCCCTTTGATATTTTATACGTTGGTGTTTGATGTCAGCACTTGGCAAATTTTAACAGAATAGGTCTAGAGTTGTACAGTTATATAGTTATAGCTTTCATCAAAAACCAAGAGGAAGTTATTTCTGGTTGCTATTCATGGCAAGGGAAGCATGTGTGATTTGAAAAAAACAAGAAAACAGTACAGCTCTGGTTCATTTCATGTCTGTTGGCATCAAGACATTTTTATTACTTTTGTGCATATGTGGTAATAGTGTTACTAATTAGTTCTTGGATGTCCCTTCTAACATGCATTTCAGAAATTGATTTGATTAAATTATTTTGAAGAATAGTTCTGTATTTGTAGGCATGGAAAGCTACTTCTACATACATTTGAAGAAAAACCTAAAGCTAAAACATATGCTGAAAGGCTCACGCTGCTCCATTTTAAATTTTGACTAAAAAGTAATCAGGCTACTTCTACACAGTGTTTCCAGCATAAGTGGTAGTCCCATTGTAATCATAGCCATAATTTAATTTTGCGTTTGTATTTTTTCTGGGTTTTTTCCTTCCCTGAACATTAATTGTCAATCTGTACTTTGTGGTAAAAGGATTTTTTTCCAAATCTGGTGGTTTATAACGTTGCTTCTCTAAAGCAATGTCTGCAGTCCCAGCTGCGTCACCCACACCTACCCCTCTACCTGCCTACCTGGGACAGTGTTCCTGTTCCCTGGTTTTGTGTTCCACTCAAGCGTTTTCAGTGCCTAAATAATTTGAGAAAATCTAAATAAATAAATTGAGAAAATCTAGCATTGAGTTAGTGTAAAACTTGTACAATTCATAGATCCTTTCTGCAGGATTGTGGGTTAGATGCTTTAATGGCTTTAAAATGCTGTTGCTCTTGTTTAATTATAACTAATTAAGCCCCGAATCTCTCTAGTTTCACTGCTGATCACAAAAAATTTTCAGCCACTTTGTTTTTGAAGTGTAAAGTATATTTATTTGTCCTTCCATAAGTTTATTATTTTTTTAAATGTTCTTGTTATTAAGGCTGTTAAAGTGAAATTCCAGATGTTTTTATATCCATTCCTTCATTTCATAGAGGTACAGTTAATGCAATGTATATATACACATGTATATACATATATACACACTTAAGTATACACATGTAAATATAAATACACATATAAATGTGTGTGTTAATATATATAATATATTTATCACTAATAACCCAGAATAAAATACATTTCATTTGACAAAATTTGAAGAAGCCCTCAGATTTCCTTTATAATTGGTCCTGTGTTTGGAGTTGGGGACAGTGGCTTACTCTCACTTTTTAAACTAAAGGCACAGTGCTTTAGTTAAGTTTTCTTAATGCTTGACATACCTACCTTCAGACAGAATATTCTGTGTTATTTTAAAGTGCAAATGTGTGTTTATTTTTTGACTAAGAACTGGCAAGGGGAAGTTCTTTGCTGAAGAATGCAATTCTTGCAATGCAAATCTCAAGCTATATTGCTCACCATGATTTCAAGAAGTCTGAGTGAGAGTCTGCATTTGCTATCACTGTGTTATGCTTCAGAAATGCTTAGGTGAGGCGAATGAAAATACTGTTGCTGAATTTGGCCTTTTCCTGGCAGAACACAAAAATGTATTTTTCACAGTAGCGTTAACTATTATAGCTGAAGAAAACGCATGTCACAGGTTCTTTTTTAGCTCTTTGTAAGTCTAGATAATGTAGTCTTTGAAACTCACCACAGGATAAATTAGAGCAGAATAAATTATAAGCATGAGCATGAGAAGGAAGCTATGGCTTCTAGGAGCATAGAGATTTTGAGTTCCTTTGCTTATTTTAAGTCATGGCATAAAAAACCCTTTATAACACACAGTACAGTTGCATTTCTGAAATCATGTCTGGATAGACTCATTACTGCTACCTGCTACTCTCTTAATAACTTTTGAAAATTTATTGCCGATAAGCTAATTTAGTGATAATGTACCTTTTCTACCAGCATCATTTGTACTGTGAGACTGTGCTTGTCATACTGAAGAACAGCAAATTCTTTTTTACTTTCCATAGGTTTGTAAGGAGATTACTATATTTTTACAAGCCTAGCAGTAAACTGTATGCCAGCCTGGATCTGGACTATGCCAAGGCTAAGCAGCTCACAGTGGTGGGTTGTCAGTTTACTGAATTTCTTCTTGAATCAGAAGAGGTAAGAAATTTACAGCTACAAGACTGGAGGTAGAATAAGTAGTGCTGCTGTATGCCACTTAGAGGAAAAACCTTAATTTTAGTAAAGACTTCTGTAGACATTGGGTGTTAAATCTAAAATGATCAGTGTAATTAAGAAATATAACTTAAAATCCTGAATTGTCCAGATGAGACACTGAGGAAGACGACTGTTCAGTAGAAGTTTTATAAATACATCTTTATGAAATGCAACTTCGGGTTTGGAGGTTTTTAAATTTTTGCTATGTATATCCTTCCTTTCTCTACTTCCTTTCTTCTTGTGTGCTAAAGACTTTTATGCCTCAGACCAGAGGAGAACTGTCATTGAACAGTCCGTTTCCTGGAAAGAATAGAATTGATCCTAGGACGTCTCCAAGCTAAACTCCTTTTATTTGCCTTGAACCTTTTTCTTTAGTCTGAACTGTGTTTGCCAAACAGCATTTCTATTTTGTATCTGTATTGCGTTTGTACACTTCAAGAAATTTAAAATTATGGATTTCACTAAAGAAGAGAGACCCATTTCTGTTACTAGTAGATGCTATTTCTCTTTGTTTTGTTAGGATGGACAAGGTTACCTGGAGGAATTGGTTAAAGATATTGTATATTGGCTCAACTCTTCATCAGGAATGAAACCTGAACGTAGTCTTCAAAATAATGGGTTACTAAATACCCTTAGCCAGCACTACTTTCTGTTTTTTGGTACTCTCTCTTGTCACCCTCATGGAGTGAAAATGCTTGAAAAATGTAATGTGTTTCAGTGGTGAGTGTTTTTATTCTGTTTGAATTGTGCTTACAGGTATAACAGTTATGAAAATTGTAAACTGTGCATGAGGACCACCATCTCTAAAGCTGAAAACTTTAAAGTTCTTTTGATTTACTTGCAAGTAAAGATCCTCAGTTGGGGGAGGGGGGCAGTCGGTGGTTTTTGTTAAGAAGGAGTGTTATAGTCTGTCATTGCTGAATAGATATGGGTGATTGTGTCACAAAATACCTTACTTTTTCCTGTCCGCATCTATCTGACAGAAATCAGTATCAGGAAGGATGATACTGTACTGAAAAGACAAAACAACCCCAAACAAACAAACAAACAAAAAATATCCCTCCCCCCCAAAAAACCAACCAACCAAACAAAAAAAAAAAGAAAAACAAAACCAACAACAACAACAAACCGCACAAAACACCAAGAACTGGCAGGTATCATACTGTTTGTGAAATGTACCTAAACTTCAGTCCAGTATATTTGAGTAAAGCTGTGAAGTTCAAAATTTTATTCAGGTACAAATAAACTTACCTTTCTTTGGGAGTAAATTGGCAGTGGCTAATACCAGTTTATTTTAAATATAGTAAACTTTAAGCAAAAATTGAGGTGTTTTGATGTACTCTGTTTTTCTTTAATTAAGTTGTTTTCATTGATTATTAGAATGCAAATTTTTTACTGGCTTCAGAAAACTTGATTTACAATAAAATCTAGACAGCTAATAGGACTAACCTTATGGCAAGCTTTATACACAGAATATTTTACAATGAGGAATTGTTCACAGAGTTTCATCAACATTAGTTTTTGTACTCCTAATCGCTAATTAAAGTATGCTGAAAAATTATTACATAGCAATTATAAAAAAATGTTGGTTTGGGGTTTTTTCCCCTTGCAGTCTAGTGCATTATTTGGTCCCCATTTGACTCTTAACAGCTGTAACAGTTTAAAGTTACTCCATTTCATATGAGAACTTTGTATTCTGCATTTATAGAAATGAAAATCTAATTCAAATTTAAATTAAGTTTAAATTATTGATTGAATAAATAAATCGGTTTGAGTGGGTTCAAATACTAATTTTTATTTTCTTCTCCCTCCCCTTCTCCCCCCGACTCCCCCAGTCTTCTTAATCTTTGTTCTTTGAAGAACCAGGATCACTTGTTAAAATTGACTGTTTCTAGTTTGGATTACAGCAGAGATGGGTTAGCAAGAGTCATCCTTTCTAAAATCCTGACAGCAGCTACTGATGTAAGTTTGATTCAACTTACGTTCCTTTGTTATTTGCCACTAGACATTTATTTTGTTATTCAAGGTGTATGACTTTATTTTTAAGCTATTCTATATCCAGAAAGGTTTTTATTTTTGTATTTAGGAAATTAAACTCCCACTCATGAAGCTTTTAAATTTGCTGTGAACTTCGCTCTGTATGTTGTATTTGTGCTCAAGAAATTACGTCATTTGAAGAGAGGTTTCTGTCATGTATGAAGGAGGTTAAAGTCTTTAAATGCATAAACCAAATGTAGTGTTATTGTCTAGGTCAGTAAATCAGTCATGAAGGCATTGTTTTCACAAACAGAAATGTGTATTTCTAGCAGTAATAAACAGGTTAACCTTCCAGTGGTAGATCCTGTTTTGATAATGATTGAGGTTACTGTGGTGGAACTGAGTAGAAGCTATAGCTCCTGCAACAAGGGTGTGGTTCAGAAACAGGCACTGGGATTTGTACTTCTGAATCAAAGAAGGTGAGTGGAAATAAAACACAGACTTACATAGACTTGGGAAAGGGAGCTCTGGAACTTCTCAGAAAAGAGAAATCAATCAGGTGTAACATAGTAGACAAGCAAGCATTGATGTCGGGGAAATGACAGTTAGTAAGTTGAAATCTAACTAGGGAAGAACTTTGATTACTTCAGGGAGAGCTACTTCTCTGTTGCTGTTGCCTGGACAAAGCAGAATATATTCCAGAGTGGATGCAAGAGGGAATAAGGTAGATGCTAGCTTTAAAGGTGTCATTGTATTTTGGAAGAGGAGAGGGAAAGAAGGAAATTGAGGATACTTCTCCGAGACTATCAAAGATACGATGATTCTTACGGGTAAAGAGTGGAGTCTGAAAGTAATGAAGATAGTTGGGATTGAAGGAATGACTCATTGAAAGAAGAAGGTGAAGCTCCCTAGTGAACAATTTTTAAGTAATCTTTCAGTGAAGTGATGACTTTGATATCCTTTCTCCAAAGCTGTTTTAAACCTAGTCTGAGGAAGAAAACATAAATTAATAAGTTGTGAGGACACATGCCTGTGTCTTTATTAGAATTCTAAGCTCCTGTTGGATGACTGTCAGTTAAGAGTAATTTAGACTGTGGAACTTAATTTAGCTGATTGTGTTGAGATTTCATGTCAATGGGTACTGCCCCTTGCCCCCTCCACCACCTCCCAGCTATTTTTACCTCATAAAGAGGGGCCATACGTGGAGGAAGAGCACTCCAGCGTTTCAGTTTCTTCCAAATTCAGCTAGTTAACAATTAGAAAAAAGTCCAGGCATGCTGTCACAATCTCCTCAATGATGTATACAGTTACACTAATAATTTGAGACATTGTATTATGAATTAGTGTTTGTGGTTTGGATTTTGGGAAAGACTTCTTGATTGTGATGTCTAAGGTATGAAGACTTAAATTCTGTTTTGAGAGAGATATTTTCAAATGTTTTCAAGCATCCAGTACTTACCCCAAAGGCTTTATGTAGGTAGGAATGAGTTGATCTCCTTCTAAATGTTCTATAAAGACCTACTTTTCTACTTTTTTTTTTTTTATCTTAGCGGTGGCAGGGGAGGGATGGGGAAAAAAACAACCAAAAAACCCCAGAATGTATTCAGCTCTGATACAGGTATCACTAACTGTAAGCAGACTGGCTCGAAGTGGGGTGCAGATACTGTCTGAACATCCTGTCCCAAGGATATGCAAAGCCAGAAAGCAGTTGAGAGCTATGCTGCTCTTAGTGATGATAACTAAAAATACAATTTCCACATATTTGCAGTTCAGCTTAATGAACACTAGGTGGTAAAGACTTCTTGTACTTCGGATGTGAGAGCTATGCTGCTCTTAGTGATGATAACTAAAAATACAATTTCCACGTATTTGCAATTCAGCTTAATGAACACTAGGTAGTAAACACTTCTTGTACTTCGGACGTGAACAGGATAGACATCACTCTCTGGCACCTTAGAAATTAGGAAAGCATGTAGAGCCCTTAGGTTTACCCATTTCAGTTCTGGTCTGTTTGGAATTGTGAAAAGGATTAGGGATCATCTCATCGCTGGCATTACCTTGACTGTTTAATGCCGGACCTTGACAAATGTTGAAGTAGAACTCTTCGGAGAAAGCTAAAAGACATTCTACAGGCTTAGAAACTTAAGAACACAAATTTTGGAGCTCAAACCTAAATAATTAGTTTTCAAGTTGTAGATCCTTCTTGCCAGATACATTGGTACCTTCTCACATCTGTGATGTTTTAAGGTCTCAGCATACACTGGTAGCCTATGGCTACTGAGTTCTAATGCTTCCATTTCCCAGTCTCACATTGATGTGTGGATCTAGCAACATTGTCTAGGGAAACAGCAGAGATTAAGTAACTGTCTGCTTTTGGCAGTCTCCTGAGATGTAAAAGAATAGAAATTATTAGGATATATCTTCTCAACTGCCGAGCACTGACTTACTTTATAAGTAGAAGTGTAACCTTTCTCATATGTGCCCAGTATGGGTCTTTAATATCAGAGTCAGGTGTGCATTCAGGTGTAGCAGGTCTCTAACCATAGTGATCTCCAGGCAAGTTCATAGCCGAGATGTGTTGTGACTTAAATTCTACTATTTAGAGTTCAGTGTTGCACTGGGTGAAACTGTACCCTGATTTTTGTACGCTGCAATACCATGAGAATCCCTTCAATGTTTTCTTTTAAAAAAAAAATTATGATAACACATTTAAGAAATATAAAAAATTAAATATTGTTTGTTCATCACAAATGTAAATGAATCTTTTACTATCAGGACACTAAAACAGAAGGAAAATTTACCGTTTGAACCTCTTCAATGGAGCCTGACTTCCTTTGTGAAACATATTGAACCCTGAGGGATGGATAAAACTGCTTCAGGGTGTTTTGTTTTCTGAATTAGTTGACCTGCTTGGAATTCTTGGAATTCACAGGGAAATACTTCGTATATTTCATCTAAAAGAGGAAAATCACAAATAGAATGGACTGTCTCAGCCAAGAGAAATGGGTCTATGTTCGCATCAATCACAGATGATTTCATACTTTGATAAAATTTATTTACTTCCTTAAGAAATTCTTTTCCTGTCTTACCATGTGGCCAACTGCATATATTCTTATGGTAGAAATTGAACTGATGGGATTTTGAAGAGAAAATGTCACTGAGTACCACTTGACAAAAGGCAAAACGTTGACCTGTTGAAGAACCCTTTGGTAATGCTTGGTGTACACAATATTGCCAGTATCATCTCTTGGACAAAATGCTTGTCTTCAGTGTTCCTGGTGTTCATGCTTCCAATAGAAGATCAAAGTGTAAAAAGCTAATCCAAAGGATAAAACCTTTTGATTATTCTGGTATTAACTGTATCCTTAGAGGTATAAGTGGTATTTTTTAACAACTGCAATTGACAAAAGTACAAGTCTCTTCCAGAAATGAAAATATTCATGTAAGGTGGAAATAGTTGTCAATTCTGAGAGGATAAGATACCTGAAAGAATATAGAAATACTGAACTGACAGGTATTTGCATGGGCAGCTCCACTGACTGAGCAGTAATTTGGAAGTACCTCCGTTTAGATGTTAGGGGAAGGTATCTGCCGTTTTCTGGGTTTGATGGTCTGGAATTCTGAAACAGCAGTATTGTCAACAGCAAAAGAAAATTTACTCCTTTGTATTTAGCAAGCATAATAGGTAAAAATTGAAACTTGGTGCCGTTTATACCAGTCACTGCTCTGTCCCATAAGGAGAATATATTTTTAAATATTACCAGAACTGACCTTCTGTCACCTTGGACAAGTGAATCGTAAGATTAAAAATGAACATGCAGTTCAATTCAAATAAGGCACTTGCAAGCCCTTCCACCTTCCCATTTCAAGGACTTCTGATGAGGATCTTGTAGGATGAGTGGAGCCTGTATAGTAAGCCTCTGGAAGGGTTTGTATTAATTCATAGTCCAGAAGACAGATTGTGATTTTGATTCTACATGCTGCCCCTGGCTTCTAAATTCTGTTTAAAAGCAATAAAAATGTATGGAACTGGACATAATTTCTGAAAAGATGTGTTTTGTAAGGGAGAAAGACCATCTCCAGTAAGGCTTCTTCCCTTCAGAAATTTTAATTCCCTGAGATGTTTGTTAATGAAATACCTTATCTGTTTATTTCAAAAGCTGAAGACGCTCTTTTTCTTCAGTTAACTGAAGTTATAGCCTCATAAATCTTTTAAAGCTACCCAGAGCTCTGAAGCAGATTTGTTAGCCATTTGCTAATGAGTGTCTCTGAACAAGGAAAAGTAGTTTCTGTAGCCAGCTTAGCGTTAGAAGGGGAGAGTAGCGTTTTGGGGTGACTGTATACAATGAAAACATACACAGAGCAATATCCTTGCAGATCAGTGAAGCAGAAGCACATCTTAACCTACTTCCAGATGTGCTTTGGTCATTCATGCTGAAGCAAATTAATTCTTCCTCAGCTGCCTTTCTGCCAGTTTGTGGTAGAAACAGCAGAGTACCCAGTGTGTCCTCAAGTGCTGTAGTTCATGACCTAAAATTTTATCTTTATAGGTGGCTAAGGGGTAGACTTATCCTGTATCTGCTGTCAGCTGTATGTAATCAGCTGAGCATAGTGACCTCTGACTTGCTTTTTCACTTCTAAGGGTCTCAAAGCCCTTTGATAGTAAAAGAAGAATCTTCTGACAGCTTTAGTATGGGGCTTTATCTATGTTTTTCATGTAGTTCATGTGTGAGGGGAAGAGGGGAACGTCTGTTTCCTCAGATGTCCTCTGCGCTGGTTTTCCTATCAGTTCTCATCAAAAGTAAAAACATTCCAGGATTTTGCTTCATCTGGAAAAGCTATGCTGGGCTTTCCCCCTCTGATATGGGAAATGCATACAGGTAATCCTGCTGCGCAGAGGTTGTGGCCCTGCTTGAAGACTTTAGAAGTGTTGGAAATGTATGCAGTGGCTTTGCAGCCCGAGGGCTGAGGTTTGAACATCTTAGTCTGTTGAGTCATTCCTTGTTATAAAGACCCTTTTCCATACCTTCAATTACTTAAAACCCTATTCTGCTGTTCTTTACACCCTTTTAATTGTTCTTCTTTTTCTTTCTGATGATGGTAGGAAGACTAGAACTGTACACAGTGTCCAAGAGGTCAACACCCAGTGAATTTACCTTGTGACAATGCTGACGCATTTCGTTCTGTTTACTTTCGGTGGTTTTGGTTGCCATTGAACTTCTATCTAACGCTTCCACAGAACTAACTGGTACTAGCCCCAAGTTCCCTTGGTAGAAGGAGCTGGCTCAGAGCCTGTTGTGTGTGTAAAGCTGGGATTATTTTTTCACTTTAGCTCATTGTTTCAAATTTATCTGCAGTGAATTTTATTTGCCATTTTATTGTCCCATCAGTCATGAGTTCATTCTCTGTATCACTCAGTATAGTTACAGCAGTAACAGCAATTCTTCATAGACAGATTTTAGCATTTGAACTACATGACACTGAATTCTGGTTTCATATTATTGTGTTAATCTGTAGGCTTAATATCAAGTGATCAAGTTGATCACATCAGTGATCAAGTGATCATTTCAGCATAATAGCTCTTGTTCTCATCTTTAGTAAATATGCTGCTAGTCATCTATTCCACATACAAGGCATACCACTAACAGGATGCAAGCCATCTCAAAATCGTTGTGCAGCCTAGGTCAGAGTTGCAAATCGCTGTTCCACAGTCTTTCTTGGTATGTGTTACATTATTCCTGCCTCCCCTCCAGAAAATAAGCCTCTGTATATTGAATAAGTAGAAATGCGCACATGATATTTGAGGCTGAAATAATGGGACAATGTTTTTGAAATGAACTGTGCACGTTCACATTGCCTACTCGCATTTTCTTTCAAGTCCTGCTTGCCAAGTATTTCTGGAGGAAAAAAAAAGAATCCAGAGGATATTGTTAACCTAGGTATTGCTGTCCAGCCTGGACCAATTCACCTATCTCTTGGAGTACAGATATTCACATGCATCCCAACGTAGATCGTTTGTATTTTAACGTGTAGAAAAGTTACTTGGTTGTAGCTGTTATACTCTTAAAGGTGTAGGGACTGAAGATCTGATTTTGTCTGTTCCATCTATGCTTGTCTAAGTATAGATAACACCTTTCCTAGTAAGCATACGTTGTCAGGGTTATTCTGTGCTTACTCCAGAACACTGCAAATTCTTGTAGATTGAGCCTGTTTTGCTTCTATTTTGTGTATATTTTTTCTAATAGAAAATGGTGTTAATCAGTTTATGCTGTTTATTCAGCAAGTTTTGGACAGCAGTACAGGAACTGACAAGGTACTTAACTTCATTCTGTTGTCACTTGGAGAAATTCATAGTAGTAAACTAAGTGTTGGGAAACTGTCTTACTACAGAAAATAACATTTTTCTACTTAGAAAGTTTTATGAGAAGTTTTGAAGATCAGATACTTCTGGGCAACAATTTAAAATTTATTAAAATAAATTCCCCAGAGGTTCTAATATGTGCTTGTTAAAGTTTTTTGCAAAACATTGCATGCATGAAAGTACAGGCAGTCGCACTGGCCATTTATGAAGTGTTTTTCCTGCTAATCCTTGTGACTTTGTGTGGTGCTATCACAGTGAGTGACTAATTGATAAGGCCTTTCCAAGGACACTTGCAGTGACCAGATTACTTGTGATCTCAGACTCAAATTTCCCATTTGATAAGATAGAAATAGCTCTCTAATAGCCTGTAGTTTTAATACACAGGATGTGCATCACAGCTACTGGCTGTAAAATACAGTAATTTAAATGTATTTATAAAAATGATAAATTATTAACTACATTGGCTGTTTTTCTTCCATTCAAAAAACCATTTTCCTTACTTTTGCAGAGCTGCAGGTTGTATGCAACAAAACACTTACGAGTATTACTGAGAGCAAATGTAGAGTTCTTCAGCAACTGGGGGATTGAGTTACTGGTGACCCAGTTACATGATAAAAATAAAACTATTTCTTCTGAGGCACTTGATATTCTAGATGAGGCATGTGAAGACAAGGTGAGCATCCTTTCCGTTTTCAACCTCTTTTGTTGTGCTACTCTGTAAGCTGTTCTCCACCCCCTCCACCAATAGCAAAGTAAAAGTGTGCAAGAAGCTACTGATGCTTTCCTTTCTTGATTGTAATTGATGGACTTCATAGAATCATAGAATGCTTTGGGATGGAAGGGACCTTTAAAGTTCATCTAGTCCATAATAGTTTATAGACCCCTTACTGAAAATACTGCAGTATTAATGACAAGAAGATGCAGACTTCTGAATTATGCCTGGTTTCAAATACGAATTCAGACTAATTTAGCTATTTTGATCATTATGCTTTTTGTGAAGTAATACATCTTTAATGCCAGAAGGTACCTAAAGTAGATAATATTAGGATATCAGTGCTGTTTGGTACTTCCTTTTGTGAAAAACTTGCTGCTTCATTGCTGGCAGATGGTTGTAATTGTTGTAGTTTTCAGAATTATATCGTGCTTGGATACTCCTTATGCATTTTTAATTATTTTAGGCCAATCTTCATGCCCTTATCCAAATGAAACCAGCTCTTTCTCATCTTGGAGACAAGGGTTTGCTTCTACTCCTAAGGTAAATGTTGAATAAGCTGTTTGACTTCACACTGTGGAAACAAATGTGTGTTTGCTTTTGTTCAAATTATGTGATTTGTTTTAAGTGGAGTACTAACTGTCTGATGTTACTTTACAGATTTCTGTCCATCCCAAAGGGGTTTTCATATCTAAATGAAAGAGGTTATGTAACAAAACAAATGGAAAAGTGGCAAAAGGTAATGCTAAGAATAAAAAGCGTGCTTGATATTAGGAGGAGGAAGGGTGTGAATATGCAGGTTTAGAATGTCAAATATTCTTAAAAATATTGCATATTCATTTATGTGTACTGCTAATGCCAATGCATTTATTGCCTCAGTGACTTACGATTTTGCTGAAAAAGGTTGACAGGGACTTACAGTTCCATAGCTCCTCTGTACATGTGTGCTTTTGTTTTACCCAGGCCTTTTATGTAATTTTGATATTTCAGCAAATATTTCAGGAGTGTAGTGACTTTCTATAGGTTGTTGTGTAAGGTCTTATCTAGAAAATTGTGTAAAGGAATACTATTTTTCAAGATACATGTTACCTCTGCTTGTTGCTAATTAAAGTTAAATGTAGAGCTCATGAAGACAGAATTAGCTTATGCTGTTAGGAAGTAAATCGGAACACAAGATGATTAAGAAAAATGCGTCATTGTCATGACTAGAATAAAACTCTTCATACAACGTTTTGTTTTCATAATTGACTATAAATGCTTGGTCTCATTCCTGTTGGCAATTTTTTGACTAACTTATAAGCTGTCACTTCTCTAGGAATACTGAAATGCATGGTGGTCTGTTGAGATTATTCAAGTTGAAGTCAGATGTGAAATATTCCTTTCTTTCCTTTTTTAACAAATTCACTGAAATAATTATGGAATCAATTGTCGACTCTGCAAACTCAATGTATGTATGAAGTGCAGTAATTTGGGTGAGCCCTACCTTCAGATCATAAAGAAATTCAGCCTGCCTTAAGGAGCACTTCAATTATTCCTTCCTTATAAAGTACCAGACTATAAAAACATAAACCACTAAATGTGTTGTATCAACCTTTGTCTGTCTTCTTTTAGGAATATAACTTAAAGTATGTTGAATTGATTGAAGAACAACTTAATGAAGCACTTACAACATACCGCAAACCTGTTGATGGTGATAACTATGTTCGTCGGAGCAACCAAAGGTAAATGCGGGAAAATGCATTTTTGCGTGTAAACTGGTGGGACTGATTGAGAGAGCTTTAAACTAGAATCGATAGGGGAAGGGGATACCAACAGGATTGCAGTAGGTGAGCCAAGGGTTGGCATGGCATCACCTGAGGGTGACAATGCTAGTGGGAACATTTACACTGCTCCTGGGAGCACGGAGGGCTGAGGAGTATATCTGAAATGCTTGTACACTAATGCATAACTTATGAGAAACAAACAGGATGAACTGGAAGCATTAGTCAGTTCCCAGAGCTATGATATCGTTGGTATGAGCAAGACTTGGTGGAATGAGTCCCATGATGGGAGTGCTGGGATGGAGGACTACAGGCTGTTCAGGAGGGTTAGGCAGGGCAGGCAAGGTGGAGATGTGGCTCTATATGTAAGGGAGAGGTTTGATTGTACAGCCCTTACAGTTAGGGATGATGTGGTAGAGAGCCTCTGGGTGAGAATTAGGGGGATGGGTAACAAAGGAGATGATGTAGTGGGTGTCTACTACTGAACGCCCAGCCAGGATGTTAGCACTGATGAGTTATTCTGTAGGTAATTAGGAGAAATTTCTGGATCGGTAGCCCTTGTCCTTACAGGAGATTTCAGCTTCCCAAACATAAACTGGGAATACTATACTCCTGTGACAAGCAGGTCTTGGAAATTCTTGAAGTTTGTAGGAGAGCACTTCTTCTCACAAGTACTCGGTGAGCTATGAAAGGTGCCCTCCTAGACTTGCTATTTGTGAACAGAGAAGGACTTGTGGGAGATGTGATGGTAGGTCGTTGTCTTGGCCACAGTGATCATGAAATGGTTGAGTTGAAAATTTTCAGTGTAATGAGAAAAAAGGACAGCAGAGCTGCTACCCTGGACTTCAGGAGAGCAAACTCAGGGAGCTATTTAGCAGAGTACCCTGGGAATCTGCTTTTGAGGGCTTAGGAGTCCACGGGTGCTGGTCAGTCTTTAAGAACCACCTTTTAGAAGCCCAGGAGCAGGTAATTCCACTGTGTCGTAAGTCAAGCAAGGGGGGCAGAAGACCAGCTTGGCTGAACAAGGAACTCCTTGTGGAGCTCAAGAGAAAAAAGAAATTGTATGATTTCTGGAAGCAAGGTCAGGCTTCACAGGAAGATTATAGAGCTGTGGTTTATATATGCAGGAAGAAGACAGGAAAGGCCAAAGCTCAATTAGAATTGAAACTGGCCAGCGTTGTGTCAGATAACAAGAAGGGTTTTTGTAAGTACATTAATAGCAAGAGGAGGTCTAAATAAAATATTGGACCAATACGTGTTGGGGATGGTCACCTGGCTAATAGGGATGAAGAAAAAGCAGAGACTTGGTTTTGCCTCAGTCTTTAACAATACTGATAGACCTTGGGCTTCCCAGTCCCCTGAGTCAAAGGACCATGACTGTGGGATTAGTGAGTTTCCATTTGTGGACACTGAAATTGCAAGGGACCAGCTGTATATGCTGAGTGCTCACAAATCCATGGGGCCTGATGGGATTCATTCCGGACTAGTGAAGGACCTAGTGGATATTATGGCAGGACCTCTCTCGATCATGTACCAAGGGTCTGAGTAGGTCCCTGCTGACTGGAAGCTAACTGATGTTATTCAAATTTACAAGAAGGGTGTAAGGTAAGACCCAGGAAACTACAGACCTGTTAGTCTAACCTCCGTTCCTGGAAAAATTATGGAGAAGATCATACTGGGTACTATTGAAAGGCATTTAAAGAATAATGCAATCATCAGGCACAGTCAACATCAGTTCACAGAGGGAAAGTTCTGTTTAACTAATTTGATGTTCTATGATAAGGTCACCCACCTAGTGCATGAAGGGAAGGCAGTGGATGTAGTTTTTCTGGATTTTATTAAGGCTTTTGATACTGTGCCTCACAGCATCCTTCTGGACAAGTTGTCCGACTGTGGGATGAGCAGGTTCGTGGTGCACTGGGTGAAGAACTGGCTGAAGGGCAGAGTGCAAAGGGTTGCAGTGAATGGGGCTACATCTGGCTGGTGACCGATCGCCAGCAGTGCTCCTCAGGGCTCAATTCTAGGGCCAGTTCTGTTCAATGTATTTATCAGTCATCTGGACGCAGGAGCTGAATGCACCGTTAGCAAGTTTGCTGATGATACAAGCTGGGAGGGGCTGTTGACTCTCTTGAGGGACAAGAGGCCTTGCAGAGGGATCTAGATAGATTGGAGCATTGAGCTATAATTAATAGTATGAAATTTAACAAGTCCAAATGCTGTATTCTGCACCTAGGATGGAGTAACACTGAGCACAAGCATAACCTGGGAGAGGAGTGGCTGGAGAGCAGCGCTGCAGAAAGGGATCTGGGGGTGCTGGCGGGCAGCAGGCTCACTGTGAGTCAGCAGTGTGCCCTGGCAGCCCAGAGGGCAAAGCGCATCTGGGGTGCACCAAGCACAGCACGGCCGGCCGGTCAAAAGAGGTGATCATCCCGCTGTATTCAGCGTTGGTGCAGCCTCACCTTGAGCTCTGTGCGCAGCTCTGGGCCCCACTGTTTAAGAAGGATGTGAAGATCCTTGAAAGCCTCCAGAGGAGCGCAGCAAAGCTGGTGAAAAGGCTGGAGTGCATGTCCTATGAGGAATGGCTGAGGACTTTGGGTTAGTCTAGTTTGGAGAAAAGGAGGCTGAGGGGCAACCTCATTGCTCTCTACAGCTTCCTGAGGAGGGGATGTGGAGAGGGAGGTGCTAATCTCTTTTTTTCTTGTATCCAGTGATAGGATGTGTGGGAATGGTTCAAGGCTGTGTCAGGAGAGGTTTAGACTGGACATTAGGAAGCATTTCTTTACTGAGAGGGTGGTCGAACACTGGAACAGGCTTCCTAGAGGGGTGGTTGATGCCCCAAGCCTGTCAGTGTTTAAGGGGCATTTGGACAATGCGCTTAATAACATGCTTTAGCTTTTGGTCAGCCCTGAATTGGTCGGACAGGTGGACTAGATGATCATTATAGGTCCCTTCCAACTGGACTATTCTATTCTAAATTCTCCAAAAGAATCCTCTTCATCTCAAAAAAACTCAAGAGTGACTCATGGCACTACACTGCAGTGTAATTTATTTTAAAAGAAAATGTCAGAATTACTGGGAAAGCATATGATTTCTCTTTCTGCCAGATTACAGCGACCACACGTCTACCTGCCAGTTCACCTTTATGGCCAACTGGTGCACCATAAAACAGGCTGCCATTTATTGGAATCTCAGGTGAGGATAATAACTATTTATAACTTGAAAGATTTTAAAGAGCACTTACAACCCTTTTTAAATATGTTTTAAGAGGTGACATTTAAAAAGTCATTGCAAAATAAGTTGATTATGGAAGTCTTAAGTTCAGTGGGGCCAAAAAGTTGTGAAGACAGTCTTTGCCTTCTAGTCTCATTTAAAATTCCTTCCTGACACTGAAATACTAGAGAAATATTTTGCAACATTTTTCTTAAAATGCCTAGCAAAATCTTAGAATGGAAAGCAACTCACCAATAGAAATAATTTTTCAGTCTGTGTGTGATTGAATTGTATGTTGACAAGTAAAATTGTGCCCATCCTTTTACGCATACAAAAACATGGAGATGAGGGAATAAAATCTTCTTTCTAAAAGCTAAGAAGAAAAACACTAAGCTAGTTCATAGTTGCTTAAATGAATTCACTTTTAATGTGGGTTTGCAAGATGGTGTAATGAATTGAATATGATAGTTGAAAAGTTCAAGAGAAAGCTTATGTATTGCATTGTGTTAGTCTCATTAATCTGTTATCTTTATAAAATCTGAATTAACTTGATGCAATCAGTGGTTACATTGAAGTTTTCTACTTGCATTACCATTGCTGTTAATTTATGCTTATTATTCCAGACCTACCACTGTTCGTTTTAGGGTCCATACTTCAAATTAGTGCTTTACCTGTTACTAAAAATGCAAGAGAACCTGTTTGAGGTCTCCTTTTCATTTTCAACTGAGATTTTTCTTTTTGTTCTGTTTTTCTCCTTCAGAGTATTGTTACAGATCTAAGTTACACTGTTCGTTCCCCAATGCTGGATAAGTGGGAAGGAATTAAGCAGCTGAAAGCAGCCCTTTGGGCCTTGGTTAGTAATAGATTTACAAACCTTTTGCAGTTGTTTTTCTGTTATGACTCTTGATTCTGAAATAACTAAGCAAAATCCTATAAAATCATTAATTAGGGTTTTTGTCATAAAATGTGTGTGATTTTTCCAAGTTGATGTTCTGTACCCTAAGTGGACTTTCAGTTGAAAATGGTTCACTGCACCTTTTTTGTTCTGAATTTTTTAATAGTCACTCTGTCTTTTTTTTTTCTTTATTAACAAATAAAAACAACAGATTGCCACATGTAGCAACAACATTAGTATGGAACCAGTAGTTGCAAGTTGCTGTGGTCTGATTTTAATGTATTTACTGCAGTGGTCCAAAATTCAGTGTTTCTGGAAGAAAGTTGACTGCCACTGTTGATGTCTGTGCATATATATGGTCATGACACCCCTGGTACTTGGGATAGGCGAAAACCTTGTGTCTGTGCCTATCGAAGCTACACTTCTAAATTTGCTTTGCCACCTCAACTGTTCATCTGCTTCTTTCTTGTCTTCCCCAAAGTTTGTTTTGGAACTTTTGTCCAAGGTGACTATTACTGGAAGATGTTGTAGGTGTGTAATAAAATGCCTGTGTAAGAGGAACATAAAATGAGTAAACCAAGATCACGCTGCTGGCTGTAGTAGAATTGGTAAAATGAGGAGTACATAGTGGTTAACTGTGAGCAGTTTTAGGTATCATACATAGAGTGCCAAGTCCTTTTTTGTGTTTTCATGACTAGGAAATGCCAAAAAGGGTGCTCAAATCTCTAATTGCTTTGAGAAGATGTGGCTTGAAACTGTTCCACCAACAAACAAAAATGTCAAAAGCTTTATGCTGATAGTACTTGCAGATCGCATCAAAATCAAAACTTACTTGACAAACTTTCATTCCAGGGCAATATTGGATCATCAAATTGGGGTCTTAACTTGCTTCAAGAGGAGAATGTAATTCCTGATATAATGGCACTTGCCCAACATTGTGAGGTTCTCTCTGTTAGAGGGTATGTGTATCTGATTTATACATAAAATTTACAGGTGGTAGTTACCATAGGTTTTCAAATAGCCTTACGGAATTTACATGAATGGTTTTGCACTTAGTTGGAAATCACTTATCAAAGGTCATTGATGACTGAGTATCAATCTTGGTCCTATACAATCACAGAATTGTATAGGAATTCTGAAAGAACATGCAGTAAGCAAATGAAACCTATGAAAAAAGATACATACTACTTTTCTACTTTTTAAAAAACAATTAAAATATTTGCTACTTATATTTGTTGGAATCAATTTATTATTCCATCATTTTTACTCAATAGCTTTTTTGAATCTTTAAAAGCATAAAGATGGTCTTTTGCCTAATGGTGCTACTGCATTAATGTAGCAGCTCTAACTAATTTAAAAAAAACTAGTTTCTAATTAATCTTTTTTAAAAAAGTACTTTTCTACTTTATGTAATCAGGCTCTTGTAACCATTTGTTTTTATTTTTGAATAGTGTATTGTTCTCAGATATTTTAGTGCATTTCTTAAACATCCAGTGATTTACAAATAAAAATGAACAAAAAGCTACTTGGCAGTTTTGTGAAGTTTCTGCTGAATTGTTTTGAAACTGTTGCCTTTCAAAAGAGAAATAAGGTTAGTTAAATTAGATGCTATTATTGTTGCTCTTTTTTCTGTATATACATTAAATACAGAACCTGTGTCTACGTGCTTGGTCTAATAGCCAAAACTAAACAAGGATGTGACATTTTGAAGCATCACAACTGGGATGCAGTGAGACACAGTCGTAGACAGCCTTGGCCAGTGGTCCCTGATGACATGGAGCAGCTCTGCAATGAACTTTCTTCTATACCCAGCACTCTTAGCTTGAACTCTGAGTCCACCAGTTCTAGGCATAACAGTGAAAGCGAATCTGCTCCTTCAAGTAAGTAACAACAACAAAACAAACAAATGAAAAACCCCCCAAAACCCACCACAAAACAGCATTTTGGTGTTCTTACCAACCTTTTGACAGGATGGGGTTCAGGCAAATGGTGTAAAGGTGTTATTGCAAGGAAGAAGGGTGCAAGCAAGGGGACAGTTATATGCATGCGGAGAGATGTAGACAAGTGAGAGGGAAGAGAATAGTGTCTTATGTTTATACTTGGTGTAGAAGTAAGAAATTTTAACATCGGGGTAAGTTAGTTTTTATGTCAAGTCATGGCAGCTTGCTGTAATACCCTGCAGAAATTTCCATGCTTAGGTATGTTTACTTGGCTGTCCTCAAAGGAATATTCTAGAATGTAAATATATGTATTCACTGTGTGTGTGTGTGTGTATACACACACGCGCACACACACACAGAGTATTGTGGTATTTAAATTCCTGTATATTTGGGGTATCTAATACATTTTAATTTTGTTATGGATAGTTGGAATTTAAATCCAGAAATATACCATATTTACATATCATTAAAGGAGCACATCGGTTGTAGTCCTAGTAGCTGGATATTTGCACTGAAATAAGATAGTGTGGCTTTTCTTTTGAAGCAATGAGACCTTCAGCTCAGGTACTCCTCAAGGTACTTAATTTACACTGCTAAGTTCTGCAGAAAAAATGTTGAATTAAAATTGCAATAAATCGCATAGTCTCCCACTTCGGCTTCTATCAAATTGCTTACTTTTTTGCAACATAGTTTATGCACTTTGAAGAAATGTCCATTTTCAGTGACAAAGTCTCATATAATTTCAGGTATGTTCATCATGGAGGATGACCGTTTTGGTAGTACTTCCACTAGTACATTCTTCCTAGATATTACTGAAGATGCAGAACAAATATTTTATGACAGACCTGGACCTTCAAAGGACAAAGACCGTAGTCCCTTTCCTTTTTTTTCTTCTAGTAGACTTGTGAAAAATCGCATTCTAAACTCTCTTACTCTACCTAACAAAAAACACAGAAGTAGCAGTGATCCAAAAGGAGGAAAGCTGACATCATCTGACAGTAAATCAGGCCTGAGGCGAAATCGTACAGTAACAGAACCTTCTGGTAGCATAGACTTTCCTGCTGGGGAAGAATTCAACCCGGTTTTCAGAGTTCCTAAAATCCAGACTTTACGATTAGAAACTTCTTTTGTTGGAAGTAAGCACATGGAAGATACTGATAGTACCCCAAGTATTGGAGAAAATGATCTGAAGCTGCCAAAAGGTCTTGGAAATGAAATTCACCGGGAAAACACAAGCAGAGAAAGGCTAATAGGGGATGGTACTACACAAACACATTTCAAGAGTCGTAGCTTAAGTTTTAATACAGATACCACAACAAGTGGCATAAGCTCAATGAGCTCTAGCCCTTCAAGGGAGACTGTGGGTGTGGACACTACAAATGTAGATACTGACTGCGGAAGTTTGAGTACTGTGGTAAGCACAAAAACAGTTAAACCAAGTCACTGTTCAACACCACAGTCTAACCACCTGCCTCTCTCAAAATCCAACTCTGTATCCCTGGTACTGCCAGGGTCTTCTCATACACTTCCCCGAAGAGCCCAGTCTCTTAAAGCTCCTTCTCTCGCTACGATAAAAAGTCTTGCTGACTATAACTTTAGCTACACAAGTTCTCGAGATGCCTTTGGCTATGCTACACTAAAACGCTTACAACAGCAGAGGATGCATCCTTCACTGTCTCACTCAGAAGCCCTAGCATCTCCAGCAAAGGACGTGCTGTTTACTGACACTATTACCATGAAGTCTGGCAGTCTGGATTCTCGGCTAACCCCAAGCCGGTAAGAGATTATTATGTACTCGTTTCTTACATCAAAGCTGTAAGAGCCATTAGATAAGAAAGGTGTCTTTCTAATACTTTTTTCCAACTTCACCTAAAAGTGACAGTTGTTGCAGCATGATTCATAACTTCACTGAAAGCAGTATCAGTATTAGGAGAATAATATAATAGAATGAGAATTCTCAACTTTGTACATGCTGTCAGAGAAGCCCAGCTTTCATAGCTCTGCTCAGCCCCTTAATGCTGTTAGTGACAAAGGAAAATGTTTCCTTTTACCACGTTTGCTTCCTGTTTAACTTTTTTAATATTTAAATGCAATTACACTGCTAACATTACTGAAGTTGCAGTCACACAAAATTGCCCTGTAGTCAGAGCTATACTTAAGAAGAGAATTTTCTCGATGTCACTTTGTGAGGTTTTAGGACAGGGACTCCTGCCAATGTGCTATATTCATGTTCACTGTGGCATTGAGGCCAGTGGTGAGATACTGGTACCACTGATATGAATGTGAGTTTGGCTTCTTAGCTACAACAGAGCAAAGATCTTACTCTTAGCGTTTATTTTTAGATGGCAGTGTCTCCTCTGTATTTTTGAGTAATATTAGATGTTCTGAAGACTAATCGGGTAGTCACATAAGATATCTAGCTCATGACATTGACACTGTTCCCAGCAGCTACAGTCAATGCTTAAGAAATTTCTCTTAAAAGCTCTTCTACTGAATTTTTCCTTTCAAATAATCTTTTTATCTAGTGCATTGGATTTTCACATTACTGTTGGAAGGGAAAAGACACTTGCTATCTCTATTCTTATCTAAACATCCTCTCAGATGAGAGAAAGGGGAGAAGCTACCAGTGCATTACTCATTTGCTTACTGGACAGAACAGCAAACGCCCAGTCACTGAACTGCACTCCTCATACACAGTTGAGCGTATACAGCGCCTGTTTATTACCATGCATTTTTGTCCTGATCAAGAGCAACATTCATTTGTTGATATTTTCACATGATTCTGCAAAAATGCCATAAAAGATAAGTTTTATTCCCTTTGTCCAGTTAAGTTAGAACTAGACTGAGTGTGCTGATTAAATTAAGGATGATTCAGTAGTTAAGCTGCACTGTCCTGGAAATCAGAAGTGCTGTTCCTTGCTCTGTCACTGGCTTCCTGTGCTAATGCAGGAACAAATCAGTGCCATTTCAGTGCCAGTACAGGTTCCGTTGTGGCTGTAGTGATGTTGTACCATTCCTTGCAGTCATACCCTTGATATGCAAAGCAGCCTTGCTGCAGTGGACTCGCATCCTGCGACTCTGCATGCAATGTAATACTAATAGTATTCCTGGTGCTTAGCTGTTCATGATCTCCTGTATCAGTGGTTAGGCTCAGGTTTTTGAGCTGACTGGTTTAACATTGAACTGAAATGGCTGGAGTGCTCTTATCTCTGAGAAGGTTAAAAAATTGCAGATGTACATATTACAAGAGATTGTCAGATTGTGTTGGTTACTAATATAATTGATTGGAAAGACTATGATGTAACTAGTATATGTGTTTTTCTTACTGTTTACAGCTTGCATATCTGCACTGAATAATTGTGGTCCTTTTAATTTCACAGTATGTTACTACTTCTAGCTAAATATTGTCCTTAACTGCTGTTCGAGTAATAAATTGGAAAGAAAGATTCTGTCCTTGTCTGCCAAGGCTATTTTTCTGTCAGTCTTCAAAAAATTTTCTTTGATTCATGCTTCATTGACATTCGTGTGTTCACACCAACTAGCAGCTCTAAATTGATTTTTTTTGTGATGTTTCTAGTTGTTCTTTTCGTTCAAAAGGTTGAAAAGCTTATTTCTTTGCATAAATTATTTTGTGAGGCTAAGTTTTCCACCTCTGTAAAGACCATCTGAAAATTTTAATGTACGTGTCTCAAATCCTGACCGTGGCTTTCACCCTATCACCTGCAGACATGCTTTCATGAAAACTTACTGGTGTTCATCACTACTAATGACATATCTGTTAGCCTTTCCAGGAAAAGCAGGGACAAATGTTTAGGATTAATACTTCTGTCTTTAATGTTATGTTGAGAGTAATTGTAGAATGCTTCATTATGAAATAACTAATGCAATTAGTTATTATTATTAGTTAACTTTTGGGGTTTTAGAATCATAGAATCATTTAGATTAGAAAAGACCATTAAGATCATAAAGTCCAACAGTCAGCCTAGCACTGCCAAGTCCACCACTAAACCATGTCCCTAAGCACCACACCTACCCATCTTTTAAATACCTCCAGGGATGAGGACTCAGCCACTTCCCTGGGCAGCCTGGTCCAGTGCTTGACTACCCTTTCAGTGAAGAAATTTTTCCTAATATCCAACCTAAACCTGCCCTGGCACAACTTGAGGCCATTTCTTCTCATCCTTTTGAAGTATGGCTTGACTTTTATTGTAAGTCCACTACTACTGTCATTAGCAATGGTCAGAATTAGTTAGTAGCAAGAAAACTATTGATATCCTATAATTTGTGTTCTGCACATTCCCATTGCATAATAATGTCTGGAACCTTACATGGTCAAACCCTGATAATTTAATTTTATATTAGTATAAATCTGTTAACCTGTTAGGGATAAGAAGACATTTTAATTGCCCATCTAAAACAAAAAATTATAGAAAATTATTTCTAAGGCAGGAAGTCAAGAAATGAAATATTTACTGTATTTTACCTCCCAATGTATAATAATTTGCAGTAATATAATAAGTTCCTGAGATTTGTTTCTTTTTACTAGGAAGTTTAATTCACTGCGTATGGACCATCTACATAGGTTGATTAGCAGAAAACATTTATAGGTTTTTATCTTCAATAAGAAGTAAAATGACAGATGGCCAAATGTGAAATTTCTATCACCGGGACTCTGATCAGCACTGAGGACTTGTTCTTCAGCCTCCTCTCTCCTGTCTCATTTTACCAGCCTGTTTCTTTGCTTCTCGGGCTGCTTGTCACAGTTAGCTCTGCTCACTGCGCAGGTTCAAGTTTGTTCTTTGTGCATTCATGTTGAGCAAATTCCTCCTCCATGCTTGGGTGACCTAATGGGTGGCTCCTTTAGAGTACAGGAAAAAAACGTTCCTTGCTCGCATCACTGGTATCTCAGCAAGCTCAGGCTTCGTGTTTGCAGGGACGTACCTACTCAGCTCAGAGTTTGTGAATATCCAGGGGAGGTATGTTCAGTGTATACATACATTTCAAAATGAGGCAGTTAGCTGTTGAAAAGCCTCTATCTTTACTGACCATGTCTGGGCTGTAAATCTTCGAAGCCCGCTCGGTTAGAGAAAATTTGTGGTTTTGCAGGGTTGGCAGCCCCTCAAGCAGAAGTTCCATTCTGCTATCTTTCAAGTCCCTGTCCCAGGACTTTCAAAGAAAAAAAAATAACCCAAGGAAGTGCCAAACCATGCAACACAATGTGAGACAGAAAAAGCAATGAGCCTATAGCTGTGATTTGTCAGAGTAGCAAGCTCTGAGTTCTACAATGGCAAGATGAGGATAGTCTTTGTATCAGTCCTTCTTACTTCTAATGTGCCAGAATGAGAAATTTACCAAAATTGTGATTTATTATTTCAATGTTACAGGTTCATGAAAGCTTTAAGTTACGCTTCGTTAGATAAAGAAGATTTATTAAGTCCGATTAACCAAAACACACTTCAGCGTTCCTCTTCTGTTCGCTCCATGGTTTCTAATGCTACATATGGTAGCTCTGATGATTACATTGGCCTTGCTCTCCCAGTGGATATCAATGAAATATTTCAGGTATGTATGTGATAACTTACTGGGTTCATTTCCATTTTCATACTGAAAGGTAGTGAACTGTTGCATTTTCATCAGAATAGATTAGATCTAGAGAAATGAGGAAAAACAGATGTGGTACTTCCAAGGAATTCATTTTGGAGAACAAAAACCCTGTATACAGAAAATCACTAGTCTGTTTTGTATTATTAGGCGAATAGTGACACAGACTAGGTGAGAAGTGTGTTAAAACAAAGGTACCAAAACACGCTGTCATAAGATTTTTAGTTGACAGCTAGCTTTTCTATTAAAATTAGCATAGTCTGTGGACATTTGTTAATACCTCTGTAGCCAACTAATTGATATGTTCATTGGCCAACTGTAAAAGATGTGCATAATCACAGTTAACTTCCTGCTACCATGATCTTGATTAAATACTAGTTTATTTGTATATATATCATCATAGCATTAAATTATATTGTCTTTACTTAACCTCACAGATATATATATATTTAAGTTAAAACAAATGATTTTAAGTATGTTTATCAATTGCCTTCCTCTTTCTACTTGGTTAAAACACATTCCCATCACAGGGTTTAATATTCTGTTCCTTAATTATCAAAAACAGGACGTGGTCTATGTCAAAGGTAAATCAGTGGGCTTCCTTATCTTTAGTTTACTTAACCTTTGCCTTTCAAACCTAAATTACTTTCTTACTAATCTCAAAAAATTACTGAAGCTAGAGCAAAGGAAAGATTTTCCATCATATCTGCTTCTATTCCACCTTTATGAAATGACTACTTTTTCTTTCTCCTTCACAGTCTTTTTGGCGTATTTATGTTGCCTCATTTCTGCTCTCAACTCTTTTGTAGAGTTGAGACATATCTCAACTCTAAAACATCTTACAGGCAACATTTTAGATGTCCTGGGTGTTTTTGCACTGCTCTCCCGAGATCTCCAGTGGTGTAGAGTGATCATGGACAGATCATTAAAAGCCACTTCTGGGTCACTGCTTTACTTACAGCCTGTCACCACTGTTTTAACATTTATTGGCTGTTGATAAGCCTTACTTAATAAATGTTCATTCACAAATATATGTTTTTCTCATTGGCTTTTCTTTAGTACTCAGGAGCCCATTCATAATTTCATCTTCTAATTAGGTCTTTTTCCTGAAGTAAAAAATGGACAACATTTTATTTCCTCATAAAATCTGTTTATTTATATGATTATCACCGGTGCTAATTTTAATTTTCACTTGAATATTACAGGTAAAGGAAACTCCATATTTCCAGAAGAAAACCACACCTCCATTTGATGACCGTGGAGCTAGGGTCTTTGCACCTGATGCAGGAGGTAATGGTTTTGTTCCTCTTCTGTACCTTTCTGTTTATTTGTACATGGGGTGGGGTGTTGGTTTATTTGTTGATTTTTCTTTACAGAAAAGGTTATTTTTAGCTGTTAAGTTTTGAGAGCTGTGTTCTGGATTCAGGATAGCAGGCCATTAATTCCCTGTTTTATTTAGTTTGAAATAATGTGGTGCTGCTTCAAAGCAGCGTAAGCTTGGTCCTGCTCTAATGAACGAAGGAGGAAGGTCTACAGATCTTTGATTATAATATGAGCTAACATTAATTGAAGACTGGTAGTGATACTGCATTAAAGAAAGTAACAAAATTTAAGCTAAGATAAAATATGTATGCCACATATTGAGCTGTTACATTTTGACTTCCATTTGTTCACATGTGAATTTATAGGAACTAATAAAGGTGTTAGGTTTGTATTTCAGAAAGTGAATTTTGTCTTTCTGTGATGTTTCCATGATGGTTGATCAGCAGAGGTGACGGGACATGGTACAAGAGAATTGCAAGTGCTCTGTAATGCCTGGCTTGCTCTGGAATGCACTTCTTTTTTACTTCAGGGTGTCAATATGTGTCTTTTCAGTAGGATAACTGAAAAAGAAGCATTGAAACTGGTCCTAAAGTAGTATAGGATAGGTGTTGTCTTGCCTTCTAGTTAGCTGGAACTTTATTACAGGCACTTTGAACATCCAAATATACACACCTTACTGTTTTTTTTTTTCCTTTTGTGTCGTTAATGTAATATATAAAGCTGATTTTCCTGAAAGTGTGTTTCCGTAGTTTGCTAAGTCTCAATGGAAAGTAACTCTTGTTCGAAACTGTATGTGTTTGTATTTTCCACCCAGGGAAGAGCATGTCACTAAAGTGTCTTCAGCTTGTTTCTGCAGTGTTAAGTCTAGTTGCTTCCTATTACAGGCACTAAGTTACAGTTTTTAAAATTGTGTTTCTGTGTTTCATGTGTTCTTTAAACATCTGGTATATTGTTGTATTAATCTTGTTTGACACTATGAAAATTGGTAACGTATTAGTGTTACATGAGTATTACTAATGTTGATATAATGTCAGGATTTACCTCATATCTTCTTATAATATGTGTATTTAGAGGTTGAATTCTGTCCTTTGCAGTGTTTTGTTGCATATGATAAGCTGAGACTAAAATGTGATGTCTGTTTCCAGTATGCTGACAATCTTGGGAGCTTAACCACTCAAAAAAGTTTCTAGATCTTCACACACACCCCCTCCCCAGCCATAAAAGTATTAAAAGGGGAAATTTAATTGAAATAATGTTGGTTGCTTAGTTTTGGTTTTTTTTCTGATGTCTAATTGCTTATCTGCAGGTCTTCCGTCAGGTACAAGTGATGTTGTCAAAAGCCCTTTTCAGATGCTCCGACAGCAGATCAGTCTCACAGAAATAATGAACACCAGCCATTCAGATGCCTCTCAGTTTTTAGAAAATACAGAGGATACGGGGCTACAGGAGCACACAGATGAGAACTGCCTTTACTGTGTCTGCATTCAAATACTGGGTTATCAGCCTAACAACAAAACGAACTCTTCATATAGTCGTACAGGTTAGTGTTCCTTGTCGGGAAGTGTGATATAACTGAATGAAAATATTGAATTTTGTTCATCTTTAAAATTGATTAATCTGTAAGGGTTGGTTTTTTTCTTACTGACTACAGACCTTGAAATTAATTCTTCGTAATAAGCTCACTGTGCAACCAATGGTATTTCTATGGTCATTCCCATCTTTTCAATTTCTAGTGGTGTTAGGATGACTAGGTGCCTGCATGTTTTTTTTTAAATATTTCTAAAAGCTTATCAAAATATAACATTTGAAACATTATTTAGTACTTAAAATCCATGCTCTGAAAACTGATGCTTACTGGCAAACTAATGAAAAGTCTGACTTCAAAACAAGTCTGTACCACAAAACAAATTGAAGAAAATCTGAGGATTCTGTTGAAGTTGAGCTGTAATTTCTGGGATTTAGTCATCTTCCTTCGTACTTTGAGATTCAGATTAGATTCAGGATTATTTTTTCCCTAACCTCCTCTGCAGAGCTTGCAGTTACATGCCTTTTTGCAATGTGTGTAATAAAAAGATAATCCACTAATGGATGCTTAGTAGGACTCCTCACTCTTCTACAACAGCGTTATACATTCAGGTGGTAACACATAAAGAGTACTGTTGGCAAGTGCATACACATACAAAATGTGAGGAATGGCCCAGAGAGCTGACTTTGAGCTTGAGTTCAGTATCGAGAAGGGACGGCAAATAGAATCCCAGCTGTAGTCTTCAAATAGCATAAGGGGATTACAGGTGTGGCAAGAGCCAGGCTCTTGTCAGAGGCACACAGCCAAAGGATGGGAGGCCACGAACACATGCTGTAGGAACAGAAATTCCAGTTGAACTTAAGGGGAAAATCTTTGCAGTGTAACCTAATCTCATTTTGAGAGACCCTTCTTTGAGCAAGGGGTTGAACTAGGTGATCTCCAGGAATCTCTTCAGACCTGTGTTTTTCTGTGGTTCTGTTAACTGCACAACAATTAAAAGCTTGGATTTTGTATTCATCTCTTTAAATCCAAAATGCCAAAGGCTGTGGATAGCGAAACCTCCCAAAAGAATCTTACTTGTCGCATCTTTCTGTTGATGAAGTCAGAGTCCTTTCTGCAACACCTGTGATAATGGTATGAACAAAAAAAATTATGCATATGCAAGATCATCTTTATTATGTTATGTAAAACAGAGCATGGATTATTAATAGGAGCCCTATGTGTGATGACAGTTTTTAGGCTACCATCAGTGTCTAAGAGAGTAGATTATTTTCACTTGAGTATTTTAAGATGCAAAAAAAGTGATTTTTAGACATTTTGAGTATTATTTGTCCAAAATCCAACATCTAGTTTCCAGATGGTTTATGTGCATAGTACTTAGTCCATCAGTGTCTTGCATGCTTACCATTGTTGAAAAATAACAAAAGCATTTGAAATGAGGAAAAGTGTGAATAACAAAGATGCAACATCTTGTTTACGTCAGATTTTTCAGACATTCCATATACTGACTGGTGTGGGCAGACCATACACAATCATTTAGATGTGCATTCCTCCAAATTTTCTGGAATTTCAGGCTGTAGTGATGCAGTATCCCATGGTTCAGCTAGCAGCACCAAGAGTACAGAGCTTGTACTAGGTAAGTTTGAAAGCCTTAGGATTATTAGAGACTGTAACCCTTGAAGTATTTTTTAGGTATTGTGGAACAATGATATTTCATTTATACAAACTGCAACAAAGTAATACTTATTATTTAAAACAAACAAACAAAAAACAACATGAAAAGAACAAAACACCGAAAGAACAAGAATAAAAACAACTGCCATTTCCAGGTGGGAGAACATACTTTTAAACTCTTCTCCTTTTGCTATACAGCATTTCTGCAGGTTATTAAATAACTCTGTATCTGATGTAACAAGCAAATTGATTGCCTTTTTTCCCATACTGGTGTTAGTTTAAAAAAAAAAATCTTTTTTTTTGTTTAAATTACTGAACTTCTGTAAAGAGAAGGGCATTTCTTTTTTTAGGCTTGTGTTTTACATTTTGAATTATTGTAATTTCTTATGAAGTAGCTGGTTGCTAACTTCCCCAGCATCTGATAGAAACAGAGCAGGTAATCAGTCATCCAGTTTGCAACATGATTTAGTGGTAGAGACAGCACTGTAATTGAATCTTACAGGTTTTTTCCATTTATGAAATGGTAGTTTACCTTTTTAAAATATTTCTGTGTTAAAATTCCTGAAAATAATATTTTTTTAAGTTTTAATTTCAATGGAAATATTTGTTGATAGTTCAGAATACATACCTAAATACGTGTGTATGTGTGTGTTTGTTTGTTTATGGAATGCTGACAGACTTAGGTGGCATAAGATTAGCACAATCAAAGACTATTCTGCTAAAACTGCATACTGTTTGATTTGTTTTTCCAGGAGTAAAATCAATCCCAGATGATACACCAGTGTGCAGAATACTTCTGCGGAAAGAAGTCTTACGTTTAGTAATCAATTTGAGTAGTTCAGTAGGAACTAAGGGCCATGAAACCGGACTCCTGACGTAAGTTCAATACATTTCAGATGTTTTAGCAGCATTTACTTGTATGTATTCTCTAAGATCTCTGGGGTAGTGATTAACCTTATTTCTGATTTCTCAAAAAATTGTGAAACATACAATTGAATGATTGAATAAAAGCTAAGCAAAGAATTTTCCTTTTAATATTTTTGCTCTGTCTTTAATTTCTTACTCTTGTCCAGTCTTTTTAAAATCAGTAATTCAACTGTAGTGATATTTCATTACATAGCAGTATATCATGCATCTTTAAAAAAGAAACAATAATTCTTTTTTGTTATTTGTGCCAACTAATATATCTCAGATAAGCAGAATAACAAACTGAAAGTAACTTGTTGAGAAACACAAATCTGCTTTGAGCAAGAGTACAACTACTGGAATTAATTTATAGGAAAAATTCGTGTTAAAATATAGGAATATAAATCCAGGGACCGAATGTTGTAATAAAACCTGTAGGTTTCTGGGCTAGTGACATTGGAAACTGACATACATCTGCTAAAAGAAAATGCAGAAATGCTCATTTTAGTTTTAAAAATGCTTACAGGTAATTAAGTTAGCTTTTCAATATTTTTTATTACTGCTGTACATGTGGATGCCAATTCTTTGATATACTGTTCTCTTCCTACATCTATTATTTTAAGACTAGGTGATTTCAGCAATTCTGTACAGCTCTCAAATTACATATTCTGTTTCATCTAATCAATATAGATTTCTTCAAGTTGGGTACAAAATAATGCTGTCTGTTCTGATTTTCTTGCTTTGTCAGACCCAGAATTTATAATGCCTATTACCGAAGAGTTCTACTTTGTTAATGATGACCATCAAAATCTAATTGAACAGGTTTTTTAAAATATGATGGAAAGCTGTTCAAGACTTAGAAAATTTTGTGTTTTCTGTTTTTCAGAATTAAGGAGAAGTATCCCCAAGCATTTGATGACATATGCCTTTACTCTGAGGTGTCCTACTTGTTAGCACATTGTACATTTCGACTTCCATCTCGAAGGTTCATTCAGGAGCTATTTCAAGATGTACAGTTCTTACAAGTAAGTGGAGGGTTCAGCTGCATTGAATGCACCAAAATGTGCCAGCTCAGTGCAGGTTTCATGTTCTGAATAAAAGATGCTTTCAGATATGTCTCAAAGAAAACCATTTTATGACGTGTCTCTTGTAAAATCTCTAACAACATTAATACTTCATCTGTCGTTTTCTTTCAGATGCATGAAGAAGCAGAGGCTATTTTAGCAACGCCAACAAAACAGCCAGTAATCGATACATCAGCTGAATCCTGACCTCTGTCTCACACAGTGCATTGCATATAGACTTTGTGAAATCCTCAGACAACCTCCGACTGACTGGATAAAATGCTTGGAGCATCACCTTCTAGACCGTTCCAGAAGCTACTGGTACCTGAAGACTAAACTGAAAACTTTCTTCCTCAACCAATTACTGCCCCAGTCTTTTGAGCCCTTTGGGGAGTTATTAAACATTACCATAGTTTTAATAATAGTAGTTACCAGTATATGCAAGAGCCAAGCACTGAACACCTCCGCAAGTTTTCATTTCATTTTCTACCATAAATTAAAAAAAACAGGACAACATGCAGAGACATCTTTTTTGATTGACTTCCGATTCTGTTCCAGAGACGCAGAACGATGCCTTGCTTTTTAAACCCTGGATACCAGGAATGAGAGAGATGAAGGTGCATTCCATTGCCAGCAATGGGGAGCCATGCTGTAATCGTGGACACCAGGGGATTAATGTTAGCCCTTCTCTGTTGGTTTTTGTACTGTTTATAACACTACTTGGGGGTTTGTAACTTCAGACAGAAAGAAAAGCCTCTGTGAATCTGAGGTTTCCTTTAAGTTATTTTAATATTGCTATAGTTGTAACTCATTTTATTAGCAGTCTCTCCAATTTCATTACATTTACATACATGTATCTTATCTGAACCAGTTAAGGATTTTCACTACAGTTTTTGATTTTTAAAAATAACAAATCATTTAAACTGAAAATGCTGAAATCAGATTGTTTTCCCTGAATGATATGCATGTGTTTGCAGTTTCTACACTCATACTCATATAGTACGAATGTTGGTCTTACTCTTAACTAAAATCCTTTAAAAAGCATGATTTGTATCAGATAAATGAATATTGTAGAAACTAAAGTTGAAGACATTTAATCATTGCTGCTTTTGTGAGAAGACATAATATGAGTGTTTTCCAAGTTCCATGGAAACAGCCTTTTATAAAAACAAAGGTTTATTTGAGTTTTCAATGAATGAGTGATCAAGCATCAGATAGTACTAATAATTGTAGTGAAAAGCCTTAAGTACCAAATTTTGGAGCAGCAGTACTTATAATTTTATACTGGTATTTAAGACTTGTTGCAAAAGTTGAATGATACAGTGACTGTTAATGACTGAAATAGTTGCTTCTGTCATGTTACTAGTGAGGTTTCTAAATTAATGAGTGCAAGTTTAAAAAAAAAGAGTCCCTGTCACTTTTATCATGGATCTAAAGATTCAGAAGCCTTTATACGAAGGTAATATAAATATATGCAAATGTGTATATACAGTAGCATAGCCACCTTTGTTAGAATGCCTGTTAGAGAAGGGATTACTCTTTGATTTTGATATAGGTGAATAATTCAGCTGGACTGTACTAAGTAGAACGTATTTTTATCCATTCACTTTTACCATTTTTTTATAATTGTCAGATTAATACTTAAGTGAAGATAAGTGAAATTTATCCTGATGCTCATAACTCTATTCTTACTAGCTATGCTACTGGAGCTTTCAATAAGTAGTCCTGTGAACAGTAAAACATGATTCCTAGTGAAATGTAGAATTTATTTGCTCTTATTGGAAATTTCATCTTGCCACATAAGCACTGCTTTGCAGCTATCACTTCACTGAGTTCTTATGTGCACTGCATACTATCAGGTTCTGGTAAAGCAGATTGTAAGTTGCTGCTCATAGTCAAATTCAGTTCCTAAGATTGTCTTTTCATGCGTTCCCACTGAAAGAAGGAGCAAAAAGAAACCGATTCAACTCTTCTGTGGTCAGTGACACAAATAATGTATCTGTGTGTCAAGGCATGTATGAAATGCTCTGAAAACATACCACATCAATAACTATTGGACTTCGCTGGTCATAAGAAATAAATGCTTCTGTAAAACCAAAATGTCAGTCGCAGTAGACCAAATAGTGGTATAAACTCCAAAGGAAATAATGTAGTTTTCCCAAAAATGGGGCTAGCATATCTCATACAGTAGTTTCAAACACTACCTCAGTTAGACTAGAGTATAAGAGATTTGTTTTAATAACTAGATGGGGTTACATCAAACATCTCCCTGTTACTTTTCTGCAGTTAAAGCAAAATAAACAAGTTTTATCACCTGTATTTAAAAAAACCACCTTTGTTCATGTTACCAGTATAACCCATTGCACTTAATGTAGAAGGCGCCGTAGGAGGGCCTCTGACAATAAAAAGGTAAGCAAAAGCGATGTCAATATACTTTTTGAAAGAATCTCCATCCTGAAATGCTTATGTGTTCTGAAGTACTTGCTTATGTGGGGATCCATGACAACAGAAACTTGACTTACACATTATGGCTGCAAATTCAGTTGTAAAACGTGATTTTTTTTTCTGAAAGTGTATGAGTGTCAGTAGATTTCAACAAGTATGCATCAAGGATGTAAAGTCTGTACTGTACGTAACATATAACATTTCTAGAATTAATTTACATATTTACATTAAGCTCATATTAATGTTTCATTTTAATTGGCAAATGAAGGGGTACTGTTATTGAAGGAATTAGATATTGGCCTAGTTAGAAACTGTGAATTTCTACTATAGATTTCTTCTTTAAAATATCCCTTTCAAAATTCTTTATTTTGGGGGTTTTATTTGCTTCATGATAAAACTTCAAAAGAACACAGTAGTAAATAAAAATTGTGCTTATATTAACCCTAATAAAGAATCCTTCCACTTCTCCTAGAAGGGTTTGCAAGGGAAGCTGACAGACCACCTGCTTGGTATTTTTCCAATCCAAATGGTTGGTGATACTGTTGAATAAATGGTAAAGCATATAGTGTTCACTTACACTATAGACAAATACAGTTTGGTTGCTGTGGCAAAGAAAACTCCTGAAGGATTCAGCATGCTGACAGACAACATTCAGCTCTGAGGCGAAAGCCTTTGTGGGAAGGAGAGCCTGGCTGTGAAACCAATGGCTTTGAGTCTACTGCCTTAGCTGGCTAGTTCTCCCGGCCTCCTCTTACAGCCAGTGGGAAGGGGTAGCCCTTCCCAAAGGGCAGAGCGCTGACTAAAGGGTTCCCCGTGACTCCCCTGAGGGCCTTTTTTCTCTCCACCGAGCGGGGAGGAGGACAAAGCTGGGTGCCGGCTCCTTTTGGGGAGAGAGACCTTTTCAGCTGTCTGAAATTCAGAGATGCTGAGTGCTCCCAGCTGTGGTGGACATCACTCGGGGCTGGAGGTGGTCAAGCTTTGAGGTGCCTAACTTGGATGTCGGGCCCTTGACATGTTGTGTTTGAAACAGTTGCTTTTCCTCATGTGACCGTTCTCATTTGACCTGACATAGGCACCCTAAGTGTGCTCTCATGGGGTTTTGTTGTTGTGTTTTCCCAAGACACAACGAAGCGGTAAAGTATTCAGTAGTTTAGGGCACAGCAGCTTGGCACACTGAGGTAAGCTGCCCTTTTAAAAAGGTGGCAGTGAGAGTCCTGCTTGTCTTTTTGTCATTTTGTTTTGAAGCATATGTAGTGGTCTTGAATGAGAGTTGTAACTTGCAGTGAGACTGAGAAAACTTGTAGCACCTTTACTAGGTGCCTAAAAAGAAAGGTAGCTATTCGAGAAGCAGGCACCAGTCAAAGCCTAGTGAGAGATGAAGGAGTTGTTGCTGCTTCTCAGTCTGTGTCCTGGCCTTGGTATTTGGATTTTTGGACTGCAGGAAGCTGGTGTTACCTTGTGAGCAAACGTGAGCTCAAGCTGCGCAACCGCAGTGGGAGAATTCTTGCCAGGCTTCCGAGTGGCTCTGGGGTTTGTGCTCGCCCCCCGGCAGGGCTGCGCAGGAGTCCGGTGACTCAGAGCTTCGCTGCAGCCAGCTGAAAGCAGGTCCTGTAACTTTTTTTTTTTTTTTTTTTTAAGTTACACTTATAGTATCGTGCTTGTTAAAGGTATATTAGGTGAGAGTAAGATCTGAGAACTGTAAAGCACCTTTGGGAACGTGCTAGAAACCATGTCTGTATTTCGCTAGAAGCCCCCCCATCTCCTTGTTTTTTGTTTAACCCCTGATTCTGGTCCTCTGGATAGTTCTGTTTTTAACAGATTTGTATGTTGAGTAAAGAAAGTGGATTTTCTTTGGACTATTTTTATAACATAGATGGATAGCAATGCCACAGCATGCAGAAATTGCACATTTTGCTTGAGTTGCGTTGTAAAATACACTATTTTATTTGAGAAATGTAATTTATGCCAAAAAGTGTAACATGCCATTTTGCCACTGAATAGGGTGTTTTAGCACAAGATGCAATGTCTAAGGTGGGAAAAGGCAGACATTTTATAGATTTAACTGAAAAATTGCTCCAATACTGGGCTGTCAGCATCCCTAAAACTGCATTACAAGAGATTATCTAAATTAATCATTCTGCGGAGGGAGGGGATCAAGGAAAATCTCAAAGACTTATTCTCCCTGTCCCGTGTGGTCTTTTTTTTATTTAGTAATACGCTGCTACATATTTGGAGGTTCTAGTGTTTGTAGGTCACTGAACAGACATTGAAATATGATTTATATTGTATACCTGTAACATAGAAAGAAAAAGTATTTATATATTTTCCGTAAGAATATTGCATTGAGCTGTGTATAATTTAAACAGAGGCTTGTCCCAAAATGGTATTGCCCACCTTGATTTTTTTGTGGTTTTTTTTCTGATTTTTTTTTTTTTTGTATAGTGTGTACAGTTCATGTCAATGGGCATTAAAAGCCTCCTGAAGCATAATCTTATCAAAGGGATGCATTGTTAATAAAATGTACTTAAACTTCTTATAGTTGTCCTGGTCTCATATGTGCCTCTCAGCACTAGAAATGGGTTGGAATTTTATTTATACTTGTAAGTTACTAATTAACTAGAACAACCTGAAGCTTTGCAAATAAACATTTTTTTTGTCAAAAATACTTTTTACATCAATGCTTTGTAAGATGTCTTATAAAAAACAGAAGGGGACTCTCTAATAGTTTGTACACCATTTTTATTTTAAAAACTTAGCATACTGATACTGAGAATTAATAATTTTCCATTATGCGATGGTTTAAGTATTAGCATTTCAACAACATCTGTGAAAGTTGAATTACAAACAAAAAATTGACAAGTTTACAGTTTTGAGCTCATTCAACCATTAATGCAAGACAGATGTCTTTTAAAAAAAAAATATAAAAATTATATATACCTCCCCACCAATGCAAAAATAGTTTGATAATCTTTAGTTCTAGTTCTCATCCCCAGAGGGTACCCTCTGACTGGCAGGAAGGCAGCACCCTCCTTGGCATCCTCTGTGTGCTTTTAAGCACGAGTGGATTCATGAAACAAGCAGAAGGGTTTGTAGGTAGAGAGGAGGTAACTTCTCATCACCTTGCCAAGCAACCTGGTCCCTGGTCAAGCGTTTCCTTGCTCCCAGGTAATGGAGTTTCATCAGTGCAGGATCTCCCCAGGAGCAACGCCGGGAGGTGCCCGAGGTGGGAGCTCCCAACGGGCCAAGGCATCTCGCCCCACCATGGGGAAGGCACGGCCGGCTACATCCCCCCCCAGGCCCCTCTGCTCGCTCCCTGGGCTCAATTACCGCAGCCAAGCCCCCACAACAGGTGGTTTTTCAAAAGCAGAAGTCTGCACTTTGTTACAGCCTTTTGGAACTGCAGCATGTTGAAATTTAAAATGTTTTGTGGGATAGTCTGACTTTTTTGACTGACTTTTGGATCAGAATTCCTTAGATGTGTAACTATTGATTTAGGATACTTTTCAAACCTTTTTAAATAAACAGGCCTTTTTTTTAAATGCACAGCTAGGAAGTTATATTTTGGTAGTAGCAAAACAGCTGCCTTTGGTTTATTGCCCTTTTTTCCAGCAGTACAGCTTTTAAACTACACAAGTACCTATGATGTGATGAAACGCTTTGGAGAAGGAAATGTTCTAAGTCGTAAAGATAGTGTGGTATTAAACTTCCAAATTCACTGTAACTCAAAGGAGAGTAATGTAAAGGGAGGAAAGGTTTCTCTGGGCTGTCCCCATCGCATAGCATCAGCCTCCTCTCCTACTTCCCTGTTCTCTGTCAAGCTGCAGTTCAGCTGAGTGTGACCAGCCGTGATTCCTTACTCCAATGGCTGAAGGCTGAAAGGAAGGACCATACTGCGTATTCTTTTTTTTTCTGCTTCGTAAGTAAATCTGTGTGCGACCTACAGGTGCACACAGCACAGTGTGCGTTGACTGGATACCTCTAACCACAAGCAGCCATGTCTGTGCTTCTACTCTCGCTTGTCCCTCACCTTTGTCTGCCTGAAGACTTCTCCCTCCCCTTGCAGTCAATGCTTGTCTCAGCCAAAGTCTATGGAAGGTCGTGGTGGTGTTCCTGTTGCAACACAGCTCACAGACATCACAACAGTATCTATAAGCAACAGCAGAAAACCTGGATGTGGTTCAGTATAAAAACTCATTTCTGTCTGTAGCTGCTTAGTTTTTAGGAAGTATGATTAGCTAGTTAAAAGGCAGTTACTCGTCTTCCCTATGTTTAACAAATTAGCTGAAGATCAAATTGTAAAAAACACTTCATTTTTCCCTTTTGAGAACTGCTTATTCTGTGCTCTTAAGTTGAATTTTTTTTTTATTTGTTAAAGATTCTGGACAGCATTACAATTGGGCAAAACCAAAGGGTTCCTTGTGCACTAAGCAGGTTAATCTGATGAGACTCTTGGATACAACTCCAACTATTCTTCTTCCTTCCACATGTACAATTTTTTAAAATCAAAATGGAAGACCAAATTCACTACTGCCTACGGTAGGGATTCTGAGCATTGCAATAAAAATATTTTTTTTCAATACAAAATGCAAAAGTAGTGTTGGAAGACCTAGCTGATATGCAGCCTGAATATGATGACCGTCACAAATGGGATTCACGCACCTATGCATCTGACTACCATGTCTGCTTACCTGGTTGGTTGGGGCTTGCTACGCAAGTGCAGGGGTTAATGCTGAAAGAAGTTAAGCTGTTGTGCACAAGTGGAGAGGCAGCGCCATGGTAACATCTCTGCAAACAGCCATCCTGCTGGAAAAACAGTTCCTTTCCACTTAATTCCCCATATTTCTTTGTGTAGTTAAGAGGATTTTGTTCAGGATTTTAAAGGGTCATTCTTCCAGGCAGAGAAGGCAGCAGTGTGAGGCACCCCAGTTACTAGAAATGGGAGTGGCAGCCCACTAACAGGGGCCTGTACGATAAAAACCTGTTTTCTGTGCTCTTTCACCCACCAAGTCTAGTTAGAAGACAGGTGAAGTAAAAGGAGGACTGTCACTGGATTTTGGTGCACAGGGTAGCACTCCTGGAGATCCTTCTGTTCCTTCAGTAACGCACCACCCTGAATGCAGGGAACCTTTCCATGTTGATTCTTTACACCATTTGAGAGAGAGAAAATACAGCCCGCCCCGCGATGTTACTGTGCTGAGGCAGACTCCAAAGCCGGGTAGTGCTCCGTGCACAGCTGCGCAAGCTGCGCAGCTACACGCTGGCTGGGGGTGGCCAGGGCACACAGTGAGCGCACACAGAATACTGCAAGTGAAATACACTCCTGTAAATCTTATATAATGCCCATAACTTGTGATGAAACCATAGCAAGCATCATTTCTGTGCACAAGTCAGTATTTTTAAACTAGTCCTGAAGCAAAAGCTTTGCAGCATTAACAGAAGCTGGGCCTGTGAAAGCCTTCATCAAAAGGAGAAGTTGTGGTTTTAGAAATTCTTATTTTATATTGTGTAACCAAACACTGGATGGACTCAATGGAGGAGAGTACATCAAAGCCTCCTCCCTAGGCAGTGCACATCTGTTTGTGAAATGTATCTCAGACTGGTCTTTCTGCCAGCTGTTGCTCTGGGTGTTGACGCAGCATCTTCATTAAAAATATCAAAGTAGTAGTGTGGCTGGTACAGCACTGCTGACAGTTCTGGCTTGCTTGCTTCTAGTGTCTCCGGTATTTGACAGGCATCAGGTTCAACTGCAAAATGAGAAGAGTAAGCAAAATTTTCAAACCAAGTATGAGCCTGAGGTACAGCTGTGGGTGTAAATTCTCTCTCTCCATTGTCATTAGGGCAAAGCCAGGAAGAATTGTGACCGTCGATCTTATCTTCTGTTGGCATTGGAGACAACTGGCTCCACGGATGTAATTTCTGGGCTTCAGCCTTATTGTCCACTGCTAGCACGTCAGGAATGCAGTCACTTATTTTCAGTACTTTCTCAGAACCGATCTACAAGAGAATCATGAAACAAAAAAATTACTCAATGAAAGAAACCCAGAGTAAAGGAAAGGGAGTGATTATTTCAAGCACTTGTAATATTGTCTTATAATTTCTTTTTAGTTTGGATTTTTTCAAATAAATGAACAGAATTTGAAGGAAAGCATATGTACAGAATGTTCAATGGAAGCTGTATTTTATGTGGAATTTATCAGAGTATTTATTTAGCAGTTTCTTTTTTAAGTAAGTTCAATATGACTATGTTTGAAGAAGGAAGCATGCCCCTCTACTTTAAAGACTTTCTCAGGCTTTTCATGTGTGCCATTTTTAGATTGAACCACTAGCAACTGGAAGGCAGCAGCATGGCCTGTTCAGTTGTACAGACTCCTCTCTCTGGTGCTAGCATTCAGTGAACACCAGCAGCAAAACCAGCAGCAGCCCCACGTGTGCCAGGGTAAAGACACGCTCCTAGTCCTGCGACCCCCTTGCAGGCAGCATGGAAGCAGCAGCTCCCGCTTGGAAGGGCCTACAGAAGCAGCTGAAGGCCTTTTGCCAACCCTTTCCTCCCAGCCAGACCCGGCCGTGCCCGGCAGAACCCCCTGCATCCTCCCAAGGGCCAGCAAGTGCGTGGCTCTGCTGCGCCCCACAGCAGAGGGATGTGTGGGGCAGGAGGAGTGGGCGGATACAGTTCCCAGGCTGCAGCAAAGCGCAGTATCGTCTGGCCTGCTGGGTTTTGAACAGTAATAGTGGAAGAATTGCCTACTGTATCCAAAGATTTCATTTATTCTCAAATTATGCTTTCACTTTTTGCAGTAACGGACTGCAGAATATAAACTGATCACTGCAGAGTCACATGAATATCAAAAGGAGAATTTTCCACTAAATGATGATACTAAATTACATTAATTTCTGTATAATGAGTGTCACTCATTTCTAAAGGTAGTCAACACAAGAAAATTTTTTCTGAAACTTTACTAGTCAAAGAACGGAAAAATTAAAAATACTAGATTTCCAGTGATCTTACCTTAAACTCTTTGAATGACAGCACTTTGCTCTTGTTAGGACTAGGTATTATGGGACAGCAGCACTCCTTCACCCTGGAAATAAGAGACCAAAACACATGACGTTTTTGTTCTCTCATCAAAGCACATTCTACCAGAAGCCACACGTAGATCTGTACAGAAACAGTAGCAGATAATGAGTGTCTCAGAAATGCCGTAAGCCAAATACTTACAACATCCACACAGTCAGACAGCCAAAGGAAAAAATCAATGAGGCCTTACAACAGGCTGAAAGCAACAAGCTGCAGCTGTGGTTTGTGAATTATGCTAGTTACGTTCTCTGTCAACAATAGAAAAACGCATTATAACTTACCACTTCATCTTCCAGCGGCATACAGCTGCTACTAGTGCTGGAACTATCACTAGCAGGACTAGAAGGTACAGCATGTTTGCTGTGAAAGAAAAATACGTTAAAAATTTCTTTTCAACTTCTCATCTGTTAAAGTCAATATAGCCTGAGTTTCTGGGACAAAAATAACCTCAGGCCCACATGGGATACCTGCCACTAACTCAGCAGTAAAACTGTGTGGTCCATGGTTGCAAAATAGTTTGGCTGGAAGTTGTGGGATACAGCTCTAAGTCTTGAGACCTCAATTTCCTTCAACAAAACTGAATTGTTTCTAGGTTGCTTTTAATTTGCCCTCATGTTGGCATCTTAACTATAAGGGTAAATTTCCAAAACTTAAGTCAACGATAACCTCACTTAAATATTTGTTTCAGGTTTTCTCTCAGATCCCCAAATAAGACAGATTTTTCCTGTGAGACATTGACAGAACATCTGTACCTCCAGGATGGACGGACTATAGCAGGACAGACACTATGCAAGTGTTCATGGTCTCCTAGGGTTTATGCTGACACAAGTATTTCCTTCTAGTTGGAAGACACAGCCTTGGGCTATGTTTTTCACAAACAGTTGAGGCTGTAATAAGCAGGCCGAGGGGGAGTACTAGTTAGTGCTCGCTCTCCCTCTCTTGCCCCGTGCCAGTAGTTTGTGTGTCCCTACCACACACCACAGCAGGGAACGGACATGTGCTACATTCTCCTTTTATCTTTTCTGGGTTAATTAAGCCTGCATTTTGATTCCCTGCATGGCTGTACAAACATCTGTGCCTGCACAAGAGAAGGCTGGCAAATGGGAGCTGGAACATGGGTGTAAGAGGCAGAACTGCCTCTGTGAGGGTACCAGGAGGGTTTAGACACTGTTCTGCTAGTTAGCCTAAAACATGACCCAATGCTTCACCCTTTCCTGCCCCTCCCCCTTCACCTCCACCCCCAACAAATTTTTCAAAACCAGGCATCTCTGATTTGGATCATAAGTTTCACAACCATGACTGCGGAGTGGTGTTTTCAAGGGAACAGAACTACAGGCAAGTGATTTCCTGTTCTGCTTTGATGATCAAATCTGCCCAGTTAGCAAACTACAGCGCTCAAGCCAACAGCCCTTTCTTATTGACCTATGAAGGAGTTAATTTGGCAATGGATTTAATGACTGACGAAAATAAGAATCAACATTATAAGTTCAAGAGTCCATACAGAAATTACCCGTTTGCACACAGGTCTGTAGTTTTTCCCATATTAGAAAACTAGTTAAATGCAAATGCAATTCTTCATTGCATTCTAGCAAAAAACACTCACTAGTCATGCAAATATGTAGATATTAAGCTATTTCCCAGAAATACCTAAGACTTAAAATTATTTTCATTCTAAAATAAAAAAAGCATAGCTACTTAAAAGTATCAAAATGCTCTGTTGGTATGCACATTTCATTTCTCAGTTAGATCCCTTTTCTCAAGCGCACGTTACATTTAATTAAATGTTTTCCCTTGAGAAAGGAAGATTATTATAACCTTTTACAACATCCCATCCTTCTGCTAGAAGACAAATTTTCCACAGCCAATACTCACAGTTAAACGGTGTGTCTATGTATCTAAAGTTAACAATGGGAGTCTCTCCTCCACCTGTATATGCTTTAACCACTAGTTTGTATTTTGTGTTTGACAACAGGTGTTTCACGGTGTATCTCTTTTCTTCTGGGTTTTCAATTGTGTATTTACATAGCACTGAATCATCTAAAATGAAATAGATAAGATAGAATCACAGAATCAATCACAGAATCACAGAATGGTTTGGGTTGGAAGGGTCCTTAAAGGTCATCTGATTCCAACCCCCCTGCCATGGGCAGGGACACCTTCCACTAGGTCAGGTTGCTCAAAGCCCCATCCAGCCTGGCCTTGGACACTTCCAGGGATGGGGCATCCACAGCTTCTCTGGGAAACCTCTTCCAGTGTCTCACGATTCTCGAAGTAAAAAATTTCTTCCTTGTATCTAATCTAAATCTACCCTCTTTCAGTTTAAAGCCATTAACCCTTCTCTGATCACTGCAGGCCCTGGTAAAAGGTCTCTCTCCGTCTTTCTTATAAGTCTCCTTTAAGTATTGAAAGGTTGCAATAAGGTCTCCTGAAAATGTTACAAATCAGCTTAACTGAGATGGCTAGACCACTGAAATAACCGAACATTTGCAGCACACCGCCTTTGTCATTTGCACACTTTCTTCTGAGAAGGATGATACATTGTGACTCATTGCCACTGGGCTGAACTCGCATCCCTTCTAACTGGACTGCCCACAGCATTGCCCATCCTCTAGCAGACCACCTAAAAACTTGCTGTCAAAAGCTGCAACTGTTTATTTTAATTTCCTTTTACTAGAGCTTTTCAACAGAAGGATTTGGGTTTTGCCATTTCCTTTTTCACCAGAATCCCATAGCCCTTAACCTTAGGTCAAGTTCTTTGAAGATACTCAAAAGCAAGAAATCTCTGCCTGAAAAAAAAAAACCCTCTTTTGCCTGTCTATTGTGCAACTCCCAGACCCCAGGGAGAAAAGGGTTAGCTTATTCCTCCTGTTCCCATCACACCCCTTGTCTGCTAGCTCAGACAAACTGGGATGCAGGAAATCTTCGATTTAAACATTTTGAAGTCTAACTGGGATTACTTGCAGAATTATGGTACTTCTATGGTGAGTTTAGTTCTGACAGAAACTCCTACATAAGCCTCCTTCAGTTCAAACTAAGCTTTTCAGCCTGGTTCTAGTCTAATCAGCAGAAGGATCTGACACAGGACATGATCCAACTGGAAGAAGAGGCAAAGAAAAAAAAATATATCCTTCAACATGTTGGAAACATCTCAAAATTATAATGAAGCAAAGTGATCTGGAGCAGTTTTGAGTGTGGAGCAGAAAGATCAGATATAAAAGCTTAAATATGGCTTTGTGCCACCCCACAGCTCAGTTCTGCTGAAGGAACTCCACTGTAGAGCACAGCCACAAATACTTTCACTATAAAAGAATTTAAATGGGGAATTTACACAGTACTCCAATTCTGAAGGAAATAAATTGTATCCCATCTGTTTCTAAAATACCTCAAATCTTTGTAAAACTAACATGCTTCCCATGACTCTCATCCAAGTAGACCACAAACAGATGTTTTCGAAATTCATCCAGAACTCAGATCACAAGAGGCAGAAACCTGACTCCTCCTACAGTACTGCAGGAATCTCTTCTGGAGCTCACACTGAAGTTAAAAGGAGCTATGGGCAACAGGATGGGAGCTATAAATCTGTATAAAGCCAGAACCCACTTCCACCCATTAGCACCTCAAGCATTAGAGAGGAATCAAAAGCAGCAGGTGCTGAAATCTATATATTGCCTCATGAGCCAATTTGCCTGCCTAATGTGAACTTTGTATGAGGCTGCAATATCAGCAACAGCCACATCTTTCACCTGTATCAGCGACACAACCTCCTAAATCCCAGAGCTCAGTTACCTGGAAGAACATGTTTTTTGGATCCTTTCAAACTGCAGTCCTCTTGTATAGGTGACACATAAACATGGTAGCCTCTTATAAAACCAGACTGTGACTCATTTGTGAGATAAGAATCCCAAGATAGTGTTACTGCATTGAAAGTCAGTTCAACTTCCACAGTAGGGTCATGCAGAGGAGCTGGAAGAAAGGAAATTCAAGTTAGACTTGCCATTATTCTTCAAGAATGTTCATCTTTTCACTTGAAAAACATCTGAATTCCCATGTGGTGTTTCTGTTTATATCTTAGTTTTTGTGGAGCACTTTGGCTTTGTTCAGCTTTTAAATACAACTATCAACTTCACAGAGTCTTCACGCAGTCCACATTATACACAAAGCAGTGACTGCTAATCACAGCTTTCTTTAGCTGTTCTAATTAACATGGACTCTACCTGGTCACCACACTAGTCAGATATCCTCGATGTAGGGCTGTGTATGTTGCTGTACAACTTTTAAATGCTTCACTGGTGATATAGAAACAACATTGCAAATACTTTTTTAGCTAGTTGCAGGAGGAAGGCTGTGGCATTCTTCTGTTTGTGACAGATGAATTTAGCAAATACACAAACCCTAATTATCTTGCCAACTTACGTAGCTCCCTGAGATAACCAGTCTTCTTTTCCAGTAAGGAGGCTCTATTAGCAACAGATCCATAGATGCGGAAGTTGTATCTCACCCCTGGAACAAAAGCAGCTAGAAAACAGTGGAACTGATTACAAAAATAGGTTATGGTTTGTCTTTTGGTTTTGCTTTTACTTAACCGTCTTCTACAGAAGTCTAAAATCCATTAGAAATCTTCTTTGTGTGCTATTGTGCTATTAAAGCAACTGAAGGAGACACAGGGTAAACCAATTCTTAGTGTGCATAATGTGAATTGAACACATTTATTCTGTCTGAGAGAACTGGGGCGGTGGGGGTTAAAACATTCTTGTTGCCCTAGAGTATTCAAGATGAGTGCACGATAGACCCCAAATGCACCAAAGAGCAAGATAGTTTCATTTCCGTTCCTGGCACAGGCAAAGGTCATATTTTGGACTGTTTAATGTAGACACATACCCATGCATCAGGATTCCATGTTATCCTCAATGACATCCACTCCCATTCGGATTAACCAATTGCAACCCACTGAAGAACTGGACAACATTTTTTCCATGTGTTACCACACTCTCCTTCAGTAAGGACCCAGGCTCCCATGTGGTTGTATGAACTGAAGTGCATTTCCTTTATTGCATATCGAAATGCATTCAGTCAAATTTTGTTCAAACGTGTTTTATTCTGAAGTGAACTCTCAGCTCGAGAGACTCCAGGAAGGCTATATTCTTGCAGCTGTGGAAGTACATCAGAGCAACTTTCACACAGCCAGAAAGGATCTGGGTCTAATGGTCACCACTGGGATAAAAAACACACAACTGGTCCTAAGCAAGGATGGGTGCTGAGACACATTATTCGTGGCACACTGACAGCACTAAACCTCTCACTGCACAGTGGGTGTAAAATTGCCTGAGTCTAAACTTTTGATGCGTGTTACAGATAAGGCAGAGCTCCATTTTGCATCTCTCCTGCTAAAAGATTTTTAACTCCTTCATCAACCTCACCATCCTCCTTCAAGATGTTACTACAAGCTACTCATAGGAGTTCTTTTCTAAAATACTATGCTGACTTTTCTAAAAGACTATGCTGACTTCCAAGGCTTGATGGTGCTGGCACATTTGTGGTGTCTTAATTCATTTGCTAGGCAAAACATGATGCCACATGCCTTTGAAGAATTACACCTGCACTGCACAGACTTCAATATTCCACAGAATTTGTTTCCTAAATTCAGTTAATGCCCACAGCATGAAAGATGCTGCACAGACATCAGAAAGAAAAATTTTTCTGCTTTCACCTGAGTTGATCAGAGCACTGGAAGTGTTGGGTCCAAACCTCTTCCACTGCAAATCACAAGGCTGCAACATCGGAAAGTTACACCAATCGATAATGTAACTGTCATATATATGTCTGGGCTCCCAGGAAATAAAAATGCCATCATCTGTACCGTTAACCTGTTCTTCTTTAAGCTCTTCAGTGCCTAGGAATGAACAAAAGAGTCTTTCAATAATTTTCCTGCATGAGACCCCAGATTCATAAGTGAAGATCAATATAGTTTCTATGCTAAGCTGTTAAAACAATAACAAAATAGTTACATTCCTTCATTATCAGATATATGGGATCTTTCACTTGCTGAAAGCTGATCTCTTTGTATGCTGGAAGCTGACCTCTTTGTATGCTGGAAGCTGACAGCTCAAAAAACATCCAGTAATTATTACTATATATTAATAAAAAGAACTCAACTGAAAAAACCTGGAGTCATAAACAGAAAGTTACAAGAGCCTAATCACACACAAGAGCCCCCTGCAAGGCACGGGCTGCACCTTCACAGCACCTGCCACAGGTCTGAGGCACTAGTTTAAGGCAAAATGTGTTTTGCTCTGCAGAGACTCTCTTTGCAAAACAGACTTTCTGTTGTAAGGGATGGATCAAGGCACTTAAGCTTAATACACATACAGTTACCACCCTGGAGGCAAAAATACAGTAATAATTTCCAGATAGCAGCGATGTGAGTTAACAGGCCAGGTTAACTTGTTCCCCCAAAATGATAGATTATCATTTCACTTGAAATAGGTAGAAACAAAACTCATAATGGAAATCTAACTGAAAATACTCCTACTGTTACCTGTAGCTCTAGGGATGATCAATACTGAAGGAAGTGAATAATTAACATTGTTCTTTGCCATGATACTGATTATGTAGGAATGGTTATCAATGGAAATCCTTGTGCTATTGTAGACTGATGAAACGGAGATGCTTTCAGGCTCAGAGCCACCTTCTACTTTTTCCCAGGTTACTTCATACGAAATACTTCTTCCGTTTGCTCGAAAACTTGGTGCTTGCTGGGGAAAAAGTTATGGGGGCAGACACCAATGACTTAATAAATTTTGCCAAAAAAACCATGAGAGGAGCATTTAGAACTTTAAATAACTAAGTGGATGTATTATTTCTGTAAGAATAGATACACTTGTTTCCATGCATGCATACATATACTGGTTGAAATGGAAATGCAGAAATCTCAGTAATGGGATTTATCTTGTTATAATACTTAGAAAAACAGAAGTATATGTCTGAAATGCCACGACAGCACACCATCATACAGCTACATACGTTCTGAACTATGTTATATATAATATTTGTCTTAGATTCTTAAAAGACATTTTCATACTGAATTGCTATTAAGTGCACACAAACTTGTTGAAAGTTCATATCAGAATTTGCCAACCCCTTTATGAAGGTTTTGCTTCCGTTTCTGTACAAATGTCTCACCTTCCAGAACAAAGTCACATTCCGCCCCCCCAGAACTGGTGTAATTTCTCTCCAGATGTCCAGTTTCCCTGATGGAGCTGCAATAAATACAGCAAAACAAAGATGCTCTAGGTGCAGGAAGCATAAACCATTTAATTGCTTCATCCCACTTGAAGAAATTCCACCCCCAAAACCTCTTTTTCCTCATCACTCCCAAGTCTTGCCAAAACATTATCCTTTAACTTCTTTCTCCCTTCATTCTTTTTTCTGAATCACTTCCCTAGAAAACCTTTCTTTGCTTGCAATTCCCAGGTGCTTGTTCCCACCTCTGCACCATTCCTCCAGCCCTCACAGAACACTGTAACTCAGTCTGTCCCTCCTCCCAGTCATCTGGATTTCCCACTGCCTGCACTGGATGAAATGGCAGACACTGGCAGGTAAGATGAGAGTTGTTTAAGAAGCCACCTTCTTAAAGTTTGCTTAGTGTGCTTCTACTTTTATGCATGCAACAGGCCTCTGCTTTAGCTACACAGCAGAAGAGTAGCAACAAATAGCAAACAAGTGGCAAGCAAAGAACATCCTTCAAGCTTCCCTTCTCAATACACTGGACATACTTGCTTCCTTTGTTCTGATGGGTCGGGCTTCACTCCATTCACTCCACCTCCAGAAATGCTTAGCTGCCCCACAGTGTACTCTAGCTGTGTACTCAGTGTATGGCTGCAGTCCCCCCAGGGTGATGCTGGCGTAAGGGAGATGTGTGGCTGAACTATTATGCTGCAAGACAGAAAAACAGAACAGTCAGAGCTCAGTTCAGCTTCATTAGCAAGAGGTTTTTGTCTGAAAAAATAGTTCTTCTTCTAGATCCTACAACAGCCAGTTAAGCTTGACTTGGAAAAGATAATCATGGAACAACAGTCAAAAAAAAAAAAAAAGAAAAAAAAAAAAGATATGCACAAGATCAAAAGACTAGGAAATCCAAAAAGAGGTCTGTGAGCTTTCTGTGTGTAACTGTCTGAGTAGGAGCCACTCACAACCTGTCAGATGACTACTCTTCACATCAAGGAGGGAATTTACATAGATCTTATCCTCACAGAGTCTGGGTCTCTTACTCAGTTCATGTAAGTAGGATGCTGTTCCAGATCTATGCACAGCATCTAGAGCTACCTTTTCTTTCCTTTTTTTCCCCAACCTTTTCCCCCACTCGCTCCTAAGAGAAAGGGTGAGTTCTGGTAAGAGTCAAAAAGTGAGCATGCTTTTAAGCCTCTCCTCTAAACTGTCTCCTGCAATGGTCAACTGCTGCAGCCATTTGATCTAACAGCTCTTGAGCAACACTTACAACAGAATGCAGCTTGATCCTGATCTTCATAATGCCTTTTTAACATGCTAGAGGCAGGCTGCCTTCATAAGAAAAGGGCTACAGAGAAACCACAGCATGCATGCAAAGCATCAGTCAGCCTCACTGTATGTGAAAAAGGTGGAACAAGACAAGGAGTGTACTCAAATAATCATCAAGGATATGGCAGAGGAAGGGGAGAAAAACTGTTCTGGGGTTCCCTCACTAGAAACCAGACACACTACTATCAAGTACAGTCAATAGTACACAGAAAGCTCCTGAACTAATATAAAAAAGGCCTTCAGCACACCTCTCTACCATTTGTGTGTAAGATGAATAGTAAAAACATGACAAATCAAGATTAGCAATAGCTAACAGCAATTATAAAGCCCCTAAGTATTTTCATTTACTTCAACAGATCTCAGAACCCATCCGGCAGAGGACAGAGCCACATCTGCAGACAAGTCACACAGTACACTTCGGTCAGTAGTATAGGAAGTGTTGGGAGTACGAATTAGTGCCAGCCATAGCTGCCCACATGGACCACATCATCAATGTAGAGCTTGGGAGCAAACAAATGCAGAAAACACAGACACATCAACATGCTCACAAGATTTAGAGTGTATTCATATTGCTGGGGAACTATTTTTTAATCTCATGTCAAAAAGATATTCACTATGGTTTTGTGTATGAAATTCAGGTTTCATACCAGTTCTACTTTCCCATCAGGGTGGAGCACTTCAGTCTGACAAAAGAGTTCAATTCCTTTGTTTCGGTGTTTCCAATATAATGTGATTTCTGTATCTGTGCATTCTTCCCACAGCTGGAAAGGTGCAGCAGGATAAACTGCCAATGGAAAATCTGAGTTAGCTCTTGCAAAACATAAAACACATGCAAAAGTATTTTAAGGTATTTTAGCTGAGTAGTAAAAGCAAATAAGAAATACAGATTTTTCTGCCAGTCTAGGAGAATCATAGAATGGTTTGTGTTGGAAGGGACCTTAAAGATCATCTAGTTCCAACCCCCCTGCCATGGGCAGAGACACCTTCCACTAGACCAGGTTGCTCAAAGTCCCATCCAACCTGGCCTTTAAGCAGATATAAATCAGTAAAAAATAATTTCAGAATATAAATGTAAGTAAATGTTACACAAGATTTAAAAAAAAAAAAATGTTCTGACTTGGAAATATTTTAGAACATCATGAACAAAAGAAAGAGTCAAGAGCCTTTTATTGCTAATCGAGTAAAATTCTCTTATCCAGGGCCTGGCAGAGGCTCCTGATGTACCATGATGAGTAATGTTTGCCATATTCCTACACCCCAGAATCCAGCCTCGTCACCAGAAATTTTATTCACAGCTCTTACATTGACTCCTGCCAGTAGTTATGCCCTGGTAAACAGTGACAGCGCTACTTCTTCCAAAAGATTTCCGAGATCCTTTACTGCTATGTAGGCAGTATTCAGTGAGAGCAGAATATCTCAAACTGTCCCATATTATCAGTCCAATTGTAAGGAATAAGACATGGCAATGTGAGTGAGTGATATGTTTACAGCTTTGGCCATTATCCTAGAACTTCATGGACCAAGAATTACAATTTGAGGACTTCTAGACTCAAAGGGGCTTGTATTCGATACAGAAGGTCCAAGCTACCACCTGCAGAATTGGAAATTACGGACTTCAGCTTTCGTTTACTTGTTGACATCCTTTAAGTAAGGAAAATTCTATTGTAAATATGTCCAGGATCAGAGAAAACATAAAGGACTTTACAGTAATCACTATTTAAAAGGTTAACTCATCATAAATATTACATATAATTTCTTTAACTTGTAACAATCAACTAGAACTGGAAAAAGAAAATTGTAGTAAAATTTTAATGTACATAGCACATTGAATGTAACCTATTGTAGCCTGATTTCACATGAAAACTCAGTTTATAATATTGTGTTGTCTCACTACAACCTGTCAGTTTACTCCTCCACTTTCTTCCTGCTCTATTTCTTCCACACCCAAACAATCAAAGAATCAACTTTTTGAACTCTCATGCCTCTCTGAGACAAATTTAACAGAGACAGGCATTTAACATATGTTCCTACAAGTCATATGAAAAAGTGTGTCTAGCAAAACTGTAATCAGTGCCTCTGAGGAAGGAAGCACTGCCAGAACACAGCAGTTACACCAGCAGCCCCCCCATCCATCAGCCTGTCAGCTTCAGAACTAAGCAAAGCACATGTTGCCTCCTGCGTCTTCAAACAGGACACTGGGAACACTGAGGTGGATGTGGTGGAGCTAGGGGACACAAGGCAAACTGGAAATACTGCTGGAGACACAGGAAATACCCAGATGTTTTGAGGCAGGAGTAGGCAGGAACTTACAGGACCTGGTGCACACTGTGATAAAGGACACAACAGGGAAGAAGGAACCACAGCCATCAGTTACTGCTCACAGAGTAACCTGTTTTATTTCACTGATGATGAGCTATTCTTCCTCCCACACAGTAGCACGGCAGATGTTACTGTCCCATATTAGCACCAAGACCTCTTTCCTGGCAATAGCTGCTTACACCTGTATCACATCTCATTTGGAGAGGGGTTAGTGATTTTATTTACCCGCTTCTCAAAATATGCATCTCCATTTTATTGTGGAAAGGCAGTAACACCAGCAATCATATTTTGGAGAAAGGACTGAATTCCCAAGTAACCTACAGAGATATTTTTATTGAACTCTCCATTTTATATCATATCATGTTGCTTCCTATACTATGAACCAGCTTCAGCAAAGCAGCAGATTTTGAAGCATTAAAGGGTCATTTCAATAACCAAATCTGAGCTTTGGAGTGAAGCTGTTTTCTACCATTAACAGAACTTTGCAAAGCTGAAACTGAAGAGACAGCAGATAACTATAGCACAAGGACAGATAACTAATAAAAACTGTGAAGATAATAATCAAGGACTTCCACACTTTAAAATGGGGCACTCAAGTATTAAGATCAGGAGGAGGACAAGGCCTGCAACAAAAAACCCTCGACAAAGACATAGAAAAGACCTTACTTCTGTGAGTTACATCAAACACATCCGTGGCAGTTTTCTTTCCCAGTGGGTTTTCCACAGTCACTGTGATATTACAAGTCCTCTGCTGGCCTATATCCCAAGAACACGAGCACTGCTCAGAACAACTTACTGTGCATGGAACTGTTTTTTGGGAAAACCTATCAAAGAAAGGGGGGGGGCGAGGGGGAGAAAAAGAGAGAAAGGCATTTTTCCATAATGTACAATCGACATAGATGTTGAAATTTTTGATGCCCAACATCATACAGCATTATAAAAATAAGGCTGAGGGGGACTATAAGAAGCACCCAGTTCTGTCCCCTAGCCTGAAGTATGATGAATATAGGTGTTCTTACGATTAGAAGAAAGTTTTCTTCAAAGCCTAAGTTTACTTTATCCTTTTAAGAGACAGCTAAATTGCTATCCTTTTAAGATACAGCTAAGTTTACTTTATCCTTTTAAGACACAGCTAAATTGCTTTTAGCAATTTCCTCATGGAAATTCTAAACTAGAGACTTATTTGCCAAGAATTAAACCATTCACATGTCTACCACTATGCTTTTAAATGAAGCAGTAATTTCAAGTGCATCTTCTAACCTTCCATTTCTAAATCGCCATCACGATATCTTAATGGAAGTGAATGATGCAGAAACCATGAAGGTATATGCAATGATGACCTGCCTTCTGCTGAGATCTTTTGATGAAAGTTTGTTATGATGATGAGGAACCTCCTGTTTTATGAGTTCCCCTTTCTCTGCAGGCCCTGCTGTAAAGCCCCTCTCCTCTCCATTTAGATGCCTCTGTAGCAAGCAGCCAATGGCCCAGTCTGATATGCCACAGCTGTGTAACCTTGACTCAGACTGCTAAGAAAGAGCCCTGAGAAAGTCTGCAGAGAGATTTAAAAAAAAAAAAAAAAAAAGCTGAAAGTATAGACAGAAGTAGGATTTTTGATATAGTATTGGCAGTAGTTCAAGGACTCAAGAAGGAAGGAAGGCTAATCAGGCTAACTGAGGAATCACCAGTTTGAGTCAGTATTAGTGTCAATGGATTGTGAACACACTGATACTCAGCCTACCAGCTGATTAAATCCTAGTTATCTGTTGCATGTGTTACCCAATAATTACATTATACTTTTAAGTTATCTATATCCTGATTGCAGGGTGTCTTCATGCCTACTGAAAGATAATGCAAACAAATTAACCCAAAAGAATGGTTAGAACAAGCTTTATTATGCAGAACCTGGTCTGATGCACCTGCAACTTTGTTATAGGTAGTCTAATTCAGAGCAGTTCCGCACTGCTCCAACTTTGTTAACTAAGCTGATTAGTGAGCTGGAAAAAGGCAGACAGCTAATTGCAACAAGGATAAAAAACATTTCCAGAGATTTTAAAGGAAAGAACGTGACTGTTCTGTACAGCACAGGTCAGAGCTAATATAACAATGAGGAGACTTACTCTTCAGACAAGGTGTATTTTGGTGAATGACGTCCATAAAGATAGGTGTCTCCTCCTTGGCTCCAAGTGCATGTTACTGTTCTCATGTCTTGAGTTTGGCAGGAAAAGTCATTAGGTGTATCAGGTGGTTCTTGTCAGAGAGAATAACCAGAAAAATACCAATGGCATGGCAGTCAAGGCAAAAGTCATCAACCTTTTTACTATATTAGCAAATTAGAAATAATGGCTATGTACAAAGTCCGATTTACTACAGATGTTATTATTTCAATTATACTTATTCAATGACCACTCTGCAGAGAAAATCAGGATAACACCATAAATTAACTGCAATCCAAACACTTCTGTATGTTATTATTTTCTGCTGTATTCATACATTCATTAACTTAATCTGTATTGTCTTCTATCTGTAAAAATTGCTACTAGCCTTCAAAAGGGGGACTGGACTGAGTTTCTACCACATGCACACAGGCAACGAAGCTGAACTGGGTAGGTATATTTAAAAATTTAAAAAATATTTAAAAATCAGTCACCTGTCCTAGAATCAATTAATGAGATTAATCTGAACACATTTAATGCTATTCTTTAATGCTTTCTATGCAAGCGTACAGATCTGAAGTCAGACATTAAACAGAGTGCAGCTGGACATGACAGGACAATGACAACTTACAGCAAGCTTTTTTTTTTTTTCTTCCCCCCATTCCCCACAGCCATTCTTGACTTAATAACAACACAAAAATAGAACTGTTATAAGGCATTCACTTACTACCCACGAAGAAAACTGCTTGATCATAGCATTGCTCTTCATTGCAAGACTCTTTACAGTAGACAGTGATGTGAGGCACTTTTTGACGTGCCACATTTTTCACAGTGAGAAGTCCAACTTGACTGTTTGTGCGATTGAAAACGTGAACAGCTGGGCTTAGAAAGAATTCCTTAATGATTTGATCTTTCCTTCCAATGCAACAAAGAGTGATGTCAGAGCCTTCCTCTACAATTTTTTCATTTGGAAAGATTTGTGGTCCACTGTTATTTGAAGTGTCCAGGCCTGGAAATTAATACATAATAAACCATTTCAAAATCTGCTCATGGCAGCAGCCTTCAACCAGAACACACGACTGAGCATTTACACAAGAATCTGTTAATGTTACATTATCCATTCATGGACTTTTATTTAATAATCTTTCCCAGACAGAGATCATACCTATATTTCTCTTAAACCCATAAACATGTAATGTAGACCAACAAACTACCTAAGAGACTAAATCCATTTCACTGCCTTTCACTTAGGGGAAACAAAGAGTGTGCATTCAAGAACTGCCTTTACAGATGAACACTACCTCCTCCACATACAAACAGGTTGATGCTTACAGCCAAAATGCCTGCCCTTGAAGATTATGAGCAGGGGCCTAGAAAAACGTCATGTTCCGAAGCTCATGCAGAGCTCAGCAAAGAGGAGTCACATTGAATGAATCAGATCAGTAAGGGAATACTCAACTTTGAGGGAGACTCCTATGGCTTTCCGTGTTGGACTACTTGACGGATGCAAAAAATTAGTGGGATTTAAGTGACTCACAGGCTTTTGCACAGGTTGGAGATAAAAATCTACTCTTAAGAATCTGATCCAAATATCTGATGAAGTCTAGACTCACTACTTTCAGAGAGCATTAATTACATTATTGGTTTACTCCCTGTTTATTCTCGTATAATTCACAGAAGTTCATTCCAAATGACATAAGGAGCTGACTTGCTCTTCTCTCTCTGCTTCTTTAACACTAATGAAAGCTATGAACCCCAGACAAAAGCAACACACGCATCAGATGATGTAGCCATAGCTATATGCTTCCTCTCCCCCAGTCTGGGCCAGGGCTGCATCTGACCAGGTGACAGACTACGCCAGAGCCTATCCAGGATCCCACACCACTCTATGTACTGCGTTGGTTTAATATGTGAGCAAGAAAAGTTCTAAAACTTTTGGTCTACTACCTTAGGAGGATAGTCTGCAAATTAAAACAATGGCTGAAGCATTCCTATTATTGCCAGCAAATAAAAAGAGTTGGTTAGTGCTAAGAAATGAAAGAGTTCAAAATGGATTCTTGATTTGGTGCCATCTCTCCTGAACTGGACTTCACCATTACGGTCACTGGTGAATTACAATCTAGGTTTGTGCTGGAAAAAATAAAACCAATATTGCAAAATCTTGTTTTGCTTACCCAGGACAGTCTCCCACAGACTCCACTGACTCCAGATTTTTGATGCTTCTGCTTTGCTCCTGATTCTCACTGAGTGTGACATACACTCTAAAGGTAAGTCTGAATCCCATACCCAATGAAGAGGCTTTCCTGATTTATCAAGTGTGACGTTATGAAACTCCTATAAACAAAGGCCAGTAAGGCAAAGTATTGAAACACAGCAATGTGCGGACACCTTGGAAGTACAATCAAAAACAGTGAGAGAGAGAGAGAAAGCTCAAAGGAGGAAAATGCTTTTGAAAAATGTATCCCTGAAATCCCACTTGCTACATGTGAGCTCACACTAAGTAACTAAGTAAGCTAAGCAACGGCTTACAAATCTGTACCAGCAATGGTGAAGTGACTGATGTGCTGGCAAGACTACTTGATTCTGACAACATAGTTGTGAGTCAGGACCTGCTTCTCATGAAATGGATTCGCTCTCAGAGGCTGTCTGTGCATTATTTGTGCCTGCTATTACATGAGTAATAGCATGCACAGATGCTGCTGCTTGCAAGTGCACCTTGTCTAATGCTCTGGATTACATATCCCTGACTCTGAATTACAGCAGGAAGCTGCACTGGCCAGTAAGGATTTATGCACATGATACCTCATTGTAGTTCTGAGGCACAGCATCTGAAGACAGTAGTACCATTAATGACAGACAGAGTAGGAAAATATCTGCTGATTTCCCCAAAATGCTTGACTGCTGTAATATGCACAAGCAAGAAACAAGAAAAAATACATCCAAAACTGTTAGAGCTCCATGAAGGCAACAAAAGAAGGACAGCCTAAAATGTAAAACGGAGTTCAAAAATCATGAGAGCTAAATGCTCTGTAATTTGGCAAACATTTTTATATTGAATTATATAAATGCAGACAAACAGCAAAAAATACAAAATATTCTGCTGCTGTCTGAGAGAAGATATCCTACAAATTTCTCTCAGCATGTACCTCCCAGCAACTCAAACTAAGCAGGGCACTATGTAATCAGAGCCAGACAGATGAAAATGTACCCCAAATGTGAATCTCCCTTGGCATGAGAGCCTATAAGAAGCAGGAAAAAATGGCTCAAAAAAAAATCTATTAATCATGTGTAATTATGAATAAATTTTAGAACAGAACACATATTTCAGTACTTCTTCATATTCAACTTCTGGTACTTCAGTACCAGTTTCTCAGCATATAGATCCGTGCTGCTCGTATGAGCTGTACCAGAGCCCTGGCTGACACTGACAACTAGAGAACTGCTCTCCATTACTGCCTTCCGTCAGCAACACCTGCACTTCCATAATACCACCACTCTGAGGAAAACTCTGCAATCAGTTTACAATTTAATTTCCCACTTATAGCACTGAGGACTGTAGTCACTGCTTTGGAAGTTACATAGACTGTCCATGCTTTGGTATAAGCAGACTCAGGGAGTTTCTTTATTGGTACACATTCTTCAGAAAAACACAGAAGCAAATACATTCCTGCGTGGCAGTGACATCCAAAATAGCCAGTTTATTTTCCTTGTCCTGTTTATTATTAGTAACAGAACAGACTACGTCCTTGGATTTGAAAAACTCTTTCTTTCTCCCAGCAAGTTAATAAAAATTCATTGGAAGGATGCTCCAAAAAGACACTTAATAATTTGTAGCTATATGGCCCGAGTTTCTGACTTCAGGGTTAGATCTACTCATGGGGTATTAAAAATCCTACCCCATGTATCAAAGTGGTCAAAATCTTCTGAACCATAGAGCTCATCTGCAGTGAAAATGTGGTTCTTCAAACTCAGACACAAAATACTACCAACTTGGCTGATCAGAGTAAGCTGTGATTCTTAACAGTGCCCATCTTATTTTATTTACTTCTGGTTTCAGAAAAATAAGCCCTTCTCTGCTTTATGTGCTTGCTCAGAAATAGCAGCTTTAAATGAGCTAGAGCAGTTTTCCAGTTTTACTAAGTCTTAGCATGTGCATTTCATATTCTTTCATAGTTCAATCAGGAGATGACTCATAATAGGTTATAATATCCCTAAAACATGCATGTAGTTCCCAAAAGATTTTGTCAGATCCAAAGGAGAAGACATTTTCTTTGGAGGCAAAAGTTCTCACACTGAAGTCACGAACTGGGGAAGACACTGGGAGCAGGCCTAAGCCTATGATTTGGGTGATCTCCACCTCGTCAGAAAATTTGCCTGCTTGAGGTGTTAAAGAAAACTAGCAGGATATTGACTTTGCAAAAGAGACATCACTACTTCTTCCTTAACTGTAGCGGTGGGTATAAGGCAACTGCTAACAGGGCCAAGCACAGGGCTTAAAAGGCTTCACTCACACTGAGACTGTCATTTGGTTCATAAGCTGACAGGAGTTGCAGCAACATGACTTATGCTCGGTTAGTCCCCAGCGAAGGGTAGTAATCATGCTACAGAAAAGACTGCCTTTCGAAGCAATGGAAGGGATGTTTCTGGGAGGATGCTTAGGGGACCTGCACCTTGAAAGGGAAACAGAGGCCTTCAAAATCAGATCTCCTAAGTCCGCCCAACACAATCCTTCAATAAGGGTATGCAAGGCATACGTTCTGCACAGGTGGAAATGACTTCTTCATCTGAGCCAGTGTTTTTGTTGCACAAAAACTGGGCGTAACATTAGACCAAGTCTGGCACCTAGCGAAATACAGAAGTGTTTCTAGTACAGTTTTGTAAACACTATGTTGTAAACACATACAGCAAAGTTATCTGTATATGCATCTAAACACTGATTTTCCTTTAGCTTCCTTTACATTGTAAATAACTAATACACCTTTTTTTTTAAATACACTTACTGTCCATACAGTAGTAGTTTCATCTGTTCGACGGACTTGTATTTCAAAAGACATTGCCAGCTCAGCATCATGCGCTGACTTGCCAACATCCCATTCCACCAGCAGCCGCTGAAGAGCCAAATCCTTGGAAATGTTAAGGTAGTTTACTGGAAACACAGTGGATTCTAGGAGCACAAAAAGGACACAAAAATATTAATGTTTAGCTAAATTACAAAGCAGATCTGGAACAACAGTCGTTGAAGGTAAGATAGGTTCCACACAGAGAGTTCTGAAGGAAAAAAAAAAAGTGATCAAGACCCGTACTGTTGATATCAAAAGCCAAGATAATCTTTCATCTTAAGGCATCAGCAGGTTAGAATGAGGTTCCTGCATGTACTCAATAGCCCCCCACCATGACATCGGGTATGCTATTTCATTTCTTTATGCCCTCAATTTACTAGCTACTTTATGGAAATATTCATCCACTCCTTTATAGTCTTATGAAGAGGAACAACATAACGTATTAACAGGGACTGAATCAGAGACCAGGGCCTGCTCTGCACTAACTTTAGTGCAGCAGTTTCCCTACGTATGGATCTTTACATTAACTGTAGGAAATGAAAGGCTCAAGAGAAGCAGCAGTTATAACAATCACTGATCAATCAAAGGAAGCAAATAATACTTTATAAGCATATTTATTAATTATGAGAATAGAGACACTGACACAGCTTAGTTGTTTATACAAGTCCAGCCTATAATTAAAGAATAAATGGAGGAAAGTATATATTGTACCATTAGTAACAACTTATAAAAAACTGCTGAAAGAAAGGATTATTTCTCTTTTAGCAAATAATCTACAAACTCTGTTGGTATATTTTTAATCCGTTCCTTTTTGAAAGGTACTGGAAGTCAAAGCAAGATGAAAACCATATGCTTTCAATCTAGTGGAAACTACTGGCGTAGGCTTCTTCAGATATGCTTGGAGGGAGAAATCAAGGTTGTATTGTTCAAACACTTGCTCTCAAACAGGACTGTGGTATCCTAAAAAAGTTTTTGAGGAAGAAGTATACACACATATATATGCACGCCATCTTCTATCAATTCTCACTGCAGCCTTAATGTATAATTACTGGAAAAAGATGAACATGTGTAAATTACATGAAAGCGGAATTTGACAGCATTAGTGTCTTCTGTAAGGTAAATGCAAAAATGTTTCAGGCACAGAAGTAAAATTTCCTTTTTTGGTATGGTTATGACATGGTCCTTAAAAAAAAACATACCTGCTGCTTGACAGTTGCTTTTGGAAAATAATAGCCATCAGTTTTATTCTACCATAAGGAAACCCAGCACCTATGACAACTAGTAGATGTCTGGAACTGAATAAACAAAGTGGGAGGCTTGGGAATAAGTTTCATTTGCCTAAATGACAAGGGAGCAGCAATTTTAGGTTTTACTGGAAAACAGAAATATTGTTAGCTTCACTGCCAAGGACTGACCAGGCAAGGAGCCAGAACAACCAAAGCAACAAAGTGAGCCATAAAATTAACTGTGGAAGTGGAGTATCTTATGTTATTTTGGGAAAGTAAGACAAGACACACTTCATCTCCCCACGTTCTACAGACTTTCACCATCAAAACAAGATATAGGCTGTTAAAATCCCACTTATGTTAAGTAATTGGCTGTAATGTTGTTCCTCTCCAGTATGTAATCTTAGCTGCTCATTTTCTGGTCAACCTTACCTGTGCATTTATCATCCTTTTACCTGAAGCACCATGTACCAAGCTTCTGAGAGGACCTCATTTCACATATGCAAATAGGTGGCTGATGTAAGGCTCTGGGCCTTGCCATTCTTGTGTTTTCTTTCTACAGTGCTGAAGCAACTGGGGGAGACAGATGGGCCCAGCACAAATAAACAAACCTATGGAAGGGACCCAGCTAGTCTCTCAATGAAACTCATAGGCGCAAAGTAAGACTCCCAGGGAAAGGAAACAAATATGCCTGAAAGAAAAGTCATCCAGCTGTCAGAAACCCCTTCCTTTTTCAGGGTGCACCATTAAAAGAAACTCCTGTGTATCTTCTCAATTTCCTTATTCTCTTTTCTGCTCCTTCTCTAGCCAATTCTAATTACAAGGGGCACTACTGTGCCTATTGCATTGATTGAGCTTGCCTCTCTTCTGCACACCTGCCTCTTTTTGTCCAAGCTAAAATCTCATCCCTTTTCTCACCATGGAAAATATTTTCACCTGCCACATTTAATTAACATGACAATAACCCAAAGGTCTCATTAGTTTCTGTTTTTTCTTCATCTCTATGAGTGTCCCTCCACCATGTCCTTTTAGTTAGATGACATAACACTTCAGACCTCACACAATTTTGTTTTCCTCAGAGCCTGGCATAAGACAGTCTAGATCACCAGTCAGGGCTTATACACAGTACCAACAAACAGAAGAAATATAGTTAAGGATATATCGCAGATCTTGAAGACCACTGAGTTACAATGTGGGACTTAAAGACTTTTGTAATATAATTTACACGTGTAGAAATATTTGTAGCACTCACAGTGATAATCTTCCCCTCCTAGCAAAGTTAAATAATCAAGCCATCTTAAGACTTGTTTTAACTTGAAAGCTAACTCAAGACTGTATGAATAGCTTTATGATTAACAAAAGAGACTAATTTTATGCTTGAACAACTGCATGTGAAAACAAGTGATCAAGTTACTGTAATGCAGCAACTGTTTGGACTTGCCTGAATTACAAAGTTTTGCCACTTTAGGGGCATTAGTAATAGAGTCTCAAAGCTGAGGAATTGGCACCTTGGGCAAATAGAGTGCGAACACAAATTTCAAGGTTGAAGAGAGGCAAAAAAGTCTGAAACAGGTACATTACCCCCTTCAGTACGATAACAAGTACATTTATGCAAAAAAAGACCCCTGTCCCTCCTTCACCAACTTAATTAAAGCAACACAACTTCTATAATGCAGGCTATAGTCTAGTAAGTTCTGCTTTCTTAATGGTGGTCACAGAAAAGTCAATTAAAAATATTAATTCCTTTTTTTCCTTTTAATGGAATCACCCCCAATGCTATTGCCAGCAGCAACTGTGCAAGCAGCACTTTTACCTTAAAATACACAGCCTTCTGGAAAGTTATCCTTATATTCAACTTTGTTCTCTCTGAATATGCATATTTGCTTTTTTCTTTGGCTACATATGTGAAGTGTAAGAAATAAAAATCTGGTTCTGGAATCTTGTAGCACAGTCAGAAAAGAGCCAACAGAAGTGCTGAAGTTTTCATAGATGAGAAAAATAAAAAAGAGAAAATGAAGGGAAGAGGTAGAAAAGCATAAAAGTTGACAAAGAGGAAATAAGTTAGTTAAAGATGACAGAGCACAGATCAAAAACATCCAAGACAGAGGGGGAGCAAGATAAATAAATACACTCTGGCTTCACATCATTGCAAGTTATTGATTCAGCAGGCAATTTTGCATGATGGGGTTACAAAAGGTAATTATACAAGTTGTTTCATCACCTTACCAAAGAGAATCATTTGATTAAGCTTGTAACATGTTGCTTAATCACAGGAGACTTAAAAATGAGCAAGTCCAAAACTTCAGTTTTTGTAGACTGTTTCCAAATAAAAAAAGGAAATGTTCAGACATTTACCTTGCTGCAAGTATGTAGTGTGGCAAGTCCTCAGGGGGAGCAGTACTGCCAGAACCATGAAGTGATTCATCATTCATCCGCCTTCTCCTGCACAAGACTTGTCACGAAAGAAGACATTTCTATTTATTTGTTTCTTTTATGAGAAATGCATGCCAGACAACAGTCCAGACAACACTGCTGTATTTAAGAATGAATAAATAAAAACCCAACCACACAGACTCCAGGCAGTTTAAGAGAAATTCAGGAAGAATGGACAAAGAAAGATAAGGAATGAAAAAACCCTCTTGTTTTTAGGACCTGGTTACAGTATAGGGAAAAATATGCCACACTCAAAAAGTTCAATTTAATCTAAACAAATAAAACACACAATATCTTTAAAGTTTTCCCTCCACTTATTTCTGAGGAATATTAAAACAAAAGTTTGTCCTGATCTATTTTGGCTTACTTTCTGTACAAGTAACAAGATATCCATCCTAACAAGGGAAAAAAAAAAAAAGGTATCAAAGGTACAAAAGGCCTTGTGGTTCCTACTCCACCTAGAGCCTGACTGATGAATTCAGCCGAATTTGCTAAGCCCTTTGCAAGCACCCAGGACACCATATGGACGGCTTTGTTAGACTGGAGTTGGAATACATGTATCAAAGTCTTAGCCAGTTCCATTCCTCGAAGGACTGTCATCTCAAGCACACATAGCTCTATCTAGCATTCCTTTTACAGCTTTTACACTCACATTGTGACAGGGTGAAACTCCGTTTGATTTGCACAGCCCAGACCTGAGGAACTGATCGCATGTCAGACCTCATAAGACACGAATCACCTGCAAACTCCACTGTATAGAAGGGAAAAGTAAACATTCAGCAGCAGTATGGTTAGAAGCACTCAGGCACAGAGAGTACAGGAGTCCAAACAACAGGAACAGGACTATGGATACAGCTATCTTTAACTTTTAATTTCCACTTTTTACATTTCTGGAGCTGTGTAGAATACTGATAAAGAGAGTCTTCTACCACTGCTTCCATAACAGAAGTTGAAACTGCTTAGCAGGGCAGATGATCAGGATGACCTTCTGACTCTACTAAAGTCAAGGACAGAACACTTACTAATTTAAGAAGGGCCAGGAATTCACTCCAGCATTTCTTCCTAACAGAAAACCTCCAATTTAATACCTGAGAGCTGCAGACACTTAATGCACTTAATGACGCTGCCTTAGATTTATTGGTTTTGAGAAGCTCTGAATTTCTCCAAAGGATCAAAAGAAAATATTTCGAACTTTCCCCCCCCTGTTTCTAAAGGTCATATGGAAAACATAGAAGAGTCCTGTGTGCAGCACTGCAACCCAGGGCTCAATGCTCACAAGAAGCACCCTTGCTGCAGCGTGCCCCAACTTTTTCCTTGTGAGCACAAATGCTTCACATGAAGGCCCCCATATTTAAAAGGTAAGCGTTGACTTGCCTAACGTATAGGCTTCTGCAGTCTTTCTTGCCATTATACCAATATCCTCAAAAGTATTTGGACAACACTAAAATCAACATGAATAAAAGAATCTAAATATTTTTGAGAACCTAGCCCTAATTGACATGCAACTAACAGACTGTTCCAAGAACTGACTTAGGGAAATCTGCTTCTTTATAGATTTTCTAAGTAAGTTTAGACTTTTTTAATCACCTGATTAAATTTAATATCGAAAAGGGAAAATAAGTTGATATATTTTGTCTGGAATAAACATGATATAGAATGGTTCTTTGTTAGAGAGCAGTTAGTGGCAAGTAAGCGACACAAAAAAAAGTCTTTCCAGGGCAGATTGTGTTAAAACTTCTGGTAACTCTTCAGTAGATTGTTACTCTTTTGAATTATACAAAATGAATATTGAGACACAAAGTCAAATCTTGCATGCCCTTTTTCAGAAAAAAAGTTAAAATAAAACTGTCTTTAAAGTCAAGGGAGCTGGCTCTCTGCTCTAAGACCAATTTAATACAAGAGTGGTCAGTTAGGTTCAGTGGCATAACTCCTGACTTAATTATATCAACATGATGAAAACCTGGTCCCACAAGACTCCTGATTTTGTAAACATCTTTGGGGTTGGACACAAAGCTATTGCCATATTTGTCATGTATCACTTAAATCCAGTATTAAATACATTGGGAAAGTATTGTGGAAGTCATTACGTATTAGACTATTTGTTTAACTACTATTTGGAAAACAAATCCAAACTCTTTTCTGCTCTTAAGAGGCATTCTCAACTACTGTAATGAAATAAATGTCTAATTTAACTCTCTCTCTCTCAAGTCATTTACACTGTTGGTTCACTAATGACACAGCCTAGATCACTTTTATTGAGGCATAGTACAAACGCCATATGCTACTAAAGGGTAGTGTAATATAATAAATGACCATCAGAATATAAACATATTTTGGACAGCCACAATGCTTTTCACTATTCAGTATGTTAATAATCTGGTTTAATAATAATAAATAATAAATATAATAAATTGTGATAATATGTATCACAACTGGATCAAACCAGTTTTCATGGGAAAAGTTCTGGAATTCTCTAACAAAAGAGAATACGAAGTAAATTTAAATAAATGAAACACTATTTGAGAAAAAAGAAATACAGTCCTTAATATACAAGTAATATTTTGACTTAAATCATCTTTATGCAGAAACTTCTGCCTATGACTAACAAATTGATCACATAAGGTAATTACTACCAACTAATGTCAAGCACTTACTCTGTATTATCAATAATTAAGTACTTTTATAAAGTCATCATTTAAAAATCTGCATCTTGGTTACAAAGATTAAAAGAGAATCAAAACAGTTATAAAAAATAAATTATCAATTTCATTAAAAAAAAAAAAAACATTATGATAATAGATTAACTACATCCTTGCCAAAAGTGAATATAATTGAACAACAAAGGGAATGAAGACAGGAAGCCAGGGAAGGTTTTGGGGTATTTAAATAATTCATCACCCTGAAACAGGCAAAGTGCTACCTCTGAGAAATAGTGAGCAACTATCAAATGCCACAGAAAAGTGACAATCACAACCACTGTTCTGGTGAATAGCTTGGTTCAGATTTGCCAGTCTGAAAATATACGAATACCACACTGGTATGCCACTGTTCTTGAGAATGAATCACTACTGACTTTGTTTTTAAGCCCAAGAGAAGTTATGTTTTGTCACCATGCTCCAACCTGGAATGCCTGTGTACTTCGTTTCCGTAAATTGCAGGTAAAAACAAGAAGCTCTCGTGCCAGTGATTGTGAATGTGAGCTGCAGACATGTAATTTGAATACTTTTTGCTTTCTAGTTACTTTTGTCATTAAGATAATTTTGCAATGGCAAAGTCTCTAGTCTATCCCAGAATCACAGAGCAGTTTGTCCAACTGAGTTCTGAAGAACTCCAAGGATGGAGATTCCTCAGCTTCTCTGGGCAACTTGTTGGAGTGTTTAAACACCCTCACTGTGAAGGTTGTTTCTCCTTATATTCTCCTTATATTCATACATTAATTTTTCTCCTTATAGTCATATATGGAGAATATCTTCTTTTATTCTCCTTATATTCATATATTCATTTTTTCCTTATATTTTCCTCCTTATATTTTCCTTGCTACAATTTGTGCCCATTTCCTCTTGTCCTTTTGCTGTACACCTCGGCAAAAAGCTTAGCTCTGTCTTCTCAGTAACTTCCCATTAGTTTGGTGAGGACTGCAGGTAGAGCTGCCCTTACTATTCTCTTCTCAAGGCTAAGCAAACTCAGCTACTTCAGTGACTCCTACCTGTGCTCCAGCCTCCAAAGCCTCCTGGTGTCTCTCTGCTGGACTCAGTCTTCTTTGTACTGTGAGCCCAAAACTGGACACAGTAATTTAGATATGGCCTCATAAGTGCCAAATAGAAGGAAATAATCACTCCCCCAAGCTCTAATTCTTTGCCATTATTAACAACAGTAGATACAGTTCTAATTTCTGTGATGAATCTTGTTATTGGGACATACGGTGAAATGATCTGTAAAATGGAGGATAATACTAAGGCGTAAGTTGAGGATGACTGGGCACAAAATGATCTGTCAGAGCTACATAAGTTAGCTGAGCAAGAAATTTTTCATTTTACCCTATATTCCTCCCCCTTCTAAAAATTCAACATCTGTCAGGGAAGTAAAGCAGACTTGCTTATTCTCGTCAGTCAGTCACTGACAGATCTTTTTAACTCATGAATTACAAGTCTACTTGTAATTCTTCCCATTGGAAAAATGTAACCTTGGGTGTGACAACTCAGATACAAATGGATTCAGGACTCCCCAGCCTAACTTGAAATTAATCAGCACTGATAGATACATGAATAGAACAGAACCATTTTGGAGACCTGGTGGCAATTGCAAGAATATGCTGCAGCAATGGGAATTGTTCAGAAACCTGACAATTAAAGAGCAATCACTCAAGAAGTGGAGACAGCACAGGAGCAAATTACCTTGGGAAGAAATGAAATCTCCTTCAGTAGGTAGTCTGCAAATAGTCTAAATAAATATCTCCAGGTAAACTATTTCTCCTTCAGAGCAAAAGGCTGGCTTAGATGATCCCCAACGTCCCGTTCAGGCCAATGCTTTTGTGATGCCATGGATGAGAGGAAAAAGAAATTCCCATTATTCATTCGGTAAACATGCCTAAGATAAACATTTCATCAAACCTCTCTTCAAAGGCATTAAAGCACTAAAATTCAACTGAAACCTCTTTCAAGATCAGGCTCATAGTATTCAGGAATCATTGGCTGGGAGTTGGAGCTATATAGTGCATATACTGCTGCAATACCCATGTGTGTAAGAAAAGGAAGCCCCTGCTATGAACATCTAGTATTAGTCAATATGTTTTGTATCAGCCTTCCTAAAACCACATATTTCAAATCATACTTCACACAACTTTCCTTTCTCAGTGCCTTTTGCTTTGCTTATTTAAAACAGCTGCCAGTCACAACCCACATCCTCAAATGAATCAGAGCCTGTACACAGGCTGGGAAAAGAAATGTTTTCAGCTGCTAGGATCCAGAAAACTTTATTCATTTAAAGGGTAGTATTACATAGGGACACCAAACCATAAACACTATTGATCGAACAAATCTTCCTAAACCAGATGTGGAAAAGGACTGTCAGCAAGGCAAATGCAGTAATAATACTACTGTGGATTAATATCACTTTTTTCATCCTATGTTCTCATTCCCTCTACTTCATAGACAGACAGACTGAGGATAGGAATCACGATTCAAGTTCATACCACGCAGCACGAGGTCACTAACATAACTGACGTGTTTAGTGCCAAAACCTAATAAACTCCTTCCTTAGCCACCAAAGAGAAAGAGGCACCCCTAGAAAGTAAGCCAGACCATAGGTAGACTAACTTATCCTCTGGAGGTGTCTTTTTTTCCTCTTAAACAAACAGACAACTAGGTAAGTGCCAAAATGAGCTAGAATGCCCTAAGTCAAAGATTTGTACAAAGACTTTGCATGGAAGTGTGCCTCTGCTCTCCTGATTCCTGCAATTCCCAGTATGATATCCCTTGCAAAATCAACAGTGCAGAGCTGACATCCAACTGAGGCAGCTTTACTTGAAAATGGGAGCAGTGTCAAGCCATTGGGAACCTACTGGGTGTTGGTAAAGTAGCATCTGCCAAAGCATCCTACAACTAAGTAGATCCCTCTTCAAAATAAACATCACACTCTTTATAGAAAATTTAATTTGCAACAATTCTGAATTCTGGAAAAAAATGAATAGTTGGGACACCAAATTCTAAAGCGGATGAACCCTTCCTTTAGTCCTTGTACTCAGGCTTTCTTCTTCCAAGCAATTTTAAAGATGGTTTCAATTACACTTAGCACAAAAAACACATCTGCGTATGACACTGAAAGCTCCTAATAAGCCTTTCTGATCTAATGGGTGAGCAACAAGTTTAAAAAGCTGCACATGGAAGAAAGGAATGTCTATAATTAAGGTCTGATAGGCATGTAATCATTCGATCGCTTAGGGGTAGCTATATCTCCTGTTTTTTTGATAAATAGAAAGCTCTTTGTTGATCCATGCTGTTGGTTTTCTAAAGAGCTTTGCCAAAACAGGAAAACATTATGTATTTCATGGTCCCATAAAGGCTGGAATCCAAACAAAAAAGCAATTAAATAGCAAAAAAATGGGGTCTAAAAATGTAAAGTGATCAACAAACTCTGTAAGACTACTCCTGCCCCATCAGAAAGCAAACGCGAACAATTCTAGGGAAGGAATCACATAATGTGGTGGCGTGACTCATACCAACAGGAAGAATAATTTTACCATGTTTTCAGGCACGATCTACTTGCAACGCTGTTAGGATCTGGTTTACTCTGCTAGAGCAGGGACTGGTCCAGGCATGCAATATTTAGATAAAAAGAGAGATAAAAAGGTTATGCCAAAAAAACAGTCAAACTCCAAAGAATGCAGGAGCCACACTGGAATTTATCATGTTTTCTCATTTACTCCAATGGTTTTGAGATTAAACAATGCATTTCAGCTGCTTAAAAGAAAGGAGGAGCAACACTTTTTCTGGATTTAAAGGTCTGGGTTTGCATTTCCGAGCAAGTCAACACCTTCTCGAAGCAACAGGAACAGATGTTAAAACCAAACCTAATCACCTGGCAGGAGCAGCATCCTCACGCCACGATGCACCTCACCTCAGTAATTTTTGCCCAGGTCAAACCAGCGGCTTCTATGCTGCAGTTAAGCAGTGACATCTTGAAAGCAGAGAAGGCTGGGGAGGGGGGTCATAAACCGCATTAAAGTCAACGGCAAGTGACGGTGCTGCCGCAGCAATCCCTTTCTGGAGGACGAGGGAGCAGCACCAGGACGGCGGTGCCGAGCTGCCGGCTGGCCCCCTCCCGCACCCGCCGTGCCGAGGGATGCCTGGAAAAACGGGGGTTAAAAGGCAGGCAAAGGGTGAAGAGAGCTTAACGGGCACCAGGAGGACTAAAATTCAAAGTAAAAACTCCACAGAGCGTTTCAAAAAAGGCTCTGGGGCGGTCCTCCACCCCGTGGTGGTGGTCCCCGTGGTGGACCTTCCTCAGCGGAGGAGGCTGAGCTCCTCTCAGCGAGGGCGGCCGGCGTCCCCCAGCGGGAGGGGAGGGGAGGGGGGGATTACTGAGGGAACGAGGGGCTGCCGCGACAGGGAGAGGCCGGCATAACTCACCTGCAGCCGCCGAGCAGCTCCCTCAGGAACGGCGGGGAGACAGATCCCCGCCCGGCGGCCAGCGGGACGCGCCAGCCCCCCCGGTCAGTGCCGGGAAGAGCTACGGCCCTGCCGTGCTCGGCCGTCCCTCCCCCGGGCCGGGCGGCGCCTCCTCCCACCTCACGGAGGCCGGGTGAGCAGCGTCTCGGGAATTTCCCCCCCACGCTCCGGGAAGCGCGGCCGGTTCCCTTGGCCGCCCTCCCAAAGGCAGGGCGCGGGCCGCCCCGCCTTATCCCGCAGCGCCCGCCGCCGTCTGCCCCCTCCTCGGGGGAACGGGCGCCCGCGGAGGAGCGGTCAGGCGGCGGAGGCCGGGCCGCTCCGCTGCCCCAGGGCGAGGAGGGGCTGCGGGGTCTGGTGTCCGCCGGGGACAGGGGCCGACCCTGGGGTGGCCAGGCAGGGTTAGCCTGAGGGGACCATGAGGAGCAGAGAACGGACATTTTCCCCGATCCTCCCAGTCCCAAGCTGGAGTGGTGTCTCCAAGACGCCTGTGCCTCTGGTGCCATGGCCCCAGGGTTCCTGTGTCTCCTTGGTCTGGCTCCGGGGAACGGGGACGGTCGCTCTGGCCACCAAGGCAGACGGGGTGGGGAGGTGGCCTGGTGCTTGCAGCAGGGCTCAGGGTCGAGGCCATAACCGAGCTGGTGCTGCACCGCGCTCTTGCACACTGCTGTCCGACGAAATCCCCCTCAGAAATCACGTTAAGGAAGTTTATGGCTCACAAATCCAGCTCTCCACTCCCAAAATCGTCGGACCGTAAGGCAGAAAGGGAGATCAGGAGTTCACTCTGTCTGTTGCCCTGCCCTTTGGCTGTGGGTCCCCATCTGACACTCGGTAAGACAATCAGAATGGTACAGTGTGCCACAAGCTGCCTGGGTCACTGCTTCCATCAGAAGATGTAGCTATGAGGAAGTTTTGTTTAAACCTGTTACTTATCCTTTTCACGGTGTTCGTGGTGAAGGTTTCTCCAGTTTGTAACACTTTTACATAAAACAGGTCTTCTGTCTCTTTTCTTTTTCCTAAGCTACGTTTCTTGGTTAAACATAACATACCTATTAAGACACTGTTTTCCTTGCTCTCCTTTGGATTGTCTCAAATTCTCAAAGCTTGGTTGCTTTTCCTCGAAAGGATGTGGACTGGGAAGTGTTCTGCCTTACAGGCTATATTCCTTTATATACCTCCTGATGTATAGTCTGCCTTTTTTTGCAGCAGTGTAGTGCTGCTGACTTACTTACACTTTCTTTGTGGTCCACTTCAGCACCCTGATCCTTTTCTTCTGAATTGCTGTCTAGCCAGCTATTCCCTCCCTCTTTGTATTGCAGTGGTATCTCATGCTTCCCTCTGTTGAGTAACGCCCTGCTGCTTTACTCAGGTTTTCCATTTTCTCATGATGCTTTTGCTTTCTAGTCAAGCAAATTATTTCTAGTCAAAGGATAGTTTTATTCTTCAGAACCTTATTCTGAAGAATTACATCTGTTTGTTCCACAGAGTTTCTGTGCGTGTTGTATGAATCACGTAAACGGAACTTTTCACAGAGGGTCACCGATGGCTCATTTTTCGTTGTCCATCTGCCGGTCTGGAGGCACTAGAACCAGACATTTACTGTTGTGTCAGAATGCAGAGGAGTACGTACATGAAAGGTCATCTAACAACTGCTTCATTTTACTGAAAATGCAAATCACAGATGTGTAAAATTGGATGCCAAAATTTTGGCATTTTTTTTTCTATTTTGTTGCCCTTATGTTTATTAACAACTCTCTGTAATATGCTACTAAGTTCTTTCCTCTAATGTTTTTAGAGAGTTTAATTAGAAAAGCTTACTGGAAATGTATCAATTCGATATTTGAAAGCAGGATTTGAATAATATGCAATAAATAAAACATGGTGGGTTTGTACATTAAGGGATCTGATGGGAAAAAAGGCATATCATCATGTAATGACAACTAAAGGGAATAAATTAAGACAGCTTAGTTCTAGCACTTTTAAATTTTGAATGGATGTCATTGCATTCTTTCTTGTCTTCTAATGTAAGGGTGGAAAATTTTTGCACATACTATTTTAAAGATAATATATTGACATTTTTGTGGTTTGAGCCCCCTCATCTCTGTTTGAAAATATTTCTTCTTTTAGGCCTCTACTGGAGATACTTGCTAAAATCTGTCGATATATTTAACATTTTCTGAGTCATTTCAACTCTGCTGTGGATTATAGATGTCCAGCCCTCTCTTGTCTCTCCGTTTGGGTAGCAGCAATAATCTCTGATTCTGCTTTTGCATACTGATCCATATAATCCAGAAGTTCCAGAATGAACAATGTAATAGCTTATCCTTTGAATGCTCCAGACTTATGAACATACAACTCACTGCTATCTAGAAATAATGTTCAAGGTACTAATTAGTACCCAAAAACCTAACAAGTTATTGAATAATGACTATAAGGAATTTTCATGCCTGATCAGAAAGTGTTTCAAAAAGCAAATTACCGGATTTCTCATATTTGAGGTGGAAAAACTGAAACAAAGAGAAAATAATAAAGGCAAATCCACAAAAGAACTTGGCACTGCAATGTGTCAAGTGTCACAGTGTCTACAGAATTTAAAGTCCTAAGTTAGGTGCCAATGTTCTTTGTATGCCAAATCATAGCAATGCAGTTTAGAAAGGACTAGAAGAAGACATCCAATCCAACCTAAGACCTTCTTTCTCTGTAACCACAGCTCTGAATTTTGCCCCACCTCTCCTAGGTGCTTGGTTGCCTGTGTACATTTATTCAAGGCCCAGTTCCGATATGGCACAGCTGCATAGCCTTGATCCAGACTGCTATGAGAGAGCTGTGAGAGCATCTGTAGAGAGATAAGAAAGTTGAAAGTACAGACAGAAGTAGGGCTGTTGACATAAGATCATTGGTAATTCAAGGATTTCAGAGGGAAGGTACCAGCATGAAAAGGTATAAAATCCTAAAGGGACAAATCACCTGGGGAAGCCTGGTCAAGCTAGCCAGTCTAGCTGGGGACTAGCTGGGAATCATTGTGTCATGTTATCAGTGTTGATGGAGCTGGTGGAGGATGGCAACTTGGCAATACTGGGAATCCTTTCCAGAGAGCCATGGGAAGTGACCCTTCCCCTTTTGACTCATGCCTGCCTCCCCAGCAGAGACTTCTTCGGTAGCTTAACATGAGTGGCAGGTATACTAAAGCTTAGTCTAATAACTCATTAAACCCTAGCTAGCTCTTCTGGGTGTTAGCCAGTAATTAACTGCTTTATTTTGAATTATGTATATTCTTCTTGCAGAATGTCTGCGCCTGGCTAAAAGTACCTGAACAAACTGACGAAATGTGATGGATGCACTAAGCTCCTTAACCAAACTAGTGGTAGTTTGGTACAGGTTCCAAAGGAGGTAAAGACCTAAGCCATAACCAGGCCAAGAACTTCTCTAGTTCCAATCTGTTCTCTGAAAACCCACAAAGGAACACAGTGACACAGTGAGCATCAATACCTGTGAGCTTGGGACACTGGTCATGCGATTAACACATGAATAGCAGGTGGCTTTTGCAAGACTCCAAGACTTTTTCCAAGACTTTTCCAAGGACAAAGAAAGTTGTGGGTACAAGGAGTCTCATGCACACCTTTCCCATTGCATGTAAGTTGACTACAAGCCAACCACTTTATCCTATAAATATGACAGCCTAAGTGAGCCTTCTTTGAGCTCTTCCTGCTAAGCAGCTGGTTGCATGGCAGTGATCTCTCCTTGAGCTGGGACACCTCTCAAGGTTGCTCCTTGAGGCAGAGAGACCTCCTACCCACTGCAGATCTTTGGTAAGTGACCAATGCCATGAATAACCTGGTATTACAGTTCACTAAGACTTTTGTATTGGTGTATTGGGTTTGCGTGGCAAGGTTTTGGTAGTGGGGCGGCCTACAGGGGTGGCTTCTGTGAGAAGCTGCTAAAAGGTTTCCCTGTGTCCAATACAGCCAATGCCAGCAGGCTCCAAGATGGACCCGCCGCTGGCCAAGGCCAAGCCCATCAGCGACAGTGGTAGCGCCTCTGGGATAACGTATTTAAGAAGGGGAGGAAAAAAAACCTGCAACTGCAGCCAGAGAGAGGAGTGAGAATATGAACTCTGCAGACACCAAGGCCAGTGAAGAAGGAGGGGGAGGAGGTGCTCCAGGCGCCAGAGCAGAGATTCCCCTGCAGCCTGTCGTGAAGACCATGGTGAGGCAGGCTGTCCCCCTGCAGCCCATGGAGGTCCACAGTGGAGCAGATATCCACGGGCAGCCCCTGGAGGACCCCATGCTGGAGCAGGTGGATGCCTGAAGGAGGCTGTGACCCCATGGGAAGCCTGCGCTGGAGCAGGCTCCTGGCAGGACCTGTGGACCCATGGAGAGAGGAGCCCAGGCTGGAGCAGGTTTGCTGGCAGGGCTGGTGACCCCGCAGGGGACCCACGCTGGAGCAGTCCATTACTGAAGGACTGCAGCCTGTGGAAGGAACCTACACTGGAGCAGTTCGTGAAGAACTACAGCCCATGGGGAGGACTCACAATGGATAAGTTAGTGGAGGACTGTCTGCCGTGGGAGGCACCCCACGCTGGAGCAGGGGCAGAGTCTGAGGAGTCATCCTCCTGAGGAGGAAGGAGCGGCAGAGACAACATGTGATGAACTGACCACAACCCCCATTCCCGTCCCCCCATGCCGCTTGGGGGAGGAGGTAGAGAAATCAGGAGTGAAGTTAAGCCCAGGAAGAAGGGAGGGGTGGGGGGAGGTGTTTTAAGATTTAGTTTTTATTTTCTCATTACCTTACTCTTATTTGATTGGTAATAAATTAAACTAATTTCCCCAAGTTCAGTCCGTTTTGCCCATGATGGTAATTGGTGAATGATCTCTCCTTGCCCTTATCCTGTCCCACGAGCCTTTCGTTATATTTTCTCTCCCCTGTCCAGCTGAGGAAGGGGAGTGATAGAGTGGCTTTGGTGGGCACCTGGCCTCCAGCCAGGATCAACCCATCACAAATGGTAACTTTGCTTCTGTATTGATAACTTCAATTTTCTCTTGGTAACTTTGAATCATTGTTATATCCTTTGTTCAGTAAGAGCGTGAACCTTGCCATCAAAGTTTGTTAAGTTGCGCTTTTACAACATCATATTTCAATAAAACCAGTTTTGCTGACACTTTTGGCGATGGTTCTTTAAACAGTCTAAATTGCCCATCCGTGACACCAAGAGGGGTCATAACAGACCTCCCACTTAAAGGAGGATTTCACCTATCTGGTAAATCTTGGAAACCTCCAAGAAAGGCAATTTCAGAACCTTCCTAGATGACCTTTTGAAGTGCTGCATTTCCTTACTAGGGGCAAAGTTTTCCTAATATCCAACCTGATAATCCCAAACCACAGTTTGTGAGTGTTGCCTCATGTTGTCTTCTGCCATCAAGAAGAGTTGCCTTGGTAACTAACTTTCAGGTAGTTGTAGGTTGCCTTGAGTGGTCCCTTAGCCTCCTCTTTGGGAAACTAACCAGGCTTCTAGTTCATGTTCTCTAGGCCACTGACAATCTTCATACCCCTCTGCTGTATCTTCTCCTGTTTCTCAACATCTCTCTTGAACTGGGCTGCCCAAAACTGGACACAGCATTACAGTCTCCTTGCTGCTCATTAAAGGCATTATCATAGCCCTGCATCAGCACACAGAGCTCTCTAATGCCTCCTGTTTGTTCATTAGCATAGCATCGATTCAAGTGGACACCTCGGTGTGATAATTCCCCCCCAAAGTATGAGAGCTTCCCTCATAATGCTGTCCTTTCAGCTTCCTTATTTGTGTGCATAAGCTTGGGGTGGGCACCCTTTGACTGCCAACCCAGTCCACCTTCCCTCACTTCATTGTCAGTCATCATCTCTCTCCTCGTCATTCCTAGTTTAAAGCTCTTGTCAGGATGGCCAACCTATCAGCAAAGATTCTTTTACCCCGCTTAGTCAGATTGCTCTTATCTCCTCCTAGCAGTCCTCAAAGCTCAGCAAGCATCTCTTGGTCATAAAAGCTGATTCCTTACTGTTGACACCAGCTGTGCAAACGTGTATTGACTCACAGAATTCTCTGCTCACTGAGGGCACCTTTCCGCTTCACTGGCAGGATTGAGGAGTTACCACCTGAGCTCCCTTGCCCTTGGGTCTAACCTCCAGAGCCAGGTGGTCACACTTGATACACTCAGGGTGTCCCCTCACAGTATCAATGGTGCTCACATGGAAGACCAGCACAGGATACTAGTCTCGGTGCCCGGAAGATCAGCATGGGATACCAGTCTCAGTGCCAGGCAAGCCTAAGCAGTCTCTCCACAATGTCCTGGATCCAAGCCCTCAGCAAGCAGAAGACCTCCCTAGACAGCAGATTAGGTCAGCCTCCATCCCCCATAGCAAGGACCCTCCCACTATGACTCACACTCTTCATGCTTAGGCTCAGCTGGCTTTTCTGATGCTTTGTGAAACAGTTCCCAGGCCCTCAGCTGCTTCCAGGACACAGAACCTATTCTGTAGTTGCAGAACTGCAGGCAGAGGAGACATCCTTCTGATGCCAGAAGTCACAAACTTCCAGCCTTCACTACCATGGGAGTCTCCATTTCCCAACACAATGCACACAGATGCTGCCTGTCCCTGCTTCAGCACAGTGGGGGATTCAAGCTTCTATATCTGTAGAATCTTGGAGTTCTGGTGAACTGCACTAAACTAGGCCTCCCTCTAGCATCCTCCCTAGTCAGAGGCAGCTGGAGACAAGAGCTCAAAGAACCTTTTTATCATGAAGAGCTGACAGAACTCATTAGGAGTTGCTAGACCTTGTTAGAAGTCAAGGCCTCCTGAAGCTGTCTTTTCCTGGCAGCAGTAGACACCTTGAAGTTCCTGAAAGAGTTCCTAGGAGTTCTACAGTGGCCCAGAAGAAGTTCCCATAAGATCTAGAAAATCTACAGCCAGAGCCTGGAGACTGCTGTGCAGACTGCTCTGTCTGTTGGCTGCCTCCATTAGCTGCCATCACTTAGTCATGTCTTTTTTTCTTTGCATTCTCCAGATACAAATATTTGCAAGTTTCATTAGTAGGAACACTCAGGTGAAGAATTTTGAGCTTCTGCTTTAGGAAGGCAAGTGCTGAAATGATTACTATTCAGGAAACTACAACATCCTATTGGACTTGTGTAAGAAATCTTAACTGGCAACACACCAAAAGCTGGGATTTTGAACAGCAAGTTTAAAATTAGAAAAAACACAGCAATGCTGTTTGGAAGATAAAATGCATCAGATAAATAGGCAGGGAACATGAAGCAGGGTGGGTGCGTGCGCATGCATCTTTGTGTTTTCCTTCAGACAGGGATTGTTGATATAAATGGTTGTGCTAGCGATACTCCACATTGCCTACAATTCAAGCAATGTAGGGTTGTACTCACTAAGGATTCACCTGTGCAGAATTCTGGGGTAAGAAAATTAAACAAGTCAGGGGAAAATATTCAGATTTTTTGCATATTTTGCAAATCCTATTTGCCGGTATTTGGCTAGACAGAGAAAATAACCTGGCCTAAAAGGGAAGAATAGCTTGGTTAGGGTTCTGAATAGAAAAATAGTCATGCCACTTAATCTCCATGAGTCAATTTTCCTTCATTAATTGTAAGGAATAATATTTCCTTTTTGCTTTTTTTTTAATTTCTCTTGCCAGTTTTCAGACCAAAGACTGCCTCTAGCTTTTGCTGCTGTGCTATATAATGTAACGGGACATGAACCCCAGGAGGATATTTTAGTCGCAACTTTGAAATAACCACATAAATAACTTCATTAATAAACAAATAATGGACAAAGGAATGAATGAAAAAATAAGTACATTCACTAGCAGAGAAGAGAGAGGCTGCTGCTGGTAGTGTTAAGCCTGAATTTCCATTTTAATTTTCTCAATTTTAGCTATACTAATTTTAGAAGTACTTTATTTAAATTATGTATTTTCGATATTTTATTGTCAGCTGTACCTAAAATAGAATATTTCTCCTTTCACACATCAAGTTTTTGTAGCCTCTCAATATCTAAAACTAATTTTTCTCTATTGAGGTCTGTGTTCAACAATGTGCTTGTAATATTACATAATCTGCTTCCAGTATTTACAAAATCTACCACTGATGTTGGTACACTAATAATTTTTACCCATACTGACTTATACGGTGTGGTAAATGTGCCCCTTATGAGCAATAAAAAGGTAATTTTCTGATTTCTCTGTCCTTCTAGGAAGAAAGCAAGCCATTGGAACAATGCTATCTACATTAACAGGACCGTTTCAAAGGAAAAAAGAAAAAATCTGCAAACAATGTACAAAAGAGAATTCCCTTTGTCAGGCACTGAATCAAAGACTTGAAACAAGAGAAATGGGGTAGTTAAAAGTTCCTCATTAACCAATGCAGTGAAAGACTTTCCTTTACTATGTTATTTAAAGCAGAAGCAGAAATATTAGTCTGTATTTCAAGAGTTTCAGATTCCAGTTAGTTAATGGTCATATCCAGCGGGTTGACTAGGGGGAGCCAGTCAGCCCCACGCATTACAACGGCCACTGGTAAGAAAAAAAGGGTAATTGGCATAGGCAACTCCCTTCTGAGAGGACCAGAGGGCCCGTTATGCCAACCAGACCCATCCCATAGGGAAGTCTGCTGCCTCCCTGGGGCCCGGGTCAGAGTCATTACTAGGAAGCTCCCTAGGCTGGTACAATCTGATTTTTACCCACTATTGGCTGTTCAGGTTGGCAGCAATGAGGTAGCCGAGAGAAGTACAAAGACGATCAAAGGGGATTTCAGAGAACTGGGGCGATTCCTTGAAGGATCAGGAGCGTGGGTAGTGTATTCCTCAATCCCGTCAGTAGCCAGGAGGCATATGGAAAGGAGCAGGAAGACCACCTCATTAACACGTGGCTCAGAGGCTGGTGCCAGCGGTGGAATTCTGGGTTTTTCAGTCGTGGGGCAGTTTACATGGCAGCAGGCCTGCTGGAGACAGATGGGGTTCACCTGTCACAGAGGGGGAAAAGGATTCTGGCTCAGGAGTTAGCAGGCCTCACTGAGAGAGCTCTAAACTAGTTTCAAAGGGGGAAGGGCATAAACCCAGGCTTGCTAGGGATGAGCCTAGGGGTGGCATGCCTGTGTTGGAGACAAGATCAATAGCCCAACTGAAGTGCATTTACACCAATGCATGTAGCATGGGCAATAAGCAGGAGGAGCTGGAAGCAATTGCGCGGCAGGAAAACTATGACATAGTCGCCATCATGGCAACATGGTGGGATGACTCACACAGCTGGAGTGCTGCAATGGATGGCTACAAGCTTTTTAGAAGGGACAGGCAAGGAAGGAGAGGCAGTGGGGTAGCTCTATATGTTAGAGAGTGTTTTGATTGTCTAGAGCTCAACGAAGGTAATGATAAGGTCGAGTGCTTATGGGTAAAGATCAGGGTGAAGGCCAACAAGGCAGATATCCTTGTGGGAGTCTGTTATAGACCACCCAACCAAGATGAAGAAACAGATGAAGCATTCTACAAGCGGTTGGCTGAAGTCTCACAATCTCTAGCCCTTGTTCTTGTGGCAGACTCCAACTTACCAGATGTCTGCTGGAAATACAACACAGCAGAGAGAAAGCACTCTCAGAGGTTCCTGGAGTGTGTGGAAGATAACTGCCTTACGCAGCTGGTGAGGGAACCAACCAGGAGAGGTGCCCCGCTGGACATGCTGTTTATGAACAGAGAGGGCCTGATGGGCGATGTGGTGGTTGGAGGCTGTCTTGGGCTCAGTGACCATGAAATGATAGAGTTTTCAATTCTTGGAGAAGTACGGAGGGGTGTCAGCAAAACCACTACCCTGGACTTTAGAAAGGCAGACTTCGGACTGTTTAGAAGTCTGGTTGAGAGAGTCCCTTGGGAGGCAGTCCTGAAGGGCAAAGGAGTCCAGGAAGGCTGGACATTTTTCAAGAAGGAAGTCTTAAAGCCACAGGAGCAGGCCGTCCCCATGTGCCAAAAGACGAGCAGGCAGGGAAGATCAGCCTGGCTGAACAGAGAGCTTCAGCTGGAACTCAGGAAAAAAAAGAGTTTACCATCTTTGGAAGAAGGGGCAGGCAACTCAGGAAGACTACAAGGATATTGTTAGGTTATGCAGGGAGCAAATTAGAAGGGCAAAGGCCCAGCTAGAACTTAAACTGGCCACCGCCATTAAAGATAACAAAAAATATTTTTACAAATATATCAGCAACAAAAGGAGGGCCAGGGAGAATCTCCATCCTTCATTGGATGCGGAGGGAAACATTGCCACAAAGGATAAGGAGAAGGCTGAGGTACTTCTTTGCCTCAGTCTTTAATAGTCAGACTAGTTATTCTCAGGGTATTCAGGCCCCTGAGCTGGGAGATGGAGATGGGAAGCAGAATAAAGCCCCAGTAATCCAAGAGGTAACAGTTAGAGACCTGTTCCTCCACCTGAATGCCCACAAGTCTATGGGGCCAGATGGGATCCACCCGAGGATACTGAGGGACCTGGTGGAGGACCTCGCCAAGCCACTTTCCATCATTTACCAGCAGTCCTGCTGAACTGGTGAGGTCCCAGCTGACTGGAAGTTAGCTAATGTGATGCCCATCCACAAGAAAGGACAGAAGAAGGATCCAGGGGACTACAGGCCTGTCAGCCTGACCTCAGTGTCGGGAAAGTCATGGAGCAGATCATCTTGAGTGCCATCATGCGGTATGTGTGGGACAACCAGGGGATCGGGCCCAGCTAGCATGGGTTCATGAATGGAAGATCCTGCCTGACCAGCCTGATCTCCTTCTATGACAAGGTGACCCGTTTGGTGGATGAGGGGAAGGCTGTGGACGTTGTCTGCCTGGACTTTAATAAGGCTTTGATACTGTCTCCCGCAACATTCTCCTGGAGAAACTGACTGCTCACGGCTTGGATAAGTGCACTCTCTGCTGGATAAAAACCTGGCTGAATGGCCGAGCCCAGAGAGTGGTGGTGAATGGAGTCAAATCCAGTTGTCAACCAGTCATGAGTGGTGTTCCCCAGGGCTCAGTACTGGGGCTGGTTCTGTTTAATATCTTTATCAATGATCTGGACGAGGGGATTGAGTGAACCCTCAGTAAGTTTGCAGATGACACCAAGCTGGATGGGAGTCTTGATCTGCTGGAGGGTAGGATGGCTCTACAGAGGGACCTGGACAGGCTGCATCAACGGGCCAAGGCCACTTCTATGAGGTTCTACAAGGCCAAGTGCCAGGTCCTGCACTTGGGTCACAACAACCCCATGCAATGCTACAGGCTTGGGGAGGAGTGGCTGGAGAGCTGCCTGGAGGAAAAGGACCTGGGGGTGTTGGTTGACAGCCGCCTGAACATGAGCCAGCAGTGTGCCCAGGTGGCCAAGAGGGCCAATGGCATCCTGGCTTGTATCAGGAATAGGGTGGCCAGCAGGACCGGGGAAGTGATCGTGCCCCTGTACTCAGTCCTGGTGAGGCTGCACCTCGAATGCTGTGTTCACTTTTGGGCCCTTCCCTACAAGAAGGACATTGAGGTGCTGGAGCGTGTCCAGAGAAGGGCAACGAAACTGGTGAAGGGTCTAGAGCACAAGTCTTATGAGGAGCGGCTGGGTGAGCCGGGGTTGTTTAGCCTGGAGAAAAGGAGGCTGAGGGGAGACCTTATTGCTCTCTACAACTACCTGACAGGAGGTTGTAGCGAGGTGGGGATTGGTCTCTTCTCTCAAGTAGCAAGTGATAAGACAAGAGGAAATGGCCTCAAGTTGTGCCAGGGGAGATTTAGATTAGATATTAGGAAAAATTTCTTCACGGAGAGAGTGGTTAGGCATTGGAACAGACTGCCCAGGGAAGTGGTGCAATCACAGTCCCTGGAAGTGTTCAAAAAACATGTGGATGTGGTGCTTAGGGACATGGTTTACTGGTGGACCAGGCAGTTAGGTTAACGGTCGGGCTCAATGATCTCAGAGGTCCTTTCCAACCTTAACAATTCTATGATTCTATGATTCTATATGCTTGAGTTTCTGGACAGTTTACTAGGGATATTGACTCTCTTATAAAAGCCAGTAATTTGTATGAAAAATCCTGAAGTCCTTTCAGTTGTAAATTTATATTTAACATAGTGTGAAATAGGCCATCCTTAGCCCCAAAGCAGAATGAATCACACCCATATCCTGATTCTCAGTGTTTTTTCTTAAAAACTTCCACTGCCAGAAGCTCCTTCCAAGGCAGTTTCTGGCTAGGACCTAACTATCCTTAGTGGTATAAAGTTCTTTCATATGTAAACCAAAAATACTTACTAGCTTTTTATACCCACCACTGTCTGCCTACAAACTAATAGAGACCAAGTTATTCTTTTCTGTTTAGCAGTAGCCTTTGAAATGTTGAAGATTAATAACAGGACCCCTTCAGCCCTCTCTAGGCTAAACAACCTCAATTGTTTCAGTGTTTTAAAGGATGCTAATCGTGATCACCGCTATTCACATCTCTCTTGAAGTCCAGTTCTGAAAGAAGAAATGGAGGGGACAGCACTCCCAATAGGAGCCTTGTCAACACTGTATTTACTTTCAGATGACACTTCTGTTCCTACCTGTCTGTGTATTTGCTGTTTCCTCAGAAGCAGAACATTGTTTGTTTAAGATCCACCTGTGATGTTCTGTAAGCCACAGATCATTTTATCTTGCCAGTCTTCTGCTTCCTGCTTGTTCAATTATTTCTGCTTAAGACTACAACCTTGCGCTCTCCCTACTGAGACACCATTTCTCTAATTTGTCAAGAGGCTTTTGAATCTCAATCCTGTTTTCTGATGTGCTTGTGATCTCTCATAGCTTCATGTCATTTGGACATCCTAGGCATCTTCTGTTTTATCAGATATTGTTGACTGCTAACAGCCAGGACAGATCTTTCCAACTCCACTGAAGACATTGTTTCTTCTTAACAGTGAGCCACTGCTAACTGCTTTCTGACTGCACAGTGGCAACTTCCAAAACCAAAGTAAAGCAAACCATTGTTTTCCATGAACAGTGTTCCTCATGCAAGATTTAATTTCCAGCCAGGAACAATTTCTATTTAGAGTCAGTTGTTGCAGAAATACTCTTTCAGAGCAAAGGACAGTGAAGTGCTCTTGAGCTGAACTGCACTGGACTGAACAATTTCAGGTGTACTTTTTAGTGCAGCCAGAATGACAAGAGGTTTTCAGCAGTACCCATGGAGTTCCTCTGGGAGTAATTTTGGTCATCCGACAGCTGCAGAGGAAAATCATTCAAAATGTATAGCCATATTAGTGTTGGACTGAGCTAATATTCTTTCCTTCTCAATAGGCTTCTCAGCTTGGAGTCAAGCTAGGATTCCTCGCTGCCAGCCTGAACTGTCTCATGAAATGCAGGAGGGAGGAATGGCATAATTGTCTGCACTTGTTTTGCAGGTGCATCCTGAGTGCCCTACACAAATAGGCTTTGAGCTTTCTGTAGGCATTTCCACTGTGCCTGTGGTAGGTCGTTGTAAAGAGCAAGGCCTAAGCTTGTATTGAATTGCAGTGTATTGTACACAAACTTGTGTGGTTCCAGCAACAGTCTCTCCTCCAGGCATATCTCTTTGATCAAGTAATAATTGTGGCTCCTAACAAGAGATGATGATTATATATGTATAATCTGATATGAGCTCAGCTAATATGTAACAAGTATAGGTCTGTTCTAAAAAATGAAAAGCTCAGTAGCGTAAATAAGTTATGGCATTACTGAAGAAAAAATGATCAGTTATTTGTCATTAATTAATAATTGCACAAAAATCCCGGTGTTAAACAATTGTTATTAAGATGAAAAAGCAGTGAAATGTAAGAAAATACCAACATTAGAATTAATACGTAACTTCAAGTCACCTTTTTATGTATATAAATGGTTATATAGTGCTTAATTGTTTCAGTTCTGGTTTTATTCCAAGGTCCATTTCCCCAGTGAGCACTGAGATACATCAAGTTCACTTATTCTGTAGATCTTCCATATTTATTTTCTCCCAGTTGTCAAGTGGAAAGGCTACAGCTTAGTTATTCTGCAGTATTCAAACTCAGCTCAGAAGCTAGAAAAATTTATTCTCTATAATCTTTTTGTTTATGGTCCTTATCCATGAAGTCATATAATCCAAATTTAGGTACATCAATTTAAACTACTAACAATCTCTCATCTTTTCCCCACCTAATTTACTTGGAAACTAAAGATGCCAAAGCTACCAAAATTTTCTAGTGGTATTAGAAATGTGGTTGGGTTCAGCTGAGCACAGTAATAAATTAATCACTAACTAATGAGTAATTACAGCATTTAGGCACTTATTTACCCCTGTGGTTGTCTGGGGTCTAGAGACTAGCATCTTCCAAGCACCTTTAAAAGTCCTAGTTTCTCCTCTGAATAGATAAATTCTGACCTGCTTATCTCCCAGAACTATTCTTTCCTATCAGGTTGCACGAGGCACAAGTAGGCTGCCGCTACAACTCCCAGGAGTTCCACTGTCTTTCTGTACAGTGACGTAGCCTTAACTGGAGGGCAGCGGCTGTCTCCATTTACACCATCCTTAAATCTGTGCTTTTAGTCATTCTTTGGGGTTGTTCCAGGCATGTATTTGAACTTCTTCCAACTGAAGAGAGAATTGAATCCTTCTCTTTACTTTCAGTTTGAGCACTATGGTCAGTGGGCTATTATAAAAGGCCTGTGTGCCTTCACATTTTAAAAGAGAGTGTCCTCAACATCTTCCTGTAAGGGACAAATATGTGCAACATGCAATAGTCATACCCTGAGAAATGAACTTCCTGGGAATTCCCCCACCTAGTTTTTGACCTCAGAAGCGTTTGTGCAGGCCATATGCTCCTCACACTGAAACAATTCTGTGCATATGAATTCTAGGTGCTCGGGGAATTTGAATGAAGAGATGCCAAGTGTATTCAGACTTTCAGGTTAATGGATAGCTAGATGGGATTCCAGAAGGGGAATTAGCTTCTGCCTAAGAGCCTCTTTAGGTGACTGTGTGGTTTACTGGCCCCTCCCAAAGAGATTAAGCTGAAAAACATCCACTCTCTGGGTCCCAAATTTGCGACATTTACGTTATTATGTTCGGATTAGTTTTTCGTAGGAGAAACTCTCTGCTACCATCTTGTGGTAAACTAGAGGAAGAGACATCAAGAGCAAACATTTTTACTTGCGTGGGAGTCACGGATTAAAATTCATTCCATATTTGAGCGTTGGACTAATAAAATATTGAGAGTGTGATGGGCCATTCCAGGATAGGAAAGTAAGCAGCACATTGTGCTGGAACAAAGTAGTTGTTCCACTGTCATATATTGAGATTATGTGCTCAAATATTCTGGATACATCCTTTTTTTCTGTGAGAAAGTTTGCTAGGATGAAAAAGGGGCCCAGGATTTCTGTCTGTGTGATCAGAACATTAGTTATAGTGGTAGCAAGGCTACTTGATGACCTTTACGGTTGCATGAGATTGTACTGATTCAGGTCATATATACAGCACTGTCTCACATGTCCAGATGTAACAGCCCATTTTGAGTGATTGTATAATGGAGTTGGGCATATTCAGAAGGAGGAGAAGAAGGTTCCTTGTGGATTCCTGCTCTGCTATGGACCTTCACTCTGATGTAAGAACAGATATGAAGTCTTCTGCCTAGTATCTGATGGAGAAATCATGGGTATTTCCCACTGAAGTCAATAACAGTAAAGGAGCTCCAGTTGATACCCATTATTATTCAGCACAGATGAAACTGGGGTAACCAGAGGAGAACCAGATAAGGCATTGGGGCACGGAGGCAATAATGGAGTAGGATGCAGTCCCATTTTGCCCAGAATTTGCAGAGCAAAATTCAAGCATGTAAGAATGAACTCTAGCTGTATCAGTGTATGGACAGTAACACTTCCAGATGCAAAATCAAGCATTCCAGTTGGAGATAGCGGCTAGCAAGAGATGACACATAGGTTACTTGTCTGCAAAAGTCCCTCTGGTGGCATGGGACTAGCCTAAGGCCATTCCTGAGTTCTGGGACACAACAAGCCATGGGCAGGACATGATGGAGTACTGGCATGCTTCTCTGCCAGGTAGTTACACAAATGAGACTCAGGCAAAGGACTGTTTCCCACAGGATGAGTGTTGGCTTGCTACAAAAAATTAGTTGTTTCCATAGGTATTCCACTTTCCCAAATTAATATTATGCTATTCTAACCCATAAAAGAATTATTTGGTCTACAGTTTCAGGGTATGTCTACTGTAGACTGAATTGAGAAATCTGAACTAGCAGGCTGAAAGGACTTGCTGCAGCCAGATTCTTTCGGGCCTCTCTGCTAGTTATTCAAAATGAGTGTGGCGATTTCCAGTGTATCAAGCATTGAGGGTATTGGAACAGCTCTAAACAGTCTCCAGCTTTCCTTTAAATATCATTCTCAGAAACTTATAAGTCATTTGGGCTGAAGTTAAAAAAACACACAGCAGCCTACAACAGACTACTGGCACGGAAAATTCCAGCCCAACTGAGTTTTTCAAATGAATAAACAACTGAAAGTAGCATCTTCAAATGGTTACTCTGAGTTTATATACTGGCTTATATGTCAGTTCACGATAGTCAATAAAATTAATTTGAAATGGGCTTTGTAAGCCCTTTGGTGATATAAATCCAAAAAATGAAGTTTGTTTTGTCCCGTGTCCTAGCTTTGGATTGCTGTATTCAACAGTCTTGTTCCTGGAAAGTCTTGCTCAGTAGAAAGTTCATGGAAAGCAGAATCAAGCTCTAAAAGAGGAGGTAAGCTTTCTCAGATTCTGTATAACTCAAAATACCTCATCAACAATCAGAGTCCTTTCTTTATAAGGTGCTGAGACATCCTGGATGACAAACCTAATGCATTTCATGGAAAAATAAAAAATGCTGGCTGTTATATGGATGGCCAAAAGGAGAAATCTGAACTCCCACCAGTGAGAATTAATGAGTTATCTCTTTCTTCTTCCCCCAAAATTCAGAGTCTGCCTTAGGATGCATGAGATTTAAGGAAAGACCAAACTAGAGTGCAGAAGGTGTTGAAATTTTAGGTACATTAGTGTCATGTACTATTTCTTCAGAAAGCTGAGATTTTCAGATATTTAAGTTATACACCATGAATAGTGCTATTACTGGTTGAAATTTGAATGTGTATTTTGTGAATGAATAAGGTAATTAATGAATTAGAAATTCATCACAAATTCACAATAGAAATGATGTAATGTAAGTGCATGATGTAATGTATAAAAGATTGGCTATATTATTTAAAGAAAATTGCAGTTTGGATTCTTTGGATGGTGGGACTCAGTGGTTTGATGGCTGACATTTAGTGCAGTGTTTCCTACTTGCCATGCTGAATAAAAGAATCTCTGTGGCAAAGCCAGTGTTGCGTTGAGCAGTGCATCTAGGCAAGGCTGAGGAAGTCTAGCGTCCATGTTTCAGGGTATTACGTGCATTCCTACACCAGCTATTCCAGCCCTAGTGTTACATCAGCAAGCCTCTGATGATGATACAACTTTTACTAGAGAAAAGTTCTGTCGTCTTCACTGTCCACACTGCTTCCCTGAGAAAAATAAGTGCTGCCAACCAGTGGCTTTTCTGCTGATGTAGAGTGCATTTGCACTGGGCTGTAAGCCACACACAAGGTTGGACTTGTATCACTTTGCAGCATGATGGTTTTTTTCTCTGCTAACATAAGTGGCTTGCAGATCAAGTCTTTTTTTACAAGGGTAGCTTTTCTGATTTAGCTATAAAGCTTTCCAAAACAAGAAACACAAGCTAGAAAAATATCACCCTCATACTAGAGTGTTTTACCCACGCAGGTATTTCAGTGTGTACTCTATTTAAATTCACTTCTTCACTGATACAGTATTCCATAAGATTCTGGGGGAAAATGTCCTCCAGGCAAGGCTAGGTGGCGCAGTAGGTTAATGCATTAAAGTTTTTCAGACGTTTTAAGGTCTGCAAATTCCTGTAAATTTCCACAGGCTCATATGTTTATTGACACATTGATGCATTGATTAATGTGGGAGAACCTCATTGCTTTTTGTGGCTTTTCTGATCCATGATTTTTCATACTCATCCAAGTAAAAGTCCATATAGAAAAGCTTCCAAGGTACTTTCTGAACAGAACGACATCAATACTTTTCTCATTTTTTGTACATTGCCTTCCAAGCAGAAGTGTAGCTGTGGGTAAACAAAGTTTGGCTGCTTCTAATTTGGGAAAAGTAGAGTTTATTTCGTTCTTACTGCCCTCTTGAATACCACAGGGGTGTGTTTATAGATGTTTTGTATACCAATAAACCACTGTCTCCAACTACTTACCAAACATTAAAGAAATCCTCAATGTCAGCTTTTTCCTCCACAGAAGAGGAAAAATTTCTGAAAATACATTATTAGTATGCCCTCAATAGTTCTTCCATCTACCATAAAAAAGAAAGCTGAGTCTAGTAGTGAAAAATTGCTGGTTTGCTTGGCAAAACTCAGAACTACCTGGACAGTTTTGTGACACTACTTAGTAAGTGTTAAATGGAATAATTTCTTGTTGCCAAATTAGGTTGTAGCAGACTGCTAATTTCTCAGACAGAGAATATTGTTTACATAAAAAGCTCAAGATAAGTGTCCGACTCATGTATTGTTATTTGCAGAAGATAACCAAGTGATGATTAATGAGTTATTTATATTCTTTGGAAGAGGTCAGGAGAGGAGTTATCAATATTTGAGCAGCAGTATGTGGCATTTTAAATAACCCCAATTATCAAAAAGGTTGAGGGTAACAGTCAGATGGTTAATGCACTGAGCATTTAGCATCTGCTCCTGTGAGGTGTCAAGTGCCTTTGCAAGGCATTGAGTGCTCTCAAATTACATTAAAATAATGAGGGAACTCACTTCCTTCCAGGAGATTCTCAGCCACTGGCAGGGTAAAGCTATTAGCATCCAGGCAGTAATGGAGAGTAGGAAAAATCCATTTCCTTCTTTCAATTATTTATTTTTTTATTTTTTGTAGATTTCTACTCCTAAAATGGCTTGCAAAAGTTACCGATGCTCTGTAAACACAAGGCTGAGAGCTGAGTGCCTGAAAGCAAAACATCTCCTGCCTGCTCTGAGACACAGGGTAAGCACAAAAGCTGAAGACAACAGAGGGAAATTGAAGAGAGCAAGAGGCCATGAAAACCTTTATATGGTAGATTTAAGCCCTTCACTACAATCTGTTGCTATACCATAGGGCAGCTTCAGGCATCTCAGTGTGATGTGGCCTACTCTTTTGTGTGCAGAGGCATTGGTGTTAGCTCTCTGCTAACAGGGCTCTGCTCTGAGCTAGAAGTGTAATTGCTTAACAAGCTAATTCTGCACAAATCCCAAGAACCACAGCACACAGCTCATATCAGCATTCACAGCTCATATTTGTAACTTGTTCTAGGATAATCTGCTTGTCCCATCATGGGGTTAAGGAAGGAGCTGGTTTAGATCCACTTTGTGGTGTTCTGTTAGGGTTCCTGCTCTTAAAATTGCCAGAGCTACGCCAGCTTTTTGTGGTGTTTTCAGCCACCACAAAACTGTTTCTGGCAGGTTTAGACCAGAAGGAAAGTAATAATAGTATTCCACAGGAGAGCAACAGCAACTGAAAGAAACCAGGTGGATATGGAAGTGTGAACCAAGGTGATGCTGCTTTGGAACAGCAAATACCTTTTAGGCATTTTTATTGAGCCAGTTTTACTGAGCCAGTGTCCACACACTTTGTGCAGTGCAATCATAAGAGATACATGCAGAAAGCTGCATGAGGAAATATTCTGGAGTTTGAGTGGTAAGGCACTTTGATGAAAAAGCCAGCAATAGGTAAGTGTTTAAATTACTGAGGAATCTCACTCCTGGAATATCAATCTTCTCTGTCCCAGGTCCTACACAAATATTGGACAACATAAATGTAAACTCCAAACAGCTGTGGAAATTTGAAGTAAAAGACAGCTGATAATTATATGCAGAAAGGGAAGTGCAAAGAAACAATATTTGTTATGTGATAAGTAGCAGTAGCAGCATTACATGACAGTCAAGCTATGGTTGAAATTTCAACAACCTTATGATATTGAGTGTGAAGGTGCTCTGGGGAAGTGAACACACTACATGCAGTTCTCAAGCTGTTCACACGTGGCTGCTATTCTAGGTCTATGCCATGTCACCAGGGCTGGGCTGGAACAGGCTGCTGAGTATTCTCAGCTCCTCTCTGTGGGAGAAAGTAAGCCAGCAAGGGTTTCTGAAGCTGGCACTGTGAGATAATGCTAGGACCCAGCTTAACCCCAAACCACAGACAGAATTGTGGGCCTCCTGGGGAGCCACTGTCATCTTTGTAGAACTACACTCTTTCTCCACTCAGCTCTCCGAGGGATATGGTGAGTGTCTTGTGGTTCCTAGCCCTCTAGTTTAAGGGCCAACAAGGTTGTCTATGCTTGGATTAGTCCATGAAAGGCCTTGAAAGAAAAGATATTTTATATCACAAAGAAGGGAGGTCAATGGTGTGATACAGAAAGAAAGGCAACCAGTCAAAATGAAAGACAAAGACAAAATGCTGACAATAATGTACTGGATAGATATGAGCGGGTCAAGCTGGACAAGGCTGGAGAGGGGAATTTCTTAGTGGCTGACACGGAGACAGCAGTCTTCAGAAGAGTTTTAGCTAGCAATATAGCCAGAAGAAGTGAAGTTGTAGAAAAATTATGTGGAAAGGATGCTTAAAATTTAGAGCTAACCTTCAGGTAAAGACATGGGAGAGTGTAGTCAGTGATGATTCCTAGGTTATTCACTTGAGAGGTGTTATCTCAGAAAAGGAGATGGGTTACACAGTGAGCTTGTTTTTACTGATTGGGTAGTGGGCCTTTGCTCATTCTTTATCTCCACTAGCAAATTGTTCTTCATATTCTGTGGTACATGGTAACATCAAGATTATGCCAGGGACCTCGTGATTATTGGAGGCTTGGTTTATGGCTCAAAACTTACCTGTTAAACCCACTGACATCATTGAAACACCAAGTTTTACTCACTAATGACACAATCATGTGGAAGATGTTCTTCTTTCACTTCTCTTCAACATCTTTCTCCTTTTTTTCTTTGCTACTCCATGTAATTTTCTGATCAGCTAGGGCAATCCTTTGTGTATCCTTACTGATCCACTGCTTCACTACCAATTTCTGTCTCCTGTCCCAGTCACTGAATGACCTTCCAATTACCAGCTCATAACTTTACATGTATAATAGTTTGTTCTTATTCCTAGCAGACATAAAGAAGAAATCAAGAAGCACCCTTAAATGTATGTAAATTCCTTTTTACACCATTGCAAGTGATAGCTTTTGTATAAAAAACACATTTCTTCTGCTTACTCATGCTTGTGAGGTGTTATCGTAGGAGAAATGAGAACTTCTTCATTTGATCAATCCACATAAAAGGAAAGTACTGCTCAGCAAACCTGTGTTATCTACTCTTTCTGATCATAATGCCACCTCATCTGCTTTCTCACCAATTCTGTTCACCCAAAAAGTTTTCTGAAGGATGCATAAACACTACAGGAGAATACATGAATGACAACTTGATGATATCAGTTTTTCTGTTTCGGCCCCAGTGAATGTTATCTTGTAGCTATCCCAAACATCCTATGTGGGAGGAGAAGAGGAATGGTGAGAGACAAGTTCTTTCTTTCTTGTGTAGTTGATGTTGTTAATCCTTTGAGCATCTAGTGGATGCTTAGATGTACTTTGAAGAGTTTGTCGTTGCACTGGTTTTGGCTCATTTTGACTCACAGGAAAGGATCAGAGGATCACGATAACTCTGTTGTAGTTGCCCATAAATGCACGTTTTCTTTGTGGTAACATGCAGTAATAAAATGCCTTGAAAGCTACTATGAAATCTGCCCGATGGCTGAACAAATAATAAAAATAATGGTGGATGTCTCACCATGTAGCAGTGAAAATGGAGTGTAGTTGTGTGAACGCTGGGCAAGGAAGAAACCATGGGTGAGAGGCAGGAGAAAATAAAGATGTTTTAAGATGACCAGCAAACAGTGAGAACATTTGGGATATTTGAACTGACAATTGTAAAGAGATTCATTATATCTGAAAAGTTTCTGATCTGCAGGATTATATTCAAACTTCAAAATCTGTATGACCTAATGGTTTAAAAACACTTAAATTTTTTAACTTTGTGTGATCCAGGCCTCGCTGATGCATGATTTGTATTTTGGCTAAAATATGTCTTCATCTGTCACAATCACCAGTCACAATCTAAGGATATCAAAAGAGCTCATCTGTGTTGCTTTTCCTCTGTCATTTGAATCCCTTTTGAGTTAGCATAGTGTGAATAAACCATTAGGTTGTTATTACTACCATGGGTACTCAGGCCATCTGTAAATGGCTTGCAGGTTACATTCAAATACTTTGGGAGTAAGAGGTGAGTGGATCCATGTTCTGGGCTGCTCTGAATGGCCCTATTATGGTGTAATAACTCCCTCAGTATGAGGTATTTCCGCCACCAGTCAAAGACTTTTTGAGGTCCCTTTCTATAGCCTTTCAATTCCTCAAAGTCTCTTGAAAATGTGAGCTGTAGAACTGTATTATTTTGACATCGATCTCAGCATTTTACACCTAGAGGCAATACTATTACTTCCCTCTGTTTGAATTCTTCCTCCTTGTCACATGAGCTTTACTGTTCTGTCACTATATCACTCTGACATTTCTATGGAGTTCCTTGTCCACTTGGCCCCATGTTCATTTCAAACTTGCTGTTTCTAGGAAACTCTCCCTCCTTTTGTTCATCTAAACCCACTTAAATTTCTAGTTTGAAGGAATCCAGCTCACTAAAGTGATTTGTGGCTGTTTTCTGCTTCCTGTCGTTTTTACCTGCCACACCTCTAATTCTGTGTCATCCACAAAGGTGATTATATATTTATTTTCAAATGAAAATTCTTTCTGAAAATGTGGGATAGCATCCAGTCCTGGAAAACTGATGACTGATAATTTTCCCTTGAAAAGCCTTCAACCAGTTATGATTCTTACTGACTGCAGCTTTTAGAAGTCTAGGAAGTGGCTAATTCTTATCCCTGGTGAGTATGTGCTTTATCAGTGTTTTTTGGCTCAACATTCTCTGTCTTCCAGTTTCTGAAATTTCCCTGTTCTTCCAAGCTTTATTAGAAACAAGTATCAGCAGGCAGAATTTCTCCTCAACCTGTCTTCTAGAAGGATTAAACTCACCCAGAAGCAGAACTATTACACTGAGAGGGTTTCTTCTGTTTCAAATACAATTATGAAACCTTTTCCATGTTCTTCATCCGGATAGCTATAGATTTCTCTATAATCTTCTGCTTTCCTTATCAGCTGTATGTATTTGCTAATTCCTAATGCATGTTAATTAGTCCTCTTTTAATGCTTATTTTCATTCTTCATTTATTTCTTATGCTAAACCAGACTTTTAGCAAAATAGTTAATTTTTCTTGATTATGGGAGCACAGAGGGTTTTTTGTTACATAATAAATACCTCCTGGAAACTTTATATTTACATTCTTATTCTTTAGTCTTCTATTTTTCTTCTAATAATAATTTCTTTAAGTTTGGTAAAATAGTACTTGTGATGTATGGCTCTATGTATATATATAGGTATAAAACTCATCTTGACAGACAACTGCTTGTCATACCAGAACATAAGCAGGTCTGATAAAGGCTTCTAGTATCTAATTCAGTGATTAATCTTCTCTGTTGTTTAAAAATAACTTAGCCCATGATGAAAGCAGTTTGGTGTAAGCTTTGGAAATTCTAACAATGTTTGCTCTGCATCTGCAAAAGGAATCCAGCATACATCTTCTAACAAACACAGCATACATCTCCTAACCATTAAAAGTTTCTTAGTAGGTTGAATGTTTACAAAGTGTTTCATTATAATTTTCCAGGATGAGCACTCCTTATGGACCCTCACTAGTACCTTCTATGGTGTTACATTAGTGAGCTGATTCATATGTGTATTCCTTGGTGTGTGAGGTTTCAGTAATTCCAGAGTGGTTGATCTCTTCTGCACAGGCCTTTTCTATTGGCCCAACCAGTTATAGGGTTGTTTCACGTTTCAGTCATATAAATTAACAAGGGAGACTGGACTGTTCCCTCTCATGGAGGAGAATTTCCAGTCCTGTTTATTACTTACCTGGAGTTCCTGCTTTGGCATATGAGCAATTCAGAACTTTCTTTTTATCATTTGCCACGTAGAGTCAGTCTCTCTATTAAATACAGATTTTTAGCTTGTACAGTACTTGATTCCCTTTCCCCTTTCTCCATACCTCTGCCCTTTTCAGTGCTTACCAAATATATCAGGCACTACCAGCAGTTCAGACCAGAAGGATTTTTAAGAAGCACACTGAAACAAGGCAGCTGTGTTTGGATTTCAGTGAAGGTATTTGGAACATTAAAGCACAGGGAAGCCAGTAATTATAAACTCAACCACAAACAAAAAATGCCCACAGTCAAAACCTTATCAACAATAGTCCTATTGTACCATATGAGATTAGAGAAGCTAAATTGAAAGAAACACAGCATTTTCTTCCTTTTTAGTACACAGATGCAGTGACAAGGCAAGCGGAGTTTTCCAATGGTCATATTGTGCTTTGACATATAGGCAGCTTGCTAATAGTGAAGGAAAGTGATCTTAGAGCTGATCAGCTTTCTTCAAGAGTTGAAAATCCAAATCTATACAGACAGCATCTTGATTGTGTTTCTCAAATAAGATATTAATTTGAACTTTAATAACCACAGCTCTGTCTCCACAAATCAGCACTGCAAGCATTTAATAATCCCAGACTAAAGCAGGAAGTATTGCCATCAGTTTATTTGCTAGAGTAGGGTTGAAGGAAGTGTAACAGGTCACCTGCAAATCTTCTGAGAAGTTAGGAATGATAAGACCTGCCAGAAATGATTGAATTTTTCATCTGCAATAAAACTTCCCTGCACAAATGTCAAGTCTTATCTTTATCTGTGTGTGCATGTGTGAGTAGGAGAGATAAAAATGAACGTAAAGATGCTACAGGGTATTACTGTCTGTTTCTAAATTGAAAACATTAAGAGAGAAAAAGCAGTGCTGCCAAAAGTTGTGGATCTTGTGTGACATGTGTGTACTCAGCAGACTTGTCGCAAGTTGTCCAGTCTCAGCAGGATTCCTGTGCATTTCACCAAGCTTCTGGAGACTTTCGACAATTGTGTCCAGGTCTTTATCTCAGTCCAATGGGGATAGTGCAGCCTTTCTCTCCTTTTAGCTAAGAAAAATGCAACTCAACGCAAGAATCAAGAACAAGCACAAATGGATCTCTTGCCCTCTGCAGTAAGATTTCCTCAGTAACTCTCATACTTTGCACCTTCACAGCAGCTCTTTGGCTACCTTGCTCAGCATCCACCCAAATTTAGAATTTCAGCTTTATGACAAAAAGCATTTGTACCCTTGAAATCACAGTTGCATATGTAGGGCAGCACAAAACTCTCCAGTAATAGGCAGAAACCTCCACAATTTTTCTTTACAAGGTTCAGTCTTAGGCAGACAGGAAAGCCAGAGGTAGAACGCCAACGTGCAGACGTGAAAGGCATATCTGCTGTCATCTGTCTTCAGCACAAGAAAAAATGGTTGCAGCCCCTTTCTACATACTCAGATCTTGCGAGCTCAGGGGATGGTTAGGGTGGAACAGGCAGAAACTGCTCAAGTTCTCAAAGTCGCATGTGGCATAGATACAGTTTTGTCTTGTGCTTCATTGGTCCAATCTTTATGCTTGGAAAATGGCTTTGAAAATTATGATTTTTGTAAAAACTGTTTTTCTTCACTGTAGTACCTGGAGCTCTCTTTTAGGAGCACATGTAGGAGAAGTGCATGTAATGGTTGGGACTTGTGTGTCAGGTCTGAGGTTGCAGTGGGGCAAAGTCTTCTCACAACCCTGTTCTGATGGCAGCATTATAGTTACTGAGCTTCCTTTTCGTTCTAAGGAAGTACACTGTGCACTAAGATGCAGGATTTCTTGCTATAAACAATTGTGAGATCACACCATTGCTGTCTCTTCTGAGGCTGAGCTAAGAATGGAGATTTTTTTTTAGCATGAGTCAATGCCACTATCTGAGAAACGCAGCCTGTCTTTTGAAGTGCCCCTTGTTGTAACCATGGGCTGTCTTTAAAACAGTAGATCTCAAGACCAAAAACCTGAGCTGACATGCTCATGATCTGCTTTTGTTTAATCAGTCACAAAATCCTTCTGCTAGCCACTCTCCCCACTTGCCATACAGTAGAAGAGATTTATGATGCTATGAACCTCTTACAGCCTGCTGAAAGAGTAGGTCAGAGATTTTTAAAGAAAAAAAGAAAATCTTTCAGGCCTCAGACCCTACTAGAATGAGTGAATTTCCTGGTTTTGCACTAGTACTTCTAAGCCAGTCACAAGTGGGCACTCCTGAAGGGCAGTATGTGGGCACTCAGCTAGGAGACTCAGGACTAGTATATGCGACTTGAATGAGAAAAGTGGAAACGTACTGGTGACAAGAGTTTGCTTTTCTTCTCATTTTTTTCCTGGAAAAATGGAAAATGCATATAGGAAATATTTTCATTTATAGGAGAAGGCAAAACGTAGGCTAATTTTTAAATTATACTGCCAGCGTTCATTCTTCAAAGTGCTTCCTGTAAGAAGTAGATTTGAAGTTTATTTCTAATTTACCAGTATTAGCCAGGCACTATTTCTATGCAGTAAGGCCTACATATTATGTAGAGCCATGTAACTTCCTCATCCCATTATAAAAATACACATATGGCTGTCATGTATATTTCCCACTTTTTTCCTCAGAAACATGAGTTTCTTTTATATCTTCATTCTAAAAGCACTTATTTCATATTTTATTTTTGACCATACAGATATAACCTCTCTTTGTTAGCCAGCATTACTAAAATTTCCATATTCCTAGGTCTTAATTTTCTTGCCTGTATCAACATGAAAATACTATACCTTAGTATGCAGCACAAATCTATCTGCGGTGGAATTGTGGTCTTCATTCATCACATAATTCTATCTATTCCTTTAATGTATCTATTAACCCTTTTTTAGTGCTGACTACTATGCACAATACCTTTCTGATATTTGAATAAGCAAATATGGTATAATTTCAGTTATCCTTTTGCAGATATTTTTATTTCCTCCCCACTGCCTGTATTTTCTTATGGATACAGGGCGAAATCAGGGTTATATTTATGGATTGACCATTTTTGGATTTGCTTCAGCTCTAGGAGGTACGGGTTGTCTTTCTTACATGACCCTGAGAAAGTTGCTTTCCCTCTTGATTTTAATCTTGGTAGGCAAGAAGTTTTTTGTAACATATAGTCCTTACCCGTAAAATCTCTATAAAGTACTTAGGTCTATGGGACCTGAAGGTTGTTGGAAAATAACATTGATGCCAGATCTGACAAGCATTGAGTGTAGATTTTATGGCAAGACCTGACATTGTGCTTCCAGCTGATGAATGTCTCTGCAAGCTCTGCTTTACTTTTTCTAATACTTTTTTTCTTTTGCTGCCAAAGTGATGCACAGATACTAGTCTCAAAAAGGAGTAATAACTACCTAACAGCCTTTTTTTTTTTTTTTTAATGCTGAATCTGACTTTAATAGCATTTGTTCCTCAGATCATCATCTGAGCAGATATAGGTACTTGCTAAGTGTTGCTGCTGTCAACATTCAGAAACAGGGACAATGGCTTGGTTAAAATCCAGCTGTCATTAGAGAAATCTTTCTAAAAAGAGTTCTGCAGAATTTTCTTTTCTTTCCATCTGCCCTTCTTCATGACTTCAAACATATTAGTATTTCTAAAAGCCAAAGTTCCTTCTGGGTCAGTCATGATCTCCAGGGACAAAAGTCAAAAAAGGAAGCTTTAGATGACAGCTTTATTGATGATATATGAGGCAGAACAGAATTCAGTGTTGTTTTCTATAGCTGTGTTAGTTAGGCATTGCTGACAATTAAATATCATGTTCAGCAGTAAAGTAAGCTAACACAATAGTTATGGGTGATTTCTTATCCCCTGAAAAGCGCTCTCATGCTGGTGAACAGTAATCACAACTCATCATCAGCAGATGACTTTGAAAAAAAGATTTGCAAGGAGGTTAAAGGAATAGACTTGCATGGTTGCATATGTAAGCTCAGAACACTCATCTGAAAATTGAGGAAGAGGTACGGAGACTGGTATTTCAAACTGGTCAGCCTTTAGATTCTGAAGAAGGGATGATAAATAAGGAGGGAATAGCTTTTGAAGTGACCAGAAACAGTTTACTGTCACATAAGAGCAAAGAAGGGAACTGGTGGTAGAAATGCATGGGATGGGATGGGATGGGATGGGATGGGATGGGATGGGATGGGATGGGATGGGATGGGATGGGATGGGATGGTCAGAATCCTCGCTGGATCTAAACAGAGCTAAAAACACTGTCTTATACTGGGGACAGATCTCTCTACAGATAGTTAGAAAGTGATGACCTGGGGAAAGATGGTAAAAACTCCAGTGGATTCCCTGGTAAAGGAGTGAAGAGGCTTCTCTGAGCAAGGGCTGTATGTGGGGTGTGTAGCTTCTCCAGGACTTGGGAGCAGTCTGCTTGTACCATACATATGCAGCAAACATCTGCGGTAGAACGGGGAGTTCTCTAAGTGCCTTTTCTGCCTGAGGTTGGTGGGATCCCTGGCATTGGCTCTGAGTTATTAGATAGTCAGAAATAGGACATACATCACTTTCATAGGCCCATAGCTGAATGGCAGTAAACACTCCACACTTCAGATCTTCAGAAGCTCAGCCTGTGTGCAGTGAAGCAACGCTACTTAAAATAGACAGTCCTACTGATATTCTCTGAAGATGGCATATTTTGAATTGAAGAGTATTGAATGGGACATGATATGCAAAGGGGAACAAGGAAACATGATGTAGAAGATACAACAACTTAGTGCTGATACCAAAGCTAGGCTGCAAGTGATAACAAGTGGAGTTTTACTTTTGCAGGCAGTAAGATACCTCATCACCTGGCCTTGGCATCCAGAAGCAAAAAATTTCTTGTCCATAAAGACAAGAATTCTCTTTAATTGTGTCAAGTTTATTTAGTGTTGAAGAAAATGATCCTTTTTTGGTCTGTTGTTGGAGGCTGTGGCTGACCTATTTGGAGACTGAGGTAGCATTGAGGTAGCATCAAAGCTACCTCAAAGCATCACAGCCTCAAAGCTGTGAATGAGTAGACATGATATAGCCTTTTGGGCACAGTCAACAAGTGGTTCGTGCTTTAGACTGGGCCTTTGCAAGACGGTGATATTTCAGTTTAAGCTTTCAGTGTAAAATTACACTACTGTTCTATTTCAGGATTGATTGAGCATTCAAGGATATTATGTGCTAGGCTGCAAAAAAAAAAAAAACCAAAACCAAATCTGGTAAATGTGGGGAAGTTTAAGTAGATTTTCCCAAGAAGACCAGAGAGAGAAATGAAGGGAGGGTTATGGCTGTGGGACCTGCTGAAATCTCTAAGCTGTTTTTGGGCTAATCATGATTGTCATTCAGTGCATGAATGTAACTTGTTTGCCCAGCTGGTTAGAGAAGGGGGAGTTCAGGCTTTTAACATAGGATCGAATATTTTCTTGAAATCCCTGGGCCTCATTTAGAGCTTTGAGGAGCTTTGAAGACACTTGCACTTCTATTACCTCCAAGTTTATACAATCCATATCCCTCTGAAATACAGAGGCCCTCCCATATGAATAGGGGGAATTAATGCCATCAGTGAGGATGCTGCAATACCATAGAAGCCATTTTGTCCCATTGGCTTCAGTGGGACATTTTATGGACTGGGCTGCTACTCAACACGCACGTGGGATTTCTGTGGGCTTTCAGCAGCTCCACAGTTCTGTGGAGCACATTGAAGAAATATACCTGTGAATTACTTCTGAAATCTGATTTTTCCTGCACAAAACTGCAAAGAGTGTTATACCAGCCTGGGTATATCAACTGCTGAAGCTGTATTGAGAAGCCATATCCAGAGACTTTGCTAAAACAAACCTTGAGGTCTATATTTCGTTTTGTTCTAGAGCTGCACTGAGTCTTTTCTTTTGGGCTGGTGGCTTAGAAATGCTTTCTGTCTTCCCACATAATGTTTCTAAGGATGGAGTCTGTCCTTGTGATATTCTGCCAGGAAGGAAACCACATATTCAAGGTCATGACTGCTATCTGAGCATTCAGAGTTGATTGAACACCAATAGCTTGTCATGCAGCTTACCTTCCAAAACTCCTAAGAGCTCAGCTCAAGACTTTTTAGTTGGTGGGCTAGACACCAGTTCTGGGTCTCTGTTTTTCAGGCCTGCTAAGTTATGGCTATCTGGCACAATCTAGGGAAGAAATTGCATAGAATATTCCGTTTCTGAGAGACTGTTAAGCACTTTTGGGAATCTTAGGAGACTTTCAAGAATCTGTTTTTCACTGCCATGACTAACAGTAATGCTACTGTTGACATAGTGAAATAACAGTGCCTTAATCTCTCTCTAAATGTTTGATGCAAGAAGGGGGAGTTTTAATTTGCCAAATGATAGTTTCATAATGCAAAGTTTAGGGATAACTAGCACTTCCAACTTTCAAACATTTGAAGTATAATTAGACAAATCTTAAGTACTTCTGAGCATTCTGTTCCAGGATGACAGCCCTGATCCCATGTTAGAGCACAACTAATGCAAGCCTCTACATATCGCCTTTGAAAAGTGAAAGAGGTTGGCAGAAACATCAAATAATGACACTTATCTCTTGGAGCACTTTTTGGCTGTAGATAATCAGAGCCTCTCCAAGTACTGTTGCAGCATATTAAACTACAGCTGATAAGTGCAGGTACCCGCTCCTTTTTCTTTTCCTTACTGCTCTGGCACTAACATTAACTGACTCATCCCAGGAAACTGGTGACAACAAGAAACCAAAGCTCCTTATTGGTGGGAGATGGCTTTGTTTAAAGGACTTCTTTGTTTTTAGAAAAGTTTGGAGCTCATGATGCCTCACTCCAGGGAGACACACAGAACAGAGCCTGTTTTGTCTTCTGTTGGATTCCATTTTCCATCCTAGTGCAGGATAGGAAGGAAACCACAGACCAGCTAATACTAGTGATGCTAGCCTGCATACAAATTCAGGGAAGAGGTATAATTAGGACCATGTCTTCCCATTGCATGTAGGCACCTGCATAGCTTTTATCCCTGCAGGCTTCTCTCCATGCCAGAAAAAAAACCTAGAAACAGTTGAAGATTTCTGAGAAACTCCTGCAGAAAGGTAGTATTTCATGGTTCCTCCAAGGCATGTCAGAACCCTCCATCAGCTACTAATACAGGTTTTGCTTCCTTGTCCTGGTATTTTCCATGAGCCATATTTCTTGCTTTTTTCCACTCAGCAGGTAAAGGCAAAGGGCTTGATTCTCTGACACTAGCAAATTCTTTTCCTATAGACACTGAGGAGCAAGAAAGTAGGAAGCTACATGGTGAAAATAAAAGTTAACCCTGAAATATTTCCATTTTTATTTTAGAAGTAAAAACATGCATTAGATTCCAACAGTTTCCAGTACAAATTCTCAGCTCTACTTGATTCCTGACCTATTTCTGACTTCTGCTTTGTTTTCCAAATGGAATGTCCTTCAGTGTCACTGCCTTGTCCCCACTTGAACATTAAATTTAGCACTTCTGACCATAACTGAGAGAGTCAGAGCACGCTTAGAAGACCAGTAGGTCCCAGAAAAAGCCTGTCTTGTCCTTAAACAGCTTCAGAAGCTTCAAAAGTTTCAGAGAATGAAAGAGTTCTTCAAAATTGCTTCAATTCCATGAGCATATTCCTCCCTCCAAAAGCACGATGCTTCAGGTGTTTTCCCAAACACACAGAACTGTTCCCAAGCAAGATTGTCAGAGCCATCACACAGTAAAGCTAGGATGAGCTTTGCCTGCAAGATGTCTAGAGGTTTTCAATACCCTTTCCTTTCTCTGGAAAGCTCAGACACATAGGTTATTGTTCTTCTAGGATAAATGACGCATAAAAAAGTGGGTATTTTCTGCTGGACAGAAACCTTACAATATATGATTAAGTATCTTTAACATGGTGTAGCCATCATATGGAACATCTTCATTTGCCTTTAGGATGACTAGAGTTTTATCCAAGTTTGTTCTACATCTGCACCAGCAGAGAACTGAGTCTGAAGGTTCAAGTAGCATCACCTTTGGAAACAAATTTTCTTTTTTTGAAAATGTGAAAGTAGTAATTTGCTTAGAAATTCCAAGACAAAGCAAGTGAAAGTCATGAGTAAATGAGTGTTGTAAGAGAGAAGAGAGTTTGTGGGAAGATCTCCTGGGAAAGACTTGTTCCAACCACTGAAAGCAAACTCTGTTTTAATGTATAATAACATGTTTCCTTTCCTTTGGTCTGGCTTCCCTCTAGAAAATGTTGCAGTGCAGCTGAGTGGTAAGAAAAAGAAGCTGACTATCTCAGAGCAGTTTTACTTGGCTTTGTATTGCAGTTATGTACTGGACCACAGAAGTGCACAAGTAAGATCTCACCTGTGCACCAGAGGTGAAAGGTGAGGAATCAGCGGCACATGAGCATGGCTTTAATCTAATGACTAGTTGCCTCCACTGAGCAACCTGCCTAACCTTGTTATATCTGAGTTGCATCATTTCAGAGAATATTGTCCTTGAGTGATTAGTACTGCAATAAAGTTACAGGTCAAAAGGTCTGAAACATGACCTGTTAGGAAAGATGGAAAGAAAGGTGGTTGCTTAGTCTGGAGGAGAAAAGGCTGGAGGGGGGGAGCATGGTACAGCTTCAAATTTGCAGAAAAGAGGAAAGGAATAAAATGTTGCAGAGAGGACTGGAAGTAGCGGGTGTGAATTGCAACAACGGAGATATGTGCTGGAAGTGTTAGGTAAAGTTTAGTTAGTTAGTCTGTCTCTGGATTGAGTTGCTTAGGATACTGTTGAATTCCCATCAGTGAAACAAAGAATGAATTAAACAAGTATCACTGAGTGACACAGATACTGTAAATGGACAGGGAGATGACCTAGATGACCTCATGCTTTCTTCTGGCAGTAGTTTCAGTAATTTTTGTGGTATCTCTGTGTACTTAAAACACACAGAAGGCTGTGTATTTTAGAAGCTGGTTATGAAGGGCGTCTCCTAATCTTTAGGGCTGCTTGGTTTTAGAGAGCTGCACTGAACATTTTGCCCCTTTCTACCTTTTTTCAACATCCCATATTTGAGGGGAATATGGGCAGCTCTTTGCAATTTTAGTACTCATGTGATAAAAGAGGTGTATTGTTTTGTTCCCTCCTTCTGTTTGCAGTCTCTTGAGTTTGTTTTGCTCACTTGCATTGTCACCAGGTTCAAAGCAAAGAAGCTAGAGTCACAAGAAACTTTGTAAAACATTGACAACTGTTCATCATACCATATTACTGACTGCAGTTCGTAATGTTGTTTTTCTGATTGTCAGGACTGTATGTGATAAACAAACGTGCCATTACTACAGTCAAGACTCATCTAAGCCCAACCAAGAGCAGCGAGTCCAAATGTGTAGAGGTTCCCAGGGAGCAAAGTGATCAGGGAGCCAAGAAGCTGTCTAATTCTGTACTAAAGTAACATACCAAGACTACAGAACTGACAGCTTACTTATCACTCCTTGTTAGTGTTTCAGTAGAGAGAAATAGCTCTCTCAACTGTTCACTGCAGTCTTTTCCTGCTCCACTACTGAGCTGGTCTTTCAAGAGGCACTGTCTCTCCATTTCCCTTCTGACTCTATGATGCATGTTTATGAAACTTTTTAAATAAATGGTGTGTCTTTTTGCTTAAGAGTAAGGCTCTCTGTCAGCTCTGATTAGGGGAAATGCTTGGAGGCGTACAACAGGATGGTGCTTGCTTGCTTTACTTCGCTTGTGCAGAAATTTAGGCAGCAATAATCAAAGGGTGCAAATACAATGCAGTGCCACTCAGAGACACTGGACTGGGACCCAAATAACCATGTTTGCATGGCACTGCATTGCGTTCAGACCTAGCTCAGGTGTTCCTAAACTTTCCTATAAATGGTATTTTTATTAGTTTGTCATTTGGCCAATTCTGGCCAGATTTGCATGCAAGCAATACAAGGTCTCATATTCCCAGATTGTCCAATTGTCATATTGCAAGATTTAGTCCAAATCTTGAAGTTTTTGAAATGAATTATTAAATGTAATACAATCTGTTTTCTCCTTATTTTACTCTCAGGAATGGAAGTGGTGTTTTGCCAAAGCTAGGAACAAACCAGAACAGTGTAGCAACACTCCTTGAATGGTTAACATTTGGCAAAAGAAAATGAAGGTATGTAATAGTATAATTGAAACAACAATTTAAGATTGCCAGCTGCCTTGTTTATGGCCAGTATCATTTAAGATCTTCATTTCACAGAGAAAAGACAATGACGAATCAATTGATTTCTGGTTCTTAGAAAAGTTGATAACTTTTAACTTGAAGTTTATATCTTGCTCCATTGAAAACTAAGATTTGAACGTGGTATGACCTTTGCATTTCTTATAACAGCCAGGTAACCTGAAGTTATTAATAACAAAGTATTTGGAAATGTTGTTCTAGTTCTGGGCTGACAAGTGGCAGGCACTCTGTTATCAGGTGGCTCTCTCCTGCATACCTTCTTAGGGAAGTAAATAGCAGGCACACTTGGGACACCTCTGGTTAAGATAATCTGGGGACAAGAGCAGGGAAGCTGAAGGTGTTGGAGATGGACAGGCATGATATCTGGCAAAAACCTGCCTACACTATTTGTGATTCTAACCTTTCCTTTTTATTCATCCCTCATCATTAGCTCTGTTAAGAATTTTAGGTGAAAAGTTAAAGGAAAAGGTGCAATTCCTTTTACCTTTTTTGCAGCTGGTAATTCTAAAACTTAAAGCAACTCCTATGACAGCGTGACTCAGAGAGGGGAGAGAAGGACGGAAAATAAACCAAAGGGATAGTGACATTTGCTGCTAGACTCTTAGAACGCACAAGAATCGGAGCATGGTAGATGCCTTCAGTGCATGGCCACCTTCTGAAAAATACAGAAGACCAGGAGAGGGAGTCACCAAAATGTTTTTTAAAAGTCTAGCCCCAATTTATTCCATTTTTGGTGTACTCTGCAAGATCAAGGCTATCCAGTCCCATCAAGGACACAGTTAGCTATCTGTCCCCCAGCTACAGAAATACACATGCGTTTTATATAATAGATTCTCACAGAACTGAGCTTACCACTATGACTTCCCTCCTGCTCCACACACCAGATGCAGCTAGTTGGCCTCATTTGTGCTCCTTTAATTAATGGCATCTGCATATGTGGCCCTGAGCAGGATAGTGGTCGTTCCACAGTGTTGCAGCCAGGACAAGAAGGGAGAATATGCCTGTACCTCGTAGCATTGCTTTTGAAATAAAAAAGTCCTCTCAGGGGCACACTCCAGAACTGCACCCAGTCCCTGTCCCACTGTGCCACATGTTGACCCCTGTTTTTAAAGGAAATACTCCCCATCGTGTGTCCTAGCATGCCTCCATCTGTCAATATCAAAGAGAAAGTCCCCTGCAATGCCTGCAAATGTCCTGTGGTGAACAGCTGATTTTCTTAAACATTGAGTCCTTCCTTTCTTCTCTCAGACAGTCTAAAATAAGATCAGTCTCTGACTTTGCAAAGTCCATTGTATATTGGGCTAAGCTCCCATGTTAAATATAAGCTTCATGGGCTGTGTCAGCCACAGGTTTTACATGTGACTCCTGCACCCTAATGTTATGCAGCTAAAGAAGTACAACTACTTAGTGAAGAATAAATAAACCTCAGCTTGCTCTAGTGTAGGTTTTCTTAAGCCTGTATTGGCAAAATTATTATAAATTGATAGTAATACGTCACTTTGGGTGGACCTCATGTCTTTTCTTTTAAGTGACAATTTTTAAAAATATCTCAGGTGAAAAAAGGTGGATTATCTCTGCATAAAAATAAATACATACATTATTAAATGCTGAAAGATGATTTTATGCACACTTTTCTGCTGTGCCCCAGTACCAAGCAAATATAGAATCATTGCATGAGTGCATGCAAGTGAAAAATTATGACAGGTACCTTCTCTGTAAGAAGGTTATGATTTTCTAAAGCTGAGTTGTCCTTTGTATCCAAAACAGCTAGAAATAATAAGATTATAAGAGAAAATTTAAGATTACAGCTTTCATGTATTTAAAATCCTTTTTCTTCCTAAGAAGCCAGTGTTTATATACACGTGAAAATCTCCAGACTATGCCTGATAATAAGACTACACCTAAATTTGGTATCTGTTAGTTGAAATGGGGAGCCAAGTTTTCCCAAGACAGAGCACCTCTTCGGCATTCTGCTACCCAAAACCAATGTGGTAGGCAAGATGAAGAATGTATTTTCCCCTTCCTCGTCCTCCCTTGAAGGTCAAATCATTACTCTGACTGCTCAGTAAGAACTGTCATGCTGACAAGCCTTTGAAGCAGACAGGCCTTCTTGCCCAGTATCCTGTCTCTGACAGGGACCGGTAACAGATGCCTAGCAAGAGCTAGAACAACGTGACCTGCTGCCTGGTATACTGTCCTAGTTGTCGGTCTTTGGCAGCTTAATGACTTCCTGAGCCTGTGGTTGCATCTGGACAGTGCCTAACAGCCACTGACATATTCAGTGTAATATTCTTCAGTTCTTTCTTGAGCCTGCAAGGGTTGCAGTTTATTATGTGTTGTCCATGCATTCTCCTGGGAGAAGCAGGTCACGTAACAGAGAGGATGTCTGCTTTTGATGTGCCTCCTTGAAGAGCACCTGAATGTGCTTACCAGGAGCAGGACAGAAAGGTGGGGAAACAGCATTTTCCACAGTATGGAGTGGAGGAGGAAGAAGAGAGGCTCTAAGGCTGTATTTCTGTTTCTAAATGAGACAGGCTTAGGAGAGAAGCTCAAACACTGAGCTGCTGCTCAGTTGCTAGCACACAAGTACAGTTTTGGCCTGTGCCAGCTAGCGACCTCTGAAATACTGCCTGAGTATGGTTTAGGCGATAGCATGTGCCAGGCTATTCCCAATAGACATTCATATGCTGAAGCTCTACCCCGAACACAGCCCTTTTTCTATTCTTAGACATCTTAAATTGAAAGAAAAAACATGCAAAAAATGTTTTAGAGCTGCATAATCACCACATGGAACACAAAGGAGACCCAGAGCCAGCTCTGTACAGTGTGGACACTGCCATTTGGCTCAGGGCATGGGAACAGTCCCTGCCCTTGTGTCACTTAACAGAATGAATGGATCCAGAGAGACTGGGAAGCTGATGAGAAAAGCAGGAAGCACACCCCCAGCCAGACCTCAGAGGTGGCAGAGAGAACACTTTTCTTATGAACCTGAGGAGCTGTGTGGAACTGGTTGCCTGTCAGAAATCCACTACACTGCTGGAGTAAGAGTAAGCCTGAATTCAACAGTAAGATCATTAGGAGGCTTATAAACCTTCTCAATATTTATTCTGTCTCAATATGACCTTCTCTACTTTAAAACAAGTTTATTCTCCTAGTTTATGTCCTTTTATCACAAAAATGTTAAAGCTTAGCCAAACTGAAACTACTGAAGCCTTCACAGAGGCATCCTGAATTCTCCATTAGACCCATGCTCTGATACACTCATAAAACACTGACTTGAACTGTACCTTTCAGCTATCCTGAAGAGGACATTTGCCTTGTTCTGTAGAAAAAATTATCAGTAAAATTGTACAGTCACTCTGCTGTGTAAGTTGTCATCTATACTACTTCCTTTTAGTCATCACTAAACTTACATAGCACGGTACTCGGGAATAGGGCCTGTGCCACACAACCTTGGTAATGCAGTCTTGAAAGGCTGATGGACAAGAGATGTAAGTAACTTTTTTCTTTAATCACAGATATAGCAGCCATAAAAGGGCTCGCATAAATTTTTCCTCAAAAGGGCATAGGTCTTCCAAATTATTTCTCGTCATAATCCTGATTCAAACAAACTGTGCCAAGCACCATTTTCAGACAAGTCAATCTGACACACTGAATTTAACTACGTCTCTTCCAGACTGTTCCCACTGGCTAGCACTAGCTACATGTGGTTAAAATTATGTTGGTTCTTTCAGTTTCTTGTTTTCAGAAATCTGAATATGTTTTTTCTGGAAATGGAAAAGTTACCTCTTAGCAGACATAAATTTCTCTAACAATATAATCTTCTGTCATTGAATTCACATATTTTGATTCATAATTGATCTCATAAAAGTTGATTTCTCAGCTCTTTAAAAAGAAATATTCAGACCAGAAAGAAAACACAAGAAACATAAAAGCATTTAAAAGAAGAAACATTTGCTGAGAGCACTGCATATTGGGCATATGTATAATAAATATTCACACATTCTCCTTCATCTTTTCAGTGGCCACTTCATTCCTGCAAAGGACAGAAGAAGACAGCCAGGATAAAGACAGATATGTAACCTGAGAAAAACAAGAAATCTTGATGGTGCTATATATATTCACCCTATAAATCACTTCAGATGCCTCTTTCTCTGAATCCACACGCTGTCAGAGCACTTTGTAACACTTCATCAATTTGTTGTGGAGAATGAAATGGAATGCTAACTTGAGAGGGTTCCTTTTTTCCATTGGCATCCCCTGGTGCCAGTAAATCATAGCCCCCTAGGCTGTCACAGTGGAGAATTCAACATATGGAACTTAGCTAGACAAACAGGGGCCTAATTTGAAGTGTTCAGCTGAGCTCTTATTCCACATGGGGAATATTCACAGGGAGAACATTAATGAAATTCATAAGCATGATGAGAAAATGCAAAACAATCCCTCGAGTAAAAAATGAAAGGGACAAAAGTAGAAGAATTTTCTTCTTGACTGATTTCCTGGCTCAGAACAGTTAACAACATAAAGATTATTTTTCTCTGCTGCAAATGGCATTTGCTAACATGCAGGTCGAAGTTGACTGACAATAATAATATATGGTCCAAGAAAAAAGATTTTAGATGTTCAGAGCCCATAATATTCACTGTTTTCGCTCTCTTCCTCAATACACCTTCAGAAGCATATATCCACTCTTCATAGAGCACATTAGCAACTTGATGCACAGGGACTTTACACCATGGCACCAATTAAACTTAATGAAAGTTCTACAGCTGAATTCCCACATGCCCTCAGCTGAAAATGTACTTCTAATGGTTTTTGAACTCATTTTTCTCTATGAGTTTTTTTCTGTAAGTTTTTTACCTTTTATGTCTTTAAGAATTGCAGGACAATTTGCACATTTTGCAGCCACTATGTCCACGTGTTCTAATCATGCGGTTTTGCTGATCAGTTGAATTCCAGCAGAATTACTCTGCATGCTTTTATGGATAGGGCAGAAAGTGTTGACGTACTGCGTTGATCTCCACTACCGTCTCCACCTGCCAAACTGGATCCTGACTTTGTTCATTTGTGGCTGGTTCTATTAATTTACTTACTGCCTTCACTTTTTCTGATCATGTTTTGCATCTTATTTTTCTGTAAGTGCTTTTCTTTTCCCTCCTTTCTACCTACTATCTTGATTTTCTTCTCAACTGTGTAGTCAGCAGAGAGTATTTTCTCATTATGTACTAACGGCCTGTATGTTCCCAAAGCTTTTATCAGATCTTTTTACCTGAAAAAAACATGCAGGGAAGCTATATCACAGGTCTTCAAAACAGAGCTGCTACTTTTTATTTTACTAGTGACATATTCCCTGTTCATTTAATCATTTACATAAGCTTATATGCTGTTCTGGGCAAATTCGGACTTCATATAGGTATCATTATGTACAGGATAACTTCAGGAAATTTCTTGGGTTTTACAGTGCAGATGCTGAGATTGCAGTTTGGCCCAATGCATTGAATAGAAATGTGCAAGCATTTATAGAAAAGACCACTAGTTTTGGTTTTGATCTTACATGTAGTCATTCTAGTAGGGGAAGCATTCCTAAAATCTGGCTCTGTCTTGTGTATGAAGGAGCAGCAAAAGCAGGCCACTCTACAAAGCAGGACAAACCAAGAGCAACCACAAAACAGACTGTGCTCTCACTGGAGCACAGGTCCATCACAGCTGAACAGGTGGGGCAGGATAAGGCTGCTGATAAGTGGCTCCATCAACAGCTCCACACATGCGGAGGTGGTGAATGAGGTCCAGGGTCCATACAGGGAGTCTAGTCAGGAGCAGCAGGAGATGGGACCAGAGACAGGACTGTAAACCAGGCTACAGCATAGGTCCAAGAGTCATCTAGGAGGTAGGTACACTTACAACATAGCTCAGGGAGCGAGTGAAAGGCCCAGGTCTGAGCTTACATGGTGCTCCTGGGCCTTGGGTGAAGTGTGGAGGTCCTAGGTGAGGCTGGTCAGAGCAATTAAGACCCATTGGTACACTCACTGTCCTGACAGTGTGGTCTTGGATGAATTTCTTCATGCCAGGTTTTTCAGCTCTTTCATCCTATTCCTACCTACTTCAAAATTAGAATTGAATGAGCTGTTTAAATGTCTTTAGAAATGTGTCTGTAAGTGCAAATGATACTTAGCTGTTAGACACCTAAGAAGCTTTCAAGCACATCCCTGAGGTCAGTAAGGCCATTTATTTAGTCAGCAAATGTTTGTATTGCATTTTAGCTTTAATCCCTCTGTCTTTTAGCTTTATCGTCTTTAAGATGGCGTTCTCATGAGGATTAATGAATTCACATCTGTATTGCGTGCAAAGAGCAAAAATTTCTACAAACTGCAAACTTTTATGCTAATCCTAACATGAGAATAGATATTCACACCATATAAGCTGAATCATAGAAGAAATCCAGCAGAACCCATTCAGACTTCTCCACCTCCATGTTCTTGTGCTTTGATCAGTTTGTTCTGCACTAACAAGCATGTGGAAAGTCAAAACCAGAGAAGTTTCCTTACATTGCTTCAGTAGGTGAGACAGAGGAGCAATGGCAAGGAAGCATGAACCTCAGATGTGTGAAGCTTGACAGATCTGTAGGTTTTTGTAATAAATAGCCTGAACCCCCATGGTGCCTCATGAACCATCCAAGACAGCAAGAACAGAGCATATGAGAGCACAAGTATGAGATGAGACTGAGTTCAGATTGAATGTACATTGTAATGGATAGGGACTGGTCCTCAATGTCCAGGGGACAGAACCTATTGCACTATTGGTCTTGCAAATTCCAAATGCCATCATCTTCTTTGACTGAGAATTGCAGCTGAGATATTTGGCAGGGCATCAAGGGCATCTGTGGGAGAAGAGGAGGAGACTGTCATACTTTGAAAGTAAAAAGGGTAGGGAATACAGATTGACCTCTAATGCACTCCTTAATGTCTATATCTAGTGAATATTATGCACCTATTGGTCATTTTCAAGGCTCATTTTGCATTTTTAACAGTTCAGCTATGTGGCTGTATAGCTGAGTTACTAATTTTGTAGTAATGCTATCTTTGGAAGGTGAGCCATTACTAGCTGATTGCTGTAGCAGTATGTTGAGCCAAATTTACCCTGACATGACTGCTTTGCTCAGGGCAGCCACATAGATCTGTTTATGGGATTTCCAGACAGCAATTCACATCCTCCCAATGCTGAATACTTTCTATTTCAGGTCCGTGTATCCAGGCTTGGCTCAACACTGCATTACTCCACATTTATGCTGGTAGAACTCCTTTGGACAAGTTGGTATAAAACTGGAAGAACACAATGATAAAATAGGTTTCCTATTGTCATTTTCAGGACACTAAGACTACCTCCCTAAGATAAGGATGAATAGACATATCCTGTTCCAAGTTGCTGCCTCAGCATGTATTTTTCACTTGTTGTTTTGGATCCTAGAAGCTTTTAAGTATTTGCTCTATGTTTCTGAGCACCCCTATTGGGTTACCCTCATGTGGTTTTTCCCACAGAAAACTGGCATTAAGTGGTCCTTTTCCCAGCAATAATAATCTCATTTACTATAAATTATTTTATTTGTAGTACCTTGGAGACACCCTAATGCTTTTACATAATAAAAGAACCATTTATTTCCAAATATTTTAAAGCTTGTTTTCAATGTTTTTTCTCATTTTTAAAGTGGAAATCATTGAATTTGATGGGAAAAGAATTGCTATTACAAAAAAAATCATTTATACAAATGTATGTATAACGTCATGTTAAGGGAAAGAAACAAGGAAACAGCTATTTCTTAAACATGTAAAGGAAAATATGAACTTTGTGTAGATAAATAAAATGAGAAGTACATGATACAAGTAAACTAGGCACTGGAATGAGCTTTCCATTGACATTTACACTAAAGTTTACAGCTGTCTGCATGAACGAGATGTCTGATAATAAGGCAGGTTTTTGAAATCAAACTTGCACCAGCATGACTTTGATTTTTAGGCAAGTCTGGCTAAAAGGAGGAAACTTTAAAACCCAATTTTAGAGGGAGGGTGAGGTAATGGTACAGGCTAAGATTTTGCATAATCCTTTTTACATAATCCGAGCAATAGAGCAGTCATGTAGGGCTGCTCAGTGCACACTGGCAAGAGGATGCGCAAGGTACCACAGCAGCCTGAAAATAAAAGAAAACAGTTTTGTTTCCCTAGTATTTACGGAATATGTTCCAGATGTGGAATTATTCTGTGACCCTCTAAAGGGCCCCAATGCACCTCCTGGAGACCTGAACCAGCTGGCCCACCAGCCCCATCGTTCCCACTGAGGGGCTGGGACCTGCTGTGGCAGTTTGTGCCAGGGTGGGATTTCCAGGGTGTGCCTCTAAATAAACTGTCCTCTCAAGCTATATAGATGACAGCCAGGAGGTTGGAAGGATTTAGCACTGTCCCATTAGCACTTCTTAAATCCAGGTCAAGTGTAGAGCAGATGCAAACATTGCTCCTCCAGAAAGACCCTGTGACCAGTGGCTGTGTAATGGGAAACAGCATGCCTAGCAAATGGATCAGGCAGCAGGGGGGCTGTGGGACATCATATGGGAAGGGTGGATTGTGTAGCATGGAGAGGCTGAGTGCGGTATGGGCCAGAGGCATTGATGCTTTTATATAAATGCCACAAATATTATTTCTGATTCTTTGTCTTGGTTCCTTGTAGCTGCCTTCAGTTCAAGGCTTAGACTTCATACCTAGGAGAGAGCATGGTAAATGTGTGTAAGTGCATACAGGTGTGAGTGTGTGTTTGAAAGATTATTGTTCCTGTTCAGCAAGTGAGCTTTATTCCCATCTGGCACGAATGAAAAGTTACCACAGAAACAGATCAGTGGATTTGATGCTCTGGGTGTACATACCTTTTTTGGGCCGTTCCTAATTCAAGGACATTGTCACACTGGTGGCAGTCACACCTCTTCCTATGTGAAGGGCTAGCAACACTGAAGCCAGAGTTACAAATCAGTATTTACCCTGTAGGTCACAGCACACATTACGAATCAGTACTGAATCATGCTATCAAAAAATCTGCCTTTTCTGAACTGGCAGTAAGGCTTAAAGAATAATTAATGAAAAGTCAAGATTTTCCAGGTTGTAATATTTTGCTTTGGTCAGGCTACCTTCCTGTGACTTTGATGCTTGTTTCCTATGAACATTTGATCACTTGTTTTTTATGGAAGTAGTTGTCAGTATTTACATTTATTATTGTTCTCACATGCCACTATCATCATCCTTTGATCTGACCATTTTTTAAACAATTACGTGTGTGTTTAGAGTGCTGTGTTACTATTGTAAAGCTAAACGTACCGTATGAATTATAAATAATTACCGGTATAGTTTGTCTTCCTACATAATTAGAGCAGATGTGCATTCTTCTGGTTAACTGACATGATTTTGTGTTAAAGTAAGTACATAAAAAAGTAATCAATCAGGAACAGTTTTAACAGTGGGACTGAAGGATTTTCATCTGTCACTGGATCAGTTTTGCAAATGCTCAGTGTGAATGATTAATGTTCTACAACTGGACAGGCACATGAAATTACAGTGGAGACGCTTTTCTCTAGGAACTTGCATTACACAAAAAATAGAATCTCTTCCACTTTCCGAGCAGTAGATATTGCAGATGCCTATAGTGGGCTTTTTACTTTATTGAGTGCTGTCAAAACAGGGTGCAAATCCTTACATTCAACATACACACTGCACAGAAGCTACAATTAAGAGGAAGGGCCACATTGATTTTTCCGGTAAGAATTCTTTTTTTTTTTTATTCTTAGCTCTCTGAGAGCCAAGTTATTAGCTATCAGTAGAGGTTGCAGGATGTTTGAACTCTGCTTTTTAGTGGCAAGAAAGTGAGATTAATGGGAGTTCTAGTGTCTCGCTGCTGACAAGAAGCCCATTTCCATTTTTGCTTTTAAAGGAAAGTGCCGCATTTCTCGTAATTTGCAGGAAAGCCATCAGCTAGATATAAAGAAAAGAATATATATTCAGCCTCCCTTCTGAGACATGGCATCCTGGTTGTCACACTTACTGGCAAATGAGCATGCAAAAGCACTGCACTGCTGTGTTTGTTGAGCAGTTAAGTGCAGACTTTAGTATATTGGGACTTTGTAAACCACCCATTCCACTCCCCCGGTCAATTAACCCACATGTTGACTTTGCATTCTCCTCCTGGGCTTCTGTCTTGCATGTTTTTCCTCTGTCTGCTGCAGATAGTTTCACAGAAATCTGTGCTGACACAGGGTCAACCCCTGTGCCCTTTGTCAAACAGTTTTTTCCCAGTGAAGCTTGCCTTTGGGAGCTGTGGGCTGGTGGGGAGCGAAACACTGCACAAACCATTCTCTGTCTCCACTGGTTTGTGTGCACAGAGCTGTAACACAGACTTGTATTTGCCCTGAAAGCTTGTCTGGCACCTTCTGATTGATTGTGCAATCATTAATTTCCTCCTTTTCTTTTCCCAATCCACACGTACCAGCACCGATAAGAGGCTGCACAAAGCCTTTTAGCCTATGTGGTTTCTGTAATGTAGTGTTTAACTCCTAAGCTCCTATATTTCATAGAATCATAGACAATCTCAAGTTGGAAGGGACCCATAAGGGTCATGAAGTGCAACTCCCTGCTCCTTGCAGGACTACCTAAAACTAAATCACTAAGAGCATCATCCAGATGCTTTATTGTGAACTGTCGAGGAGTTCTCAAGTACTAGTATATTGTAAACCATTCTTGGACTGCAATACCTAGGTTGTCCAAGAATGGCTTGCAATATATTGCTTAGACTCTTCAGCTGTAGTTTTTATGCCAGTTCTGATCAGAGAGCATAAAAAAAAAATCCAGTTATTCACTGTGCAGAGCAAGATGGAATTGACTGAGGAGGAGGATAGTGAAACCAAAAATGTAAGGAATTTCCCCCTCTTTTGCTAGCACCAGAGGGCATTTCGGTAACAGTATCTCCTCCTAACCCTCCAGCCTTTTGGCTAATAATCAGTGTGGAAGCTTTAAACCTGGCAAATTTCAAAAATGAAATTACTTGTTGAAAAGGTACTTCTCAGTTTTTGTTTGGTTGGTTGGTTTTGATCAGAAAATTATGTTCTGCGTTGTTCTACTGCAAGACAGGATAGAGCACACTGTATATAGTCTAGGCACTTCTATAGGAAGGCAAGATTCCTGTCCTCTGAATAACTGTACTGTGATTGCTGTCCCCTCGTACCTGTTTCTCATCTGCTTCTAGCGGCACTGATGTCTTCAATGATGAACACACTGTTGTAGATTGCTTCTGTGTTTAAAGCCAGAGGCATCTGAAAGGAAGCAGTCCCACTCTATTATCATCCTGATGTACGTGAGAAAAAGTAAGTAGGAAGATCTAAGCTGCTCCTGTCTGCAGGCTTTATGAGATATGCTAAGACAGAGTAAAAGAGAAGCAAGTGGTAGCACAGCTGTTACTATGGGGGCAGGCAACAGCAAGTGTCTGCCAAGCAGTGCTTCTGAGGTCCACAAAAGAGTCTTAACTTCAGCTGAAGGATAGCCAGGCAATCTAAGCTGAATGGCTTTTCAACTTTTGGCTGCTCTGGGATTGGGAAGAAGGAGGAAGCACTGAATTTGAGGATACTGAGATAGGTGAAAAAGAAGGGATCTGATGATAAAGACACTTTTATAACAAGTGAAAAGGTATAGTGGAAGGGAAGAACATTTTTGTTGTTAGGAAGTGGATAAAGCCTTGATCAGGCTAATTAAGGCCTATAGGTGCACTCATGGCCCTGACAGCCCTCTAGGAATATTACAGTAGTAGTGGTGAGTGCTGCCGAGGAGAAAGGAGCCACGTGAGACTGTTGCAGCAGTGAAGGCAAAGAGTGAGTTGGGAAGAAGGAGAGTGATGTGTTTGGGAAGCGCTGTGGAAGGCAGGCGGTAGAAGGACAAGGGGAGATCTGGACGGAAGACATAACATCAGGCTGAGATCTTGCAATCTTCAGTTGCTCAACTTCTTGCTATAAAAAAGCATCAGTGAAATACTAAATGAAACACCACCATAACATTTATGGCTATTCCACACTGAACATCTTATTTGCCTGACTTTGGTCTGAAAAGGTTACCCCTCCTCTGTGCCAGGAGATGCTGCAGAAATACAGAGCGTCTAGTAGGATGATCAAGGTCTGAAGTAAACGGGTTTTGATTTTGTTTCATTGAGAACACAACACACAAGTTGAAAAACAAAGCCATGTTCAGCCAAGTTTCCTTATTTCCATACATGTTTTCCACAGTCAGTCTCTGCACTAATTTTAGCCCTGCAAAACAATGGGAGGAAAAATGTACATGACAGACTATTGCACATGAGGCAGTAGGGAGGCTTTTGCAGCCTCCCCAGCTTCTGAGTCACAAATGGGATATCCAAATTTGCCATTCTTTGGAATCCCCTTCTGTGTTCAAGTACAGCTTCTCTGACATTGCCTGAGCCTGCAATTTTACTCTTTCCTACAACAGTGTTATTGCTACCACCTAATAAATCCCCATGGCTTAATGTATCTATGTGATCTGCTTAACAACTGTTTTGATACATTGTCCTAAAGCATCTCTTACTGCAGTCACCTTTACTCAGAGAGTAAAGTGGTCTCAGACTACCCCAACTTCTGGACTATTTTAACTTTCCTGTTAGAACTGAAGAGGCTCTTCAGGCTTATTTATAGTAGTTATAGTGGTTCACTTCCTTCCTTGGGGAAAAGACATGTACACTGGCAAAAGAGTTGTTTTGCTGTTACTGGCTTTACCAGTTCCTGCAATTCAATAGATTTACTGACTTTTAGGCTGGTACGACTATGGCTTTAGACCTTGGGTCAACCTCAGTGAAAGGGAGCTAGGCTAATGCAAACTACCTTGCTTCTTATGTGGGCAGAGCATACACAGACAGCTACAGCTATCCTGCAGAAACTCATTTTGTCTATCTAGGGACACCTCTGGGGTGTCTGCCAGCACAGTTGTCAGAGAGGTGTGTGATGTTTTTTCTCCACGCTCTTAACCAGCGTATCTCTGCCAGTAAAACTTCCAAGTTTAGACTGGCTGCAGTGTGAATGCAGCTGTATCATTAAGGCTTGTTTCTGTATTAGAAGAGGACAATGTTATACCATTGTGAGTAGCTTTATCATCACACTTATATTAGGGGTTATATCAGCATAAGCACTTTGGTACAAGTGAGAATTAGGCCATTTATCTATCACACACCCTGCTGCTGATGAAAGGGCCCAGTTACAATCAGCTCTGAGCCTCTGATGAAAAACTGCAGGATTTACTGACTGAGACAAGCTTGTATATCACTGCAGAGATTCACAGTGCCATGCAGTTGTGGTGGTGGTTTTGAAAAAAAGTATGGGAGCCAAGTGCTAAAAATCCAGCAGTTACCGTAGCAACCTGATGGGCCACTACATGTTTCCTGGCTGGTGGCATCACCCTTGTTTGCAAGGTTTGTTGGGCTGGCCAAGGTTTTTTGGTCTTGATACATCATGCAGTTCATAATAAGATACGATTCTGTGACCTCTTCAAAGGTTTTCTTAAGCTTCAGACAAGGCTACACCTACATTTCATGCATTTTATTTTCAATAAGATTATTCAAGAGAAAAAAAACAGTTGACAAAACACTGGAGTGTAAGAACAGCATGACAGGATGAAGAGACATGCATTGACCTTACAATTTTAATAGTTTGCTTATGAAATTATGGCCCTGTCACGTCCAGCTGTGTAATCACAATACCTTTTCATGTTATGTGCCTTGAGGCAGTTGTTGAGAGACACATCATGTATGTGCTTTTTATGCAGACTGGGAGGGATTGCAAAGTATTTACTAGACATTCTGTGTACCCTGCTGTTGAGTGCGAACTGTTTTCTCCATTTTCTGGGAATTCAGAAGTACAATTTCAGAATTGTTTCTATCACAAAACAGAGTTGAAAGAAACCTGCAAATATCTTCCAGGGACCAGAATTGTCTGAGATTTGTCCTTTCCCTGAGAACCTCAAGCTCTTGAACTTGGAGAGTTTTCTGACAAAGACATGACTTTGTACTTAGGCTGGTTTCAGTAAGACGTGGAGAAGCTGAAGGAGGCGATGTATCTGTGTGTGTCAGCACTCACATGAGAGGGTGTATAGGAAGAAGGTACTTGCAGCAGTAGTACCTGACTGCCCTGATTTGTAAACCTTTCATAGTACCTAATGTATAAATTCTAGAGGTGATGTTTCTGCTACTGCCTGAGACACCTCACCCTTTCCTGTCTGTACACAAAAGACTGAAATGCTTTTCTACCTTTTAATAGTATCGTGAGGAATCATCCATTCCTTTTATGTAAATGCTTTGCAACAGGCCATTGCAGGGTCCTGAGAAAATGTTAAAAAAGGATTGACTCTTTACTCTCTCAAGCAGTACTAAACTGTTCTGGATGGGCAATAGCAAGGTTTGAAGGCAAAGATTGCCATTTATCTGAACTGGCAAAACTTCTGCCGTAGTCCAGGATGAAGCCAGACACAATCCTAACCTGAAAGAATAGAAAGCCTGAGAAAGCATTTGCTTGTCTTGCGTGACTCTGACTATGGGAGTGCACTGCAGGCTCCCACCTCAGCACTCCACCCCAGGCTGTAAGGTGGCCAGGCATGTTTTTGCTTTGCTTACAGAACTAACATAAAGCAACTTTATCAGGAGAGTTAGAGCACAGTGAGAAGCTGAAATAGATTCGCTAGCGTTTCTGTTGGGCTGTTTACTGGTTTTGATTATTTTTATAAGAAAAATACGACAGTGCAGTTCTCCTTAGATGGGCCAAAAACAAATGATGAAGCCTCCAGGATTTTTTCTCAGAACAGAAACTGTGTCAGCATGTACAACAGACTAGGCAAGTTGTCTCTGGATGGCTCTTTTCATTAATTTAAGAGCAAACTTCTGCTATCTTACATAAGCTTGCTTCACGGCAGAGGCAAATACCCTCCAGCTCTCCCTAGGCTTTGGTAAATGCATGCAGGAGCAGGACACCCTGTATTTCTGGTACTGCCCCTGGCACTCAGGTGGGTCTCAGCTCAAGCACATGCTGATAGTCCATTACGAACAAGAGGCAGTTAATAAAACACTGAGAGCAAGCTTCCATGTCTCCTTTTTCCTCCTCCAGGCCTTCACGCACATGGCTCTTTTCGGTAGGAGGAGAGTTTTAGAGGCCGTGTTGTTCCAGCCATTTGAACCTCAATGTTCTGTATGTCCTTTGTAACATTCTGTTCTTTGCTATACGCAGCTTCCAACCTGTTTCCATCAGCACATTTAGTGTTGGAATCTGCTCTCTGAGTCTCAGTAAATATGACCTATCTGAACTTTTAAGAAGTATATGTTTAATCTCAAGTTCTCCAGTCAGCTTTTCTACCCTAAACCCATTTCTCAGGGGATGAAGTGCAAAAAGCAGCAGCTAGTTTCTGTAAATGCCTGGAATTGGTCCGAGGAATTCGGTAAAATTTGGGGGATTTGAATATAAAGGCTACAGTGTGTTTTCTGCTTTTGATTTTTCTGCCTCTGCATTCATCTATAATTTGTGGAATCACAGTTAAGTCATGTTATGCCACTGACATTTTTGTATGGTGTAATCATTCCTGATTGCTGTCTCTGCCCTTTGCTAGCTGGTTTCTGTCTGCAGTACAGCTCTCTTGAGAGACCACAATTAAAAAAAAAAAAAAAAAAGAAGAGTATCAGCAAGGCACTTTATTTTCATCTCTGAATGTTTGAGTAAAACAGGTCTCCCATGGAAAATGAAGCCAAATAAAATGCTGAGATAAGTTAATATGCCACCTTGTCATCTTTCTTACCAATTTCTTCCAAAGCAACAGAAACTTGCTCTCATCAGCAAGTCCTAAGAAGCATTGGTTGCTGGAAGGGAAGCAGTCCACATTCTAGTAAGGCATGTGCCTCACCATGAAGGGAAATAAAGGCATGATTCACATGAAATCTGTCCTGTTTCTGCATTGTACCCTGTGAACCTCTCTTGGCCTCCTGGCAGGCCCTAGCATGTATGCCTTGCTGTTTCTAGTTATTCTCAGTATGCCTGGGTGGACAGGTTGCGAAGGAGGCCTGTCCACTCATACAGACAGTGCATTCTGCCAATTCTGTCCTATGCTGGCCTCAAACAGTGCAATAAGGAAACTGTTCTCTGAACAAACTATTGCTCGTAGGGTGAATGAAAGGCAGTGTTGTGGCCTGGCACTGGAAATGTCAATTGAGGCTAGCTGGCTGGGAAACGTTGGGAAACTTCCTCCACTCTGGCCATATGCCCACAGTTTCCACTGCATTGTGCTCTCTATCCAGGTACCTGCCTCTTCAGGGTCAGGAAATCTGTAGACAATACCAACCTAAAGCCAAAAGTGTTTGTTACTTTGGAGGCATTGCTTAGAACATATGAGCAGTGTTGCAGTAGGGTTTTTACAAAGGCATTCACTTCTATCTCACTGGCATATTGTCTCAGGTAGTATTTAACTCCAGATGGGTTTTAAACAGTACTACAGCACATATGGGTCTGAGAGGACAAAACATAGTGTATGAGGTCTTTTTCATTCAGATTCTCCAAAATGATGAGCTGTGTATGAGGTCTTTTCAAATATACTTTTAAACAAACACATTCTGGCCAGTCAACCTGGTGATACTAACTTTGGCCGAATACCTGCTAGATTCTTCCTGAGGGTAACCATCTCCTCAGTCTCAGCTGATTTAGTCTGATAAGTCATTAGCTGGTGCATTTGTGAGACAGGACTGTGAGCAATGATGAGAGAGGATTCACTGACAGCTTACTGTCAGTGGCTTGCAGGCACTGGCTATACTTAAGATCTTATGTATTAATACAGAAAGCGGGAGCCAAAAGTGCTGGAGCTCACTATCACAGAGCATTTCTCAGCAGCTTTCTGCATGGGATTCATATCATTTTAGTTCTTCCTATCTTCCTTCCAGTGCTATGGTTGTGGTCCATAAAACAAATGACAAAAGTGTATTTTAAAAGCATTTGTTTCCAAGCATACATATTGATACCCACAAGCAAAGAAACAAGGAAAATGGAAGACACTGAAGTAATAAATGAACATGCAAAGTTTAGGCTAATTTCCATGTGTTTGTAAGTCAGAACCATCATGACAGCTCTTCCCTATATGCCTTTTGGATCATTTGTTTAATGAAAAAAGCTGAGATGTCAGCTCATGAGCTTATTTCAAGACTTTTTTTTTTTTTATATGAATGCTCTATATTGTTTAAATTTAGCTTTTGGGCATTTTTAGTCACTTTAAGTTCTTCTAGTAAATTATAATATCTTGCATCCCTGCTCAGCTCTATTTTCTGGTAATATGAATAATGAATCTTTCAAAGAATGTGTTATCTAAATCAACCCCATGAAATCTGAGTATACAGTCAGTCTTTTGTGTATGCTAGTGCCTATTACCACACACAAATTCTAGGGTTATGCAAAAAATTTTATTGGCAATTTAGGCCCTTACATTTGAAAATCTGATCTTTAATATCTGTGGGCATTCATTCCCATTTGTAGAAACTATGAGACCTAATTGTCCTCTGCAAATTTTTTTGATTAATAGAATTCAAGTCTGGATGGGACCATGGTAATTATTTAATCTGATATTTTGCAGAAGACTGACTGATATATGGAGCTCTCCAAGACCAGGGGGAATTTATTTTGGCTGATACAGTTAAAGAAGGACAAACACTCTTCCTTGCAGTTGAACTATACCTTATTTTTCAGAAAACACATCAATGTAAAGACTTCAAGGGTGAAATTTGTCTTACATCATTTCAGCTTTAGTCTTTGGTGTTTGTGTTGGTTCCCTCTCCAGTCAACACAGAAATAGGCGTTGCAGGCTGACATGTCTAAGAATGATGGGCTCTGTCACCTCCAAGCACCACCTACCTCTCCCCATTGACTATAGAGGGACCTAGACAATTAGTTGAGGACAGATTTTCATAAGCAATAATAGTAAAGTAAATGCCACCCCAAGTGCTAGTATGAAGATATGCCATTAGCTCTCTAATGACTAATGCTTACATATCACATGTTATTTTTAATTTTTTCTAAGTATATCTTCCCACCACAAACACTTGCCTGGACTCTTAATAGATTAAATTGCCAGTTAGGTAAATGAGAACTCTGCTCCTTGTGGTATATCCTAAAAGACAGTGACCCTGTGGAGTTTCTAATCTCTTTCACAAATTTAGTAGATCAATTTCTTTTTAATCTCTGTTAATAATCCAGATTTTCCAGGACATGAATCATCTCTGCTGAAATACAAAGAATCAGAAAATAATCCTGCAAAAAGACCCTTACAGGTTGTTTGGTCTCTCTCCTTTTCCCAGGGTAAGATCATCTCCTTCCTCAAGACAAAACATTTGTCATTCCTAACAGATATTTGCATTTCTTGTTCTTAAAAGCCTCCAAAGGTAGAGATTCTACCTTTGGATTCTGTAACCAAGCCATGCTAGAGCTTCACTGCTTTTCTTAGAAGAAAGTTTTCCTTAAGATTTAAGCTTCATCATTGCAGCTGCAATTTGAAGTCCGTTATTACTGCCTTTGTAGTCTTCCGCTCTCTGGGTATGGAACAGTACTGGTTTTCTCAACAGCATATACAGGAAAAACTTCACTTTTCCCCCCTCCCCTTGTTTCACAGAAATGCAAAGAAGTGTAAGTATTTGATCTCTTCTTTGTTGGATTTTTTTTTAACCTCTATGTGGCATATATGTGTTACCTGACAATCTGTCTCTGTCTGTCTGTGCACCACTGACATAATTCCTTGTTAATTTTATCCTGATTAGAAACTGAGGTATATACATAGGTGAAACCACTCTCCTAACTTGGGGATACTAAGCATAAACAAAGCAGGATTAATGGTTCTTAATAAGAAAAGGCATGCTCAAAATGTAATCACCAGACTAATCAAGCACAGAAATAAAAGCCATGGCTGTGGGAAAAGCATTCTGCTGGTGGGTTCAAGTCTAATTTCTCCAGATTAGAAAAAAGCATCAGACAGTAGCAGCTGACAGGCTATTGTTCTTTCCAGATACAGAATCTGCTGAGACAGGAAGGTGAGGAGATGGGTAGCTAAGTTTTAACTTGCATGCAAAGCACTGCCAGAACAAACAAGCTTTCTGGATCATTTCCTAACAAGGAATCAGGGATATAATTTTACTTCAGGGATGTATTAACAACGGAAGGCTGCTGAACTAATGATCTCTGTGTCATACAAAATGCCACAAGCTTCCAGAGTTGAAACCATCCAGTGAAAATTATGGTCCTATTCTGCAGGGAAAATGCTTGACTACAGCCAGCTAAGGTGCACTTACACTATTTGGCTTATCTTTCTGCATCTGTGTGTGGTGTAAATGGAAATCAACATTGTTTTATAGGGATTTAGGTCAGTATCCTTTCCACTGTGCCCCTTCTGAGTGGTTTAGCAGCTGCAAGCGCATACAGAAGAATATAGTAACTCCTCAAGTCCACCATTTATCTTGTGAAAAAAGTTTCTTGACGTTATAAATCTGCAAGTTCTCCCATTCCTTTAACCTTCAGCCTACATGCATACTGGCATGGCACATAGTCTTCTAGACCAGTGCCAGACACCTTGTGTGTGTATCATAGAAACGCATGACCTAAAGAGAGCTGGTGCTTTGTGTAACTGGAAGCATCTTGGAGTGCGTATGTCAATAAATATGGGATCTTTGTAACAATTCCAAAGTAGGACTCTGCATTCTTGGTGCTCAGTTTGAATCTGAATGTGAGCCTGAAATGAGAGTGCTGACTGTAAATGCTACTGTGAAGTATCAGGTTCTTTAATTATTTGGAGACTCAAACCAGACATGATAGAAAGAACACAGGACCAAGGGTTACAAAGCTGTACACACACAAAATCTGCTCTCAAATTCTTTGAACTTTAGAGAAAGATAAAATAGTCTCTCATTGCAATTTTTTTCCTTCTGAGCCCTCATTTCTTCTGTTTGTCCATGCTGCAGTGTTACTTGCGGTGCTTCTGTTACAGAGAGTCTGTTTCACTATCAGGGTCATGGCTGAATACCTTCATAACCCTCTTCTTCAGAGCGTGCAGCAAAACCAGAGCATGCAATAGCTGTGACCAGTTGTAACATCTCTATTTCTGAAACAGTTTTTGGCCAGAGCCTCCATCCAAATATTCGCTGGTTGAAGAGCCTTCTTGTGTGACGCATGGCTGATTGACCATGAACAGTAATACATCAGATAAGCTCAATGCACTGGAAACAATGGTATGGTCTAAGAACAGTGTTATAAGGGCATGGAGAAAAAAGATGTTTTCTTTTGCTACCGAAAATGAATTGTCTTCCAATAATGTCAGTATGAGAGTGAATGAAGGCTGAGGAGAAGGCAGAGAGAGCAGCAGTGACTAAAGCTGCACTGCAAAAATAGTTAAGGAAAAATTAGATCACACCTTTATTATATTAAAATTACATTATAATTTCACTATGTAAGTACTTATAATACACAGACTTTAACTATTATACATATTATATACAAAATATCATACTAACAGATGATGGATTTAGGAGGAACTGTCTCCTCATATATGCAGATTCAGGAGTAACAGACTGAGTTACTCAGTTAATCATCAAGACTGTGGCTACTGAGACTGAATCTTGTCAGTCCCCTGGGTGTACCCATAGGCCTTAATTGCCTTGACCAGCATCACCTGGGACCTCCACCCACACCCTGCCCTTGGAGCCAGGTGCCTCTTTTAAGCTCATGTCAGGGATTTAGTCCCTGCTGGAGGTATATTGCTGGAATACTGATCTCTAACTCAGCCACAGCCCAGTCTAGTGGTGGATCCCATTGATCCTGATCTGCAGCTTGACTTCCTTGCTTGTTCTCAGACCTGTCTCGTCACTGTGGACCTGCTCCATGATCACTGAGCTGTGTCTTGCCTTGGGTTGCCCTCATCAAATCTGATCCTGGTCCTGACCTGTGGATTTACTTCCTGGCTTGACCTCAGACCTGCCATATCACCATGAACTCCCCTGATAATCTGGACCCTTTGTTGAACTTGTCTGCCATTTCTGAGTCTCTGCTGCTCACCTTGCTTGGGCAGTGTGGGGTCTGGGCTCTGGCTGATGAGGCCCCTGCCCTCCCATCCCTTTATTATGCTCGGCTCCTGTCTCCCCTTCCCTTAAGGAGCCTCCAGCCCTCACTGTACCCCTGAAGAATCTATCCAAAGCACTGTTGCCACTGTTGCTTCTCCAAATAACTCTGTTCAGATTACAGAAAAGCTCAAAATACCTATGCTACATTTAAAAGACCCTCTAAAAGGACATGATTTCAATCTCTTTTCTGCATAAAGTACTGTACAGTCTTTATTGTGGAATATTTTAATACTTGGTAATGCATTAAAATAATACAGTACAGAATACTTCTGTATTTTTATTGGATCATATGGAGCTAAACCCAGTGCATCCTAACTTTTGGGCTGAGTACCCTGCTAGGAGATATGAAAATAGCAAATCTGTTTCCCAAAATGCTTTTACATAGATTTGAGGTATCAGCTCAATGGAACTAGCTTAGGTCTCTAGCAGTATGTAGTGTTGTGCAAATTTGACATCCCAGATCTTCCATATTATTAATGGAAATAGGTGTCAGATCAGTATTTTAGTGTGAAGATCTCTCTATGCAGTTATATTAATGCATGTGTTTACCAAAGGCAGTCACAGGGAGGACTTGCTTATTGAGATGTATGTTCTTTGCTAACAGATCTGATGTAGAGAGTTGTACATGAATGAGAGCTTCCTGCAGTGAAGAGTAACCTGCATAAATCCTCATGCAGTGTGGATCATGAGTGAATGATCCTCATTCACTCCTCATGAGTGAATGAAAGTCTCATTCATTTCTCCCAAAGAATGTAACTTTAGAGACAATTTTGCCTCTGTTCAGGTTAAAAGTTAGATCTATTAATGGCAAAAGATTTCCAAAACCTCCTGCCAGAACGGAAAGTTAAATAGTTGAACCAGAGGCCTGAACAAAACAAAATCCAGTTTAGCATTGTTTTAAGGAATGAATGACAGAATAAAGACCTTCTTAAGTTTTATAAGATCTCAAATAAACTCCAGAACTGCAGACAGTTTGTAGTGTTTTGTTTTTCAAAAATAAAATTGTTACATTACGGTCTATGCCACTCCTCTACAGTCTGTGCTTCAAGTTTCATCGAGCTACAATTTGACTATGGAAGGACCCAAATAAATGTGTCCAGTTTCAATATATATACATCCTTTGCCCATATTTGGCATTATCAAGGAAGTAACTGGTACCTAAATATATTGAGAAGCTGGGGCTTGGTTGTAAATTTTGCACAGATGAATAGATTTATCTGTATTTTTTTTTCCAAATATATAACTCTGTATGTGCCTGTATATACAGTAATGCAGCCCTGTTCTTATAGTCAGACTCCTACAGCTGTAGTCTTTCCTACAGCTGTGATACCAACAACTATGCTGGCAGGATGGCACAAGCTGCTCAAATGAGAAGGGGGAGATTAAACTGGTGGCTGTCTGCTGGCAAGCACTTGAGCAAACTACTATCTGTACTTGAAAAAGAAATTATGATACAGAAACATGAAAACATAGCTAATCTCCTTGAACAGTGAGAGCAAAAGCTTGCCTGTTCCCTGAATAGTGTCTGACTATACTGGGAATACTCAGGTTTGACTCTGAAAGCTATGGCTTCAGGGAGCAAAAAGTCATCACAAAATAAATAAAGAAATGAAAATACACACATTCCCACACATACAAGCACAACAGGGGAAAATAGAAGGGGATAAACAGTGAGTTCAATTTATTTACTTGGTTGTGAATGAAAGTCAGTGTCACAGTGAAGAACAACACGGGCCTTGGATTGTTTTTCAAATAGGTGAGGTAGTCTTTTGGTTAGAACTAGAAGAGAAGTAGTGGTTTGAGACAATGTGCCTCAAGAAATGAGCCAGACTTTCAGCGTGCTTGTGCCTCACTTAAGTCCTACTTAAGCCTGAAGCCTTAATTAAGTCCTTATTTTATGGGCATTACTGGAGACTTCTAAATTTAAGTATTTGGGTCTCGTCATTATCCAAAGTCATTTAGGTCAATAGTAGTTTCATGGACTTCAGCAAACTTGAGGTCATGTCCTTAATGAGAGTATTTAGTTGCTATGTACATATACACAATAAATACACAATAAACACACAATATATACATGATGCATGTATTTCTACAGAATAAAGCTATATATTACATATAGCTTTTCCCTGTCTACTAGACAGTAGAGAGGGTTAAGTATGCCACGTCTCTTTTTTTTTTTTTCCTAAGGCAACTTGTTTCAGATATGAACAATCACGTTTTTTCAAGTTAACTATTACACGGTGAGTTATTAACTTTAAACACCCTTCATTCCTGAAAACTATGTGGCAGAGACATTTTAGGTTGGGGCAATTCCTCTTACATAACAGAGTCTTTCTGCCAAGTTATTACCTCAGATAGTCTTTATGTTGTAGGTGAATGTTTATACAGAGATTTCTCCTCCTCACACAACAAAGGGCTACTGGAGAGCTCAGATGCCCAGCATATGGCAAAAGCAGGAAGAAGGCAGTCTTGTGCTTGATAAAACCAAAGAAAAACTTCTCTAAAAAGAATAGACAAGAGGGAACCAAATGCTGAATTGTAATCATGTCTCCTCTGGAGTCCTCCTCACTCCCGCTGCTTCCAGCAAAAGCAGAGATCTCTTGACACTGCAGAAGCTCAGGAACACCTGGCTGGCTCTCAAGGGTAAGTCTAAACTTGTCTGTGAGTTCACTAGAAAAGCACTAGCATGGTTTTCTTTTTCCACCTGATTTTTCTTTTCAGTTTGCATAGGGAGGCTCTGGTCAGTGCAGTTTCTGCTTCTCAGAAATTTCACCAAACAAATGCTGATACGCTTGGCTTGCAACTTAAAGTGCCAAGTTAAGCAGCTGTCCTGAAGGTCTTGGGCTCCCTTGGGTGCCTGAGGTTTCTATGTCCTTGCAAAAAGAATAGAGAAGACAACATAAACACACACTGCTTTATTTTCCTCTTTTCACTGGTTTGCTGGTCTGGGGACATCATGTACTAGCTAACAAGTTCTGCCCTGTGCTATTGTTATCATAAATTGGTACTCTTTGGTCAGGCAATTAGATCAGGCAATTAGAGGGCTCTGTTGTTAGGCTCCCTTTTAACATGTATTTAGATTATGGGCAGCCTACAAAGACTACTGTGGGTGTCTGGCTAGATCCATACAATAGGGTTCAGAGCTACTCAGCCAAATTCACTTTTTTCCCCTAGACAGGAAAAATATTAGGGTGTCTAAGGGAGAGGAAAGCGAGGGGCTTCTCACTAAGCTGTAGTCAGACTACTAAGGAGTGGTGTCTATGAATGAACTTAGGGAAGGCTGAGAATTCTTACAGAAGAAAACTGCTTTGGCCCAAAAAAAGAGGTGTGAGCAAAAAAACCTTTCAGATGTTGGCTTGCTTCCCACTCCCACTGGAGTAAGTGAGAATGCCTGTAATTGATTTCAAAGAGAGAAAACCATGCCAGCATTTGCACAGAAATGTTATTTTTCATATACTTCAATATGTGGGACCAAAGTTCTGGCCCTTCTGTAGCTTATGTAATGGAGTAACCTCCAAGGAAAGGGAAAATTGGCTGCTATATAGACGTGGAAACATTCATTAATCACTGGATCAGCACTCTAAACATTTCCTGTTTATATCCAGAGTGACACTTCTTTAAATGATATTGCCAGCTCCAATTTGGCATCAATGTCTTATTTTGTAAAAACAAGCTGTTATCATCAACTTTAACAGAAATAGAACAGTTTCCATGAAGAAAAGGATTCTGAATGGCCTTTGTTTCAGATCTTGTTTCAGAAAACAAACTTTCTTCAAAAGTTGTGATCCAGTCACCTCAGACTGAAAAACTGAAGGGAATCCGGTTGCAAAAAATAAGTTTGGAGTTGTCCTGTATTGTCCATTTCATGAGAAAAACAAAGATGAATTATTATAGAGATTTCCAATTGACGGGCTCAGCTCATGGTAAACAAGCCTCTGATGGATGAATTTCTAAAGAGAAACTGCAGTTGTACTGCTCACACACCCAGCAACATCCGTTCTGATTCTTGCTGTTTGTCACTCATGCTCTTTCAGAATTGCCATGATCAACAGTTCCCTCTCCCTCTTTTTTTTTTCCCCACCTCAGACCTAAATCTACCTCCTGTTTCTCATCATGACCCAACTAACACACAGATTTTAGCATATTTAGGACCACTGCATGAGCATATAGACAGATTTTTCAGGGAGAGGAGGGACAGAAGGAATTAGGGGAGGGACAAAAGCAGCTGAAAGCCAAACCTTTTAATATTCCATTTCTATGAGTTGTCTTCAGCGTGGCAAGGCCAGGCTTCTCAGGCTAAATGTATACTAGGGAATTCCTATACAAGGAAACAAAAAGCATTCTTTGGCACTGAGTTTAACTGGTGTAGAATAGCCGTGTCCATGCTGTTAAGATCTTTGGCCCTGCAAAATGGGTTGGCTGTATCCAGACTACCAGTTGGGACTGATTCCTGGAAGCATGCCTGGGAATTGTTTGGGAGAGCCCTACTTGGTTTTGGCTAAAGCCATACCCTACCATTCAACTGCTTTAACCGTTGAATGGTGAAGGCAGTTGATTGTCAATGTGCACACAAGTTTCCTGGCACTATGTAGTTTACTAGCATAAACATATCCTAATCGTCCCCTGGACTGTAACCACTATGGACACTATACCAAAAGAATAAGTGCAATAGAAGTTTAAAATATAAAATGTTCTGGGTTCCAGGATCTCTGTGTGGTAATCAGAAAGTTTCACCTTAACACTCTGATTTATCTCCTCTTCCCCCTACGCATACCTAGCCAGGGAAGGCCCTACATGGTAGGATGTTGTGGGGGGTAGTGGCAAGCTCTGTATTCCCTAGCGCACATGTGGCTTATAAAGGAAGAGGGAAAGGCCTTTTTCAGAGAAGACAGTGAAGCAATGCATCCAGATTCCAGGTTTTTCCCTTGCCTGTGTGTCTGAGCCATCACATAAGTGCATGAAAACAGCATTCCCAAATGTCAAACTCCCATATCTCTCACCCTTTGGAAAACAGGTGATGAGTAATTCACCTAAGACATGATTGGTTAAAATATAGTAAATACCAGAACACTATATCTGTTCCTATTTCTTATCTGTTCTGCTGTTTCAGCACATGAAAGAAACAAGCTTTAATGGCATATAAACTGCTGATGGAAGTGTGAGTCTCTTGTCATATTTTGTGTGAAGCAATTGTGATTCTCAGAGTTTGGTTTGCAAGGTAAAAGCTCTCTAGTAGTCTCAGCAGAAAATTATTCTAGATGCTTCAGTTTCTTGGCCTTTCTAAATCAAGTCAGCAACATTTCAAGAAGGAAAGCTGTAGCTTAATCCAAGCAAATTCAGTTCAGTCTAAGAGAAACTGTTTAAAATTCAGTGTGTTGTTTCAAAAGAGACTACAGAATAACTTAATCTAGTAATCATCTGTTAAGTGTTTTTAAGTTCAGGTCCCAGGATATGGCCAGCAGAGGAACTGTAAAACTTTGGCTTTCTGTTCAAGCTGTCCTGACATACATTACCCACAACAAAGCATTCGGCCTTTGCCTCTACAACATGCCTTGTTCTGTGGCAGGGCCAGGAATGTAGGAATGTGGCTCCCAGCCAAGCTGGTGGGGAGAGAATTCCCTCGACCTGCAGGATTCCAGCTCTCTCCACGTCTGTATCTTTTGTTCGGCACTTTATGCCGTTGGTAGTGCGTGCTTCTCCATGCTGCCCACAGCTGCTGTTCTCCCGCCTGCATCTGCCATTCTCACACTCCCAGCCTGGGTGGCCATGCTGGGTTTGTGCATTGTGGGCTAGCCAGGATGTGGCTACTGAAAGGGCAAACATGGGGAAGGCGAGAGCTTGGCTATATGTGCATAATATCAAGTCAGTCAATGTTCACAGGCTGAGAATACCACAGTGTTTGAGCTAAGGGAAGCTCTTTGTTTGCTTTTCCTTGCACTAGTGACTGGGTTACTTCAGCCTAATAGAAGGCTCTTTATTTTATGCTCTGTGAGCCTGACCCATCACAAATCAAATACAGAAAGCCTATAGGTTCTTCCCTCCTGCTCCTCCCAGGAAGAGCAGCTGAGAGTAAGTCCTGATGAATAAACTTGATAGTTCCCAGAGGACTGTATTCAGTGAGCTGACAAGTTCTTCCTTCTGCTTCAAACTCTCACTAAGAGAGAGAGATGAGTTTCAGGTTAGGTAGTGGTAGTAGAACAGGAGTTTTACACTTCATCTTCACCAGCAGGCAATTCCTGACTGCCCCTCTGATATGCTCTGTAACTTTGGGAAGCATCATCACCCAGGATCCTCTCAGGAGGTAAAGTCTTCTGCTGAGCGTCATATGACCGCAAAGCAGCAGGGCTCCAGACTCCTCCTTGGATACAGAGATGGAGTTTTAGTTCACGGTTCTCCTTGGAGTCTGAATATACCAATTTCTGTGAGTGATTTATTCTGTTGTAAAGACAGGAACTATTGTGAATTTATCCTGGGGCTCTGGGTCCAGACGTTAAAGTTGACTGAGGCCCACCTTTCATTCTAAACTCAGTGGTAGTCTACAGAGAAATTAAATTAATCAGCAAGGATTTAAATGACATCTTTTTCCAAAGCCTGTTTATATTCTTTGCTTTAATCATGCTTTCATTGGGCCAGCAAATAATAACATTGTAATAACATTGTGCTAGATAAGCCACTTCAAAAACAGGAAGAAATAGAAATTACAAACACTGAACTGGCAGAGAAGACGACCACTAGAGATTGCTCAGATGGTGCCACAGTGTCTGCAGACATTGCAGGGAGACAATAGAAGGGGATAGAAACCGGTTCTGGAGGCAGGGTGTTCAGGAGATGGAGGATCACAGCCTCTGAGATTTGTATTTGATTTGCATTATTTAAGGCCATGTTTTAAAAAGTATTGAAGTATCTAAAGAGTCAGTTTGGTAACTGTGGGATTTCAGATGGGAGCTGGGGATGTAGGTGCTTTTGAGATCTTATTAGACACCATTCTGCTGCTTTAAATACTGTAAGAGTCTGGCTTTTTGAGACTGGTTTCTCAAAAGCACTTAGCTTCACTGGGGGATGAAACAATCAAACTTGAGGGATGCCCAAGATTGTGTAAGCACTGACTAGCCTCCATTCCCATTCACACTGGTGGGGGTACGGAGATCCTGTCTTCTGCCTCAGTGTTCCCATGGCCTGTGACTTAAAATCCCTAGGCCCAAAGGTAAGCTTTGACCTACATGAGACTGCTCCAAGAAGTGATGGTTTGTTGCCAGCTTTTTAATTTCCTTTCCACCTTGCAAGAGTGTTGTGATGCATAATTTGAGTTTGCAAATTGCTCTGGCAGGAAAGCACTCTCACAAGCAATACGTTGTGTGCTGCAGAGTTTGGTTTTCATCCAAAGAGACAGAAAAGCAGCAGGAAGGAGGCTGGAATTTTATTTAGTCCTCTGTATTTCTGAATCCATGTAGAATGCAGCTAGCTGGGCCCAGAAATCTCCATGTGTTGGACAACCTGCGAATACGCTTAGTGCTGTTTTTTGAAACTGTATTGGCATTTTTCTCATGCCATTGACTCTTCCAGATCCAACACATTTAGTGTCTGCAAGCTAAGAGAGGAGCGACAGTGAAGTTCAGCCTGAATAATGCAGATTGAAGAGATGCCTCTACATATCAAGGGTGGCTAAGTCCTAGCACCGTCACCTCTTTAGATATATGTGACTGCAATGAGTCGATTAATTCCCAAGGCATAGGAAAGGATACTTAGTTCACTGTAGTGCGTATAGTGGAGGAGATACAAATGTTTGTGCAAGGAGAATACACAGCAAACACAATGTCCACAGCAAACAACCTCTGACTCACTATATAGTTATTAGCTAACTTCTTTAACTTAAAATTTCCTCTTAGTTAAAGGGAGAACATTGGAAGTTTGGAGTTTGTACATTCTTACTTCACTTAATGGGGCTTACAAGAAGGTGTGCTTAAACTGCCTATGGAGCATGGACATCCAAGGACTGGCTGCTTTTTATGCTAATTCAAACACTTGGTGCTTCTTTGATTTTCTGCTTAGCCAGTCACAACTATTAAGTGCAAGGAGAGAGCTGCTGCTGGCAGTTGAATCTTCTGCTATTTGCTAGCTGGCAGGATGATGGAGGGCTTGGGAAAGAGAAGGAAGCCTGACTTGTTGCCTTTCTCCTCAGCTTTGAAGAGCCCACATGATTGGTAGTACATATCATGGTCACTTTATAAAGATAAATCTTCTTTGGCAGGAAGATCAGAGGGGAATGGGCTTATACATGGGGACTAACACATACAGACGTGTATATTACCTTGGAATTAAATTTTGTATGTGTGTATATACACATGTGCATGTGTGTGCACATAAAAGCAACAGTGTGACAATAACTCTGCAAGGAAAAGCGGGGAGGAATTCATAGCTATCTACACAGCTGAGCCAGTCACTCCACACTTCTTTACAGTCAGTGGTGAGAAACAGGCACTTATCAGAGCACAATTCATCTTATCATCTGAAGTTAATCACGTTTTTAAAAGTCTGTTTCTCTCCATTATCCATAAAGGAGCATAAGGCAACATCTTCAGCTGCAGAAATCCGTGTTGCAGAGGTGTAACATGAAGTGAGATGAATCCCACCTTTCCTCTCTGAGCTTTCCAGAGTATTTCACATACAGTTTACTGCATTATATGTTGCTTACAATGCTTTTTGTGTGACCTCAGTGTTCACTTGCCAAAACCCAATGAGTAAATCTGATCTGAATCCAGCTGAGAATTCTAACAAATTTCTCTACACAACAACCCCAGTATTTATGACAGTGGGTAGTGCCTTCTCAAATGCAGTCTTCAGTCTAAGAGATCGTCAGGTTTTGGAGGCTTCTTTTTTGAATTTTGTTTATTGATCTAGATTACAACATGGTCGCACGGACAGTAGTCTTAGCACAATAAAGAGAGCTCTGCGCCATGCCATGGGGCAAGGGACAGGAATCTCTTAAGCCAATATTTCTACTAAAATTTGTGTTAGGAGAGAAAGTGTGAAGGACCAGTTTGGCACACAGTTGTTACAAGCTGAACGAGTTTACTTCATCCGTAAAACAAGCAGAGTAGATACCTGTCTCCTGCATACACACCTGACTAGAATGTTACAGGGCATCCCCCAGGAGGAGTTTAATAAACTGTGTAATGTAAATAGTCACATTTCAGTAGCATCTACACTGACCACAGTTTTGCATGACATAAGGTGCATCTCTGAGATGCTTAGGACAGTTCAGGTTCAAATTATGTGGAGAAAATGTCAGATGACACCAGCCTGGTTACACATCTTTTGCTTATTCATACATAGAGATAATGACATAGGTGAAACACAGGGATTTCCTGAGGTATACCCAGATTCACCCTACCTAGCTTAAGATGCTGAGATGCCCAAGTCAGAAGTGTAGCTGTCTTAACTCATTATGGAGTTAGTGGCGAGAGAGAAACGGGCACCCCCAGAGGCTGATTCAGATTTGGATTAATTGCTCTCCATAGATGCCTCTCACCACTGACTATAGAAGGATCCTAGAATAGCTAAGCACCAAATGTAGGTGCTCTTGTTAAATGGATGAATGGAGGTGCTATTTCTATCAGCTCCTGAGCAGTCATTGTATGGCATTCATAGGGTCCACAGCAAGTCCAGATTCAGATCTGTGTTGGTATGTCAAGGGAAGAGCATACTTTTCCCTGGTTAGTCAAGCACAGGTTTATCAGTCAGCAGCATGTTGCTGTGTTTGCTGATAATCTCAAGATCTCTTTCCTGAGAGTGCTGACAGAGGGGTACGTGGGTACGTGGTGTAGATCTTCAGGCTGTACTAGCTAGAGAGAACAGTACTTACAAACAGTTCATTAACTCCACTTGCATTAGGTACTTACATAGCGGATGTTTACTGACTGTCTCGGCTGGAGTTGTAATGGCCAGTGGTTGCTAGGAGGCAGGAATGGATTAATCCTAAACAGAAAGGAAGGAGAGAGAATCAGCTTTTGAAAGGGAAAAGTTTTTGTCACTTTAAAAAGAGAAGCATGACATGCAAGTACTCTGTCCTCTGAAAAAAAAACCCATGACATCCAGCTAACCAGACCAAACCTGGTGCAGGTGCTAGGGAAAAACTGAAGGTGTAGCACTGGGAATGTGTAGATCAATCCTGCAGGGTCCTACTTTCATGCCTCTAGTTTTGATGGTGCAGTGCAAAAAATAAAAATAATGCTGCCCTGGCTAACATTGCAAAGAACAAACAGAAATTCTGTCACATCTGCTAGACTGACTTGTGAAACATGATATGTTGGCAGGACTTAATGCATTAGACCTAGGAACATGTTTTTCCCTTTTGATAAATCCTATAACCACGTTCAATCGAAAGAGTAAGGTATCCTACTTGGAAACATGCACCATGATTTCTCTGTTATTCTTGGAGATTTTGTAAGGTATATTTAGAATGAAGAAGTAGGTGAACTTTCTGCAAAATAGTCTTTTCAAAGCAAGAATATTCTCAGAGGTAATTTTGTGAGGGTTTTTTTGTGGGGTTGTTTGGTGAGGTTTGGGGGGGGGAGGTTGTTGGTTGGTTAGTTTTTTAAAGGGGTTCTGCAGTGCTGGAGACTAGACCACTCCATCAGGGATTGGAAGACACTTTAACCTTCCCTTCCACTGTTGAGATGAATTAAGAGGGAATTCTAGAAACCCTACTTTTTTCAGCATATTTGTGATGGGAAATAGGATTCCACTGACCCCATAGGGTGCTCTTTGCTATCGCTGAAAGTAAAAAGCCTTGTGCAATAGCTGGTAGAACCTAACATGGAGCTACTGGAGCATGTCCAGAGAAGGACCATAAGGTGTTTAAAGGATTAGAGCATCTCTTCTATGAGGAAAGGCTGAGAGAGATGGGGCTGTTCAGCCTGGAAAAGAGAAGGCTTGTGACGGATCTCATCAATGTGTATAAATATCTGAAGGGAGGTTGCAAAGAAGATGGAGTCAGGCTCTTTCCAGAGGTGCCCAGTGACAAGACCAGAGGCAATGGGCACCAACTGAAACACAGGAGGTTCCATCCAGACATCAGGAAACACTTTACCATTTTACTGTGAAGGTCGCTGAGCACAGGAACAGGTTCCTCAGGGAGGTGGTGGAGTCTCCAACCTTGGAGACTTTAACAGCCATCTGGACATGGTCCTGGGCAACTGGTGACCTGCTTGAGCAGTGAGGTTGGACCAGATAACCTCCAGAGGTCCCTTCCAACCTCAGCCATTCTAACGTTCTGTATATGTGGGCCCGGAGTGCGTCTGTGGATTTGTGCTTGTCAAAGCTCAAGGGAACGAAGCTGCCCTTGCACATATAAGAGGATGTTAGTGGGGAAGAGATCACTTCCAGCTTATCTTTGGATGTCACTGTCCTTGCAAATTGTTGAAGAATTAACACACAGGGTTGCACTAGCACTTGCAGGACGTGGGGTCTGTGGACCCAGCAGAGCTGCATGCCTCCGAAGCAAGAGGAATAGTTCAGAAAAATTGTTTCACTATTGCTGATACTTGTTTGCACACCCATGAATCAGCTTGCTTTGGCTTCTTTCCAACTCTGGGACCCAGCTGCCAGCAACCTGGTTTGGGTTCAGCTGATCTTTTGTTTACTTTTTATTTTAAATGTCATAGACCCAGAAGGTTAAAAAAGCAAAGGAGAAAACAAATTTAATAACAAGGATGAATAAGAGTTAAATAGATTTTCTTTCATATGTGGGATGTTCATAACCAAGTGTGTTCGGTAAACACCTGGCCTATATCATACTATATCATGCTTGAGAGAAATCCTACGCATGTAGGTTGCTCCTTTTTCTCAAAAGAGGCAGCCTGTGATCCAGGACACGTAGCACTAAGGGGTCCTGCTGGCTTTTGCAAGTGACTTTAGATCCTTTCCGTAGCCTTTCCCTCGCAAATTCATCAGATAAATAATAAGCCATAATTCTGCCTATTTGATAGGAAAAATAGTTTTCATAAAACTTTCAAATAAGTTGACATTCTGTTTGTTTAGATTCAACAGGAGAAAAGAGATCATGTGAATATGACCTAGGGCAAAATCATTTTGGGGGCCCTGGTATGAGGGTGTAACAGTCTTCTTACTAAGCAGAAGCCGAATAACTGTGGTGGAAGATCTCACGTGTATATGGGTGAAACAACTCTGCAAGTGTTGGACCCAAATGGTCCTGGCATAACACAACTCTGCTTTCACAGTCAGTTGCTCTCAGGAGTTACAGGTTTTGTGCTCCTTGATCATATCTACATCCTTTGCTACAACAGGATCTTTTCAGCGTGGTACACATGCCACATCCCAAGTTGTAGTCAAAGACCTTCCCAAGCAGTTGTGGTAGGGTTCCCTAGTATGGGAAGTGTGTTTGAAGAATGGGCAGAAAATGAAAATGTTACGTGTTCCAGAATCCTCTGTTTTCAAACCTAATCTTTTTTTTTTTTTTTTTTTTTTACATATATAACGTCCCAAATCTGGTCTCTCTATGTGAACTGAGAACTGTAAAGTTACTATTTGTGTAGGGTAAATGCTTCCTGTTACTATTTTGGAGAATACAGAGGGAGGCTTACAATAATGTACCAGCCCAAGAATTTCTTTAAATAGCACAGGAAATATGATGAACTCTGAGTCCACCAGTGACAACACAGGAAAAGGAAAGCCAGAGATCAGATAAGACTTTGGTAGCAGGAATGATGGTGGGATAATTTATTCCTCCAGAGTTTATCACATGCTTGACTCTGATACAGGTAGACTCTCACTAATAGAGGAGATTCTACCACGATGGGTTATACTCTGCTAATTATGGGGCTATTTCTGTGGTAACAGATAGAAATCACATTTATCTTGTCTTTGATGGCTTACTGCATGTATATTTTTAATAGTGTGCTTCCAGAGAAATAAGTGGAAAGCAAAGAGTGATTTGTAGAAAAGTGACAACACAGGAACATTGTCCTGCTGTCTTGCTTCAATACACTGACATAATAAAGGTTGGTAAAAAGATAATTCTGGCTACTTTTTAAAGAAATTTCCCTTATAAACTCAGAGCTTTGAGGTCTAATGTCCTTCATTTGCTGGACAGAAAAACTCTTGTTGTCAGACACCATATTTAATTACAGTTTTAATTGTAGTCCTACAACTAGAACAGTATTCCACATTATGGGGGGAGAAAGCCTTACTCTTATTATGGATACGTTGCTGCTATTAACAATTACTGCAGAGTCCAGCTCCCTCCCCTTTGTCTGTTGATTTATGTGGGTGTTGCCTCACAGAATTAGTTGATAATCTCATTATAGCTAATCCTGTTTGCTCCTTCTACAAAACAATCTTGTCGTGACTGGCAGAGCTCCATTTTCTTCCTATTTCTCTTTTCCCTTAGTTATTATCAGAGATATTCTCTAGAAAGCATGGACTTTCAGTGTGAATGCTTATCCTGTTTACTGGCCATAGTTCCAGCCTCATCAAATTCAGCACCCTACCCTATCCTTTTCAATAAATATTTTCTTTGAGCCAAACAGCATACAAATATTAGCTGTAGCTCTTTTACTTTCAGTTCACATAATTGCACTATTCTGAAGCAATTAAAGCTTCTCAAATGACATTTTGGGCTTACATTATCTTTTATGCCTTTAAAAAGTGGTCTCCCTTACAAGGTTTCCTTATGGGCAACAAAGTAAAGAAGACTCAAAGTTGCACTTGCCTACATATATTTTTGGTACTTGGATACTAAGGTGCTTAATAAGGTAGATTCACTTAATCCAGGATATTTCTAAAGCATAACTAATCATGAGTATATTTTTGGTGACTAGCAGCTCTTAACAAGTTACTTAAAAGCATGTAAAGGCTGTTGAGGTGAATACAAGCATTAGGAGCATGCACACAGTAAACATAACTCTAAACAGCAGTTGTAAAGCAAGGTGAGAGCCATAATCACATCTACTTATTTATCTTGTTAAGTGCTAATTGTATTCAACAATAGCATACCTGACTTTATGAGGATTTGCTGAGATATGTTTTGTATTTTTTGTTTTCCATAGAATCATAGAATCATAGAATCGTCAAGGTTGGAAAAGACCCTTAAAATCATCGAGTCCAACCATCAACCTATCACTGCCAAGTCCATCTATACCATGTCTTCAAGCACCGTATCTATCCGTTCTTTAAATACCTCCAGGGATGGAGACTCAACCACTTCCCTGGGCAGCCTGGTCCAATGCTTGACCACCCTGTCAGTGAAGAAGCTTTTCCTGATATCTAACCTAAACCTCCCCTGGCGCAGCTTGAGGCTGTTTCCTCTCGTTCTATCACTCGTTACTAGGGAGAAGAGACCAACCCCACCTCGCTACAACCTCCTGTCAGGTAGCTGTAGAGAGCAATAAGGTCTCCCCTCAGCCTCCTCTTCTCCAGGCTAAACAACCTCAGTTCCCTCAGCCGCTCCTCATAAGATATGTTTAGTGCTTGTAAAAAGTGCCAAGGAAAATGGAGACTTTATGCTTATTTGTATGACCTAGACAGTGAATTAACCCATTTCCTGAGTCTGTTTTAATCAGATAATCCTATTCTGAAATGATGACTTTCAAAAGTACCTCAGTACACCCTATTTAGCACAGTAGGTTTTGGAGGTAATGAAGGTTCACAAATTTCCTAATAATTCCTTTTATACAGTTCAAAAAGCGATAATATAGTTAGTTATACTGTAATTCTTCATCATTAGTTGTCACAGAATTTCTACGCTAAATGAGGCAAAAATTGTAGGGGAAAGTAATGTCTCATTTTGATTCAGCCTGGAAAAAGCAGATAAGCTTTTTGGGCATGTTACAAGAATAGCTCCACACAAAAATCTTAGCTTCAAAATTTTGGACCAAGAAGAACATAATAAGACTATTTACAGCCTTAACACTGCATATGTCTTAGTTACAGTGCACATGAGAAAACAATTCCAGCATAGTTACACAAGCTGCAGTTCCATTATCCTCCAGTATCCAGTATCTCAAGACTGACTGCCCAGAACTGCTACACGATGCAATAAGCACTGCTCATTCCCTATGGTTATTTTGCACTCAGCAACACCTTGAGGCTTTGATCAGGATCCACTAAACAGACAATCCCTGCCAGGATAATTTTCAGTCTAAATAGGAAAGATCATCTGATTGTGACAATGCAGAATCTCACTGGGGGAGAGGGGAAAAGGTCTCAGCACAGTCTCTAAGTCACAGCAACTGAATTAATGAGGACAGTTAAGTGCCTGTATATTAGGGCCCATACTTCAGTACCATGTTATATCAATAAGAATTTCTACAGCAGAGTCAGTTGCCATGTAGCTGTCCAGCTGCTTAAAATCTCTGTGTTTGACTTCCTGCCTTTAACATTTCTGAAGTTTCCACCATTAGGCTATTAAGTTATTAATGGAGACCATTATTTCATGAGAACAGATGGTCTGGACACAAATGGATCCAGCTGAGATGCTGATGAGCAGAAATAGGGGTACACATACACAGACTTCCCCATCATGTGATAGGAAACACGTCCCACTACATGGTACCAGTGTGGGGGAAAGGGAGGCTGTGACCCACTGGTAAGTTCACATCCTCTTATTGTTTCCTCTTGGGCAGCTCTAAGCAGCTCCAGTACTCCTGGCTCTGTGTGTTGGCTTCTGGACTTCCAGTTCTGTCACAGGCAAAAGATGTTGGGTGTTCAACCAAAGCCTGTTATTTCTGTCTAGGTGAAGAAAGAGTTACACATTCTCAATGATGTTGTAGTATTCACCATCACTGATGTGTTCAAAGACTTACAGCTGTGGAACTATGTAAAACTGAGACCAGACCTAATGTCCATACTAGTGTCTTGCTCTTTACAAGGTCTGTTTTTCTCTACTCATCTGTTGCCCGATGGAAATGATTCTTAAACTAGAGGGGCCAGATTTGCAATCAAGTATATTCTGTGGTTGTATTACTATGTAATAATTTCCAATAAGAATCCATTAGAAATGCACCTATTAAAATGGCATAGGAAGCATCCCAAGTACTTACCCATTTCAGAATTTTCCTTAGTTTCACTGGTTTCTCTCCTTTAAAATCTGAGAGCTTCTGTAGTGCAGCATGTTAACAGAGCATATTCCCTGGGTACTTCAGGATGTTGGCATGTGAGGTAATGGCTTTTTCAGACAGCTGCTCTTCCTTCTCCTGCCCCTCTTGCTAATGCCAACCTGTTTACCTCATCTCTGTTTACTTTTACCTGTAGGAGTCTTGAAAAACTCTGCAGAGTTGGGCAGTTCGGGGATAGAGCCAAGGAAACACTTGAATATCCTCTCCAATTCAAGCGTGGGAGATAAACACATAAAGACGCTCTCCATGTGCAGCTTTGGGGTATAACTTGGTTCAGGCCACTGAGTGCTCTGTAGGAGAACTTTGTAAAGTCTTCTGTATCCCACAGAACCATTATCAGTTTTGAGATAATGACTCAACAGAGCATTTCAGAACAGAGCTGTGTTTTAACTCTGTTCTCAAATCCATCTGTATTCAACAAAGAAACTAAATATCTGCTCAAATTAAAACTTGTTTATCCAATTTGCTGAATCAATCCTTTACAGGCGGCCTGCTTTTTTTTCACTTCCTACTTCATTGTAGCTGTGATCCTGGCATCTCAACAGCAGGAAAGTATGGCTGTGCCCTAGTATTACAAACAATGGAATTTGAGACAAAAACATTCTGCAGAGAAATTCTAAGTTACAGTATCCTTTTAATAGTTAAATTAGACCTGCAGTGGCAATACTACCCTGCAGATATGCATAGTCAGACATAGATATATAGACAGATATCCAGAGAAAGGGCATTCATGCTGTTTTTACTTAAAAGGACACATACATTTTTTTTTTTTTGCTTTACAGGAATTCCCACAGACTTCTAGACGCGACATTGATGAGAGCATGCTGTCTCTTGCCTAAACAATTTAAATTGATTTTGTTAAGAAAAGGAATCTTAGAATAACATCTGCTGTAAAAGACAATATCTCTCTTTCTTATTCTGACATAATAAGTGCTGACAGAAAAGAGCATAGAAGTATATCTTCTCTGAGACGTCTCCAAGTCTCTGACAGCTGCATTCAGTGCTGTGTTTGGGCTGTAATTTTCAAAGGAGTGCAAGGACGTAGGTACTCAAATTCTGTGTGAGTTGGGACCTTTGTTCTTTAGGTGCATTTGAAGATTAGACTTACTGTTTTCTGCAAGAAATGCTCTTTGCTGCATGGTAATCGTTACCAGACATACAAGGAACATTTTTACTCAGGCCAGGAGCACTCCAAACTATAGTGCAGCAAATATAGAATGACATGCACGTGATAGCCTTGCTAATAAAGTTTATGAAATCCATGCTGGTTTACTCAGACAAGACAATCAACAATTTAATGGAAATAAGCTTTATGGTGGGTGGTGCCATGGCCATGGAAAGAGAGGTATCATTCCCAGGTGGGCTATACGAAATGGAGGGAAAGATGTCCAAGGCTACTTCTGCTCCTTAGGCAGGAGCACCACTGTTTATTGTAGCAGCAAGGGTACTGGAAGAAGGTCAAGGAGGAGGAGATTATATCTCTCTCTCTATCTCCACTGATATATTATCAACCCACTGAAATGATATTCTCAAATTTTATAAGCTTTGAAGGCTAAACCAAGCAAACTGGCTGTATCTCAAACTAGTGAAACATCCAGTACATCAGGAATAAATAAATGTGCTCCCAGCAAAGAAATGCCTAACAACATAAAACATTAATTCTCTGCTGATTGTGATATAGTCTTCAAGAATCTTGCCAAGTGTGGCACCAAAATAGTGGTGGATGACTTCAATACCAAAGTAGAAAAGGAAGATGTAGAAAACAGTGAGAGGGATCTAATGTTTATCATGCATCAATTAACAATGACATGAGATTGTCACAGTTAAGGACACAGTTGAATAGCACAGAAAGTTTCTTAATAAAAATGTTCTCAGGGATATCCATTTATCTACAGAGGTGGTTCCTAGTAATCAGATTGCATATTTTGTCTCAAGACACAAGCCAAAGATTGGAAGCATAAGAGCCGATCACAGAGTGATAGCACAAAAGCAATCAGAAAATTCAGTAGACAAGTAACAGATATAACACAACATCCTGGAGATATCTGAAAGACAGGTTGGAATAGGCAGCAATTAAAAACAGGCTTCAGGATATTTCATGACAGATTGAACCAAAGAAGATAATTTAGGAGAATTCCAGGTGTAAGGAACAAGAGATCATTGAACAGCTCATGGGAATGTAACTGGAGACAGACATGCAACAGTGAGAACATAACTTCCAAGATAGTCTCATGCTAAGTGTGATAAGGACAAAAAAAAAAAAAACCAAGCCACAAAAACCTGAAGGACTGTAGGACTGTGCATTGGTGGACCAAATGGAGCAAGAGGAAAATGCATATAATGTGGGAGTATTTTATGAGAGCTACAACACATGGAGACAAGATCAACTGTGAGTGTGATAAAGAACAGAACGCAAGGCAGTTATGGACAGAGGCAGGGAGGGAGCTCTTTAATGACTTCTTTAGTATAGACATGTTACAGATAGCTGAACTGTTTGTAAAAGATAAACTTATAAGAGATTTTAATAGACAGTTTGAACTCTCAGCAACAACAAAGAACAAAATGTTGGGCATTTTAGAACTGAATTATGGAAACCAGAGAGATGATGGAAAGGATTTTGCAGGATGGTGGGATAAGATAGCTTAAAGACTACGCAAACTGACTTTGTTGGACTGAAAACAGTATTTCTCCAGCATTTTTTAAAAAAGTATTGAAATACACAGTATTTCACAAAACAAGATCACAAATCTTCCTGCTCATTACAGTTTATAAATTCCCATTTGTGACATTTTATATACCCATCCCTTACACAGAAGACATAGCAGATGAATAGCAGTGGTGGTTTCTGGAAAATAAGAGTAGGAGTAGACAGAAAGATTGACTCCTTCATGTCTTCCTAAGGTGTCCTGGGAGTCATGGCACAATTATAAGATTTGCTGGAGGGACTGAAATTAGATGATCCCCACCAGTCCTTCTGATGTACTAATAATTTTGGAGCCTACAGAAGAAAGAAAATATGATACAAAGGATAATTGGAGACTTCAAGGAAGTAGAAAGAAAAATGGGACTTGAGATAAATACAGACAAAACCAGCTATTGGCTTTAATCTGACAAGAGGATTTTAGACAAGCTTCTCCAGCAGCTGATAACTGTAAATACCAAAACTTGGGTAGCTGAAGTACCTCAGAGCATTGACAATCAGAATATCAGTGAGAACACTGTTACTAATGCCAATCTGAGGAGGTAAATGGAGTAGGAATGTGTGTTCCTTTATTTTAAAATCAGAAGACCAGAGTTTAGGATACACCAGACCATTTTAATGTATTTTGTTTTATGTAGAAGTGATAGTTTGTCACTTTCTAAAAAGACAAAGAAAGAAACTAAATAACTTCAGAAATAAAATACTACTCAAGGATGTGTGGGTAAGATTTAATTAGGAATGATGGGGGGGGGTCAATAAAGAACATGAATAGTGATTTAATTCCCATAGCTTCAGTGGGCAAAGTGTGTGGTTAGAATGACACAAGACAGACCAAGAAGCGTAAGGCCTTCCATGGCTGCTTGAGGCTGGTCAATCAAAATGAAGTGGAAACAGTAAGTTGAAACGATGTTCTTAATATGCATGACCAGCAATGCAAAAACTGTGCCCTAACAGAAGGAGTTCCGGGCAAACTGAGGAGCCATGAGTCATTACGATCTCTAAAACCATGAAGGCGGGGAAAGAAGCAAGTACATGGGAATGGAATGGACCACCAGCAGAGACTTGTGCTTTGCAGGCGTAGCCACATGCAATAAGAGACAGCCGTATAACAGACAAGTACACTGCGATTATGGTCTGCCAAATGGTGAGCAAACCAAGTTGTAAGCCATATCACCATTTACATTGTTCCTGAGTTTACTCATCTGGATCTCAAAATAAACAAAAGATGAACCTCATATTTTAAGAGGTACTACTTCAGCTTGAACAGAAGTTTGAACATATTCCCTGAGTCCAAAAAGATGTGGGGAATGTCCAGCTGCCGCTGGTGCTAGTGCCTCTGAGGTGAAAGTGGGCTGGGATGTAGGTGCTTATAATGCACACTGTACTGCTGGGCTGGCCACACACAATATTGAAAGTAATAACAAAAACTGAGATGTAGATTACTGCTCATTTGTAATATGCTGCAGAAGATGCGCAAGGAGCCAATCTGCTCAGAATAATCAAGCAGGCTGTGGATTTCAAGACAGATTTCATTGCCATTATGAAAGAAAAATCCTTCCCGTTTATTTTCTGGAGACTCTATCTTTTTGCCTAAGTATTTGAAAATGCACCTACTGCTGCCCTGAAATACACAGCGGTGAATAATAATGCTCCTGGATATTGCATTTAACACATTATCCCTGGAGCCAAATGATACCTGTGTAGCAATTTGAACTATTACAGAAGCAGTTACATTGTAGTTGTCCTAATACAACAAGGCCACATGCCTGAAATCAGGACAAATAGGGGCTTTTTCCCTCGAAGGTCATGTCTTAAGTTTTGGATGTTCATGCTCAAGGCTGTTTCCCAATGTACCTAAAGCAGGTGTGTGTCAGCTGTCCTTGTCCACTCCAAGGCAGCTATCCACTGGCGAGCCTCAAACTCTTTATTCTGTGTGATTTCATGGAACCATGAAGAAAGCATCCCATTTGGGCTTAGAAATCGAGAGAAGTGTATTTCCCTCCTCTAAGTGATTTTATAACAGAATTATTTTTAACTAGCAGTTTTCTTCTATCTACAATTGAAAACAGAAATGAAAGATACACTAATGCCTTCTGGGAAGAGTCGGTGGCACAGAGAAGAGGAATTATTTTACAAATATCTTCCAGATTTGAAGACAGAGTACAGCAAATGTGACCATACAAGATGATCTGAATTTGAAGCTAAATCTATATTTTAAGAATACAAAAACAACTCAGGGTGAGTCACTGGCGAGGCAAAAGTAACCACAAAGTTTGTGCACAGTCTATACAGTGAGCTTGACATGGTTTCCAAAACCTTTAATTTCTGTTGGTTTAGGGGAACTAAACACATCCTTTAAACAAAATGCTGTGTTTTTGCAAAGTTTATGTTTTGCAAAAATGAAAAAGTTACTGAAGACATTAACTCTTCAGTGCTGTAATCATAACAAATGTGGGAAGGATACATACTACTGAAAAGCTTGCACACATGTCACTCTGGAAATGGGTCTGTGAACTATGGGTGTGGTCTGCAAAGCATTAAGTGAAGAGAAGAAATATTTTTCAGCACAGTTGCTTTTATAGTTCAGAGCTTCTCTTCTGGATGGATTTCAAGATACAGTATGATAGAGGAGATATGATTTTATTCATTTCATAAAAATTAGGTGCCTAGTTTTTGTCAGACAATGCTGAGCTCTGTGTGGCCACAGACTTGTTATCTAGACTGTTATCTTCAATAAATCACTAAAATTTCGCTTTGTGCAACTTTTCTCACCTACCGAGAACACATCGTGCTTACTTTGCTGGTACTTATCAAAATTAATGAATCCATGTTAGTGAAGAAAAATTTCTGGCCTCAGAGTCTAAGCAGCTTAACTAAAGCTCACTGAATTCAACAGGGACCTTTTCCATGACGAGGATTTGAACAAAGCCTTTAGTATTAACAGGAAACCCTGAAGAGAACTGTTGCTATTCTTAAAGACATATTCTATCAGTATCAATGTAATGTCAATGCAGAGATTTTTATTGCCTTCTGTGGAAGCAGACTGGAGAGAAAGCCACAAAAAATATAAAACATTTTCTGAGTTACTCTGTATGACATTAAGAAAACAAAAAACCTATCATAATAGTCTACTAAAAAAATAAAATTACATTTAAGCAGGTTTTGCTTTACCTGTGATATGAACACAAATGACAGCAATAAAAATTAATAAACTGTATCCTAAAAAAATCTGGCAGCCCTAAAACATCAGTGGAAATTCTCACCACATTCTTACCTATTTGCCTGAGCCATGAGTGCCTTATACCCTCTCCTTGCAAGAGGAATGAAAATCTTTCACAGATATTACTTCATAAGTGGAAAGCCTGTATAAATTTTTCTCAACAACTCACCAAGACAGTGTGAACTGGAACTTACGTTTCAACATTTTTATCATGATTATTCAGAGTATATATTATATTTTCAATGCCATAGGTACTTGAAAGTTTAAGTGCATCTCTCTCTTGTGTAGACTGAAAAAGAAATAGTTACCTAAAGTGTCCTACACATTTGGCTCAAGGAAACTGCTTGCACAAGGCAGGTAATTCCTTAAGCAGTGTGTGTGAGAGGGGGAATAGATGTCTTTTCACCCCTTCTGTGAAAGCCAAGTTACTCTGTAGAAAGACTTCAAGTCTCATCAAGGAGGAAAAAGACTGCAGGAGCCTGAATCCTTAATGCAGTAATTGAGGCATTTTCATGGACTAATGGAAACCTGGATTCTGGTCCTGCTTAAAGGGCTATTTATGTGAAGGACTAACTGGATTCAGTGCACACACAGTCCTTGGAGCAGGGGTTAGAATTCTCTTGACAAGTCCTCAACACATTTAAAATGTCATTCTCATCATCTCCCCCTGCTTTAGTAGGAATCTGGACAGTTGTTCATGTTTTGTACTGGCTATCTTAGGCATCTTTTCCAATGAGAACACTGACCTTCCTTGCACTCAGAGCTCAGAGAATCAGTTATGAAAGCGAAATGCTCAAGGGCGAGGCAATGTGTGACTTTGAGGCACCTAAGAAAGAGGCAGATATTGGAAGCCAGGCTTTCCAAAAACTCGTTCAAAGCGTCTTCTAGCCTCAGGTCTGTTTATCTCAGTAGGCATGGGAAAATAGCTCACAGCATCTGGAACAGAGTAATTTCCTGCAAACTAATATTCAAAATTGTAAACCTGCACTCATGTAATGTTACTACATGTATGGCCCTCTTGCTTATAAAGTACTGTGTGTTAAGGATAAGACTGATAGAAAATGACACAGATGCTGTTTAGAGTACGGGAGGAAATATGCTGAAATAAGTCATTATTTGGCTATTATCTATGTAACACAGGGGCCAAAAATGTTGAAAACAGATTATTGGTCCCTGTGTATATTGAGGAAGAAAAGGTTACCCAAGGTTTTCTATGCATTTGGCTCAAGGATGCTACAATATGAGAACATGTGATTTGTTAGGGAAATCCTATGTGACTCTTCTACAGCAGCTAACCAAGTAAACAAGAAGTGAGCTGGAACTTTCTGTCCAAGGACTTTTACTGGAATCATTCGGAAGCTTTTGAATATACTCAGGCTTCCTCGGGAGGTTCCCTCTGTGTTAGATCTGTTTCTGCAGGCATCATCTCTCAAACAAATTCGCTTTGAACAACTTAAGATTTTGGACTTCAGAAAAGGTTTTTCACCCCTTTAGAAGTTCAGGGCCATGTCATCATAGTGATTTCTATATGAGTTGACAGGCTTTTACAAAATAGGCTCTACACTTCTGTCTATTTTTTAAGGAAAGAAATAGCATAAACATCATTAATAAACCTTTGACCATAACAATCTTGCTGATAATCTTCATGCATAATATGAGTATCTTTATAAGGCCACGGTTCATCTTTTTGCATATCTCCACAAGTGGCTTTTCAGACATTCAAGCTGGCATCTGTCTCATTAAATCTAAAATGATTCAAAACTTCCTATCTTATTCTAAGCCTTCATCTATGAAAACCACCAGTGTAATTCTTTTCTTGACTCCTATGAAAAGCATATGAGCGTCACTGAATGCTGAAAGCTCAAGTCTATCATGATCAAATTATGTCTCTCAGGAGAAGTCAATGGTAAAGTGTTCTTAAAAATTCACAAATAGAAGACATAAAGAGTGTTATTATTGCTGAAAAAGTTTTAACTGACCAAAACACCTCAGCTCATTCTTATAAATGATTTTTGGCCCTTATTCTGCACTGACATTTCCAGAGGCACATCAAGATCTGCAGTGTCTGTAACAGAATACGGACATTAAATTATTTTTAAAAATTATTTAAAAATACATTTCCCTTATTCTAATATGAAAGTGGTTGTATTCAGAAGTTGGTGACAGGGGCATTTGGGAGTATTTGCCCTTCTTTTGTTCCCTATCTCTTTCCTCTCACTTGGTTTTCTTGTGTAAGCATTTCCACATTGTTTCAGAGGGAGGATCTCAACTCAGAACTGTTGGTTTGTGCTTGCAGAAACAAATACGAACAGTGGGTACCCATCACCTTTAAAATTCATCTCCTTGTCTTTACAGTGACTATGCCTGTTTGGCTATGCTCAGTGACAAAAACACAACAATATTTTATGCCAAAATTTGGGAACCGATGGGTTTGCAAAGCCCTGTCCATTGTCCTCAAAGTAATCCTCCACCTTTCCACCTTAACCAGCAGAGCCTCATTGCTTTCTATTAGTTTCAAATACAGAAATTGCCTACAAAAATTATTTCTCATGCCATGTACACTGACACTTCTAAATTGAGCGAAGAATAAAAGAACCCCCAAACCTCTTTGAATCTGCGTACTTATACAAGACTTATTTGTAGATAAAGACTGGACACTGTGTATTTAAGTTTTCACGTTGGTTGCCTGCTCTTTAGGCTGTAGTAGTAACCATTCAGGATAAAAGTGAAACATCATTTTGGACACTATGCAACTGTTCAGTAGTTATACTCTGTATCTAGGATATTTCTAAGATGCATGAATCCTATCCTTCTGGGTAGTTTTGCATGAGCCTTCCAAGCAATATTGCCTCTCCTGCCCCTCATTTCATTTGAGCAACTAATAAAATGTAGGCTATTGTAGATGGTTCCCATTCAGAGATGGCGGCAGTGACAGACTGAGACCTTTTGTAATGTATTCTAGTCTACTTGCAAAGAACCTAGTAAGCTTGTATCCCTGGGTACATGGGACCCTAAGAGCTGGAATCTCTTCCACTACTCATAATTCCATGTTTCTTCTAGCTAGCACTCACAGGAGCTCTCTTTGAACTTTCTCAGGTGCTTGTGGTAGGTATTTCTACAGTGACATCTGGTATTTCCAAGCTACTTTCTCTTTCCGTTCATTTCTTTGTTGGCTATACAGACCTTCACAAATATATACCAGAAGAGTCCTCCTAACAAACCTTTGGGGTAGGGAAAACATATCTTAGCCAAAACCACTTTCTGCTGGTTTTTTTGTGTGGTTTTTTGTTGTTTTTTTTTTTTTAACAAAATATCAGCAGACTCACACTTTCCCTGAACAATTTTTGGTTTTAGTTCTGCTATTTTGAAGTGGTGGGAAACCGGATAAATGTTTTAAGGATGCTGGAATACCCCAAGACAGTCCTGTGACTTCACCTGGAAACAAAGAACAAAGTCTTTTATGTCTTCTGCAAACCTGTGAGATTAGTGCTGAAAGATGTGCTTGGTAGAGATTCCAAGCTCTTGTCATCAAAATCATGTCAATAGGGTCACACTCCAAAGAGCACTGGGGAGGCAGAGATTGCTGACAACTAAGGCAGCTCTACACGCTTTCTTTTCTCTAGGTCTGGATCTGCACATCTTGCTTTTCACAAGTCATCAACAACTCAGGTTTTGCTGGATGAATGAGTCATACAAAAATAGTGTAATGGAGGTCCTCTTCTGCTCATGGAATATCACAGATTCTTCATTATCTAAGTAATTTTGGATTATTTTAGATGCTATAGATTCATTCTTCTGAACTGATTAGGCTCAAATAGACTCTGAAGGTCACAAAAAACATAGACTGGAAAGGTAAAGTTTTGTGGAATATATTCCCTTGATAGAGTTAATTGTTGCCTTTCTTTCTGAGTTTTTTAAAACCAAACTGAATACTTTTATAATAATAAAGCAAAAGAATACAGAAAATGTACCAGCCTGGAACTAAAGGAAAGCGAACTTTTATAATTAAAAAGAACATGTGCAATTTAGATAGTGATTGTACACAGACTGGGCAGCAATTAATACTAATATATTAAGATTATTCAGAAGCTGCCCAATGTTATTTCTCTTTTGCCTAAAAAAAAGGATTTCATGCATAAAATCCTTTCTCAGAAAAAGAAAAATGTGTTGATCTTGAAACTTGTAAAAATTATTCAGTGTTGCATTAATTTCAAAAGTAAAATTGCAAAATCACAAACTATGTGTTAATTACATTTGTTTGCAAGAGCAAGCATTAACACACATTTTTAAACATCATTAATTGGCTTTTAGAAATAAAATTATGGGGGAAGAATGAGTCATAGTGGTAAAGTATCAATCTTTCTAATGATAATGTCACTAAAGTCATCCTCTCCGCTCCATTCATCTTTTTCAGGAAAAGCTTTGTGAGGGCACAGGTCATATGGTAGAGACTTCAATTCTTTTCTCACTAATACTGACAGCAAAAGTTTGCATAGACTTGATCTGCTCCTGCATACATCAAAGACAAGGGATTTATACTCACTTTGCCTAGCCAGGTTTCATATTAAACATTCATGCTAATAAATATGGAGCTGTTTTATGTCCCTTAATAAAATTTAACAGTTACGTAGCTTTATCTTTCCAAACTGCTGGAAGCTGCAAATGACTAGCTAAACACAAAGATAACCTTTCCTCTCTAATCTTTAGAGTCCCATGCTTCCCATATTTTTCCAGTACAGAGATTTCCTGTGAAAGTTATTTCTCTGTACAGCACTGCAATTAGAGGAGAAAATTTAAGGCATCTCTGGGAGGATATTTAGTGGGCGGGTTCTGCATCTTGTGGTTTATCTCAAAAGGTAGGAGTAGCATCACATTTGGTCAGTGACTGCTGTAGTATGAAATGAGGGCTGGCTCTCCAGAAATTTCTATGACACATGGGGCCACAGAGGGTATCCCTCTGTAAGAAAGTGCACGAGTAGCCTTTTAACCACCTTCAGAATAATAAAAGCAAAGAGTAACGGGAGGGGGAGGGGAGAACAAAAAGGGAAAAAAAACCATCCAAAACAAGGAGAGAGAGAGAGGCAAAAGTATTTGCAGAGCTGTACCAAGACATTTTTCGATGTTTGAGGTAACATTGTACCCCAAACTTTCTCTTCTTAAATTGAAATGCTTGGTTCTGGGTCAATCTAAGACTGTGCTGAGTAGTTTCTGTTGGAAGCAGACCTTATTATTGTTCTTCCGCTTACCAGCTGTAGGAACCCATCCCACAGGTGAACTGGTACAAATTATCCCCGAAGCCTTTGGTACACTCCCTCTTTCTGGAGCCAGAGCCAGCTGCACTACCAGGACAGATTTCACATCCATGTGCAATAATAACAGCCATCCTGCAGTCTCTCTGGCAACCACTTCTTGCAAAAAAAGCAACGATTTATGCAACCACTGTCATCCGTGGAGCATATAAGCTTGTCTCCTGATTCTGGAGTCTCACTCTGGAGTTGTGGGCACGGAAGCAGTGAGTGCCTGCTTTGTTATCACTGCAGAACAGTGCTGCTCTGTACTCCTAGCTCAAAACAGTATAATCAGCCCTGACTTCCCGAGAGTCACCTTTTCTCACTGCTGCTGAGCTTTGGTTGGCACATACCAGTGGCTACTGTAGCTCCCGCCTCCGACAGATGGGGAAGGTTTGGGGGAAGTTTTTACCACTTGGACGCTAAAGAAAGACCTGTTACTGGCACAGCTTATGTTAAACTGTAGAAGTAGTGGGAACTTCAGGAAGTCCTTCTGTCAGGGCTCTCCTGTGCAGGTTTCTCTGTGGGAGGAATCGGGCCATTCTGGAACAGCTCAACACAAAGAGTTGTGTTCCTCTGAAGTCTGGGAAAGTGGTAGGATTGCACAAGACAGGTCAAGGTTGCTGTCTGTAATAAGGGACAGGGTGAATCATAGTGTGACTGTCATGAGTAAATACAAGTTTCTTCCCAACTTCCTCAGCAACCCTAACTGTTCTGTGTGAAAAGTACATGGCTTCTGCACCTGAATACACCAAAAATGCATGCCCTGGAGCAGGGACCAGAAGTTTGTACTTCGCCCTCCCTGTGTGCTACTGTTTGCACAGTCACCTTCAGTTCTGGTCCAGCCTTTTCTGCCTCTACATCTTCACTTTGTTTTTTTAAGGGATGTCCATGCTTCAAAAGCAGAGTGGACAGTGCCCTCTAGCCTAATGAGGTGGTCAGAGCACCCTGTGGACATGGGAAACATCCTCTGGAGCACCCTTGCCCATTGCACTCAAGCTCTTCCACTTCCCAAACAAGCCTTTAACCACCTCTGTAGTTGGAGGTGATGTTTTCACTGACATATGACGGCATCTGTTGTTTCTCCCATGTGACTTCAGAGAGAGAAAATTCTCTGGTGTTTAAATCCAAGAGCAGGTTTCAGGCCACAAAAGCCAGTTGGGGAGGCCTGAGGACTGTGAGTAGGCAGCACAAGATGTAACACAAAAGATTGATCTTAGTGCCATCAGCTCCAAAGCCAGGAGAGACTCCATCTAAATGTGACTTCACACAGTGTGTATTCTACATCTTAAAGGTCAAGACTTTCAAAGAGTCTTACTTGGCATCAGTCTTGCTAATTACAGGCATGAGAAGGAAGACTACTTGTAAGGCCATGGAACAAGGCATGGTGGAATTGCTGCCTGTTGGTGCATATCAAAAGAGGGAAAACAAAAAAAACCTCAGTTTACAGATCTGTGTAGAAAAGCAAAACTGAGAAAAGAAATGAGACAACAGGAATTTCCTTTTGGCTAGAACAAGTGCCCTATGCTCAGCAGGTTGCTTCCTGTGAGCCTTCTGCCCTGTTCACTAGATGCCTGTATGGATTTGTAATTATATATTTTAGGTTCAGCAAAGAGTGTGTCTGGGCTTTGATTTTTTTGAGTTCTCAATTTTCCTTTAAATGAAGGAGAACTAGCAGCCTAACCAAAGTGTGAGGAACATTAAAATGCTGAATGCTGCAGTGCCCATAACTTATGCATGTTCAGCTCCAGGCTGCATTCCACAGCAGTGCCATGCATAAAACAGGGAAGAGGTACAGGCTGAAGAAGCATTCCGCACTTGGAGACTGCAACAGCCAGCATGCCAAAACCAAACACCTTTACTGGGGCTTCACTGAAGTACCTCTAAAATTGGAATTAGGATCCTAATAAAGGCTTCCTGGATGTATGTTCTCCCGAAAGCCAGATACTCCTCCCAGGCAAGGTAGTTTCCATGTTCCAGTGGGTACCCCAATGACTTGGTTACAGAGGTTTGTGGAGGATGAGCATTGCTCTCATGCTGAGATGTGGGCTCACAAAGAGCAGAGTTCAGATGATCTTTGCAATTAGGGTCACAGCTCTGCTCCCTCAACTGTCACTATGTTGCTTCAGACAATGGAAAAAAGGCAAATTCCTTGTTGTCCTCAGGTTCCTACTGTCAGTCCATCCTGGCTATTGTGAGTGTGCCTGGGTCCTTGGCCATGCCTAAAATACTCCAGTCTAGTGGCTAAGGCACATAGCTGAAGACTGAACTCACCGCCTCTCCCAGACTAAGGACAGCCTAGAGCCCAGGGCTGTGGTTTGACACATGGCAGGAGTGCTCCTTCAACTTTTGCCCTTGGCTGTTTATTCCAGCCCTGCAGCCCTTCAGCCTTCACCCCTGGCTGTTTATTCCTGTTTAGTCCTACCTCCTACCAGCCTTCCAGAGGCTTGATGTTTGTGTTCAGTGTAATTCACAGCAGGGGAACTATTCAGTTAAAAAATACATTGAGGGGAGGTTGATTAAAAAAAAAAAACAAAACACAACAAAACAGGAATTGTTTCCTTGATCTGTCTTACTGTGTGGATGTATGCAAAGATTTATGCTAATGCAATGCAGTAGAGGATCATAGAAGAAGCGACACAATGGATGTTGAAGTTCATACTGCTGGCAGAAAAAGCACCTGCCAAACCCTAATCTAGGCCAATACATGCGGTAACTCAGCCTGTGCCTCATGCATACACAGTATCTGTCTCAAGAGCATGCTTTGCAGCCTCCCTGCTGAGCTCTGCTTCAGAGCAGGGAGCACTGAACAGAGACAAGTGTGAATATGAATCAGTTTTAGCTCAGTGCTGACAAATAGTGTTCTATGACACAGGGATGGTTGTTCTCTGCATCTCAGGTGACCAAGTGGGGAAGGAAATTGCCTAGACTTCCAGCTTGGCAAAGATGGGGAACAAGACAGAGCATGCTCAGTTGCACAGTTTTCAGCACGTATGTACATTTCTGGTGTCTCCAGTGCTGTCCACACATGTTCCAATAAGTGTTTTACAGAAAATAGTTTTATGCCTGAAGAAGCTTACAGGATCGATGCTACAATAAATCATTCCCTGGGTGGGCAGCTCCTTTGGCTTTACTAGGGATGTGCAGTGGCAAATTGAGATTGCTGTCAATCTGCAAACTAGTGAAAGCAAAGGTGCTTGTTACACCAGAAGAGAGGATGTGAGGATGTACGCAGATATGTAATTAAGTGGGTACTAGGTTAGGATTGCACATCATTGGTAGAGATGTTTTTGTGTAAAAGTGAAAACACAACAGAGGACAAAAATAAGTCCACCTTGGTGGAAACTCCTGGAACGGACACAGAATTTGACGCAATATTTAACCTAATGCAAACAATTGCCTGCTTTTAGGAAAACATCTTTCAACCTGACTTTCAAATATGCTGGGATTATCTTCTTTACTAGAGTTAGAACTTCTATTTATGCATAAATGCAGACCTTTCATTAGCCTGTAAGAGAACTGTGGTTAACCAGGGCAACTGAGACACACCAAAAAATAATATTTCTGAAGTCAGGCCCAGAAAGGATAAAGTTGCTTCTAATAAATGGATTTTACCATTGTGTCCTCCAAGGCCACACCTTAAGGTATCTTATTTGCACGTTATTTAATACTATAATATCCCAAGCTCTGATGCACTGTGTTAAGCAGTATTGAAACCTACATCTGAAAAATGACACGGAAAGACTGACAGGAGGAATGCCATGAACCATGTAAATACAGAACTTCATATGCTCCTGAAAAGCGGTTGTTCTGTATCTCCACCTCCTCTCTGGCTGAGCTGTCTTTGTCTCGCTACTTTTATGGTAATGCATAGAAATCTGGTTCCAAGCAGTGGGCGTGCTTACAGCTCAATCCAAGGATAGTATGGTAGAAAGCATATTTCTTTCCCTGGATATGGTTCAGCAGAGGGAGAGGGTGTTGCTGCCTGTAAAATTTGTGCAGGGAGAATTTTGAAAATTCTAGCCACTTATTCAGGATTCACTGAAGCTGGCAGCTCAGCTGAGTTACATGAATTCTGGTCGAATGGCTCCTGTTGATGTAGAGATCAGCTCTGGAGTGCATGTAAAGTTCATAGCAGCTTAGGGTGCTTCAAATTCATCCAACATTCATCAGACATGTTCAGGCCATGGACTGAAGCACAGAAAATCTGAAGCATCAACTTACTAATCTTTATAGTACAGGGGACATTTCTTGTGGGATCTCATAGAAATAGAGAAAGCATGGCAATATCTAGCTGATAAACTGGTGAGCAGAAAGGTACGACTGACGGGAACGGCACTGCATTGAAAACAGAGCCAACACCACAGTGACAAGAATTGCTAAATAGGGAGCACTGTTGAAAGTTGCACAGAGCGAGGCAGTGTTTTAGAATGTGATACACTGATGTTGGCGAGCCAGTGGAGGGCCTTGCAATATTAAGAGTATATGAATGTCTGAGATGTTCTCAGTATCTTTTATTTGCAGATTTCCATGCTTCTCTGGCTATTACAAATCTAAATTAGCTTCTGACTCTCATAAATCCTCTTTTTCATGATGCAATTAGGCCCTTCCACTACTGTGCAGAGTAAGCTTCTTCAATTTCATATCCATAAATCAGACTTAGTTCTAGGACTGGTTCCACCAACCCTTCCACAGTTAGTAAGATTGTTACCATTTGTTGGTGTTTCTTCAGAAATTTCTATTTAGTTTCATTTCTTTCCAAGAACTATGCTGTATCTTATTTCACTGACTTGAAGACTGACCTGTCATGCTACTGTATGGGACTCAGCAATGGGATGCATCCAACACGATGATTAAGCATGTGCTGAACTTTACACTGCCAGTATAATCAACTGTGGGATGGCACAAATGCTTAGATTGGGAAGCAGGCCTGCAACTGTTAATCAGTTTACAGCATGTAGGTTGTTTTAGCAGAGGAACTTCAGCAGTAGGTCCCTTCTCAGGCATTAGTTCACTGCAGCCACTGTAGACATTTGTAACCGAAGTATTAAGACTCATCTGGATGAAGTACGAATGGAAATGCCTAGATGTGGAAGCAACAGAAGACACACTAGAGGAAGAGTGGAAAGAATGAGCATTAATGGACATGATGGACATGAGCAATAGCAGTCAAATCAAAGAACGGTGAAGAGTGTGTTATTCACACCAAGACCACAAGATGAGACCAAAAGTTCAGTCCCCTTGCTCTGATAAAGCCATAGCATAGGCAACTTGTCACCCCCAAAACCATGCTCTGATAACATGGGCTCAGATAACATCATCCCAAGACGAAGACAGACAGTAGCCATAAAGATGGCAAAATGAGGGAATAAACCAATGGGCATAAACTTTTCCAAAGGCTCCTGGAAGATAAGACAAGCAAGGGTCTTAGGCAAAATCATTGCATAACAACTGCTTGATTCATGAAGATATAAAAGACCTGCTCAAAAAAAATTGTTTGTTGTTGCCAGTCAAGACAGACCCAATGTACTTAGGGAGGACTCAACAGTCCTCTGTCCTCCGCGCAAATGACCCTGGTCAGACCACCTGGACTCAAAGACCTTGACATTTGGCAGTGTATGGCAATGAGATTCACCTGCTAGCGTGTCTGTACTGCATGGGAAAAGCTTTACCCTCACTGCTGACCATAAGGGTCTTATTACTAGTAGTGAATCCAACGCTTGACACCACACATTTTTCAGGCATCTGAGGTAGAATTTTTTCCAGTGAAAGGAATGCAAGTGCCTTCAATTTAAATGTTTTTGGCAAGTAGTGTTTTTCTTTCCATTTCTTTTTAAATTCATGGCACTATCTAAGTTAGTGCAGGTCAGTAGATCAAAGTCCTTCATTGCTTCTCCCTGCAAACACAAACATCACAATAGACCATACAGTTTTCCTGCAGACGGGGGAGACCGGGGAATTTTTTGAAGCCCTTTAGCAATATATTGCCAACATGTCACTGGGTTTACAGGCATAGGTCCCTAAGGATGAAGAAAATTCTCTGTATTTGAAAAATATTAATTACAAAGAATGTATTTCTATGGGGTCAGTGCACTCATTTCCAAGAATAGCTCTGCACCAGCTTGACAACACAGGGATGCTTCCACTGCGACCTCATAGGAAAGAGCTGTTGCTTTGTGAGTGCACCAAAACACATGCACTATCCACAGTACTCGAGGTTATTCTTGGCATGAACAGAGGCTACTCCTGCTCTTATCACAGCCAGTGTGAGTTTTGTTATTGGCTTTCCTGAATACATTCAGTCAGACCCAAATTTGCTTTGCTGGTTGTATTATATAAACTTTTTTTTTTAGGAAAACAGGAATAGATAGTCCATAAAAGAATCACTGGCAGGCCTTTGCTGGCAATATTATATATTGACAATCTCTGGTGTTCCTAAGTGTTGGTAGAAGTACTACCTCTCACACTTCTGGTTAAACGGTATGGTTTGTAAAATGTGCACACAACTTCTCAGCAAGGGAAGTTCTTTAATATTCTTTATTGCTGGAGGAAAGTGGGTGCCAAATACAACTGTGAAATGTGAAACAATGCACAAAGGAAAAGTTCCAGAACATCAACACATCCGTTCTTTTTCTCTGCCATAAATAACCAACACACCCTTAAATACAAGACTAAATGGCTCCAGGAAACTCTCATTAATGAAAACATCCTAGCTGGGCTTCTCACTTTCATTTGGAATTTACGTGCCCCAAGAAGATTTTTCTGACCTAGACAGCAGATACAGTGTTCTCTAAGTAATACTAAGCACTGACATAAACTAAGATAAACTAAAACTAGCCTACTGTCCAGAGAGACTTAAACCTTCCTTTCTCACTGTGAAAAATATTAATGTTGAAAGGCACAGCCCTGCTGCTGTTAAAATCAATGACAAAATCCTACAGTGAGTATATAAAGACACAGTGTGCACTCCAGCATCTGTCCTTCCGTTTTCTGGAAACCAGAGATAAGGCAGGAAACAAAATAAATGGCCTGTATATATGTACTACATGCAGATAAGTTTCATTATAAAATATAGCAGCTATGATATTTTACAGGGAAGGTCTCATGATGAGACAGGATGCATAGATAGCATATTTTCTGGGGATCAGAAGTAGTAGGGTAATTAGACCAGTCATTTGTCTAGGGGACGTTTATATTAAAATTAGCATATTTCACTCTATGAAAAAGAGATAACTGATACCAACCATCTGTAGTTTTATCACCTTGAAACTCATACTATACAGATTTGTCTTAAATAGCATCAGATCTAGAAAGCTTCTTAACTTCCAACTGAGTCATTAAAAATTCAGTCTTTAATACAGTATCAAAACTTTAAAATCACTTCAGAAACTACTCCTACCTCTGATTTCTCCTGTCAGCTTCTTCTAATTTCACAATCACATTTTTCCGCTTAAAAAAAAAACAAAAAACCACACCTCTTTCCCCAATTCCTGTACGGAATGTCCGTGAATTAGAGCGATGCTGCCTTGCTAATTAAAAAGAGAAAATAGTAAAAATTACTATTGCTTGATTTCATCATATAGAAAACGAGCCAGAACTTCTGCAATTACTCATGGTACACATGGTACCATGTACATGGTACAGGGCTTCCTGATAAGTGAGATGCCTGTGAGCCTGTACTAAAGGTGAAATAACATGAGCTCCAGAAAAGAATGGTAGTACAATTTCATGTAACATTTTCAGTGCCTTTGAAAGAAAGTTCTTGTGTTGCTTTCATGGATGGAAATCTGCATTTGTGGGTCTGTCATCCATGGCAGAGGCACAAGCTGCATCCTTCTGAGCCTTGGATGCAGACTCTAAGGAGGGCACCAGGCTTCAATTAATGAGGTCTGGAAACAGAGAAAGGCAGAGGCAGTCCTCCCTTGGATGGGTCACGTACAATGAAATGGCCACCTTCTCCCCAAGCCTTCTGGTGTTATGGATATTCCATGTTTCATTGTGATGTGGCTGCTTTTGCATGGAAAGAGGGTAGGGGGGCTTCTGGGCTAGAATGGGAAGAGGGAACTAAATGCAGAAATGGTCTTAGGAAGCTGACATACCAAACCTCTTGGTGCCTGCAGTAAAGTCTAGACCACAGCATTAGCCATCCAGCAGACCTTCCCAGTGGGGAGAGATTTGGGACTGTGAAATGCTGACTGATGTGCTGGAAAGGTAACTGCTTAAACCTACTAGATAGAAGACCCCTAAGAGAACTCTCTTGAAGTCTGTCCATCCTTGGAGTTATGAATGCTTCTATGTGCATCAGGAGAAGACATCATCTTCTGCTTAGGATGCATAGCCCAGGGCTTCTCTCCAAATGCTGTTTAAAAAAACCCGTTTTTTCCCTAGAATGGTGTGTGTATAAGGAGACTCAGTCCTTCCTCTTTAGAAGACGACAAAGGTCAATGGATAGACATCTGTCTCAGGATACAAGGCCTGAAGTCAAGCGCGCTCTTGAGCCAGAAGAGATCTGAACTCATGTTCAGATGCATGACGTAACCACAAGGTTCATGCGTCTCTTGCTGGCCTACTGAAGGCTCATTTCTTTGCACAAGCAAAAACACTGGAAAGGGGAGGAAATCGTGGAAGATTTGTCTACAAAATAGCCTATATTCACTTAGCCTGAGCAGGGAATGTGCAGGATGACAGGAGACTCTGGCTTTAGGGACCTTAAGTCATCTACTTAGTCAAAAGGGGACACAAGTCTGGCTCAGGACCTCCATACAAGTATTTGCAGTTCTTTGTCATATAGGTTCTGAGAAAAACAATCTACAGCAACTTGGAAAACCTCTGTAGGAAAACGTAGGCAGAAAAATGCCAGGAAAACCGAGCAGTTGCTTTTTCTCCCTGTTCTGCTGTGGTTTACTGGGGAACAAGAGAGAAGCCACAGGTTTGCCAACTCTTCTGATTTTATGGGCCTCGTGGTATATATTTTTTAAATTGCCTGACTCTTGAGACTGCGGGATTGTGAGGATTTCAAGTTTAATTTAAAAGAGAGGCTGGCATGTAGCTGTTGTGGCTTCAAAGAAATGTTGGAGGTCAAGTCGCAGACCTCAAAAACTAGAGGCAAATACAAAGATAAAACAAGTCAAGAATCTCCTGGGTTTGGAGGGCCAGGCCGACCGCTTCAAACCCTGGAGGGCTGGCAGCACTGGAGATATTCGGGATACTTTTCTAAGAAGGGTATTTGACCGTGTCACGCAGAAAACCTGAAGTGATCAGATCAGACCCGTGACTTCATCCACCCCCGCAGCACGCTCGTAACAGCCCACTGGGGACCCAGCGAAACCACCGGCCGCTGAAGTGTCTGTTAACAACTCAGTCCCGACTACACCCCGGCGGCACGACCACAGGCGCATGTCAGCCTGAATCCTGGATAGCTTCGGCCCGATAAAGCCAGGACTACCGGCGGCGCGCCTCCGACGGACCGCGGCCGCAGCAGCGGCGGGGCCAGGCCGTGCCGGGCCGGGCGGCGGGAGGCGGCGGTGCCCCGGGGGCAGGGCCGGGGTGGCGGCGGCGCCGGGCGGTGCGCGGCGCAGGCTCCTCCCGCAGGCAGCCCGCCAGCCCCTCTCCTCCATCCCTCCCTCCCTTCCCTCCCTCCCGCCCCGGCTCCATCCCTCCTTCCTGTCGGCGCTGCGCACTGCTGCCCGCCGGAGCTGGGCCGCCCGGGACCGCGCCGCGGGCAGCCCCCGCGCACCCCCCGCGGCATGAGGCTGCCGCAGGGCACGGCGAGGCGGCGGCGGGTGAGTGCCGGGCCCCGGGCGGAGCGGCTTCTCCCGGCGGCGGCCCCGCGGCGGGGCTCCGGTCGCACCTGGGAGGGGGCGGCCCGAGGGGAGCGATGATAGATGCCCCCTCCACCCCTCCCTCCGCCCGCCCCGGGGAGGTGCCGGCGAGGAGGGGCGGAGGCGGGGGGGGGGGTGGCTGACAGCCCAGCCAGGGTCCGGCGGGGCCGCGGGGGCTTTCCGAGCCCCCCGCCTGCCTCCCTGCCTCCCCGCCGGCGCGGGCGCTGCGGCTCGGGGCCGGGCCGGGGCTGGGGGCAGGTGGCGGCGGCTGCGGGGCCGCGGCGGGGGTCGCGGGCGGTGCGGGCGCGGAGCGCGGCAGCCTCCCCCGGGGGCACGGCGGGGAGGCCGGCGGCTCCCCTCTGCCGCTGCCCGCAGCCTGCGGCTTAAATAGAGGCTGTGTTTCGTCAACAGCTCATTCTGCTGGACGGCAGGTTGGTTGGTTCGAGGACTGAACAGCGGGTAAATAATATTTATGCCTCCTTTTGTGCTTTTAATTTTTTATTTTTTTTTACATAAGTAGCACCCTTCCAAAACAGGGGAGCTTGGGAGGGGAATCCAGAGCCCCTTCTGCCGTTGGGGAGCATCCAGACGTGCTGCGCGCCTCACTGCACGCTGGCTCTACAGGGACACCAGCGCAGTGGCAGCTTGCTGTGTCTATTTTGAGTGATTGAATTTCTAGTGTGTTTAGAGACAGCGTTTAAAAAAGATCTCTCTAAGCCTCTGAGGCGGTTCTGGAAAGAACGTCACTCCCTTGTTAAAATTCAACATGTGTAAGTAGATTTGAACTGGCCATATTGTGCTGTCATGCTGTGTGTTGCTTCGGTAGGAATTGGTGATATACGTGGTTGGTTTGTTTTTTGATTGTAATTGGTGGTAGATGCCTGGGAACTTTGCTATAAATGGCAGTAAAGCTCTGGATAGATATTATAATCATCTGGTGCCAGGGAGACTTAGGCTGTGAGCTGTTGTGTAGGAATTGTCACTTTGATTCTTTTCCACAGATTTTCACACTTAAGATCTCCATGGCAAAAATAGTCAAATATTCGTATTCCATAATCAAGCTGGCTATGTCCTGTCAAATTCCCTTCAGGGAAGCATGGGCATTGGGTAGCGTTCTGCTGTATTTGGAACCCAGCTTGTTACCTAAGTAAGGCAACGTGACTTGCCATTGACATCTCACCTGGAAGTCTATTCTGCCTGTTTTCCTTACTGTAAAAGAATTCTTTAAATTCATCTTAAACCCTTAGTTCAACTCCACAGCATGAAACCAGACTGTTAATCAGACTTAGCAGGTTTAGTAGCTGTGGAGAAGATTAAAGTCCATGTCATATCATGTGCCCTCTCAAATCAGCATGTGGCAATGCCACCTGAGACAGTATGTTGTTTAATGTAGATCCATCAGTGCCCAAGTGCTTTATACGTAAAGCTTTGCACATGCTGTAGGGAAGAATGCACGAGCACCTCTATCTGTAAAAAGTCTGTGCTTGTCCTTAACTTCTCAACCATTGTATGTTGTATCGTTTTGGTAGTAAAGCTAAGCTTTGGTTTCTGTACGTTTTTGGTGATAAAGGTAAGCACGCGCATAGAAGTCTTCTGGATTTGGCCCCAATGTGAGTCAAGGTCAAAACAAAAAATATGTGGAAGAGACAGAAGCAAATGCAGGGAGTGGATCCGCAGAACCAGTAGTGCTGTATCTGCAGTTGGTTGGTATTGCTTGGCATGGGTTGCCTGTCATTAGCTGGATAGGGGTCTGCAGGTCTGCTGAGGCTACTAAAACAAGACAGTTTAGTGTCAGTAGGCTGCAGGGCTATGTACCTAAACTGGAAAATCTTGCAGAAGTCTGCAAATGGAAAGCTTAAAAATCACTAACTTGGAGCGGAGTATAGCTTTTAGGCAGTCAGTAGATCACCAGATTTTGTTTGATTTTGCTTTCTGTATACTTAGTCTTCACATCCTTTCATCTTATCACTGTTTCACCTATTCAAACTTTTATCAGCATTATTAAGTGATAACAGTTTCCATTGTGCACTCTCCAAACATATGACTTTAGTCACTTAGAGCAACCAGTGGCAAACACTATCTATGAGTTAGATTGTGCAAAATCCCTTTACAGGTGTGCTGAGGAAAGGGAGAGGCTTAACCTTTAGGTGAGGGCATTCTCGCAGACTTGCCAAAGGCAAGTCCGGAATAAGTGGGAACAGCCATATGGGTGGAGATGCTCTCCAAGAGAGAGAAACTTTTTTTTCACAGGTGGCAAAGCTGCTGCTGCTACTTTAGCAGGGAATTCACGGGGCTTCAATTTTAAAGTGCTTGACGAGTTACCATCTATGGCTGTAAGGTCACATGTGTTTCAACATCCTGTATCTCAGGGCTTTAGTAAACATTCAAAAAAAATCTGAATTTATTAATATGCATAGGTAATGCTAGAACAGAGTCTGTAAATCTATTAGAAACAGCTCTCTTAGAGCATGAATATTGGATTGTTTAATCCAGTGGGTGGCTGACAGCAAGTTTTGTGCCTTATGAGAAGATGTATTTAAACTCGGTTATGTTAATAGGAATTCCACCTGAAAGATGAAACAGTACCTCAGAAGAAAGTGTCTGGCAGTCTTAAACAATCTATATGTTTATAAATACCAACTCTCTCTTGGAGAGTGCAGTGCATCACAAGGCTGATGCAGATGGATTATGTTTTTCTGCAAATGACCCTATAGATGATGTGACCAGGTAAATGAGGTTCTTCTCTACTTATGCCGTGTGCTGGTGCTCAGAGGAATGCAGAGGGTGCTAAATTCAGCAGTTCCTGTTGTGTTGATACATTTGCTGAATGAAAGCAAAAATGATCTGATACAGTTTTAAATGATAGTTTATATTACCTCGTAATAAGCTTATTTGAGCTGTTGAAAGGCAGCTTTTGGATAATGGAAGGGAAAACAGAAAAAAGAAATCAGGACATTTCTTGGAGTTAGTTTTCTTCCATTTTCAATAATACATATTGATCTAGGACACAGTTATGGTAGAAACACTTGGATCTTAGATTCAGACTGATGTTGAAATACAGCTGTGATTTAAGTGAAAGGATGTTAATTAGCAGTAGAAGAAAAGGTCTGATAATGGAGGTTTAAAGATACAGGCATAGGTGGAAGGACTGAGAACTCAAATGAGATACTGGTGGCTCTTTGAGAGGGGATGCTGTTGCATTAGACATTGATTTGTATGCAGGGAGACACGGAGAACAGGTATGAATGTCAATTCTACTCCTGTTACCATAACTAGCTAGAATTCGTTGAAATGATTCATGTTTTGGTGCGTCTTTTCCCCTGAGATTTAGTTGTGACTCCTTTTTGACTGTTTGGCATCAAATTTCTGTCTAAAAATAAGAAAAATAAATTACTTCTAGGTAAGGCTTGAGAGGTGATTGTGCTCTGTGCCCCAAAGCTGGCTGAAGTATTTCATTCCATGAACAGTTTAATGTAAAAGATATAAATAATCCTTGGGAGCAGGACCTGGAGCCTGTGGTCCCTTGTTTCCAGTGAGTGACCTCTCACAAGGACACAGAGTCCTGCTCCAAGTTAGTGGTTACTTAAGCCGTGGAGAGAAATGCCGTCTACAGAAAGGCTGGAGAAGTCTCCATCCTGACTTGTTACTTTGAGTAGTCCCTGGGGTGGACAGAGGTGTTCCCCATACCCCAGCGCGTGCTGCAGTGGCTGGGCTGCCTTAGGAAAGGGAGCACCACTGCTGCTTTCTTTTTCTGACTATGTCTTTAAACAAAAGCAATGGCTTCTGCTTTTTCTGGGGAACCTGGTTCTGTGGTTCTGCGCACGTTTTATCAGCAGACACAGGCAGGGAATAATTGCTTTTGGAACATGTTCTTTTAGGTTTAAGCATCAAAAGTTCAGTTTTTATAGGTGCTTAAATGTCTCCAGGGATCATCTTCCAGAATCTTATGGATCTCTTCCAGAGTCAATAGCACGGCAATGATGGGGGCCATAGAAATTCCTAGATGGCTAGACCTGTTTTCTTACCTGCCTTTGGGGTGTGGAAAGGCAGCTAGTATACCGATCACCAGCAAATGCAACATGTTCTTTGCCTGCCTTACTGACTTATAAACTGGCAGATGGTAATTATAATGAAGGTTCTGATGTGACACTGAGAAGAATATCCAGGGACTGTTCTTCATATGCGCCATCAGTTTCTTGCTGATCACTGCTGTCCTCCCTCCCTCGGAAAATTTGCAATCCCTAAATTTCAGGTTGTGGGAGCCCTCCTGCTGTGCATCTATAAGGTTCTTGCACTTCCTGCAACCACCAGAAACTCTCAGAAGGGACTTCTGCTACTTTGGTGCTGTCTGCCTTTCCCTGCTGCCGTCTCTTGGAATCACTCCTAGTAGCAGGTTTCACTGCAAGCAGAAAGTGCTTAAACTAAAAATAACTCCTAACCCATCGGTATGAATGTTGGTCAGGGTGTAAGGTTTTGAAGGGCATATGTCTCCCCTCCTTCCCATGCACGGTCTGGAGCTGGCATTGGAGTGAGGTCAAAGACTGTTGCTACAACAGAAGCAGCTTTCCCTTATCCCACAGGCAGAGAACTGCTGAGTTGTCAGCTGTTGAGTCCAAATTATGCCTTTTACCTCAGGGAGCACAAGTTATAAAAGCACGTGTCATGGAAACAAGGACAGCACTGTAGCAATTCCCTGGTCCTTCTGCCTCGCTTCCTACCCTGCCAAAAACCGGACTCATGGCACAGCCCACAGCAGAGGATGGGCAGCCCATGTTGCCAGCTTGGTGTTAGGGGAGCACTTGGGAGCAGGATGGCTTCCCCCTCTCTTGGCCCATGTGTTGTCAGGGAGCAGAGTCTCCTTTCTCACCTGTAAACCCAACAATTTAGGAGCAGCTTCGTGCAAAACCAAGAAGCACGGCCTTCAGCCAGCCTTGGCCTCCTGAAATTTCCTGAAGTCTTAAGTAGATAAAGTAGTGCTTTCTTTGGGTTGCTTTTCTGCTGCAGCATTTTCCTCGCCAGCAAAACAGTTTCACTGATACAGTAACACTGGGTAGAGAATTACTGTGGGGTTTTGATCTTTTGTGGAGGCGTGCTTCTATATTGATGAGCAACATTATACCAGTGTTCTCTGCCAGTATAGCTTACTGCATTTTGATCATCGGTCAAAAGCACTTTCTTTTGGAATATACATATATTCCTAAAATAGAGGTATATATTTGTGCGTGCTGTGTACCTGTAGCTGCACTGATAATAGCTTTGTAATATTGACTGAACCATGATAGCTTCATACCAAGGTAGCCTGGTAGTTTGTAGTGCAAAATCATGAAATTTAAATAAAGCAATGCATTTGTACAATTTCTCTAGGTGATAAACACTGTCTGAAAAGTATGTTAGAATGCTTCTTATGCTTGCGTAATTTTGGCATTATTGCACAAGTTGCTTAAAGGTATAAGAAAAGCACAAGTAACAGGGGTGGTTGAAGGTGGTTTACACTGTCAGTCTGGCTCAGAAATGGTCCATGTTTTACTTCTGGCACTCAGCCATCCGTCTAAACTAGTTTTGCTCCCTGAATAAATCAATTACTTACCTCCAAGAGGAAATGCAGGCTCAGTTGACTAGATAGCATGGTTAAACATTTATTCTGGATAGTGTGGATATGGCCTATGGCAAGCTTGGCTAGCATGGTGAGCAGAACAAGCCAGGTCTACCCCAGCTGGCTTTATGCCCTCAAATGCCCCCCACATTGTGCCCTTCGGCATGCCACACATTTCAGCCTAAAGCTTTAAAAAATACTTTCTTTTCATTTCAAGCACTTTGAATGTAGAAGCACAGAAAAAGCTGGTTTGGAGCCGGATGGTGACCTGGGCCACTTGCTGCAAAGTGGTATAGTCCAGACTTGGACATGTTGGTACCAAACAGTGCGAAGGTGAGCCCGTCTGCGTTTAGGCTGGGGGTGAAGATACCGCCACATTGCAGTCCACCAGGGTGGTTTAAGCATCTCTGATATTCATGCTTTCTGTAACTTTACAAGCTGCATTTCAAATTACTTGCATGTTTGAGAGTTGCACAGCACATCCCACATACCTTGGAGAGCCTAGAGGAGAGGGAGATTTGAACAAGTGGGAGACGAGGCATGTCTCTGCTCATCATGGGGCTGGCCTGGGCAGGCAGTTGCCTTTTGGGGCTGTCTGGTGGTATCTGCCTTAGCCTGGCAGCCCTTCTCCCTTCCAAACAGGACTTAACGTGGTCACCCAGAAGGTCTTGCGCCAAGACAGCAATGCTGCTCATCGTGTGATGTAACCCTGTTTGTATGGCTGACCATGGATTTGCCCTTCTTGAACTGGGTGATCTAATGGCCTCTCTTAACTATAAAATCAGTGAGGACAGAGCTCAAAAATATCTTTCTCAAATAATTAGTCTTAATATTACTGCAGGGCAAAAATGCTGCTGAAATCAAATGAACTTCAGATGAAAATTATAGTGGTCAGTATTATAGGTGGGGCTTCTGCAGACTCTGAAGCCCAGAGGTGAATGTAAGTTATAAGTATTCCAGCTACAACTAATTTTCACAATATTTCATGTTCTGGATCAAGTTCAGCACTTGCGGCAAAAGAGATGTTTGACCTCTGAGGTTTTACAGCTACTCTGGAGCTAAAACCAAGGAGATAAGCTTTTAATGTTTAATCCTAGGCAGAGGAGAGAGGAGGAGAGACAGAAAAACCAAAACAAAAATGTGATTTATTTATATTATAGACTTCAGTGCGTTGTCTTGAGTTATGTGCAACAAGCACTGAAGTACTGTGTGTGTGAGGTGGACATAAATGTCAAACTCTCTTACTTTTGCTAGGGTTTCTGCTGGTTCTGAGGATAATAATATCTGTTCCCTGGAGTCTACCTGTTCCTCTTCCTTTTCCCCTCCTTCGCCCTGCTCCATACTCTTCCAAAGATCATGGCTATGAGAAGTCTTTAGTGTACCGGTCTCCAGGCACGTAACTCATAATTCATCTGCTAGAACAGCATTGTCATGATTCCCAATATAGAACAGCTTTCTCCTCCAAATTAAATGCAATTGGCCTGTTTCTTTTTCAAAATGCTAGGAAATTTTTGAAGAAAGATATTTTTGACCAAATGTTGCCTCATGTTTCAAATGACAGGATCACTCTGGATGTAAATCCAGCAAGCTGTTGTGTGACCCCTATTTAAAACCTTACCTCTAAGTTTGTAGTTTGTCCCCTGTATATAGTCTTCCTTCACCATTAAAATGCTTATTAATGTGACAACTATGCAAAATTTATGCTAATCTAGTCTGACGTTGGTGTAAAGTGAACTGAAGACTTTAGTCTGGGAAGACTTGTATTGAGCCCATATTTAGAATTTTTTTAGGAATGCTTCCAATCTTATTTTTTATTTCAATCAGTTCACCCCATTCTTGAAGAGCTTTGTCAATACTTAACTAGCTTTACTTTTCACAGTGTGCACTTTTCAGTGCAGGCCTACTACATGGCATTGACTCTCGTCTCTCATATATTATGAGCTATGTTTAAATCCTTTCTCTGTGTGGGTAATTGAGAACTCTGATCAAGTAACCTCGTTGAGCTAAATAGTTGCATTGTTTTAGGCTTTGCAACAATAGACAATCTCTCAGACCCTAACTTTTAAGTAATCATTTGATCCTGTGTATAAATTGACGTTGTACTGGATTAAACCATTTCCACTGCTAATGAACAGCTAGTTTTTCTCGTGCGCTGTTGGATCGAGTGCTTTTGTAAGGTAGCCTCATCCGTACAGAATAAGTTGTAAGCACTTTTATTTTAAATGATTTTTATGTATTTATTTGCTTGAGCTGTGATAACTGATACTTTGAAATATGAATGTTTTCCGGTTGCTTCCCCATATTTCAACTAACGAGTGGTGCAGATGGTGTTAATATGCAAAGAATGTATCCTTGAAAACGTTAGATTCTTGTCTGTTATCCCTTTGCCCTGCTGTATGCATGCTTGCTAATCAGTAGGTAACTCTGGGTTGGAGTGTGGGCAGTGATTACTGCAGACAGAAATGGGAGCAAGCACTCAGCATTACAATAGCTGCCCGTAGAATTAGGTCACTAACAGGCTTTCAGCAAAATAGTATTAGTTTTCCTCTCTACGCACTTAAACACAGAAGGTATATTTATAATTTCACATCTTTTCTGAGTGATCCTCTAGTGTAGCATTCTTCCAGATGGATTATATATGAATCTTTTAACTTCAGGTACCTAACGTGACGGCCCAGTTCAGCGTTCAGCTCTCCCATACTGAAGACTAAGGACCGAGCCTGTCACAGGCTCCTGCAGCTGGGCTCCTGCCAAGAGTGTGAATGTGAGTTTATGCATACTTTTATTCATAAGACAGAATTAGTCATATACTTATGTGTTTGCAAATTCAGGAGCAATACGTGTATATATGTGGTTACTGAGGCTTATTATCTTGCACAAATCAGCAGTTAGTTAGTCACGAGCAGCACTTCGCAGCTTTGAAATACCTTCTCCTCAGAGGGCACAGGTGATCTGTGATAGCATTTAGCTAGCTGCTTGTTTCATGGGACTTGAGAACTAAGATGAATAAGATGCTGCAATCTAAGCGCAGGTATTTGGTGAACTGATCACTTTAATAAGAAGTTAACAAGTATTGGTAATAATTCCCTCCAGTTCATCTCTTCTTTTGAAGTAATGTGCATTAATTTTTGCCATCTTTAATGATAGTCGATTTTTTTTTTTTTTAATTTTCGTATTTGGAAAAAAATGATATTTGTCACTTGCATTCCTAATACGTATATGTACCTCTGATCTTTTTAATCTCTTCTACCATAGCTCACAAAGACTTTCTGTATGTATTATTCTAAAGTCAAATATTTATGTCCCTGAGGCATATGCATTGTCATCTAAATATATTTTGCAAATATGATCCTTGTACATATCCAGTGTATAGCTCTTTAATATGGAAAATTGCAGAAATGGGAAAAGCAGAGTAGTCTCCAAAGATGGCTGAGATGGTGTTATTTTTAAATGCTCTGTGGGTTCTAATGACTTGCTTCGTGGTGAGACTGGCACAAGCTATCGTAGAAGAGGATTTTACAAAAGTAAGAAAAAGTGAGATGTTGGTGTTTCATACCATGAAATGTACATTAGAGGTTTTGCCAGTCTCTGGATTTAGACAGGTAAGCTTATAAGAGCGTGCTTGTCCTTGTGAGTCATGTACTATATATCTGGATGGACCTGATAAGATGCATAAAGAGCAGAAATTTTACTAAGGAATACAACACTGGAATAGAAGCTGAAGATGAACTGGAGCAGAACATGTCATTCATATAACTACACCAAAAGGTTAGTGGTCCAATTAACTCTCTCTTCTCTGCTGTTAGGCTTCCCCTTGCCCCTGCCTTTTCCCCCCGTGCCTGGGCACCTCACTCTGCAGCCACCAGAGAGACGATTGAGAATTGTCGCACGTCTCTCATTCCCACAGCCGGACTTGCTCAGCACTTTGGAAACAATAGCTGCTTCATTGCTGAGTTGTGAAACAAAAAAGTTAAACATATCAGCAACAATGCCTGCGAAGTGTGATGAACAGCCTTTCACTGGAAGAGATTTTTCCATGCCAGTGTGTAGGTATAAAGGATTTATTGGTGACAGAAGCTAATAAGTAAGAAATCCTTCTTCTTTTGTACATCAGCTGCCAGCTCAATACTGACAGAAGTAAAGCATGAGATTTACTAATAATAGCAGGAAGGAAGAACCCTGTTAAACAGAGATAGCAAAGTTGGAATGACTTGTGTGTGTAAAATCCAAGGTTGTTTTTCCCTCTTCACAGCCCTTTATAGTCACCCTTGAGAAGAGAAAGGAAAAAAAAAAAGGGATCTTCAGGAGAAGAATCTTGCTTTCAAGGGAGGATTGAGGGAGAAGAGGCAGATCCAAGTTAAAGACGATGGTAGTGATGGTCATGCGAAAATGATGTGAAGATGTGAGATGAAGTGCAATTGTGGCTTTGAAAATTTCTGTTTTGTATTCTTATTCTAAGTTTGAATCAGGTGAGGAGAGACTTGTGGAGCTGACTCACTGTGTCCTATTAATAGCAGTCTCAATTTTCTATGAGCTCCTTTCAGTTTTAAATGAGATGTGGCACCATTAGCCTTACAGACGCTGCTATCTCAGCACTTGGTGGTGGGTTATATACGGGGACTCAGTTCACTGGTTTTGCTAAGTTCTAAAAGGAATGACAGAAAAGCATTGCTTTATTTTACAGTAATAACAATGATACATATGCGTCCTAGCCATCTTGCCTATTATTTTAAAATGTTCAGCTCTTCATTGCTTTGTTCCTTTTTCTGAGCATTATTTTAATGGTGCAGAGTTTGCTCAAGTGTTTTATCCCCCTGCAGAGTACTTTATAACAGTATCTTCCATTCTGACACCCTCTGTGAAACAGCTAAAGAGCTGCTAGTTTATTTACGTCAAGCAAAATCAAGAAACTTTCTAAGATAGCTAAATCCAACCAACAGACAAGATGTTAACTTCTCATTTGGAGTATTCTGAATAAACTTAGGAATTTTCTAGCATCTTTTTCACTCCTGTGGACTGAGAGATCTCCGTCTATGTTTGAATTGGGTTTAGCAGAAATTGGAAACAAAATTTGAACTTTTTTAATGTGTTTTTTTTTAAAAACAATGTTGTACCTAAACTGAATATTCAGCCTAAATTATTTGAAATTGAAAACCTGGTGTTAATTTAATTGTAAAACAACTACATCTCATGCCTTTGGCATTGCAGTAAGTGATTTATTTCAGTTAGAGCAGTTAAGGAAGTGCTGCATGCTTGTAGAGCTGGGGATGACAAGGAGCAGTACACTAAAACTGAGCTGAGGCTGTCTGCATTTTGGAGGTATGGGAGTCTATTAGAGGGGTAGAAAGGGTAACATGAATGAATCAGTTTCTGTTGAGGCACTGGGTCGCTAGCTGTGCTGCTATGAGAGCTGATCCATAAGTGGACTGTAAGTCCCTTGCAGGGGCCTGGAGACCTTTGTGAGAGGAGCAAAGTGGACAAGGAGGAGTAGTGTTAGCTTCAGACAGCTGGGTTAGGTGTGCCTGCATGTCTTTTAGGTCCATGGCTCCCATGAAGGCTGTGAACAGCAAGAGAATGAGAGGGTACCGGTACCATCAGCAGACGTGTGTGGGAGACAGAGTGAGTCTTAGTTTCCAGTAGCTGTGTCTGTCTGTGTACATGCATGCACCAGTGCAAGCATTAATGTTTAGTCTTTATAGCCTGGCAATGGTCTGTCTTGGGTCTATGAAACCTAATTAGGAAAGAGACGAGCTCTGATGCATATCAACTCTAGAAGTCAATATTTGTACTTCTGAGTACTTAATTCCTATGCTTTGCAACCTTAAAAGGAGGATGTGCATGTATATGCATAAATGAAAAGCTGGAGGGGAATAAGGTACAACTAAACTAGTATGTGAAAGAAATAAATGCCAACTGCTATGTGATTATTCATGGACAGACTTGTCCTGATAATGTCATACTATATTGTAGACCTTCCTTCTTTGGAGAGGTTGGAAGGGGAATGGCAGCACTTGAGTGCCCACTTGGGAGTGGGGCAGAGAGGAAAGCATTTGCTCACCCCAATGGAAAGGTAGCCTACACATGATAACATGCCGCAGTATGTCTTCATGTGACACGTCTGGTACTTAATAGAAGTGGAAATATAGCAGAATATGAGAGCTTTTAAAGCCTCAAGAAAGATTAATACAATGGGAATTTATCAGAAAATATAGATCTAAAGTTTCAGGAATTGCCCATTCCCTCAGTTACTAAAAAATCAATTTATTTCTCGTAAGTGACTCTCATTCCTTACATTCACTCTAAAAGGATATTGCGTAACTGTTGCTTGTTATTCTCAATATATTATTTAATGTGAAAGCTGCATTTCAGCATTTGATCTATTTATATGTTGTTTGTACACATGAAGACAGACTTTCTTTGGATTTGGTTCGTTGTACCTTAAAAATAATTCCAATACCACAGGTTTCATTGTAAACAATGAAGGATTCCAACCCTCAGGTCATTGCCGGTTGTTTAAAAAACAACCACACTTGGAATTGCTTCAGTAATTATCAGTGTTCTCTTATAAAACTAAATAGGCTTTTCCTGTGATGGAAAGAAGATTAAAGGTCATATAGTTCAAAATAAGTTTTTGGACATTGCCAGATTAAGGAAAATAAACTCTTTCATTAATAAGGTCAACTTCTTTAATGTTTATTAGTTCATAAGGACGTATGAGCTGAAGAGAAGTGGCAGGGACAGAATTATGTAGATAACATGACTCTTCTGAGGAACAACGATTTTTTTCTGCAGCCCTTTTTGTAAAGTCTGAGAGACGTCGTCTGAACCTCACATTGAGTAAAGCGCAATTTACTATGTGGGCAAATGACATTTTCTTCTGAAGATGCTCTGTCTTGAGAACTACACAGAGACTAACAGTACCCCCAAACAATGAAATGTGCTTTGGAATATTTAGTTTTATTTCAGTTATGTATTGGTAAAATCCAGCAAGCACTGGAGAAGTGGGAAATCTCTGTGTATTTTCATCTGATTCTAGGTTTATGCACTGCAAAAAATGTCGGTACATTTGTTTCTGTGCTTTGTATCTGTATTAAATATTGAAAAGCCGTAGTGGGTAGTCATAGCATTCAGGATAAGAGGTGTTTTTTATATATGCAAAGTAATCAGACTTGTGTGCCTTTGCTCAGTGTACTTGTTCCATGCTGCGTTGTGAAGCTCAAGAATTCAAGGAAGTGTGTTGACCATGAGGTCACCAAATTCAAGCATATCAGGAAATGTGTGTAGCTGTATCAGCTTCACGCAAATACGTAAGTTGAATCCTTCACCTTATCGCAGTATTAATTTGCCAGTTGTAGTAAGTATAAAACATTTTTTTGAATGGGTTAAAATGCTAGTGTGTAAATGACTCCGAGCCATTTCCTTCTCCTGCGGAGCACAATAGCCTTGAAGATCAAAATTTCTCTTTTGGCCTTAACCTTCACCCCTTTGCTTTGTTCTTTGTTCAGATGATTAGGTGTTTTCCATCTGCACCTCTATGGGAGAAGAATCTGTGCTTGTTAATTTGAGCTGACTTCCTAAGGAAGTGGGGCTTATCTGATAATGCTTTGTCTGTCCTCTTACCCCGGCAATAACCTTTGAACATGCTGCCCAGGTTCAGTTCACTCAGAATGAGGAGGTGAAGTCTCAGCATACTGTGTCCGTACAAGCTTGATGAAACTCTGCAGCTGAATGGAGAGACCCTGCTGAGGAAATGGTTGCAGAGTGAAGTCAACCTTTACTCGACTGCAATCCAGGCCTCTCTAGCTGCCTTCTCTGATGTCTAATAAGGCTTAGAGGGTAATCTATAATAACATTTGCCTAGTATGTAACAACAATAAATTGTGAAGAGGCTTGCAGATAGCCCAAACATATTTAGTCTATTTTTGGTAGTGTTAGAATTTACTGTGTTTCTCAGAAGAGTTTGTGTTCTATTGTTCCCGTCTGGAGAGCAGTGCTGTGTTTTTAGTGGTGATGGATGTGCTTATATTTAACCATGTGCCTGGTGGCTAATTGAGATGGGCAAGAACTTCCAAACTCAGGTGTTAGACACCCAATTTTCTTTTGAAAGTGTCTTTGTTCTTCTGAAAATCTCATGCTAGGAACATCAAATGCAGTGTCCGGCTTGGGGACCACTCTGGCGTGGTGTACTCTGGGCAAGGCATGGCAAATGACTCCAGTAGGACTAACAGTTTCCAAATTAGCCTACGGTTTAATTGAAAATGGGCATAATTCAGCAAAATTTATATGTAGCTTGAAAAAACAAAAAAATGTCATCTAATAAGTTCAGTTTTAATTGTGGTAAAAATAAATCATCAATTCCTACAGTGTCTCTTTGCTTTGTTCTGCCCTTTCAGTCCATTGCTCTGTCTGGCTGCCCTGCCTCTTCAGTATCTCTGCACTTCTTTTTTCTTCCCAGCCCAGCTGTCCCAGCAGGGTATTCTTCCCAGTTCTTTCTATCAGCCACCTGGCTTGTTCTTGTTCGGTGGGGTTTTTTTGGTTGGCATGAGTAACCTGAAGGAGTCTTCCACCGCACTTTCCAAATCCTTCTCAAAATTGTATCCATTGCTATGATTAAACTATTTGACATCTGCTGCTCCTGTGTATTTTCCTTTCTTTCTAAAGGCAAGTCCTAAGGGTCTCAGTTTCTGTGTGTGTATTTCTGTGTGTTGTGCTGTCCAGTGGGTACTAAATGCTTTCATAAAAGCACCCTTGAATTGTGATGCTTTTTCATGGATTTCTTAAGCAAATGACTTCAAACCTTTCTGATCCCTGTCCTGTATATAGTCTTCATGCATCACCTTTCCCAAGTCAGGAAATCCCTTGCAAAGAGTTTTCTCTCATCTCCTTGCCAGATGAGGGTGCTTCTCATGCTAATTGCTACATGGAAGTATCCACCAGCTCTCCCAGTCTGCAGCTTGCTTATTTGTATTTCCATAGTGCTTAACAGTCCTGGGATCGGAAGAAAGGAAGAACTGGAATTACTGGAAAGCAGGTGCAGCTGCACATTGGCCTTAGACTCTGAGCCAGGTGAAATATTTACTGCAGCTGGGGTGCACCTTTACTCTTGTTGGTAAAATTTCTTGCCAAAATGCTTGGCTTTGTAGGTGGTGCTTGACCAGGAGCTTTGAAAATGAATTTGTGAAAGTGTCGGTCCTTGTGTTGAGCTTGTGTGTTGTGTCCTGGCACCTCATTTCACCTTGCAGAGCAGAAGCAGCCTGGCGTGGCTGCAAGGTAACTGTGGTGGCTTCTCAGCGTCTCAGACGTGATGCTGCTGTTTGGCAGCTAGAGGAAGCAGTGAGGAGGGAGGTTTTCTCCTAGTGCTTGACAGGAAAAAAACCAAGAAAACAAAGTTTGTCTCAAAGGACTGAAAATGTGGCCTTGTGCACTCCTACACATTTACTGTATAATATCGTAACACCCTGTCTTTGTTTCCTTTTCCTCCGCTGCAGATTAGGAGAGTGCATTTGGTGCAGATAGGCAACTTGAATTATTGTATCAGCTTTCAGAAAGAGAAATAGCAGATTCTTAAACTAATTCCTCAGAACTGGGGAAAGCCAGATTCCCAAAAGGGATCCAGCCTTCATTTATAAACGAGTTTTCGTGATTCATGTCCTGCGAATCTTTTATAACGTGGAATGTTGCCATATTATAAAACAGAGAGGGAAAGCCTGCATTTAGATTACTAAAGAGAGATTTTTGTCTCAACTTTGGGAATTTTTTTAAGGAGGTGGAAGAATGTACTCTATTGGAAAACAGCCAAACGCCCTCAAATAAATCTTATTAATTCTACTTCCATTTTTTTTATTACTCAGCTAGCTTTAAAGTCAAAGATTGAAATCTGGGATCAGCAAAGCTGTTCTAAAGAAAGCCAGTTCATCTTCTGTTTCTGTGTTCATTGTCTTTACTGTCAGCTGTATTGGCAATTTGCTTGGTTTCCCAGAAATGTGTACTTCTGGCATGGTCCTTCAGATAGGGGAATTTTTTTGGAAGCTTTCTGTTGGCAATAGTAGGATGTGTAATTTGATATATACATTTTTATCTGGATATAGGCGTGTTTTCTTTCACATTGAAGGTTAAATTAGTATCTTTGGGCAGAGACAAGTAAAATGAGTGTTCTCCACCTGCTAAGCAGAATATTTTTTCTTGTAGCAATAAGGTTTTTATCTAGGCACATACTTAGCACCTACATTTCTGCCTGGCTGTACTTGGGATGATGGCTCTTCAGTATTGCCAAAAATGCAGCCTGCCATCAATCTCTACAATTTTTTGGTGGTGTGCTATATAATCATTTTCCTTGAGAGCTTTTAATGTTCCATTTAGTGGTAAATTATTATGATGATAACTTTAACTGTGGAGAAAAAACAAATAAATTGTAACTTGAGAAAATTTATTGACAAACAGATTTCTTCTGTTATGTTTCATACATGTTTTTACTGGTTTCATGGTTTCATTTAGTGTTCTCCACTTATGGTTTCCCTAAACCTCTTGTATAAGCTCACTTTTTAACCATTTCTTTTTAGGTATCTGCTTGTGGAGCACAAAAATAGTCATAAAAAGTGTGTCCGCTGATCCTCAATTCATAAGTTTTTTAAAACCAAATCTGGAGGGTTGTGACTGGCAGATCAGACTGCAGGCAGAAAGAAGGCCAGAAAGATTTTTTTATTTTTTTATCTGTTTGGTTTGTTTGTTTGTTGTCAAAGTGGTTTCCAAGCACTTGACAATAAAATACATTCGGAGACCAGAAAACTCAAAAGCAGAGCAGAGCTTTGGAGAACTTCTGTGCTTAGAGAGCTGAGCTGTTACAACTGACCAAGAAAATAATACTTTTTTTTTTTTACCTTTAAAGAGAATCGAGCATTTGGTCAACTATTCTTTAAAAAAAGATACACAGAACCAGTTAAGCCAAGAAATACATAATATGAAACACAGTCAGTAGGAGAGATACTGGTTATCTTCTGTTTTTCCCTTTGGTAGGTTAAGTCTATGTCTTAGCATGTCAATGTCAAACAGCTGGTGCTGCCCTCATTTTCTCAGCTTGTCACAGAACCTTTAACCTTCTTTACAGCTGAAAGGTTTTGAAGGAAAGCTGTCCACAGGTATTTTCCCTGGTGCGCATTATTGACTTGGAGTACTTTCCCTCTTTTATCTGTGTGATTACCAGTAGGTGCACTGTATGCATCAAAACATCTTTAAAAGTCATTTAAAAGTCCACAGTTGGTATTGAGCTGTTTTAAATAAGGGCCACCATCCGTTGGCTTCAGTGATTAAGAATCTAACTCCAATTGTTCTTTTGTTAACTTATCTGCATAAAAAGCAATTTAAAAGGACTTCTTTCTGACCACAGGCACAAGGGTAGTTCATCTGCACAACATAAAACCCTGAGCAGGATGTCAGGACATCTCCATGTAGTGTAGCTTCCAACAGTTATTGTGGAATCCTGCTTTTAGCAGCTGTTCTTAAATACGGGCAATTATATACTGAAGTCTGCCATGCCTTTGCTGTTGATATGGCATGAATTTGCATGTGAATACTTTATGGATACACACACAACATTGTTCCTTAACATAGATTTATGGGAGGCTTTTTCCTTATTTTAAAATTTCAAAAGTGAAAGATTTTTTTCAGGCAAGGCCTTTGAGATGAATTTGTTGTGCAAATATACTCATGCTAAGTCAGGAGATTTGCAGTCCATTTGAGGATAAAATTGGAGTCTGAAGTACTAGCTAAACAGCTATGTGGCAGCTTTATACAGTAGTATCCGGGGCTGGATCACACGCTGAAATTGAGTCAACAAGGTCTGAATGTTGGGAGAAAAGCAAATACGGCATGGGTTGTGTAAACAGATACTACGCATAGGTTTGCCTTAGAAAAGTTCCTTCATTGTGCTTGATAATGCTCAGGCCTCAGGGGACAGAAGTATTTCAAAGCTGAGGATACAGCACATTTGGTCCACAGAGAAATATTTGTTCCAGGAATGATCAGAAATCTAGAAACTGAGACTGGGAAATGGTGAAAAAAATTGGAGTTTTTAAGGGAGGAGCTAGTAGAGACCTGGCATCAGTCACCTTCTATGTAAGAGGTTGCTGCAAGGCAAAGGATAAACTGTTCTTTGTCTGCTGGAGATAGGACAAAGTAATGTGCTTAAAATGGAGCAAGAGACAGTTGTGTAGCACATTTGGAGCACTAATGGTAGTGCCAGTGAAGTGACATGAATAGATTGCCCAAGGAAATGAGATTGTTATGGGATGTGCTATTGCTGATGTTTTTTAAGATGGACGTCTGTTAAAAATGGTTTAGTTGCAGTTGCTTTTTCTGGTGGAGGGAATGGGCTGACCCCCTTCATCTCATTTTTTAAAAATAAAGATTTACAATATAAAGACATTTACACTTAGTAGCAACTGCTGCAGTTGCACTCCAGCCAGCCCTGGTCAAGGTTTTGCCTTCCTCTGACAATGTTGAGCTCTCTTGTCCTAAATAAGTATCTCTGACTCTTATATTGTCCTATCCATCTTAAGAGTACATCTGCCTAGAGGATAACATGCTTTTCATATCTCTCCAGGGTAAGGAAAAAACTCCATGCCTTGTTTGAATTAGTCTTGAACTGATGGAAGGCAGCTTTCATCCAAAGAAAGTGAACTTCCTATTTTTAAATTACTTCAATTATTTTGTAACTTTATAATTAAAACAAGCCTATAAGTGGGGGTCTTTTCTCCTGACTAATGGCATTTAATTATGTGACATGAGGCTTCGAATTGCCAACTTTTCAGCAAGCTATAAAATGTGTGTGAGAAGACAAGAACCAGGGAGTCTACGCTTCTTACGAAAGACTGTGGTTTACAAGACACTCATCATGCTCTGCATGAAAGTACATGGTGCTGGACTCTGAAACAGAAACTAGAACTGCTTGAGTTAGGAGAATTTGGTATGACTCGAATTTCTTGTAATTCACTGCTATGATGTTAGTCTTAAAAATTCTGTAGTAGGAGGACTACTCAGTAAGCTATGTATTGAAAGAGTGCAGAAAACCAGAAGATTTTCTTGAACCACACATGTAGTTGCTGAATCTGCCTTATAAACCTGGCGTGTCCAAACAGGTTTTGCACAATCCTGTACAGATGTGTTCAGAAAGTGAGAGGCTTGGGATTTAATTAACGTCACAATGCAGTTTTCTCTCCTTCAAGTAGCATCAGTGCTTTCCCATTTTCTTATTCTTTCCTTGGCTTCTGCTAGCTGATGGGGGACTGTCAACTAATTTTGATGTAAAACTTGAAATTTTGATTTTGGGCTTTTCTGCAAACTAGAAATGGCCTTTGAAGAAGTACTCACAAACAAATAGATATAATTTACATGTATATCGTAAATAGAAATCAGTCTTTTATTCATATAACTCCCAGGTCTGTCTGAGTGGTCTTCACGTTTTTGATGAAGTTAGAGGTTTGTGAGCAAAGTTTAAACCTGGAGGCAACATCCCATATTTTCATTAGTAACATGGACAAATACAATATGAAGACCCTGAGAGACACCAAAATGCAGTGGGGGACTTCTGGCACAGAGATTATTATATTTTATGTGCTGGCAGGTTCTTGATTCATCTTTACCTGAACATGGATTTGTCAAACTTCACTCTTGATTTGGCCTTTAACAAGTTACACAGCATGGATATTACAGTTTAGGAAGATATAAAAAGAACTGAATGTGTGTGAGGTAGTATAGCTTTTAAGCTTTTAAGTATGTTTTTAGCGAGGTCTTCTGGTGGCTTGAGAACTTGGTGAAAATGAAGTAATTGTTAAGTTTGAAGGGTGTTTCTTCCCTCCAGATGTAACACTGACCTTTACCATAGCATCCCTCAACTCCTATGCTGCCTGGTTATTGTAGACCAACAGAAAGAAGTGGCCTCTTGTGAAAAGATCTGGATTATCTGACGTGGTGCTGATATGTTTCTCCTTGCACAGTGCAGATTGGTAAGGGACAGAAGAGCATTTCAGGCATTCCCAGCTGTCTCTGAGGGAGAATTCCTTTTAAAAAAAATAATAAATACACGGTTGTATTGCAGGGATGAGGGAGCACACTCCTGGTGGCATAGAGGACTTCAGTGAAGAGAGGTTTCTTTAAAAATTACAGAGGCTTCTAGGCAAAGTCTGTCATTCTGACAATGTACATCTAGCTTTGGAAGAGACTTCTAGGACAAGGTCAGAAGCCTTTCCACTTAAGACTTCGAAAAGAAGTAGCATGGATAAAATGTGAGTTTTACAAAACTGTTCTGTAGGAGAGGCTGGCTCAGCTATGTTCTCATATGAAAATGTCCCTTCTGCTGTTGGTCGCTGAGAGAAGGCCCCTTGCTACATGGGAGTTACGGTGTCTGGGAGGGTGCTCAAGTCTTCAGAGCTTTCAGGTGGCAGGGAAACAATGCACCAGGGATTGGCTGGGCTTTAGGGTAAGCTTTCCTGCAGTTTTCTTTTTGAGAACAAAAACTGATGGTGGCCGATGTGTGGGTGGAACTGAATGTGTTCACCAGATCCTGCTGAACAGTTGAACTTCTCTTCGGAAAATATGCAACCCGTTAATCTTCAAAGAACACATGAAACATAATATTCTAGGTAATTTTTACTTTAAGATCAATGTTTATAGCAACAAGTATTTTTCAGTAGAGAAATGGTGTGCTTTTTTTTTTCCTTCCTTTTTTCCCTCCAGAACTTATTACTTAACACTGGATTGAACCAGTGATCCTGGGTGATCACATCTGGTTCTGCAGTGTCTCGGGCATCCCATAGCATTGAGTAGCAGCAATATGAAAAGTGAGCAGAGGGGAGAGGAAAACAGGTGGGCTGCCCTGTCCCCTTAAACCCATATCCAAAGCAGGGGACATTTCCATTCACAGTATACAGGACCCTTTGTGAATGTGACATTTCATCTAAGTTGAAGAGACCTGTTCTGGGGGATACCCTGCCATGTCTATTCTGTTCTAGCCTCAGGTGGTCCTGAAGGAGGCCTGTGGACAGTTGAGTTTTACATGTCTGTGATTCTTGAGATTATCTTTGAAATGCCTCACTGAAAACATGTTCATCAAGGAGTGGCTGGGACACTGAAAAGGTTTGCTTGCCAGACAAAGAAGGGGAAGGAGTTGCTATACCTGGGAGCAGCACTGAAGAAGAAAAGTACATGGAACAAGAAGTGGTGTTTCTGGAGAATCAGCTCTGGAATTTTGAAGGGTTTTTTTGTTTTGTTTTTAATTTTAGAACTGACCAGCTTGTTGGAAGATGATGTTTATTCCTGCTTGAAGCTGCTGTTCTGAAAACAAACAGTAGAAGCATGTGGAAGAATTTAAGCCTCCGCTGCCTTTTAGTACTAGCTATTTTATGTTTAAGAAGCTTAATATATAGCCAAGAGATAGGTGAGTTAATTGCAATGTAATTCACTAATAACTTTTTCTTTGTAGCTTCTGTACTGACACATTTAATTACGTTGCTTTCCTACCAGTTCAAAAACTGTCACCTCTGCGGTCCCACACCGTCCTAGGGATGGAGGTGCTACCAGGCCTGGTCTCTGCTTTCCAGCAAGCAGTGGCATCTTGTAAACCAGTGCAAAGTTGGGTGTTAAATTCTCCATAATGCAACTGTGATAGTCTGCATATGCAGTTGGTGTAAATGTCCACATTGAGACCTTCTTACAGTATATGTCGGCTGTCTGCAACAATTTCACACGTTATCATTAATTGCCCTTCTGTCATTAATTGCCCTCCATGTGGGACAACGGAGGAGAGCAAAAAAACTCATTAGCATCAAAGCTTGCGGTTTTGCCATTGGCCCAAAGCCTGCTTATTAGGCTAGTCTAGGAACGGGTATTGTGGAAAGAGACAGCTGCCTGTGTCGTTGCACACAAGTATAAACCCAGATTTTAGGTACTTCTAGAAATCTGGCAGTCTGTGGCTGTTTGTAATCAGGCACACAAATCATTCAACAATTTTAAAATACTGGCCAGACATGGATGGAATAAAAATGTAAAAAGAATGGCTATAGATGTGAACAATAGCAGTTGTTTTACAGTTGGTCAGTCATTTTTAACCTGCAGTTTGTGACTGTGTTTCTTATATGATTTCAGGTTCTCTGGGGCACCCCCAGAATTTGAAATGCATAACACACAATTTACATAAAATGATCTGTACTTGGGATGTCTCTTCTAAAGGAAGACATGGACAAACTGACTTTTGCTACACTACCAAGTAAGCCCCCTGTATACCTGATTGAAAACTACCAAATTGTGATGGAAGTATAGTTATTCCTCAGTCACTGCCCATGGAATTTGTGATGCTGTTGTTTCCCAGCATCTCCCCATCAGTTTTCCTTGGGTGGTGCTCCCTACAGGCACCGTTAACTTAGGCAGTGGCGGGGTTTCTGGCAAAGTCTTGTTTCATGCTGAAAACTCTCCTGCCAAAATCTCCTGCTTGCTCTCTTCAAAGGACTGGAAGATGCTCTCATTTATTCAGACTTCTCTGTGTATCTGCCTAGCCCTTGCTCAGAGTTTTCATGAGGTATATCTCCATACCAGGTTCAGTCCAAAAGGAAATGATAGTTGGAAGAAGTGGATCCTGATGTTATGGGCCAAAGCGGTAGAATATATGACATAAGTGTTGAGATTCACATGTGGAAAAACATGAAAAATCTCTTAGTGGCTGTCTTATAACCTTTATAAATTTTAAGCTGTCTGGAAGGCATTGTATTAGAGGAAACGTGAAAATTATTCCACAATTACAATAGCTTTTCAAAAGTGAATGTGAGTTGAAAATTTTGAGAAACTTTAAAAAAATTTAAATCTTCAATGTGTTTTTCACTAATGAGAACTACATGTGCAATTCCCCATGCTGTGGGTCTGCCAAATGCTTATCCTGTGCTAGGGATGAGTTCAAATCCTGTTTGCATCTTGATCCTGCCTCCAATCCAGATATTTGTACTGTCTTTTTTCCTGTAAATTCTGCAGGCAGCCCAAATTTGTCCTTGGAGTCCCAGGGTTTGGCTGCACTTCTTCCACCTACATGTTTGATTTTCTGTGTCTAGTTATTCCTCCTGCGTTGCCTGCTATCATTTCTATACAAAAGCCCCACATATATGTGATATTGCAGCCAGAGTTCAGGAGTGCAGAGTTCATGAGGTACGGCCCTCTAAACAAGAACAGTCATGTAGCTGCTGCTGTTTCTTCTTAGCAAAGCAGAACAGGCTTGGGTCCCTGAAGCAGAAAGGCTGAGGGCTGAGCTTAATACAGACCTCCCTGAGGGAAAGAGATTTTGTTTTTCAGTTGCCCAAACATCCTCTAATAATATCTCAGTGCAGAAGAGGAATAGCCTTTTGAGCACTGAAGTCTCAGCTGGCCTTCACTAGCCCAGAGTCTTGCGTGAATCTTAAAAGTTCAACCCAAGCTCTTGACTCCAGCCCATGGGAGCTCCAGGCTCCTGTTCCAGTTCATAAGTGAGTAATAGTCCCTCAGCAGGAAGTCTGGCATTGTTCTCTTTGCTTTCCTTCCTCCCATCATTGCCCCAAGAGGAAGGTCTGGGTTTTTCCAAACTTTTTGCCTTTCTAGTTGCATATCAATGGTAACGAGCAAGGGGACTTGACCTATCCATTATTGTTTCCTGTACGTGTCTACGACCTCCAGACGAAGGCCAGATCACATTGTGCTGAGCACTGCATAAACATTATGCACAGACTGTATTTCCATCTTCGCAGTTTTCCCCCCTGCCCTCTGCTCTTTCCCTACGGGCTGAACAGCAGAAGGGAGCTAAAAGATTTGTTCTGAGATGGGGACACAGATGAGTGAACCTGCTCTTTGCACCCATATGCCATCACTTGGAGAAGAAATGGAGGGAGACAGATAGGAAACATAAAGGGAGAGGGAAGTACTGTTGGGTTTTGGGGGTTTCTATTTTGCTTATTTTGAAATATTGACTCATGGTGACTGTAGGTTTCAGAAATGTGTCTTTTTCTTAAAAAGTTACTTTTTCACTTTGAGGTGTTGTCTTAACGACCAGGTAGCTGCATTATACAATTAGTGCGCAGGGAATGGCTGTTAATCTGATACTAACCAAAAGCCATGCAAGTCTTACTCCTTCACAGACTTGATATGGAGTTCTCTGTGTATTACAGAGAATTTAAGTTTTATTAGTGTCCTAGGAATAGAACTTAACTTGCCTTAGCTTCCTATCAGCTGAAATACCTGCTTAATCCTCTCTGTCTTTTCAGTGACCTCCCCCCTCCAGTGTGTTTTAAAACTAAGGAGAAAAGGGTTGAGATTCCAGTCCCGCAGAGCTCCACCATGGTGACAATAACCACAAACAACATTTCTGGAACTGCTTTTGCTACCAAAGAATTTGAAATTCAGAAGACAGACATCTGTAAGTATCAGGTTTTATGTGTGTACATACTATGATTAACAATGCTCCAGAAGTGTGTATACTTGCAGTTTTCTTTGGCAGTGTTGCTGTATGTAAAATGTTGATGTGCTGAGACCATATGAATCTACCATACATAATAGGTTGTTTTCTCTCTCTCTTCAAGGGAAAGAAAACCCCTCTTACCTGTAGATCATAGCAGAGGAATTGAGGGCAGACTGTGAGGAGGAAAACGAAGTACAATACTGTTGCTTCCCCCTAATCACGCTTTGCCTTTTTATTTTTTCCTAATTGCAAATTAGGAAGGATTTGTAAACAAGTTCCTAATCTACATACTGAAGTACCTACATGGGGCATAAAGTGCATTTGCTCAGACTTGATTTTGGAAAGGGAGAATAAACTTCCTAGTGCTTCCTAGTGTTCTTCCATTTTAAATGCTGAACCCCTACAGAATTAAGTAGTTTATTCCTGCAATTTCACAACATTTTAAGGGCATTTATATTATATATCACTCCTGACAGGATCATATTTTCTCAATATATGCCCAACTTACCCATTCTGTTCAAATGTATATGAAACCGAACAAATACATTTATGCTCGGGAGGTAGGCTGCATCATATTGCAGTCATAGATAAATCAGACTTTCTCCCACTTCCTTCTTCCCAAAAGAGGAAGTGGTAAGCTGAAGATGGCATTGACACCATCTGCCACACTTGCTCATAATTTTATCTTTGGTTTTGGTTTGCCTGCTTATTCCTTTAGTACAGTCAAAGTCTGAAGTCAGTAGCACTTCTTATCCATGGCTCAGCTTTCTCTTCAGTTGAGAGCTGCTCAAGAACTTTAATGAAAAACAACTCAAGAATATGTGGGCAATACACTGGATTGTCCAGCATCTTGCTGGCTCCAGGCAGGTTGGGTCTCTCAGGTTTGTCACAGGTCATTCTGGGTAGCATGTTGACTGTACTGAACATTTTGCAGGCCCTCAGAGCCTTGGCCAGGACCGAAGTTGGATAAATTACACATTTTAAAAACAGGATTTATTCTATACCAGCCCCAATGAACTGTCATAATGCTTGAACTGCCATAACCCTTGCCTGTTTCTCAGCCTCTTGCTTCACCACCACCCATTCGTAGAAGAGATGCTTCTGTTTAATCTCCCTGTCCTGTCCCTGTCACCATGTCGTGCCTTTAATATTTCTTGTAGCTTAAAGTCACATTCCCCATGAGCCTCTTCAGATCCTCATGTGAGCTTCTTCCACCCTGTGCTTCTGCTCTCCTTTCTCCCTACTCTAGCTTTTGTTGCAAATCCCCTCTTCCGTGCTGGTCTCCAAAACCCACTTCTTCGTTTGGGGGATTTTGCATCATCCTCCCTAGATGTGTTCTCATGTACACTTCAAAGACTGTCATCATGTTTCCTTTATCTCTGTGGCATTGAATGAAAGGTGGGAAAGATATGATGTTTTCCTTACTATGCGTTCTGAAGAGTCATATGCATGATCAGTTACTCACATATCTGCATGTTGAGATGTTAGAAGAAAATGCTACCTGGTGACTCATCAACACCTGTGCTTTCCTGGGAACTTTCATGCTCAAGTAATGACAGAGCCTATCTTGTTCTAATTACAGAGGTTGAGTTACATGTTTGTATGGCTACTAGCCAGTTGAGAGCAGAGAGATGTGGCTGTTAAACACTTGTAGGGCTGGTGTTGCTGACTAATGACTTGAATATGGCTTTTCCCCCTCTCTCTTTTTCAAGCATTTGTTCCTCTCACTCCACACATTCTTAGTTTAACACCTGACTTTTCGACTTCCACATTAAATCTGAAGTGGAGTGATAATGGATCAGTCTTCCCATATGGGCTGGATGCCTTTTGGCAGATTCAGATACTCCGTAAAGAAGCAATGGAAGAAGTCACACAAGTAAGTTCTTCTTTATGAAAAATATATATACAGTTTTTGCCATCAGTAATGTTCTGTGAGGTCATTTGAAGAAAGCTGAGAATAATGAAGTTTGTACAGCTTTGCAGAACCTGAGTGTAGTCATGCTTCTGGTAGGTAACTTCTTGTTAATTTTCAAAGTTGTGAGGACACTGGCTATTATACTGCCAGTACTTATTCACAGTCACAGCTTTTTTTTTTATTTTTTTAATATAGTACTTTTTTTAATTAAAAGTTGCTTATGAATTTGACAGATATTTTACACCATTATCTCTGCTTTGCTTCTCCAACACTGTCTCAAGTCTTGGTGGTCTTTGAATATTCAGTTTGGGGTTTTTTTTTTTGCCACCGCAGTTATTCCAGGCCGATTTATAGCTCTGTTCTATAGTTTTGAGGAATGGAGAAAAGATAAAATGTGCAGCCTGGGACTAATATTAGAAGAGTTTCATTTTGGAAAAGTTGGAACATTTCCCTGCCTGGGAGAGGCCCAGGATACTGGGATTCAATATATACCTTTTGAAATGCTTGGCAAGCTTCCTGCTCTCCCTCAAATGCCTGCCCTCTGGTATTTCTGGCTGGCAGTCTACCTGGCTGTTGGGCTGTTTAGCACCTTAGGCTTTTGTCCAAGTAAATTCACAACACAACTGAAAGTTAGGGGGGACACTCCAACCATCTATCAGTATTTTATGATTTACTTCACTTAATTTGCCATTCTGTTGACAACTGGGAGATTATTCCCCTGTACTCAGCACTGGTGAGGCTGCACCTTGAATGCTGTGTTCAGTTTTGGGCCCCTCACTCCAAGAAGGACATCGAGGTACTGGAGTGTGTCCGGAGAAGGGCAACAAAACTGGTGAAGGGTCTAGAGCACAAGTCTTAGGAGGAGCAGCTGAGGGAACTGGGGTGGTTTAGTCTGGAGAAGAGGAGGCTGAGGGGAGACCTTATTGCTCTCTACAACCACCTGACAGGAGGCTGTAGTGAGGTGGGGGTCAGTCTCTTCTCCCAAGTGACAAATGATAGGACGAGAGGAAATGGCGTCAAGTTGTGCCAGGGCAGGTTTAGGTTGGATATTAGGAAAAATTTCTTCAGCAAAAGGGTTGTCAAGTATTGGAACAGGCTGCCCAGGGAAGTGGTTGACTCCCCATCCCTGGAGGTATTTAAAAGAGGTGTAGATGCGGTGCTTAGGGACATGGTTTAGTGGTGGACTTGGCAGCACTACGTTAACGGTTTGACTTGATGATCTTAAAGGTCTTTTCCAACCTAAACTATTCTATGATTCTGTGATTCTATATGTCATTGCTAACAGGTGTTCATAAACTCTCTCTTGGTTGTTTTTTTGGGGGAAAACTTTGTAGGTAACTTACTATTCAAAACTGACTCATGAAGACATCATTCTTTCTTGGAACTGGACATCAGATATGCCTTTGGAGTGTACATCGCATTATGTAAAGATTCGCTGTTACGTTAATGTAACACAGTTTGTTGGCCCCAAGGATTGGAGTGACTGGAGCCCAGTAGAAGAGGTCCCTGGTATGTTTGTTCTCCTGCTACCACATGGACTTTGATTGCTTTGTGAAAAGCAAGCCAAAATCAGAGGAAAAGCGTTAGGCCATGATGGGCTGCTGCTTCCGGGGGTCTTTTGATGAGAGAAATAATGCAATCATTAGTTAATGAAACCTAGGGAACATTGATTTGTATGCATTGGAGTGCTCCTAAGTAACATTTTAGCTGATCAGCACCATGTTTATAGCAAATGGTTCATGTGAGGTTTTTTTTCTGTTTTTGTTTTCTGTTCTTCCTTCTCTGCTAGGAAAAGATACCGAGCCCAATGGGAGTGGGGTGTTTCCTCAGGACACCGTGGTGGCAGTAGGTTCAGATGTGACAATTTGTTGTGTCCATGAAGAAGGACAGCAGATACAACGGATGACTTATGGACCAGAAATATACCCAATGATACATCTGAGTAGGCGGAGCAGTGCCATCAGAGTGCTAAATGCCAGTGCTTCAGATACCAGTGGGACAAATGTAGTGTGCATACTGTCCGAAGATGAGATGGATGGAACTGTCTTGTTTGTAGGATGTACGTATCATTATGATTACTAACCTTAGGAAAATAAAAATCATTTTGAGACTCTTAGGGTTCTCCTAGGAAACAAATACTATTGTGGCTTTTTTCCCCCTGGCCTTTGGTTTCTGAGGATGAACTGGGATTGTACTTGTCTGATTTCACTATGGAAACTCCAGCCTCTGGAGAAGACACCAAGGCTGGGAGGATGAGGAAGTACACATGTAAGCCCTCTTCTCTTAGAACCTGGCCCAGTGCTTCTCTCCTTGATCTCTTTTTCTAAGGCACTTCTTCATGATCTGGAATACTTAGTAGTTTATTGCCATATGAAGATTCATCCTCAGTCTCTATCATTTTAGGTTTACATCTGTTCTGGTTTGGTCCATGACTGGGCAAGAGTAAGAGCAAGAAGTGTAAGTGAAAACATTCATTTACCAACCAGTCAAATGAAGACAATAAAAGAGTTAGACTTGCAACAACAACAGATGCTTATCCAGGGCAGTAGCTCCCTGAGAGCTAATTACAGAAAGGAACCCAGCTGACAGTTTTGTTTCCTGGAAAATCTTCTAAACATTCTTTTAGTATTTTCTTTAAAGCTACTGAATGACTGTGTATCTTCTCTGTGTGATCATGCCAGCCTCAGAAATCTCTTCCAGATACAGATACTTCTTAAAACAAACTACTGAAAGTACCTGGTTCTTCTTTCCCATAATCGGTCACTTCAGAGGTTTGTGTGTTTTCCCCACAGGGGTTTTGAGAGTTATCATCTTCCAATAGCCGCCCATTAGAATCCTGTTCCCCGTTACAAATGCCTGCCTTTGAACTTAGGGTCCATGGGGTTCAGGGAAAGGAGAGGAGAGGACAGACTGGACTCATTTTGAAAGTGTGTTCCTAACTCCAGCCTGTGCCTCCTGTTCATGACTTTGTGTATTAAGTGTGTGATAGCAAATGAAAAACAGAATCCAGCCTTTATGACTTCTCAGTGAGATGCCATTTTTACATTATTTGTGCAGTATTTGCTTTTGTGGGAGGATCATCCAAGTAAATACATCAGTGGTTCATGAACAAAGGCTGTGATAATCCCATAGGTTTTTCCCATACAGTGGTTTTTGAAGAGCTGGGATGTGGTGAAGTTTGTTTCCGGCCAATGTTTCTTCTTGTGGTACCTACTTAGTGGGAGGTGAGAGGACTTACTGTGATGCTTTTGCTGATCAGACACATTTGGGGAAGAAAAGATAGAGGAAGTAAATGTGTGTGCACACCACCTTGGTTAAGCCTAGGCCTGGCAAAATAAGTGTTCTTTTTGGCCCGCTGTTCATAATCTGAACTAAGCCTGTCACTGTTGCCTCTTGTGTTAGCGTCCCTTCTCTAGGGCAGCTACATGAATATTATTGTGCTCACTTTTGGAGAAAAGTGAATGAGACTTGAAATAAGGCACTCAACACTGCTCTCGTATGGAAGCAAAGAACAAGCTTTAAAAGAAAAAGATTCCAGAGCAACGGTGAAGAGGATAAGCCATTTGGGGCTTGCTTTAACTTTCAAATTCAGTGTAGAATTCATGCTGAAGGGGACATCTCCTTGACATGACTTGCTTGGAGAATTCAAAGCAGTGGTGGGGGTGGCGTGTAAGAAAATGTGACGCAGAGCCGACAGCATTCCTGCATTGCTCGGTGGCTGAACTGATGCTCAGGGTTTTGGAAAAGTCTTGGCAGAGTTTCAGTGAAACACTTCCAGGTCAGAGCCTGGAGCTTGTGAACATATTTGCATGTGATTTACCAGATTACCCACCCACTTAGAAGCCTAGAGTCAAGTGTTAGTCAGATGGGGCTGATAATAATTATCCATCTGTTTTATTGGATTTTTTAAAGCATATTAATTATATGGTTGGAGCATAACTATTACCGTGTGTTTGTAAGGCACGCAATCTAGAGCCAGCAAAAATGAATGGTGAAGGTTTCAGGAAGCGTCCCAACTGTCACATTAGGATGGCAAAGCATCAGCTAACTGTTTTGGTTTCCTTTCATGCTACAGATGCCCCTGATATTCCCCAAGACCTCAGCTGTGAAACATCCAACTTCCTGATAATAAAATGCACTTGGAAACCAGGCAGACCCAGTGGACTATATGGAAAACGAAGAACAAAGTACAGTTTATTTGAAAGGTAAAATAGTTCAGCACTAAAAGGAGTAAAAGGGTAGAACTGGAATATATCCATTGCTGCCTGTGACTTACTGCACCATGCCTATTTAAATGAGATAATCTCCATTGTTTAGAGCCTAAATACTTTTCAAGAGTTTGTGGAAGTTGAAACTAAACTGAAGTTGGAGAACTCTTGTCTAGCTCTGCAAAATTCCAATGGGAATTATGGATGGCTTTTCCCAAAGAGTTGTGCCATTATGAACTCATGAGAAAATAAAGGGCTTAGTGTGTCAGGCTGCTACCAAGATGTAGATAAGACCAATATGAAAATACAGGGAGATATTAGGAGTCATTCACTAATTTTAAATTTTTTTTTATTTGCAACCTGTGTCAGATCATCTGTCAGACATGTACTGAGTTTCTGTTGTGCAGGATGACAGAAACTCACTGAGACACAATTGTAAGACAGGCCATGGGGCTTTTCCCAAATATTACCAGGGAAAATAGCAGTAAGTCTATACCTGTTCTCCTCCTAGCATTAAGAGCTAGATAGTGTAGAGCACGCAAAGGGCATGTTACCTGGAAAACATTGAAAGGGACAAATAACAATGCCGTCATCCACAGGAAGAAGTGAAGACTGGTGTCCCACTAGTTTGTCTTAAATCGTAGGCCATGTAAAGCCTTAAAAGTGAAGAATTGTTGCTTTGGAATACCACTTGCAAATGGGATTCCTTGGTGGTTGTGATTAGAAGTTAGTGAGGAGTTAACAAAATTCCTGTGGCAAGGAGGCTCCCCCATAATGCCAAGGAGCAGTTAGTGAAAGGAGCCAGAAGAGGCCTGAGTCACACAAACAGATGGGAAATGGAGTCTCATGGTGGCTTTGAAGCAAGTCAGAGGCAATGAGGATTGAGTTACAGTCACAGATGTTGTCCAGGATGCTAGTGCTAAAAAGTCATTGGGTAGGGTGCAAAGAGGTGGATAAAACAGAGCAGGTATTCAAAGGAAAGCAGCTCCAGTCACCAGCTGCCCATATTCAGCTCATAAACAAGGATGTAGTTCAGACTTGTTTTGCTCAGCCCAAAGCTCTGAGGAGATAAATGTGATGTGTTTCAGGGTAAATATTCTCATCCTTGTTCCCAGCCCACACTGAGCTATTGAAATGGAGAGCATGGTGTGGAGAGAGCTCAGAGCTCAGCTAGAACACAATAAAAATGCCTGAAGGAAGGAATTAAACTTGTGCTACTGAATGAGAGGTTTACAGAGATTGTAATTAAAGCAACTTCTATATATGTATATACATACAGATACACACTTTAGATTTTACCGCTAAAGATGTAACTCTGGTCTTGGCTGTTACGAGACTGCCTCTCCTGCTTTTCATTTAAAAACGGCTGGGACTAGTGGATGTATCCCAGGTAACAAACCTTAGTTTAGATTTGGCAGGGCTGATAGAAAGACGTAATGTACTTTGCATCTCCCTAGTTCAGAAAGCAATTAAGAACATTCTTTAAATGCAAATGTATGCTGATCTGAACAAAGATACTTTAAATCAGAATCTTAGTTGTGACTTGTGAGGTGGTTTTACAGGACCTACCTGTTTTCCAGGCTTTTGAGAAGTGAGAGGATGGAAATGTTATGCTAGTGGAAGAGGAGAGTTTCACGTGAGAACAGGGCAAGTCATGACTGATGCCACTTTAACCTGCGTTGTGGTGTTAGATATGCCTCTGCAATCAAATCATTCTGTAAGCCATGTGTCAGTGAACCCATCGTTCTTTGCTGTGTTTTCAGTCTAGACTTCTGACTGTTGCTAGAAATTATCTTACTCAAAAATTAAGTTGTTCCTCCCTGCTTTTTTACTTTGTAGAACTTCTGGTAAAAATGTTTCATGCGAAGTCAATGAAATGAACAGAGAGCGTGTCTGTGGCTTCCCAGTACTGGCTGATCAAAAAACCTACAATTTCATATTAGGCGTCTCCAATCCTATCGGGCAAACAGAGTCATCGCTTTTGGTTGATTTAACTCAAAGAGGTAAGACTTAAGAATTACAAAGGCAAAAAGATATGTTTACTGCATGCTAACCATTTGTTTGTTTTGGGTTTGAAGAACTCTGACATGGTGTACTTGTTGTTATTTTGCTTTATTGTCACCAGTGTTTTGCCATGTTCAGTAATTTCAACTTGAAAAGAAAATAGCTTAGGACATGTCCTGAAGCAACAATTAGGTGTACAGGGAGATGCCAGTTCTCCACAGCAGTGCTACCAGATTGGATACACTGCTGTGTGGATAAATGCTACTTGTGATCTAATAATTAGCCAGCTGCTGTTTATGTATTACTTCATATTCTGTTACACATCGATAATTAAAATTTAGGTGTAACTTTATGAACTGTGAGTGACCCTGTATTTCAGTGTCTGCTTATAGGGCAAAATATTATGCAGGTTTACAACAGCAGGATTTGGAGCATAAAAAAAGTAGCCCTAAAAGGTAACAGCAGGACTATTACCTGTTATTGGTAATAACCATGATCATCTGCTGTCATGGTTTATAGAAAGAAATTACTTCTTTCATTAGACCTTTAGCTTAAGCAAGGAAAGGGAGAAGATGACCACCTTTCTAGTGCTGTCTACCCTGTCCTTTTCCATCTGCCTCCACAACCACAGCTGAGGGTTCAGGGGTTCCTAACGGTTACAGAATTCTGCTGTTGTCTCTGAAAACCTGCACTTGACATTGAAGGTGGTGCATTTTTTTTGTCCATGTTTCAGTTCAACTAGCCCGAGATTAGAATTGTCAGAGTAAATTGGCAGGTCCTAAAAAAGCATAATTTTCTGTTAATTCTAAACTGGGCTGTTTTGCACCCAGTCGATACAACTGCTATTTCCTATTTGTTTCCTTTCCTTTCTTTCCCTCGCTGTCCACTTAATTCCCAACATAGAGTACATTTTTCCTTAATGGTAACGGGACCAATTCCAACAGTAGAGGTTTTTTTCTCTGATAGCTATGAATAGTAGTAGTGAATATTATTGAAAAATTCTGTGAACGGAGTTTTCGGGAGGGAGAGGTCATTCAGGAGTCCTACCCTGTCCTAGTCTGCAAATTTTAAGTTCTAACTTACAAAGTTCCCAGAAGGTGAACAAAGTTGAGTTAATTTCATCCGTCACTGTGGTCCTCTGAAATAGTTCATGTTTTGCTTTTTTGATAAAGTCAGTAGGAGGGGAAATGTTTTTCTGTGTCTCCAACTCCTTATCACACATGCTAGTATGCTTGGCCTTAAGTAAATCTGTTCTGATGTTTGATAACTGAGAGGAGCCTCAGGAATGAGACTGCTTGCTTCCCAGCACCAGCTGTCCTAGTTGCTGATCGGATCACTTATTTATCCTTCTGATTCTCTTTGATCTTTTAAAATCAGATTTTTCTGAACTAAAGTGAATGATTTTTTCTTAGAACTGAGGGTTTCTTTCTTTATTTTTTAAGTTCATCCAAAAACTCCAGAAAAGTTAACTGCTTCTGGGAACAGCTCTACAAATGTCGGTCTGCGTTGGTTTATAAATGGCAGCTTTGCTGAGATCAGGCTTCTGTGTCAAATTGAAATTAGCAGTGGTTACTCTGAGCGAAAACTGGTAAGTGTTGCTTTTAATGGATTTTTTTTTTTTTTTTTGGCTCAGATGTTGATCTTTTTCACTGAACTAATTACGTTTCAAATTCTTTTCTCTCTAAGAGCTTCATTCTGATCATCTTATTAAGTGATTAATGTGGTAATGACTAGAAGTTCATCTACTAAAATCAGAAAAAGTTCTGCTCATCTCCGTTGTTGCCTGCTTTCTTTTTTTTTTTGGTTGGCTTTAAAGAATTTAGAGGAAAGTCAAATTACCCACCATGTTATTTGGTACTTGGAGAGGGTGCATAGTGCTTTACGCTGACCCTTTAGGTAACAGTCCTTGCGCTTTGCCCTTCCTTGTGCAAACTGTATTAACACATGCTTGTTCCAGGATGCGCTGCTGCCCTGCAGACTTCCACAGCGGTTGTTTCAGATTGCCTCTTGCAGTCTGGAGCTGAATTCCTTCTTTTTTTTTTTTCTTTTCCCTCAGAGAACAGTTCATTTGCTTTCTGTCAGCAATTGACATGCATGTGGCTATAGTAAGGAGCTGCTAAACCTGCTCATATGTCAGTGGTATAAAGACAGGATAGGGAAGGATTCTCCCACTGGGCGTATCAGTAGGTAATCCCCAGTGAAGACCTCTGCAGCTGGAGAGAAGGTGGTATTTCTGGGTGGGGTTCACATTTTCCAGCGTTCAGGCTTCCAGCTGCTGCCTGGCTTTGGTGCTCTGCATCACCGACTGAAGCCGCATATTTACTCTGCTGACTGTCAGAGGAGCTTAGGATGCCAATTTAGACACCAGTATCAGATACTGAGTGTAGGTGGTGGGAATACATCCTCTTCTTCCGTATTGCCTAACTTAGCGTGGGGTGATCTGCATCACTGGGGGAGCCTAATGGCAGAACGGCATGTTCAGTTGCCCTGAGGTTTACCCCCAACTTCTGTGTTTGTGTGTTCAGATGGAGTATTTCTGACCAGCTTGGGTAGGCACATGCTGAATTACCAGGTTTTGGTGCACAGAGCCTGAATTTGTCATTTGAGCACGTTAACTTCAGAGGCTGCCCTTTACAATGCTTGTTTGATTTTTAGCAGGAGTATTCTATTACCCACTGCATTTAGTTGCCTTTTGGGCACAGCTGTTGGGCACAGCCTTGAATAAAGTCACTCAAGCCACATAAGCGGTGCAGCTAAGACTGAAGATAATCATTATATACGTTGCCTTTAAAATAATACGGTAGTAGTTAATGCATGTTCTATAAGAGTATTTTTTAAATACTTTCAAAGCACTTAATGAATGTGGAAGCCTTAAGCTTTTATATTTTCTCTGTAATGACATATGTTAAGTAGTATCTAGAGATTAGGTACTGCAAAGAAAATCATAGATATCTTTGGAATTAACAGCAGAAGGAACTGGCTTCTAGATGTACATAACAGCTCACAGTTGTCTGCATTTCTCTGCTCAGTTACTGCTTCTGGAGCAGTCAGCAGGGGAAACAAACACCCAGGTGTCACCCACCCCCAGCTCAGTTAGCTTAAACTGCTAAAAAAGTAGGTTTGCACAGTTCTGCCTACCCACAGTTACTTTGCTCAAAGCCTGGGGCACACACTTGCTTGTGAACTCTGCTGCCAGGTCAGTAATCTGGGGCAGTGGGAGATGGTAAGGTCTTACGCTCCCGCAGCTGTTTGATTCGCTGCACCTGTATCGGAGCCCACAGCTAGAGGCATTTTGAAACACAGCAAACAGCTTGGTAGAAGCTTTTACAGCCTTGTTATGTCGTCTCTGGTTGCTTAATAAAAAACCTCCAAGAGTTCCCTGTAATAAACAAAAGTAGCTGTGAAATTGTTATGGGGTTTTACATGGCATTTTGAGGATGTTTTCAGAAGCTTTTCCATCCGTATGAGAGATTGTTGCTTTTTTTTGTATTTTTCAAGTTGTCATTTAGCTTTAGAAATGCACAATTAGTTGCAGCTTAAAGTCACTTGGAGTCCATTTTTTGGCAGCTGTGATGCACATGTGTTATAATTAGATTCAGTAAAAAATATTCCCAGGCTTAGGGTTTCTTTAAGTACTCATGAAACCTAAATATTCCCTAGACTCGCACCGTTTTAAGAACTAACAGGAGAGACTAGTCCTGTCATAAGAGCTGTGAACAGAGGTCACCTGGGTAAGACTTGGATACTATCAGTCGAAGGAAAAAGGACTGCCTAGGAAGAAGACTGCATGATAAGCATCTTGCTCAGACAGACTGTCTTTAGCATGCTTCTGTGCCTGTGTCTTAGGAAAAAGACCTTTGTCCACCCAGTTTGATGTGCACATGCACAGTAGAAGTACAAGTACTGAATACCAGAGGTGAAATCCTGTCCCGCCTTGTGTGAGCAGAAGTTTTGCTGCATATAGGAGAGGGGGACCGGACAGGGTAGATGGGAAGCAGGAGCCTGCTACTGTGTACAGAGCTCATCCCATTGAAGGCTCATCAGTGTTCTCTCTCCTTTTCATGCTTTACATCTCTAAGGTCCTACCTATTGTCACATTTCAACTTCTGTGCTATATGTGACTTTTTCAGAGATCTGTCAAAATAAAATTTCCTTTGTTTAGGGTGACTGCATAGGAAATTCTTTTCTTTTTCATTAATTTCTTTGTAGGGCTTGACTGCAGCTTTTTTCCCACACTGTCGGTATTCTTGGGGAAAACTATCACCTTTTTAGATGTTAAATTCCAGCATAATCTAGGAACAAAAACCATATATGTAACATGTCAATTTCTGTAAATTTTTAACAGCACAATGTCTCCATGCCTGGTGGAAAATTCTCAACTTACACAGCTCAGCTGAATGCATTGCACCCATATACCAGATACCAGTTCAGGGTGCGCTGTTCGGCTGCTGACCATTTCTGGAGGTGGAGTGGCTGGAGCAGGATAGAGGAGCACACAACATTGGAAGCCCGTAAGTTTATTAAATTCTTTGATGATAAAATGTTGAACTTGCGAAGCCATATATTTTAAAATTAGCCATCTGAAAAACTAGCTTTTTGATAGATGGTAAATTGCCTACTGTGCAACTTGGGAAAAAAAAAACAGCTCTTTTTTTTTTTTTTTTTTTTTCTTAGCTCCTGCAAGAGGACCAGATATCTGGAGAGAGAGAAGTCCTTCTGGAAAAAGTCTAAAAGTCTTCTGGAAGGTAGATAGGACACGTAAAGTTTTAAAATATTATGTAATGTAACTCTATGAAAAACTATTTCCTTACACATTTATAAATGAATGATGTTTATAGTCAATAAATTGGACTGCTTTTCTTAACTTTCTATAGAACCATCCATTAAGACAAATATTTTTCTCCAAATGAGAATATTATTAAAGTTTTATAATTTAAATATTGCATTGAGAAGCATTTCACATGAAGAATTACATTTTTAATACATCCCAGCTGAAACTTGTGTTAATTCTCAAAGTCACACTTGAGTACCTGTCTTTTCTGCCCTATACAGTCATCAGACTAGATCAGGACATTAAACTCATATTATCCTATGTCTTTTTTTGTTTATTCGATTTTGGTTTTAATATGCTCTTTGTCCATTCATAGCCTTTATCCCTTTCTGAAGCCAATGGAAAAATAGTGTCTCATGAAGTGTCCTGCTACCTGCTAGAGACACCACTGGAGTATAAAGAAGTCACCGAGCCCTCAAACAGTACTGAGATAAAACTTGGAAAAAAGGACTGTGTAATTAGTGTTGTAGCCAAAAACCACGCAGGCTCGTCTCCTCCTTCGAGGATAACAAGCGTGGAACTTCCAAGTGGTGAGTGCTCCCAGCAGAGAGCTAAACACCTTCAAAGCTTGGGGAATACCTGGGCGAGTTTGTTTATTGAAAAATAAGATGATACATGCTTTGTTTGTTTGTGTTTGGTTTCTGGTTTATTTCCCCACCCAAATCTACTGGGTGGGGGAAGAAAAAAATTGCTGCTTCGCTTTTAGGGTAGCGTCTTGCCAATTAATTGTGCTCTCTGCGGAAAAGGAGGGTGATAGTGTGCAGTCTCTGCAGCTACTTGCACTCTTCTGGAGACCTCCCAGGAATAACAAGGATGAAGCTTCAAAGCATTAGTGTTGATCTCTGATGTTTAGGGAGCTCAGTTTATTTCTGTGTATTCTTGTTGAGATGCTGAAAAGCGTTACATGCTAAAGAGAATCAGAATAAAGTTTTGGGGGTGTTGTGTGGCTTTTTAAGGGAAGAATTGTCTGTTCAATGCCTGTGAGCTCTGCAGGAGAATATTAATTGGGCTGGTTGGTGAAGTCTTGGCACCCTTGTGCTAGGAGCTGGGGTTTGAAAAGGAGATAGGACTTTAGCATCCCTATTAAAACACTGCCACTCTTGCTGTGGGCTTTTGTAAAGGGAAGCAGCTGAACCAGATAATGATTTTCTGCTCCTAACACTGAGCTTGGGGAGAAGATAATACTGCATGTGGCTATTGGGAGTCCATGCTTCCCTGCACACCAGGAAGAGTGTATCTCCCAAAGCCCAAACCTTTAGCTCCAGATCTGCCTGATGCTCTGCAGGGAGGACAGATTTACACAGCGAGGCCCCTCTCTGCTTGTTTGCTAGGAGCGTGTATGGTGCTGCTTCTCCTTCCCCACCCAGAGGACAGGTATCACCATTGCCCATCTTGCAACTCGGGTTCTGATAAGACAGTGCCATCTCTTGCAGAAAGAAACGTGCTTTGACTGAGATTCACAGTGAGAGAAATATGAATTTGTTTCTACGTGAAGGAAAACCATTGCTCTTAATGTTTCTTGTGCTTCTCAAAAACACCAATACCTAAAGTATATTCTTAGTCTGCTCTTTGGAGGGAAAAGTAATTCTATGGGACAGCTGAATGAATGAAAATGCTTTTATAGCTCTCCTTCAGCAATGAAAGATGGAGACCCTGGGAGTCGGGGAGGTCTCTGTAATAGGTTTGTGGTGTGGTACAGCTGATGGCAGCTGGAGCTTTGCATTCATTTATAGCTTTCTCTAGGTTGTCTGAGGTTCCCTTTGGTGTTACCCAACTTGTACTCGTTGAAGATTTGCTCCCAAGTTGGTATAGGGATTATCTGAGTCACTGACTGGAGTCATGAAAGATGACTCATTTGCTGAACTGCATGACATTTCTGCCCAAACATCTTTTCTGGCTGCTTCCTGTGTACGGTCTGTAAGTGCTTTTAATGTCCGTAAGAGAGCAGTGGCTCTGAAGCTTGAGATCTGCTGAGGTTTTGTGAAAACTGAAAACAGAAACAAAGGGTACTCTGCCTTAATTAATTTGTCACTGTCTCTGAAAAGTGCTCTGTAGGGAGTCCGGGCACGTAATCTGGCTGTTACAGTCTCCCCTACCACAGCAGTGCTGTAGTGCTGGTAGTTATTTCTACTACTCTAGGTTGTAGCTATAAATACACCAAAATGAGCGGCCCTGGGTGAATTTCTAGTCATCTGGCTCAGGAAATAAAATTGAGTGTGGTGTATTTAAGCATTTTTTAGAGAGTATGTGCTCACTGTCAGTAAAAAGTCTTTCCTGTAAATAGGAAAATTAAAGCAGTCTAATTAGAAATATTCTCTCTTCCAGCATCATAGAAGTGTGGTTTCACCAGATGCATAGTAGTTTTTTTAGGGAAAAGTATTGAAAGACTTCTGGAGTTGACCTGTTTTCTTTTAATCATGTGTGTCTTTCTTGCAATGAGCAAGCTAGAAAAGGATTGTACACTTAGCTGTATGTTAAGAGTATTTAGAAATAGACAGTCCTTTGGCATTCACAGCATGTCTGTGAGAGTAAAGTTTTCACAGCACTGCTTCTTAAAAACTGCCCTTGCCCTACAGCCTTCCATAGTTTATGACTTGAATAACATGAAATAATAGACTCAATAGGGAGCATAAATGAGAACACTGAAAAAAGGAAAACTGAAACCCTGAGATTGTTTTTGCAGATCTGTTGTGGGGCCACAGCTGTTGTGGTGGCCTTTGGAAAACATCCCTTAGCTCAGTGGGGTACCATCTGATGGACAGCCATGGAGGGAAGCTGCAGGAATCTGAAGTTGTGCCCAGATCTGATCACTTCAAGGGCAGCTAAACCTTTCATAATCAGAAACAAGAAAAATAGACTAAAGGCAAACCTTTTTTTTTTTTTTTTTTTTAATTTACCTTTGGTAGACTGGAGCCTCCATAAAGTTCACCAGGGACTTGACTTTTGCTGTTGATTCTGTGGTCGGGCGAGTGACAGCAAGACACTTTGAAAGAAACACAAAGCAAACTGATGAAATGACAGGAGGAATTTATAGCTGGAGGCTCCTGCCAAATTGGTGTCAAGTCAGATTTGAACCTGACATCTGCTGTAAATCCTTACCTTAAAAAAGTGCTTTTTAAGCCAGTCCGGAGCTGCAGCACTTCTCGTCATCAAACTTAAGGCTGGCTGAGGGATTTGCTGCAGGCTACGTCTGATTTCCAGCACTTCAGAAGGCATAGCTGAGTGCACCGCTTCAAATTTCACAGTACCAGGAGCACTCCTCTCGTTCTTAGAAATGACTGCAGTTTATAAAACCTTTGTGCTGTGGCTGGAAGGCTTTCTTCCAGCTTGGACTACAGATAAGTGTCTGCTCTCTGATGGATTTTTGTGTCGTCTTTGTTGCAGACAATGTCAAAACAGATCGAGCTGTGGCAATGGGGAATGGCATTTATATTTCTTGGAATTCTTACCCCAACATGACCTGTGGCTACATACTAAAATGGTGTCATTCATCTGGGTCTGAACCTTGTAGTGTGGACTGGCAGAAATTTCCTTCAAATACAACAGATGCAGTGATAAAGTCTGGTAAGTCAGAAATCGGTTTTTGTGAGTCTTTCTGGTTGAAAGCCTGAGCACCAAGTGGAATGAGAGCAGCACCATTGCTATAGGTTGAAGATTTTTGCATTGCTTTGTGCTTGTGTATATACATGAGCCCCTTCTTGGTACTGTGTTTATTTTAATTTCTTACACAGCCTTGCCAAATCCAAATATCAGTCTTAACTTAACTGTTATCATCCTATGTTTATTAACTGTTTTGAAATTACCTCTTCTAGCTACACTCAACAACTTCCTAACTCAGCCTAATGCATAATGGTTAATCTAGGGTTTGGGGTTTTATTTGGATTCTAAACATAAACAGCACTGCTCAGGATGGGGGAAGACTAATCCGTTGTTTTTACATGAGGCAGATTTTTTTAAGTGTGACCTCCATGTGTTGGCTTGCTGTCAGCAATTGAAATTTCCTGGAACAGGGCACATTCCAGGTCTCTAGATACTGGTGGGCAGATCAGGGAAATGAAACTCAGCTGTGGTGGGACTAGTAGAAGCAGAAGAGGAAAGAGAGGACCCAAGAAAGATATAGGATTTTTCTCTGCTGTCTAAAAGGCTGCATAGAAGAGTTTAGTATATAAAGTCTCCATCAGGGAAAAGAACTTGGAGCTGTGTACACAAGAAAGTTGGGGGAGTGGGACCTGGGAGGGGGGGCAATATGTTTTCCTGCCTGTAATTACAACGCTGTGTCCAAGTTGTTTTCATTTGTGCTGGCTAGAGCTTGCTTTTTCTAAGCAGACAATACTATGTCTGTCCAACGATGCCCTGCTCCACTCCTGAGCTCTTTCGTGGCATGCTTCTTGCAGCATGTTGTGGGAGTTACCAGGCTGCTAGGGCTGGGCTCAGGCTGGCAAACTCACCTCTGCGCTTAGTCCTACCAGGAGAATCTCTCAGGCTGGACCTGAACTTTTGCAAAACCCACTTGACTTCTGTAGAGGTTCACAGTGACATCTTGTTTAGAAAAAAGCTTGAAAGTAGTGTACACCCCTGACTTGAGAAGATCACAGGAGGTAGTAAATTATTTACACATTGTAGTATCAAACACCTATGCCTCCATCAGAGACATATGAAATGAAAATTTGATGACTATTTGTGTTTTGTAGAGTCAGTTCAGGCCTGGAGTTCATTGCTAAAGTGCTTCACTATCACTTTTGAGAGTTCTGTTAATTTCTTTTGTACAGTTGCTGTAATAAGCCTGGGTATTTCAAATGCATTTGTATTTCTGAGGAGGAGGCAGGATCTGCATGGCTGCTGTGGGAGGAAAGGAAGGGGATTGTTTCTGGTAACTTCAGTTTGTGTTTCCCCATGGAAAGAACAATTTATGCAATTTGAGTAGCTTGTTTTGAATCCTATTTGTTTAGAACCAAATTTCTCCAGGAGCTAGATTTGCTTACTACTTCTAAACCGCATCTGATGGCATGGCTTTTGTAGGAATTACAAGTAAGGATAGTATTTATACCTAACACTGTGGTCTAAGATTTTGTGATTTTTTTAATACGTATTTATATAAGTCTGCATCATGTGAAAGCTAAAAGCATCACTCTTTACAAGTGAAATATTCTTACAGCAATTTTCTCTTGCAGCTCTGTTTAGACCTGGTGTGAGATACAACTTTTCACTATATGGCTGCAAATCCAGTGGATATCAGCTATTGAAAAACATAACTGGGTATATGAAAGAGCTGCGTAAGTGCACTTTATCGTTCAGGATCTTTACAAAGTGAATTTAAACTGTGTCTATTTTTAGCTCAGTGAGACCAGAATCCCCACACAGTACTACTGACTTCTGCTCATTCTCTGTATATAATGGTAATACATTTCTCTAGCCACTTCCAGTTCCCAGCATGCAATAACCCTGTGTTCTCCAGCTTGTGTGGTGGCACAAGGTGTCATAGAAGTTTACTCTGAAGGCAGCGGTCTTCAGAGTGGAAAGCACAGGCATAATTTGAACCACAGGAATGGAGTCACTTCTGCAGGAAAGGAGACAACTTTTTTTTGATTTGTCAAGTGAAAGTAAAGTTCTGAGCACATTTGGTACAGCTCAGCAAATACAAAAAGTGTCCGCAACATTTCTGTTTAAAAGCACTTCTTAGACCAGAACTAGATCCTAGCGTACAAGCCACTTTAGAACTGCACTTTTATTCCCTCCCATACCAAGCCCATCTGGGTAACTGTGGTTTGATCCAGGGCTGAGCTTTGCTTGCCTGGAGATGGATTTGTGTCTGAATGCTTTCTGTTCCCAGGAATCTGAACATAGCTTTACCCTTTTACATCACAACTGTATTGGATTGTAAGTACAGCACCCATTTAACTTTGAAGTTTAATGTGTTTCCTGCTAAAATAGTTTGCTTGGAAAACTGAGCTGCTGACATAATCTGAGCCGTTGGAAATGCTGGTGCTTATTTCATTGCTAAGGTTGAAGGTGAGGTTAAGGCAATTTTACTAGAAACTCAACTTTCAGTCATTTGTATTTCTGCAAGAATCCTGAACAGTTTCCCAGAAATGTGTTCTCAACAGATTGGAAGCTTTCAAGGTAAAAGGTTAAAGACTTTGGGGTCTAAAAATGCATCGAACATGCAGAAGAAACTTATTAGGAACTGAGAAATGTATTAACTTTGCACAAGAGCATAGATTCATTCCAAAACTTCAACTTTGCCTTTGGACAGATAACCATCAAGACAAAAATAGATGCGTTCTTAAACATGAGTTCAGCACTGATAGATCAATGCCAAATGTTAGACTAAGTCCTGATGTGCATAACTTTACACGATGTCTGATGTAACACTTTAGTGCTGTACAGGTATTGGAATAAGGACTTGTGATGCCTGCTAAGAGTAGTTATTTTAAGCTGAGATAGATTTCCATGGTAGGAATGTGGAGTTTGTTTAATTTGAAGACAAGTTATGAAGTCACAGAGTTAAAGCCTTTAAAAGCTAAGTAATTTGTATGCGCTGAATGTTTATGCAATCTTCTGGGATTTGTTGCAGGAAGAAGGGTATTTACATGTATGGGTCTGTAAGAAGGCTGCCCAAGGAGAGGTTTTTCTTTCAGCTTCTGTTAGTAGATAATACTGCAGTAATTAATAACAACGAGACCGACATACTTGTATTTTTGTAGTATCACCTGCTAAGTCTTTTCACATGTTCTTGAGAATGAGGCAAAAGTATTCAGGAAAAAGTTGAAAATGCTAGCCCTGAAATAAAATTGATGAAACACTTACATGGATTCAGCATTTAATGATAAGGTGGTTTCTTACTAGCTTTTTCCTTCATAATTCTCCCTACAGCTCCAAAACGTGCACCAAATTTTACTGTAGAAGAAACTTCTTCAGATTCTATATTGGTAAAATGGGAAGACATTCCTATTGAAGATTGTCAGGGGTTTTTAGAGGGATATCGGCTTTCCTTTGCAAAAGGCGAAAAAGATGCTTTAAAGCCTAGGCTTTCGGAATCAGGTAAATGAAATCTATAGATTGCAACTTCCTCGCTCAGGCTTTTTTCTCTCTCTTTTTTTTTTTTTTTTAAATAATTTACTTTTACTTTAAAAAAAGATACTTTAATCATAATTCAGTTGCATTACTCACTGGCATAATTGGCCCCTGATCTGTGACAAAAGCATTTGAAATAATCAGCTACTTGCGTGGTTAGCACAGTTGTTTTTTAATATCAGGCAAAAGTCGGAGAAAACCCTGGCTCACTGAGGCCATAAAGCTATGCAGTGACTAAGTGGCAATGTGACACACTGCCCTGTGTACAGATACCTCGGGTAGATGAGACACGGTGGAGGTTATGTGGCTGTATTTAATTGGGTATATTCTTCTAGCACCCATCTTGTAAGGACATCTCTGTACAGAAGTGAAGCCTGACTCACATTAACGTAAGAAGACAAGCAGGAGTATAAGAAACTGAAGTCAATCTGCAGCAACAAAATTTTCACTCCTGTGCTGTTTGGTGCTGTGTAAGCAGGCATCATTGCTAGGATTCTTTATTTCAGTTTTCCTTTATGCAGACTGTTCTTCAGGTTTCATATGGTGACTTCAAGAAAGTCTTGGTAAAGCTGAGGATGTCTTTGGGAATGCTTTCTTACAAGGTTATGCTTTTCTTACCGCTTCCAAACAGGGAATCCAGAACTTAAAGTTAAGAATATCACTGACTTAACAAAGAAGTCTTTGAAAATACTTGATCTTCAAGGCAAAACAAGTTACCAGCTGGACCTACAAGCCTACACTGCTGGTGGGTTGAGCCCTCCAAACAGCCTCTATGTGGTGACAAAGGAGGACTGTAAGTTGAATATCCTTGTTCATTCATAGTCTTCAGCATAGGGGCTGTACAATGTATATAAAGCTGAGCTTATTTTGGTTTTTTTCTCGTCCCCTTAGGTAGTTTGGGCCTACAGTCTAATTTTTAATTTATTTATTTATTTATATTTGAATACAGAAATTGGTACAGTTCAGGGTGAGGAAAAATTCCTTTCCTATTACAGCTACGGTAACGTATGCAAGATAAATAACTTCTAAACTACTACTAAATGTGGTGGAGTCTGAACTTAGTCTTCTCAAGCAGCTAGTTGTTTTTGTCAAGTTTCCCATGATGAATATCTGCTAATGCATGGAATAAGAAAGACACTGTGGAAATATTTACTAGTTTCAGAATTACAAACAGATGCCCCTCTGCTTTGAATTCAGTTTTATCGATCCCCTGACAGAAACAAACCCAGAAAGACAGTTAGAAAAAAAGAGATTGACTTTGGGGAATGAGGGGAAAAAAAGAAAAGAAAGTATTCATATGAAAGACTAAACACTAGAGTGCAACTAAAATAGATGAAAAGTCAAACTTGAGGCACTTAACATCAATGGAGGAAGGGCAGCGAGAATGTATCAGAGCTAAATGCTGGGGATTAGAAGCATCGTGAACCATATAAAAGGCAGTGCAGTTTGTGCAATGAGTTGTTGGCCTGTAAGAGCCATTACCAGAGATTTGGCCAGTTCAAGTAACTGGAAAGTGCAATTCCAGTGCTTACTGAGAACAGAAATTACAGTGGCAATCAGTCTTGCGTTGCACATGAAGCCTTTTGCAATTAAGCAGAGAGAAGTATCTGCTGATTCCTGTAGTCATCACTGAATCAGCTTTGTTTATGGATGGACTTTTGCCCTTCCAGCAAAGGGTAAGCGTGTGGTATACGTACACTTCAGTGTCCCTGTTTGCAGACCACTGTTAGATGACTTTGATGAAACGGTCTCTAATCTGCGCGAATGTTAGAAAAGGCATAAAACTTGCTGGTAACTGTGGATATTTATTTGCTGTCTTTTCTTTTTTCATCCCCCAGCTGTAGGATTAATCATTGCAATTCTCATCCCTGTGGCAGTGGTTGTGCTGCTTGGAGTGGTGGCGAGCATCTTCTGCTACCGAAAGAGGGAATGGTAAATGCATTCAGTTCTGATCTTTTCCTGGATGTGTGCTTCAGTGCTAGAGTTTTCCATGATTTTAGTTACTCTTTGTTTTCTCCAAGTACCCAAAGATGTCAGTGGGCTTTGTTTAAAGGTGGGTGGCAAAAACATATTGTAGAAGGTGAGGGAGAAATTGAGTTAGAGAGAGGTCAGAGTGAGGAATGCAAAAAGGTTTTTCAGGAGCCTGTCTCCCAGTGAGCGTCGCTTATAAATAGTTCCCAAGTGGAAATAAGTTAGCAACATACTATAATTTGTGAGCCATCCACAAACACTCAGGTAGACATACTGTCTTCAGCTTTTCGTAAACGTGGCGTATCAAGTTCCCCAGTTTAAAAAATTAAAAAAAAAATATGGTTAGCTGTTTTTTCCATGAAATACTCAGTGAAAGTGTAACATACTAAATCTTTGTGCCAGATGTCTTCAGTATTCTGAATTAAATAGAAATGTCCTGACTCCTTTTGTGTGTTTGCAATCTGTTTCAGGGCTTGGTAACTTTTAAAAGTTTGTTCTTTCCTCTTTAAAGGATTAAAGAAACATTTTATCCAGAGATCCCAAATCCTGAGAACAGTAAGGCGCTGCAGTTTCAGAAGAACATCTGTGAGGTAACCTTCATTTTAAATCTAGTATTTGAAACTTTTAAAAGGCATTGCAAGTAAAGAATTCCTTCACAAACTGAGTCTTCTGCTCTAGTTGTAGAAAAAACTCTGTGGCATGGGGGAAAAGGATGAATTACTGAGTAGCTTTTGTCATATGCTGTCTATAGCTTTCTTGTTGTTAATGTAGTTACTTGCAAAATTTGACCTAGGAAAGGACTGCTACATTTCTCTCCTCCTGCACTAATGGGAAGTGTCAGTAAATTACAACAATGTGGGAGTAATGCACCCATCCTTGTCATAGTGTTAGGAGAAGCAGAAAGCATGGAGAAGCGTCCAATGCCATATCCTCAACCTCCTGGTAGACATAGTAGCTGGAACGGGGTGTAACATTTAAATAACCTTCTGGAATGGGTCATACAAAGCTGAGATTTGGCGAAAGAGTTCTCAAACAGGTACTGCAAGATCTGGAGTCTCTTTAAGTTGGCTAAAATACTTTTAACATTAACAGGAATATATGATGAACCCGAAAATGAGAAATAAACCACTTTTTTTTTTTTTTTTTTTTTTTTTTTTTATATTGTACTAATGGCAGTGGGATGAGTGCAAACCACAAGCGAACATACTGGTTTAATTTGGGCAAATTGTTGCTTTCGGGATTTCCGGGTCTTTGGCTTAGTCTCTCCCCTTTCTCCTCTTTCTCACTTCAGGGGAATAAGACACTTAAAACACTGGAAATGAACCCCTGCACCCCCAATAGTGTTGAAGTGGTGGAAACACGATCTGCAGCTCCCAAGATTGAAGACACAGAGATGATGTCCCCAGCAGCAGACACCACTGTGCCTGAAGATGGCTCTGACTCAGAAACAGAGAACCATGTGGTTGTGTCCTACTGCCCCCCTATCATTGAAGAGGAGATCTCAAATCCCCCTATGGATGAACCTGTGGGGTCATCTCAGGTGGTTTACATTGACATCCAGTCAATGTATCAGCCTCAAATTAAACCAGAGGAGGAGCCAGAAATAGACTTAGTGACTACAGCAGGCTATAAGCCACAAATGCAGCTGCCTATCAGTGCCCTGAAAATAGAGAGTCGCTCACCTGCAGAGGAAGAATTGGATAAAACTGCAGGTTACAGACCTCAAGCAAACACAAATGCCTGGAACATGGACACTCCAGACTCTCCTGGATCAGTTGAAAGCAACAATGAAAATGCATCTTTTGGGAGCCCATGCTCCATTAATTCCCGACAGTTTCTGCTTCCCCCAAAAGATGATGAAGACTCTCCCAAACCCAGTAACATAGGGTGGTCCTTCACACACTTTTTTCAGAACAAACCAAATGATTAACAGTGAGTCCTCATTGCACCTGGACCTGCCTTCCAAATAAGCTCTTATTCCTCATGTTGTTGAGACAGGAGGAAGAAAAGTGCAAAAGGCATGAATTATTCTTGGAGACAGTCAGCAGAGGTTCTAGTGAGCTGAATGTTATGTTTAAGTTAGTGAAAGTGTTAATGTTCCATTTTAATAGAAGCCGAGAGGCCAAAGTTATAGTAATTTAGTTATTACTCTAGTAAAATATATTGGATATAAGGGGATTGAGTTTAGAGCTCCTGATAATCATAGTCAAAGAACTCTGCCTACCTTCACATAGTGCTCCAAGATTAATATGGTCTCCTGCAACTTATAACTTGGAAAGAATGCTTTGCTTTGTTGTAGTTGTTCTCAACCATGCATACTCAAATGATGCAGCCCCAACAGTTTTCCTTACTGAAGGTTTCATTTATCACAAACCTCAGCTTAACACATGGAAACAATGTGGTTGGAAACTGTTGAGATCTTTTACCTAGTTATAAACTAAGAACAAATGAGAGTGCTATTTTTTTTCTTCTCCCATACAGAAGGGTATTGTCATTGTTTAACACTTCTGAAGCAATGGCCATTCAAATCTGTTGCTTTTTAACTAGACACTAGTTTCTGTACCTACTGTACAATGTTTATTCAATGTTTGACTCAGGGGTACAAACTTGGGGAAAAAAGTATAACACTGATTTAAACCTCAACAAGAACTGCATAAAGTTTAAAACTTTTTTTTTTTTTTTTTAAAAACATAGAATGCTCTATATTTTTTCTATCCTTTGGTTAAGGAGTTAGTCTTTCCTAATGTATTGCACTAATGCATTTTGTATTTCATAGCTTCAGCTCCAGATCTCCTGCTTCAAAGTGGTACAGTACTCCATTCGCCCTCACTGTTCAGCAGTCTTTGCACTATACAGTAATCTAAGCCATGGGGAAATCTCTGTCTGCTAACGTTAGCTGTCTAAGCAGTTTGGCACGTGAAATTAGAGGTAGTAGTACTAGCTCCTTGAGAACAAATTGCTCTTTGGATGGTCTTTATTGTATTAGCTTTGCCACCTGCTGCCTGGCTGTTCTCCAGTGTCTCCAGGCCCAACAGGACCTTCTCTACAAATCCTACCTGGGAGGACAAGGTGGGATTTCTCCAGTGGCAGGGAGAAGCCCAAGGAGGTTTTAGTGCCGCTAATTCTACCTCTCCTTTACCAGACATGTGATGCAAAGAAAGCTTAAATGATGTACATTTCTGTGCTTAAAGGAGTGTTCAGAACAATCATCTTTGAAAATTCTTGTTTTCACATATGCACCTCTAGGCAGCTGTAATTGCAACATTTCACTGTGTCAGACTGCAGCACCCATCAATTTCATTAGCTTACAGGAGAAAGTGCTTTCTAACTTACCTGTTCGTTGCTGTAAAACACAGTGATGAGAAGTCAAACGTTAAAGAGCTTGATCAAAGTGGGTCTCCATCAAGTCCTAACCGAATCTTTTTTTTTAGATTTCAATTTCATTAGCTACTTGGTGGTTTTTTGAATAAATAAGATGGGGGAATGATTTTCTAAACAAGATGCCGAAACAGATAAGGAGGCTGAACTGGCTAAGCTGCTAGTTGTAAAGGTGTGAAAGCAGACCAGGAGGATGGCTAGCTTGGCAGACATTTGGTCTTCAAACCACATGATCTGGCCATCAAAATAAAACCGAGCATTAGGTTCAACCTAATCGCAGCAACAGATGGTGCAGTTTCAGATATTGGTATGTTTCTGCCATCACCATAGAATGAAAATACAGAGGGATTTCAAAACTGACAAAAAGGAAAAACACTAAATAGCATCCAAATCATTATCAGTAACAACTGCCTGTGTGTGCGTCCTGGAAGAGTGAAATGTGAAGACGCTAAAAATAGATCTGTCTGCAGAACCAACAGAGTGCAAGGTCTGCCTGAAAGAAGAGAAAGTGCAGATAGGATTCTGCTTTTGAGGTTCAGTCTTGGAATTAGCAGAGCTGGAAGTGAAAGGACAGACAGGCAGTGCAGAGAGCTGGAGTCCATCTGTCACCAGACATCACCACAAGTGAAAGTTTCATGCCTAATCTGTTACTGCCTATTATTCAGAACACTAAACTAATACATAAAAAGAAGCAGTTCTGCCCTTTGTGCTTGACAGCTGGGAGGTGGCTAAATCTTAATAGTAGCAACCCTTTCTCACAGTATCTCTTTTAGAGCAGATTTCTTTTCACTAGTGCAGATTTGGCTTAATGTATTTATCTCCTAAGATGAATTTTAGATTGCACTGCCATATACTTTTAATTGGAAGCAGAAGACATCAAGGACAGAGTGTATGGGTAGTGGTTTCAGTTTTTTATGGAGCAGTTTCTCAATGCAGAGGAGCAGTCAGTATTTTATGGTGATCCAAACAAAAAAACCCTCTCTGTAGCAGAACAGCTGATCATGAAGAATAGCTGTGCTTTAATACGGCTGTGTATTGCAAGAAACAAAGCCAAACTGAAGTTTGAGAGTACTAGCAATTTTTAATTTGGTAGACTGAAAGCCAGGGCAGCTGCAGAGAACACACAGAGCTCACAGGGAACAGCCTAACACCTTTCGTAGTGCTCCCACAGAGAATCACTTGAACACAACCATCACATACTCAGGTTTTCCTTTGTGCTGCTCTTCTTATTCAGTAAAGGCAACAGCATTTTCAATTGCTTCCTTTCTTAGTGATTAGGTAGGGGAAAGGTCCACAAATACAGGGTCTGCCTTGATGTTGTCAAAGCACTCTCATCTAATTATCCATCACTTTTTTTAAAAAAAAACCTTAACTATATATTTTATTTGACCAGTGTTCTGACTTCCAGTGTATAGGGCGGAAGAGTCCTGTTAATAGCAGTGGCTTACCATATGCATCATCTTGTATCAGTAGCAGAAGAGTGGGGCGAATGGGGGAGAGACACAGGCTTGTGCAGCATATGTAGCATCATTTACTGTTGCTTAATGGTTGTGAACCAGTAAGCAGTTTTCATTCCAGCACTTGAAAGCTCCGCTGCTTCACCTCTGTGGTTTCTTTTGAGCCTATTCAGTGCTGCCAGTGAGGACTCCTCTCAAATGCCTGTCTTAAATCTTCAGCAGTGAATCCAAATACCAGATGGGTCGTGAGAGGGTGTGTGCTAATTTAGTGATCATGTGAAGGCACCCCTAGGTGCATGGAGCAGTAAGAATGAGTGACAAGGACTGTCAGGGAACAGACTTGCTTTTTGAGCCCAAGTGCCATGTTAAACCAGTGAAGAGTCTTTAGGAGTATCTTACCAAATTAACTTTCACAGCATGGTGCTGTTTAGCCTCTAAATGCATTAGTAACAATTGTAAGACTAAAACTTTGGGCTTCAGAGGGGATCAGACTCTTTGTACTAGTGCCTTCGGGCTTCCTGGTGAGCCTCTTCAGTCAAATTGTTTCTGAAAAACGTCGTAGGAAATTTAAAGCACTGCATTTCCTAACCATCATTTTCTGAAAGATCTTATTCCTTTATTGGGCATCTATTTTGTTTTAGTTCTTTTGGCTTTTTGCTTTTTTTTCTAGAAGAATAGAAAGTTCAGCTTTTTTTAAAAAACAAAACAAAACAAAAAAAACAACTTCTAGAAGGGATATGACCAGAAGAGATTGTGTCCAAAACACTGTTATTCTTAACTCAGTGCTTCAATCCTCTAGTTGCATCCGTGTTCAGAGATGTAGGGTGTTACTGCCAAGCAATTTCTTTCTGAAGCAAATCATCGGTGCTGCTGCTTTTTATTTTTGAGCCATGCCTGTCATATGTGACAATTTGGGGTTTGTAATGGGTTTTTGTACTGTTCACTGTATGTGTGGAACATCAGTCACGTTTGATGTAACATCGTGCACTCTCCTATTTGATGCATTCATTATTTTTTGTTGTTCTGACATGTGGGGGGATCTGGAATCTTGGGTTTGTGTGTTAAATTTTGGAATGGTAGATCTTGCATGTGATATACCTCACAGAACTACTAGTTAATATATCAACAAAATGGTAAGCTAATATTACAGGCAGGCTAGTGAATTACCTCCCCTGCTATGCAGTGGCTGCATGGGCAGAGTTAGGACCCAATGACTGGCATTTGCTGTGGTAGCTGTCTTTATTATCGTAGTCACCGCTTTCACGGGTAAACCATTTCCAAAGGGAACCAGTAGCTGTGTTGTCCATCATGGCACAATTGGTAAATGCAACATGTTTCTTCATCTTTGGTTTATGTGGGGGACCAGAGCTTTCCTCTGCTGGCAACATGGCAGCAAAAAGCTTCTGCTGACCTCGAGTTTAGGGCTGCTCTGAAGAGGCACGTTCAAGCTGCCTTTTTTTTTTTTTTTTTTTTTTTTTTTTTTTTTTTTGATACATTCAGCTGGGTAAAGCTTAGGGCTGCAGTGTTTCTTGTGATGCTGTCCTCCAGGACACTCAGCTGAACACGATTAGTAGCAAAAATGAAGGCAATTGGATGCATTGGAGGTAGAAGTTGTTTAGACATCACTCTGAATAGGCAATGAGAAATCGTGTGCTCTATTTTTAGACAAATATTGCTTTGTAAATAGAATATTTGTATACTTACAAGTAGATAGAAATATAGTAAAAGAATTTGAAATACATAGGAAAAATGTAACATTTAAAGAATGAGATTGCTAACAAGGCTCTGTGTACCATAAATCTATCAAGAGCTTCCCATGTAAATAGCATCTTCTGTTCCGCCACAGACTTTGATGAAGACTTCAGTGCAAATGGCATTAATATCTTTAACACTAAGGAAAGTCCTAACCCCTTATGCACATATGTGCTGATATCATTATGTACCTATGTGCATATTACAGAGGCACTTGCAATTCCCAAAGCGATTTCTTCCGAGCCCTGTACTTGAATATATGCCTTCTGAGACAGTTTCGTCTAGAGGAAACAGCTGCTGTCTCTGCTCCCCACACACTACACGGAGTTTGTCCTGCTATGCATTAAGTGGTGCCCTGTGTGGCTGATGCTCAGAGATGCTGTCGGCAGTTCACAAGATTTTTGTTGGCTTTTTCTTTGCCTTTTCCTTAGCAAGCCTGGAAACAGTCCAGACCCCAAATGCCAGACAGATTCAGAAATGTTTGAGTGTTTAAAAACTAATTTCCTCATGCTTATGCCTGTCTTAAATTTTTAAATATCTCTTCAGAAGCTGGAAGACAGTTTCTTCCATAACAATTCTCTTTCCTCTCCTCCCCCATTTATATAACTCTGGATTTTCCCCAGTGTTTCTAAGATAGCCAATGTTTATTTCCTTTTTGCATGTTATGCAAACAAACCTCAGATGATATTGGCAGGGGTTTCTGTAACTCTACAAGTTGTCCCAGGGTGCATGACAATACTTTTTCCCCACAAAAATGTCTATTAATTCCTTCTGCTTTTACAACAAAAAGTCTCCAGAGAAGTTCTGTATTTCAGAGGGCAGGGGCTCAGCATCCCAGTACAGGTGAGCTGGTCTAATGGCAGCGTGCTGCATGAGAGGATGGGGTTAATCCCGCTCCGGTCTCACCCTCTCCTTGTGCCAGTGCTGCCCAGGTGACTTTGTGGTGCAACAGAGCAGATGGCATCCTTATTTTTTAATGTGATACTCAACAGAATCTCTAGATGGTAGGTTTTTGGACGGTTATTACATGAAAGCAAGCTCCAGTGGAAGTGTATGCACAACTTCCACGACAAGGTTCAGTACCTTTGCAACTCATTTGGTCTCATGTTGTGCAAAATCTAGCAAGTAAAACTTACCAAGGGACAAAGGAAAAAATACAATGTTCTCATTTTCATTATTTGGGCTGAGAAAAATTCAAAAAAGAAATAGCTCAAGCAGGGCAAAGTAAAATAGAAACTGGTAAGGTCTCACACTTTTTAGTAGTACTACAATAAAAAACGAATTCTTGAACATCACTTTGTCAATGGTTCCTTAATGTGATTCAAGAGTGGCTTAGGATGAACAACATTTTATGCTTCATAGCATGTCCGAAAAGTTTGTAAATCAGGGGATAGTAAAAAAAATGATCACTGAATAGACTCATGTCTGAAATCCTACCCGAAGGTAACAGCAATTTGAACTTTGAGCCTGCTGTGGCACACTAAACAGCAGTGCTGGTGGAGTCATACAGGTCACCTGAAAAAAAAAAAAGGTGTACTATAATGCTGTAACTTTTAAAATATATACTGTGAACAGGTTCAATGTTTTTTTAGCTCTTTTTATACAATATTTTTTACAGCGTAAATAATTTGTTTAGAGATGTTTTTATGTTCTGTTTTTACAAATGTTTTAATGGACTTTTGTTTAATACTAGTGAAAATATTGTTTGCCAATTTGAAATAATCACCTATAGAAATTAATTCTGAGAATAAATCAATAAATGAAGCTGACAAAATAGTCTTCCTAACACACTAAATCTAATCAGTCATTTAACATATTTTGGTTGCTGAATGATACTGAAGTTTTCCAGCTTCCAAATCTGCTATTGAAAAAATACTTCTTTCACAATTTGAGCAAAATCATCACAAGGCACTTTAATGAAGTTGTAGCATTCCAAGTAAAATACTAATTCAACAAAGTGTATCAACATGAAAATTTATTAGCTAAGCAGTTAAACAAATGCATGCTTGAAAAAGGAAGCATGGGATCATGTTGGGGAAATAATATTCCAGTGTGGCAGATGACATTTAAGACTAACCTAACACTAAGATACCAACTTTGCATACGTTTTAAACCTAGTTTGCTTGGCTGTTGTAACTCCTGTTGTATTGCTTGGGTGTCTAAAAATACGCATGTATTTAACAATTTTACCATAGTATTGCCATGGAATTTAATAAATATATTTTCTTACACTCTTACATGTTTTTATATTCCTTGCTTGCATGTTTATTTTTAAATAAGAGTTAAATTCTGCTTATGCTCCAGTACAAACAGAGTTATTTTAATTTTATGCCAGAGTATATTACCACAGGATCTGGCAAGCACAGCCTTGGCTTCTTGATCAGCAGAATGGGCAGTAACACAGGTATTATCTGAGCAGCTTCTCCCAAGCACAGCATGCCGTCGTGCGTACATACATGGTTCACTGAAGGCCGCCTGATCCTGCCATGCAATGTGGTGGTGGGAAGGCGGCCAGCTGACTTACCTTTGTCCTTGGCTTATGGATCTAACACAGCTGGTGTTTTGAGATGCAATTTCCCTGCAGGCTTTGGCTGAGGGCTTGCAGAGATGAGCAGCCAGAGGGTCTGCATGGTGGACAGGTCTGTGTTGTTGACAGCCCTATTCCAGGATGAAGGATGTAGTGGCAGGAAGAAGGGGCCCAGACTGCACACCGTGGGGTTGCTTTGGGTGATGCAGGACACTTTCTCAGTGTGTTTTAGTGGAATGGAGGTGATCAGCTTGTATGGTGGCTGTAACATGGGCCTTATGTTTGAGGCCATTTATGTCACAGCATGCACTTGTTCTAGCAACAGCCAAGCAATTTTGTGGTTTATCTAACCATGGTGTCTGAACCAGGGAGTGACACATGGCATTAGCAATGTGTGGGCAGACAGGTGCCACATCACAGCACGTCACGTGAAGCCATCATTGCATGGTGGCACTGTGCTCTCTCCATCTCTTTGGAGGCAGTCTTGAAAGTCACAGAGTCAATTCCTTGTCTTGCAATAGCAGATTGGTGCAGCTTATTGGTATGACAGCATCTAGGCACGTGTGAGCTCCACTGAGCACTGGGGAGGAGCGGGATCAAGGGTACTAAGTCCTTTAAGTAGGACTGAAGAGTATTGCTCTGAAAAGACTGAAATGTGTAGAGCTGTGGAAATGAGGAAAGGCTTCGATTGTTCCAAAGGTGAAATCCTACAGCTGTGCTCTCAAGCCCTGCAACTGCTTTGGCCAGTGCAGGAACACCAGGGATGTGTTCAAGACAGGTCTCCCTCCATCATCTGGGCCTCAGGTCTAAAAGAAGTAAAAGGATGATGGGTTTGCAGTATCTTCGGAAGATATTGCAAGTTGTTGTTCAGACATGGCTTGTTCATATCTTGGCAAAAACAGACTAATCCTGTTGGGTTTGATATTTAACCCAGCTGAGGGACAGCTGGGGCTCCCTGTCCATTGGCACAGAGGTACTCATGCAATGGCAGCACCAGAGGAACATGGAAGTAGCAGGTTTCTTTGCAGGGATGGAAATGTATCACGTCCACAGTGGGTGCAGAACAGTTAGCCCAGGCTGTGCTCTGCCACTGCAGAGCGAATGTGCAAGAGCAGCTGAGAGCTCTGTCCCTGGGAGAGGCAAGGTGGGTCTGACCCCTCCATGGACACCACCATCCCTGCCTTGGCGCAGGACGCTCAGCTGTGGCAAACAGTCCCAAACAGGCAAAAAAGTTCCTGCAGGGTGTACAGGTCTGCCCAGGGTAGACCAGGGCAGGGGGAGGCGGTTCTAGTCACTAAGCCAGTGCAGAAACCCATTACTGACAGTATCCTGCCATGTTGCATTTACAAAGCACAGCCGCTGTAGGTGAAATACCCCAAGACAGTTGTGAGCTGGAGCTTTTAATTTTGGGTGCATTTATGAGGTACCTGGAAACTACAAATATAGACACTTCTACAAAGTAATTAAAATCACAGAGTCTGAGTTTCATGTAGCGTCATGTAGCCATTCAAAGAAAATACATAAAAAAATCACAGCAACTGAGTTCGAAGGTTGGGTAATGAAGGAGCACGTGGACTGCCCCATTTTTCACCATCAGGACAAGCGTGGGGAGACGGAATTGAACAGTCTGTGTTTCCTGGCCCTGCTCCAGCACGCATCCTTATCTTCTGCTTGACTCCTTGTTCTGTCAACGCTGGCTGCTCCTAACACGGCACTGGCTGTAGCATTAGCATCCAGCATTTCTCCGCATTTGCAACCACAAAAAGTTATTCTCAACACATAAATAAAGGTTACAGAGTCCCTGTGTTTGAGGCATTTGTTAGTGCTTAAAAAAACCCTGGGTTTCGGTAAGAGCAATCAGAAGTTCAAATGAAAACTGCCTAAAATTGGCAATTTCATTTTTGAATTCTGCTTTGCTGACACCAACATTAAAAGCTGTAGCAAGGAAAAAAAAAATGGAAGCAAGAGAAATTGTAAAGAAAATATTAAATATTGCCTCTCTAGTGTCATCAAAAAACAGGAAAATTGAGGAAAATTTGACTGTGTCCACAAAAAGTGATGATGTACACTGCTGCTATTGCCACTAGAAACTATTTAAGCACCTGCAAAACAAACAAAAAAAGGTTGGAAAGCAGCTGGTTTGTGAGCCTGAATGTGGGGTGTCTGTGCTCAGCAGCCCCGTTTCTTCCACACTGTCCCCATACATCACGGTAATGTACGGTGCTGGAAAACACAACCTGTGGGGACAGGGTTGAAAGAACCAGCACCATTGTTTTCCTAGAAAGGAAGACTGAGGGAAGCTTATAAAAGAAATGGGGGGAGAGGAACAACGTTGTCTTTGTCCTGTGCACAATAAACAAAGAAAATTGCTTTGACACTGAACGGATATTCGAGAGAAATAAGGGCAGTCGGTCGCAGCGCTGCCAGGCAGTCTCTGTCACAGGGGTTTGGGAAGAGGGCACTCACAGACGGTCAGGTTGTGTCCCTGAGGGTGGAAAGCCAGGCCCTCAAAGAGCTGTGGCAACCACAGGTGCTGGCGCCAGGCTGTTACTCATGTGCGAGAGGCCCAAGCACAGGGGCAGGGACACATCCCCACCTGATGAGGGGACTGGGGGTGCCCGCAGTGACTCAAACCCGTGGAAAAACAGAGTGGGAGGGAGGGGTGTGCTTGCCAGAGCAGGCGATGCCCCTGGCTCAGACATCAGAGCAAGGTGTTGCTGTGGAGAAGAGAAAACCCCACTGTGTGCTTACACACCACCACCACCCCCCCCCAAGAAATAAAATGCTGATAACAAGACACATCTGGCTGATAGGATGTGGCCGCTGCTCTCCATGAGTAAATGATGGCTGCATGTTATCTAATCCTTTAAAATGAAGAGGTTTTGCCCTTTAAGGGGTGGTGCTGCCACAGAGGGAGCTGCAAATGCAGAGCTGGGTCAATGCATTTCCCACCCAGCTTATTTTGCTTTATCAACAGAATGAAAATGCTTCCTCAAAAGCAAAGCCTGGTTGATGAAATAATAACTTTAACGGGCATCTGTGGCAGGCTAATGCGCCAGGTGCAATGGGCAGCTCCCCATCCCCAGCAGGCCCCTCCTCTTCACCTCTTTTCTCCCTGGGGCCAGGCTGGGACAACTGGGACAGAAAAGAGCTGGCCCCTCACCTTTGACCACCCAGGGCACACCAGTGCAGCAAGAATTTGCCTATCACAGGACCATTGATAAGTCTTGTCTGGCTTTAGTTCCCCTTGATGTCTCTTTTTTGCTTGCTTTTTTCTTTTTCTTCTTTTTTCTTTTTTCTCCCCCCGCCCCTTATTTTGCTTTAGGATGACCTGAGTAAATCCAACTGCTGATTCCCAAGCAGCTGGTCCCCAGGGAGGTGGAGGAGTGGTGGAGAGCAGCAAGACAGGCTGTGCCCTGGGGAGGGTGCAGGGCAGGCAGGGAGCAGCTCTGCCTGACTGCCAGTGCCCAGCACAAAGCCTGACTTGGCCCATCCAAGGCTGGGGGCTGTTCAGCCTAGAAAGTGGAGGGGGATGTCTTTTCTCCCTGGGGCCAGGCTGGGACAACTGGGACAGAAAAGAGCTGGCCCCTCACCTTTGATCACCCAGGGCACACCAGTGCAGCAAGAATTTGCCTATCATAGGACCATTGATAAGTCTTGTCTTTTAGGATAAATGTGGAAAATCTGGAAGAAAGCTAAGGACTGCAATTTTAGGAATTGCAGAGAGGCACAAGCACCTGGGCTGCATTGCTGGTTTGCACAGATACCTGTGGCAAAAGGACACAGCTCTGTCAATGGGCATGAGTTCATCCTGCAGCACCAGGGTAGTGCCAAGCATATGATACGGCCTAAGCAATACGGCCAGAGTAATATGGCCCAAGTAGACATTGTCTACATTGTCTACTTGGACATCTCCAAGGCTTTCGACACAGTTCCCCATGGCCTCCTCCTGGAGAAACTGATGCATTATGGCCTGGACAAGTGGTCTGTGCAGTGGGTGAGGAATTGGCTGACGGGCCACACCCAAAGGGTGGTGGTAAATAGCTCTTTTTCAAACTGGCAACCCATCACAAGTTGGGTCCCCCAAGGATCGATACTGGGCCCAACGCTATTCAGTATCTTCATAAGTGATCTGGATAACAGGATCAAGCGTAGCCTGATGAAGTTTGCAGATGACACCAAACTGAGTGGGGAAGTAGTCACTCTGGAAGGGAGAGCCACCCTGCAGGAAGATCTGGATAGGCTGGAAGAGTGGGCTAACAAGAACCTGATGAAGTTTAACAAGGACAAGTGTAAGGTCTTGCGCCTGGGAAAACACCAGAGAGGTGCTAGTGCCCCTGTATTCAGCACTGGTGAGGCCACACCTCGAATACTGTGTTCAGTTTTGGGCCCCTCACTACAAGAAGGACATCGAGGTGCTGGAGCATGTCCAGAGAAGGGCAACGAAGTTGGTGAAGGGTCTAGAGAACAAGTCTTGCGAGGAGCGGCTGAGGGAGCTGGGGTTGTTTAGCCTGGAGAAGAGGAGGCTGAGGGGAGACCTTATTGCTCTGTACAACTACCTGAAAGGAGGTTGTAGTGAGGTGGGGGGGTCGGTCTCTTCTCCCTAGTAACAAGTGATAGGACGAGAGGAAACGGCCTCAAGCTGTGCCAGGGGAAGTTTAGGTTGGATATTAAGAAAAACATTTTCACTGAAAGGGTAGTCAGGCACTGGAACAGGCTGCCCAGGGAAGTGGTTGAATCTCCATCCCTGGAGGTATTTAAAAGAAGGGTAGACATGGTGCTCTAGGACATGGTATAGTGATGGACTTGGCAGTGATAGGTTAATGGTTGGACTCGATGATCTTAAGGGTCTTTTCCAACCTTAATGATTCTATGATTCTATAGTCCAGGAGTGCAGCTCAGACTGGGATCCAGCTGGCTGGAGAGCAGCTCCATGGAAAGGGACCTGGGGGTCCTGGTGGACAGGAAGCTCAACATGAGTGAACAGTGTGCTGCTGTGGCCAAGAAGGCCAATAGGATGCTGGGTTGCATCAACAAGGGCATCACCAGCAGAGATAAAGAAGTCATTATCCCACTCTACTCGGTGCTTGTCAGGCCACACCTGGAATGCTGTGTACAGCTCTGGTCCCCGCTATACAAAAAAGATTTGGACAGGCTGGAGAGGGTGCAGAGAAGGGCCACCAAGATGATCAAGGGTCTGGGAAGCCTGCCGTATGAGGATAGGCTGAGAGACCTGGGTTTGTTCAGCCTTGAGAAAAGGAGGCTTAGAGGTGATCTCATCACCATGTACCAGTACTGAAAGGGGAGCTACAAAGAAGACAGAGACTCCCTTTTTACAAGGAGTCACATGGTGAGGACAAGGGTTAATGGATACAAGTTACTCCCAGGGAGATTCTGATTGGACATGAGAGGTAAACTTTTCACAATGAGAACAGTCAATCATTGGAATAATCTCCCCAGGGAAGTGGTTGACTCCACTATGCAGAACACGTTTAAGGCTCAGCTGGATGTGGTGCTGGGCCATCTTCTCTAGATTGTGCTAGAAAGGTTGGACCAGATGATCCTTGAGGTCCCTTCCAACCTGGTATTCTATGATTCTATGAAAATAAATAACATGATTAATAAACAGCCTCAGAGACAGTAAGCACATCCAGGCCGGTTCCTGGGAAAATGACTAAGCACTCCACCATGCACCATCCATCTTTCCCCTCTCCTTCCCTCGGCCAGCATTGGGGGGTGGCCGAGCCCCACATCTGGTCAGATGTTCCTGTGTTTCTGGCACCTTTTTCCTCCTCAGCCCCTGGAGTGGAAACCCCTGCCTCTAACCCAGCCCTGAGCTTCACCAGGGAGACTGGAGATGTAGGTGCAGGATGCTTCCCTTTTCGGCAACTTGTCAGACTATCTTTAAAAGAATGCAGAAAGGACTTTTTTTTTTCTTCAAAAGACTCAAACCCCAGAGCACCTTTGCTGTTCCCCCCAGCTGGCACCATGCAGCTGGGCCACCCGTACTCAGTCTGCGCCACAGCAGGGTGGTGCTGCCAGCTCTGAACTCCCACGCGGTGATATGCACAGTTGGAAACGCACATTTGGGGAGCTGCCTTTTGTAGCTCTTTCTTTTCCACAACAATGGAGGTATTTCCTACCCACTCCCCCCCTACCCTGGATTTCAAAGAGCAGCTTTTGTTCTGGAGAAGTATAGCCTTGTACCAAAATGCCTGTTATTCTGCAGCAAATTATCTTAAAATAGAGACCTCTCCTGCCAGATGTTTTTCTTGGAAACACTCTCCAAACCCTGCGACAGAAAGGAAAGGATGGGAAAAGTGAGGCACATGTGACAGAGCAGAGGCTAATGCTGTTTCTGGACCAGCATTGTCCCCCATCGCCTGCGGCATGGCAAGTCCCCAGGACTCAGGGTACAGCCGGCCAGACCTCCCAACCCTGCACCAGGTCAGGACAGGTCACTAACATTTGGGAACCCCCTCCAAGCACATAAAACGTGACTCTTTCCTCTCCAGCAGCTGGTGGCTGAGATGCAACCCGAGTGCCGGCTGTGTCTGGCCATCACTGCAAGGCTGCTGCAGTGAGCAGCTAGCAAGACCTTCAGCCTCCAGAGGTTTTAGTTTTTACCCTTTTTCAAACTGCACATTTCCCCTTTACACCCCATGGCATCAAATTCCATTTACTTTCATTTCAAAGCTACATCTTGATCATATACTTTATCCTGCTTTTTCCCAACCATGCACAGGTTTCTCCCTCCCCATGGGGCTCCCCAAGAGAAACAAAACTGTGCCTCTCCTGGAATGAGTGCCATGTGTGTATCCAGCTACTCTGCAAGCTGCCCATGTCTTCTATGGTTAGTTTTTCTGAAGTGCGATTTGTACAGGGGACAGAGCACAGGTGCACATGTTACATGCTGGCACCACCATGTATTTCTCTGTTCCTTTCCATTTCTAACAAGTCTCAATATTTGTTTTTGACCACCACTGCCATGTCTACAAGGAGCACAGGATCTTTAAGGTAAGTGATCAATATATCCCTTTCAACATACAGAAGAAGGGCTGGGGTCTCCCTGACAGTTATTTTGCATGTCCCATTATCTAGTAGCAGCTATTATTTTTTCCTCTCGAGCCTGCATCTGCTCGCAGTCAGCTGTAGGTGGAATGAGCCTTGGGAACGTGTTTTAGCTCCCACGGAGCTGGAAGCACCCTGGGCACAGTAAAAATGCAGCAGAAACCTCCTGATCTCCATTGCTTTTGCCACATAAGCTCCTTTTAACTCATAGGCATTCAGAGGAGCCTGTGCCGCTGAGGAAGTTTGTGCTTCTCCCACTGCTGGCACGTGGCGAGCCACGGGGCGCCCCGCTGCACAGTGGGTCTCCCTGCTCCCCCCGATGGCTCACTAATCCGCTTCAAACAAAGAGTTAAGGAAGAAAAATCTCCAAACTATGAAATTCTGGATCATTTCCTTAGTGTCTCAACAGCACTCTGGTTGCCTGCTTAAATTACAGTTTGGCAATCAAGGTTGCATAAGTGTTGGTCCAGTGCCTAGAAAACATTTTATTTTAAGTGGACCGTGACCCACCAAGGTTCCTTGCACATCCCTTTTCTCATTTTTCAGAAGAAAAAAAAAAAAAAAAGTGATTTATAATACCACAGTAGCAAGCATTTGCTCTTTTTTTTTCCTAATCTTTTAATCTGTTTAAGCCAGGAAAGCTTCATAATGTACAATTTTAAACTGTCAAAATTTACAAAACAAAAAGAGTCAGATTTAAAGCTGGTCATAACTCACAAATATCCCCATCAAAACTGTATAATACAGGCGTTAAGCTCCCTGTATAACAAATTTAAACCACAGGTCACTTTGCTATTTTTAGGAAAGTGTGCAAAGAGCTAATTGTATAGTACACCTAAATGTTAAAAGTTATACATGTAAGCAAGTCTGCTGCTGCTATAAAAAATATACAAGTATAAAATTACTTCTACAAAATTGGTTCATTGATTTTGTGGCTTGTAATAAAAAAAGTAGACTTTAAGAACTTTCCTCCTCAACAAACAACAACATTTTGAAACCAGTCACTGGAGCTGTTATTTACACAGGATGCAACATAATTTAGCTAAATCAGAAAGTGGTAAGGAGAACTGCTTGTTCCAGGACATGCATTTGAATGCATAGATACACTGCCTGATCGTGTATTTTGTTGAACAGCGCAGTCATTGTACAACTGCAGGGTGAGATGAATGCAGGTGTTTCAAGACTGCTTTCTCTGGTATTACAAAAGGTAACCTAAGGACCACAACACTGAGCTACTCATAACACCACACATTTCTTTGCCGTTTGCACTGACACACAACCTTTAGCATTCACTAAACACTTAATGGGTAGAGGGGACAGTTCCTACATAAAATACTCAGTTCGGTTTGGTCAGCAGAGGAAAGGAGAGGGAAAAATGTTCTTTTTTTTTGGGGGGGGGGGGGTGGGGGGTGTCCTTTTGGCTCTGTCACCTTCCCAGATGGCGAACGTGGGCCAGCCGTAGAGGGCTGTGGCAGCCAGCTCACGCTCAGCCACACACGCAAGCACACGACGAGTCCTCATCACCGGGATTCCTCTCTTGTCACTTGGTCCCACACGTGTTAATGTTCTTCCCATCGGCGGCATCCTCCACCAGTGAGATGTGGTAATCGGTTGAAAGCGTGAGGTGGGAGATGCAGCCCACCAGGCCCCGCATGTACTGCCTGTTCGTGTGCAGGGCTATTTCCTTCATGCCACCTGGGGGAAAGGCAGCGATGAGAAATTCTTCACCGACATGGGCGCCTGCTCCTACCTGTCAGACTGCTTGCCCACCAATACCATTAGCCTTCCTAGTGCACCTCAGAGGTGAATTTTAATTTACAGGTTGCTCTGTGGTTTTTTAAATACAGCTTTTAAGCACTTGAAAGTACAGAGGGGATAAGCAGGAGATAGTAAACTAGGATGCTAATTATTTATTGCAGAAATTGTAGCACCAATAAGAGCTGAATAAGGTTGTGCCCAGATTCCCACTAAGGTGCAGGGTTTGCAGCTGCCGCTTGCTGTTTCTCTATGCACCTGCTGGGGTACCACAGTGCACACCACGGTGCTGGTCCCTTCTCATACCAGTCCCCCCATCCCACCCAGAGAGGCCTCCCCACAAAAACCAGGCTGTGGAGGACCAGAGGCTGCCATGTGAAGCCTTCACCTTGAGATGGACGGAGCTGGAATGCCCTGCCTTGCAGCTGACCCTGCAAACACAATAATGCATCTGGGTCCTGAATGTGAACAGTGAGCACTCACCTACATAGAGATCTCCATTGATGTTTAACTGCCTCATCTTCCCAGGGGATTTACCAGTCCTGGCACCGTAATCGTCCACGGTTACTTTGCCAGACTGTCCATCCCTGAAACGAAAAACAAACTGCTCTCATGCATCCAGCCTACAACCAGGTGGGAGGAGGAGCAGCAGCATCTCGCCCTCGCCAGGAGACCAGGGTGACTCAGTGCTTGGCAGGGTTCACGGTGAAGGCTTGGGACTGATGTTGGGGAGCCCCCCAGGCCGCGGTGTGCTACGGCAACCCAGACCCTCCAGGGTGGTTTTTTTTCCAGGGACTAAGAATGTCAGAGACCTGCAAAGGGTGTGGGACACATTTGCAGAGCAGAAAAAAGTGGGAAAGTATGTTGCACAGCTGGGGGAGAGGGGAGGATGGACAGGTTCTGACATGTTGTTAAAAATCAGATGCAATATAAAAAGTAAACAGCAGAAGCTTCAATAGAAGGGAAGAAATAGGCAAGCTAAAGTAAAACATAATTATAAGCAGTTGCGTTTCTTACTAGAGCCTTTAGGCCACTTCCGTTTTATATATAGTCAATAACTGCATTGGCAGAAGAGCTACTTGGTGGGCTCCTATTCTCACTGAATTTGGTAACAAGTTGTGCTAATGTCAGCCCGTGATTTCCAGGGAACCAACACCTCATGAAGAGAGGGATGTGTGCTTTCCCTACTGGCCGCACTTGCCTCCCATGAGGTAATGAGTTATAAATATGAGTTATATATACACTGCAAGATGTCTGCACCTCCTCCAAATAGAAAAAGTAGGCACACACTGTCCGTGCTCCGGTGCTTGTGCCAGCCCGCAAAATGCTCACTAGGGAGTTTCAAAATGCAGACGTTAAAGAAAAATACTCTTAACCCAAATGGTATGGGTTTAACAGAATGTCTGTCACAGCCCCAGAATAGCCTGCGTGACTTTGGCAGCCTGCCTTGACCTGCGCTGAGTTGGCACTGTCACCTCTAATACAATAATCTTTGTGTACATCATCCTGAAACAGCTAAGTTGCTAACAGTTCAACTCCTAAGCGATGTGAGAGCACAGAGCCACAGTGATTCACACCCGACCAGCATCCAGACACGCCAGCCAGCACCTTTAATGGCAGGGTGGCTCCAAAATGCCTCCCAGATGAAGCGTGGCCACTTACCGAACAGCCTTGACTCTGTGCCACCGGCCATCGCTGAAAGAGCCATTCACCATGATGGAAGCAATGCCACTGCCCAAATTGTAGCTACAATTAAAAAAAAAAATTAAAATGTTACTGCCTCACTTGCAAAGACCAGCTGCCGGCCAAATTGCTCAGATGTCCTTACTCTGTGCCCCACCTGCTTAACCCCCAGAGCTCCCCTTATGGCTCAGATTCTGGGGGGACTGGTGGAGTCCCTTAGAAGCCCAGCAGCAATGCACTTATTTAGCAAAGTCAGGCTCATGGAGCAACAGGCAAAACTCCCTCCTGCCCAGGTCAGAGTGGGTACCATCACCACCATCACACGGGAGCAAGAAAGGGGCCTCTGCATGGCAGCTCCTGGCCGAAACAGGAGGTCATGAAAGTCAGTGACCTTTGGCCTAATGAGGGAGAGCAGTGGGAGGTTGCAAACATGGTTAATAAATAAATTATGACAAGTGCAAATAAGCATGTGACATATAACAGATCTACAAATCATCTGAATTATAGGGAAGGTTGAGATCTGTTACATTAGAAAGGATGAAGCCTAATAATAAGCACAGAGATAATCATGAAGTTCCTACACTGGTATCTGCATCCTGGATAAAAGGAGATGTTTGTTTGAGTCACTTAAACCTCCAGGAGGAGTCAAATTTAGGACAACCATTTTGCTCTGGGCAGCTCACGACTTAACATGCTGTTCTCAAGTACCTAACCCTGGACATCAGCTTAATTCCAGGTTCAGCCTTTTTTGAAGAAGTGATGATGTTGTCTTTAATCTCTCTAGCTTGGTACAGGCTGAAGGCCTTGTTTATGAGAGTTTTAATTTGGGATCTCAATTTTTCACCCTCCTACATGCACGTGGATGGTATTTCAATAAAATTGAAGCAGTTTTGGTCTAAAACCTTTGTGTATCTCCATGTCGGGGACAGCAACAACCCTAATAAAAATGCACTGTGCCTAGAAAACAGACAGAATAGACTGGCCACTTACTACCACACATCTTGGAAAGACAGGCTCTCCCAAAGATATTTTAAAAATGCACCATTTCTGCAGAGTCAGTTCCTTGTTTATAAAACAATGAGCAAACTAAGAGTTTTTGCAAAGTTAACCACAAAAAAATCACACAAAAAAAGCTTAAAAGAAAATAATTTAAATAGAAATATGCAATTTGTCTATGCATCCATGGTAGCAAACAACAACCATGTAAGTCAAGTAAAAGATAGCTTCAAAATAGCTTAAATGATTAACAAAATCTTTGTCATTTAATCAACAGTGTCTCACAACAATCCATAATAATGATGGCATTTGTAGTTTGCTGTTTCAATATTTGTCTTACACAACTGAAAAGGGGATCATGAGGCTAGACAGGGCTTTCAAAAGGCAGGACTCCCAAAAAAGCACCATGCAAAAAGTTGCACAGAGTCTGCCTAACGGTTTGCAAGGGAGAAAGCGAATCTGGAGAGAGCACATGAGTTCAGCCCAACATTTCCCAACACTCCCCAATTTCAGCTTTTTGACAGTAATATTATTTGTTTCTTAAATAAGTGGTTCTGTGGATGGTGGCAGTAACAAAGCCTGGTGACAGCTGGGTTTGCATTCGAGAAGGTGGGAGCCCTGCTCCCATGTGCAGTCTCCAGTGAAGAATGAAGCCTGCAGTGAGCACGGGCATCAGCAGGGTTTTTCCTTGACCCCTGCTCTCTCTGCAAACCCTACACCTGCCCTGCTTAACTGAGATGGCAAGTGCTTCAAGAGGCATAGGGGGAGTTACTGACAGTACTCATACCCTCGTAAGGTGACTTTTAGAAAATCACATTAAAAAACTGATGTTTTAAAAATTGTAAGGGAGGGAGGGGGAATGATGCAAAGCTTGCAGCACATTACCTCTTCAACTCACATCTTTTCCCCAACAACAACAGGACCCATGACAGAACAAAACCTTGAGGATGTAATTGTCTCACACTATACCAAAGGACAAGTGCGCTGGATATGTTGTGGCAATTCCTTCAAGCCCTGAGTGTACTGTGTGCAACACAAATAAGGGAGAGAAAGTTTACCTGAATATTAATGCTCCTTCTTGAAGGCCTAGAGAAATGAAATCGCTGTTAGGTCGCATGGGACTGTCTCCCCTCCACATCAAAAGACCTTCCTTCATTGTGGTTTTAAACCTCATGAACACATTCGTTCTTGATCCTGATACCCTGTTTAATGTAGAAGAAGGAAATAATAGTAAAAAATTGAACTGGGACAGTCTTCTTTCAAAAAAAACATAAAAGATGATGCAGTATTTCTTCTCTGCTGGTCTTGTGGGTTACTGTCTTGCAACTCACCTACATGCTGATGTGTGAGGGACTCCGGTTCACGTCCCCGTTTCCAGCATTTTGGAGTGGGGGAATTGAACTTGTCCCTCCAGAATCCCAAAGTCAATAGCTACTGGGTTACTCCACACAAATTAGTGAAAATCCTTTTTCTCCCCAAGCCTAGTGTGAAATCCAGTCCAATAAGCAGATTTTGAGAACGTCCAGGAGATCTGGTGCCCTCAGAAGCCAGTGGAAGAAGCATAAGAAGGGCAAATCAGAAAGTCCTGGTAGGTACCGAGCTGCAGGTGAGGACATTAGTGAAGCCTCCGCTAGCCAGTGCTGAAATACAGGCAGATGGAGGAATTTGTTGAAACAACCCACAATTTGGTGGAATTTAGGGTACGGAGCAGCCAAAAAAAGTTTGAGGACCTAAATTTTCGGCTAAAGCAGGAGTTAAAATCCTTAGTCTCTTTACAGATACAGGCTCTGTATGTCCATTCTTTGTTCTCAGAAAGCGCATACCAGTCCTTCTCCGTGCCAGACATATGCCGTGCATGCCACTTCTCTACAGGTTGCAAGATGCTCAGATATTATAACGAACTGAGCCATAACCATATGCATAGAAAAATGTATTTTCTTCCTGAAATTTAGAAATGTGGCAAATACAGATTAAAAGAATTAAATATACAACATCCTCCCACATGAGGCTCCTATCCTAGTCAATGGTTAACTAACAGAGTATTTATGTTCACAGGAGACACATTACCTTTTCAGGATATCTGGATTATCATATATGAGGTAACTGCGACCAATAAATTGTGGAATTTCAATTGCTTCTGTAATGGCTGAAAAATAAATTAAAAAAAGAAGATGACTGTCAGTTAACTGACATGGAAATGGAAGGAAAAAAAGAGACAAGATTGTTTTATTGATTCACTCCTGCATTGGCAGGTACCTGCCTGTGGCACAGAACTGAGCTCCACTCACACTGGTTTGCAGAAAGGCACTGCCAGTTCGTACCTAAATGTAGGGGCAGTAGTTAAGGTAGTTTAAACTGCTGACAGTCCCTCTACTTGCACCCTTCCTGTCATGGGCCTAGTGTATTACTCCACCATAAACCTTACTGCAGGAAAACATGAAGCATCGGGAAAACATTGCAAATTTTATTTTTATCCCTGTTTCCACATTCCCTGATTCTCCGTTTGGTTCAAGCCACCCTCCTGCCAAAGCTTATGCATTAACTACCCTTTGTTCTTAGTCTCAGAAACTCCTCCCCAGCTCTTAATGGAGCACCATATGCAGACCACGCACTGGGACATCTCACCCCTGCAAAGCGAGGCTGGGAGGCAGCACAGGCAACCTGTAAGCTCCCCATTTTCTCTTTTTGTGTATGTGACTTTGTACAGAGCAGCTGCTGCCCGCTAGGGCTCGCCTCTGGGATGCAGTGTCAGGGGAGGCTATCTCTGGGGAGGACATACAGGGTGCGCTCAATCACTTTAGGTGTATTGAAAGCAACTGAGACTACACTAAAGGCTGTATGACAGAGGCTGCAAAGCCTCTTGGCACGTGCATTCAACATGCTGCAGTGCTGCCTTGGAGGGTGTTTTGCTCAGAGCTCATGGGTGTCCCACACACAGCATCTCCCATTTCTCTAGGGACAGCCCCTGGTACAGCTGCAGGGATGGCAGCACGCATTGCAACCAGACCTGCAGCTGGTGTACTGCTGCCCATGGAGAAGACTTTGGCAAAATAACTCAGGTATGTGGTATAAATCACTGAACATCCTTGATACACAGCCTTTGGTAGGCTATGACCACTGGCCTGAACAGATTTTCTTTTGACTGAACATCTTACACATTGCTGCTGATCTGTCATAACTGACTGCTGCATTAATATAAGCCAGTTTTATAAATTCCTTAAGATAGCTGCCTTCATCCTATTTTCTTCCTGAGAACTAATCCCTTCAACCCACAGCTAATCCCATCTATATAAATGTCAACCTTTTCAGGGCATGGATGCTTGCGTTCTTTACGCAATGCAGAGGCTGGCTGGGCTTTAAGAGCTCACTGTAACACAGATATGCAACAATTGTGTAGTCTGGCAGCCAACAACAGCAAAATGAAATCTAGCTCTAAGTGCCAAGACTGAAAACTTTATATAGTGACAAACGCCTGTGTTCATCCATAGTGAAATCAGGAAAGCTGCCTAATGTGTCTAAAGAAACCACCACAGGCGGTCCACGGCCTGCAGCCTGCCAGTGTCACTGGAAGATTGCAAAATATGTGTTACACTCGGCCAGACATTCCTCGCTTTCTGCACTGGACAGTCTCTGACCACGGCGGATGGCAGCAGTGCGTGAAAGGAGCCCTTCTTCCCCCATCACATCCCACACCGGCACTAGAACCCCGCAGCTCTTGCCTTCAGCAGGGGAGGGTGCCCATGCCATGCAGCAGCCCTTGCCCTTGCTCTAGCACTCTGATTTGCCCTATGGAGCTTGATGGGCATTTATCTCTGCTTGGTCTTCCGTATGCTCTTCACTTGCTGCACTCAATTTGACCCTAGGAAACCAAGTAAATTTTAGCGGCACCCTTGATGCATGCAGGATCTTTGCAACTGGAAGTGAATAGGGCCAGTAAGGAGATCTAGGACTAAACACCTTCACTCTCTGCTCATCACGATTTGGCAGAGAGGCACCAAAGCTCTCATGACAAGCGGGAGTGAGCTCTGAACTGCAGGGCAGCCTGAAGCAGCACCTACCCCTACAAAGCACTCAGCTGGCTGCCTGGCCCCGCTGCTTTGTGAATACAGGGACCAGCTCTACAGCCACCGCTCTGCACTTGGCAGGTGCTCTGGATGCAGTTTGAAATATCAACAGGACGAGGTTTAAGGAAGTACTATATAACCCCAGAAAATATTTTGGCTTATTGACAGAAGCTTGCCAGGCTTAATGGAAATCCAGTATCCAGCTTGCTAGAGCAGACACAGACGCACAATGACAGAGCAGCTTTCACATCATTTGCAGTACTTACTGTTTAGGCAGTAACTTCCACACTCTGCAGTGAGTCAGCACAAAACAAAACAAGAACATTCTCATTTTACTTTTCTATAGCATAAAAATCTCCCTTCATCCAGTTTCATGCCCACCTTTCTGCAAATGTGTGATCCTCGCTTCCCATTTGCATAAACAACTATAATTACCTATGAAAGTAGCACTCTCTTATTATTGTTTTGCCCCAAGTATTTATATTTGCCTGCTCAAAACACACAAAGGTGCAGACAGGTAGGACCAGCACCAAACCCCTCTGCTAGTCCCAGTTTTCAAATTCCCGTGACTCACCATGGTTTACCCAGGGATCAGCTCTAACCAGGGGAAAGCAAGTGAGCTGTTCCACTCCATCTCACAATTAAGCATAAAAATACCTTTTATGCTTCCCGCAGCTTGGACAGAAGATATAAAACCCAGCAATGCCAGCAGAAACTCTATTGAATCCTCAGCCAATGATCCATTGAAATATGAATCAATATCCTAGATAACTCATACCAGCATTATTTAAGTTAAATTTTTTAAGTAAGTGCAATGTATAACTTCAGAAAATGAGGCGTAGCCCCTCACAAGCACTTTGCTTTTTCAGAGCATGGGGTTACAGCAGCCCACCAGCAAGGAGGATGGAGACTGCACCTTCAGCCTCTCACATACCAGCTGAGTGCACTAAGCAAAACCCTGTTCTGAAATAGAAGCGGAGACACACATGCATCCTGCCTTAGCCATGTCTACACCCTACTGAAAAGACCCAGGTAGGATTATTTTGAGAAATCTGCTCCAGGTTCATCTAGCTGTCGTGGACTGAGGTTCAGGAGGGACCTCCATGCTCTCTGCACACCCATCAGCAAAAACTTGGATTATCAGTGGCAGCTGAGGCTGCACAAGGGCAGGAGGGTTGAGAGGCACCTGAACTGCAGCTGCAGGCAGCAGGAAGAGAAGACAGGTGACACATGCTTTTGGACACTCTTAAAAATGAATTAAGGCTGGATTCACATTGGAAGCAACACCCAGGATCCAGCCTAAGCCAAAGGCACAAGGCACTTCAGACTGTCTCTGGAAGCCTGGGCACCCATTCAGGTTACAACAGGGAGGAGAGCGGTGGCATGCCAGCCGAGCGGCAGCACTGCCGGTGCCACGAGGCAGGAGCAGCAGCGGGCAGCTCGGCACACTGTTCTCGGGGCTTAGCACAGGTCAGCAGAGAGGAGCAGTGAGGAGCTGTGGCCCTAGCAATGCACAGGAGCTTGCTGAATGGGCAGGCAGTCACACACCCGAGCTGCAAAGCATTCACTTGCCTTGACTCCCTCTGGAGACCTCAGTACTGCTGCAGATACCATCTTGAAGTCAGGAGTTTACACCCTGCACATAACTAGAAAGCCAAAAATCGCAATTCTCCCTCCTCCCCACAGAGAAGCCGGGCTAAATGACGTTGCTCCAGCTATTAGTTAGACCACAGCAACGTAAGCAAAGGGGTTTCTTGCATTGTATTTTAATAAAACGTTTTTGTTCTAAGATACTGTCTTGTTTGGAAGAAAAGGCCAATCTATTCATCACAATTTAACCAAAACCACTACTTTTAACTTTGAAGATTGTGCCTGTGAGGAATTAAGGAATGGGTGACGACAATAATGTCATTCAGCAATTCTGAACCTAGTTTGCTGTTACATTACAAAACCTTCCCTTAGGAATTTTTCAAGATCAAGCCTGACAGAAAGGAAACATCTCCATCTAGTGGAATAACACAAAGCACATTTTTTTAACGCTTTCCATGCACTCTGAACACTTCCCTGAATCTAAGGTTTGAACTATTACAGTGGGTCTGAGGAAAGAAGAGTAATGTGCATCCGGGCAGGTTCTTCTCCTTGGTGATCTCCATTGCCATACCAAGGTGGGGTTTGTGCAGATGGTGAAATTACCATCAGAGTAGTCAGTGACTAAAAAAGGACTGGACCTTTCTGTATATGAGAACAGTTTTTGTTGTGAGCCCTAAGGAGGATAAAATTACAACGGTTATTAATGCTCATGCTTCAGGACGTAACACAATCACTGGCTGGAGGATGTCAGCAGGAATTCCCCCTTTGTATAGCACTGCATAATTAGGGAGGTGTATGAAGTGTTCAGTGTTGGCCACCACAAGCAACCAGATACCAGGCTGCTATCTATGGATCACAGCTTTGTGCTGGGGTAACAGTTACCATGTTCCAAATAACAAAACAAATTCTTCCCTGGGTACATGGAATGTGCATGGATGAAAAGGGAGCTCTGGCCTCCAGGGTTTCTATTTCAAGCAACGTGTACAAAGGCAGTTGTAGTGCTAAATCTCTCTTATTTTTGTGACCAATTCTGGATCACTGGATTGAAATGCAGCCATCGTTACCTTTTTGGCAATGTTGCCCATCGAAGCCCAGGGGACAGTCACATTCATAGCTGTCCTTCCTGGGAATGCAGGTGCCTCCATTTGCACATGGTGAGCTCACACAGGGGTGGGCAGCATTCGCTAGGTTGATTCCAAAAGTGAAATCCTGTTTCACGTCGATCGTCCGGTCATTCAAGACAATCTATGTGTTTAAAAAAAAAAAAAAGAAAAGAAAAAGAGGAAAACACATGTTAAAAACTTCCAAATTCCCAGTATTGTACTGCTAGTCAGAACACTTCTCTAGAAGACTTCAGAGAAATGTAACCCTCAAAACTTGGCCAAAAACCTATTTCTTGTAACGTGTGTTTTCCAGTTGCACAGGTCCAACTCATTCTGTTGCTCACCCTGACCCACTGGAGATGAATTTCTTTTGTCTTTTGTGACACAGCCTTAGGCAACCCCCATATGGGGTAAAGCTGTGTGGGATTCACCAGTCTTTTGTCTGAACACTGGTGCAATGCTTTGTAGCTGAGCCGTGAGCTAGGACGGTAAAATTAGATGAGCACTGCTGAGGAAAAGCGTTTCTGAAATCAGGAACCCCCCCAGGAGATGAGTGTTGACAACAGAAATACTAAGCAGAAGAGCTTGCTTTTCACATTTTCTATTGCCTTCTAGTATCTCATCTTGCCTGAAAGAACCTAGAGTTAAGATGGATGAAAAACATAATTAATGACTTCACAAAACTGTTTGTATATAAACTGAAGAGAATTGTTAAATGTTGGGATTTTTCCAATGTGTCAGCAACATATGTTTTCCAACATAAACTGACATTTGTATAATCTCAGCTGGTATCTTGGCAGAGAGATTACATATTGGTACAGCTTCTGATCCTAGCTACATCAAAATAAGAAGTCCATTTTCACAAATAGACTCTAAGGCCAGAAGTGGTAATAGTTACTCTGGCTCCTGCATAACTCAGACTACACATCTTAGTGGGGTCCTACTGGGAGAACGGGTTGCATCAAGCATATATACTCTGTTTGAAACAGCACTAAACTTCAACAGCAGAAAAACATCCAGTCCTGTCATAAAGATGCACCAGTGAAGACTCCACTGCCTTTTCAGCTTCTTTCTAACTTCTGACTGTATTTTTCCACAGGTTAGCAAGCCCCCACTCTTAAAAATGTGTCTTCTATTTCTGGGCTTAAACTTATCTTCAGCTTCCAGCCATTGTTCCTCATTGTGCCTCTTTCTGCATCATTTCAGAGCCAGGTACTCAAAGAAATCTCACGTCACGTAGGAACTAGCAGACCACAATAAAGTCACTTCTTAACCTTATTTGAGTAAACTAAATAGATTGAGATCTTAGGTCTTCCTACACACAGCATGTTTTCCAGTACTTGGTGACGTTTGTAGCTTTATTTCTATACAATTCTCCAAAATCCTACTACGCGTAAGCACAGCAGTCAACTAATAGTCTCGCACTGCTCAAAAGGGAGGCAATACTCTTCTTTGACATCCCATTCAGGCCTCTGAGAAGGCAAATCCACCTTCCTAACTACATCACAGAAGTAAGGTCTCAAACTCAGCATTTCCCAATCCTTATCAGTATCTCTGTACTCTAGGGTACAAACCCTCATCTTGTAAGTGTGACCTATATTAATTGCTCCTAGGCTCCCTATCTTGCACTCCACAATGCACTGCATTTAGTCAAGCCCACCTTTCCAATAATGTCCGCGTGACTGACCTGTTCCCAACACTATTACACACTCACCCATTTTTCTTGAACTTCATGTTTTCTGCTAGACAGCTGACAAAGATAGTGAAAAATGCTGGACAAAGTGATGAAACCATTTACACTGAATTGCAATTATCTTTCTGCCCTTGATTAATTGTTATGAGATGCACTATTAGAGTTTTTTATTTGTTAAGTAAATCCGATGCAACAACTCACTCATTTAGAACTCTGAGGATTCAGGCCCAAACTTTCAGCTCTACCCAAATTATTTTAAGCATGCCTAGGGAGTGCAAATGTTAGTTCAGTTTGAACTCTCTTTTGATTACTTATTAGGACTTATTATGAATTTACAGATTTATTCTCCAGAAGAGAACTGCACCCACGCACAGCTGACCCCACTAGAATATCATTCCTAATGACTGCCAATAATGAAAAAGATCTCCTCCATTCATGTGCCCCATATAAAATCATAAGAGGGGAAGGCAGTGAGGCACGCAAATGCTGTGTGGTATAAGAATATGCTAGCTGGACTGGGATCCACTTTAATTTGCACCTCCTTTTTCACTCATTGCTTTGTTAATTACATCAGACATTTAGCTGGCTCAGTGTGCATACATTGAAGAATTTGAAGATTTTTTTCCATTAATTTATTCATATATGATACTACAGGGCACTCTAAGGACTCTTGGCATAGCTTTGTGCATCGTTCTGAACTCAATCCCGTATGGCTTCTGCTCACTTATTAGTACAGTATGGAAATTAATAAGGAGACTGGCACTGGTAATACTTACTGGCTATTAAGGTCAGAATGACTTTTCACTGTCAAATATGTGTTTAAGAAGCACTTTGTGATGGGCTCCTGAGGTGAAATCTTGGATTATTTTGAATATTGCCAGTGGTATAAGGGCAGGTTTCCACCTAAAGTGTGTACTGGATGAGATGGAAATAAATGCCTCCAGTGTGTTTCTCTGGGCACATACCTTCTGGATGCTCCCACTGAAGGGTCTGAGGATCCCAGAATTCTTCTTCACAGAATCATAACTAGGGACTCCACCAATAAATATTTCAGAGCTGCACTTAATCTGTGTGAAAGCCCCCTGCAAGAAACATAAGAATAACATTTTATTAGAGTAGCTGGAACCATGCTTGTATCTTCAGATTAGCCTACATTATATGTTATAGCTTACTTTAATGCCTCTTTACTTCTGTTAATTGCATTTCATTGTACAATTCTCTCAAGGAAACCACTGTAGGACACTCTCTACTGACTGTGCTTCATCCTAATGAAAACCAGCTGAAAAATCTCAAGCATTTCAAAATGGAAGGGAGGAAGGAATACTAAAGGAAGAAAGAAAGAAAGGAGACTGACTCATTGTGATTTCTGACTGCACATCTAGCTCTATTTGCAATGACTTGAGGTACATTGATGTAAATCTGGAACCAGAATGAGGTTCATAAAGTTAAAATCAGAGCAAAGTCCATGCAACAGAGACTCAGTTAACATTTCCAACATCTAAAAAGATAATCCATAGCAAGTTACGGGGCTAAATGAAAGAAACATTGAGTTTGCATTAGTTACCAGAAGCAGTTGCTCAGGATACCTGATGGGACTAGTCAGGGTCCTGGCGTGAACTGAAAGCTGTTTAACAGCTAAGGACAGGATAACTCTGTAATTCCAGTCCTGAAGAAGCTCCTGTGATTTCTTTGTTGGCAGCTCCCAGCCAACCTCCTTCTGCAGCTGCACTGCAGCACTTAGAGAAAAAAAAAAATGGGAGTCTTCATCTTGACCCATCTATCTAAAGAAGTCTCAACTGCTCCGTTTGAATGTTTCCCACTCAATCTGTTTCTTGACAGACAACTGGAATTTCGATTTATTTACATTTTTCAAGAAAAGTCTAAGCATTAAATAGTTTTCCAGTTTGCAGAAAAACCTGCAGATTCTTCTGCTAACAGGATCTGGAGTCTGGTTTTCTGGCCACACTTTCCAGTAGCAAACAATAAAAGACATTTTCTAATCAGTTCTAGCCTCAGGTTCTTGTGATAAAAAAGTATCTCTGTGTAAGCATTTGAGTGTTTAGAGTGAATACTCTGCTCAGTACAGGCAAAATTTCACCTTATTACAAACTTGACTCACTATGACCTCTTGTTGAGGGAAAAATAAAATGCAAGCCACCGACTGTCTGAGTATTCCAGCCTTTACTCTGTCCTGAAAATTACTTTTGCAAGGAGAAGACAAAGAAACAATTCTCTTTTGGCATACCTTTCCAGCACAATATTCAGAGAGAGGTAAACAGGACTTTGTGCACATAATTTTCAATATCATCCTCCAGATGACGCATTTCATAGTGCACACATGGTTCAACAGACTTAGCCACAACCAGTAAGTACCAAGGAAAGAACACCAAGAACATGTATGAACAAAACACAAAAATGTGAATCCAGTTAGATGGCAAGACGAGGTAAGGTTGTGATTTCAGCTGCCTTTACAAAGATCCCTCTCCTCAGAGGGAAGACTTCATATGCAAATTTCTGGTTTTGGGCTTAAGAAAATATTGGTCTAACGTGTATACTTTTTTGAGCTTACAAGAGCTCTGAGAGCAGCCTGTGTAGTTTACCATGCAATCATTTCATAGTCTAACGGCTGTATTCATGACAAGCCATGCGGTATGCTCACCTCTGCCGTGCCTTCCACTGGCTTTTGGTTGTCCACTTGCAGGATACCATTCTTCGCTGTGCGAGACACTCGCAACTCATGCCATTGACCCAGACTGACAGGTTCTTCACTCCTGTTTAAAGGGGAAGAAAACTTTCAAGTATTTTATGCTTTTGCCTTTCTGATATTTTCAAATATTGTTGTGGTTTTAAAAAGTCACATCCTCTGGGATGATTTTCTAAATAAAAAATAAAAATAAATCACTGTGGTTCTTTCCTTATCAGGAAGTAACGTAATTTCTGAGCCCCATCAGCGAAGGAAATTAAGACCATGTTCCTACAGCAAATAACAAGTGTTCTACTTTTATTTATAAACAAAACATTTCTATAATCAGCATGCATTTCATCTACCTCCAAGTTAATTTTTCTGCTCAGTCATTTATAATGCATAAAGACAAATTTTTTTCTCAGCGTACATCCTCATTTCACAATGACATAAGCCTGGAGATAAAGCTTCCCACTTAATGGTCAGTCTAGTCCCACATTCTTCGGGCCTCGTTTAAAACAGAACTACTTTGTGTTGGCTTATCAGCTCTATTTATGCAGCCTTTTACAGTGACATCTACACACACACACACGTACACACACACACGCAGCCCAGCTGCTGTACATTAAGGGGAAGTAACTAAAATACGATCCTAAAGATGTGATGAGATCCTGGCTAGGAACAATAATTCCCAGTTGTGCAAAGTATTCACCAGTCTCAAAGGAAGCATTTTAAAACTGTTCTTAAAATCTTTGTTACTTCAGCACTAATATGAATAGCAGCCTGTATAAGGGGGCAAAACCACATTCCCCTTTACAAGTTCTACAGAACTTTGTATCTTGTTTTCAAATGTCATTTTACTACACTGGTTAAAGCATTTTATGTCTAAATGTTATCTTACAGCCTTTCCTCCAGAAGCAATGAAAACTTGTGTTTGATTCACTGGTCAAGCTGGAAAAATCAGAAACCATGTTATCTAGGACACCTGAAGACTTTCTAGCTTTCAATGAAAAAATACAAAATTGGTTTGGGTGAAATAATGTTTTGTATTTTCAGGCTACTTACATTTAAAAATGAAAAAAAGATACATTTCAAAATGAAAGAACTGAAAAAATTGATATTTGAAATAGTGAGTGAATAGTGATTCAAATGCTGATTAAAAAAAGGCATATAATTTTGATAATGTGAAAATAACAATTTCATTTTTTTCTTTTTTTTCTGAACAATCAACATGAGCTCTGAACTCTTTTTGTTGTATCTGTTTTGCTCCTCCATATTTTCTCAAAGCCCATTTTCATCTATTTTGACTATGCTGGCAATATTACTTTGACACTTGGTTCAAAGAACAGCCATAAAAAAATATCATCAAGCAATGCCATTCACTTATCCTTTTTCTTATGTAGTAGCATTTAGGGTTTAACTACCTTGGGTAAATCAATAGGTAACAGAATTTATTCACCTTGAAGAAGTCAATATATACATATAAAGGAACCAGATTAGTTTGGCTACCTAGTAAGTAGCAATACATACATTTTATTTCCTCTGCTGATTAGGTCATCAGCATGCTAACGCTCCTGCTCTGCTAGATGTAATTACAATTAGGGATGATTAAGCCTTGCAGAGTCATCACTTCAGAGTTGCAAGCCATTTCTTGGATTCAGAGGCTTTTTGAAGCCAGTATGAGTTTGGTAACGCTTTCTGCAGGCACTAGAACAATTCTGGCTCTTCTGGCTGTGGGGTTAAGGATTACTTTTCCTTGTGTAAACCAAACCTTAAAAAATACACCAAATGATTAAGATGTTGACCCTGAAAATGCCTGGCCAGTCCCACGGGACAACAAATTCTCCTCTGAGACATCTGGTAAACAGCTCAGCTTCTGCATCCGTCTGCCTGCTCGGCATCCCTGCTCCCTCCCAAGCCCCCTGCACACACCGTGCTGCTTCCATCCCAGGACATTTCAGGCAAAACCCAAGCTTCACCATCAGCTTTCCTACTGCTGCTGCTAACATACCTAAATGAGCTTGCCTCATCCTTAATTATAAAAACATTATAATTGTGTTCTGATTATATTATAATATTTAACAGCCTGATCCTATGAAAGAGATAGTCAGGATGACCAGAGTTATTCCCCTGTTTAAGACAAAGGTAGGCATGAAGCAGTATGATGAAGATCAAGGCAGACTTTTAGGTGGATATTGGCTAAGCAGGCACAAAAAACAGGGAATCTATTTATCTTATTTAATCACTTACAGAGCTCATGACAGGGTGCGAGTTGCACACGTTATCTAGAAAAAGGAGCTGAACAGGAGATCCTGACAACTTCCAAGAAAGTCTGCTGGTCTCGTGAGTCTCCCCCGTTACCCAGCTATCTCACCACACTCTTTCTCCCCAGTGCACATGAGCCAGGTGCTAGCTGGTGTCCTGCTCACTCTTCTGCTTTCCAATAAAAAGGGGCAGTTTCCACTCCCAGACATGTGCTTGTGGCTTTGGCCACATTTTACAAGCCTACATCTTGGTTAAACTTTAGTCCAAGGTGTTTTGAAGCACTACAATATTCTTGGGGGGAAAAAAAATGATGTCTACTTTAATGTCTTATGGTTGCCAGTAATAAGAATTAGAAGGCTGTAATCAGAGAAAGATTGAAGGCTGTTGTAAGAAGGGCCATTTTGGGTTGGAGCAAAGGTCTCCGACATTAGCTATTTCTGCCGCGTTTCAGCAAGAGAAAAGAACAGGGAAAGTATGAAGTGATTCTTCTCTTGATATATCCTCCCAGCTTCTGGCAACTTGTCATTTAGCAATTTCCTGAGTCCAAGGCTGCATCCGTACAATTGCGTTTGATCTCCCTCAATGGAGCTTTCTTGCAATTTGTCTGATTTTTTTTTTTAACCTATTCATAGTTCTGGCATCTGTGACATTCTGTGACAATTAGTTTCCACAACTTATTTATGTGCTGTCTGGAAAAAAAAAAAAGTCTTATTTTCTTTGTTTTCTATTTTTTGGTTTGCAGTTTCACTGGGCTCCTTCTAATTCTTCCATGTTGAAAAAATACAGAATAATCATTACTTACTTATCTCCATTTCATTCACAATTTAAAAACCTTTATCATACTTCCACCAAACTCTTTCTTTTCCAGGTTGAAGGGTCCTGCTATGTTTGTGGAAGCTGTTTCTTTCCTTCCCCTGGATATCAACACTACTCTTCTTTTTTAATTTTGGTAATTACTTAGTGACCAGAATGGCAGCAAGTTTTCAAGACAGGGTGCATTGTGGATTTTTGCAGAGGCATTGTTCCTTATTCCATTCCTAATAATTCTCTGCATTGTACTTCCATTTCTGTATTCCTCTCTAAGCAGTTAGCTGTTGCTTTCATTTTCACAGAACTATCCATCTTGTCTCCAGGATCTTTCTGTCTGACAACACTAACTGTATTGCCACAGCTGTGCACTGTCAGGGTTGTGCATTATTTTGCATTTGCTCCCTTGAAATTTCATCTCTCACTTTGTCATCTGAATGGGTTTGTTTGCTTGAGTCCTCATTCAGTGGAAAATCAGTACATTTCTCCTAATCACAGCATAGCCAAAATTCTTGTTGTCCATCCACAGGAAACGTATGGTATACAAGACTTGCAGGCAGTGTACGCATTTTGCATAAGCTTTATATAGATTATTTCTAAATATTAGGTCAGCCTGGTCAAACTGGCAGCCTCTTGGACTACGTCCAAGGTACTGAGTGCCTCTGTTCGGCCTGTTGCCTTTTCGTAAGAACCCAGAGAACAGCTGCCCAGAGACGGGGCACTCGGTTATAGAGAGAGAGAAAGAGTGCAGCCCTTTCTGAGGCATTTTATTGCTCGTGTCCTAAACATTAATTTTAGGATGCAATGAATCAATCTCAGAAGGTCTGTCTTTGTCTGGGAGCCTGGGTGACTCGTCTAAACCATATATTTATCTTTTAGTCTGCTTAAGCTATGTAAATTGGATATTAGCCTTAGATCCCCAAAAAAACAGCACTACAAGGAAAAAGGGAACCAGGAGGTGTATCTTCTTGTGACATCTCCAGCCCAGTACTTACTGCCTGAAACTGGAGACCGGGGAGGAGGATGCTCACAGAAGTGCCAATATTGTGCAATCCTGTGGCTAGAAAGTATATGCATAAAACATTTATAGATTCCCTAATTAGCTATAGTATAATGTTATGGAGGCAAGAATTTCTGTAATACCATACAAAAAAAAAAAGTAACATCTGCAGTAAGATGGTGGCATGACATGGTAACATTGATAATAAAAACTTATGTAGGAAGAAAATCCTGTCCCCTTGAATACAGTTCTAGTGTTTCTGTGTTTCCTTAGAAGAAGTAGGCACTCAAGACTGACAGGCTCCCATACATCATTATAAGCTATTACTCTTTCCAGCCCACTCCTCTCCTCGATCAGCACCATGGCACTGTTGGAAAGGAAACACAAGCAATGCTATTTACCTGATAACAGCCGTTCCTGAGCCACAGTCGAACCTGAACTCCACGTAACCAGCCACCATGTTAATGGAGAGGAAGTCCTTGCTGTCTGTGTCGTAGCTGTACAAAAGGACACCAGTCTCTAAATCTGGACGAAATGTCATCTCAAACTCCATGAACGAAAGGTAATTCTGTGGTTCCAAGGGCCAGGGTGTGCTAGCAAATGACCTTAAGGACTCGTTGAACTGAGGTATAGCCAAGGTGAGTGCTGGAAATCCAGAATACACAAGCAGGTCACTTGAGGCTCAAAGGTAAGGGAGCGACTTCTACCAACCATTGTCAGTTCCCTTTGTTAGGTACTTAAAGCTAATGTTAAGAAAAACAACCTAAAAATTTTGTCTTCCAAATTAAAAATATTTTTTTATTCTAGCTAACACTACTTCCCTCCTTAATTCCTTCCTTTTCCAGGGATGTATTTGTATTCTAAAGCTTTGTGCTCCTTTTCTTTAGTGATGCACCACACTGTTTTTCGAAGTAGCAAGCATGCACACAATGGGTAGTGGCATTAAAAGTTCTGCAGCACAGAAAATAATGCTGTATGTATTTGACTATTTATTTGTATCTCTGTGATTTCAGCAGGAAATTGATACTGGGTCCTTTACATTTCAGCACATACAACTGACGCTGGTTTTAGGAGAAAAATGGGGATTATTTTAGAGTTAATGTGCAGCTGTGGAGTAGTACATTATTTTAAACTTCTGAAAAGTAAGTTTGAGATCTTTAAGATCCTTAAGATCCTTTGAGACACTTAATTGTAGTTAGTTTTAATAAGCAAAGAGGTTTGGGAATCACTGATTATGTAGGAGCTGGATGTAGCCCCAAAGTGAATAGTGAGGGGGGGTTCACTATGTGATTTTAGAAAGATGAAGTAAGAAGTACTCTCTTCTGTCAGTGTAATAGCATAAGACCTCCTTGGAAGTCACTATGTGGAAAACACATTGAACACTAAATAACACATACAAAGAAATATAAGCAGCCCAGCATACTCTCACCTTCTTCGCAGTGATGACCTTTAAATCCAAGAGGGCAAAGGCAAATGTATGAATCTGCTTTGTTCGCAGTACAGGTACCACTGTTGATGCAGGATGCCTCATCACATATGCCACTGCTACACTCACCTAAACACAGAGCCAGAACATTAATTTATCAGAGAAGTTTGTCAAAGATTTATTTGGCTGTTGATCATTGCTACTAACCAATACAATTTGCTCTCCTGGTTAGATTCTTTCCCAGTTTGTTAAATGGTGTGCCATTTAGACAAGGTAACTTGATTTTTAGCATGTTTTTTAGTGCCAGACCAGCAAGAGACCTTAAAAAGAGCAAAAATTAGCTCTTACTAACAAACCATGACAGTTGTAGATTTCAATCATTCCCTGGATTACTCTTCCTCTGCTCTTGTTTGTATCTTTGTTTTCTCATAAAATAGAAATCTCTCTAGATTGTTTACAAGCACTGTGACTTGTTTAATTTCAATCACCTTAAGTGCTCCTTTGTTCACTGTAAATTCATGCCACAGTAAGCACAGAAGGTGTTAATCATCATCAACTAATCTTATTAACTAAAATGAGGTTGTCAGCCCTCTTGTCTGTACTAAAAGGGATCTATATCATCAGCGTATGGGCTTTCTAAGAAGCGTTTCTACTATGCTGGCACATCAACTAAAATAATGACATAATTTCTTCTTGCTGGAATTAAGCTGAAATTGTTGTAGAACAAATAATTTACTCATTTACATCTCTAAAACTGCTATCTATAAAGTTAGATTATGCAATGGTTAAATGTACATTGGATGAAGTTTTTGTTGATTTTATTTACTTTCTCCTTTATTTTAGTTTCTGATAAATAATTCTCCCCTTCTTGATAGTAACAGACTGATCTTATATATTAAGAAAGCCCAAATAAGACATTTGTGATGTACAAGTCTAGGCATGTCATTTGGAGGGGCAAACTGTTTATGACAAAGAACTGCACATTTATTTTGAGGCACATTGAAATATCACCTCTGATATGACACAAGTGTGGTGAGGCAGCTCTGATCATAAACACTGGAGAACAGTTTTGTTATCCGAAATGACCAAGAGAGGTCTTGAAAAACTACTGCAAGAAGGGGATATGCCCTTTTTGTTTTGTTTACATACAGCATTCTGATTGTAAAGACAGTTTCCAGACCAGGACTCTACAGATCTTCAGTAAGGTACTGGTGTTAGTACAGCGCCAGCTTTACAGTTTGATTTCCCATCCCATAGCCAGAAAGAACAGCATAGAAAAGTACGCAGATGTAAATGGCTGACGTGCTGGTTCATCCCGATCACTCTGCTGTCCACAGTAGAAAATAACCTTCTCTCACCAACTCAGGACAGAGGCAGTAATAACTCTCGGGTCATTTGGTACAACTCCCTGCCAGGCCAGACTTGTCTCTTATTGCACATCTACAAATCTCCTGCCAGGCCCATTTTTCATTGTAGAGAGGGAAGGTCTGAGTACAGCAGTCATAATGCAGGGCTCCAGGGCTAACCCAAGGAGCATGAGCAAAATATTCAAGTCCCCCAGGAGGGAACAAATTCTCCTTCTATGTGGAAGGGGACAAATTCTCCTTCTGTGTGGAAGGGGACAATTACCCCTTCAAAAGGCGGCCCCACACCCAGCTGTGGAAGCAGGGGTGCTCACAGTGCTCTTTCAACCCTCTTTTCCCCTTCTGGACTGCATTGTAATGGCCACGGTGAACCACAGCAGGACACGTATCTAGTCTCTGAGATCCCTCACATACTCATCAGTTATTGCTACAGTGACAGGAATGAGTAGCACTAGCTCTGTTTTATAGATGAGGAAACAGGCAAGACGTGGGTAAACAGGGATCTAGATGTATCAAGTCTGAGACATAAACAGAAAACTAAGACAACACTCATCTTTACTGCATCTGCTGCACTGTTAGTCAATGCTGGCAGTATGTTCAAACAGATCAAATAAACAAAGTCTTTGAGAAACAGAAAAGGACAAGTTTGATAACAATAATGGGACAAGTTGCAAGCTCACTGGTTTGAGGGACAGCTTGAACTGGAGCAGTCATGGTATTTAAGGACAGGCTGCTCTCACAATGCCTCAGTGAGTTGTCACAGCCTTCAGGCCAGCACAGGTGACTATACTGAAAAGGCAAACCACAGGTCTGATGGTTGCATCTGCTTGGGTGCAGTGGCAGATGAGGAAGGAGGGAAGCCACAGCGGTAGGACAAGGTCCTGCCGCGCCTTCTCTGAACCATGAGCGCTGCTTCCTCCATCAGTCCCTTATCTCACGGTCCAGCAGGACTTCTACTGCAGCTGGCAGAGATGGAGCAGGGGCAGGACGGACCCATCTCCTTCCCACCCTCAATTCTGCGGTCCATGTACCACAGCACCTCTGATTTATACACTCTGCCAATCGGAAACAAACAAAAGACTGGCTAGCAAAAACCATCCCTAAACCCTAGTAGAGTTCACTTGCAATTTATTTATTTTAAGCTAAACTTATATGGGATATTGTTTGCAAGTCTCTGCTGGTACAGTTTCATATAAGCATGTGCAGCCACAGAAGGATAGTAAGTCTCTGTCACTGTTTCGAGTCACACAGGGCAGAACCCAGCATTTATTTTCATTGATGTTGATTGTTAATGCAGTAGTTTGTGGAGCATTCATGGATGGGAATGAAGCTAGACGCAACCCAAAAGACAACAGAGATTAGGGCTCAGAGAACTTCAGCAGGGCTTTCATCTATCTATCTAAATTCCACAGATTCTCATTCTATCATGAAATTACTCTCTGCTTCCAAAGTCTTATTCTTTTCAGCATCTGTTTCTTGGGCTACTCTGTTCCCCCCTTGTACTGCACAGAAGTTTGGTCATGTTATCTAGAGAATACAGAGTGATTGTTAGGAAGTTTCTCATTAATCACTTCCTTCTTGGGATGTCAAATGCACAGCTAGAGAAGAGAAGAAAGATGACTTTGTGGCTGAAGCATCGCACGGAGAGTTCAGTGATATGGGATCTATTTCCTGCCTTTACCACTTGCTTTCTGACTTGGGTTTACACTTACTCTTAAACTGTTTAGACTGGGAGATCATTAAAGCAAGGATTTGGTTGCCCCTATCTTTTTTTCAAGTGCGCATTACATGGATGAAATAGAGATTAATAAATAAGACAGGACTAGTTAATTAACTTCCCTATTTCTCGATCTTTTAACCTGTGAAGAGGAGATAATGTTATAATGCCACTTCATAAAGCTGTTGAAAGAATTTACTCCATGGTATTTTTAAAACATACTGGAAATGAAAACAATGGCTGGTCGACAGGAAAGCCTATTTGCCTCAGCAGTAATGGGGTTTCATGGGGAAAAGCCCTTTGTAATGGTCACTTTGCACTGCACTGCTGTGGGTCTGAAAGATCCCTGCATTGCTCTGGACAAGTGCAATGATGCCTTTAGGCAAAAACCGTATTTTATTGTGTCCATAGTGTTTTAAATACAAACACAGCGTGCATACTATTGATTTCTGATGATATGACTGTCAGTCAGGAGCACAAAGAGGCATCCTGAGAGATGTTGGCAGAAATACTCGTGCAGACGTAATTATATCGGCAACACTGAGTTTCCTGTTTGCTCATGAGAACTGCTTTTATTATTGTGCTCCACAACTGCTTCCACAAGGGTTTTTGTTATACTACACTGATGTTTACTTGTACAATGTGATAAAAGTCTCCTACTACAGACGCAGCAAAAGCAATGTGCAAAGGAACAGAGAAATATCATGCCAAAAATAGACACCACACCTTCCATCTCTCAAACCTGGACCATTGCTCAATTTTTTTCAACAGGCAAAAAAAGTAACCCGTGGTTTATCACTGATTAAAGACCCCATACCATTACACTTACCGACATCAGCACCACTGAGAGCTTTTCCTAATGGCCAGGGTCTCATATCAATTATCTTTCCATTGATGCTGAGCGACTGAACGCAGCCCTGAAACCCACGGTTGGTGCCTGCGGCTCTGATCAGCCAGTACATGCTGGGGGCACCGCCAACGTAGAAGGGAGTCCGGAACGTAATTTTACTATATTGGCCCTGAAGGAAAAACAGAGGATGACATGATGTAGAACAGATATAACACAGGATAACTAATTAAGTCACACTGCGTATAATCAATTTTTTTCCTCCACAAAGAATTGTGTCAGGGGATATGCAGGTTGCTCACTGGTAATTTCTTTCCATTAGTCATTCCTCTGCTCAGTCTATCACTTTAAATGTTAGTTTTGCACCCACATCCATCATGATAACGTGGACTTTAATGCAAAATAAAAAGCTTAAAAGTCACTATGTTCTGAGGAGGGATTGTGATCTGTCTTTTGCTGCAATTTCTTCCTTTACTTTTGACAAAATTGTTTGTCTTCTAAATTCTAAGCCCCGTGGGACACAGACCAATGGGATAAGCACTCAGCAAGTGCTTAGTGTTGAATAATAACAAAATGACAAAAAACAACAGTAAAAACCAAGACAAGGCATAAACTGACACAACTACAACTTCAGTGGGGTTCTGCTCACTTTGACAGCACTAAATTTACTCCCCATCTTTTTTTTGGTGTTAACCTGCCTATAGAAACATACACATAGAAGTTTACTAACACTGCTATACTGCACAGGAAGGAACAAAAAAAAAAAAAACAAAAAAACTAAACAGAACTTTTTGGACCATTGAATCAAACTCCGTGCTATTGTGGGCAATGGAGTCATAATTCGTTCCATAAATTGATCAAAATATATGCCTTTCACCTCCTACTCAAAGGCTGTTTCAAAACCTCACTGCCCTTTAGAAGAAAACATACAAAATTCCCACATTTATTCATGGCCAGTTTTTACCAATGTCTCCTTCTGCGAGCAATGACCTTTAGCCTAAAAGCTCTCTGGGTTTTTCACCCCTGCCCTGCCTCCCTGGAATTTATAACAATAAATTATATCTCCATAGCCTATATTTTGCCAGGCTAAATAAGCCAAGGTTATTGAGTCTATGGGTGTTCACTGCACAGTGCACTGCAGAAATGCATCAAATGGATCTCAGGTTCAGCAGGAAAATAATAATTCCGGTGGAGCCTGTGGCTAAAGAGAGTTCAGATGTCCACAGGGTTTCATGGTGGGCATATGGCAGGGATGTGGGCATACAGCTCTCCAGCCTGTCTTCAACCACTTGCCATCGTCCATCGCCTTTGATGCTCCTGCCCTCCTTGGTCTGTCAAGCTCCACTTCTCTTGTGGGCACTCTGTAAGACTGCTCAAGTCAAAATTAACCAGGTCAGAAAAGACTACCACTCTGCTGACACTAATCCAGGTCATTCTAACTAGGAAGGGCTGAGGAAGATTCACTGGAGCAACAATACTACAGGAGCAAGAAGTTCTGGTGGAGAACAGCACCTGGAGCAATAAACCTTTTTTTCTGATACAGCTGCAGCTAGAAAAATGTGTGTCCACTGTCAAGCTCTTCTTGTAATACACTCTGTGGACCATAACCCTCCTACTAGCCCTTTCTTGTTCCTTCTTCAACTTCATCTTTCTTGGCTATGGGTGATCATAGCCATGTGTAGCCAGATGCAGTCTTACCAAAGTGCTGCGCAATGGCATTAGTCTTTACTGGACATATCTCTCCTGATTCACATTTGCCTTTTGCATGGCCTCATAGCATTGGTAACACATAGCGACACGTGACAGACATTGAAATCCTTTCCTTTGTCATTTCCAGCTGATGAAAATGTGCAGCATTTTTTTCGCTTCAGTGCCTGCACATGAAAGTGTAAAGTAATCATAGAATCATATAATCATAGAAAGGTTTGGGTTGGAAGGGACCTTAAAGATCATCTAGTTCCAACCCCCCTGCCATGAACAGAGACACCTTCCACTAGACCAGGTTGATCAAAGCCCCATCCAGCCTGGCCCTGAACACTTCCAGGGATGGGGCATCTGCAGTTTCTCTGGGCAACCTGTTCCAGTGCCTCACCACCCTCTTAGTGAAGAATTTCTTCCTTATATCTGACCTAAATCTACCCTCTTTCAATTTAAAGCCATTACCCCTTGTCCTATCACTGTGTGCCCTTTAAAAAGTTCCTCTCCAGCTTTCTTGTAGGCCCCCTTCAGGTACTGGAAGGCTGCTATAAGATCTCCCCAGAGTCTTCTCTTCTCCAGGCTGAGCAACCCCAACTCTCTCAGCCTGTCCTCATAGGAGAGGTGCTCCATCCCTCTGATCATTTTTGTGGCCCTCCTCTGGACTCGCTCCAACAGGTCCATGTCCTTCCTGTGCTGCGGACTCCAGAGCTGGAGGCAGTACTCCAGGTGGTGTCTCACCAGAGCAGAGCAGAGGGGCAGAATCCCCTCCCTCGACCTGCTGGCCACGCTTCTTTTGATGCAGCCCAGGATACAGTTGGCTTTCTGGGCTGTGAGCACACATTGCTGGGTCAGACTGAGCTTCTCATCGATCAACCAAGTCGTTCCCCTCAGGGTGGCTCTCAATCCACTCTCCGCCCAGCCTATATTTGTGTTTGGGATTGCCCTGACCCATGTGCAGTACCTTGCACTTGGCCTTGTTGAAGGTTTGCAAAGGCCCACCTCTCAAGCCTGTCAAGGTCCCTCTGGATGGCATCACTGTCCTCCAGCATGTCAACTGCACCACACAGCTTGGTGTTATCTGCAAACTTGCTGAGAGTGCACTCAATCCTGCTTTACATGTCACCGACAAAGATGTTAAACAGCACCAGTCCCTATACCAACCCCTGAGGAGCGCCACTCATCACTGGTCTCCACTTGGACATCAAGCTGTTGACTGCAACTCTTTGAGTGCAACCGTCCTGCCAATTCCTTATCCACCAAGTGGTCCATCTATTGAATCCATGTCTCTCCAATTTAGAGACAAGGATGTCGTGCGGGACAGCATCAAATGCTTTGCACAAGTCCAGGTAGATAATGTCAGTTGCTCTTCCCTTATCCACCAACATTGTAACCCCATCATAGAAGGCCACCAAATTTGTCAGGCATGATTTGCCTTTAGTGAAGCCATGTTGGCTGTCACCAATCACCTTCTTATTTTGTTCTGTAGTTCCCTGGGTCTTCCTTTTTTCCCTTTTTAAAAATGGGGGTTATGGTTCCCCTTTTCCAGTCAATGGGAACTTCACCAGACTGCCATGACTTCTCAAATATGATGGATAGTGGCTTAGCAACTTCATCCACCAGTTTCCTCAGGACCCATGGATGCATCTCATCAGGTCCCATGGCCTTGTGCACCTTCAGGTTCTTAGATGGTCGTGAACCTGATCTTCTCCTACAATGGCCAGTTCTTCATTCTCCCAGTCCCTGCTTTTGCCTTCTGCGACTTGGGCAGTGTGGCTTGAGCACTTGCTGGTGAAGACTGAGGCAAAAAAGTCATTGAGTACCTCAGCCTTCTCCATATCCCAGGTAACCAGGTCTCCTGTTTCCTTCTGGAGCAGGCCCACACTTTCCCTAGTCTTCCTTTTATCACCAGCGTACCTATAGAAGCTTTTCTTGTTTCTTTTTCAGATGTCTGAAGCCACTTTTTTCAGGGCTAGGGATGGCATGTTAATAGTGGCTATCAAAGGGAAAAGGAAAGACATCTGAAACAATTTGCAACTGTCTTTTTTTTTTTTTTTCAGTGCCTTAATTTCACTTTTTGTTTTCTTGCCTGGCAACAGATGAGCAAGTCAAGACATCTTCCTCTACTATATTCTATCCTGGCAGCCTCACGAAATTGTTGGTGTTAACGTAAGTCAGGGCAGAATGTCTCTCTCCATTACTGTACTTAAATCTATGTCCATGTTCTGGAAACAGTTTGTTTCTGTATACAAACTTCTTGTATACAGAAGTTTGTATACTTCTGTATACAAACCTTGTGTGGCTATATGCATATTATACAGAAATACATACACATATACACATACGCATGTAATTTTTCTGGCTCAGGAAGCAGAGCAGCTCTCTGAGGCTTGAGAAGGAAAGCAATCAGGGACAGCAGCTGTAAAACCTGGCAAACTTTTAACAGCAGCCTGTATTTGAGATTAGTGAAGTGTAGCAGAAGGGCAGCAGACCAAGCATGGAGGACAACAGGGAAACTGTGATGGCACTCAGCACTGGGATATTGATCCTGGTTCACTAAATGCCCCAACACTGATAAATAAAAAAGTAGCTTTTAAATCTGATCAGAAGTCTGCTGGCAAGAAAAATGTCATCAAAATCTTGAGAGAGCCCAAGGTCAAGCTGCAGGTGTGGGACTACCTACCTGAGATTTTCCTGTCATTGGAGCATCATTGTCCATCCTGAGCCAGCCATTCACCCCATCTCTGAACAACGTGACGCTGTGCCAGTTCCCCAGCTTGATTTTGTTTTCACTTGTTATGACTGCAACCCCAGTGCCACAGTTGAACCTGGGAGCGTGAGACAGAGAGGGCAAGGTGACAAGCTTACATTAACCAAATAACTGAAAGTAATTTTTAGACTCCAAATATTCCCTCTGCTCCTGGGAACCTCTGTGTTTCACATTGCATATTAGCAGACCACAGGAAAATTAGACAGCAGGTCTACATATGATCTGTTCCAAGTTTCAAACTTCATTATCTGTCTTTCTCCCATGCAGAAGATTTTGCATCCTCTGGCTGTACCAAGTGCATTGCAAAGCTTGCCAACAGCTGAAACTGTTTCAAGATGGAGGGTATTACAATCTGAGTTCCTACTATCACAGTAATTTCTTTGGGGAGTTTTTCTAGCTCCCTGGTGAAAGGCATTAATAACTCTGCAATTCTGTATGAAACTCAGTACTGATTGACAAGGAGACCTCCAGGAGAGTCTGTGGAGCTGAACGTGCACAAAATGTGCCATTTTCTCTGACTGCTGTTCAGTGCAGGTGAACAGAAACACAACTAAGGCACATCACCCGCTTTGTTATTCCCCACTTTCAAAGGACTCACCCTCCCAAGTATGGCGATCCTTGAGATACTCTTTCACATGCTTCATCTCTATGGGACTGCAAGAAACCCTCTCCATCTTCATTTAAAAAACCTGCAAATCCCATCTAAATAAGGGATATAAGATGAAGTTCCAGACCCCTTGATAGCATTAAATCCTTTATTTTGGTACATTATCTGCAGGTCCTTTTGCTGTGAAGCACAAACATTGACTATGCACAGCTCGATATAGCATAAGCTTAGCAAATGCAGTGGCTCACTAGCATTTCTAGTAACATAGCAATGAGCCCTGGACTAGTGCCTTGAAGAAAACTGATTATTTTGCCTTTACACCAAGGTCTGAGTAAAAAGAATTCAACAGGGCACATGTTCACACACTAAAGAAGGATGAGAGAAAAAAATATTGAAGAACTGTTAAATGAAGTAATACTGTCCATTTTGTGCATTGCATGGCAAAAGTCAAAGACAGGACAGCTATTCATCATATATAGCAAGTCCCAGGAGGCAGCAATGGCCCCTGCCCTTTACATCAGATTTAGGGTGGAGGCTTTACCTGAACTGGATGCTACGCCGGATGATTGCTAGTGACATAAAATCACCACGACCGTGTTCATTTTCTCCACAGTATAGCAGCAAACCATCTTCTGATTCAGCCTGCAATCACAGCATCAACATGAAAAATCAAAGTCTAAGCCTCACAGTGACAGATAAATGTAAGCAGCACTGGGGGACTTTTCTCCAGAAAAGGGACAGCATTTTTCAGATGAAGTTTTTAATTTGCAGAATCAGAAATTGGTTGAACAATTTTGAATCCTGCATTTGAAGAACCTAGAAAAACATTGCCTTAATGCTTAAATGGTCTCAGAACATCTCTTCTACTTAGAGTATGATGCTATCAGACCTAAAAACAAGCCTGAAAGCATTAGAGACTGTCAGGCATGTCCCATATGAGACCTCTGAGCACAAAGTCTAGCAAGGATGTCCTAGCAAGCCTGTTAAGTGTAGACACATCAGACTTACGGCACATGAATACACACACCCTGCTTCACATGTTCAGTGAGCCTGACACTTTTCAAGCCGAACAACCTGTGTGGGCAGGATTTCTCCGTATGTGCATAGCAGCTGACACAGTTTACAGCCATCCTGCATTTTAAGCTGGCAAATTGCCAGAGGAGTGTCAGATCACCAAGTGAGGCAACAGACTGCTGCTGCTCTAGTGACAGTCTCGTACCCAGGCTGTGAAGCTGGCAAGTCTGCCTTACATGGGAGCAGGGGCGCATCCGAGAGCTCAGCCACCCTCCCTACAGGCAGCCCTACTAGCCCTGTCCGTAACACACAGACAGCATTAACACAAGTCACTGTGGGATGTACACTTCAGAACTGTAGTTTAAGTAGTCCAGTATCTTGCACGTATTAGTAGCAGGCATCCCAAACTTCAGACATGGAAAATAATGCCTACTTAAATCCTGCAGGATAGGAAAGGAGCTCTGGATATAGGGCAGTATTTTGCTCAGTACAAGATCACAGCTTCTTATATGCAAAGATACTGCATGCCACTTCCAAACTGTAGTTCACAAAAATTCCAGGTGTACTTCAGCCTGTAGCCCATTCACATGGCTATAACCTTGCCAATGTACATTGTCACCAGTCTGCAATGCCAGCATTACTAGCCCCAGGGATTCTCTCATGCACTGTCTACCAATAATGGATGCAAACATTTTAGCTCAGTTTACCAACTTCATTTGCATTCATTGAAGATGAAGCCAGATCTTTAGAGATGAAGATTATGTATAGGTTCACCACAATTACATTATAAGCTATACTGAAGCTAAGTTATTGTTCCATTGTCCACATCATCAGAATAAGCAAATAAAATTTAAAGCTCCTACATGAGCTTGGAATTGCTTAAACTTACCCTGAATTCAAGGGTAATTTGAAATGTCTGATAGGAGTTTTTCAGTGGTTCAAAGGTGATGTATGAGTAGCCAGAGAACTGAGGATACTGGATAATAATATCTGAAAAGCAAAGACAGAAGCATGTTACTTAGCAGTTTTCTCCCATATAAAAATCGATATACACATTTAGCACTAGATAACATCAGATGAAAATGCAAGGCAGAGTTCCTCCAGAGACAACCATTAGTCAGCAGCAGTCAACAGTTAACCTATTGCCTTGTCCTCCCACCACCTTTCACAACTAATTCTTTTATTCCCAAGGACCTGGTGAACTTGGAAAGAAACAGGATACTGAGGGCCAAATACTGCTCAACAGTTTAATTGCTGGCTTCAGTGGAACTTTTTCCAGATATTCATCCCTGTTACAGAAGACAGAACCCATTTACTTTATATTTATCTCCTTTTAAGAATTCATTTAACACAGAGACAACAAAGTAATTTTCTGTTTTGCAGGATTATAAAAACATATGCGGGAAATGCGGCCAGACTCCACACTGCATTAGTCACTGCTGCTCCATAGCTGCTGCGTCCAGCATCCGCAGAATCCCTAACTGGCTCTTAAGAGCCCATCAGCTCCCAGCGCTTCCTTCAAGTCAGCTCAGGGCAGAAGGTAAAGGGAGTGATGGGGAGAAGTGAGCCCCTGTATGCATCTCTCCATCCCTGGCTGCAATAGTGGCCCTTCATATTGCTCTTGTCAGCTAGCGTTATCAGTCCTCACCCTTTGCTGTCTCACGTTAAGAGGACCATCCTGGCTTCAGCACAGAAAAAGAAAATCAGAGAGATGTCTTATGGCTACCTTTGCAGCTCATTTTCCTAAGAAGCACTGAGGACAGACACAGTTTCAGGCCTGAATTCTTATTTTTGCAGTGGATCTAAGTCTAATGAGGAAGGAAGGGTACGGATTCCTATTCCTCTTTGCTATTTGAATACTGAATGGGTTTTTCTTGCATATTTGGATCTGGATACAGCTCTCTCAACTTTTTTGTTTGCAAGGTATACATTTCAGGCTGAGGTGAAGAGAACCAGTGCTATAAACCTGAATGCTACCACAGTAGACAGCCATTAATTCATGCCCTGATCACAAGCAGAACTGACTGGACCACAGCGCCATGCAGCTGTTGATTGCAAAGAAAAAAAAATCTGTTTTCATTCAGATTAATATATTATTTAACAATATTGGCTGTTGTGGAGAAATTCAGTTCAAGAAAATATTGGTACATGATGCTACTGCTTACCAAGGAATAACACACTCCCTTGTGAAAGATGTTGGTTTTGGACTGACGTTAACAAACCCACTCTACAAGTTGCATACAGTTATGTCAGTTCAAATAAATCCTTGACGCTTCATACTTGATCAAGGCCAAAAATCACATCTGCAGCTGTTCCATGTGGCTGAGTCATAAAAGATTGTTTTCAGAATGAGCTCTCTTTACTCCAGCACCAGGAGAAGATCAAACACCCTCAGTGTCTGTATCCCTGATGCACAACACTGTGCATCATAAATGTCTAACGCGAGCCTGCAGAAGACACGTGTGTCCCTGATGCATTGCTGCGTGGCAGGGCCTTGGCAGATCAGATCAGCATGCAGACAGACAGATCAGCTCTTTCTTAGCTCGTGGGACAGAACCACTACAAGCAATGAGACACTTTCTTTGCACAAGCTCTGGCATTCATCTGACCCCTTGGTCACCAAACCAGAAAAAAAGTAACTCCAGGGGCTAAAAAAAAGTGATCTGCTTATGGCCTGGTAAGCAAGCTGGACTGGCTCACCAGGTGATCAGCTCAATGTCAGGCCCAGCAAAAGGGCAAGGTTAGGTCAGCAGAGGGAGAAGACAGGTAGGTGGCAAGAGAAGGAGAAGCAGGATGGCCTCCTTCAGCTCAGCAAGCTCTTGCCCTGGCTCAGGTGCCCTGCAGAGAGGCAAGAGGATACGCGGCAAGTCCTGACTGGGACAGCCACAGTTCCTCATGCTGACCTGGGCTTCAGGTCATGCTTTCTGAACCGGGGATGGTCTTTTGTTCCACCCTTGCCCCAGCCTGCCTGACATGAGTGCTGGGGCTACCACTCCAGCACTTCTGCCCTGCAGACCATGGAGAAAGTCTCCTCTGGAGATGGTTTACAATGGGGGCTCTGTCTCACATCCCTGCTGCAGCATCAGCAACATCTGATGGACCATGCTGGAAACATGGGTGGTTCAGGGCTTCAGCTGCAGGCAAAAGGCAAGGGTCAAAGGGGGGGCTGAATGTCCCTGCTGGAAGCTGTGGATGCCATGGCTGGGCCATGTCAGGCCTGCGTGCCTACCAACATATCTGGCTCCATCACTCTCCCACTCCTAGGTGGGGAAGGAGGATTAACCTCGCCTGTACACCTTCACAGGGGGTCTGCATTCACCTTTATTAAAGAATAACTTCTTCACACTTAGCTGAGGAAAGAGAAGCAAAGGGGCCAATGTCTGAACTGGGACATGGAAATTGCTGCTGTCCTTAGGGATCCATTAAGCCCAGCCAGCTATTCCCAAAGCGCACTTTGGTTGGTTCATCATGCAGCTGCTCCTTCCACCAGAAAACAAGAAGCCAGCAGCAGCGGGCAGGCAGAAACCTACCTTCCGCACACGTCTCTCCTCCTTTTCCCAAGTTGCAGTGGCAGCGCGAGCCGCCCCGGTCGTAGTCATTGACACAAAAGCTGTCTGCAGAACAGATGGCCTCATCACAGGAGAGATCAAAGAGGCGTGCTGCAGAAGACATGCCGCCTCTCCTTGCTGCCCGAGCCGTAGTCGCCTTCACTGTGGTTGAAGGCCGTGTGGTGGTGGGAGTGGAAGTAGTGGGTTCAGAAGTGGTTGTAAGGACCCGTGACAGGAGCCTGGAACTAGACCCTGGCGTGACCTTAGTTTCGACCAGAAATTTTCTGTTGCCTCCTTTGATAGCAGGAAGCGGTCTGAGCTGAAAGGAAATAAAGAAACACAAATTTGGTAAAACCTAAAATGCTACATCGAAATGAAATTAATACCTTCCAAGATACAGATCTGAGGTAACAAATTCATCCTCACTGAAGAAAAAGAAACAACCACATTACTATATCTGAGCATATAATATGAGATATTAAACTTCCTGACAAGATCAGACACTTGAAAGTATTGAGACTATAAAGAAAACAGAAATGCCAAAGCGGAATCCTGAAATTTACCTCTTCTATGTAAATGTCATAGTCTGAGTCATCAATATCAAATCCATCATCATCACCAGTCACTGTCTCTGTGATATAACGATGCCCATAGCTTCCACTTCCTAACTCCTCAGAGCCTAAAAAGACACAATTGGCATATTCACTTCATATATTTTTTTTCTCTTTACACACAGCAACTCAGATCTTACCACCCCCTGATTCACCACACTGAAATCTGAAGTGGCGTTAATGTTCATGCTGTACAGACAATGCAAGTGTCAGCCTGAAGATGGGAGACACTGTCCAAGTGATAAACATGCAACTTGAAATAAAGTGAAGACCTTCATTTAGTCACTTACTGTGATTCCCAAACAAAGCAGGCAAAGCTCAGTTCTTCCACTGCAAACAGACTTTTATCCGTCATTCTTCCAGGAGAAAGGCTCTGAACTTTTTTGGCGTGGACAACATTTTAATAACTGTATTGTTTTTAGATCAAACTTTTTCCTTTTATAAATACACAGTCCTGTATCTGCCCTACTGGCAACCAAATAACCGGAACAGCATAAGAGATGCATCTAGGTAGGGCTTTTCTGACACACTCTGCTTTGGACTTTATCTGCATCCACTGGCTCCAATGCTCCTGAAATTAGCATCCTAAGTGTATTAGGCTATTTTTTAAAACATAATTTAGTACCTCGAAAAAAGAAACACGCACAAACATCATGTGTTTTTCATGTGCTTAATCTGTTTCTGCCTCTCCCTGGAGCGCTGAATAGCACTGTGAAGGACTCCAGGCTGGGAATGGCCAGTTTAAACAATAAGAGGGTCCTCATAGAAAGTATCTGTGCTTTTCTGCACTTTACATAACAAATTCTGCTTAAACAATGGTTTATGCTTTTTAGCTATTAAAATTTACCAGAAGTCATGATAATACAGGTAACTGTATCACTATCATTACTTGTCATTTCAGCAAGGTTAAGAATAGACAAACGTTTGATAACCATTAAAACAACAGACTTCGTACATTTGCCTTTTCCATAAAATATTTTGCGGTTACTTAAAAACAGCATAGGTAGTCCTTGCTTTACAAAGCCTCTGTACAGGCTGACCATGTGTGCTTATTTTAGCAGCCACAAGCTGCCCATATTTTCCCATAAGTTAGCAGGTCCTTTACATTGCAACATGTAGAGATGCAAAGTCTGTCTGGGCAGTGGCTGTCTGTGGAAAGGAGACCTGACAAGCCAGAAAATGCCACTTGATGGTAGTGAGAGCTTCACTACCACCACTGAACAACCCGATGGAGCCAGCGAAAGCTAACGAGGCTTAGCAGACTTTCAGAGGGAGCAGTGTAGGCACAGTGCTATCAGGCCGTTTGAGCCAGTTTAACTGGGGTCAGTCATCTCCCACCTTGGTGGAGAATAAAGGAAAAATATCTCACTGACCCGATTCAGGCAGGAGAGCACTTGTCTAAATCTTACTGTATTCTCTCTTCCCTTGCCATGACTGTAACCCAGAAATCCTGGCAGACAGTTATGAAATCAAGCATATGTGCACCAGATACGAATGTGTGCCCTGGCTGGCTAACTGGCCGCCCACCATACACTCTGTGGGAGTTACTTATCAATGAGCTCTATATGTTACATCAGCATACAGAAAAATCAGAGGCAAATGAGTAGAGGTAATGAGGCATACACATTTGCAACCAAAACAACATGCCAGGCTGGGAGAGAATATATGTAAATCTTTCCACTCTAACATGTATACCTAATCATCTGTAAATAATACAATTTAACTGTATATTAAACATTATTCAGCACAGAGTTCTACCAACTGAGCTAGGCAGAGAACTCATAGCTTTATGACTAGTAATGAGATGAGGCCAACTGGACAAACTACATTCAGATTATTTCTGCTGGTGACTGAATGCATAGGCAAAGGATTACTACTGGAGAAACAGACTACATGTTTATCAACTGGTCCCAATTCTGCATTCATTATGGCAAACCATAGGTATTATCAAAATGTGGGCAAAACCTCTTACTCCTAGTATTCATTTGTATAGTCACTCAGGTTAATCACTTTGGCAACAGTGATTTTATGAGACATGCATTTCTACAAAAGAATTTCAGTGTGCAAAACCTCAAACATAAACATTATAAATGTGACTTGCAGTTTAACAGAAATTATATGAATGAAGAAGAGCCCAGCACTAACTCAGCTCCCAGCAGATGCAGCAATTTTCAGCTCACAGGAATACACTTGCTTTTAAGTCAGGTCTGTAATATTACTTATTGCCTTTATACTGTGTATCTGAAACTATTTCAGAACGAATTCAGTTCTTCTAATGGATGAAACTGCAATTTACCTAAGAGTAACAGAAGCAATAAAGCTAAGTTGGGAAAAAGAAAGGAAAAAAATCACACATTACTGATCAATCATATGTCAGGGAAAACAAGCTAATCTGTATTCAAACAAGCTGTGATACACAAACTCAATTTTCTTTTTTAGAGGTAATAAGATACAAAATAAAAATCTGTTATAGTTCAAATTCTGCCACGTTTTTTCTCTTCTCAAGCGAACTTTCTAGTGGCTTAATGGGATTTAGGTTCAGTAAGAATGGCACGAATGAAGCAATACACAATGCAACGAAGACACGGAGATGTACTCTCTTCTAACTATGCCTGAATTTATACAGGTGAGTACACACACAAACGATGAGACCATCTAACAGCCCACTGGCTTCTCAGCTGCCTTGCTCTGCCTTACATTTGGTGTTTGCTTACTGGATGTGACACAATACTCACATGTGACGTCATGCAACAAAACTGCAAAATAACAGAAAGCAGAGAAGCTAACACGACTTTCCGTAGAGAAACCCCGACGTGAACCCATCTCTTAAAAGCACTGTGTAGCTTTGATGGAGAGCTCATCTCGTAACGGGTGGCAAATCAGGGACAATTAAGCAAAGTGGTACTCTGCAAATACCAAAACAATGACCACAGAGATTATAAGCGTACTATATTTCATTAAATCAGTGTTTCAGTGTACAAGGAGATGAAGCCTGTTTAAGACCCTTTACCAGGTCCTATAATCCTGTTTTATAATTAATTGGAAAACCTGTGGGGGGTCATGAACTTTAGACAGCTTCTTTCCAACTAATCAGGGATTAAGTTATACCAAATAAATCTTTCTCAAAACAAAAAGAAAGCCACACAAACTTTTGCTTTGCTGATTAGGTGGCCACCAGCATACTGATCAGGAGACGCAGGAGAGTGTAGGAGAGCATAGGAGGTAGACCATCAGGCACCGCAATGCAGGCAGATTGAATGGAAGTGTTCACAGACTGATCACCTTCATGCAGAACCCCTCACAGATCTAAATCCAAAATCCATCAGGGGCATTTTAACCTGAGTTTTATTCTTGACAGCGACTCACAGCGAGGCACTGCTTATCTCTTGGCCTGTCTCTTCCTTTTTGTCCCTGTCTGTATAAATACGAACACTGCCCTTGTAAAGCCTTTGGAGATCTGTGGGAAACAGTTCTGTGGAAAACCTCCATTTGCTATCTCCAAGACACATCAACATATTTACATCAAGGTTTGGGCCCAAAGGACTGCCCTTTTCCCATGCCTGAGCCTCAGCAGACACATTCAAGCACCGTGCAGAATATTTAAGCACCTGTGCCAATGCCTTGCTCAGTATGAGCTTGGTGGTGACGGCCAGGACCAGAGGAAGGGATGTACCCAGATTAAGCAGCCACTTCTGTCACATTTGCTGTGGAGACAAGCAGGAGGGTATTTTTAACAGAAGAGACTTCCTCTGTTGGTCTGGCAAAGCCCAAGGCTGGTGACCTTCCAGGCACAGTGCAAACCCCATCTGTTTCCCCAGGAGATGAAGGGTATTTAAGCGATGCAGGTGATGACACTTTGTTTGTTTGATTCTTTAGGACAGTTTATTTTGTTGTTACTAAACTTGGTATGTGAAATCTTTTTTTCAACTAAATTGTCCATGACCCATTGAAAGGTTTGGTATAGCAAAAAGACAACCATATAAGTGAAATACCTGTAACCTGCATCTGTAATTAAGAAGGGCAACAAAAATTGATTTATTACATAATTTCCCTGTAGAAAAAAAATTAAAATAACTCACAAATAAATGAAAACCCTTGGGGAAACTTGCCCTCTCTTTCCTCCCTGAAAATGGAGCAATGTAACATAAACCAAGCATGCATTTTTTACTAGGTAAGGGGGTAACTGCTTATAATCAAGGCCACATGTTCTACTTGCACAGACCTTGGGAGGTCTGTCGCATTAGGTGACACCATCAGCAACCCTTCAGAGGAACATTTTAGCAAAGCCAATGGTTTCCTATGCTGACTTGAAACAATGCAATCAAGAGTACTGCAAAGCCAGTCACCTTTTAAAACCAAAATGAGTGAATTACATGTGAGAATCAGATAAACTCCAGCAGAAAACATCCCCAAGTAGTACAGACTCAGTGTCCACAGGACTCATCTCTGTCTCAGCCTGGCTAGAAGAGGTGCAACAGGCTCTACGCAATGCAACATGAACCCTGAAGGTCCACTGCATTTGAGGTAATGTTGGGAATTTCTTCTTCAGTTAAAATAAGCATCAGAAAAGCACTAATTATTTCAAAACAAGCATAAAAATACAGGATATACAAGCATAAAGCTACAAATTTTTAAAATCCAAACACACTAAGGACCTTAGTGCCAGCACTATGTGGACTAAGTGTAATACAAAGAAGCCAGATGCTATATGGACTTCTGCCAGCTTCCTAAGATATTTCAGGTATTTCTGAGGAATATACAGGCACTCAGAAAATAGCATCAAATATCTGTGGCATGTTTCACTGTTTACATGGGAGGAGGTACCATTTCAGTAATGAAGGTAATAACTCCTACGATGCGCACACTGAAGAGCAAAGGTGCATTATTTTCAGACACGCCAACTGTCTGACACCCTTCCAGCAACCATAGGTTAGTAAGAGGTATCTGCTGGCACTTTGAGAGATTCAGGCATCTGGTGCCATCTGAGATGCATTACGGTACCTGAGACATCCCCAGAGGACTGTCAGGTGTCTGGGAGACACATGGGAGGCACGTGTCCTCCTGCAGGGACAGCTGAAAACCACAGGACCTAGGGGACCTCAAATCGACCGAATGTCTACACCTGAGCAACTGAAGTGAATGAGTAACTGGGCCAAAGAAGGTAACCATTGGTTTTCTGGCTACTAGAAGGGGGAAGGTACCTGCAGGTACATAATGTGAATCAGGAGTAAGTTTTACTTGGTTGCCCTTAAGCTTAGCATGCTTTTTTTTGTTACATTAAACTTGTCAATGGTTTAAATCACTCTTCAGGTTTTTTGAGGGTTTTGGGGAAAAAATAAATGTTCAGGTTATGCATGGCTTTAATCAAGAAATTTTTTCATAACACAAGTTTAGCTTTTCTACTAATGCACAATGTACTTGTGTATCTGGTTAACATCAAACTACTTTCTTACACAGACATCACCACTAAAGCCAAGTGAGAGCTGCTATACTCAGTTATACGCCTGCTTTCAGAAAGCCACAGAATTTATTTCTAAAGGCACGCATCCTTTGCTGCCTTTAAACACCACTGCTTGCTCTGCAAAAAGCTGGTTGTTATGAAGACACGTATCCACAAGATAACACAAGCTTTCATGGATAGTGGCTATATGCAGTTTTTAAGCCTATTTGCAAAATCCACCCCGGAAACTAAGAGCAGACTGGAAAAGGAAACGCATTTGCATTTGCCAAAGGACCCAGAGTTGGCCAAAGTAGCCCTAACTAGAAGTGACCTGGTGCAGGGCTGGAGCACATCACAGACATGCCATGGCCCCACGCTGCGGGAGTTCTGCCTGCTCATGAGGGTCTCCCCCAAGCACTGCCAGCCCTTTGGTGCAGGGAGTGCCTCTCAGCCACAGCGGCACCCACATGCCTACTATGGACCGGCACAGAGTTTTTGAGTCTATTCAGAGAGCAGTGCAACGTGCATAATACGTTCACTTTTCAGATCTGATCCAGGCACAGAGAGTCAAGCTCATGGCCCTAGGAACCTCTCTTTATATACACTGGGTGTGAATTTGATTCCAAGCTCTACTAACAAAAATCCATGTTTTAGAGCCATCCTGACAGGTGTCTGCAGAACAAGCAGTTTCCAAAGGCAAAGTGCCTTTCCTAGAGTACCACAGTAATAAGCGCAGCATGAAGACTACTCCACCCTTTTTAGCAGAGCTAAATACTTCATCTTTTCTGACCAAAGAATGCAGCCACTCACATCCAAAGATAAACAGGATACCAAGGAGCACACAAGCATGCCTGAGGCAGGGGGGGCTGATCCTTGGGGATCCAGGGGCCAAGGAACTCCAGAGCATGCTGCACCTTCCTGGTTTTCACAAACATTTGCTTCAGAAGTTAAACTTACGAGTTCATCAGCCATAACAAACTTCAGGCAAACTAGTCAAGGGCTTGAATTTATGACAGAGGGGAAAAAAGAATGGAAACTGCCATATAAGAATCAATGAAAACAAGGGATTCCAAGATAGGGAGGTTATTTAAAAATAAACCCTTAGCGGATTAAACTGGTGGATCACTAAGGATGTGGTCCACATTTCTGCAGCATGCAAATTTTTCTTGCAGAGCTCACAGTCCTACCTGAATATCAGCTGCTCATTTTCTAGCTCAGTTAGTCCCCATACCCTGCCAGCCTTGGCTCTGCTTCCTGCATCGACTCTTTTTGTGACATTGGGTTTTTCGCTGTGCAAGAGACGTGATTTATATGATTCCCAACGTGCTCTGTATCAGCTCGACTGGGATTCTCACATACCACTATGACTTTGGGGGTGATGAGGAGCAACAGCACCTCAAAGTCAGCCTACAGAGACACTAGCACTGACAGAGAATTACATTGCAAGGAAGGCCATCAGGAGATGTGTGCAGGACCTACCCGTTACAGCGATGGGCATGGCCTACACTGCTACACAAATGTGAATATAATTGTTAACAAGTTGTGATTATTCAAGTGTGTTTGAATGCATTTTCACCTAATATTTTTTGCTATGCAGCTTCTGATCAGAAAGGGATGCTTACTTCTTTATATCATTATTTTCGTCATTGTGCTTAATAGTTTAAGAGCCTTACTCCTCAGAAAACAGTATAGATTTGCTTTGGTCTTTTCCAGTTGTTTAAATTATAAATGTAATATATACAGTTCAGTTTCAAAGAACAGAAAAAAAATATGAACAATAGACTTGTCTCTTTCATTTCTCCCCGTGATATTCACTTATCAGTTCTGCATGAAGCCAGCACAAAAGTCAGTAAGTAGGAATCCAAAAATATCTGGCAATGACCTCCAGAGCAGAGAAACAGCATGAGACCACTTCTGCCTGGAGCTTTTCATATCTTTACTTGTGGCTTGACTTTCACAGGATGCCACAAGCTTCCCAGACAGGACTGAGAGGTGTCAGACTGGGGGTGCCTGTGCTTGGAGAGCGACTCTTTCCACCAGCAGCCCTCCACAGGCTACACCAGATACACTTTATTTAGAGATAAACTTTATTTTTATATAGCTTTAATTACAAAAAGGTGGTTCCACTCACTGAATGTTCGGATGATGTCGCTTGGTGCACTGGCGGGGCTGGATCCATAGGCGTTTGCTGCTCGGACGGCAAACTGATACTTGGTATTTGGGAGAAGTCCCTTGAGAACCATGGATTCCATCTGGATCTGCTCTCTTATTACCGTCCAATTGCTGTCAAGGTCTGGCCTTCAGGATCAAAAAAAAGCCAAGATCATAAATAATTAAAGCTGGCTGTATAAATTAATTGCTTTTAAACCTTCCTGGGAAATACACAAAATAAATGAGATGCTAAATCATCACTGAAATCCTTCACTCTTAAGGGGCCAGACCGTGGAACCATTACTAAGCTGTGAAGTCTGTGATATCAAAACTATACTGTGATAAAAAAACAATATTCAGATTTTGTTTATAAAGCCAAGGAGGCTGTTTAGAGGACAGTTTGACAAATCAAGTTCTCTTTATCTGTTTTCATGGATTTGGGGTTCACAGTTTTCAAGTGGACGTATATTATTAGCAGTTCCCAGCCTCCTATTTGTCTGTATAAAGCAATACTTTGCAGTGGAGGTAAAGATCCTGATTTATTTCTAAGAGCTTGTGCTCTAATGCCACTAGGTCCCTTCAAACATATACAAGCATTAGGAGGATGAGAATCTAACATTTGATCTCCCAGGCAATCAGGTTAATCCACCCACACTGGAAACTCTGGATCCAAACTCTTCAGAAAAAAACAAAAAAACAACAACAAAAAAAAAAAAAAAAAAAAAAAAAACAACACAGAACAATAATGCAGAGAACCTGGCCTATGTATGTGGATTTTGCAATAAAATTCCCATGTCTGCCTTTGGAAAATGCCTGGTTAACTCCTGAATAAAACTGGAAGCCAACTGCCAATAAATGCTTGCTCTAAGTGCTGTTATAATCCATCTGCAATCAGTACTACCATTCACATGGCAGTTTGGTCTCAAATGTTAAAGCTCATATGCAGAGGGACATCAGAAAGGGGAAGGCTACTTCAAATACTTTGAGAGAGTATTCTGATGCTTTCACACGATTTCTGCTCTCTCTAAAAGTGGTCTCTTCTTATCAAAGAGAGAACGGAATGAGAAGGTAAACAAATACAAACAAAATAAAAATGTAAATGTTAAGTCTAGGCCACCCAAAATATTCAAAGTGAAGCCTATGAAACTAAAATAGGGACAGAAATGACTTTCAGGGAAAATTATTCCAGTGTTCTTTTCTAAGATATCTTGGTGATATTTATTACAGGAAATAACCTCCAAGTGCTCCCTGAATCTACCAGTGTTTACACAGGACTACTTGCAAATGTCTCCAACAGTCTTCCAATGAAAATTAGAGCACAAGGCAGGCATTTTGTGTTTGTTTATTTGCAGCTGGAGGGAAATGCCAAAGTTAATGTATGTTTTCTCTTACCAGTCAATACAAGATTTATTGATCACCAAGGTTTCACTGCTTTGTGCAGCAGGGCAAATGCAGTGACAAAGCAGCAGCTGCCTGGTTCCTGTGCACAATGGCACATAGGGTGCGAATATTTCATTGTCTTGCTAAAAATATAAAATCAGACAAATGCACAAGATGCAATGGCAGACCAGACCATCTTAAGTCACCCTCCACCACCACTTCCTGGTAGACAGGAGGGCATTTATTTCAGCTACTCTTTCATTTTTTTGCTTCTCTGAGCTTGGGCCAAAATGAAAATGCACAGTGTTTTCCAAATGAAAGCTGTTAACATCACTTCCTTCCACATGATTGCTTAGTAGTGTTTTCAATTTTCCTGTACACATCTTTTTTTGGCTCTAATTCCAGTCCAAGGAATTCCTGCTAGCTCAAGAGCTGCCTCACAGTCTCTTTGCAACAGACCCTGCCGATGCCTGTGCCCGAATGGGAACACACGCCTCTGAGGAAGAGACCCAAAGGAGGTATTGCACCCTACAAAGATTTGGGAGATAACACAAACCGTAGGCCAGCCTTCAACTTCACTGACTGTCCCTTGCAAGACTTCCTTCTGCAGAAGTGAATAATTAAGGAAATGCCTGCAAACGTGTAAGCATCTGCAGCTGAAGGAGAGGGAGATTAATCACTCGACCTTTGCTATTTCTCCAGAACATTCCCTGTGTGAACAAATCGGTACAAGATGAAAAAATGGCAAACAGATGGGGAGAGGAAGACAATAAACTCAGCTGGTGATGGCGTCCAGGGCCAGCTAGCTCCCATGTTTTCTAAGCTGGGAACATTTTGTTGAAAACTGTCTCCATGGTCCTTTTTGCATCAAAATTCAGTTTGTGTCAACTTTTACACCGGAAGGGCTCATTTTGATGCCATTTTTCCTGTCTTTGTGCAGAGCTACATTCCCTGGACCAGCACAGATCTCTCCATCTCCAGCTGGGACCTTGCAGGGCTGCTCCAGACAACATATCTGTGCATGGAGAAATCAGACAACTTCCACAGGCATTTTCTGCTCTTGAAGTTACAGCTGTGCATCTCCAACACAGAAAGGCCATGCAGTAAGAATCTGGCCACTGGTGTCAGAGTGTTTTTAAGATAATAAACATATGGGTAAAGTCAACAGGGCTGGACAGATATAAACCAAGGGCAGAATTCTGCCCCAAATGTACCCAAAACATTTGGATCATTGCTTTACATTGTAATCTGGGGACTGACTCAATTTAAGAAAGGAAATCTTTCTGATGCGGAGAACAGCAATTTTATACTCACTTGAACTTCCTCTTAAAATCACCTGGAAATGATTTAACAGAGTGAAGCACCTGCTAGCAATCCAATTTTTATACAGTTTTTGATTGTTCTTTTGTGCTGTGTTTGTACTCAAGTGGCAAAGTCAGCTGTACCAATTTTTTTTTAAATATTCCTACAAATAATAAATATGGTGACAAGTACAATACAATTCACTATGGAAAATACTCAATGCAGAAAATAATATACTGTAGGATATTATTTTTAGTAATTATTATTATTTAACTTTATTGGGACACTTTCTACAAAATATATCAACCGATATACCTCAGTTCAAGTCTGAGGAAAGGAAAAGTAGACAATTTTATAACCTCATTCTTTTGTTAAATATTACTCTGATGCTTTCTAACATTGTGAAGAATTTCCTCCCCAATTTCTACATCTTCCACTTATCTTTCTTCATTAGTTACCTTTTCAAGTATTTAACCCTCACAAATAGTGAGGTAAATGCTGAGGGAGATTTATCTGTTTCACACATTAATCAGGAAAGCAGTATTAAAGGTATTTAATGGGCATTAGGAGGCATCTCCCTGGTCAGATCTGTTGTTTCGGGTTCTTTGCAAAGGAAAGCAAATATGACTGCCCGGTTCAGTGCAGCACCAGGGACAGCTTGTTCAACATGGAATGGATTCAGGGATACATCTTTTTTTTAGGGGGAAGGCTTCAAACTAATCAAGAAACGCACCCACAACATTACGCTGAATCTGCTCCATCCTAACATCTGTATACTGATAAATCTCCCAAGTTTTATTGGCAGAATCCATCTAGTTCATTGCAGCAGAAGTTTCATGTCACTACCAAGATACTGAGAAATTTCCCCCGTATGTCAAGATTAATATTGAAAGCTACTGAGTCCATCTACATACCAAGGAGATGAAAAGAAAATGACCTACTCCTTTCAAGGGATACACTGCTGAAATACATGTGGTTCTGTAGAAGCTAGCTGACTATAAAAATTTGGGTAAATTAGTCTCCAGGTTTAGAAGATTGGGTAGGCATTCGGCAGATTAAAATCTTGAGTATTTGGAGTATTAGAGTGAAAATATACAAGACATTTTTGAGAATTAATTTTTTATAGTACCTTTAGGAAAAACACCCAAACTAGTACGTTTAAGTCCAGGGTCTCACTTCAGGGGCTTTCATAAAAATGCCATTTGTCATAAAATATTTCTTGGCATAAAGCAACAGACTATTAACACTGAGCCTGAAACCTTCCACAGATTCCATTAGCTATTTTAGGTTTAACACATTCTTTTACACATTCCCTATGAACTGTGCAGTGAGCAATAACACCTACATTCACCCTCCTGATTTTCAGCATTTAGCCAAGTTGGGATTGTGGTCTCTTTAGCATCCTCTTATAGTCTACAGCAGAGCAGAGCCTGAGTTAGCCCAGCCCATCCTACATCTGAAACCGCCTGCAGCACTCCACCGCCTGCAGCAAACCAAAAGGTCCCAAGGCAAACCCATGAAAGTGCCTAAATAAAGGCCCAAATTGAGACCCCGAGCAGAAACAGACTGCAGGTTAGCTCTGGTTCTGATTAGATTCTGGTATGTGCAAGCAATTAATGTATTGAATTTTCATAAGGTTTTAATCCCCAGTATCACAGTGGAGCAAATGAAAAGAGTGTTTTTCCCTCATCTCAGTCTCCCAGCATGGTTTTTCTAGAGTTAAAGTCATAAATTTAGTTCTAAGGGGACTGAAATGATTTAAACAATGTCATAGTTTTTAGAGATTTGTGCTGTACCCAAGAGAAACTACAGATTTGCATAAGAAAGTAATTAATTTTGCAAAAGCACAGGATAATATTGTATTTCTTTGACATAAGAGGACTTAATTCTAAATTTACTTGCACTGTTTGTTTTTTGTTGTTTGTTTTACATTGGTTTAATTTACCAGCTTTAACTGATGTTAATACATTTTATAGTAATTAAAACTATATGCAGCAAAAGACAATGAAGCTTAAAGGTAAATCTTTACCTCTAACTGCCATTAGGGCTTATGGCTCATTGAACATTCTCCAAATATATAATCAAGCTTCCAAGTCTAAGAGAACATAATCCCAAAATTAACAAATACACTTCAAGCTTAGCTTTAAACCTCAAACTAAACAGTGTAATCAAAACATTGTGCTGTTAGCAAATGCTTTCCCAAAGTCTAAAAACAACGAAACACTGAAATTTCAATTACTCGCATCTTTCGACTTAAAAGTGAAGGCAGCTTTCCACTCTCCGGCTGAACAGAAACATTCAAGAGTGCTCTTTCAATGTGTCAGATGGAGATGATGGTGCCTACTTCTGCTTCCATTAGCAGGCCCCTGGTGCTATGAAGAGGTGTACATAAACCTGCAGGGTCCACTTTCCAGGAAAAGCATGGAAGCAACAGAAGTGCAGTCAATCAGAACCCAACAAAATCCTTTCCCCATCCACCAAGCAAATGAGAGAGAAGAGATGGGGAGAAGAAAGAAGGGCTCAGATAATGATTGTGTTCGAAAAACAGATATTGGAGAAATTTAATGGTAATGCTACAGCAGAGTTCACCTGATGGCCATAGTGTATCTTCAGCCCTTGTGTCCTGCCTCCCAGTGCAATGAACACTGGATGGCGTCCCACTAAATATGGGGCATTCTGATTCAAACAAAAAGTGCAATGTAAGTTCACAAGCAGGCTTTCAGCCTGGGAATTCTTTTCATTATATCAATATCTTCTAGATTGTAACCATACTTTGAGCACTGAAAACCAATAGCTCTTTCTGTCTGTTTTAACAACAACAACTTTTTTTTAAAAAATGAATATGTTTTTCTGCAGAACAATTTTTTGACCTTTACAGCTTAGAGTAATTAAAGAAGCAATTCTCTATTCTTATCCAGGAACCTTAACTAAAACCTGTCATCAAGTGTTCACGCAAAGGATTAAACTTCCAAAGACTGAATTTTGCATTCACTGTAAGGATAAACATAGGGGCAAGCACATGAAAATAAACAGCTTTGTATGCAGATATTAGCTTACACAAGCATGTGAACAGTAAGATATGAATACTTGTTTGTGCTTGCAGATACAGCCACCTGACCCTTCACATGTGTCTTACAAAAGCAACTTGATCAGCAGCTTTTCACAGTTCAGTTCTATTAGTGTAAATTCTAGAGTTCAACATAAAAGAAGAAAAAAACGCCACCAACACCCTACCTCCCCCAAAAAAATCTAAACAGAAAGGCCAACATTTCTTGTAAACTTGATTAGCATTAGGATGGCAAAGCAAGTCTGAGTCCTCAAGACCCAAAAGACTTTTGTCAGGTAAAACTGCCCAACATACTGAGTTTGCAATCCCTGGATTATTTCCTATAGCAGCCCAGGGTACTCCTGCTCAGGGGAACTGCTCTGTCACACACTCTTTTCTCAGCATGGTTTGACAGTTTTTGATGACAGGAGAAACTTAAAACTTCATCCAGGTCTTTATTAGAGGGAACAGATCAAATGAGACCATATTTTCTTCAATCAGAAGGTACAACTTATTGTACTTTATAACAAATCAGATTATTTCTGGTTTTGTCTTTAAATTTTCATGGTAATTCAACACACATCGAGAAGAAAACACATTGTACTATATGCAGTAAGTAAATAAATCATGAGAAGAATCTATATGCAGTTTAATAGTGCAGTTTAGGTAAAAGAAAAACCTGCAGTACACAAACACTGACATTCAGACTCCACTGGCAAACTTGCCTGATAAACTCCACCGTGTAGTACTGGATGGGAGAACTTCCTTCGCTCACTCCAGGCTTCCAGGATAACGCAACTTCTGAATCAGAGACTACTACAATCTGGGGCTGATAGGGCGCCGCAGGGGGCACGCACTTATCTAAGCCAGAAGAAATGCAAAGGAACAGCGTCAGAGAAGCGGACGGGATAACACGCACTTAAACCCAACATCCACAGACTTGGAAATCAAATTTAGAGGTTTCTCCCTTTACCTGTTGCCCCTCTTAAAACCGGATACTTGTGGAAAAGTAATAGTAAAATATTACGATACTGCACATGACAGAGATTTAGGTGTCAGTGACTGGCCATGTTACAGACGTGTGCCCTGCCAGTTTTGCAACAGAAAGCGATGTACGCAGCGTTACCTTGGGATAAGGTTGTCACATCTCTGGGCATGCTGGGTCGTCCTTTCCCTGCCCAGCCATATGCTCCAACGCTAACACGGTGTGGAGTGCCTGGCTTTAGATCACCGATAACAACCTCCTACCAGAGTCAAGAGAAGACAAGAACATTGTGAAAGCTCTTCCATGTAACTGGGAACGGCACTGTGAGCTGGGATTTGGGGATCTTAGACGGCATTTTCCATGTAACCTCCTAGGATGATTGTCCCCAGCCCAGCTCAGAAGCAACAAACATAAACAGCACCATGTGTTTCCTCTCAAGCTGCAGCTTTGCCCTGGGGGAATCCACAGGGATGACCTGGACCCATTTCTCAGCATAACTCACAAGGCTGCAGATCGGTTGCATTCGCTGTCCAGCTTTTTTGCCGGTGAAGTCAAAGTCACGTACTATTCCCTCCCTTGAGCCAGTTCCTGGCATTTTCTTTTTTTTTTGTTTGTTTTTGGTTTTCTTTTAAATCCAGAGACCATAGAAGCTCCTGAGAATGAAGCAAGTTGCTGCAGTGTGAACTGATGAACTTTAATTTCTCACAGAGCAGAGTCCCATTGCCTCTCACAATTTTCCTAGCCTAGCTATCAGCCTTGACCTGAAGTGAGCATTTCCCTTATTTGTCTTTCAAAATAAACATAAACACAGAAAGACTAACCCACAGACAACTACTGTAAGGCAGGCAATGCTAACCTCCATGTGAAGAGCTTGTGCTGCTGAATACTGTTCAGAGGAGCCTGCTCAAATCTCCCAGAAATTAGCAAGTCACCAAAAAATTACATTTTATCACTGGCTGTTGCACATAGCATAGATCAGCTTCAGACATTTAGATCCAATCTTTAATGAAGCATGTGTACATGTCTATAGAAATTCAGTATTCTTTACCTGCAGCCTATCTATAGAGAGATGTACATGCCAGACTTACAAATTTTGACAGCATGTACAAGTAAACAGAAGTACCAGGTTCTACACCACACACTGTTTTGTTGTGAAAAAAAGCACTTATAAAAAACTCTTTTACAGAGATTTTTCTTCTTTTTCTCATTCTCTGATATTAAAAACATTATTCACAGTGCATATGAAAATGCAGAGATCTCCCTTCTCTTCACACAGAAACAGACTTTAAACCTGCATTTCCAGTTGCAGTAAAATAATAAACAATCCCAGAATTTTATAAACTGCTAAATTTCCTTATGACAGTCTTTTGGACAAACTCTCCCTCTCTATTCTTTGGGGAACTTATGTTATTACTACAACATTGTTCGGCAACACCCTGCCATCTGTCATCTCTCTAGCCACAGTTTGGGAGCTCCATCACTGATTTCCTATTAACATGGACCACCTGACCATTATCCTGTTTTTCCATCATTCACCCCTGATCTGCTTGAATGATTTGGATTCATCTGAGAGAGATCATAACGATGCTGGAAAAGTAACTGCTCAGAAAGAGGTAGCAAGAACACTTCACAGCGAAAGATTTATCTGGGTCTTTCAGTCTCATAGCTGAAGTGACCGAGATCTTTCAAAACATGATCTGAAAAGCCAGTTGCTGAAAATCCAGCACCTCCTCCTGATGACAATACTGATGATCTTGCTCCTGTCATTCCATCCTCCACGCCATACATACTGCCCATCTGTATTTAAACTGTGTCCATTTGTTCCTGCCGGCATCCCTCTTTATTACATTCATTCTTATGAAAAAAAATCCTTCATTATGTGTCTTATTGCTTTCACACTATTCAGGAACTTGGCCTCTGCAGAAAGTGCGATACCGATGTACTTGCCTCATATTATTACCTCCAGACTGAAGTCTACAATAAACCAAACAGAATGAATCTCATTGACTGCAAAGCCAATCAAGATAAATACCTAAGTAGATATTAGGATGTTGAAGTTCAACATGTGTACCCTCAAAATCTCAGCAAGGTGCTCTCTTGCCTTACACACATGGCTACCTGCCTCTTTCTTCTGGCAATGTCCTCTCCATGAACACAGCTGTTGGACACACAGTAGGTATCTTTGAGATCAAGTATCTTCTAATCTTCTAGGATCAAGACATTAGTGAATAGGTAAAGATTCAGGACATCATCAAGCTACTCTGACCTATGGCAATCTCAGGGAATACCCACCTCACTTGAGAACACTTTCAAATGAGATTCTGGAGAAGAAACACATTTCCTTGTACCCCACTGTCCAGGAGCCTGGGAGTACATATTTCATCTCTTTTTTTGCTTGCATTTAGGAGAAGGATCTTAAACCCAAGTTTTTTCCATCCCTGAAGAGACACAGTGGCGTCGCAGATAAGGATTTTAAGTGGTATGTGGAAGAGTTAGCTCCCCATCAGTTTTGTAGTCTTTCTCCCCACTCAGATTGCCTCTATATTTTGAAGCATGATACCCCAAACTGGATGATTGGGGTCATTGCCAATGAGGCTTAACTAGGCACCAACTGCACTTTCTTGTCTTACACAACACTCTTGCTAAAACTGTGCAAAATTACATTTAGTATTTTCATTACAATCTCACATTCTTGAATGTGGTGAAGCAACGCAATGCCTTTTATGTAGTAGAGGAGTCAGGTGTATGTAGAGATCGTATAACCCTCCCTGCCTTGCCACACAGCTTTCCCTCCCTCCAGGTGTGTTGAAACTGTTTGTGAGGCCGTGCAGTAAGCTGCCTCACAGAAACCTGGATTACAAATTATTCTCCAAAGAAAACTTGGTTTCTGTTTTGTTTCATTTTAATCCAAAAAAACATCAAACCCTGGATTACAGCACAGCTGCAGAAACTGAGCTGGGTTTAGTGACGTTTAACCCCCTACAACTTCTTTCCTGCACTACGGGTCTCAGCTGGTCACTCCCCATTTTGAACGGGTGTGTTTCATGAGTTGATAAGGAGCACTACTGCTCTCCAGGGCTCTGTGCCTGACCTAAAACCTCCCACCTTTAAAGCCTGCTAATTTTTCTTGCTTTTTTCTTTTTTTTTTTAATATTTGTGCTTAACTTCATTAATATTATGCCCAGTAGAACAACTCCCTTACTAAATTGTACTACATCTGCACTTCTCCTGGCTGCTCTCACTTATGTGTTCTCTATTACAAGATGACATAATACAGCTATAATACATTATCCACTTTGCTAACGCACAGGCACATGCACACACACACACACACACACAGAAACAGGCGACCCAGTTCAGCTCTTGCTGTGACAGTTTCACATGGTCCAGAGAAGCCTCTGAGAAAGAGCGGGGTCGTACCCAGCACCAGGGGAGGAGGCTTAGTGACAGAAACACGAACTATGCAGACTTAACCACAAAACTGTTGCAGATTTCTGTTGAGTTTGGTATGAATATAACAGAAAGCACTTCAGCGAGAACACCACTTCCTGAGGATTAATGACAGCTGGGAGCTGATTAATCCCAGTCAGTCATAATTCTCCACAAGTACCCCTCAGAAGTGTTATTTTTATCAAGCAGAAACAAGGGCCCAGCGTGGAACCTCAACTCTGAAATGCCATAATCCAGACTCAGTTCAACTGAGATTGAACCAGATAGTCCTGGTTCAAGTGCATCCAGAGGTCTCATCCAGACATCAGCTTCCTACAGCCCAACAAAACTTCCCTTAATTCAGATCATGAAAGCTGCATGAGATCCATCAACTTTGTGGGATTTCTCCATTCCTAGAACACATGTCAGAGGAAAAGAAGTTGCAAGAGGTTGTTGATGTTAGGGATTTCAGTTAAACACCGAAATTGCTGCCCTCACCCTACCCAAACCTAAGCACCTCCTGCTTGATTCCCGCCTCACAATAAGCCCAATCTGTTTACTGCTCATATGAAGCAGACTGGACCAACTGCACGACTGGAAATAATTAATCTGAATAATTCACCAGCTGCAAAGCCATTAAGAGGGCTGGTATTGCTTTCAAACCTTTTTTATACTAGTTGTTAGTCTCCCACTCCTTCCTCCTGGGCTTTCCATGGCTGGCCTCTTCCCACGCTCCTCTTCCTCGGCTCTCACTGGACTGGCTCTGCTTTTTTCCTCTCTGTCTCCTCTCCCACTCCTGGACTGCTGTGTTCTTCCTCATCACTCTGTGTCTGGCTCCCCAGCTGTCCCTGCCCCCTCTAAGTCCTCCCTGCCTGGATATAGCTCACTTTTTACACAAATTTCCTCCAGCAAAACAAGACATCAATAAATACTTTTGATGACCTACAGGAAAGTTTATCCATTGCTAAAAAGGGAGCCCCTATACCTACGTGTCCATCTTCTTCACCTCTGGACTCTGAGTTTTAGCTACTATTTGCCACATTTTGACTACAAAAGACCCTGTATAAGTGCTAAGTAGAATCAACATTTGAGGTCAACTTTTGTGTGTGAACCTGTGGAAAGACCAGGTCAGGAACGTTCAATTTCATTTTAAACCAGAGCTGCAACCGAGTTTCATGTGAAGCAATACTTACAAAAATTGCTTGTCCTTCAGGCTGACCCTGGGAAAAAGCGAAACAGGACTTGTTAATGAAGTAACATACTAAAAAGTGATGGCAAAACCACATAAATAACAGGCCAGGGAATTAAAACAAGGCCAATGCTGCAGCATATAGTAGTCTACGTGGCTGTTATTCATCTGCGTGAGTACTGGGATACAGAATCTGCTCTCCCAGTGAGTAAGAATTACTGCTGTCAGGATTAAGACAAAAAAAACAATGTGCTGTTTGATCTTTGTTGGCACTACTAGGAAGAATATTTTTTTGGGACAAAAAGCAAGTGAGGAATACAGAGATAAAGATCAGAAGGGAGAAAATAATGGATAAGTAAAGAAATAATATATCACAGCAACAGGATTCTTTCATTTGCCGTGATCCCAGAAACCTGCAGGAGTCAGAACAGACAACCAGACTGATGGAAAACTGCAGGAAATCTGAGCATCCCTCTCACTCACGCTTCTCATGGGGAAGGATTCTCAGCACTGCCCAGCAGGGATCAGGAAATACCAGTGAATACATACCATTGAACATCAGGTGGGGAGGCTGAAGGAAGAGGGGTGAGGAAATAAAGGAGAATAAAGATGAGTAGAAGAAAAAGGAGGAAAAAATTGAATTGTGAAGAAGGATCACCAAATAAAGATTGGAAAGCCTGCAATGCTCCTCTGTGTGCACACGTAAGCCTTTGAGTCCTGTGCTGGTAACGCTGCTGCTCATGGACAGACTGCCCTTTGCAGAGCATGGTATGAACGTGCTCCCCTCACAGCACTCAACCTGCAACGCTCTCACTCTGCCCAAGCAGAGGCTGGAAATTCTCTGTTTCTGCCTTGCTGAATTCAAAAAGCAGGTTCTCTGCTCTGAGAAAGCACCGACATGTTTCGAGAATATAATTTAAAAACAGACAGTATTAAAACTATCCAGAAGTATGGAGGACTTGCTCATCTGTAATTGCTCAGCCGTGCAGCAGAAAAGGATGGGCGGTGTTCATTTGCAAATGGAAAAGGACGGGGAAATTGGACAGAAGAAGGGAAGGAGGAAACAGAAGGGCAGAGTGAAATAAAGCAAAGTAAGAAAGCAAAGGAGAGACAAAAGGAAAAACAGAACAAAAGGAAAAACAGAAAGAAAGGAAAAACAGAACTAAAGGAAAAACAGAACTAAAGGAAAAACAGAACTAAAGGAAAAACAGAACTAAAGGAAAGGGGGAAAATGGCAAGCAAGGAGGAAAAGCAGTGCTTTCAAGAACAAAAAAAATCAGAAGTTGGGGGAATATTCTAGGAGATGGACTTGCACAACTGCAACTAAAGCAGCACTATTAAACTTTAAATTCCATATTTCAGGAGGCCACAGTCTCACATAGAGACTAAAATACACTGAAAACTGCATCTCCTTTAGCTCACACACTTACCTGTGTCAGACACATACACTGATATTGCAACTCTGACTGTGCACAGAGTCATGCAATTCCCTTTCCATGTGTGGAAGTGCACAGAAAATGCATATTAAAAATTAAAAGTTCTATTTTAGTAGATGCCAAAGGTCAATACTAGGAAGACGCAAGCAAGTCCCAATAGTTTTACATGATAAACTATTCAGATAACAAGGAGCAAAAGTGCATCACACTGATTGGATTACAGAAAAACATTGTGATTTCCTTTTGCTCAATACCCAGAGCAGATCTGGGGCTTGGATCTTCAGCATAATTCACAAACCAGCAGCAAGTAGACATTTGCAAGTTTCCACTTGCAAGTTCCGCTCCAGTGCTCTGACTGTTGATGAAAAGAAATACGCACCATGCTAAGCATATCCAAACTCAGGGGAACATCGTGTGAGAGCTGTTTCACTGCTTTGTCATCTTCAACCTCTGAGTAAAAGACCTTGGGAAGAAAATACAGTTAAGTCAGTTAAAGCAATAACGCAATGCTTCAGAATGACGTAAAAAAAAATGCATTGTTATTACATTGTGGACAGCATTTGAGCCTATGATCCCCTACCTTTTCAAAAGCATGAAAAGCTAACACCATTTAACATTCCCTTCATATTTGCTAGAAGTTGTCAGTATGACCAAAGGACACCATCTTACAGTATATACACTGAACTGAGGTGAAACACAGCCTAGCTTTCAGGGCAGACCTGAACTGACAACTTTAATTGTGCATCATTTGGCCATGGTCAGCTTGGACAGCTGAAATTTGTGGGACTAGTCTGCACAAATTAGGCATTTTACTTCATATAAGGAAGACATTGACATTACGTGATTATGACATTATAAAAATTGCTGTATCGTAAATGTCTCTCCATGCCTGTTGCTGTGTACTGGAGATCAGTGAGCCAGAGAGTGTGATTTCCTGTGCACAGAGACCCTGAGATGCCAGAGGGTCAAAACCTAACATGAAGTGAAGATAATTTGGGTACAGCACTATCAATGCTGTGTGTCATTGGTTCTACCACCATGCCACACGTGAGCTCAAGGCTTAAAAACAAACTGGGGCTTGGATGCTTGATGTACTGCATGAACAGTGAAAACTATTTATGATTTGTGACTATAAAGTATTGCAACTGTTTGAAAAATATCATGACCTATAGAAAAGCCACTTATTCACTACACCTCTGTTTTCACACAGAAGAATGGACCCAACTACACACAGAGCCTGGCTCAGGCGGGTTCTGGCCACAGCAAGCGCTTCCTGGTGTCTTAGATGACAAGCACTTTCATAACAATAAAAACAGCCCTCCAGCTGGGCTGCATTAGTGTCATTTACAAGACCATGGGATCAAGGGGCACACGTACCAGAAATACCTGCTTCAGGGAATTTTCTCACTCTTTTAGCATACATTAATAATAAAGGTAGTCAGAAGTTTTCCGCTTCCCACCTTTTTACATAAAAATGAATTTTGGATTATTTTTTTCCTGAAATTTCAAATCCTTCCAAAGAAAATGCTAACAAAACCAACTGCTATCTGTTTTTTGTTAAAGGGGAAACCAGCCAATTCTAGTTGATATCCAACATCTTTGGTGCTAATTCCCCACTGACTAACTTCCATTTTGGGTCTGAGTTCCATTGCCATGGAATACCTGTTGAAGTGATACCTAACAAATATGAATAAATGGCAGATTAGTGCTCATTGTTTTTCTGCTTGCACACTGAAACCCAGTTTAGGCTAGCCACTCTGCTTTGCCCAACAGGCAGAAAGTAACGTGGCAGAGGCTTGGAGGGGGTCAGAGCCTCCCCTACAAAACTGGTAGGTAAACAAAATCACCCAACTTCTTTAAGGAAAATTCACCATGGAGGTAGGAGGGAATAAAAAAAAAGTCTCTTTTGATATTTAAAGCTGTGGCTGGGCTCCCACGGGTGCTATGCAGTACAGTATCTATTAGGGGAAGAGACACCATGAAACTCTCCTTTCCTTGCACCTGCTGCCACTCTGGGAAGGTTTAGGGGTGTAGTTTGGAAAAGCTATTCCTGCTAAAGCAATCATCAGGCTGGAATTATGAGTCAAAGGATCTGAACAGCCCTGAAATCACCATGATCTCCCTTTACTTGCACAGTGTAATATAGACCTGCTCTGCTCTACTTTACTGTTTTATCAGCTGCAGATAGCACTGAGATCCTTGCATGAAAACCACAACAGAAACGTAATATATATCTACTACAAGCCCTTGGCATCCAACGCAAATTCCCATCATAGCCTGCTTCTGAAATACGATCCACGTGTTTCTTAAAGTTACAGCTCAATCCATTGAAGCCCACTGTCCCTTTACCATGTTTTGGGCAATGGCATGATTTGGTATGAAAGCAGGCTCTCCTGCTTGCTTCGCCATGTCGCATGCGTAGTCTGAGGCCATGTAGGGTATTGCAATCCTGTACTAGCAGCATAGACGATCACTTACTGTATATCCTGTGATGGTGCTCACATGCTGCTTTGGCATCCTCCATTGCACGCTGAACGCTGTGCAGTTCAGTGAATCCAGCAGTATATCGAGAGGAGGCCCCAGCCTATCTGCTTAAAGCAAAATGACACTGTGTAAGAAGCTATAGGACATAAAATCTCTCCTTTAGCCACCTGGCAGGTATGGCTTTGAAGAAGAAGTGTGCTGCCCTCGTTCTGAACTGTCAAACATAGCCCACTACTCAGATTTGACTTGGGTGCACCTTTTCCCTCTCCACCTCTGCCCCCAAGGCAGTGGTGGGATACCAGGAGAGACAGGGTGAGGGGGTACATCCCCTCTCTTAGCGGCAAGGAGCTGTTGATCAGTTCAGGACACCTCATGGACACGTTCAGCCTCCCCCTCTACCACTCGCCCAAGGCTTCACATCCAACAGCAACACGCTGGTGTGAGGAAAACGAAACCAAACCCAAAACATGCCTCCTCTTCAGCCCTTTGCTGCTTTGGGACAGGCCAAGAGACCCCCTTCACGGGCCACCGAGAGGTCTCCCAATCACCACCAGCCTCTGCCACCTCAATTCCTTCACAACAGCTATGGATGGGAAGGGCAATGATTTAAGTAAGAAGCAAGTTTAGCCTGATGAGAAGAGCACAAAGGACCCCCTCAGTTCCCACCTGTCCCTCTCCAGATGCAGGTTACAGTGGTGGGACCTCTTGCCATCACGCTTTCAGTGCTGCCATGATCAATCCCATCCCTCATCAGCTACAGTGGGAGGGCATTTTTATATGGCTATACTGGTCTCACAGCACCTATCCATCTCCTTCTCTTCCCATGGTACAGGTTGGCGTTTCAATACAATGTCTAATTCCACTACTCCAAATAAAGGCTGGAGAAGAAGGAAACCCTGAGACCCACGTCTCTAGTAACTCGTTAGCAACTGCATTTACTGTCTGAGAAAGGGGCAGATGGAGGAGCACGTCTGCTCTGCAACATGAGCAAGATATTTAACACAACTTCTCCAAATCACCATCAACTGTGCTTCTGAATCCAAACCCACCTAACAAACAACTGTAACAGAGAAATTATTCAGACACTTTAACAACAATTTCATTTTTTTCAAGGCAACAGTTTTACTATACTTAGTTTTTTGCATGCCCTTACCTATGAAAATTTTAAGTAAAGGCTAAAGAAACCCTTTCTTCCCCCACTTTTTTTCCACTAGCTCTGACAAAATATCAAGCGAAAACAAGCTACCCTAAAGGTCATTTTTAGATCTGAAGCAAGCCTACATCAGATCTACACTTCTCACTTCCACCAACGTATTTGATTTGAAGCTAAGTACAAAACTTAACAGCTTACAAACTCTGCACAGTATCAATCAGCATCAACACCCAAGTAGTTAAAACAAGAGAAGAACTGATATTCTGGTCTTTTTCAAACTGACCCTGCATTTTCCCGCTGCTAGGAAACTTTTTGGTTTATGTTTCTTAATTTGAGTGAGCAAGTGTGGCCAGTTGGTGTCCACACCTCTTGGTTAACATGAATGACTCTTGGTTTTCTTGGCCCTTTTATCTATTTATTTCTCTTCAATGCTAAAAGAAATCCTGGACAGTGCTAGGTGCAGTCATGAAAGGATAAATATATAAATGAGGTTTAAGAGACCCTAACTTCTCTCACCATTCGGTCCCTATGCCTGAAGCTTCGGCCATTCTCACCTAACAGAATTCGCAGCATACCATCTCCTGGGCAAGGCTGCACAAGGACTGCGTACGATGGGCTCCTCACCAAGAACTTCGTTTTTTTCTTTTATTGTTGAAACAACACAGCGGGGGATAAAAAAAAAAAAAATACACCTTCAGGAAAAGGGACTACCTGTTGTATGCTCGAGGTTTGTATTTTCTACACACCCCAAGGGTCTTGCTTATCACTTCAACTTGAAAGAAATTCTAAAGACTATGCAGTATTATAACATCCCCAAGAAGTTTATGTAGCTGTAACAGGACAGGGATGCACTTACACGTTAAGGAGGGAAAACATACTTAGGGCTCTACCTGCATGAATTGTCCTCATTACCTGCAATGATCTAACTTGAGTTAATGGGAGCAGGCACAAGAATTACAGTCTGCCCTAACAGGCTCCTACTCCATAAAGACAAGACACCAGTCAGATTCCCGGTTTTCCTCCCAGCCTGTCACATTTCCCAGAGGGTAAAACAAGGAGCTGCAATCCCCTCCCAGCCCCTTTCCAGGGACACCACCAGCACCTCCTTTGCCCTAGCTCCCAGGGAAGAGGCACGGAGGACCTGAGCACATCCTAAATGGATCTTCAAGTAAACAAACAACCACCTTGAGCAATGCTGTTGAGCAACCCGTAAGCTTTTAAACGTGTTCTTGAGATGCTGGAAACTACCCAGAACCCAAAGACAGGGACATCCACACATCCATACTGCCTGTACAGTCTGTGGCACAGGTTCAGCCTCCAAGGACAGCCTCCCAGGAATGGTTTGGGGAATAGCACAGCTCACAAATGATGTTCCTAAGTCAGTGCGGACATCTTCAGGGAAGGAGAGGAGTCCAGCCATATGGATGAGAGCTAAACCATGCCATGCTACTTGCTCTCTGGGCCCTCACCCATTCTCTTTATTAGCACAGGCTTAGTCTCATGGATCCCTGCCATCCTTGTATTACTTTCTGGGAAGGCTCTATGAGACAAGTTTGCTGGGAGGCATAGTTGCTGAAATAACAAATTTTAACCAGCGATGACAAATACTCATATAAGGCAGTATTCAAATTCATATTCTGAATGCAATATAGGCCAATAAAATTATTTACAGAAAGTATTTGGTGAATAATTTGCAACAACAAATAAATTTGAAAAAAATGCAATCCATTTGCAGACTATGTGCAAACAGAGAGGCAATATCTCTTTAATAAGGAGCCATGCCATGAATTATTCACCCAACCCTACTAAACACTGCTATCTCCAGTTTGCAGTTGATGAAAGAGACACAGAGAGCCAAATACTGACCTCAGTTACACTGGCCTGTAAATTGTTGCTGGAGGAGTAAATACAAACTTAAGCCTGGGAAAATAAGAGCAAGGAGCCAAGAAGTCTATATTTCCATCCTCCTTGTTTAGTTCTCCCTAGAAGTCAGGGAATTCCCCTAACGCAACAAAGATGGCTGCAGGAGGCGTGCTTGGGAACCAGGTGTAAGCACCATCAGCCCCTAGCGCTGTCTTTGTGAGCAGCCTCAGGTGATGCTCAGCAGTCAAACGATGGTTTGAGGAGTGTGTAGGACCCGCTCACCGCACCGCTGCATCCTGCCCTCCCCGTGACAAAACCGTGCGACAAGCAGGCATGCAGTGCTCACCCTGCCAGGGACCACGCTACCTCCTGGTTAAACTGGAGCCAAAAGGAAAAGGAAAACCTGGGCCAGCCCTGTCCCATGCACAGGGTTATTTCTTGGGAAGCATAGAGGGCCAGGCAGAGATGAGCATTTCATGCAGTGTGGCGGTCCCCACAGTCCTCTGCTGTCAATGCTCCTGACCTTGCAGCTTATTGATGTGCATCTGGGGATTCAGAGTCACTTCTGGCTGCCAGAGTCCGAATTTCACACAACCCAGCAGAAAGTAAAAAATGTCCATTTTTGGACTGAACTTTCCCTTTGCAACCATGACAAAGTGACTGTGCGATCTGACACAAGGAATGTTTATGTCACTGAGATGCAGGAGATCTCATGGCTTTGAAACAGTCATGCTGCAACACTATATCAAAGTGGTTTGTCAGCTGATCACAACTGTTGCAATACATAGCACTGTTTTACTAACAAATTATTTAAAGATAAATGTGCGCTTGAGGTATTTCGCAAGATTTTACAGAACATCATGTATTAGGCACACTAAAAATGGATATTAAAATGGATCTAAACATTTATGTCTTTATGTTAAAGGTCATGTTTAGACTATAAAAAATAAAAACAGTATTCAAGGGTATTCTCTTTGGGTATTTGTAGTTCCTCCTATAATTCAGGTCAGAAATACCTCTCTTCTCAAAATTCAGCATGAAATCTCTGTTAATCTGGTATCACCATGCATAGCGCAAAACCACAATGGAGCCTACTCCCCTCTGCAGCCTGCTGGACAGGAACCTGCAGACAAGAGAGGTGCAACACATCTACTATTTGTACATGCTCTGAAGATCTGCCTCAGTGATGATCCCATCTGCAAATGTCCTCTGCAGTTGGATCTGGTGATACCTAAGAAGGCATGGAGGTTAGCTCTGATCATAAAGAACAAGGAACCAATTTATATAAAAATAAAATTCAACATATTTTGTACAAACTTGGTCATTCTGTGCCTGTCAGGCACAGAAAGTTCGATACTGTCCAAAATGCTTTGATGAAACTCGTAATGGAAGCAATGTCTTTGGTCAAATGCAAAAAAGCCATTAATCAAGAGGGAGCACTCTTACACATATTATGAGTATACATTGTAAAAGTATACCAAATACAAGAAGTCAATGAGGATTCAGCTGTAGATAAACAATATTGAGCTGACAACATTGTATTTATTTTTCTGCTTACAGCTATTTTGGTTCATGAAGTGACCCCCTCCAGTCATGAAGTGACTCCAAAATCTTACTACGGTGATGAATAGTTATGAGAAAAAAGCCAACTTCAAAACAAATACATTTCTTATATTCACAAGCTTCACATCTGAAGTGCTTTGGACCAGTTGCATAAAGCTCGTCACAGTTGGTACTACTTTTTTAGAGGAAATTTCAAAATTGAGTTAAATTTTAAATTAAATGAAAATAATACTGACTGAAAACAGTATTTTTTAAAATACTCATGAATGGAATATCTAAAGGGATTGGGGTTTGAAAATTTTCTCTTAAAAATTTTAATTATATTTTGCATTTCATCTTCTCTTTCCTTTTTAGATGTTTATGCAGTTTCAAGGCATGCAGGTAATCACAGGTACTTACAGGTCCTGAAATAACATACGAATAATTCATTAATACAATCCACATGCAATAATATGGTCATTCATTTAAGGGAAAACAATGGTTCATTTCATCTTTACTGGTTTGTGTTTTGGAAAATTAAAATCTTTAAATTAGAATTCTGTACTACTATTAATGACAGGGCACAGGCCAATGAAATGAGATAATAATTTCATTATTTTGCTTTTAAATCTCTGTGGGTAACAGCTAAGAGGTACTGACTGAAGCACTCCTTATTTTCCAGGTTGATGCGTCTCCTATTTGTGTCCCACGAAACAAGAGAAATTTGTTGATGAAATGTCGGGTGTCACTACTAGCATGTCACAATATAAGGAAATAGGAATAAAAAACCTCATGAAAGGCAATTCAAATGAATTCTAAATTGAAGTTCTCAGGACAAAACATTTTCCAGAAAGAGAAATTCCTTTGGATTTCTTTTGTTTCAAACATCATTATTTAATTCATTTCGCTAATTCATCAAAAACCCTGAGCTTTATTGAAATAGCATTTTATCATTGAAAAAGCTGTTTTCAGGAAAAAAGTCTGTCCACCCCTAGAGGTTAAACAAAGCGTATTACAGCCCATTCACTCTCTCACTGAAATATTGGTGAAATTCTCATTTGTAAAACAATAAACAGTGACAAGGTCTTTTCTTGTTTCCCTTCTTTTTACAGACTGAATGAGGTTATGCAAACACCACGGTGGAATGAAGACAGCATGACAAACTGAAAAAGGTCAGGAAATTCTAAATGAAAAAAAAGTGCCATCTTTTAATCTCTTTGAAGAATTTTCCAGCTCCCACTGCCCAGCAGCGGTACGTAAGAAAGCAAGAATCTCCCAGCTGCAACAACTAGAAAGGACAATGATTTGAAACTGGAAAATCTCAACTGGTCTCTCCTGGTCCTGCAGCCTGAGTAGCAACATCAACATGGAAAACATCAAAATATGGAGAAATCTTGATAGTCATTGCTCTGAACACGTCACCTACCACTGCTAGTGCACTGGATCCCAACAAGAGGAATCCACTGGATGGTCTCCATGCTGCCACAGTGAGGACTGGTGCAGAGACTGCAGGTAGTATGGCCCTATAGAGGCATCACGGTTTTTGACCCAGACCACAGTGCACAAACCTTTGGAGAGATTAACTCAATCTCAGTCAGTCCTTTAAAACGAGTGTAATAAACACAATGAAAAAAATCGCTCAACATTATAATAATAGCAGGCTTGGACCCACGTGATGTTTTTCTGATGCAGTATATAGCATCTGTTATCTGCCCCAGGTACATCTGAGGTGACGGTCATTGGAGTATTTATAGCCCAAGGAAGAGTAATGAAGGAGGCAAAGCTCAGAACTTAAGCTACAGTGCAACACAGCGAATCCCATTAAAAACGAACAGGCACAATGTCAGTGGCAACTTTGTCATGGCTTTTCCTGCTTTGCCTTGGCCCTGCAGATCACGAAAGAGAAGGGCAGAGGTGGGAAGCCCCATTCCCCTCCCCGTGCTCCTCCCCAGAGGAAGGCTCTGCTGCCAGGAAGGCTCTGACTCTGCAGGGGAGGGAGGGAGAGAGGAGGGGAGATCTGCGCAGGGCACGGTGACTTCCAGGCGTGAGAAGGAAAAACAGAAACTGATTTTTTAAAATAATTTTTTAAGAGCTAGATATAGAAAAAAACTTTTGGCTGTGGATGGTTATGCACTAGAACCCCTTTTGGGGAATTCCTGGTGCTGAAGGTTATTAAAAGCAGGGGACACCATTATCTCTGAGCAAAGGTCTAGTTTATACCTGTCCTGCCTTTGTCAAGAGGAACAGACAGGGCAATCTCTGGATAACTCTTACAGGCTTGTGTTTTTAATAATTACGGATCAGAGCCCAGTTTGACTAACGCAAGTGCATACACTGTACCTGCATCTGAGATAACCTGGTGAAGTATTTCTCCTAATGGAAGCGCTTTCCACTTCCAGTATAAATGTAGTATAGATGCCTGTAAAAAGCCCCACCAAGACACTCTACCTGCATAACCTCAGGTGCACTCCTGGAAGCCTGAGTCAAAATCTAGTGCTTGCACCGCTAATACCAGGCTTGCACTTCAGCTGTCAAAGCCCCAGTGCCGGGGCATGGCTGCCCTAATTCCTGACATCTCTGTAGCATCTTGGCCTGGCAGACAAAAATGGTAGCCAGGTCCCTATTCCTGGAGAAGGGGAAGCACTGAGGCTCATCTCTCCCTGCTCCAGCCTACAGGCTGCTTGAATGCAAAGCTCAACATTTTTCCTGGCTTGGGATTTCCTGGCTGGGCTCAGACCTGCCTTGTCCCTGCAGATGTGTCCAGCAGCCGGCGAGCTGCGGCTGGCCCTGCCTGCTGCCGCGGCCCTGCCTGCCCTGGTACTGCCCACCTTCACCTTGGCTACTTCACCAGTTTTCAAATAATTTAAAAAAAAAGTCTCTGGGAGGTTTAACATAAGTATTAGAAAGCAGCTGAAAACAAACAACAGCATGTTAGCATGTCTGTGCAATAGACTTCCATAATCCATAGGATGGGCTGGATGAGAACCAGCATGCTAAGCCCACCCCCTGGCATACTCTCTGCCCCCATCTCCCTCCATGGTTTTCTAAACTGGGACTACACTGGGAACAGCAATCAATTAAAAAGCCACTCAGCTGATGGGCAGCAGCAGCTTTCCAGCCAGGCACCCCAGCGGGTTTGCACATGCTGCCCGCGTGAGACAGACCCAGTGAGCCACGGAGGAAACTGCACCCAAGGACAACTGTGTCACCCAGACGGGCAGTTCATCGTACCACTGAGCAAGAGCAGCAGCTCACTGCCAACAGCAAGGACAAGGTCTCACGCCTTCTCCTGCACTGCCACCTCCCCACTCCTCCATCCCTATCCCTCCAGGCATTTGCCTCCACCTCCCTACCCCAGGGCTTCTCCCTCCCCTTTTGCACCAATTCAGGTGTCATGTAAGAGAATTTAACCCACTTCCATCAGAAGAAAAAAAGGCTGTTCTCTTTCCTCTCCTGGGTTACACATCTGAGGTGTTAGGAAGCACAAACATCAGAGGAGCTCCAGAAAACATGACATTCCAAACACTACTGGAAGCAGAAACAGGAAAACATTAACGAAGTTGATCACACAGTGCTTAAAGTTCCTAACTGAGTCTTAGGCATTGTTGGTGAAAAGGAACTCTACTAAGCAGGCTATTACTGTTCTGAAATGAAATTATAAAAATAAGGGTAAAAGTCAGCCTGCTATGTTTCCTGAGCATTTATAACATGGGTAAAATACATGAGAACCACATATCAAAAACTTGGTATTTATTATCAAAAAATACAGATTCATTATATATACAAAAATATATAAAAATAAAAAGGGCAGTTAAGCTATAAAAACACCAAATAAATAACTTGAAAATTTCTTTTCCCATCAATCAATATCACTTAAAGGTATATTTTCCAGGTGTTCGCTACCCAAAGCTTATTGTCTTCAACGGGAACCATGACAAAATTGTTCATGCTACTTGAAAAATGTTCTCCTTGGTGTCTCTTAATCTCTTTGCTTTACCTACTATAAATTTCTCTCTCACTGATACACAATACAAAACTGAGCTCTTGAAGAGACAGCTTACTTGGTATAAGAAACAAAATTCAAGGGAAGCTTCTGGAAAAGTGATCATATAGAAAAACCCAACAACCATACATGTATCATGGACAGACACACACAAAAAGATTGAAGTATAAAGAGGACAAAGCTGACCATATGACAAGCAACAAATGTGCAGGGTGAGGACAGGACATAGCATCTCGGGTTCCCACAATCCCTACAAGCCCTGAGTAATTGTTTTGAAGCTCATTATTGGTGGACACAAACGATCTGGTCAAGTCCCAGAGAGTACCACACAAATAAATGCGCTGGTTGATTATCCCCAAGGTTTCGGAACAGGCCTCATATGGCTACACCACCTCAAACGGTAGTGACGTCCCACCAAACATCTTTGTATTGATCACAACTAAAGCAAACGCCCACTTTCTCTGTAGAAAGCAGAGCACTTGGTCCAATTGGTGTTTTCAGGCTATGACAGGATGGAGGACAGGTCAAAGGAAGTTAGATGCGAGAGCAGAAATACAGAGTTTCAAAAGATACTTGTGACACTTTGCAAAATCACAGAGAGGATGAGGTTGGAAGGTACCTCTGGAGACCACCTAGTCCAAACCCCTGCTCAGAACAGGCTCAACTACAGCAGGTTGCTCAAGACTTTGCCCAGCTGGGTTTTGAATATCTCTAAGGATGGAGACTCCACAACCTCTCCAGGCAAGTGCTCAGTCACCCTCACTGTAAAAAAGTTTTTTCTTATGTTTAAATGGAATTTCCTGTGTTTCAGTTTGTGCCCATTGCCTCCAGTCCTGTCACAGGGCAGCACTGAGAAAAGCCTGGCTCCATCTTCATTGCTACCCCATCGTATATTTATATATCCTCCAGATGTGTCTCACCAGTGCTCAGCAGAGAGGAAGGATCACCTCCCTTGGCCTGCTGGCAGCACTCCTCCTAATGCAGCCCAGGATGCTGCTGGCCTTTTTGCTGCAAGGGCACATCCACCAGGGCTGCCACTGCACAGTGATCCTAACCTGACTGGAGAAACCAGCTCAACTGCAACTGTGATTTTATTAAAGGCTGCTGAAGGCCAGGTCAGGGAGGAAATCTGGCAACTTCTCAAGGAGCAGGAAATTCTTCTCCAACTCAGTTCCTCCATAAAAAATGGGATAATTTCACTACCTTCTGCAGTCAGCAAGTCTCTCCATTCACCAGCAGTATCAGTAAATACCACAGAGGAAATTCTTTGTCTCTATGAAGTGACAGAAATAGATACGTTTTTTAAACCTGAATCCCCACACTAATGTAGTATAGGACACGGCTGTGTATCCAAAGAGCCAGTAACAAGCAGTGGGATGGGAAAGCTGGGAGAATGATTGGGAGGGGTGAAACCTTCTTTGCTGCCAGAGACAATGGGACATGGAAATATATCTCAGCATAAATAAAGACCAAATATATAAGGGAACAAATAGCAAATAACGCAGGCACAGTTACAATGTCCACAAAGCTAGCATCTAATATTCCCTAATCCTGTCAAAGCATTCCCGGCTCCACTGCAGTTTGCAGAGTCCAACCCTTTGGCCCAAACCCTTACCAGGGCCGCCTCACCCTGCAAGCCATGCCCTTTTCTTGGCATCAGCTAGTTAAACAGCTCTTTCTTTTCCCCTTTCTGCCCATTTTAGATGATGTCTAGTCCTTCGTCCAGCAGTGACTTTCTTCCCCTTATATTCTGCAGGTTTCTTCTTCCATCCTCCCCATGATCAGTACATCTTATGACTCCACAGAGGTAAATGTCTCAAACACTCTCATCTCAGCCTACTAAGTCCATTAGCATATATATTGGAGAGAGCTGTGGTTCTTGACTGTATAGCTCACCATACTATAGCACTGCCATTACGATGGTTCAATTAAGATGAAAACAGTAGCAACCCACATGCAACGGGTCCATGCGGGAACGGGAACGTCATGAAATGGGAATGGGAACTAAAAATGCCAGCAGAACGTTGGTCTCTGTGTTTGTGTCTGGAGTACCAGCTGCAAAGACACTACCTCTGTAAATAATAATCTTCATAAAAAGCCTGGTCATTTTTAGAAACATGTTGTCTTCTCCTGTGATTATCTAGAAAGCAAAATATGAAACAGAGCTGAAACATTTCTGTTCCAAGTAACAAATTCTGGCTCTGCTATCTCTAATTAAATCACAAAAGTTCTAGTCCTAGACACTTACTTTCCATTATTTACAGTTTGACAGGTTTTGTTCATGTTTTTTTCCTAAAATTATCTTCTAGTTGAAATTTCTCATTCATGAAAGAACTTAAGTGAAATTCTCTATAATCTTTGTGTTTAGGATTTTTTTCAGAGATTTTTGAGCTCAGCATCACAAAGCCAGTCTTGGTTTAAAACTTTATATGTGCTATAATGCCTCTGACACATCAGAAGAATTGGAATGATTTCTGTATTTGAAAGCAGCGTTCTTAATATTTACAAGATGCTCATTTCCCCTCATTTTAGAAAGGCGATTCAAATTACAAGTTCCAAACGTACACAGGTGTTGATATTTGACTGTACCATCATTTTCACAGGTGCCTGCAATTTTAAATTACTTTAAAAATCGAGACAGATGTGAAGAACAATTTGGCTTGGGATCCTTCCAACCTCAGAGACCTTTCTGCGTGAGTTACACCAGTCTGACTGTCCTCTGAGGACACAGGGAAGCTCAGAACCTCTTGGTGTCCCCTTCTCAGAACAACTACGCTTAATATGACTGCTATCTGCACTGTTATTTAAAGTGTTTATTAACTATAAGTTTAATTTATATATAAATGGAAAGACACCCCATCACCACTTGGTGATACACCAGGAAAGCCAGGCGCAGAATATGTTAGCACCTGCCTATGGTTTATCTCTTCTAGGTCTAAAAATTATCCAGGATAACTTTTGGCAATGCTTGAACGAAAAATCTTTTTAAGAAAACAAAGCTGTTGTATTTTGACCATCCAATTACATGACGAGCAAGCCACTAACAGAAGAAAGGGCTTCTCCCACAGCCCCATAGCTGTCCACTTCCTTTTGAATAAAAGGCTCCCTGGGTCAATATTGTGTGGATTTCTCTTTCATTGGAGGCCAATATCCTGAGGACATTTCCTCACGAGTAGTCCTTACTCCTGGGTGTAGTTAAACTGCTCTCAGGTGTGAACTTAGTATATTTCACAATATAGACCTCTCACCTGGGGAGTTTTATGGATCATCACACAGTGTATCATTACCTAGGTTTGAGTTAGTTACCTGGTTGTGATGGAGCTTTCCCCCTAAGCCTCCAATTTTCAGTGGCTTATGCCCTCTTGAACCAGTTACTTTCAAAGATGAATTCAGCTGTGCTTGTTCTCAGCTCAGCGACTCTGAAAAGTCTGACAAAATAATGTTCATCTTTTGTTGTGGTTTGGATGTTCATCATGTTATATGAAACACTAATTTGGTTTTCATGTGTAAGCATCTTCACTAAAAATAAAAGGAAATCAAATCTTGCTTATTCTTACCCAGAAGTATTTCCTTTCAGTTGGAATTAATTATGAAGAACAGGTTTTGCATTTTGTTTGGTTTGTTTTTTTTTTTTTACATAGATCATTTGTTTGCACAGAAAAACATTGGGAAATTTTATTTAAGATCACATAGCTAACATAGTCTCCTGTGTGCCTGTGGTTTAAAAAGTCTTTTGATGATCACAGACCACTGTTGCACGTTCACTGGTAAATATGGCACCAAATCGTACATGCTTTAATGTATGAAATAATAAAGTCTGCAAAGACCTCTTCATGGTAATTTACTCAGATTACAGGCATCTTTTATATATTTTAATAACTTTTTAATATGAGAAAAACTTCTATAACCATTTATTTTAGTGTTTCACTTCATTGTGGCAGAAAAACTGTGAAAAGGTCTTATCAGTCCTGTTTTGAGTCTCTATCATAAAGCAACAATGTTAGTCACCTATTTCTTTATTAATTTTTATCGTCAGTAAGATGACATTAAAGGGATATAAGCAGAATCAGGCATAAGGTTGAGTCCCAATATAAGCATGATCTGAGGAATGGGAAATTCCCAAGTATACTCTCAGCTAATCGATGAGTTTGTGGGTTACTGAAGAGAACTCATTCACTGAAATTTTCCATTTTAAGAGAACAGGGTACTCTCCTGCTCCTTAGGGTGTCTTTTGGGTGACTGACACTCAGAATCCCTGCCATTAAGTTTAACAAAGTGAATCTGATTGTCGGATGTGCTTACTCCTAATGAGCTGTACACAGTATGCAGTGCTGTGCCCTGTCTAGTCCAGTGTCACTCTGTATCTGCCAGAGAAAAAGAGGGTGTTTTTTTCTGCAAGGCACGCTGGAAGATACGAAGGCATTCACCTACATATTACTGCTAGGGTAATGCCTAGCAGCCTTGACTGAAGTTGGGATATAGCCGTGCTGAGCACCCTGCAGAAGTCCTATCGCTGTCTAATGTGGCATGGTTGGAAAAGGACAAAAGCACAAAACTACTCTAACCCAATTTTGAAAACCAAAAATCTGGCCTGGGAAGGACTGGCAAACCCTCAAAGCAAATCTCTGACAGCCTCAGGACAGAAAGATTTTCCAAGGCTCACTCTAGTGCCTGAACTCCAAAACAACCCCTCTTCTCCAAAGCATCACTGGGAACCCCAATATCTGGTACAGGTATAATTCCACCAATTTTAAAAAATTTCTTGGCTAATTTTACCTTTCTGAACACTGGTGTAAGTCTGTGTAGTAGTTTCAGAGGGGGCACTGGCAAAACAGTGCCCAGGAAAAACATTTACTGAAAGTTTCCTTTTATGGAGGAAGATAGTGATTTCAGGATGGAAAGGACAGAACATGTTTTGCTGTGAATAAGACTAACTAAAACGAGAAAACATACTTCAAAATGAGTGATTAGCAGTGACATACCAAGTAACATGCTCAAGTGAAATAATTAAGTGCATTCCCATTGCTGCCCGGGAGGGTATCAGGGGAATGCTCACATCTGTGCAAGGTGGTGATGGGATTGATCAGCACTAGCAGGATTTACCAGGAGATGGGCACTAAAAGTCAAAATGAAAATGTCACACAACATTGTGACACAGCTTACACCCAAATGCGATAAACAACATAGCTATATACATAATTAATGCTTGGTTGATTTTATTGGTGTTGAAGTCATCGAATGGTGCAGTCTGATAGCCTGTGTTTTGGCCTATGTCGGAAAAAATAAAAGAATTATATGTATCTTCGCCCAAATAAATTATTCACATCTTCATTATTAGTTTTAGCACACAGATACGCACTGTCTCTGCCAACCCTGCAGCCCTTGTGTTAGGAATCATTCAGCTTCAAATTCATTCCTTTCCTCAGACAGTTCACATTCAGCAGCAGATCAACCTCACCCTTGCATGCTTTACGTGCAGAATTTATTATGGCAGTAAATTACAACTTATTCTATTGTTGTTCCAAAAAAATTGTAATATTTAAAAAACTCAAATAAGCACCTTCCTTCCCAAAGCCTGCTACATTTCCTCTATCTGTAGACCTGATTTTCAGGGTAATTTGACCTATTTTGATACCTAAATGGGGCTAGACTTTGAAGTGTTCCATATCCAGCAGCTCTTATTATAGCCAGATTTTTCTAAAGAATTCAAGTATCGTAGTGCCAAGTTCTTTGGAAAACAAGTCATTTACTGTAGTGCTGACCAGGGAGCTGGGCTTTTTCGAAAATCTGGCTTTGATATTGAGTGCTACACTCTTGTAAAGTCTTCAGACTTTAACTGGTCTGATTCCTCCAGCATTTACACACAAAGCCAGTGATGTCTACTGTTATGGACATCTGGGAAATAGATACAATACAAGTCCAATTCTTTCTTTATATTAGTTGGCAAGCATTATATATATATATATATATATGAAAAAAAAAAAAAAAAAGGATTCCTAAGCATTAGATATGAATATTTTATTTTCTCCATGCAGACCAACTCAGCAGTTTTAATATTTTACAGGGCATTTGAACTTTACACTCTGATACTAAAAAAGTAACAATGCAATATATTGCAACAAGTTCATGCCATGAACGTACATGGGAAATCAGCTAACTGGTCGGCTCTTTCCCCTATAATCCTCTAAGATCATAGAACCATTAAAATTCAATATTATTGTGTTTACTTTAGTAGTAGTGTTACACGTTGAGGGCTAGGTTTAGGCTTTCCAGCCTTCAACCAGTTGACTGAAACTTGAAACAGAAGCTGCAAAAATCTGTGTCTTTGCAGAAGGCAAAAGCAAGAAAACAATGTGAAAGCAGCAGCACGAGTGCCAGCTTCTGGGAGTACAAGATTTAGAGAATCCCAGTCTAATCTGTTCCCAACTACACTGTTCACCACACGGTGTCTAAGGATTTGTTTTAAGCCCTTCCCAAAGTGTCTGTCATCCCATTTCCTTGTCTCCAGCAAATGTATCATGTAACTGTAAATAAACATTCAAATGAGTTTAGCAGTCAGCAGGATGTTTCGAATTTGAGCATGACAGCTTTTTTCCCTTAAGTTTAATTTAAGAAGTTGCATTTGCGGCCATTTCACTATATACTTGATTTTTAACTTCACAGACATATTTCTCACTCTGCTGCTTCCTTGGGATTACAAAATTGATCCTTGTAAGGTCAGCCCTGAACGAAAAACTTGGAAAAATGGAGACGCATTTGACTATCTTATTTTCTTTTGACCCACGGGACCTCCCAGTTAGCTCCTGTTATTGAAGATGAACTGGTTTTATCACTTCTCTCTCAATACAACCTTTTGCTTTCACCTCAGTTACAATTCCTGTACAAGTCTCACTTGTAGAGCTATTAAAAGGGCACAGTGAAAGGGAAAAAAAAAAAGCTTAAAGAACTTTTTACTATCTTATCTCTTCTTCACCCACTACTTTTAGATGTGCGAGTAAATGACAGCTCCCTTTCACTCTTAACCACCCAGCATGTGATATGTTGCAGAACAAGGCAGAGATGTGAGCTACCTGGAACTATACCTGTTCTCAGTGTTTTGACAGCAACATTTCACAGTAAGGACCAAGCCACGGGATTCTTGGAAGCCCGCAATTCCAGTAGCCCTTGGCAGAATGTAAATGGGATTTAAATCATACACTGCTGCACACAAACTGTCTGGGGGATTTCCCTCTTCAAATCTTGCTACAAGTGGATTTTCAAATGTTTGCACAGATTTTGAAAAAATTGTTCCTATATGAGACTGGCTACTTCTTATAGAGCAAAAAAAGTAGAAAAGGAATGACTGAATCAGTCAGTGAACCTGAAATAACATAAAGCTAACATAAAATGTGTAGCTAACAAAACTAATGTACACGCTATGTTATCAAACTAATTCATCTCCTCCACAGTACTATAAATAATTTGTTGCCAAGTTTTAAACTGTTTTAATTCAATGCATAGGAATACATTTCCACTAGGTCTGTCATTCTGCCGTGATTAGGGGAAATAAGTATGCCAGTATGGTAGAGGAATCTTTAAAAATATTTACACAGTTCCATCCCCAAATTCACATATCTAGTATTTTAACACAGGCTACTAATCATCTCATTCACAACTACTGTCTATCTAATTTCCTCAAGTACTTAATGGTAGCTATGATGATAACCAAGCATCATGGGACTAGATCCCTAAGAGACAAGGTCAGACCAGTAAAATTAGCCATCTGTCCAGTAAGGGCTTTAAGCTCAGGCTGTATTTAAGTATTAAGTTTCCAACTGTACAGACATTTTTTTTTTCCTCACAACAGCAAGAAAATGCACAATACTGATTCTAAAAAACAGCAATACAAATCTTTTAACACTGTGGAATATATACAAAAAGGGTCTGATCCTACAAACGCTTTGTGAGCTGAGGCGGAATTTACTGAACTTGTTATATTTTTCATTGACCTGACATCAATGAAGTTAGTGACAAAAATCTGTATTGGCCTCAAAGACTCCAGGATAGTCTCACGTGTTTGAAATTGTCCTGGGTGCCAGTATTTTCTCTAAGGACCACAATTTTTTAAGTATGCAGAACATCAGACTTCACCAGCTACTCTGTCGCATCTCACTGTTTACATTTTACCTTACTGTTTCATGTGCTGCAGACTGCAGGGGCTGTAAAAGCTGCTCAGAGTCCAGGTTTTTAACTTTCAACCACTAAGGACCACGCAGCACCACCTTGATCAACGTGCAAAACCCCGCCACAGCCATGGGAACTCTGCCGCAGGTCCCAGGTAACGCTCAGCCAGAAGCAGGACCGTGAAGCACCCCACACCATGCTTGGTACAGACTAACTACATTTTCTGATGAAATTATTGCTTCCCTAGTCTTTTTTCTTTCACGTTTACTACTCCATGTCGCAACGTTATTTGCTACCACACACTTAAATGTCAGAGCCAAAGCACAGCCTTGCCGACAGAAAACCCCTGCCTGGCACGGAGGTTCACCTGGCTGCTAACCCCGCTCACGCAGCACCACAGGTTGCGGGGTCCAGGGAAAAACGGATGAAATTTTTGCCAATCCCTTCCGCAGCAGCAGCAGCAGTCGGGTCCCGGTCTGTAACTTGAGCGAACCCGCCGGCATGGGGTGTAAAACGCCAGAGACAACGCATCGTACACCGATTCCGCAACTTCACCGCTCCCAGCGGCGCGCTCCGGCCACCGCCTGGGCACCCTCGCCCACCCGCGGGCGGGAGGACAAAGCTGGCGGGGACGGGCGGGGAGCGGCGCCCGGAGCTCCGGGACGAGCTCATTGCCCGGGGCAGCGCCGCGGCCCGAGCCCCAGCGCCGGCAGCCGCCCGCGGAGCGGCGGGCACTGCCCCGACACCGCTGCCCGGCCGGCGGGGCTCCCGCCCGGCCCCGCTGCCGTCTCCCCGCCACCGGCCGCGGCCAGGCCATTTTTAAAGGCAGGGGAAACTTTGCCGGGTGCAAGCGCGGCGCCGAAAGGGCACCTCCCCGCCCGGCACCGCTCCCTCCCTACCTTGCCGGCGGGGGATGCTCCTCCGCGGCGCCGCTGCGCAGCCGATGCACGAAGCCAGGAGCAGCAGCGAGGCGAGGCAGCGGCGGTGGCAGCGGCCCGGCACCTCCATGTGCGCCGCCTTCCCCCGCCGCCGCCCGAGCGTCCCCTCTGGGCGGCAGCCGGGCGGGGAGCGGGGCTGGGGCCGGCGCGGAGCGGAGCGGCGGGGCTGGCACCCGCGCCGGGCAGGGACGGGGAGGGAAGGGAAGGGGGGAGGAGGCTGGGTCCGGCCCTTTGATGGGATTACCGCCGCCCGTGGGGCGGCCGCGGCGGCGCTGGGCACGGTTCGGCACCTCCCCCGCGGGGCGCCGCCGCCCCCGGCCCCGACGGAGGGGTCGGGGCGTCCCCCGCCGGGTGACCCCCGTGCCGGAGCCCCTCGGCAGGCCGCGGGGCGGAGACTCGGCCCCCCGGGCACCCTGGGGCGGTGTGTCACCCCTTCCTCGGCGGGCCCCCCTGCCCGTCCCTGCCCTCCCCCTGCCCCAGGGGATGTCCTCGACCCCCTCCCGTCCTGCGGCACCCCAGCTTGGCTGCTCCTCGCCCCAGGGGGCATCGGCACTGACACTCGGGTTCATGGTTTCTTCCTTTTTTCCCTGGCCTCCCTGGGAGGGACCGGGCTGAAGTGGTAGCCAAGTGCTGAGGCCAAGGCGAAGCTAGGGAGAGGATTCGGTGAGGAAGTTGTTGCTGAGCTAAGAGGATAAATTAAGTTTAATCCCCCCAGATGGAGGCTGAGACCTATCCAGCCACTCAGACTAATATAGAAACCCCTGGGGAGATTAGAGGGGATGGGGGAGGAAGGCAAGGGGAAGCTGCAGAGTTTGAGGATCCCACAAAAAAACAGGAAGGGACGAGCAAGAAGTAGCCCAAAGCATCCCTTCAGAGCAATATAGCATTGGTGGGACGAAAGACGAAATCTCTTTGGTCCAGTATTCCATCTTTGAAATTTAACAGACAGAGGAAGGTGCAAGAAATGTCGTATTAGGCAGACATGGGATTATCTGCCCTCTGCTTTAGGTCTCATCCTAATCTCAGTTAGTTAGAGATCAGTTTTAAACCCTGAAATATCAGAGTTGTTATGTCTTGAGGGTTTCTGTGGGCTTTGTTTTGGCAATGAGCTTCATTTGTTTCTTTTGCTGTTCTCTGATAACTTTGAGTGGGTTTGATGTCCCTATAAATTACATATGTTTATACAGTCCTTTTTTGAATTTTATTAAATTCATAACACTGATACTCTGTTCAGTGAGTTCCAGGCTGTAATTTTATGACATGTGGGGAAAAAAACAGGAGGAGATAGGAAGAAAAGCTGCCTCTCTGCCAGAACAATGCAGAGACAGCAAAATAAGGAAAGCTGTACCCTTTTGGGGTACAAAGAGGAGACAAGGAAATGGTGATGAAGTCCTTTTGGACAGAAGATCAGAGGAAGGGCGTTGGAGCCTATATCCTGTAAAACCACTGCAAGTACCTCAGAAGAAGTTGGAGGGGGAAATCAAAGTCCTCAGGAGCCACTGGAGAGGACAGCCCTTGTGTCCCTCAGGGACAAGGCAAGGAGACAGAAACCTGGTCCCCTTAGAAAGGGCAGCATGCGAGTTTCGGAGTGATCCACGCCAGGAGAGCATGTTCAAGGCTGCAGGAGTTAGAGATGAGGAGTAGTTCTGTTAGCGTATTTGAGATGCCAGTGGTGTCTCTCTCACAACCTTATCAGCCTGCCTTTGCAGAGCCAGAGTAATTGCAGTACGTGTGGGAGAAGTGCGGGGCCCATGGCAGGAATTCCCAGCGGGGTCAGGGACTGTAGTGCATTGTGAAACTGCAGTTCAGAAGGCAGAGAATGAACTCTGGACTCCACATTTGCCCACAAGTCACATGCGACTGCTCACTCATCAGTAAAAGATGGCAGAGAAATCACAGCCAGGGGTGGAGAAAAGCTAAGTCTGTCCTTTCCTTGATCTCCTTCCTTCTTCTTTCACTCCTCTACCTCTGTGTCTTCTTTCCTCTGACTTTCTTTTCTGGCAGCACTCATATTGTCCACTGTAGTTTGTCTTCTCTCTCACATACACCTATCTACCAAAAGTAACCTGTGATTAAGTAGTAGTTAGACATATTGCAGCCAAATTGATTGGATCACAAAAGTTCATACTACTGAGTTTCAGACAGTTGTAAGATTCAGACAGATTTTGTAATTTTAATTACAGTTTTGGAAGATTATCTCTGCAGCCATGTGAGCTGGAAACCTGCCTTCTGCTAGGATGGAGTGGGATATTCATTTCTGGGTGTATCGACAGGTGCTTGAAAATTCTACTAACAAAGGTAATCCACCACAAGCCCATTGAATTCCCTCTAAATAACAGAACGAATCCCAGGGGCTTTCTTCCTGGTAAGGTTTTTACACTCTTCTCATTGGCATGGTCCCTAGTTGTCTTCCAGTAGCATACTGATTAACATGAATAATGCTTGGCACACATTTGTTATTGCAACATCTCTCCAGAAGGAAAAGCATTTTAGTGGAGTATCTAGAATTAAAACTTAGAATTAGGGTTAAAAGATAAATGTATGCCTTGCTGTTCATTGACCTGAGAGAAGGCAAGATGAGTGAAGTGTACCACATACTTCTGATAGTGTTGAGTTTTGGGAGGGATTTGTTTGCCAGTCTCAGACCAGTTTCTGAGACAAAATATCCTCAAATGAAAAAATTACCTTTATCCTGGAGGGCTCTGCTGTGCCAGAGGAGCACAGTTGATACTAATGACACACCGTGGCTGCATATTCATCCAGTTGGTTCTCCTTGTCCTCACCTGAAACTTGTTTTGTCTGGATTCAGCTTTAATCAGTGGTTTGTGATTGGATCCAGCCTCAGAGCCATCTCTATGCCAGTGACCATAAGCCCAGGACTCTAGTGGTGGTGGAGGCAGTTTTCCATCATTATCTGCTGAACATACTCCACTGGGGAAGATGCTAACTAAGCCAGCACATGAATTTGGATATACTAGACCTGTGTTCAGATCCCATATTCCATCCTTTCTCCCATGCTGTAGCTATGGTAGGGAATCAGGCTCCAGTCCACATAGCTTCTTACTCTGGGAAGCAAAGGGATACAACACAGACCACAGAGTTTTCCCCTTATATCTGTTCTTTAAGAGGCAACACATGGCCCCTCTCTGTGCATAAAGGAACAGGAATGCAAGGAATGATGTCCTGGGCAGGCAGGAGAAACACTCTCATACTTCTCTGTACCCAGACCCCTCTAAAAGCTCTTCATCCAGAAGGGCTGACTCAATTCATCTTGCAACTGCATTACACTGGTATGTCACACGTGATTTGCAAGGGCTGAAATCAAGAGCCACCCCTTTTCTTTGAAAAGATAAAAATAGATATGAACATAAAGCACAAAATGTTCAAACATGGCCATAGCCTCCCTTTCAGGTTTTGGATGTCCAGTGTAACATGACTTCATTTTTTGGGGTAAATTTCATATTTGGCACATCATGTCTCATGATGAAGCAAACTGTCTTTAGCAGATATCTAGACTGTTACTCAGTCATAGTAAAAAATAGATCCCTACAATTATTTTCAACACCTGATTTTACAATAAATCACCGAGGAAGCAGTTTGCTGTGGAAGGAGCTAAAGCAGTATGCTTACCCTAAAACTATTTGGTAGAAGTGAGGAAGCCTTTCTCTGTAGGCAGTTAAGCGAGCAATGGAGGGACTAGAGAGGGTAGGAGTCTGGCCAGTGGGGTTAGCAGGCTTTTCCACTGTGATTCATGGGGGGAGGGGGGGGGGGAGCAGAAAGGCACGTCTTTGCCTTGGGGCTTGTCTTCATTTGAAAGATATTTGGGATAAAAGGAGCGTGTAAATTTATAGCATTTACCAGAGTGGCTCCATATGGGGACACATTTAGTCCAGAATAAGATTAAAAGAAAACCAGTGAAGAAGTCTTTTGAGGTAGAAGTATAAAAATGGAGGCATCTATGATGAAATATAGCTGCACCAGGGGAAGTTTAGGTTAGATATTAGGAAAAACATTTTCACCGAAAGGGTGGTCAGGCACTGGACCAGGCTGCCCAGGGAAGTGGTTGAGTCCCCATCCCTGGAGGTATTTAAAGAATGGATAGATGTGGTGCTCGAGGACATGGTATAGTGATGGACTTGGCAGTGCCAGGTTAACGGTTGGACTCGATGATCTTAAGGGTCTTTTCCAACCTTACCAATTCTATGATTCTACGATTCTATGAAATGGGATATTTTACACCTTTATAGTTCTTTTTATGATAACAGTGTAGGGCTCAGTTTAGGAAATTAGGAATCCGTACATTTTCATAATTATGAAGAATGGATTTTTCTCTAACTAAAGCCTCACAAATTTTGTTGTTCTCCCTTTTTTTTTCCTTAATAATCTGCAACTTTTAAAAAGACTAATTCTAAATATGTGGCATTGTGACAATTCATCCATAATCCACTGTAGATTTTTGTCAGGAATTTTTCATAGGTTCCTCTTGAAAGAAGTGCATGAACTCTTGACCTCTGAAGGTTCTCTTAGTATGCCAAGGTCATTCTACCTATTTTACCATGCTGATATTAATTCCAACATAAGATACTGACTATGAGTTATACCAATCTATATATGTGATATATAGATTTATATAGAAGTGAGGATCTTTTTATTGACTTTAGTAACTTTGTAAATTTATGGAAAATAGAAGGACCATTACTCACTGGGTTTCAAATACAAACCTCATAAATGTAAATGTTGTTTAAAACCAGCTTCTGATGGAGCTTAGGTGCGGCTAGGTCCAATCTTAGTCTCAGACTTGGTTGACGGTTTATGTCTAAGGGACTGTACATGCAAAATTTATATAATGTTTCATTAGCATCAATTCAGCATGCAATCAAAGTTACCAAGACAAAATCAAAGTTACCATACTACAAGGTTATGCACGATATTGGCGGCTTACCAAAGATCTGTTGTTGGTAAAAGATCTCTCTGCCTCAAGGAGCAAGCTTGAGAGGTGTCACAGCTCAAGGGGACATCACCGCCGTGCAGCCACGCTGCCTAGCAGGGAGAGCTCAAAGAAGGCTCACTTAGGCTGTCATATTTATAGGATAAAGTGGTTGGCTCGTAGTCAAATTACGTGCCATAGAAAAGGTATGCAGGGGACTCCTTTTACCCACAGCTTTCTTTGTTCCTTGACAAATGAGCCTTGGAAAGGCCACCTGCTATTCATCTGTCAATCGCATGATCGGTGTTGCAAGCTCATATGCATCAATGCTGACCGTGTCACTCTGGTCCTTTGTGGGTTTCCAGAGAACAGTTGAAACTAGAGGAGTTCACGGTCCGGCTACGGCTCAGGCCTTCACCTCTTCCAGAGCCTGCACCTAACCACCACCAGTCTGGTCAAGGGGTTGAGCACATCCATCACAGCAGCAAACTTTATTTTAGCAGGTCACTTTTAGTTTTAAAGCAATAACAAACAAATCACAGTCATTTGTATCTTATTATAATTTAATTAGAAAACAGTAATGTTCCATGAATGTAGATATTTGTTGCTTCTACTAATCATTGCAATAAATAATTGTCTAACTTGTAGAAAACCAAGTAATTAATTACCTTGCATTATAATGGCTGTTTACATTTATTATTTCATTTATCACTTACAAAATGCCATAGATGTGCATGGAGTGCATGTTACAACATACCATCTAAAGGCATAACTTTTCTGTATATGCTGTCTCCATCTGGCTTAACTAAGTAGAGTGTCTTGGATAGACCTGTTTCTGATTGCACACAGGATGGTAATTGAGAGTATTTAAGAGCATTTTAGCACCTAGAGCACCAGAGAAGTCTACAACACATACTTAGAGCAGCTTTATCTACATGAAAAAGTGGCCCTACAGCCAGCGTGCATCTGAATAGGTCAGGAAGGAAGTTCAGGCTGCCCAACAAACTCGAGGAGGAAGGGTCATAGAAACTCTAGTTTCCCTGCAGAGCTGGTAGGGTTTCTTCCTTAGGATATTATTAGGAAATACATAAAGGTTAACGTAAATTTAAACTACCTTGAAATGGTGAAGGGATCAGTTTATCCTACTAGATTCTTAACTTCTGACACCATCTACTTATTTTAGATCTGAGTCTAAACTGAGCCTTCAAGGCTCTTGTTCTCTCCCTGTTTTCCATCAGACAGTCTATGGAGGCTAGATTTAATTCCTTTGGGGCAAAACCAAACTGCCTGTCATTTACTCATGTTTTAATATAGAAACAACTATACATCAGAGACATACTACACATTTACGCATATTAAATGCTGAAAATACAAACCTAAACAAAGCAGCATCAGTCTTATGTCTTGTCACATCAATAAATATTTGCCATACATTTATTCACCAAACTGACAGTTTAAGCCCATTATACTTTACAAGGACTCAGAGTCTTTCTCTCCTTCATTGTGTCTTACGTGGATTGGCTGTGGCATAGCCAGAAAGTCAATACACATGAGCAACCCTTACATCTGCAAGCGATAACTGTGCTACAGAGAAGGGCCTCTACTGACCACATCTACATGAGATGAGAGTCTTTACAGTTTTTTTTCTTTATGCTGTCAGTTCTGTCCCCCAATCTCCCTGCTTCCTACTGTATTCCAGGCTATTTCTCTGTCCCCCAATCTCCCTGCTTCCTACTGTATTTCAGGCTGGTTTTATTAATTACATTTCACAGGTTGCTTGTACTGTACCAGGACTTACAAACCCCAGTCAAGACTAGTAGTTCTACGCACAGAGACAAATAGATAACACAGAAATCCTTGTTGTGCCCAAACGTTTTGAGCATCCAACAAGTAAATGCTGAGAACAAAAGGGAGGAATGGGAGGATGATGAGGAACCTGATAAATAATAGCTAGAGCCCTGCAGTCACCTAGTCAGTATAAACCATTACGTTCCTTGTTGTTGTCTCATTTTCACTTTTTTATGCCAGATTAGTATTTATCATGTTATAAAGTGCTCTTTCCTAACACGCTATACATTTTTATTAGTCACAGGATGACACTTTGCCAAGCACGAGCAGTATTTTTAAAATTAAGAATTAGGATGCATTACACTGTTAAAACAATAGAACTATACCGGATAAACATTTAATGTTCCTTTCTTCCACTTGTGGGCCAACTTTATTACTTTGTTTAAAATTTAAAATAAATGCGATTAGCAGTGAGCACAATCATTCATCAACTCCAAAATGGATGTTGTAGTCTATGTGTTCAAATCCTAAAGTTTTATCCTGCAAGCTTCTTTTTGTAAATAGTACTGTTTCTTACTTGTATAGCAAGTAATTTTATAGCACTTCAGTCATGGATTAGGATGCCAGTATGCTACAAATGCCCAGGGTAAGCTCCAAAGATCACTCAATCTGAGTAAATTTAACCTCAAGATGGGCAGATTCATAAGCACAAGGAGCCCCTTGGAAATAGGGTTAGCAACATGAGTGGTAGCTTGTAAAAGCCAAAGCTTATACTCATGGTTATGAGAAAGTTGTTGAGTTATTCTTTCTATCAATCAGAGTTGTTTGTGGATTTATAGGTTCCAGTTTTAATAACTTTGATTTCCTTCTCCTTTTATCTCCTTTGGCTACGTTTTGGTAAGGTGGAGAAAGTATTGTTTTGAGCTCAGAAAGTTCTTTACATTGTCCCTTATTCAGCTCACAAAGAAACAATAGCACAAAGACCCAAATTCCAAGAAATTCTTGCCTAACAATCTAAGTATATTGCTATGCATCTCTCTCACCTCTCACCGTCTCATCTCAGATAGGTCAACATTTGCCAGTTTTATTCCTGGTGATTTAATGGAGCATGTTCTTCTCTTCTGGTTAACAAGTCAGTTCTTACGAGACTTTGCACCTATGGTAAATGTGATGAAAAGCAGCAGAAGGAAGAAATGACCTTTTTTATAAATCTAAGTGTTGCTTTAGACACTCATAAAACTTGCTTTCACCCAATTATTACATATTCAGTATTTGCAAGTGTGGGAGGTGTTGGGGAAATTATGTATTGCCCAATACAGGTTCTTTTATTGTTTCTTTTCAGTTTATGATAATGATATAAAGAAAAATAAATGATCCACAGTGCTTTGAGGAGTTCAGGGCACCATCTTCATATTTGTGTTCCCATTTCAGTCTTTCTGCTGCTCTCACAAAAATATGACTTAAAAGATTGACTTTCATTGTTTTCTATTTAATGTAATATGTATGCTCTTCCCATCCTCTCATCTGTTAACCTCACAGACCGGTACGTAGCTCCTGTTGATGATATTATCTCCTGGGATATTTCCTCCACTTTTCTGATCAGGATTTCAGAATGAGAAAAGAAGAGATGGATAGCAAAGAACCGTACAGATTTTACAGTGAACTCCATGCATCTTTGGACTTGCATGTTTTATTTACAGTGAATAAGGGGGAAAGGGAATGAATTCTGCAGAAATAACACATGAAAAGTACCGTAGTTCATGGCTTTTTCAAATTTGCTGTTAATTCTCATTCTGTTGGAAGGAGTACCCATATACTAGAGGCAAGCGTACTATTGTCTTTTCTGCTCTGTGGGTAGAAGGAATGTGATTCTCGTTGATCTCTGCCAGGGAAAAGTGAAGTCTAAGGGGAGAATACTGTTCCAATTTTATCACTTCCCCCTTATATTGATGACGCTCCTGAGAGGCAAGTGACAGGGAGAAGTACAAACATATGCAGCTTCATTTCCTTTACTCACTAATACCTATTCATTGTGTCCCAGTGAATGACCTGATTCTCCATGAATCTCGCCACCTTCCTTACTTGCAGGAAAGAGCGGTAAAGGATGGATTTGCAGAAGGAATGACAGTTCTGGGAAGACCATTGAAGGAGCAGTGGAAGACCACAAGATCTGCCAGTTCACTCACTCAGTCTCTTCTGCTCCTTCCATGGGGAAATATAAGCCTTGGAGGAAACAGGAAAAGTTATAAGAAGTTTTTTTCTTTCTAAATCAGAAGATCAAGGAGAAAACTGCAGAATGAGCACCACATACCTTGTAGGAGCCCAGTCATATTCTTGAAGTCTCAGTTTTTGAACATATCACCCGGGATGCAACACACTCCATCACATACCCGTTCACCTCTGGGATATGACATTAAAAAAAACACTTGGAGGCATCACATGGTCTCCCAATTTGGATGAGTGTAAAAGATAAGAGGTCTCCAACTAATTTTGTGCACTGATTCATCTAAGAAGTTTCTCCTCTGTCTCTTTCCAAGAAAGAAGATCACTGAAAACTTCACTTGCCACAGATTAATTCACTATCTCAGAAACAGAGAGAATTAATTCCAGCTGTTTTGGAGCTTGGTAAGCCTCTAAGAAGCTTTTGAAAAATCATAAAACTTTCAAAAGATCTTTAAAAGCAGTTTTTCATGTTTGCCCTAACAGAGTAATAATACTTCTTTAAAAATAGCAGGTAGCAAGATCCAATCAATAGACCATTAAGATACTGACAGCACCAAGATAGGATTAAATAGTGAAGAAATTGTGAAACCCTTAACTTTTCATTTTTGACAAAGAAAACACAAGAGTTGCGTTATTTATTTCATAAGCCTAACTTCAAATAATCTTACCTCTTTCTTGTCATCAGAAAAGCCCCCTGCTTGCATAAATATGAAACTAGTAGGCTAGTGAGGTACCCATTTTATCATAAAACCATGATTCTTATTCTTTGGGCTGAAAAATGTTTTACACAATATAGCCATTTCCCTTTGCTTCACCTGCATAGGGTAATACCGAGGTTCCACCAAATTCTTGAGGGGCAAGTTCATCTGTGGTTATTAAGCATGATTGTTGTGCTGGTTTTGGCTGGGGTAGAGTTAATTTTCTTCATAGTACCTTGTATGGGGCTCTGTTTTGGATTTGTGCTGGAAACAGTGTTGATAACACAGGGATGTTTTGGTTATTGCTGAGCAGTGCTTACACAGAGTCAAGGCCTTTTCTGCTTCTCACCCCACCCCACCAGCGAGTAGGCTGGGGGTGCACAAGAAGTTGGGACAGCTGACCCCAACTGACCAAAGGGCTGTTCCATACCAGATGACGTCATGCTCAGCATATAAAGCTGGGGGAAGAAGAAGGAAGGCAGGGTGTTGGGAGGAAGAAAGAAGGCAGGGTGTTCGGAGTGATGACGTTTGTCTTCCCAAGTAACCGTGACATATGATGGAGCCCTGCTTTCCTGGAGATGGCTGAACACCTGCCTGCCGATGGGAAGGAGTGAATTAATTCCTTGTTTTGCTTTGCTTGTGCACGCGGCTTTTGCTTTACCTATTAAACTGTCTTTATCTCAACCCACAGGTTTTCTCACTTTTACTCTTCCAATTCTCTCCCCCATCCCATCAGGAGGGAGGGAGTCAGTGGTTGTGTGGGGCTTAGTTGTTGACTGGGGTTCAACCGCAACAGCCCTTTTTTGGTGCCCAATGTGGGGCTCAAAGGGTTTGAGAGAATGACAGGTTTGACTGGAATATGCTACAATGAATTTATAGCTGTTATTGCTGTTTAGCTATTAATCAGCAGGCCTCTGTTCTTTCCATGGAACTTGCTTGCCTCCCTGTATATTAGAGTCTAGTGCTTGTTAGTGGCTGCTTTTTGCTTTCACTGCGTGCTGTACTGCTGTACTGCTTATCATCTTACTCTGCTGTGCCTGGGAACATTTTGGTAACAGCAATGGCCATGCACCTGGGCTGGCCAGGGCATCGCTGATGTTTCTGTGCTGCTTTACTGGACAGGCTGGAACTCCAGTGTGAACTTCAGTTGAAGGGACTGTGGCCTGTAGATGAGTCCATGCAGGAGCAGGACACCCCAAAGCATCTGTGGCATGGATAAGTCCACACCAGAGCAGGTATATCTCGAAGCATCTGTAGCCGTGGTTATGTCTGTGCTGCAGCAGGTATGCCTCTGTGAAGGGATTGTGGCCCAAGGATAAGTCCACGCTGGAGAAGGTACACCTAGAAGCATCTGTGGCTGTGCATGAGGTCATGCTGGAGCACCTCAAAGCCTGTGGCCATGGATAAGCCCACAACAGAGCAGGTACTCCCCTGGAGGGACCACAGCCATGGGTAAGGCCATGTTGGAGCAGGTTTACTTCTGAAGGGACCATGGCTGTGGGTAAGGCTACACTGGAGCAGGTCTACCGCTGAAGGCGTAGCCCAGGGAGAAGGTCACGCTGGAACAGGTACACCTCAAAGCGACTGTAGCTGTGGATGAGTCTATGCCGCAGCAGGTATGCTCCTGGAGAGACTGTGGCTCAGAGATAAGGCTCCACTTGAGGCAGGTCCAAGCCAGAGCAGGGGCAAGGGGAGGAGTTCATTGCAATGTTAAACCCTATGGTCTGGTCCAAAGGAGCCACGGCTGGAGATTGTAATGGAAATACCTTTAAGTTGTTGTAACCCATGATCTGAGTTGCATGTTATAAGAATTACTGTAGCAGGAACTACCTGAATCAATGGAGGAGAAGCCTTACAAGAAGCAGTGCAAGTGCAGCAGTGATCTGACCTGAGCTGGCTTTGGTGCCCAATAACTCCACACAACACACCACCTCTCCTGACCTGAGTGGCCACCATCACAGATGGAGCCCAAAGTCACGGACTAAATGAACTCAATGGACATTTTGTGGACGTTTGTGGACATTTTAAAGACATTTTATAGGGATGGGCCATAGACTAAGGGAATGATATCTGTGTATTATATCAAAGCATGGGAAGAGGGGTGGTGGCTAATGAGGATGTATTGGATAGTGTGGGACTTGAGCATGACATAAATGGTATGGAGCAAGGGGTGGAGAAAAAGCACCACACAGCCGCTCTTTCACGCTCCCCCCCCTCCCCCCCCCCGCCCCGGGATGCAGGAGAGAATCAGAAGAGTAAAAGTGAGAAAACTCGTGGGTTTAGGCATAATTTTTAGCACCTCTCTGGCTGGGGCTACATGGAGCTGCAACGACTGTGTTCCTATTGCAGTTGAACTAAAGGCAGCAAGGGCAGCTGCTATAGTTGGGAAACTTCCCTTCCTATATTCTGATCTATGCACATATGTAGGACTTTCTACTCAGCTACTGAACAGTATGAAGGTCTCTGAGCTACACTGCTCTCAACACAGCAACTAGCAAAACTCTGTGTAGTCTTAGTGAGTCCAGAAATCTCATGTGGACACTGGAAGAAGAACCCATCAGATTTACTTTCTAATAAAAAGTTAAGAAGTAACGAATTATGCTGTGGCTTACCAAGACAAGAGAGAGAGGAAGCTATTGACCCAGCCCCCTAGAGACTGCTCTCTTTAGTTCTTCAGGTGCACTGCTACAGATTAATAGGACTTCCTATATAGTCTTAATATCTGCACAGATATGATGCAACAAGGATGGTAAAGTTAAGGCTGAACTAAATCAGCTGTAATATTGAAAATAAAGAGCTAAAGGGAAAATAAAAGAATAAGTTTGTTTTTTTTAAAGATTCTGTATTATAAGAATTGCGAACTTCACATTTTTGAGGGACTTTTTTATAATATGCCACATCTTTTTAAAACTGTTTTGGATTACAGTACTCTGTAATATTATAATTCATTAGTACTGTTGTGGTTTTGTCCAGGTTTTACTTTCAGAAACACATCTGCCTGTGCATGGTGTAGTGCCTGCTCTGCTTGTATAAAGACCATGCATACTAGATGGAATGTGGATACTTAATCAGCATCATCAATCAGACCTGCTGCTGCATTAGGGCTGATACCCAGAAATCCTAGAAAATGTGCAAAAGTTCTTAAATTCTGTCCAGACAGAATTTACAGACAGAACAAGAAAACCCAGACAAATGGTTGTTCTGGCTACATCGAATAGCAGCCTACTTCACGTTTATGTTCTAGCAAGTGATGAGTTCTATCAAAAATTAGATAAATGACCTTCTCTGAAGAAAGAAGTAAATACTGACCTTTACACAGCTTGAAAAATGAAAATACAACAGCTTATACTCAGGGTAATCTATCCATCCCTACCCATATCAGTGAAGCTATTCTGGATTTATACTACCTTTTTTCAGTTCAGAATCAGGCTCAAGACAGAGCAGTGATAAAGGGCATATAAATAACTACAGATTAAGTGGAATGAACTGGGCTATTTTTCAGTATTTGAGTTACCAAGTGACAGTATTATATATTTTTTTCATTTTGATTTTTTCACAAAAGGAACCTGCACATAAAAGAGTCAAATCTCATAGCCATTGGGGGCAGAAAATCCAAGGATGTTATTAAGAGGAGATACTGAGTCATTTTTTGCTATGTAACTCTAAACTCATGGCTTCAGCTGGACCTGCCATAGCAACAAATGCCACCAATGTCTTTGTTTTTCAGTCACCTTTCCTGATGTCAACATTGCTGGGGCCAAACAGACAGATGGCCAATAAGGATATAAAAGTATGTCCTCTTTACATCAACCATATTATCTTTTGTAATAGATTAGGTCAGATCCTCTCTGGGTTTAAGCCAGGACAGCTCCCTGGAGACTGCATCAGCTTCACAAAAACACAGCCTCTTACAGTAACGAAGGGTCTGGCCGCAGCACGTTACCCTACAGCAGCATGGGGAGTAGAGACGAACAGCCTACTCATGAAATAAGATTCTAGTGTTGGTGTTGCTTGTGTTTCCCAAACCTTTCCTCAAAATCTTCAAGGTTTTTTTTTCCTCACCTCATCCAGCTGAAAGACAATGATGATCAAGTCTTCCTATTAATTAAAAGTATTCTCACATGATATTTAACGTTACAAACTATTTTGACTTCTTAATTTACACATAGAATATATATGCGTATTTGTTCTCCCTTTGGCTACCTTCAGAAAAAAAAATTATTTTCAAAAGAAAGAAGTACAGAACAAACTTAAGCCCATAAAAACTTGTCAGATCTTTACAGGCTTCCAGATGCACTTTGTTAACAGAAATAATAGAAGCTTGCATCCGTTGTACCGTATCTGTGAGACATCATGCTGCTTCTTGGATTAAGCCAATTTAAAATGTATTGAACCCTGTTTTGCTGGTGTCATATTTAGGTCTCTTTCTCCAAGCATACTGTTCTGCAGCTTTCTGTGAATAATTTTTCTTTGATTTATTTCTATTCCTATACCAATCCCAGAAGTAAGCCATGCTATTTTCTGTTAAGAGAGCCACTTGGATCTGTCTAATGCTGTCTTCTTTACATGCAATAAAATTTCAGTTATTCCAGGCTCATTCTTTTAACCTCACTGCCCAATAAACTGTATATGTTTCCCTCTTCCATAGCCTGTCAGTTCATCAAGATCTTGATCAACCAAATCTATTGTGTGATGCCCATGTGGCACATAATTAAGGGCCTAAAATGGTTTCATCTTCATTTTGAGAGGTATTACATCAAGATTTACTGCTGAAAACCAATACTGTAACCTTTCCTCTCACTGTTAAACTTATACTGGCTTGATGCAGGCTTGAATTCTTAAGTAACTACTATTTTTTCTGTCCAGCACAGCCAAAAAGCCACAGCAGGAAGAGGTGTCTGCAGTGCCCTGCCTCCTCTGATGTCCCCAGGATGCTGTGGCTTCCAGGCTGTGGCTCACAGCTGCACGGCAGCACCGCTTGCTGCCAGAGCCCAGAACCCACACCAGAAAATCCACAGCTTGCACACAAACACAGCCACATGATAGTAAACTGTTCTGCAATCAGGCCCCTAACTTTGAAGCAGTTGTGAGAGCATGGACAGACATCTGAACCCCGTTGGCAGGTCTGCCACCTTTGAGTGCAAAAGACTTGGTGTCACTATGGCTGTGACAATCTTTCCAGACGTGCTCAGCTGCTGCTTTTAATCACATGCTGTAACCACTTCTCTTGCTATTTGCAAACCCATTGTTCATGAACTCCAGAAAAACAAAAAGCAAAATTGTTTAGGGGGTAAGGAAAAGTCTAATTGCCTTCTTATGAACAAGAAGGATTTCAAACAAAGAATGGGACTCAGAAATGCAACCATGCACTGGGGACTTGGGCTCATGGACTCTGTTTCTCTTCAAACACTTATGAGTACCTAGCCATGTTGTAAGCATTTAAATTCCCTGCCCATGTTGTACGTACACAAGATAGTTTGTATGTCATGCAGAGCACTTAGAAACAAAATGTAAACAGACCTTTTCAATTAGCTACAGCAGGAGCCTCAGAAATCAAATGCTAAAGTGCAGGCCTGTGAAAGCTGTAGGGGATCATTGGGGTTTGTTTATTTATTTATTTATTTTCTGGTGTGACATGTGTCTGAGAACTAAATTGACACTGCTCCAACTTTTAGCAGGTGAAGGAAATAAAAAAATTTTCATTGTCCCCGTACCACGAGAAGGAAAGTGGTGCCTTACTTACATAAGGAAATGGGCAGTGGTAGAGTGAAGAAAAACGAGTTCCCCCCATTCCTGCTGAAGCCAGCCACAGTGGGGTGCTGATGGCAAACGGGGGTGGCGGGGGGGTGGAATTATGTAGGCTAGAGATATGAGCTTTTCTAGGACAAGGGAGGGGGCAAGAGGTAACACTAAAGTCTACACACTGATCTGCACGTGAGGTGATGCTGCTCCTCCTGTCCAGCTCAGCTTAGATTGGAGATTCACAATCCAGCCCTAAAGGACATCTCTCTTTTCTTAGGTTTGATGGGTCAGTTAGGCTCTACCTTGGAAGATGTTGGAGAAGATCAAAAGGTTGGAAAACTCTGAGGAAATAACCCCCAGAAAATTACTAGCACAGAAAGGGAAAATGCACATGGATAATCAGCAAAATTGAAGGACAGCTGCAGGCAACTGGGACACTTGCCTTTCAAGAGCAGTTCTCATAAACAAAGGGACTGAAACCTTCCGCTCACTCTTATCTGTGTAAATAAACTAAAGGGGAGGTTATAGTTCTCCCACTCCCTCATGGTCTGGCACTATCTTGTAGGTATAGCTGATGCTGTCCTTCCTGACCTCCACCCTGGAGCGCTGCAGCCCAGTCTGAGATATAAAAATACTCCCTGTGATGGGTGCTGCTCCTCTCATGCAAGTGGGCAGAGAAAGGATGGGCAGAGACATGATACACAGCTAAACTTTTCCCCTTTGAACTGAATGAAACACTAAGGAGAAAGGCCCCTATACCAGCAGTGACTGTATTGTTCCTTTTCTCCCCAGAACAAGGGAGAACAATGACTTAGACTAGACACAGACTTTTGCAAATTTTGCCATGCTTGTAAGGCATTAGGTCTATGAGATGTCCTTGACTTCACCCAGATGACCCAGCTTTCCATTTCTTCCCTTGAAAGTCTGTGTAGCTCAGTAACTACCGTTTGGTAAAAATGGACATATTTCCAGTTGGTGGAGATGTGAAATGGGTAACTTCTAGTGGCTGAATGACATGATCTTCAGCATAACGAGTTAATCTATTAAATAGTGATAGCCACCATTTCAAAGCAAGATTAATATTGTGCAGCTGCCAAAATGGTGTATGCAAATATGCTTAATTAACCATGTGCATGGTCAAGGCATAATCAAGGTAATTGTATACCCAACATGAATCACTAGGAGGAAAGAACAAAAAAAAAAAATTAGTGAGGGGTTGTGTGCAAGAAACTGGTACTGGCATTCACAACATAATAATATGGCTTTTTCACCCAGAGAGTCAGAAAATGCTTGGTCAGAGACAAGTGCAAGAGAGTTTAGCACAGCCTCGCCTATAAACAGAGAAAATGTACAAATACAGAGGATAAAAGAAAAGAGAAAAGAAACTAACAGAGAAGATGAAATCTACTTTGTTTGCAAGGCAAAGATGAAAGTACATGGATACAGTCCTGAAATGGGTTTAGTATAACTGCAAACAGGAAGATTTGAGAGGCACATTCAAACAGAGGATGCATCTTGATAGACAGAGGAAGTGAGGGCCAGATGGAGCAGGACCAGTGAAGAGCAAATTCCAGGGGGAAAAGCTAGAGCCAAGACTGTAAGCGTGCAGGGTATGTAAGGTCAGAGGACATGGAACAAGACTAGGGAGAGTGCTAAAGATAGGAAGTCAAAGATGAAGGTCAAGGAACCAGCTCAGAACTACAGTTCTCTTGAAAAGTTATAGGGGCTCTGGATCCCTCAGTTTTTAAAGGAAACATTTGGGGTGACCATCAAGCCTGAGTATCAAAGTGATTTAAGGTGGGGACTTAATACATATTTCAGCAAAGAAAAGGAATACATGCAGTGCGGTGAATTAATATTTCCCTCACTTTCCACAAAAGATTTTGTTTGAAGTGTTTTTTTGCTGCTTGCTGAGGAGAGCAGCATCCAGTGATTGACCTGAGATCAGTCTGGTTGGGAAGAGAGGGCAGCATGTTTGGGACAGGAGGGTGGGCATTAACCACCCAAGAGAGGGTCCCTTCGGTACAACGAAAGGCTCAATGCCAGTCTACGCTATAATACTCAGGTAGAGAGACCACACATCCTTTGTGGGAGCCTTTTCTAACATTCCTTATGTCTTGCCCTAAAACCAGCATTCTTAAGACACCATTTTCTGGGCTACTCTTTTACTATCCCTCTTTCCTGGGTAGGAAGCACAAGACAGCTGTGCTGCTCCAGGAACAAACTGGAGATCAGCTCACTACCCAAGGCTGAGTCCCACTTCTGCTGCTGCCTGACCTGGAGAAGAGGGAAGGGATTTTCCTTTTTCTAATGAAGTACACCTTGTGTGTTTGTCAGCTTTCCCAGCTTGTTCATGTGCATTGTAAAGCTTCAGCTCCTGGAGTTACGTGATCATGTGAAGAATTAAGGATTTAATTTTAAAACACATTTGCTGTAGTTTGAATTGGAAAGAAAAAAGTGTTCTGCACAAATCCTAAGGAATCCAATAACAAAAGGCAATCAGTGGGAAGCAAATAGATTCTTCTGGCTATTTTTTACATGATTTTCAAGCCAGTAATATTATTTCTGAACATTTGTAGTCCCCCTGCCTTGCCAGTCCCACATTGAGGACAGCCATTCAGGGGAGTCAGGAGAAACCTCTTCAGTCCTATTTATACCCCTCACAGCCCAGCAATGGCTGTGGCAGTCTTGCCTGATGTTATATAGGTAAGTGTTACGGTGTTTTACATTGCAACCAGAAAATATGTATTTTAAAGGAATTAGCCTGGTAAAAATCACAGACTCATAGAATTGTTTGGGTTGGAAGGGACCTTTAAAGGTCATCCAGTCCATCCCCCCTGCAATACGCAGGGACATCTTCAACTAGATCAGGTTGCTCAGAGCCCATCCAACCTGACCTTGAATGTTTCCAGGGATGGGGCATCTACCACCTCTCTGGGCAACCTGTGCCAGTGTTTCACCACCCTCATAGTAAAAAATTTTTTCCTTATATCTAGTCTGAATCTCCTCTCTTTTAGTTTAAAACCATTACCCTATTGCAACAGGCTAAAAAAAAAACTCTTTGAACACGACATCCACATACGAACTTACATTTACCCCACTTTTTCAGTGTGAGTAGAGGGAGTACCATAATAGAAACACCCCCCACACACACCTTTGAAGCCTGGGGGGAAGTGAGGGGTTGTACAAGTGTTGGGTTCTCCCTTAACCAGTAAAACTTAGTGCTTGCCAGCAAGTCAGAAGGCCTTATGGCTTCACAAGGAGGTGTTTGTGCTATCACGAAGTCACTGAAAGAGAATGAGTGATGAAGAAAGGGGATATCCAAGTGTTGTATTGAGCTCGTGCAAGGGAGCCCTGAGAGCTCGAGTGCTCTGTCTGGCACCTGTACAGCTGGACACAGCTGCACTCACTCTGCTTTTGCTCACAGGGCAAGATGACAGCAAAGTTCTGAAAAATGAACCTTCTCCCATTCCCTGAGAAAATGAGAAACTAACTTGGGGTATCTGCAGCAACTGCCAATTCCAATTGCTTTTCATTGTATTCCAGGATAACAGTCTTATTTTCTACTTGGCTACCAGCATCAACCAGCTACTAAAAAAAAAATCAAAATAAGGTCCAGACTTGTGATTTGGTGCTGTGATAGTGCAAAGCTTGCAAGCTAGCACCTGAAGGGAAGAGGCACACGATTGCAGGGGAAATCTGGGTTCTCCTGTGCACCAGAGAGTCAGTACTGGCTTCTTGGCTGTAGCAGACAGTGAAGCACACCAGAGCATAACATGTGGAGACAGACTGTGCTTTCCTAACAGCATGTTCATGTTTAGGGGGCAGGGAGCTAAAGAGCAGAGGACTGAGCAGCACATGATTGCACTGTGGGCTAAGCCTGATGCAGATCCCAGTGCAACATGGTGGGGAGGACACTGGAGCAGGCTGGAAAGTCAAGTTTGATGCATCTCTTTGCTAGGGCAACACTAGGAAGAAGTGAGACACAGGACAGTGTAGTTTGGTAAGGGCTGAGTTAGCCTGTCTTTTTTTTTTTTTTTTTTTTTAAACAGTCAGCCCTTGTGCAGTCCTTACTACACAGGTAATCCTAGTGTCTAACTGTCAGCACTAAGGCTGGGACAATGAACTTAGGCATAGCACAGCTCTGTCTGCCAGTCATTACTAACCTTGTCTTGCTGCTTTTGCTCATCTCAGGCATGTCCTCAGTGTATCCAGCTGAAACAAGTGGCTCCTCCGGATGACAACCATCAGGTAAGGTTAAATTCCAAATCTTTAGCTATGAAACTGGAGCAGGATGAGACTGACTTACCGTATCAGACATTAGAGCTGAGCTTCTAAGCTTAGCAAGATTAGTATCAGCTCTGGATGCAGCACAAGGGGGCTGAGTTTGTCTGGAGCGTGAGTTCTTTTCACCTTAAGAGAACTTGCAGAAAATAAGATTCAGTGCAGTGAAGTGATGGTCTTGAAGAGAGAGCTGAAATGTGTTAGACATCAGTGCTCTGAGACAGATGAGTGACACAGCTACAACTGCAGCAGCCTGGAACATGCTATAGAGCAGCAGAAGTTCTTAGTATTTTCTTGAGAAGTATTCAGAAAAAAATGGTAGGCTAGAGTAAGTATTTTAAGCTACCGCCCCTGGACATGGTTGGAAGCCCTATACATCGGCTCATTAAATGTTACAGTGAACTGGACAAAACCGTTTTGATTCTTGTTTTCACTGTGGCAGAAATTGGGATATCTTTATGCTTAACACTGCACAGATGTATAGTCTGCTTCCGTTCCTGCTCTGAAAAGCTTTGCAAAATGCACAAAATGTGTGATATGAAATGATGTTGTGCAGATGGAGAGATACACTGGAGTTTATTCTTCTTCCTAGCCACTCAGTTTTCTTTCAAAGACCTGCCTCAGCTTCATTCTCAAATTGCACAGTCAAGTAGATGAATCAGTGTAGGAGGATAGTTTCCTGCATTCTCTAATTTAAAGAGTCCTGTCCACCCCTTGGAAATTACAAATTTTGAGAAAGTATTTCCATTTTCCAAAACAACATTTTGAAACTAACCAAAGTGCTTCATTTCAAAATGTCAGTGCTTAGTTTTGAATTGCTGTTTTAACTCGGACTCTCATTTAAATATCACTGTGCAAGGAAATATCAATTTAAATACAATGTTTCAGTCCAAAGTAGCATTTCTGGAGGAGGGTTGGTAGAAACTAAAGGGAAACGCATACCCTTCAAAGGACAGATTTATCAGCAACACTCTAAAATTTGATGGTATTGTTGCAAACCTTGGAAAACTTTCAAGACTCAAAATCATGTTACTCATTTGTCTTAATTTTCTTTAATGCAACAAGGAAATCCCAGAGAAAAAATATAAATCTTTTATTGATCTTCAGTTTTACAGAAATCTGCTAAAGACTGAACTGTAAGGATATTTTACAGTTTAAGAATCCTTACTTATTGTTTCTGTAACATATCATGATTAGATTTCACATTAATATGTGTGTCCTTGTTATTTCTTTTTTCCCTTCTAATATTTCTATTACATAGCATTAAGTTAATAATCATTTCTCCAACCTGACAGACAAACACAAAAGCCAGTGGGAAGTTTGCTATCAGCATTGATAAGGACAAGGTGCAGCCTCAGGTTCATTGCCTTTATATTTTTACCTTACCAGTGTGGTTCAGCCGAGTGTTTGACCACCACCTGATTCACAAGCTGATGATGCAGGATATGCAGATTCCACCTTTGTCTTAAAATTCAGGCCATCAAACTGTGAATTCGTCAGTGAAAAGCAACTAATGTTGTGACTGGATTTAAATCATAGAATCATAGAATGCTTTGGGATGGAAGGGACCTTTAAAGGTCATCCAGTCCATCCCCCCTGCAATGGGCAGGGACATCTTCAACTAGATCAGGTTGCTCAGAGCCCCATCCAGCCTGGCCTTGAATGTTTCCAGGGATGGGGCATCTACCACCTCTCTGGGCAACCTGTGCCAGTGTTTCACCACCCCCATCGTAAATAATTTCTTCCTTATATCTAGCTTGAATCTACCCTCCTTCAGTTTAAAACCTCCCCGCAGCCTTCTCTTCTCTAGGCTGAACAACCCCAGCTCTCTCAGCTTTTCCTCATAGCAGAGGTGCTCCATCCCTCTGAGCATTTTTGTGGCCTCCTCTGGCCCCGCTCCAACAGGTCCATGTTCTTCCTGTGCTGAGGGCCCCAGAGCTGGAGACAGCACTCCAGGTGGGGTCTCACCAGAGCGGAGTAGAGGGGCAGAATCACCTCCCTCGACCTGCTGGCCACGCTGCTTTAAATCACTAGAAAAAGTTGTGTATTTTCCTATTAGGAATTAATCAGAAGAGCAAGCCTAAGAATATGATCTATTTCCACATTTTATTAGAGCAGTTATATTATTTTTCTCCATTTCTCTGTTTTACCTCCCCCTTCCCAGAAATGAACTCCTCTTTTTTGCTCTGAGGTATTCATGCCATATAAATCTCATCTTTCTCATACCATCGATTGTAATTTCTTTTGTTATTGCACTGTATTTTATATACTAGATTCTCCAATTCCCACATACAGTAGGTGAGACAGAGACAAAAGAGTGAATCCTATTCACAGAGAAACTTTTTCATTGAGTGCAAAGGGCCAAGAAGCTGTGGGTGGTGTAATTGTATAAATAATTTAAAGAGCAAAGAAAATAGATGTGGAATGCAATCGCTGAACATATACTTTCTGTCACAGATGGTTAATATTTTTCTTCAAGGGAACGAAGTTAGTTTTATTCTACCCCCAAGCTGTTAAAAATACACACACACACACACACACACACACACTCCAGCCTAAGATAGCAATAAAGGATGAAAGTACTTTCCTGCATTAGCAGTACTAGCTCCAGCTGACTCATCCTATCTTTGGTCAGTGTCTTTGTCAGTGCATCATTGTTATATTCTCTGAATTTCTCGTCATTTAAATACACTAAGCTAACAGGTGATGTTACTACTGGAAAATGTATGTGAAAAGCAGCTTCAGTACTTGGGGAACCATCTCTCTCTCCTCTCCCTGCTGCTCTCCTAACGATACAGGGCATGAGCCTGGGGTTGCATCCCTGTACTGCAGCAGAAGGGTCCTGCCCTCCTGTACACAGATGCTGGGAGGCTGAATTTGTTGCTGTGTGCAGCTGTTTCTGCACTGCAATGATAAGCAACAAAGAAAAACCTACATGTAAATCCCAGGATATGAAAATGGAAGTTTCTTTCACAGACCGGGAGTCCCAGTGGGGTTTTGGACACACAGGAGATGTGACTCTTTCCTCTGCTGCCCAGAGGACCCCAGCTGTTACAGCTGAGCAAAGACACTGCATGGCCACACTGTACCAGGACTCCCAAGAGGGGTCCCTTGCTGCCTGGACTTGTCCACACACAGACCCTCTTCAGCCAAGGTCAAGGAAATTCCTCTGTGGACACTTGTATTTCAGTCTAGGATAGGCTTGTTCCATGTAAGCAGTTAAAGCAGTCCTCATTTACTGGGACAGCAGACACAGCTGGTTTAAAGCAAAGGAGTTGTAACCACACATTTCACTGCACTGGTTTCAGATCACACTGTGAAGAAGGCTTGTCTGCCCAGGAGGGTCACTGCCTGGTGAGGGAATTGCAATATCTATCTCGTTTATCTCACGTTAATTCCCCTGTGGGTGCTCATCTCATTTACTGCCTGTGGAGGAGATAAAACACGTTGACGGGTTATCACCTCATCACCGAAATGCAGCCTCGCAGGGCAGAGAAAGCCCTGTAGCACCCAGCTCCAGCTGCCATCATCAGCAGAGGACATCTCACAGCCACTCTGCGCATCACCTCCCCCCTGGGGCCCTTTGGATTACTAGTCCAGCTTTAGGAGAAACAGGAGGCACATGAGATCTACTAGACTGATTCTCATGTGGAAAGTGAATCATCAAATAATAACAGGAATTTAGGAGTATTTGTTATGAAGGATGGTGCCTCTGAGGTCTTCAGTCTCAGACTTCTGCCCAGACTTAGAGAAAAAACAAGGAGACTCCCAAATGCATCTCCTTTCTCACATAGTTTATGTAGCACTGGCGTAGAGGTGAAAGAGATTTCTGTGGGGTATGTGTTGAAACCTGTTGTTAAATATGGGCATTATATTACACCCCTGCACATCTTATGGATTGATTGCCTTTGCTGAGAAAGGCACTTCTGAGCAGCTCTATATCCTTCCTTCACTCCAGAGCTGATTTCTCAGAAATCTCCACACAGGCATTACTTGATGATCCTTTCTCCTGTAGCATAGGGCCTCCCTACTGCAGAAGGATCAAAAGCTGTGCTGTATCCAATTTACCATGTGGTAAATAGGATAGACACATATTCTTTCTGTGTCAGAACACTTCCTGTAATGCATTTTGGGGGGGACTGCTCTTACTGAACGGGTCTTTGCATGAGAACCTTAGCTGTTATGAGATTTGGACTCTGTATCTAAGAACTAAGTTTTGTTCTCAGTCTGACTTTCCATGCCCCACTCCCCTTTCCGCTGTTGCCTATAGTTGGTAAAGTGCATAGCGCTGTTCTGTTAAACAGCTCCTGCACACAGTCTGACTTTGTATTCTGCACATCCATAGGCATCGCCCGATGAGAGGGGGCATTGTGCTGCCAAGAGCTGCTTGTTGGAAAAATACTTCTGATCATGTATAGTGCTATTGTTGTTCAATATCACTGCTTGATTGGCAAAGCTGTATCCTAACTTCTGCTACAACATTCAAGGGAAACATATATGTCAGCGAAGAAACCTGGCAATAAATCCGCAATGGATTTAGAGCTGGTGAGTGGCAGTCCTGTATGAGATGCAAAGTTCACCCCTTCCAAGGAGAAGATACACAGGAAGATTTAGACGAATTGAGTTTTAATTTCCTTTTCTATTAACATTATGTGAAGTGCTCAGAAGGCACTCGTCTAGTGCAGTTAAATACTGATTAAGCCTGTAGAAGTCAGTCTTCTGTGAGACATGAGGAAAAGACCACAGCAATGGGCTGGGGAAGACATTGGGAGATCAGAAGAGGAACAGAGCACAAAGACAGAGAAGCCGTGAAGCAAGATCTGAGCTTTGAATTTATTTCAAAGTGGGGCTGAGACATTTAAAATTACTAATTGTGGCAAACAAGAAGGAACCTTTGGAAAAGTGGTTAAGCTTAGCAAGGAATGATCGCAGGTGGAGGATCCATATCAGTAAAAACAGAACTCACTGAAATTTCTTGCCCCAAAGTTCACTACCAATTCACCTGAAATTCATTTGTCCTTCAAGAATATCTGGTTCAACCCATACTATAAATATTATAATCCCACGCTGAAAGCCCCATGTACCAGAGCCATGAGATTAACCCAGCAGTACAGCTTCCATCGAAAACAGGTAAGTTCCTAGCCTTTGCAGTAAGAAAGCTTATAAACATAACTGAAGGTAACTGATACAAATATTGGGAAACCATAATAATGAAGCATATGAGCTACCCTTGGATTTCAGTGGCAGCCCTTACTTCAGCCCAGTGCGTGCAACACAAAAGATCATCCTGGGGTGTTATAGGACAAAAAGAGTTCAGAAGGGCCCCCAGGACAGACGCTCATAGGACTGCCGGAGGTCTCCTGTATTGTTCTTCCTGGGTATTACAGTCAAACATGGAAGAAAACTTCAGTGTGATGACACCAACCTTCCTTGGGTACCAGGGGGGACTGGCTACCAAGAGTCCAGCTCTGCCTTGCCAGCTCTGCCTTGTCAGCATCAGAGATGATAGACACAAAGTCAATCCTCTGAAAGAAAGGGAATTGTTATACATGTTATATTGTGTTTAGAAGAGCGTTTCTACTTGCTCTCACTTGGCTGTAAAAGAAAACTCCCTCAGATCACTTTCAGCATTAAGCTGTTAGTGAACGTCTTCGACTATTTTCACAGAGCTGTTTTATGTGCAGTGTCTACCTGCAGTGTCACTAGAATATGGTGGACACACCCTCATGCTGCATTACAGTATTGACAATCAGTGGAGCTGGAAGTGTTTTACTAGGAAGGGGTCCATAGTGGCATCTCTGGGTAAAAACTGAACTCAAAAACAAAAACAAGGGCCTTATTCAATGGGATCACAGTTCCTCACTTTTCCTTTCTTTTAATGTAGCAATACAAATATCTTATTTACTTTGTGGTAGATTACGGATGTGTGACTGCTAGCTACACAGTGCAATGAAAATTAAATCTTCGCCCGATGGGCTTAGATGGAACTTGCAGGAAACAACATAAATAAAATGTATTATTCATTTCTTCCTTGCTTATTTGCTGTTAAGGATACGAGAGTTTGATGCTGAAGTGGCTTATGATTTTGGAGCGCAATAAAAATGAAATCAATGGCCAATATGTCCAACATTTAAAAACAATTCTTTATGCTATAAAACTTTATTTCCTATGATGACTTTCATACCAACTATATCCCAACAGGTTATGCATACTGAAAGAATACAATTACAGCGATAAATAATAAATAGGAAAGGGAGAGTGCAATTAAAGAGATACTGGCAAGGAGAAAAACATAACTAATATACTATAGAGCAAATGTTTCTCTTACTTAGCTTTGTAAAAGGATATTGGTGCATAATGATTAACTTGGTGGGATCCTGTTGGTAAAAACCCCAGCATACTCCATTTTCTAAGGCCACAATCAGCAGCAGTTTATCAACTGCTGCACTGGAGGATACGCTAATGTTTAAAGGGCATCAAATCAGGCCCATAAAAGCTAATGGAAGTCTTTTGCTTTCACTGGTTATTGGATCAGGCTTGAGTATACTTATTAAACCAATAATATACGTCTATATTTTTCATCTAGATCTCTACATCAAAAGAACAAAACCCTAAAAGGCATTTTTCAACAATGACAACAAATCACCAAAGGAAGAGAAAAACTCTTTTAACTCTGCAAATTTGATGCCTTTCTAACACTTTTTACTCAGGTGTCATTTCATGAGATACTTGGAAGAAAATGTGTTTTCAAACTGTAAAATAAACTCAGTGGAAAAAAAAGGAAACTATTAGGTTCTTCTGAAATGCAAAATGCAGTAACTGAGGTAGCTGATTAATTGAAATATTACTTCCATGAGGCAATTTTTTTTTCAGATACAGAAGTTCAAGTCCTCCACATACAATGGGAAAAGAACAACCTGTTATGGTGGAAAACAACAAACAAAATACTTGCACAGAGAGAGACCAGAGCAGAATGCAGAATAAAAACAAGTGATAAAAATACTATCCTTAAACTAACATATTTCAGCTTCAAAATTCACTTTACAAAGGCTTGGGAGAGACTCTGTTTTCTATCTGACAGAACAGGTATGTTTACAGATACTTAAAAGAAAATTGCAATAATATAGCCTCATTTCTTTTTAAATGTTTTATGCTGGTTTCACAGATAACCAATAATGGTTTTCAAACATATCTGAATGTACTAGATTTAAATAGAAAATGTCTAAGGAAGAGGCATTTTTTATAAAAAAAGAAAGATTCTATCTTACAGCAGTGGACTAAACACATTAAGAAAATGATGGCTGAGAGAATCATTTCTGTCTATGAAATATTCTGATGGTAAAAATGAGGGAAAGCAAAAAGTTAATTAAAATCATGGGCAGTGCTGACATTAAAGAAATGGTTGCAAACAGCGTCAGAGCAAATTTAATCTGAAAACCAGAACATTAGTAATCAGCAAAGAAGTAAATCTCGGAGAAAATCCTCCAACAGGACTAATCATTGAGCAAGAATAAAGTCATTTCCAGATGCAGCTGGGATGGGTCTAGGTGAGATGGTGTCCCACAGGAGGCCAGACCTACTGCCCAGGAAAGCCCCTTCCCGCTATTGTCCCACCTTCCTAAAATACTGCTTGAACTAACCAGCTCACTTGGGTCTATTCAAGACCTTTCCAACTTCAAGAGAATCTTATTTCCGTTCCCATCTCAACCATCTTTCACAAGCTCTTTGCTTCCTTCAGTTTCCTGAATTTCCTTCTGCTGTCCCAGATTTTGCTCCTTTTTAACTTGAAGGTCAGTATCTAAACCGCTTCCTCAACTGCCTTCTTACCACTACATGGCAAATCTCCTCTCAGTATGCATTGTACAGCCAAAGTTTCTGGTGCCTCTTTCACCCCAGGCCTGCTAGAAGGTCTCCCCTGAGACATAGACTAAGTAGAAATATGAAGTCAAAGAACTCCAAATTTTGGCAGCGGCTGCTGAGAACGTGCTGAAAATATGAAAGTATTTTCGTTCTCCAGAGGGAAGGCAACTTTGTGATAGGCTCGGAGAAAAAAGGGAGAATTAAAAATCTTGTTACCAACTAGGAAGACAAGCTTTGTTAGTCTATTTTATTTTAACATTACAATAGCCATAAAAGTTCTTGGGCAGTTATCTTGGATTATCTGGATTTATCTGGTTATCTGGGTTTATACAGGCACCCACCCCCCAAGAAGAGACTGTGATTTCAGAGAAACATTAACTACAGAAGACAATCCTCACTCTTCATTTGAACTTTACCAAAGGGTCTGCCACGCAGGGCTGTGAAAACACAGAGGTTTAAACACACTACTCTAAATAATTTTTTTACTATTTTCTCAAGCTCTAACTGAGCAGATACTTGGAGGGAGAACCATTCCAAAGGATGTAATAGTCAAGACTCTTGAACATAAGCTTCTTCCTAGTAATCTAAATCTGGTTCCTGCAGTCTCTTTTCTACATCTCTTTATAAACTTGTACCGTGTAGATACCATGATGGGTGTAAAGTGTATCACCACATAGAGCAAATATACTAACCTTGTTCCTAGGCCTTGACATTGGTTCTGGTAGCCTTTAGCCTAACATGGAAAGGCATAATCAGGTCCAGCGTCCAAGTAAAGATGGACAAATTCAATGTGGAGAAACCCACATATTTTTAACAATGAGAGTAATTAGTTCTCAGAATGATACACCTAGGATCGCAGTGGATTTTGCAGCCTTTCACTGAAGGTTGGATATCTTTCTAGAAGCTATGCTACTCTGGGCAAACACTCCACTCAGCAGCTCTAGAGACCTTTCTGAATACATGCATTAGCAACCAACCGTATGGCCTGTATCTCTGGTCTGTATTGTAAAGGATGTCAGATAAAATGTTCTTAAGGTTCTTTGCATTTACAAAAAACAAAACCAAAAATAACTTATTAAGCCATTTCTTGAGCAGTATTGCTACTGCAAAAATAACAAAATTAATCTTTTCACTGTAAATGTAGTTTATCATCATTTAGAGCAGGGGTTCCCAAATTTAGCTGCCTAAATACCACAGAAAGGGAATTCCAGGGTACTGTGCTAGCTGTAGAGTCAGTAATTGCAACAGTCTTTAGCTCATGTGTCCAGCACTGTCATCTCTCCTGAAGCAGGAGCAGCAGCTCTTGGCTATGGGTAGAATAACAAAAAGATACTGATACTCAGGCAACTAAATCTCCATATCCTCAGTGGAAGAGTTAATAAGCAGATCTTTCTGCCCTAAGCAGAGTAACTTGTATGCATGTGGGGATCTCTGTATTAGACCTTATATATGTTTAGAGAAGGAAGAGTTGGACGTTTGAAAGCAAAAGCCTTCCTTACAAAGGCAGTTCCCCAAAAGAAACAAGAAACCCCAAACACCATTAATAACAAGATGTGACCAGCTTTGAAAAGAACCCTCGTGTTGTGAGCTGTGCAGAATTGCGTTACAGCCCGAGAAGCACCAGCTCTGATCTGGTTTGTTCATTCATGGTCCCTGTGGTCCAGTTAGACATTTACAACTTGCTTGACTTGGATCCTTGAAGGAAGTCCAGCTTGTAACAATAAATTCCCACTGAAATCTAGATTAATAAATGTGTTTTGGAATATTAAGCTTACTATGCAGTATATCTCAAACATCAGCATACAGATGAATAAAGCATCTATGTTTAGTAAAACTCTTTATTTTAAAGACGATAAACTTCTGTAGCTGAAACAAGAGCCAGTTGAGCAGAATGACAGCAATCATTGGCTTTGTGAGACATCTAGTGGAAAAAAGGGCTATTGCCGTGGGTATTCAGTTACTCAGACACGCACTTACACAAGGATATAGATAATTCTACAAACACAACAACATTAAGCAGAATTGTTGTGAGAAACACAAGAGTACTTGCAGCTGAGTGCCTGGGAGAAGTCATCTGCTACTTTGAGTGTGTTTCCCAGAGCAGAAACTCTTTCTGCTCTTCCTTTGCAGCCTGGCACCACAGGTGCAGTGAAAGAGGAATTCCCTCTGCTAGCTGTGATCTTGCACATTGTTATGTGGTAAAAACAGTGGTGAAGGTAGAGCAGCCCAGATATCAGCATGGGCTGGCAACTTCAGCATGTTACCAGGGTCTTGTACAGCCCATACTCTGCACTCACCTTTTCCTCTTTGTTCCCATTCCTACTTTTCCTGGCCATAAGGATGTAAGTAAGATCCATTCTTCTCCAGAAACAGCCCCTGAAGAGTTACGGGCCTTCCCAGAGTACCTTCCCAGCCTCCAGCAGTGTCTGGCTCAGAAACTCCTATGCCAGAAATGTTACCTTTGTGTCAAATGCATTTTCTTCCATTCAAGTAATTAATCTTAATTTTTTAATCCATGCTAACTCTTGGCATTCACAAACCTATGTGAATGTTTTCCATACTTCAGTGCCTGTGATGAAATATCTCCTTTTGAATTCAAGTCTGGCACTACCTTGTTTTATTTAACATCTCCCAGTTCTGGTATTATTATGAAAAAGAGTGGACCCTGTTCCTATGTACCTTCTCTGTATTGCTTACAGTTTGATAGTCATCTCTTCTGTTCCCCCCTTTTATGTATCTTTTTTGCAGGCAGCAGAGTCCTTTCCTGTTTAGTTGATCCTTGAACAGATGCTGTTGCAAATCTTTGCTCATCTTTGCCACCCTTTGAAATATCTTTTTTTTTTTAGGTCTGCTGTGTCCTCTCAGTGATAGGAGTTCCGAACTGCAAACCGTGGCCAGGATACACTCACACCACGAATTTCTGTAGTAGCATAATGGTATTTCCTTTTTTGCTTACTTTTTCTTTCCTAGTAACTCTTACTATTCTATGGTTAACTGCCTCTGCAAAGTGAGCTGACATTTTCACAGAAATATGTTATAAATCTCCGTCCTGGGAGATAATAACTAGTTCAGAATCCATCACTGTGCCTGTTTTTTTTTCTCCAAATGCATTATTTCATGTTTGGCAGCACTGGATTTCTCTAGGTATTGTATCCTCCAGCCTGCCAACAGCGTGAGGTTTTTCTGCAAGGCAAGTAATCCTTCATATCTGTTTCTTAGGTTTACTACCCTGAGTAATTTATTAGCACATGCAAAAACTGTCATACCCTTTTCACTCCCTTTTTCTACATCATTTATGAATATGTCAAATAGTACAGATCCTAGGACAGATCCCCAGAGGACTGAAAAAAATTACTTTTATTCCTACTTTTTATTTCTACCTATAATCAGATCCATGAAGGACCTTTAATCTCATTCTGCCATAGATTAGGGGTTTTTTTGACACTTCGAGAAATCTTGTCAAAAGTCTTCTGGAGATGAGCACATGTTCACATAACCAAGAGCTTCTTCGAAGAGTTCCAACACATTCCTGAGGTGCTGTTTTCTTCCTGTAAAGTCACACACATCCTTCTCCACTATGGCGTGTAAATCCATGTCTCTACCAGATCTAATTTTTTAACCCAGCTTCTACCAGCTTTTCCAATAAGACTTATTAAGACTCACTGGTCTGTTGTTGCCTGGTTCCTGTACTGTCCTGCTAACGTGCTTTCCAAATGCCAGACACACATATCCCATGAAGTATTGCTAATTACTCACCTCCCAAGCACATGCAAGTGTAAGCTTCGTGCCCATTATGCTAAAATGAGTTTGACATGAACACGAGAGACGTAATGAAGATTAAAAAGTCCTGCCTTTATAGCATCATTCTTGTGAAGAAGAAATAACATGAAGGTCATTTTGCAGTGGCACCACAGAGCCCAGACTGAGCTCCCCTGCACTCTCTGTTCTGTCATGCTCTTTCGTATCGTCCCTCATCCCCCGGGGCTGTCCCAGGCAAGAGCAAACCCACCCCTGGGGGATGTAACAATCCAAGAATAGAGGGCCAACGACAAACAGCTTCTACAGCCCTGAGGCTAGGCTACATTAAAGGTGGGTATTCCTATCTGAATGCATATTTTTTGTCTCTGGTCCTTTTAAGGCCCCCATCCCTTGTCTCTTAGAAATAACTTACCATTAAATCAATGACCACTGTGAACAATCCCAGCTCAGGACAGGAGTGTTTCCCCTGATTTCAGTGAGCTCATAAAACATACTTCAGGTTAAACACAGGTAAATTAAAGCAAGGTAAAATGAGAGACCTGTTTCTGTTCTTGACCTTGCACAATTCTCCTTTCAGTCTTGTATATCCCAGTTCTCCTCTCCCACTTCTCCTGCCCCTAAATCTCTCTTCAAGCACAAGTCTTTTAGAACCAGCTCAAACTTCACTTCTGCAAAATTCTCAGGGTAACATACGTGTTGGGATGCCTGCCTGTCTTCACGAAACAGCTGATAATTGGGGATAGAGCCCTTAATTTTGTGTATATTATTAAGTCAAGTAAATGCAGGCAAGTAATCTGTTTTTCTTATTTGAACAATATGTCCTGCAAAGACCTTCCTCCACCCCTTAAAAATACAGTTCATGACACAAGAGAGTTTACCTAATTTTTAATTATCACTGCACTACTGAGGTTCACTAACAAACACTGATGTGTTAAGATTAAGCAAGAGAACAAGCCTGAAAGATCAGCTTTGTATCATGCTTTGAAGGTTAACAACATCTGGCTTTGATGGACTGCCAGAGAAATTCTGGGACGGTTAACAGAGGCTGCCCTGCCTCCGGTTGTGAAAAATATTAATTTACAGACAGCTAGCAGAAGAAGAGGAGAATCAAGCATGTTACCTCTTCCTTTTTGCCACCAGTCACAAAAAAAAAAAAAAAACAAAACAAAAAATTGGCTGAGAGATGTATTCAAGTAGTTAATGGAGCACTGCTTATAATAAGAAGAGACATAAGAGGGTTTTTTAATGCTAGAAGTTAGCCACGCTACTGCTAGCAAAGGGGAATTCAGAACATGCCCTCATAGATCAAATCTCTGTTATGTTGTTTATGAGCAGCAATTTGAGATCGGGATTGGATTTGCAGAGGTATGCGAATTGTAAACAGTTTGCAGAAATGGCAACCAAGATTCCAGCATGCTCACTGTAGGCCTGGAGAGGTTTGTGAGGCGTTATTGTTCTTCAAACTTAATTACCAGGTACAGTTAAATCCTAGGCCAGATTTTTATCTTACATCATGCAAGGAAGGCTGAATTTGATCTTTTGAAGGCATGTCAGTCAGTTGCTGGGAGTATCATATGCATGGTCAGCATCAGATATGCTCACTTATGCTATTTCAACACTGCTAAAGGAATCTCTCTAATATTTTATGTTCAACCCTGAGATGAATTCAAATAACTACAGCGAGGTCCTTGCCTCGAGACCTGTGCAGAGGACACTTCTCACTAATAAAGCTTCAGCAAGAACGGAAAATAAAAGCTCTCCTATAATGCTTTGGAAGAAACTGAAATGGTTCTATGCAGTACTACGGTATCAAAACTTGTAAACTCACAAGGTATATGATTTGGAGAAGCAACAAGACCCACCTGTTCAATATGACCACTTCATTCACAGCAAGTGCAGGAGTTCAGACTTGCAGTTCATTGAAAGACCACTAAGGAAAGCAGGCCTGTTGCCAGTGGGATTAAGTTGCAAGTGAGGGGTTCCACCTATCAGAAAAGGCTGAAAACCCCCACGTTAACATATTACCAGACAAAGCGGCCCAGGAGCAAAAATTCAGATGAAGGTCAATATTTCCAGTGTTCAGTATCCCAAGTTTTGGCTCAATGCAAGCTTGCAGCAATTTCTAGATACGAGCTGCCTAAGAAACTCAAATCAGCATTCAGAATTTGGGTTGCACTGAGTACAGCTTTGACTGGAGGCGCTCTCAGCACGTCCCCTCTCTGTAAAAATCCACACAAGTGTGCTATGGCAAGAATATTCAGTCAATAAATGCGGATTTGTAAGTTTAAAATAGCACCAACTGAAATAGTAGGCTAGCATCATGTAGGCCTTTTTGCACTTTAAATTCTGATGTCAGGCATTTGGCTGTTAATGCCGCCAACATTTTTTCAAGCCGCTTACATAACGCGGGGTAAGTACCGGACTTGACAAAGAAACAGAAAATGAGTTTGACAACCAAAAATTGGTACGCCGAAGAGGCAAAAAGAGATGCCCGAGCAGCTTTGTAACACTGAGTGACCGAACCCGTCGCGAGTCCGCAGCACCCAACGAAGCCAGCAGAAGCGGTTGGAGCTCGGGCCGGCCGCTTGCGTGCTGCGCTGGCAGGGACCCGCGGCGCCCGAGCGGCGAGCCCCGGGCCCCGGGCGGCGCGGTGGCCGCCAGAGGGTGCCGCTGGCCCGCCGTCCCCTCCCGGGCTTGCTCCGTCCGTCCCTGGCTCCGTCTCATCTCAGTGTTCCCGCTTCCCCCCCTCACCTCACAAACTCCCTTTCCTGAGCGCTTTTACTTAACAGGGAGGACCTGTTTGTGCTGGTTTCAAATGCTGGAGACGTTCCCTCGAAAGGCAGAAGGCTACACGAGGTGGGAGAAGCCATATAAAAAAGGCAATATAAGAAAAGTAAAATCATAGAATCGTTAAGGTTGGAAAAGACCCTTCAGATCATCGAGTCCAACCGTTAACCTATGCACGGCCAAGTCCACCACTAAACCATGTCCCTAAGCACCACATCTACCCGTCTTTTAAATACCTCCAGGGATGGGGACTCAACCACTGCCCTGGGCAGCCTCTTCCAGTGCCTGACTATCAGTGAAGAAGTTTATCCTAATATCCAACCTAAACCTGCCCTGGCGCAGCTTGAGGCTGTTTCCTCTTGTCCTGTCACTTGTTACTTGGGAGAAAAGACTGACAAGTAGAAAGGTAGACCCTGAAATAAGAGTCAAAAAGAGCAGCAAGTCCAAGGGCATGTCCAGAACGGGGCTGGAGGGGTGAACAAGCACAACAGCACTTTAGCCTTGAATGCTGTTTTCTCCACTCTGATTAGAAACAGAGACAAAACTAGGAGAAAATCTGAGCAGGAGTATTATTTCAGAATTCTTACAGATGTTAAGTTTTAGGATGCCTGTTTTCAGCTACTTGTAAAAATTTTACCCTTTGTTCTCATTTTTCTTACAGTCATGAGGAGAGATTTTTCCTAAGAATCTGATGAATTTCTGCTGACTATAAGATGGGAGCACTTTCCAGATATTTTACATGAGGATGAATAATTTCAAGATGGTTTGGGGTTTGACTTCCTGTGGTTGAGATTCTCATATTACCGACACGGGCTTTATTTTCATTATAACTTGTTTGAAATGAATGGAATTGTTCCAAATTAAAATGAGTTTGTTCAGAAAGAAAATCAGGTCTTTAGACCACAAAAACAGAGTTTAAAGTTATTAGCAGGATTTTGTGTCTCCTGTTTTGTTGTTCTGCTTATGAAGTGGTCTGTCTGGGTCATAGAATTATGCCCTTTATGATCCAATGTCTTTTAAATGTTATGTTAATATATAACCCTTGCAATTCTCAGGAAAAGATACTGAAGATCAAAGATGAGCAATGCAATGATGTCTTTGGAACTTCTTAAGGGTTTTCCCCACAAGTGAACTTAAAAATTAGTTGTCAAAGGTGTTAATTGCCCTATTTACTTCAACAGGTTGAGTCTGAAATCTGCTGTCAACACTTGACTTCATGAACTAATTTCAGTGCTACTGCACTTACCTCACACTGCCTGAAGTGCCAGAAGGACTACCTGCCAAAACGTCTCCAGCTTCACCTCTCCGTCTTTAATGTTCTGGTTACTGCCTTCTAATACAAAAGTACCTGGGCTTACTACTACAATCAGACCAGTCTGGTGAAACTTTGTGGACAACCTAGCTTAGATATAGTATTTCCATCAGGAACAGAGCTGAGCAAAGTATGAAGGATTATGCTTAATTTGAAAGCCTGCATGTAATCTCTCAGTAGTTTATCATACCATTAGGTGCTTCCTAAACCTGTTTCTAATTTAAGAGCTCTGGACTTCTTACCTTTTTGCAGAGACTGAGGTTGTAATAAAGACTGAAAGGAGTGTAAAAGCACAGTCCTAAATATATCAGGAATGTCAATAATGCAGTCTGTAATTCATTCAGTTAATACTGGCTTTCACAAATATTTGTGGTACCCCTACAGCTGAAGTCCCTTTGAACAGAGAACAGAAGAAACACCGGATACAGCCTTTGCATGCATTGTCTTTCTCAGCCACACTGCCCACTCCAGTCAGTCTCAATTTTTTCAAATGCCAATTAACAGGTGTGAGAAATGCTACTTCTTACCCAGAGACTGATGTCTGCATAACAGCGATACTATCTTGGCAATCCAGTCTGCAGCATAAATATCGTGGTGTTTGAGCCCTTGGGGCCTGTGGAGTTTACAACTATGCTGTCAAGATCTCTTCATTGGGATAGTCCTTGAAGTCCTGCCAAGACGTAGGGGACTCCGGTGCTTTTATGTGCTCCCAAACACAGCTCTGGCTCCAGGAGTCAATACTCTCGTCAGGCTGAGTGATGGTGTGAATCTCAACCCGCGAGCTGAGATTCCAGCGGGGAGTGTGACAGTGCATGCTTGCATGATGATGCCAGAGAAGCAGGTGACACTGGCAGATAGCTGCAAGGAATAGTAACTGCGTGGCTTCTTGTTACATATCCTCAGAACTTCACAGGATGGAATTAAGAGAGAGAGGAACAGTTATAAAATGAGGTTACAAAATCCGGATGTCCTGATCAATTCGAGACAGTTGTAAGGTACCTAACACTGCATGCACAGGCAAGAACAGCATTCAGCACTGGGTCAGGATCTGTTTGCATCATATTTTGACTAATCCAAGGATTAATCACATTGCAAGTCAATGTGCTGTTACACTCTTCCAGGCTCTCCAGAGACTGCCTGGAGAGAAAAGAAGGGGTTGGTATGTCAAAATGGTGACACGAAGAGGCGCAGAGCAAGTATGTTTTCCTTGTAATAAAAAACTACACAGGACCAAAGTATTTCAACACAGCTTGGAAAGAAAAACAAGAGTTAAAAGGGCAAAGTTTATCTCAGCCACATCCCAAAAAATCAGGAGACTTGCATCAGCTCCAAATTTGGCCCTCTGCATATATGATAAATGGAGAGGAAGAGCAGCAGTTTGGAGTCTGAAGCACTTCTTGTGGTTCTCAGGAATCCCCAAAGCCTTCAAAATTGACACAACTCTTGCAGTACATGGCAACGCTAACAGGTTACTGTGCATTACCTGCATTTCTGCTGCTGTTAAGCCATGAATACTGAGATAGCATGCCTGCTTTTCACCTGGGCCAGAATTTAAATACAGGTCCAAACCAAGCATTTAAATGGCTGTGTTCATTCTGCTGACAGCTGGGGCTGATTTTGTAGTTATCCTCAAGATCTACTACCTACCACAAATAAATGACCTAAAATCTTTTAGCTTAACCGTGGAAGCTCTGTTGAATGTCAAGTGGTTCTGTCACTGTCTTGATTTTTAGACAATTTATCCAAGGGAAGCATTTAACCCTGTGACAATCTTTGCAGATGCCTGTGTCAGCACCAGCAACCAGCCATGCAGTCCTAGAACGGTGAGGGAGGCTGCTAGACCACTCACTGCTTCTGAAAAGCTTTTCTGTTGCAGTTCACCACTAATACAAGGCACGGTATCCAGATGAAGCAAAAATCAACAGCAGAAGTCATATCTGAGAAATATCATTAATGGACGTATTGTTCCTTTCCCTGTGCTGACCTTCAGGAACAAATGCATTTCGATAAGTGTTCATTTGAAACAGTTTTTGCAGTAAACAAGGCTGTTAAGTGTCACCGATCTCTTTTAAGACTCTATGAAATAAATCCCTGTTCAGGGTCAGTTCTGCAATTTACTCAGTATCCTTAACCTCTGATAGAAAAAGACCGTTACAATGAAACACTTTTGACAGGATTGTCCAGACTCTTCATTAAAGTTCAATACTGGAAGCTGCTGAGCATCCTTCTGTTCACTGAAATTAGCGAAAATTCACATAAATTATAGGTTCAGAGCCAACATGCTGTATTGCCTGATAAGATTCATTTGAGCTCAATTCTGCAAGGTAATGTCTGTTTACTGGAAACCTATAGTTAAAATACAGAGTTGATGGTATTCAGTAGCCTGCTAGAGATTCTTGGCCACTTGTAAAATTGAGCTCCTACAAGAAGCACTTTAAGTGCTGATCTCTTTATAAAAATGGAATCAAGCAAAGCTGAATTCACCTGTCAAAGTGGTTCCTCCGTAAACCATCATGGAAAACTATTCAGTTAAGTTACAACTGTGACCTGAAATCGGTGTTGTACTACTCAAGGATAATGGAAGTTATACCAGGGTTGTGTACAGACGCCTTTAAATGCCATTTAAAACTTTAAAAAGACTGGTTTGTGTCTTATCACATGGTTCCTAATGAAATAGCCACATACTGTCAGACCCAACGTGGAGAGAAACATGGTTTCCCTGCAGAGGAAAAGCAGGGTGGTACTACAGCATTCCATGCTTGTAACATGTCAGCTGATGTTCATAGGAAACACACGTAGGCTGACTGCTAAACATTGGCTTTTCCCAGTCACCATCACTTGATGGGTTACATTTACAGGATTCAAACTGAAAGAGCGTCCCCAGCACTCTGAGAGATGGAGGGATGTGTTTACAAGTTGACAGATCTAGCTAAACCAAGATCTTCTGTGAAGTTGTGTGAACAGAAGAAGATTTGGCCTCACAAAAAAATCCTTGGTCATGTGGTCCTGGAGTTACAGCAGTGATGCCCACACCGAGGAGCTGCAGTGCTACCAGGCAGCACCGCCTCTTCCTGCTGTCACTTGCTCTTGGGCTACCTCTATGCCTGTCCAGCACAACCCTGCAGCTTGGGTACATCCCAGCCACAAGCTTTGCTTTTACATCTGCAGTCAATAGAAGATTGCACTGTGCTGAAATACATGGAACGGAGCTCCTTCCTGCAGGAAAGATGTATTTAATTTATTCCCTTCCATCTTTAAAGAATTTTATATGGAAAACATGTTCGGGTTTGGTTTTCTTAAAGATGTTTGCAGAGCAATCTGTCCTGGCCCTGAAATTCGTTTTATTTCCTTTTCAGGGTATATGCATTTATTAGCACGTGAAAAGCATTTCCTTAGGTTTCTTCATCACTACCAGCTTGTATTCTGCTGTGTTATGCTAAGTGGAGCATACTGAATACAAATATTTTTAGAGAGAAGGCAAAACCAGCAGCCCATTTCCTAGCACAGTATCACTCACGTTTGAGCAGCTTACAGACTCAGGTGGCTGTGACCAGCAATCTGCTCTAATCCCATGCCTGTGTGGACCATAATCTTGGGCAGACAACTGCTACTGACACTGTTCGCTGTATGGTGTGGTGACTCCATCCTGATGGCAGTGGGTAAGTGATACTGCCACCCACATCCACCTGTTCTGCCCACGTGGCAGCATGCTACCGACGTGGTCTGTAGAGACATGGCAGCCACCTCCAAACACAGGACAATGTGCCCTCTGGAACAGGGGCAGGTTTGTCTGTTGTTATGCAGTCAGACATGCAAGTCTTGGTCTCCGTTCAGATGTCCAGCCTATAATGCAACCCAGACCATTACATACATGTGCACCACAAGCTTGGAAATGCAGGTGGACAAATCCTCTGCAGCAACACCTGCAAGGCTGAAGCAGCCATGGCTAATCTCCATTCAGGGTCCTACTTAGGTCTTGTAAATCCTGATTTTCTTCTCAGGCTGTCCCAGGACTTCAGAGGCTGCTTTAGAAAACATTGTTTAGAATTGCTATGCTTTTGCCTGCCAGGGCAGAATAAAGCCGCGGTGGGGAGACACTATTAAGCAAGGTGAAGCTGTGTCACAGGCACACAGCTCCCTGCCTTAAGATCCTTCAGATATTCCTTCTGCCAAGAGAACTGGAAAAGCTGTTTCCTTAGAGACATGGGAGTACTGTAACAGCCTCATCACATCATTCCAGATGTTCCCAAATGTAGGGCAAACTTGTTCTCAACATTAGGACATGACCCAGAAATGTGTTATTACTCGGCTTTGTGCCTGTTACCATTGGATGCACTGCTGAACCTAAGTGGAAAATTCACATTATTAAGAATATATTCCTATAGAAGTTTGCAGGGTGCTCTTTAATTAGGACTTATATTTCAGAAAAGTGAATATTGTAAGATAGTGATTAAATTTTTTGTCCAGCTTCACTCACCCTGTATCATACTTTGCATCACTCTATTGAAAGGGAAAGGAAAATGAAACTATATGAGCTTCCAAAATGAGCAGGTTTTACCTTCAGATACTTCAGGCTGTGGTTCCACCATTCCCAGAGACAAGCATGCAGGTTTTCTAGTGCTCACCATAGGTGAGATGTGGATGGGGAGAGGAAAGCTGAAAGCTGAAGGTGAATGAGAAAGCAGAGAGGAGGAGTTGAGGACATGAGGAAGTTACCTCTGATGATTACTGAAGCAGCGCTGTACTCACAGGAGGGAAGCAAAGTATTTTGGGATATCTTTTATTCAGCAACTGTTTCTAAAGTTTCAAATGCTATGCCTAGCCAAAATCTCTTTTTATCCAGCTGTGGCTGAACCTCTGTAAGTTGGTATTAACCAGGGAGGATATATTACTGAAATTACAGTGGCTGACCTTACTTCCTCTGTGCAGGTGTGCAAGGTGCTCCTATGAATCTGTCCAACCCAGCTTGGTCTAAGCCTCAGCTCTCTGGGACGCTGCCTTCCCTTAAGAGCTGGAGCAATCCCAAAAGTTAACCTTCCTAAGAATGAGTTAGAACTAGGAGATTTTCTGGAGTAGGAATTTGATTCTGAAAACAGCCAAGCAGCTATAGAGTCTGGGATCTTTGGGCCATACGAGCTATTATTGGACACCACAGAGGAATGGTCAGCTGATGGATGGGTAAGAGTTTGCTTTAGGGTACTGTGACAGGGAACAATTACTTTTTTCTTACCAAGAAAAAAATCAGCCGTAGTGCAACTCTGCAGTTGCCAACACAAGGAAATTCCTTCTCTTTCAAAGCCAGATGATGTTTGAGTTGTTCTCCATACCATCGGCTCACTGAGCACATTTCCATGGACAGCTAATGCAGAGCAGGAATGCAACATAAATGACTCACTACCTCAATATGTAGTATCTTCCTTGCCTGGACCAGCCCTCTGCTGAAATGGTTGCCTTGCTGCAGTCAGCCTCAGTAGTTAGCTTATGTTAGAAAAGGTGATCAGGTCAGGATAACAAACTATCTGACTACAGAGCTAGCAACAGCCGCCTAGTCCTCAGCTAGAGGCAGGTCTACACACGGATGCATGCTTAGAATGCAAGTTTAATATTATTAAATAAAAATATACATATATACAACAATGGACTGGATTATTTGAGAGAAAAACAGGTACCATACCCACAGTATAAAAAAAAAACCAAAAAAACCTCCATTCATTTCAGTGAGAAGATGAGGCTCTGACTCATTCTGTGCATCCAAAAATAAATGTAAATCAAGTCTTTTCTTTATCTAGTTCTGAATTATTACTATATGTGGTCTACTGTGTGTAGTCTTACTGTGGTAGGATATTTAACTCTTATTTCTTAGAACATGCAAAAAAAACCACCTCCTAATCCCACTGTCCTCCTAATTCAATTCAGAAATTTTCATTCAGTTGCCAGAAGTGTTCTATCTTTGAGCTTTAGGAAATGAAGAAAGTGTTTGAACTTTGGAAATTTCTTGCATCATTAGTTTTAGCAGATGCATAATACAGTAATCATCACAAGTGCTGAAACAGACATGTAGCTGGCATTTTATTAAAAAATGGAAAGATACAGATGGGCTAATCCCTGCAAAGTGCACATGCATCACCACAGATGACTTTTTATTCTTAGGCCATGGTGCCCAACAGAACAAATGTGTGGGCATTAATGATTCCCCCTGCAGCGTGCTCCACTAGGTCATCATCCCAGCACAGTGTTTATTCTGGTTGAATAAAATGCTCTGGGCAAGTAACATCAAAGAATCTACAAGGCTGGTAGCTGGGGCTTTATTCCATTCTAAAATGCACCCAAAGGATCATTACTATCTGTACACATGCTTTTGTGGGATAGTCCCTGACTGGTAAAGTTAACACACGGGCACTGAATGAATGCTTAGACCCCTTGCAGAACTGCTCCCGTGATTTTCAGACGTGTCTCCTGACTCTTCGTAAGATATACAGCAGGTATCAGTTGTACTTAGGGATATCAGGACTGTGAATAGTGGAAACATGAAATAAACAGAGGTGTTGACTTTTTGTCTGACATCGTAGATGACACACTAGGTGAATGAACAGATCTTTTTATTTTCGCTGAAGCTATGTGAGCTCTGGTTCTTTCTGACACACCTGCAAAGCCTCTGTGGAGCTTAAAATAAGCGTCTCACAGAGAAAGTTTGACTTAAACACACTTTTGCATGTGGGATCTGATTTTGGAAGAGATGGGGCAACAGTGCTATTAGAGAGACATGCCAGAGAACTGTAAGCTTGAATATGTACCAGTTAACATCAAATCCCTTGTTCATCAGGGAAAGTGCATGTGTGCATTCCTCATAAAAAAGCAGAGCTGCATATTAAAGCAGAAAATCCCACATATAGCTTCCTTTGCTCTCTATTTCTGAGAACATTTGGGTTAAAAGAGAGAATCTCTGTTTTACCCCATTGCCTATTCCACAAATAAAATCATCGCCACTTGCAGGAAGACAAGTTATAAAGCAGCAGTTTCATTGCTCATTAAGAGCCTCTGGAAAATACTGGTACCATAACCTATGGATAAGATGCTGCTTCTGCCCGGAGCCATCAGCCTGAACGGTGCACTGCTCTTTCCAGCACAGTTCCTGGTCCAAGGAAGGGCAGTGGGTTGACCTCAGCTGGTGAACAGTTGTTTCTTCTCCTTCACTAGAGGTTAGTTTGAAGGAGTAAATAGAGCCAAAATCAGCTAAGCTGCTCAGGTTGGACTGCCTGTTCCTGAGTATGCCAGGGAACGTACCAGAGGGGCCTTCTTTCTAAGGAAAGATTATCACCCCAATATATCCAATAAGATTTGATTCCACACAGATTTTCCACCTCCCCAGTCATAAGGGAAAAAATTTCCTTTGGATTTGCTTATTAGAAAGAGACCAATTACTTTTGCTTGAAGTAAAAGGCAGAAGCACCTTCATACATGTATTATTCAGTTCCAGTTCCTTTAACATCCAGACAGAAGCAGGCTGTTTAATGAGGTGACTGTTAACTAAACTTAGGTTACCCAATAAAGCCTGTGGGAAGCATTTTGAGAGGCAGGAGTATTTAGGCTCATACAGGCTCAGGTGCAAATGCTGCTGATGCTCACTCTCTTCTCATCAGATAAAGATGTCAGCCAGGAATTTCAAATGCGCAGTTTCTCCATTTTTGAATAGGCTATGGGTATTATCAGGACCTGGAGCGATGCAGAGGGGGCCAAGCCTAGAAGTGGTGTTAGCTACAAAATCACAGCCCTGCAAATTGTGGGCAGCCCGTGATTTGGTCCCCTGCTCACCCTTAAAACTGTAACCAGTGTTTACAATAAATGTCAGGTCCCCGAGAGTTTCACTTAGTGCCAGTGAAGCCAGTGGGAACTCCGCTGTCATTACAGACCAAGTGTCCTGCATAAGAGTACTTAGTGTGGCTTTACTTAAAAAAAAAAGAAAAAAAAAGAAAAAAAAAAGAAAAAAAATACAAACTGTCTCTTTATCTTTCCTTTTAAATACAGCCTGGCAATGACCTATCTCCATGGGAGGCAGGCAGCATGGCCTGCAAGACCAAACAGGTTGTGACTGAAGCTGAACAAGGAAAGGAAGGTTTGAGCCAACTGCAATATTCATTCCCCAAGCACTTCTACCTCTCTTCCAACATGTCTATTATTAAGAACTTGGTATTTTCATAACAGCTGGATAATGGGCAGTGGGTGTTTCTGTGGCAACATATTAAGAGCTCAAAGATTAATGTGTCGTTTTACTATTTCCATTCTGATATCTCTGTGCTGATAAATGCTTGGCAATCTTACCATCCCATTAGTAATATTAAATACTGTAAACCTGGGGTTTAGGAAGATATAAACAATTTTAAAATTGAATGTGACCAATCAAATGCTCTCTGGGCAGTTTTCCAATGCAAGCACTCTCCCAGCTTACTATCAAAATATGGCATAGAAAAGAGCTACTAGTTATTTCTTTCATAATTGAGGGTAAGAGATGAGAGCTTTTGGGGTAGTCCTTTATGAACAAGCATGGAGATGAACATGCAGATATTTCTGGTTTCAAATAATATTACAACATGAATCAGTAACATTTGGAGGAGCTTCATTTAGATTTTCCCATCAATGTTGGATTGAATCTTTGGCAGATGGAAGCCTCTGTTATATCACTCTGTTCTGACAAACTCTGCTCCTCTCATCCATAAAAGATGGCATTGTTTTCTTCAAAGAAAACCCAGAGTAAAGTCCAACGAGCACTGAAAAGAGCTGAATAGGGCCTGGGTGAGGGTATCTCTTTGACACAGAAGCCCTTCTTTTACCAGTACAAGGCTGAGATGAGTTAGTCACCAGCCTGATGAAGTCAATCCCTGTTCCAGAACACTTTCTCCAAGGTCATCCAATGAGTCAATGAGCAAACTGGGCCGAGAACACAGGAGTCATGTCCTACAAGAGCAATAGTTCTACTATATTTACCCAGGCTCTTGTGATTCTTAAAGCTTTTTGTATGGGGAACATCAGCAGGCAGCCTGAAACAGGCATTATTTGAAAGCTCATACAAAATAAGGTATGTAGCAGGTCAGGATCAGCAGACAGGGAGCAGAGAGGTGCAAGTGCTGCAGAGGACTTTGGGAAGGGTACAGAAAATCATATAAGACTCACAATGAACTTTAACATTTAAACATTTGCTGAAGGGAGAAAGAAAAAAAAAAGGATTCAATCCCCAAATGAATGGGACTAGAACGTGACCCCAGGAAAGGTCATTAAAGCACAGAGGCACTTTTCCACTCTGTTTGGTTTAGACACTACAATGCAATCAGAACGCTTGGCAGCTCTGAGCTTCTACAAGCACCTTAGTAGCATTACATTTAGATGTATATATCCTGCTGCCTTATGTCTCAGCCATAACAGGATCTTTTCTCTGCCCTGAATAAACAAAGCCTGATCTTTTCCCACATCATTTCTATTTCAGTAGAAATGCAGAGGTCTGGTTATTGGTCCTGACTTCAGTAGGCTGCTTTCCTCTATATATGGGCTGAGGCACACAAAATGCTGAGCTGCTTCTGGACACAATCTGAACCTGGACTCAAGATGGCACAAGCAGAATCAGATTTGCTCAGACCCACTTTGTAGGGGGACTTCCCAGGAAACTTCAAAGAGAAGAGCAAGTGTTTTGAAGCAGCCCAGAGAGAACCCTGCAAAGCACCGACCACTGCCAGTACCTGTAAGGTCTGATGGCGAGAGTTGGGCATGGAGGTGAACGGCAGGTGGCTTAGCAGCTCAGCTGTGCTTAAGTTTAAATAGCCAATACTTACCTTCTTCTCCCACTTACCTTCCCCTATAGTCATGCAGGGTCTTTACTTGAATGTACAGGAGAGTTTGTTGCACTAAGCCCTCAACAAATACAGTTTAAGAAATACCACTGATGAGAATCAGAAAACAAGATGCAACAATAAATCTTCCACACAGACTCTAAGGCCACATAAAGAAAACTTCCAGGTTTGTAAGTTGTCACATGATATTAAAAGAAGGAAAAGGATCACAGCAACGTGAGCATTAGCAAAGGCAAACATAGCTTTAATCCAAAAGTATCTTTCAGAAGAGCTCCCAGTCTGGAAAACCATTCCAGTAAAACAGGAGGCCATGAGGACACGAACACGTGGGTCCTGACTCACCCGTGTCCCCAGATGACTGCCTCAATGTGGAGCTTCTGGACATTTAGATATAGTTAAATATCAAGAAGTTTGGCTGATTCCTCAAACCCACAAGATTCTAGGACCAGACATCCTCATGTCCAAATGTCACTCTTTAGGAAGATCTTTTTACAGAGGCTTGTGGGAAGAGGTGTGGGGTGAGAAGCAGAGCTGCCTACTCTTCTCCTTCACATATCCTTTCTCTAGGACACTCTACCACCCTCTGAAGATAACCACTGGGTTTCACCTATTCAGACAGCAGGGTAACCTGATTTGGCATTTGCTGTTGCCATTCAATAACTGTTTCCTCTCCTGTGTCCATAAGTCATTGTTAAATGAGGACATGAACAAGGTAGCTTCCTATTTCTGTCCTCCTTCATAACCCATGAACATGAATTGCTTTGATGGCTGATTCAGCCCTTTTCCAGAAATAGGTGTCCCCTGTGCTGGCCTCTCCCAGTCTCTTCCTGCCGTCTCTTAGAGCAGGACTGTGGAGGCCATGCTAGTGCTGGCACTACACAGGGAAGAGATTGTGGGAGGTGGGTGATCTCATTGCACACGGGAAGAAGACACACAAGGAGGCCTCTTACCTTACTATTCCCTCCTGAGGACAAGAGTGCCCAGGGGCCAGGTGAGCTCAGTCACAAGCCAGGCTCAGCCTGCTCTGCAAAATCAGCTCATGGCAGAATATATGTGATTAAAAACTGTGCAACACACACTCAGCTGCCCACAAGTTGGCTGGGACTCAGGAAGTCCCAAAGCTGGGTTTAAAAACCTGTTCTCACAGCTTGAAAGTAATGCTCTTAAACCTAGGGACAGTGTCAAATGGGGACTGATTAGCAGAAGTTCACCGCTGATTTTGGAATGTAATTGCCTCGTATCAGTAGAGGTTAATTTCAGTTAAATAGAACATAGTGATATCCTTTGAGTCTGGGTAAGCTGATCTAAGATGAAGCTGCCAGTACAGTGATTTAAAATTAGAGCAATGCTCTCCCTCCTTCAGGGCCCCCAGCATCATTCTTGCTACCACATGCTAACCCCGCTGCAATCTGATGCTGTTCCCGACTGAGAATTGCTATGCTCAAGTGGGAGGCAGTGAGAACACAAGCACCACAGCTACAAAAATCAAATAGAGTTTGCTTTATTACGAAAAGGATGAACAAACATGAGGGTCCGTTTCTGTGGCACTGTGATGGCCCTGTGCGCATCTCCTATGTACCACCATTTCTTTGTAGGACAGGGATGTGCATTCTCTTGAGGAAAGAGAGTGAAATACAACAGTTGTGAGGGGCTCCTTACCGTCTGGAAGATAGGAATGGGCAGGCAGGCACCTAAGGGCTGATAGAGGATAAACACCCCTTCATTAACACCAGATAGCTAAAGAAAGGGAGGAGAAATACAAACAGCACACTCAACTGCCTAGCACCAATTATTAATAACCCAGCTGGTTGAAAAGCAACTCTTGCTCAGACCTGTGGCAGTCGGATTCTCAAGGAAGGACAGCTCTGGTGACCTTCTGCAATACATCAAAGCCCACATCCTCTGCTCCTCAGGGTTTGATCACCCCTGCCTGGCGATGCCAACTCTGCCCATCCACAGGCAAAACAGCAATGCTATGGCTGATGATCCAGCCCCGTAGGCTCATCACTTAAAACCCCAAAACTGAGTTTCAGCCACGACAAGGCAGGAGATTCTGGCTTTTGGGCAGAATTTGGGTGGTTCCTCATCAGGACAAAAAGCCCTTTCTTTTAAACATTGGAGCTCAGCATCCCCTATCTAAGTATGCAGACACAGTACAGCAGAGCTATATCCAAATACTTCCCAGGTATATTAGACCAATGTAACACAGACACCACTGGCTTTTATGGGCCCTTTCCATTTCCTGCTGTCTGTTATATGACAGGTCTTAAACTCTCCATGAGCTCTAAGCCACATTTCAATCCAGAGCAAACAGATCCAGTGCACCAAAGGTAAAAAGGCAGTGAGAGACCTTGTCACACACGCAACTAGGATTGGAATCAGCAAACTGTCACCCACATACCACTTATGTGGAGTCAATCTATCTCTGGGTTAACACATATCCAAAAAGCCCAATCAGCTTTTAAAATGATCAATAATAGCCCTTTTTCAATGATCACAGCTAGTAGCCCACTAGCAATCCTAGATAAATCACTTCCCTTCTCCCCTTTCCCTACCTAGAACTTGTAAACCATAAGCACTTGCTTTTATGCTCTGCATCGTTTTTAAGCATGTAATTTTACATTTCTCTATCCTGACTTAATCCTGGATCCTCAAAACAACTATTCATTTTTCTCTGCCCTGATAATGTTTTCCTCTTTGCCCAAACTTCTTCCCTAACTCCCTTTGAAATGCTCATTTTCAAATGTTTTCCTGTCATGTGGTCTCACTAAAAACTTCACTAAGTTCATCTTCAAGTCCCTTGACTCAGTTCTACTCCCATGGAGATCTGAGCAGGGAGATATATATATTGCAGTCAGTAGAACAATATAAAACTGTTTTGAGAGAAGAGCCAGATGGAGAGAGACATATGAACCCTGGGCATATGAGGACACACTTGCAGGATTGACCCTGAGGGGTTTCAAAAGAGTTAATGCTGTCACTGGATTGAAAACTCTGTTTTATGCTAGTAGCACATAAAGCTTCTCACTCTTCTCTGTGGTTGCCTGCAACTTATCAATAAGTATTTACCATGCATTTTTCACATAAGTGACCTTCATACTCTCAGTTCAGCAGGCACAGTAATGCCTTGTGCTGCAAGATGTATCTGTTGTTTAATAAAACTGTTGTTAGCAGCAATCTGAGAAATGCATGATCATGTCCTTTCCTGTGGATCATGTCCTTTTTCGAGCTTTGTGCTGTAGAGGCTGACGGGGATACAGCTAGGATGACTGGTAAACCTTCCCCACAACTTGTGTCACAAAAGTTTCATCTGTGGTCTTAATTTTACCTGATAATACTTTGGTTTTACGACCCCCTTCACCTACAAATCAAAGTCCCTGTTCCCACCAAGAGGAAATTTGACCCTCCCAGCCCTATGTCATTCTAATGCTAAATGGAAGAGTTTCACAAGAGGAAGCAGCCAGAAATCTGTGCATGATATCTAAAATGACATAACTCATAGTAGAGCTGGGCATTTCTCTTGTACCCTCAAAGCAGTCAGGGGAAAAAAGTTTTGCTTTCTCCAAACTGCATCATGTGAAAAGCAGGTCCTGCTGAAGGTGTCTTTGATGGGAAAATACTTTCACATTGAGAATGAAAGACAGGCTGGCCACAGGTATGGGCCATCAGCAGTGCCAGAAACATGAGCTATCAGCTAGATGTAGCACAGCCTTGGGGTGTAGATTGGGTCCACTTTATTTGGACAGCTTCCCACAGGACTAGCCATCAGAGAAGCCATTTACCATTTGCAGAGCAGCCCAGCAAGATACTGCGGGGCAGAACCAAGTGCCTGCTCCTCATCCTCAGAAAAGCCTGCAATGCGACATTCCTGCCCTGTACAGCCTGGAGTGGCTCCTTTCCCTGACACCAGGGTGACATTTGCCTAAGGTGAATCCCAGTCAAAGCGTGGAGCTGTGCCAGCTTCAACAGGACGTTTATTGTGTACTGTCACCTTCCAGCAGGACCTTCATGGTGTGCAGCTGTACTGCTGTTCCTCTCTCCTAGCTCTGGGTGTGCAAAACATTAGGTGGGCAAGAGAGATTGCCCAAAGGCGCAGCCTTTACCCAGCAGTCCTCTGGGAGAGAGAAGGAGGCACACCTCTCTGCTCTCTTCTCCTTGTCCTGTTTCTGGGCACCAGAGAACTCCAACCACAGCTTATTGTGATGACGGTGTTTGAACTCAAAGCATGAATATTTCAGAACCGGTATTCCTCCAATAACATCTGTGGTGCCTCTTTATCAAGTGTTGCACTTCAATGCACGACTAAACCTGCTAAAATCCATGAGGCAATAGATTACACATTTCTGAGATGTTCAAAGGGAAAATGGGATGTCCACTCACTTGAAATAGGCAGTCCAAGCACACGCACAAGAGAAGGGATAAGGACATTAAAGAGTTAATACAGACTAGTTAGGATACTATTTTTGGACTGCCCTCTGTGAAGAGACAGCAGATTTTCCCAGCATGTCAGTGCTCTTCCCTTGCCTACACGTATCTAAGGTTCTGCACAAGTCTTTGCTCACGAGAGTTATCACTGGAGCCTTTAAAAAGCCCATATACCCAAACATTACACGGAAGACGGGACACTAAAAGTACAGGGTGAAGGATTTTGTTAACTGATTCATCACTAACACCGCTTTGGCATGTACTAGTGACATAAGATAATAAAATTTGTACAGCACTGTTTTATATCAGAGGAATTTACTGTTTGGGAAAGCTGCCATGAGAACGGCTCTGAAGAGACCCGCTCCTGAGAGCTGTGCCCACAGGAGCGGAGCAGCAGCTCGGCCCCAGCCCCAGCCCTGCAGCTCACCCAGGCTCACTGCAGGCAGGGCGATGGCTGCCTCCTGCCTCTGCTGGGTGCAGGCAGCATCCCGCCAGTAACAAACAAGGTGCTGCTTTTGAGGAACAGGCTGGGATCAAACGCTGGGTTAATAATTGACTAACTAATGTAATTGTCCAAGTACTATTGGACATGAATGATTTTAAGTCATTACCCAAATGTGATGGTTCGAGTTGGAAAGTCCTGGGTCCCATCACAGCAAAGAGCGGTGACTTGCATCACCTCTCCATGGAGCAGGGACAACTAATGGGATTTTAACACAGGATGACATTTTCAAAGGTGCCTATGCTATTTCAGAGAGTAATGTAAGAAAAAGCTGGCCCCAGTTACACTGTATTTACAGAGATCATCATTCAAGCTCAGTTTAGCAAGTTTCAAATTCTGTTTCTACAGGATTTAAGCAGTATTATCCAGCAACTTCTCTGAATGCAAACAGCCCTTTAAAAGATTTGAAGATTTACTTATTTATAGAAAAACAATTCTTCCATTGCAAAATTCTGCATACTGAGTAAATCACATCGTTTGGTGATTCATTTTGCAATTTGTCTGGATAACAGATACAAAAGACTTCCAGCTGACCACATGCCTGGAGCTTCTCTTCTTCTGCAACCCACAGTGGGTGGCAGCAGAGGCCCAGCAGACAGGGCAGAATCAGCCTGAATCACAGAGATGTTTATCTAGACAAGCAGATGTTGGAAAGAGCTACTTCTCATGTTGTTCTGTCCCATTAAAAAAAAAAAAAAGGGCTTTCTTGTAAATAAAACAAGAGACAGAACCCGTTGACAAATAAGCATCCTGTCCAAAAATGTTCATCTACTTGTAGCAATATGCGTAACACAGTCTGATTCGTTTGATGCTGAGCACAAGTAGAACCTGTAGAGGCTTGAAAGACATTGTACCTGCTATGTAATGGTGGGTATCTGCTTTTAAGCTACTTGCTATTTGATGCAGCCTGCAAAATACTCAGTCTTGAAAAGAAATGTTATAGATGTCAATGATAAAAGTTGTCTCAGTGGGGACAACTGATCAGCAGTTGCTAGAGATCAGGTGGCTGCTATCAGATGTCAGGAAATTATTCCTAGGTCTTTTCAGCATGGTACTGAGATTTTAGTGACAGTCCTTCCCAAGTCATCCCTAACACAGAGCACCTGTTAGAGGAAAACCTTCATTAAAGTCAGTATCCATCAAAGCCAAAGTCTCTAAAATTCCACTTAGCGGAGCTAAAAACACAGAGGTAACTGTTGGCTCACATGTGCCTTCAGCGTCCATGCTCTAAAGGTTTTGGCTGTTTAAACATTTTTTCTCTATTCCAAACAATACCTGGCCTCACCCACCTCTTGGGAAGCGCAGTGACAACCTTCTGCATTCTCACAAAGGATGAGGTAAAGGCACTATCATTTCCTTCTGATTCGTCTTCCAGCCCAGGGACCCAGCAGGCTGCTTTGATGTAAGCACTTGCAACATTCAGATCCTTATTCTAAAAACTGGCTTCAACAACAAGTAGGATGGAAGAGTCTCCCAAGCATCTCTCCTGTTCCCAAAACATGGTGGCACACCTGGGACTAGACAGGCACAAAGGAAAACTAGTGGCTCAGTGAGCCACAGGGAGGTCAGTCAGGCCCTAAACCAGCTTTTATATGGAGCTGGCTCAAGTTTACCAATATTTTAATAGATATTTTAGTGAATTATTTCCATATGATTTGCGTACTCATTTTTTCAGAATCATCAATGTAATTTTCTTTTAATTTTGTGGATAAAATTTCTAAAATCATATGAAAAGCACAATCTCCCCTGCCCCAAACCAGAGAAATTTCCTATTTTAACTCCTCCTTACTGGGGTGTGTGATCAAAACCAACATTAGAAAACACATATAGAAAGATTAATAGAAATAGAAAGCATTAATTATCAAGCATCATTAGCAGTAATCCAAAGAGAAATATCATATGTCTTCATAAAAACATACTTTTTCTTTAAAAATCCATCAGAATACATTGCAGCTTGCACAGATTTGGGTCAATTAAAATCCACTGAAGTAAAAAAGGATAAAAGAAATGTGATCTGAATTCACTAAACTTCTGTCTTTCAATGTGGATACCTAGTCTACATTAGTAGATTCATTCTGATCCCAGGATCAAGCATATTTTATTCTTTTAAGTATGTAACAATAATAAACTTATCAGTAAAAAAAAAGGACTATCATTTGCTTGAAATTCTGTAGGGCAGCTCCCAATACCCAAGTATCTGGTGAACACAGTTTTACTTCAAATGGTGCGTTTGGAGGTGACATTGTGGAAATCATGCTGTCACTGTGACCAGAGGGAAAAGGAGGTTTAAAATTATTTATATTCTGACTGTTCCTCTGGCTTTTGGGACCACAAGTCACTATAGAAGTTTAACTCATTTACAAGAGTGAAAACTTTGAACATTGCTTTTTTCTTTTTTTTAGACTCTCATATTAAAAGTTTTGCAGTAAAAGGAATAAAAAGCAACTCTCATTCTGTTGCTTGACTGTGTAGGACAGATGTGCTGCCAAAGTCCAGCATTCTTTTTTAACTGCTTACACATGTAACCCAGATGAGTTTATTGGTGAAACCTAGGTTTTATTCTTGGGGATATGACTATAAATTAAAAATACAGAATAAAATGACAGCTTCCTCCTACTCTTGCATGTTAACTTAATCTACTAACTAAACTATTTTCCTTTCGAGCCTCTCTGTTTAAATTTGGCCACATAGGCTAAAAGTCCAAAGCTGATGGAGATAAGGAAACATTAGGAAAGGGTTTCAGTTAAGACTCAAACAAATTGGAGCAGAGATCAGCTGATGATAAACGAGCTAGCAAACGGATTTTTGAAAAACATATATTATTAAGCTGTCTCCCAACTGCAGGATCCTTGGCACTTGACAATGTAAGGAATCTCGGGCTGTGCTCCTTCTGGAGCTGCCACAAACTTGAGAACTTCGTGCTCAATCAAAGGAGGAGTAAAGTTTTCAAAAACTAAACAATGGCTAAAGTTTATTCATAGTGCAGTTCCATTTACTTGTCTGAAGTTAGCCTAGTAATGAATTTTGACCATATATTTCACTTAAAGGATTTATTGAGTGAAACTGAAAAGGTGGCTTCAAAACAGTCTATCATGTCAGGTAACACAGGAAGGACCACACAGTATTGGAAACTCAACCATGATCTCCTCTACCTACTGTTCGCACATATCTAATAACACAAAAATACCTCCTCAAAACTAACTATGGGAGTTTAGCCAGAACAGCAGTTGTAGTTAACTCCCTGAACAATTTCTGTAGGAATAGTGAATTCTATGGTACTTGAAGGTTTTCACCAAGGTCCTTCAGACAGGTACACCTGAGTTGAAACAGAAGTTGCATGCCTAAGACAAAGAGGGATTGGTTAAATTCTGTGACTTGTGCTAAGCAGGGTTCTCATATGGTCATCATGAATTTATTAATGATCAGGGATCCATAATGTGCTATGATTTTTTAAGACACAGACAGTTCAGGAAAACCGCTAGAGGCTGGCTTCATCTCTCCTAACTTTGTCCTCTGAATAGGTTCATCTAACTCCAGAACAAATCCCATCTATTTCATTGCCTTCTGAATTTTTCAGGGACATATGAGACATCACAAGACACAAAATTAAAATGAACTTAGAAAGAATCACATAGGATTTTCACCAGGGTAGCAAGAGAATAAGGCACGGATTCTCCCATCACTAGGGAACATCTCCTTCCTGTGCTGGCCCCATGAACGATGGGTACGTGCAGAGTTTTGGGGAACAGGAGTCAGAAGTTACATCACAGTCTTGCACAGTGGAAGAATAAAATATTAGAGCTTTATTCTTCCAGAACAGTTACATGTGACCGTTGAAATGTCAGCTACTTTTCTAACTCTAAACTATCTATGACATTTAAGTTAAAATAAAGTGTACTGACATCTGTATCACGAAGTCACGATTAAAATTTAATGAGAGGCTTAAAATTTACCAGCAGAATGTATTTTTTGAATGGGTCACCCACATCAAAGATGACGTATTCCATCACAGAGATAATATTTTAAAAATAACTTCCTAGATTCGCATCCTTCCAACAAATGATTCAGGAAGGGAGGAAAATTATACAGTGTTCAGTCTTGACAAGGGCAGAGCATTCTTCATTCTTGCGCTAATACTGCTGTTTGAAGAACAGTTTAAATTGTGGAGGAGGACTGAGAAACAGAGGCCAGTCAGAAGAAAGAGAAAGCTTACCCTGAGTGAGGACACCTTTTAGATGTGCCAAAATTAACTGACTAATTAAGACAGTAATTCAAATTAGAACCAGCTGGTAGTTTAACATTCCTCAGACCCTTATTCAGCAAAATTTTTTAGTATTTGCCTGGTTTTAGTCCCACCAAAGTCAATTAACAATCAAAGAGCAGTTCAGAAAGTTTGAAACCTGAGAATCATTTCCCCTATTTTTTTGGAGACTGCTAAATTAAAGATTTCTGGGGTTTTGGCCTGGTGTTAGCTAGCTGGGTCCCGCGCAAAGGTTTTGTACAATGAAACCAAACCACCACTACATCTTGTATAGCCTGTGTATAAACACAGCAGTGCAACACATGCAGAAAGGTTTTGCCTCTGTGAGTCATCCTGCTCACATCTTGTTTCCAATGGTGACCAGAGCCACTGTTCGAGTGCAAGAAATCCATTCTACAGAGACTCAATCACAGGAAAAGCTTCTTCCTTATCCATTTAAGGACCGGCACTTCATTCACATCTGAAACATTATTTCCCTTTTAAAATTTCTATATAATCTCAACTAATACAGTTGTTGCGGATCATGAAGTTTATTTTGCTTCTATAACAACCTGAGGAAGTGACTTCCAGTGATTAACTACACATCCTGGACCAGGATCTTAAACTTCTGGCTTTGCCCGAACTGGCCACATCAGCATCAGTTCAGGACTCTTTTTTCACATCAGTAAATGTGGGCTTCAGACTTCATGGAGAAGGATTTGTGGTGATTTTCTGACATTGCTAACTTGCCAGAAATTTAGACACATCCTCATGTTATCTCAAGCATTTTGGGCATATCCTAAGGAATGTAGCCATTTGTCTACTGGAAAGGTTTTATTGCTGCTGTTTTGGGGAGGTATCTTGTATTTGCCACAAAGTTGGCTTTTCTGATACATTCACAAAACTGCTGTATGCAGCTCCACTGCTGTATTCCAAACAAAGGTTTACTGATGAATCTTTTTGACATGCACATGCTGTCGTCATCTCAGAGTGTAAAATAATGGATGTAGCTTGCAGAATATTGTGTTATATATTCAGGAAATAAATCACACCCCAATTTCCTTAATGTGTATTCCATACTGAGGAATATGTGTCTTATCTCTTCTTGTACAAACATAGGCAAGATCTGCAAATATTCTTAGCAAAAGGGGAAAAATGTTTGGGGGAGGTAAAATTCCATCTTGGCTTCCTGGAAATGTTTGTATGAATTGTCTGAGCAACGATCTGCAACCCAGCAAACACTTTGCTTTTCCATAAGATTAAGCTCCTCAGGAGCATATTCTATTCTGAGAGCAGGGAGCAAGAAAGAAAATAACCTTGCAGTATCCTTTAAGCCTTATCCAAACAAGAGTCAGGATTTTTTTACAGTGACTAATGACTGTAGGTGCCTTGTGACTCCATAAAGAGGTCTGATTTCCAGGGCTTAAGGTGTTGCTTGAAAATAGCAGCCTTGTTGGCACCTCATGTTAGCCAGTCTAATACAGAGGCACTCAAACTCACTAGGTTTTTTCCCTTACATCAGCTTCTAGTCCAACCTACTGGTGATACTGTGTGGCAACTAACCTACAACCTTCAGAGACTCCTCCATGTTTCATTGCCTGCTCAAGACCAAAATATCTGTCCTGGTTGTTTGAATGAAAATTGCTGAAACCCGATCTGTCAGATAGGAAAATTTTGGAGACTCTCAAGACTGAGAGATTCTCTACTTCCAAACCTCAACTGAGAAGAGGAGAAAATGAAGAGCTTTGCCCCTTTAGATGTCAAAGATAACCTCCAAGCTGTAAAACAATCAACTTGTGTGTTACAGAGACCTCAAGCAGACAGATTAAAGCAAAAACAACTAAGGTGATAATTTCAGCAATTGATCTCCAGGCCAGCGTTCACTTCAAAGGATACTCGTGATCATTTGAGTGTTAACATTTCCAAACAACTAATATAAAAAGAAATATCCTGTACTGGGTCAAATGACATTTTAAAGGAGTGTAATTCATTCTGACTGATATACCAGGGAACATATGTTAAAAATAAAGCTCTGTGCAGCATATGAAATGTTACAATTAAAATAATGGAAGCACACCCTCTAGGGTAAAAATGAATCTGCCTTTACCAGTGATAGAAAACAGCAGTGCAGCATTTGGAAAACTGATGTTTCTCCATCGCATTTTGAAAGGCACCCCCAGACCACCTTCAAGAGGGGATGCCTTGCCCACAAAGAGTTCTCTCCCCAGTGTGCTCGTCCCCTTGTGCCTTGGAGTTTTGTTCAAAACACTAAGGCTGTAAGTGACTTAGGACAGCACTGAGTATGGGTGGTTTTACTGCAGATTTTTCCAGATTGCTTGAAAGAGCTAGGAGGACAGGGGATGGGAGACATTCAGTGTTGCAACTGGAAAAATTTACAGCATGAAACTTCATGTATGTTGGCCAACATAGCATGAAATCTTGCCTCCTCTCTAACTGTAGCATTAGGATACCACGTGCTGCAACTGAAACAAAGGGAAACACAACCATGTCTCCAGTCAACCAGAGTCTGCGTGTCCTGAGCAATGTTGGAGCTTTAAACATAGCAATTAGGTGTGAATTAGCCACTTATCTTCTGACTATCCATATAGTTTATTTTCCTTGTGACGGATGTGTACCTGGCAGGACAGAGGAAGAAGCCTGGGAACACAGCAAGAACGTTATCCACCGATAGGTCAGCTCTTGTCTGCCACTTTTACCCAGTCTACTTTTCTGCAGATGAGCTTTTCACGCTAGAGAGTCTGTGGAGTCAGACCAGAGGACAGAGACTGGGCTGGATTCCTGTCAAACCCCACTAATAAGGGCACATTCACACTGGCCTGAGAGGAAGCCAGATATCAGACCCACTGACTATTCACCACTCAAACCTCTTGCCTTGAACCAGGTCATGTTTTCAGGCACTCCAGCAAGTTCTCACATCCTAGGGAACCAAAAGCCTGCCAAGTCTGAGAAGAGTATCTAAGCTCTCTGTTCAACTGCTATGTTAATTGTAAGGTGCTCACGCACAGTGGCAAACCACAGGCTCACTGGCAAGACAGCTCAGCTGTCTAAGTCATGTTCCAGCTGTCCATTGCCGATTCGCAGCTAAGACAAAATAACTGCTGTGTGAGCACTCAGTCCATTTCAGAAGAAAGTGGAACAGTTTCAAATCAACAGGCAACCGAAGTGACCCTGTTCTGCTCAGCCATGAATCAAAGCACTCACACGAGCCACTGTGTCTCAGCTGAGAAGGGTTAACCAAAAGGCTGGAAGATCTCAGACGATAGTTTTAGTCACCGCAGTATTCCCTGACTTGGGATGGAGGTGTAGGAATCAAACCTCTCCTGCTTCCAGGCATTTTACATTGACTGCTACTACGTAAAAATGGCCTGTGCTCAGGCTACCCCTGGACCTGAGTGGACTTGCTCACAGCTCATTTCATGTCAACTCCAGAGGGGCAACGCCTGATGATGAGACATGTGGCCCCAAGCCATCAGTCAGGCACAAAGATAACCACGAACAGAAGCCTTAAGCAAACACATGAACAACTGTGCAGTAGTCAGGACATCATTAAGGAGACAGGAAACACTGTGGACAAATGTCACTAATTGGCTTCCTTTGGCATGGCACATACAACGGCCGTGTATCTCTGGTTCATTTGTTCTCTGGCCTGGGCAACGCGCACAGAGCGAACAGGCGTTTCCTGATTGACAATGCAAGTTCTACACAACAGGCCCACCATGTAAAATTACTGCTGTCTTTATCTTTTTAAGATTGGTTAGCCAGAACTTTTTATCCTGGTAGCCCCCCAAAACATTTTGTAACACAGCAATATCCAGTCTGAGCTTTCCTTTCTGCCTTAGCATGCACTTGCTCTGCCCAACCCTCTATACCTGGATTTCTGAATGTTCCTTTTAAAGGCTGCTCAGGCAGATAAATCAGCATTGGACTTCTGGACAAGAGATTTTTTAATTCTTGGAAATGTGTTAAATTGTATCCAGGGTCCATTATATATAATACAGGACATTGCTGACTGACATCATCTGCTGACTGACAGCTCCAAGCTGGCTGGTCAGTTCAAGCTGTAATGGGCTCCAGTCCCAGGGAGGGTGGAAGAGGCTGAGAAACTAATGATCTGCTGGTTCCATCACAAACATCCACAGCTGAAAGCCTTTCACAGGCTACCCATAAAAGGCTTTGTGGGCCTCCAGTAGCCAAAAAATTTTCACATTGGGAACTCCTGTTCTGAAAGGAAATGCTGCCTGATTTCCACAAGAGGCTTTCCATGTTAACCTGGTTCCTGTAGCACTGCCTTAGCTGCAATGCCATGTGTGCATGGATCTCTCTTCCCTTGCCGCTTCCTCTAGATGCAATGCCAATACAAGGTGCCACGTTTCCTCCTCATAACACAGCTCAAGGACCTCAGTTCCCTAATGTAAAAACAGTGACTGCATCTGTGTGAGTTTCAGGTAGATGTTGGCAGTTGGATCTCATCTCATTCACTTATGAAGGATGCTACCTCATGTTTTAACTCTGATACGGCCTGTGCTCCATGAAAGGCTAAGAGAGGAGAGGGGAGTTTCTCTTGCCCAACTCTGAGCTGCGGTGCTCAGTTATACACAAGAACTCAGACTATAATGAACACGTCCTTCAGGCTGTGTTCAATCCTGCTGCTTTGCTGCACATAGTAACAACTGTCCCTCACCCACAGGCAAGACACACTTGGCTTTGCACACCAGGGGAGCACAGCCCTTCCTAGCAGAAGGCTAGTGTGACCCAAGCAAGCAACAGCTCAATGCCTTCTGACACAACCTCTCATTTACCAACTGTCAGCGAAAGCGAGCACCTTTGTTTCCTTTCCTAGGAATCCCACAAGTCTGGGATGAATGCTCAAAGAAGCTGAATTAAGGCCATGTCAATGGTGTAATGTAAAACACAGGCAGAAAGCTGGGAGCAGACAATGCATATACCCTCTTCTTCTTGCTGAATGTCCTACCTATTAGGCTTTCCTCTGCCTGGCCTCACCCTCACTGTTTTAACAGCACAGAATTAAACCTGGCTATATTAAAAATGTTCAGTTGAAAGTTACAAATGAACATATCTAAACTCAAGGTCCTTGTCCTCCTCTTCTCCACTCTCATCTTCTATCTCATCCCTTCTCTTCTCCCTTCCCTCCTCCCCTCCCAGTCAGCATTTTTGCAGTTTATATCATACTCAACTCTGGCATTTCAGCAATGCACTTGGAAATTGTGCTAAACTTTAGAGGCTAAACTTATTCTCCCATATGAGTTTTTTTGTTCCACTCTTGAACAGGCATTTCTTGGAAGGGCAAGTACTCACAGAACTATAGCACACAGCAATCATGCTACATGTCCAGCTGGTATGTAAATATTAATATTCACACAGCACTGAAGATTACAAGATAATTAGAGGCTATATAGCCATGTAACTCCGTTTATAATGAGTATGACAGATATAGGACCAAATTTTGTTGTTCTTCCAAGCCTGACTCTTTGGAATCTCTGTTTTTTCCTTTGTTTATGAGGAATTAATCATTTGGAGCCTGATACAAAAAGCTCTAGAGTCAATGCACGCCTTCCATTGACTGCAGCAGATTTTGGTGGAGATCTCCGATTACGTAAACTCCCTTGAGTCCTTGGCAGGTCAGATCTCAAGTACATTACAGGCCTCCCGCTACCCCATCCCTCAGCAGCAGCATCAGAGTGAGTTATCAGAAACCTGCCACATGGATACACCCTTCGGAACAGATGAGAGAGTCAGGCAAAGCCTTCCATTTGGACAGAGGACATGCACGCCCTCGAGCACACTTGGTCACTGACAGAGTGTCATTAGGCTTCTAAGGGTCTGCTGCCTGGCTCTGCTACCACCCAGGAGCACCAGGCCAGCTCCTGCCAGTCAGTGACTCTCACATGGACACCAGAGGAGCAGAGGGACTGTGGGGCTGTGCCACAGCCAACTCCCTACAAAAGGAGCACGGAGCGGGAGCTGTAAGAGTGAAACACGAGTGCGCTCAAGCCTCGGCAGGCACAGCATCAGGAAAGACTGCTTCCAGCTCCCCTCTCTCCTTCCAAGCCATCATGTTTGATGAGACCTTGCTTTTCTGGTGGTAACATCTATTTCTCTTTCTGGCTTGCACACAGTTATGGAGCTAGTCCATTAGCCATCTGAATACAGCCCTCAGTGAATTTGGACCCTATTGTTCTATGGGAGCTGTTTACAGGCACTCTCTGCTTTTTACAGATTCATTCGTTTGACTGTTTTTCTGCCAGCTGTGGATGGGTAGCAAACATTGTGAGGAAGAGATGCCAGTGGACAGGTTTCCTCTCAAGTGTTGTAAGAGCCCTTCACGGAATGAAACTGTCAACAGACTATCCCCCTTGCTGAAAAATTGATGTGTTTTAAACTAGAAGAAAACTGACTGGTGAATAGCAAACAACAAATAATTAATACTGGCCTTTTTTGTCCTTAGCAAACTGTGGAAAGTCAGTCCTTAATGAATTACGTTCACAGAGACGCATTTCAGAGAAGTTCACAGATAGATAATGAGCAACGACATCACTCTGTTCAAACAACGAGACCTAAAATAACATGTTATGACATTCTCCCTAAACACAAAGAACCCACTTAGAATACCATTTTATTGTATTTTCTGCACACATGTTCAGTAAAACACAGAAGAGTGTGAGACGTTTATGAGTCTTTTGAAGTGAAAGTGTTTCTCAGGTAGATACATGTGTTTTAGGTGTTTATTAATACAGTATGTTCTGAAGCTGTCTCCATCCTATGTTGCTGGAAGACTGTATTGAAACAGATCTTATTTAAAGCCAGTATTTCACCATCAGGTTATTCCACGGTACACACAAGAAAGCAATTCATAAGGTAATATCTAAATAGTCCACATTTCACAACAGTTCAGTTATCTATTGTTTCTTCCTCTGCCCATATACACTCAGTGCCCTGGGGGCTGAGGCTTCACAATACAACAGCCTACCTTGCCCCAGCAGCTTGTTCCCCACACCCTCTGCTGCTCCTCCCTGCTCATTTCTGTGCTCACCAGAACAAGCTGGCTCATGTTTTGGGCAAAATTTCTTCAGCAAATAATGCTTGAGCTGCAAATAGTTTGTAAAGTAATTGGAATTATGTTTGTAAATACATAATTTAAAAGCTTATATTGTAGTACTAGAATATGGATTGTGAAGGCTTTCTCCTACCCACTTAGACACCTTTGTTTGTATCCATTGTAGGATGAATTCCACAACATTACCATTGACTGCAATTTAATATGTGCTTTTTGCAGTCGTTTTAAAAAGGCAAGCCAACGTATCATTCATTCACATGAGTTTTCACAAATAGCAGTCTCCCGTTGATCCCTGAAACTAAATACACAAAGCAGGCTGAACAGAATTTTGGCTTTGATGTTGAATGAACACAAACAAAACGGTCTGCTGTTATTGAGTTCTACTACTACATTTTTATTTACATGTAAATGGTTGTTATTCAATTTCATAATTACTGACTGTTCAAAGCTAAGGAAAGAAGTGATCTGAATTACCTCCATGCTCCCACCAATGCCTTTTGCCTGTGTCATGCAATCAGTAAGGGACAGGAGGTGGCCATGGCCTGCAAGCTCTCTGCTGCTGTCGCAGCAGTATGTGGAGCTGCAGAAACGCAGGTAGTCAAACCTCTGGAGAAGCACAAGTTGGACTTCACATTTCTAAATTCAACACTATAGTGAATTTCCTGTGGAGTGTCTATAGTTGCATGTTCCTCTGAACAGCAGTATGTCTACGTTAAAAAAAAGATCTCTATTCTTGGTCTAAAAATTAGGCTCCATCCATGGAAATGGATGCTCTGCATTCTCCCAAGAACTGTGCTGCAATAGATACCTAATGCGTCACAGCATGTTACCAGGTCATTTTTACAAACCTCTATAAATGAGTAACTGAAGCCAGTCAATGCCAACAGCTGTAGAACAAACTCTTACTTCAACTGAGAGAGATTTTATGTTCAAAGCTCACTGTAGAGGACAAGAGGGTTACAGCCTTGCATTTGGAAAAGGAGCCATATCTTTCCACCATATAAGGTCTCCCAAATGAGGCACAAGGACACATGGCAAAGAATACGGGAATGAGATCTTGGCAGAGGTATCAACAGACATTTTCACCAACTGCATACTGAAAACCAGGAAAAAATACAGTACCTGCAGAATATACATTAAAGGAATGAGCCAACCAAGCTGTTTCTTTACCTTGATTTCTTACATTTATTCATATTTATTAGGCATATTCAACTGACAGGAAAACTACTACATTTGACCATAGATATGGACAGTGGATAGAGAAATGTCATAAATACTCCTTTTGATGATTTTCGTAATATTCAGTGCAGCTGCCTGATGGCGCCAGACTGGACGATCCAATGCCTTACCCCAAGGAGGCTGCAGCAAGGATTGCCAGCATGCCTGCATGAGTGTTCTCCAAGAGCATGAAGTTCTCTGTCCCTCCATGTGCAAGATTGTCACAGAATCACTTGGTGACACCCCAGTACAAAGGGAGAACTTTCTAATCATATCAGCTCTCAACCCTATGCAACATGTTTTCTATAGCATTGTCTCTGTATCTTATTCAGCCTTGGACTTTCAGATGTTCATACATAAATTAATTGCAAATTAATTACCTTCAAATGGAGCCTATCATTTTTTAAAGACCTAGCCATAGACCTTGTTCGACAGAAAAAAGATTGATTTTTAATCTGAGTAAAAGTGAATGTTAGAGCATCTTTTGAGGGTTAGATTTGGCATGGTTAAGCATCTCATAACCTTTGTTTCTCCTGTCGGCTTGATTATCTCTGTGCCTAGTCTCAGTCACGAGCTAGATACCATCACCACTGATCCTGTTTATGGGTTTAGAGCAAGTACATTTATTACTATACAAGTTGGCAGGAAATGCAAAGGCATGGTGGGTGGAAACTGTGAGCCACAGAAACATATACGCTGCCAGCTCTGCCACCAAAGCAAAGCACTGAGGCCACAGCTGCCATCTGAGCAGTGTCAAACCCGTGGAGGACGGCGTAAAGCTGGCTCCCCCGAGGCTGAGGGGAAGACTGAGACTGAAAGGAAGTCTCCACGAGAGAGCTGCTACGGAGCTGATCCCTTCACCCAGGACAGAGCTGGCCCTGAAGAGCTCTCCCTGAGCTGCAAATACAAAAGGCAGCAAAAACCCTGACAAGGGTTTTGGGGCATTGACAAGTCAGCTGAAACCCGAAAGATCCTGCTAGATATGAGTTTGCTGTGATTAGATTAAGTGTTCTTTTTCTGTAATTTCTTTGCCTACCTCTTTTATAAACATTTATAACTGTGTTGCCTATATTGGATGCTGTAAATACTTCTTCTGGCACTCTTCCCAAAACTCTCCTTTAATTTAAACCAGGCTAAGGTAGCTGGGTAAGATCAAAGTGTTTTTCTTCAAGACTATAGTGAATTAAAAAAACCTGAGCACTAAGAAACCATATCAAGTATCCAGCTCCCCAACATGATACTTCAAGAGAGCCAAAGGGTAAAAGACCTGCCCTTACAGAAGCTACATCGGCTAATTCAAGACCTGGCACTACAGGGAAGGAGAAGCAATCCTGTGACCATAGCCTTCTCTGGCATACAGTGAGATGGTGGGAAGCAGTCCTGAGCACAAGGAGCCTCCAGGCAATACAGGAGATTTTTCTAAAGGAAAAGCATTTTTATTTTCCATGCTTGCACATGGCAGACAGCATTAGACAGCCTCACAGACCTGCCAAGCTTTCTAACACTTTCAGAAGCCATACACGCCTCTCTACTTGCAAAACCAACCCTGGAAAATCTAAGGGCAGCTGGAGAAAACCTGGAAAGGTTTTGAGTGTGCAAAACCTACGGTTTCACACCTCGGCCACAAAATCAAGCCACCGTTGCATCAGAGTAGCAAGATACCTGTTTCAGTCCCGTGTTTTTTCTGTTAAGGTTTTCAAATAGAGATTTCAAGTTTAAAAAAAATAGCTGTTTGAACAGTTGTGTTTAATCTGTCTGTTGGATTCATGTGGTCAGTTACTATCCTAGGGGACTTTCAGTATCAAAGGCAGCAAAATCCTTTGACCAGAGAGTTAGGTTTTGGTGTGTGTTTAAGCCAGCATGCTCCATCTAGAGTTGGATTCCCAAGACACTATCACAACGCTAAGTCCGCTGTTACTTACAACCTTCATTTCACCTTAAGAACCAGTGGAGAATCAGGCTTTGTGCTAGGTGCCACACCAAGAGAACAGCAGACTTGCCCCACGGAAGGAGCTTATGGTCCAAATAGAGACCTAGTGGTGGGAAACACACAAGCCCTTGGATAGCACAACATACACAAAACAGTAGTTCCTTGGCATTGGAGGGGGGGATTGGCCAGAAGATTTAGCTGATGAAAAGGAGAAAGCTGCCGTAAAAAGAGATAGGCAAAGGGATAGAAGTGGAGTGACACTGAGCTAAAGAAGCTGAACAAAAGGTAATGGGAGGGTGGACGCAAACAGGCAATCAGCATGGGTAGCTGGAGTCCAGGCAAAACTCCCGAGAGTCCTCTGAGTGCCAGAAGTCCCAGGCTGGGGCTGGCTGCAGTCTCTGGCCAGCTCCTCTGCAGGTCTCCCCATGGGCTGTGCAGGGGAGCAGGGAGGATGAGGCAACTGGACAGGGTCCTCCCCTGCACACTTCTGGGTTCAGAAGGTTGCTGGCAAGCTCCATCTCTCTCCTTCCCCTCCGTGCAGCAGGCCTGGTTTTGGCTGCCTTCGCAGCTGCAGCTGTTCCTACCAGCTGGAATCAACCGTCCTGGCCCTGCTCCAGCTGAAAAGCAATTACATTCTTGCAAGTGGATATTGCAACTTCCTGTCCTAAACAATCATGTACTGTTCATCCGCACTATTAACCAGCTGCTGCCTTCTACCCAGAGATGGCTGCAGGCACAGGGTGGGGCCCTGGAAGAAAGGTGGTGGCGTATCAAGTTAAGATCATTCCTGTGTAGGTTCGCCTGCAGTTTAGGAAGGTCAGGGAGCGCTTCCTGCCAGCCCTGCGTGCCTGCAGATAGCCTTCAGCGCTCCAGCGCCATAAGGGTGATGAAAAATAGCATCATCTGGGCTAGACGCTGCAGCGGGAGAGTGCTTTTTCTTGGCGCAAATCTTCCAGGCAAAATCTTCCTCTATGCCTAAACTTCATAAAATAAAGCATCTCCAAGAGCTGATGCAAGAACTCCCTTGCCTTTGCCAAGCATTTAAAACCAGAGCCTGGCCCATAACACCTGGAAAAGACTTTTGTAAAACATCTTAGTGCAAAAGGTGCTGAAGGCATCCAAATGATTAAGTGGGATTACTGGTCCCAAGCTAACATTCATAGTTTCCTGCAGTTAGTCTTCTAAAAATGTTCCCCTCAATCTCTAGCTTCTACCTTGTGTGTACATGAGAAAATAAGCAGATACCTACGTGCCAGAGAAGAACCAGCATCTGCCCAAGCACAGCTCAAGGGATATTGTTCCCTTCTAACTCTGCTATGTGAATAGTGTGGATCTGAAGTCATCATAAGACTTTGTATTTCTGCAACTTTTTCCACATCCAAGTTCTTCAGAAGCATTGATTAGTTAAGCTATCCACCCCTACGAAGAAGGTGCACACACAATGATTAATATGAGTGCAGCACAGAGAAATGCAAAGTACCTTGAAAGACACAGTAAACACATGGGGAAGCTGGGAACCAGGCTCCCAAGTAAGAGGCCATGACCGTGCTGTAAAAGGTCAGGAGGATTTTGGGGGTAGCAATTCCCACTCAGAGAGGCACTATCTCTTGTAACAAACAGCAGATCCACACCAACTAGTCAGGACAGTTAAACCACGCATTTCATCTAAGAATAATTGACTACACATTTGGGGAGGGAGGGCTTTTAAATATCGCTGATACTTATCTCCTTAGTTCTTAGTGCCTAGACCACGCTGTCTGTAATTACTGGCCTGGCGATGTACCTGTGAATTACTTCTACCCCCATGTCAATGAGACAAAGCAGCAAAGGACGTCACCCAGAGTTGCACTGAAAATCTGCATGGGAGTCCTACTGCAGGCCTGTCACGGCTTGAGGAAACACCCCATCATCTTGCCTTCATTCTTGTCTCAGGCTCTGCTTGCAAAGTACTGCTGAGCACTAGGACATTTCACAGTAACAAAAAACATGTTTTGTCTTGGTGGAAATACCAAATATTCCATTAACAGAACGGCCCCTTAACATGACCAAAAAAGCCTGGTAGATACTTTCTGAAGAAATTGCAGTAACACCATTTCCCATGCACTTTAATAGCATGATATCAAGTGATGTACTGACAAAAGAAGCATTTTGCAAAAAAAAATTTTTTTTTAAACTGCAAGTCACATGATCTTTCCACCTAGTCTTTTAGATTTGTGATAGGCTCTGTCTTGGCTGACAGCCAGTCGGTCCTAAATATAGTGTAAAACCAAATATTTAAGTGTAAGTCTGAGCAGACAGATTTTTTTTTTTTTTTAACACATTCCCTTCAAGTGCTACAAATTCTGCTGCAGATGCAGCTATAGATAGATACTTCTCCTCCAAAGGAAGTATTATATCCCCTGGATTCCCAAGGTGATGCTACAGGAGAGCAACTACTAAAGTACTATTACGTATGGGTCTGAGTGCCATAATTTATAAAAATGTCTCAAAGTGTTGTACAGTACAGAAAAGCACACAGATAAATCATAGAAACATATACATTAGGTACAGTATATTTTCAGCATGTGCTGTCTGCCAGCTTATAACATATACACCTGCATAGGGGAGTGCTGGAAAGCAGTACATTCAACATGATTTATTAGCTATGGTATCACAAAACTGCCTGTATCTGCATGTATCACTTGAATACTCTGCTTTGCACAACCGTACTCCATTATAGTTATCTCGCCTGTATGACACTACCTGGGCAAAAGCAGAATGAGAATGAAACAGGGCCACTGAAAAGAAACTATACACCAAGGTGTTTTACTGAGTTTCCACAGATCCTCTCACAACACCCTGATCTCACCTGGGATTCTGATTTTCTTCTCTTTTTTGTCTCATGTAACTGCTGTCTCCAGTTTCTCCCTCTGCTAGCTTTGTGCTGGACAATCTCCAGCCTGTTTCACACATAAGAACACCTCACTTGCCCCTTCATTAAGTAATTTTTGTCCTTCCTGCAGCTCTGCTAATACACTCTGAAAAAAGCCATCTTGTCCCAGGAGACAAACTTACTGCACAAAAAGGAAACAATTGCTTGCACTAGTGAGGGAAAGAGTGGATCTCCAAGAGATTGCACTAACCCAGGTCCAATAGATCTCTGGTCCTAAGTCAGAGCTGAGGAAATACTGTCATGTAAAGACTACTAGTAATGGACCCAATAAAATTCAGCATCAACTCCATGCCCATCACTGAAACTTGCTTTGGGTTTTTTTTCCTCTTTTAATTAGAAAGCTTTGGGCTTTTTTAAACTTTAAGTACTGGCAAAATTAAAGCAAACCAAAGAGAATGTCCTTCACTTCCTCCTGTCACTGGCTTCACACTCTTACATCACTTCCAACACTTGACAACATCACCCATACCCTGATTACCAATCTCCTTCCAATCCTCCTCCCAACCTCCTTTCTCACATAAATTATCCTGGTCTCATTTCCATCACTTGAATAACATGTTTCCCATCTTCATCTCATGTTCAACTTTTTTTTTGCCTTAATTAAAGTCTTCTCAGAGCTTGGAGTGTGACCTATTCTACAATATGAATAAATGGCAATTTAAATTTGAAGTAACCACCTCAGTAACAAAAAAATAAATATTTAGTGTGGACACATACTGTTGAACGGGGAATTCCAGAGAACTAACCCTCTTAGTTTTGCAAGTCCTATTAATCAAAGAAAAATAATTATTATGTTATCACAAAAATTAAGACAATTGCCATAGTCATGAAAGGAATTCCTCCCTTTCTTCCTGTCACCTGTGTCTTCCCTGTCCCTTGTGCTCCATAGCAATGGTCATACGGACTGAAAAGCTCTTGATTTGTTTTTGCACTTGCACATCTATTGCACTAGTTTCATTGGATGCCACGTGTATTACTCTCTTGGGAATTTAGACTGTCTTTATTAATTGCCCATTAGTAACAACAGATTATGTTGATTAACAGTTGAAAGAAAACAAACAGACAATTCCCATTAGTTTTTAAAGCTTCTCTTTGAGTGTCATGTTTAAGTAATTCCTCGGGGAGTGCTCTTCAAAGTCTGGCCCATTTTGTTGATAAGAGTCTGCTACACCATACCAAGCATCCAACTGAGCAGAAAAGGATTTAATGGGACTGTGAACGTGCCTAATTCAGGCAGAGGCTCCCTTCCTGTCTGCTATTGCAGGACATTTTATTTTCTCCCCACAAAATCTGATGAGCAACAAAGAAGGTTCAGGACATGACATTTTTCAGGGTTATGCAGCTCTGTTAAATCTATTAAACAGCAGCTAGGATGCCCACCTCACTGTAAATCAGTAAATACTATACAATGGGAAAGAGATTTTTATAGCCAATGCTTTTACTTTGCAATGTGAGTTTACAGCTTTTCAGCTTTGGGGAGGAGAGGTTTTGCTCCAAAGTAATTATTTTTCTGTCATTTTATGTGCCAAATATAAATGCTGGATGCTCCATTCCTATTCCAAGCCACTGTCATGTACATTTTCTCTATCGCTGCAGCTGAAAAACAGGAATGCTTTTAATCCACTACCACTTACGGAGCGATGCTGAGTGAGTATGACCGGTTGACCCAATATCTTTGTTCAGGTGCAGGATAATGAAGCCCCACTGTACACTCCCTTCCCCAGCAAAGCCAGCTCACTGCATTTCTTGACAGCTTTGTTCTCAGAGCTGAGACGTTCCTTTTTACCATTTCTAACCCTTCTAGATTTACCTGTAAGATGTTATATGGCCACATGGTTTGCACACGTACTGTAACTTTTCTCTCCTCACCTGCCAGATTTAGCATGGGAGAGGCTGATGTTCTCTGTGTGGCCCATGCAGTCCAAGATTAACACATGGCCAGACGGAGGCTTTATAGGATAACATCCCTGAATAGATCAGGGACCCTTCCACAGAACCACAGAATAATTCAGGCTGGAAGGGACCTCTGGAGGTCACCTAGTCCACCCCTCTGCTCCAAGCAGGGCCAACTTCAAATGTAGATCAGATTTCTCAGGGCGTTCCAATCTCAAAACGGGCTGGTCTCTGACAGTATGCAATACTGACACTTCCTAGAACAATAACCATATATAGCAACTTTCCAGTAAATCAGCTACAGAACAAGTAGGTTTAATTCCAGCCACTAGACTTTCACTGTCGGGTACTTCTGTGACAGAGGTTACTTCCCTGTACATGCATCTTCCCCTCCTACCTACAGAAGAAGGGCAACCAGCTCTATTGGATAGTAGTTACAGACATTCAAAGGCTAAAAATTTTGGTGCCTTAAAGTTATAGAATAGTCACACATTACTATCCCACCTGCAACATGCCCAAGTCACCTTCAGTCTGTCCCACCCCAGACTGGGATTGGGACATCCAATTAGCCTTTCCTCTCTGCAGCCAAATAACCATTTGTATCAATGTGTAATACAACATTAACTAAATAAACCCATGACATTTTCTGTTGCAGCTTTTTTGCACATATAAAAACAAAGCAAAAGCCTATTAGAAAGCGAATATGTTTTACAATGTCTGTAGCATTTGAGGCCTCAGGTACAGCTAAGTGCTTTGTTGATACAGCTGTGGTTCCCTTGGGATGAGTCATTCTGGGGGCTGGCAGTAGTATGTCTTCAACAAAACCTAGAAGGCTTCCACAACCATGCAGCATTTCCAGTCACCTTCTTATAAAAGACAATTCAAACAGCTCCCAATCTAAGCAGCTCTTAGATTAGATAAGAAACAAACAGCAAAAATGCAGAAAAAAATAAAATCATCACAGAGGTAGGAGAGCATGATATATTTAGGGAAGAGATTCAAAGAAAAATCTTTTTCTCATAAAGTCATGCTGTCTTTTGGTGAATGGGTTGGGTTTTTTTCTATTATTGTTGTTGGACAGCAGAGTAGGTGATTTTGCATTGTCCAGCCAGGAGGAAAAATGCAAAATCAAAGTTGATTTGATTTTCAGGTTTCCAGCACTGCAGGTTATAAAGATTTGTCCTGTCATTCCAAACAGTAGATTTCACTAGGAAAAAAACCAAAACAAAACAAAACAAAAAAAAACACGTAAAGAAATGTAGATATTTCTATCTCCAGTCTTCATAAAAAGCTTGGAAGATATTTTTGTGTGTGTGAAAATAAACCTGGAAGAAACTTAAGTCAGGATGATGACTTGAAAGAAGAGAAATGCCAGATCAGGTACCACTTACAGTATTAATGGAGAAATTAGGATTTGTTCCCTTTAAATCCTCCTACTAGCATTATTTTTGTTAGTATTGCAGTACAAGGGGGTTTAGACAGTGTTCACTAAATCAATCCATAAAACCGAGACCAGAGATACTTGCATCCTAATTCCACTTTTATTATTCTTAATAAAATGGAGTATTTGAAAGCCATAAAGGATCAGTGATGCTAACAAATACATCTTCCAGCTGTTTTAGGCATAATGACTGTATGACTAATGCACAGGTAAAGCAGTTAGAAAACTGAAAGCAGTTTAATTATATGCAGACTAGTGATGGACAATACCATGCCAACCTGTTACTTATACCAAAAAAGGCATCAAAACACCACTGAGCCTCTGGGAGGAGCAAGGCAGGAGTCTGTCCATGCCCCCTTTCCCCCATGAGACCAAAGTCATTTAGGGACACTACACAGTCACAGGGCCTGCAGCATAAGCAGGTCTGATATTCTCCCTTGATCTCAAGGACATGCGATCACCTCAAGAAAACTTTTCCATTGCCAGGATACTCTGACCTCGTAGATCTCCCCTTGCATAGCAGTTTTGCACTACAGCTTTGCTGGGCAAAGGGAGGATCTTCCTCTAGAGCGGAAGCTGGCAAGCGGGCAGGCAGGGAGGGCAGCTCAGGTGAGGCAGGGGACGGGAATGGCAGAGGATAGCACAAAGCTGGGCCATGCCAGACTACACAGGGCATCCCAAAGTAGGAGTCAAAGAGGCATCCAGGATAGTATCAGCAGCTTGTCAGTTTGATATCATTGATTGCGCATGTTATTTGGATCGCAGTACTCCAGTGGTATTGGTAGATCAGCCACTACAAAGAAACTCTCCAAGCAGCATGGAGAATTTAGACACACAGCTCCCACGAACTTCAATGAGAATGATGCATCTGTCTCCTGCGGTAGCTTTGAAGCTCTCGGCCAAAAGTATTCTTAGCCCTACTGTCATGCATGTCCCCAAAGAGACAAAAAAAGAAGGTGCGAGCATGTGAGACCGAGAGCGGACATGGTTGAGGAAGTGAGAGACCAAGCAGAGCCTGATCTGGGAACCCTGCAGAGACGGATCATGTCGCCCAGGCTTTATGTTATCAACACTTATTTGGAGGTAAAGGACAGGCTTTTTTCGCTTAGCAGAACAAGGGAGCCAGTCTGGCGCACTGGGCTGCTGACACTGAGCTGCTTTCAGTGGCATTCCCAGATCATTAAAGTCAGCTCAGGTATCTCTACCTGACCCTGCAGACACAGAAAACAGAAGAAGCAGGGCAGAGAAAATGGTACAACAAAGATACAAAGGGAAGAAAGCTTTGCAAAAGCTGAATTTGCAAATATTCCAAATCAAGTCTCTTCTCCATTTATGAACTGTTTGTATTTCCCCAGCAAGTGCTTGGGTGTGCAAAGGGAGAAAACCAGGTCCTAGACAGATGAAAATAACCCCTCTGAATCAGTACAGCTCAGTATCAATGTATCCCCTTGCTTCCCATTGGTACACAAAGGTTTTTGCTCCGACTTGCTGCACAAGATTGAATTTCCTTCCCCAACTGCACCTGCATTCTTGTGTGTGGTCTCTTGCCTCACCACAACACCAATCAATATCATCTCCTGCTTCTAGTTCAGAAGGTCTAGAAAGCAGTGGCTAGAGCACATTAATAATAAGCAGTGTGCCTCAGACTCCCCTGGAGCCTTGAATTACTTATTCTGTGGGTTAGAAAAGATCTGCATGGAAAAATGTGCCCTGCAAAGACTTCTTGGAACAATTGTGTGTGCCTGACTTCCCATCCTTGCAGAGCAAAACCAAGCAGTCAGAGCTCCCTGAGCTGAATGGGTGATACACAGGGAGCAGTTCCTGCACTTTGGAACAAAGCCCTGTGCCTCATAAAGGCACTTCATAGAGAGGAGACAAGAATTACAGTATTTTAGATGCAGTTTATACAGACCCTAGAAATAAAAAGATGTCCAAAAATTTGGCAAAAAGTCAAGGTCAGTAATCTTATATGCCGAGTAATTAATTAACTAACATTTTTTTGTTCTTATCTTCATTGTATCTCCAAGGGCAGAATGCCAGTCCATAGCCTCCACAGCCTGAACTCAACTGAGCATAGATGTTGCTATTGTATATCCTTTATCTGCTGCAACATCCCTTGGAGCTTGACAGTTTGAAATTACATTTTCATGTTGGAGCTGTATTTTCACAAATCCTGGAAGATAAATAACTTTTGGAATAACAGAGGAGATATTAGATTACCAACTAGAGTTGATATTCGCTTTCATTATTTGTTCCTATAAATAGGTATGATCTTTTTTCTGGAACATATTCTCATGTAGAGCAATACCTTTTCCTCAGATGGCATCAAGAGGCACAAAGCAAGCTTAAAATTCTCCCTACTCCACCTCCCTTCAAAGCTGCACTCACAATAGACAGGGCAGATGCAAAGACGTGTAATCATGCTGCTAGATAGGAGCCCCAACAACTCTGAACTTTGCAAGTGTAAAATTGGAACCACAAAATATCCCTTCCGCTTGAGAAACCATTCCTACATATTAGGTGTCCGTAATGTTTTATTGCCGTTCTGTTCTTTACCAAAGTAAAGTGTAGGGTTACTAGATCCACAAAGGCTCCATGCACAGAATGGGGGGATTTCCACAGCCCCCCTCTGCCCAAGAGACTGTCAACTTTAACAATTCTGTTAACGACAGTGGTGACGTATTGGTAACAAATTAAAGTAAATTACTACTCAGGATTTCTTTTTGATGGCATTTCACTCTATAGATTTCTACCGTAGCTCACTTTCAAGATAGCAGTACAAACTTTTGTTGCATATGTTTTCTTCAGCCCCACAAACCTCAAACATTCAAAAATCACAAGTTAGGTCCTAATATCACAGTTGGTGTCAATGAACTTTGGGTCCTTCTTAATTTTGAGCCTGAGAATGCCATTTCCAAGACAGTCTCCCTAGTCACATGTAACAGAAACTTGCTTTTAAAACAGGCACATTTCAATTCTTCCGCAAGCCTGACTACGGAAACTTTGGTTTTATGAAAAACATATGATGCCCAGAACTAAACCTGAGGTGAATGAGCTGATAGTAACCCTCTACAAACAAAACTAGGTTTTAATAGCACAATAGACTCTGAAATAAAGGCAATGAAAAATGAGAAGTAAATCCAGTTTGACAGGATTCTTCAGATTATACATTCTTTAGAGCAGAGACTGTGTCTTGATTTGTACAACATTTGGCAGGTCTCAGTCAGGACCATGATGTACTACCAAAATTTACACACATTCAACTGGAGACCAAAGATGGTTGAATACAAGATTTCTGCCACTGAACTGCAAAAATCCAAATACCCATTTATGCATCAGGATTAAGGAAAGCAGACATGGAAATGAAATACTTTCCAGTCATTCGATTCAAACTGAAATGTGGTTAAATCGTTAATTTCATTAAAATATACTTAGCATAAAAAAACCTACAGGAAATACTCAGTGTGGCAGCCAGCACTGCAAAATAGAACAGAACATTTCCAGTGCTATTGTAAAGGAATTGTGTAGGTGTCAGAGTATTTTCTTTCCAGAAAAAAAAAAAAAAAAACACAAAAACAAACAAGAAAAAAGATTTGGGTGTATAAAAATCAGAGCTTACCTAACACGCAACAGTCCTGCAATTTTTCACACCAAATCTGCACCTTTCTTTGGAAGTTGCCATCAATACAGCAGTTCCTAGACGGATCAGCTCCTGTCAGTGCACACTTCTGAAGTATCACATGTGTTTAAATAATGGCTAGCAATTTCATGGTCTCTAAAATTTAATGAAGTGAACTTTGATTAATTTAGAGTATTGTAAAATTTACTGCTTGTATCATCCCTGGGACACACAAAGCCAGCTAGATATAGTCACTTTCTGCTCTGTGTCCTCCAGAAGCAGGCACAACCCACCAGCTAGTGGGAAGGTTGCAAGAGCAGGATTTGCTACCACATATTTGAGGGGGACTGCACCAAAGCAACTCTCTGCTGTGCCTGTAACATCTCTTGGGATCATTCCACCAAAAAAAACCCCACTTATTTAAATTCCTCAGTGGTTTAGAGCACCGGTCCTACTGGAGGGGAGGAAATGGTAGGTAGGTTTTCCATTTCACAGAAGCCACAGTCACTGCCACTGCAGTAAACCTGGGTCAGGCAGTGGCACTCTGTGCATGAATTAAAAGGACTGGTGCCCTTCCTCCCAGACTGCCATTTGTTTAAGCAGATGGAAACTGAACTCGGGCAACAACAGGTCATCTTCAAATGGCAGCTGCCGTTCCCTGGGCATGACACCTGTACAAGAGCCTTGGCACAGTCAAAACTACTGTGTCCCACCATGGTTTGGCCTCACAAGTGTTGCATTTCAGTTTTCAGAACAACAGACAGGCAAGGTAGGGCTGCGAGCCAGCTTGGTCTGATTTTTACACTTATTTTCTCCAACAGCTCAGCTCACTCACAGGTGTGACTAGACGTATACACATTTATGAAACTATGAAGATCACTTATTAGCCTTCAGGCATACATCGTCATTTTCAGAATAACCTCTGGAATGCACTACACAGACAGCCACAGTCACTGCCTCTGTGAGCTCCTTTAGCCAATGCAGGTACTCAGACATCTTTGCAAACGAAGCTAACAGTATCATTTTGACATCAGCAGATAACCATGGATTACCTAAACTTGACAACCTGGGGTAATTTCTTCACATGCTTAAGCTTTTATTCACCCAAACGAGCTTGAAAATACCTCCTAAAACTAAGACAGTGTGAGTTATGAACTATACTGTAAAATATGAAAACAGTCTGCTCCTCTGAAGCATCCTGGCCTAGAAATAGGAAAGAATTTGTTGATAGGATGCATTTCTTGAAGAGGAACACGCATCTTCCTTTGAAAGATTTCCATTGCTCCATCAGTTGTGCTTTATTTTTAAAATCTTTCTCAAGGGAAAATAAAATTTTACTTCAGGGATTTCAAGGTTGCCTGGCTGCCAGACCTGAAAAGCTCTAAATGTCCTGAGCAGTGAGCAGCCCTGTAAAAGCTGGAGCCAAGTACGGTTACACTACTCTGTGTTTGCAGTATTTAACCACTAGCATCTTTCTCTTGCAATCTGGAGCAGTGACCTCAGCTTGGCTGCAGGGCAGAGATATACCCAGGCTAGCATGAACACACACAGAAGTTAAGCTGTAGCAGGACAGGTCTCAGTAAGGACTGTCCAAAACCCACAGTATATCTACACATTACTTTTGCTGATAGCTCAGGAACAGCCACACAAGCCAACAGACTTCTGGAGGCAGCATACACAAGTCTTACAAATTCTGCTTTGGTTGGAAAACAGCTATACTCACAGCCCCAGTGAATACAAGCATAAGATATGGGCAATAATGCCAAGTCCAAGTTTTATACTTAGGAGAGGCTTTTTAGTGGTGCTCTTGCCCTCCCGGCCACCTACAAGGAAGTACAAGGCCCAAAGCATCTCTATGACCTGGGCATGCTTGGTAGCTGTGACACACTAGTCAGATGCCACTGTTACACTCAAGTGAGCATGCTAGCTGCAGAAGGCACGTGTTTTAGACAGCCATGGAGACACTGATGGTAAGTGGGCATGAAAGGAGGGATTTTAACTGGCAGAAGCAGGGAAGAGACTACCTTTTAGTCATGGTATCTGTACTGACAGGTTAAGGCTTCCTCAAAAAACCTACCAGTATTTACTGTACGCACTCATGCTGAAGGACAACTATTTAAACAACTGCCTGAGAGTGCTTTTAAGAAATCAGCCAGAACTAATGTCAGTGAAAGGAGAACAATCATTAAAACATTCTCAAAGCTTTCTAATATGTCCTGAAATAGCGTTCTTGCATATAGGAATGCTAGGAGATTAAGATCCAATATCTCATGATCTACTGTGTCTAGGAACAAGTACTTTAATACTATTGGAAATGTGCCCTCATGGATTTTTGACTGCATATTGTTTCCATCTCTAGTTGTAATGAGTGTCAAAGTCCCCTCTACTAACCCATTATTGTTTGCCATACATGGGTATAGTAGGTCACATTTTGAGGAAAAACAGATTATTGGTTTGGGTTTGTGGTTTTTTGTTTCAAGATAACACATTTTAAAAGCAATTTATACAACTGGCATATTAGCACACAGCAAGCTGCTTCGAAAGTGCAATTTATCACAGGGCTCTCCAGCTCATAGATGTGACTTACTCAGCTTTCCTAAAATGTGATAGCATGTGGCAAAAATGGTTTTGCCACTCATTTGGCCACCAACACAACTCACATGTAAGTCTACTGTTTATGATTAATGGCATCACCCCAATGCATGCCAGTAAGAATTTGTAGCATAACAGCCCATCACAGGTTCTGTTTACGACACCGTTTATCCTTTTTCCCTAAGTTCTCCCATTAAAGCACATGAGTTAGTATGAAAATGTCAGTATGTCTGCCACAATTTATTCCCAAACACTGGTTATTTTGAGAGACAAATCAGCAAACACCTAACTGCTAGATTATGCAAGTCTATTTGTCTTTGTGAAAAAAGTAATTGAGACAGCTTTTTAAATCTAGCTCACTCCACCCAAACTTTCTTTTGGATATGCAGTTAGGACTTTCTTCAGTAATGTCTCTGGATATGCTTTACCACATTCAGCCACACAGCCCATGCAACCACTTCACGACTGTAGTGACCAAAATAACACATCTCGGATATTAGCAACATGAGGACAGATGGTTTTCAACATCAGTGTGTCCATTAAGGACCACAAGACTGCAGAGATCACTAACAATGACTTAGACCATATTTTATCATTGTTTTGGTCACATCATCTCTTAAAACTCAACAATGATCTTCACCCAAACAGAATCACAAACCCAAACCCCAGCTGTGAAAATCTTCCAAGATACCATTTCAGTTCCAAACTTTTCTACTGGTTGCTAACATCAAGAAAAGCTGATCCAAACTCAAGATCCAAATGACCATCTTCTCTGATTGCACCCAGGTTTAACTAAAGCCACACAGTTTTAGTTTTACCTAACTCAAAGGGGAAAGTGCCATTAATTAGTCATCATAGCTACTTCCTTCAATTACATGCAGGCTCTCCTTCCCCAGTATAGACAGCTGATCCCACAGCTTTGCAGTTTCTTTATCCAACTGGGAGGTGTATACACACCTAAGGACAAATGGTGCTAAACCAAGAGGGGCTGGAACACAACCTTTCGTAAGGAACAGGAAATACTTGGATGCCTGTCATCTTCAGTCACTGTAGCTGTCCTGCAGCCACAGATGCAATCAATCACCTGGCTGGAGGTTTCAGGGCAGTCTGCTGATAGTTTCCATATGATCTTCTCTGCTGGCTTTGAGAGATCAACATGGGCAAAAGAAAGCCTGGATTTTGTTCTTGTCACTTTTTCTCAAACTACCCTATGATGAATGTTATCAATGCCATTCAGGCCTTCTCTTACAATTTTTGGTGCTTAAACAGAAATAGATAGCAAAAACATCTCCCACATCTTCCACATTAACTAGAAGACTGGAGCCATGTCCGTTTACCCCTAGCATAGCCATTTGGAAAACAACCTGCAAGCCAACTGTAAATCAGCAGAATAGTTAACATTGGCCCACAGCCCATTCCCTGCTCTTTCCCTTCCCAAAGTACCTATGGTACCTTCCCAGCTTCAAATGCTCAGTTTTGTAGGAATCACTTAAAGGTGTCCCAATCATAAGTCTATCCCCACAGTTATGGATTCTTGATTGCCTTTCTGATGGCCTTGCTACAGTGGACAAATATCTCCAACAAGTTAATGGGACAGACAGCTGGGGGAATTAACTCTGTCATTTGCTACACCCAAATTTGACAGAAATCTTAAAGATTGATACATGCACATAGTTTTCAGTGCAACTCCGAGCTATCAGGGTTAGGTAGCATTACCTCTTATTGTGTTGGATCAGACAACTCAGAAAGCTGGAAAGGGTACCAAGTCACAAATAGCCAATATGCACATCATTTACTACGAATTATCAAATGATCTGATTTCCATATCTGTATGTACTCTGCCAAGAGCAATAAACATATTGACAATTTAGACCTCCTGCCACATGGATACAGAGTCACACAGAGTAATGTCAGCTGTGGCTATGGCAAATAGAGACTGCTTGCCACAGGGGAGCTGTAGCCAACTGGCCAAACTCTGAGAATGGCAGTACATTGAAGTGCTGAGAAAGGTGGGCTAACAGAGAAGGGCGTATATGGCTAAGCCAGCAAACGGGTCGAGGCATCCTGACAAGAAGGAAGAGCCAGAAAGACATGGTATACTGACTGTTTAATGGGGTACGTGAGATTTTTTATGAGCAATCCATGCTTTTAACCTGATTGTTTTCAGGGAGCCCCAAAGCAATTTCTGAGAACCATTCTAATGTATGTTTATGTGAATCAGGTGGAGAGGTGCCCACAGGACCAAATGCACTTCCTTTTGCTTGCTGCTAGCATTGCCAACCGGTCTGGGACTTTCAAGACGAGGAGGGAAAAGAGGGGGAAAAGAACAGCAACTTGCAAACCGTGTATTGCACAAATCCACAGCTTTACTAAGAGTACATTTCAAAGAAGAGGGAAGAATATGACTTTGTACCTGCAAGTACATTACCTAACTACACATCATGCCAAAAACCATTAAAACAGTGGGAATGTTGGCTACTGAAAACATTAGACATTCATCTGTGTTGAAGCAGTCTTGTGCTGCCCAGTTAGTGAATGTCAGAAGGATGGAAAATCAATTTTTTTGTATCCCTAAAACGAAAGCAAAACTGTGCAATTAACTTATATGCCTATTGACTACATAATGAAAAGTGCAATTAGATATATTGCTTGTAAATCCTACCATAGTCAATGGGAGCACGTGGAGTCACTGGAAGCATGTGGGTACATTTGACTGTACGCTCTAGCTGGAAAAGAGCACAGAAGAGGTAATCAAGTTAGTATTAAATGTAGTTACACCACTTCAGTTAGACCACACAAATAATTTCTGGAACACAAATAACAACTCCCCAAGTGAATGAGATCATTAAAGCCAATATACTTTTTAAATGTATTTGCTGAAAGCATTGGACTGAAAGCTTTACTTAGAAATGAAAAATCTAGCAAACTGCAAACAAAATGTAATATAGGAAGGAAATAAAAATAAATTCAGAATAGCAAGCATGACTGCCACAGATAAGAAACAAGAAAATCTAGAAACTAATCCACACTAACCAAAAATTTACAGCACTGCAAAAGACAAGTGACCACTCTCAGACTATTTTCACTTAGCAGAATACCCAAAAGCCTCTTCTGAAAACAATTATCATTTTCAAAATTAATCACATCCATTTGAGTGTGTGTTGACTTCATAAGTATACCCATACACACACACTTGTATCTATGATTTTTTTCTTGTATTTTTACAGTAGGGTTTGGAAGCTGTGTGTACCAACAGGCTCCTCTTTTACTGAATACAAGTTATGTGAGTACTCTGACGGGTATGTGTTTTCACACTCAGGAGCACTTTTATGCCAGAAAAGTAACTTCCAGAATTCGATGCACAGGAATGAACATACAAAGATAAATATTCAAAAGAAAAGAAATGAAAAAGCTAATCTTCTCAGACCCACTTTCTTTCAACTGCACAACATAGCGTTCTTTATATCCACTTTTCCTTTTTAACTGTGTTCCTTAATACATCTCTGCTTATATTACATACATACCATAATACACACAGGAAGTGCAAAGGTATACAGCTTTTTACTATCCAGAGTTCTGTGTATTTAAATGCACACAGTTAACATTTCCTTAAAGGCAGTCAAAAGTAATTCGTAACAATCACTTGACAGGACGGTAACAGAGGGTAAGGTAATTAGTGTGGAAACCATCATGACTCTGCAGAACCAGCCAGCTTCACTCCTACCAGGTATAGGAGCATCATCATACTAATAAAGAATCAAGGCCATGTTAGATCTCAAATTTCAGAAGAATTAAAGCTGAATAAAAATCTTGCCAGCGCCATATCTCCTGTTAACAGTCCTCATTACTTCTGTACTGCAAAACGAATGAGGCAAAGATTTATGCAGGTACAATACCACTACAGTGTAACCCCCCCGGAAGGCATTAGGTCATTAGCTTTACTAGGCAGAAGCTGTCACAAGAGAGAAATACGGACTAAAACACTGATGTGTCTGCCCCATCTGGTCCTGTTTTTATTGTATATACAAATTACATTTATAGGGCAGACTAGTAGCTGGTGGTAAGGTTTAACAGGGGAAAAAAGGCCTTTTCCCTAAGGAATAATATTTACAACAAGAAATTTAAATAAGCAAACATAATTCAAACAGAAACACGGTGGATTCCCCTGTCTGGAAAGCAGGCTGAGCCCAGTACCTTCCTAATGGGGCATTTTCTTCTCAGAGGCAGAACATGGCCTGTCTCAAACACACCTGGAAGGGGACCTGGGCACAGCAGATAATTAACCCCAGGCTTCTTCCTAAGACACTTAGTCAGGGCTGAACACCAAAAAGGTGCCAGTGGTCTAGTAGAAGGGTGGGATCTTTCTGTCCCACCTCTCAAGGCTCTCCTCATCATGCAGCAAGTGTGGGAAATGTTGACCATCTGGTGTCGTTCCCCTCCTGCTTCCACAGGAAAGCAGCGCTGCATCTTGTGCAGGCTCCAAAGGCAGCAAAAATCTCCTGATTCAGTTGGCCATGCCAGAGGAGCCCTTCCCAGTGCCTTGGAGGCTGCCAGAACCAGATGGAAGTGGGAAAGCTAGCAGGGAGAAACAGGCAAAGCAAAGCTCTGAGAAGCACAAGCCAAGCAAAAAAAGAAACCTTGGAAGTCCTCAAAGCCTCAGTTTAAGGTTCAGTCTCTCCCCAGAGGGAATGAAGGAGGAGGCCAGGAGATGCTCCCCCTGCACCCTGACGGCACCTGTGAGGAGATGTAGCCAGCAAGTCTGAGCTTATTCCCCAGCTCCTCTCAGTCTTTCTTGCACCCCAGGAGATGCTTTTCCTTTTGCAAGGCAGGAAGAACAACAGCGCTCTTCTTTTCACTTGCATGCATTAGCCCCTATTAGACAATCAAGGCATGATTTTCATTTCTGCACAGTTCTGTCCCCTACGTAGAGAAACAACAGGCACGCAGCACAAACCACCTCCTTTCACCCCCCGACCCAGCAGGGCACTCATACACTGTAGTTCCTATGAGCCCGGGCATATCTCACTAGCAGATAATCAGCATGCAATTCATGATCTAAAATATGAGCATTTTGTTACAAAAATAGGGGGAATTCTGCAAAGGATATTTTCACCACATTTCATTCTATTTGTTGTGATTTTGAACGTTTGGGCCCCTGATTTTGTGTCTCAGAGGAGTTTTTTAGATAAATTAGCATTTGCATAAACGAGAGTCATAAGAACGGATACTATGTCCACATTTCAGCCAGGACATGTAAATGCAGAGGGTTGAAATTAAAATATATGTCCTCTGCAAAGAACTATCACTTTGAGATCTACAAAGTAACAGGAAAGAGATTTTGATGTAATTTATGCATAAGTAGATGCAACATAAATCCAGCAAAATTTAAAAATCTTCTCCAAAACAAAGATAAGCATTTCACTTTGTCCTGAGCACAGGGATCTTGACTCAAGAGGGAGCTAGGTAGCTGGTTTTATAAGCAGAGCATTTCAATATTCTTACCCATTTTCATCTGAAAATTAAGGAATTAATTAAACCTGCTTACGTTCACAATTGATCTTGCTGACAAGACAACAGCTAAGAGTTTTATTCCCTAGGGGGGCAAAGTTGATGACTGCATGCTGATAGTGTCTTTCATTGAGAGATTTCAACTGAATACTTAAATTCAGTTGAACTGCCTTTTCCTGTAAATTGCAGAAAAGTGTTCAAAAAATTCTTTATTTTCATCTTCTGTTTTCAGATGAGAACTCAAAGGATACTCAACTCTTTTCCCAACTACAAAAAGCGAAAGGACGAGTCATGTCACTCAGGTATTCTTTGTTTCCATTAGAACAGTGTGATGGAATGTGATATATTTTTTCATTGTAAACATGAATTTTTAACGGACCAAAGGTAACTGCTGTGACCTGATAGCTTGCTGCATAGCTGAGTCCACTGTGTCTTTTTACACAGTTTGCTAAACTGGTGCTTTTACTAGCTAGAAAATTCCAACATATGCATTTAAAAAAAGCTCAGAATGAACCTAAAGAAGCTTCAGCAGGAGACAGGGTTATCGCAAAGGCTGACAGAGCCAGCAAGCTGCAGCCATGACAAAATTATGAGAAGCCAGATCAAGTAAGGAATGAGTTTTCAGAGAAAGATGTTTTTATGGAATCTCCTACAGAGTTTCACTATAACTCTTCTTTTAGGGGTTGGAGTTTGTTATTAGCACTGCCAAGGAACTGGAAAACTCCTACTATAACAAAAATATCCTGAATCATACAAAAAATGTAAAATACCAAAAATACTTACTGTGGAAAAGAGTTTGAGGAAGAAAATGAATGTGTTTGTATTTCTGTGCTGGCTGGCAGGGACGAACCTGCCAGCTCCATTTCCTGGTGTAAACAGCTAGTGAACTGAGCCCAGCTTTCCAAGTAGGCAGATGGGAAGCCATCTATTTATTATTTCTCCAATACAAAATTCAACTTTTTAAAAACAATTTTCAACTTTCAGTTAGGACTCCTTGCAAAATTATGATGATGTTTCTCATGAGTAATCCCATTCCAGCCAAACTTGTGTTTGTGCCTTCTGGTACTCTTGAAAGTGCTGTGGGGCAGGGTCCAAAATCAGGCAAGGTGAGGGATTCGCTCTTGACTGCAGCTACCTGTGCGAGAGCCTGCATGTCAGTAGTAACACACAAACCCTCTGATGGCATTGGGACTGCCCCAAACATTTTGACAGAAGAGTCACCCCACAGGATGACCCCATACCTTCTGCCTAGCTATATTCTCCAGTGCTGACTCTCCCCACAGCCAAGAAGGGAATGTGGCACACTCGCCCCTCCAGCCTGCCCAGTGTTTGTTGCTGTGCCATGACTATTTATCTCTCCGATGTATTTCATAATAGGTGGAAGGAAAAACAAAGCCTGTTCACAAAGTATGGCTTGCCCTTACCTGTGTTATGTAAAGCAAAGAAGAACATCTGCAGCAGGTTGCCTGGAGGACGGTGCCTCCCCCTTCTCCCTGGCTAATCAGCACGAGGGTTGGGACGAGGAAGGAGGGAGGGAGAAGCTTCTTGGCCATCTGGCCCTACCCTTTTGGCAGTTGCGTTCCTCCTTTTGTCACTGAACTGTAAAATGGGAAACAGTCACAAAAGATTTGTTCCTTTCAAAAATAAGGAGGGAGCTGGAACTGATCTATTTACGTAAGTTTTACAGTAAAGGCTTTGCTCTCTGAAGTGACAAGGAATGCTAGTATGAAACAGACAAATTAGTGAAACTTCATGTCTGGACTGAGTCTTCAAAACTAAACACATGAGCCCAAGTCTTATCACCCCCACCCCTAAATTCAAAGCATGTGACACAAAACTACTACACCAAAGTCTACAGAAGTTATGTTTAGTTAATTGCATTACAGTTTATTTACATAGACTCATTTAAAGCAGCAGAATCTTAGCTAGCAAAAATGGGCATTGCTCCATTTCTAAATAATGCTTATACCAAAGCATGTAAAGAAAATATTAACTAAGTCAAGGGTTAAACTTTACTACCATACTAGAAAGACATCCAAGTTCATTCTGCTGTAAATGAATCCTGCAGCTCAGTCTGCCTGTTAACAGGCAGTATTACTGTAACTCTGAGAAAAGTTCTTAAATAACCGTGTTTGCCATGAATGCATAGAACTATACCTTTCAAGATCAGTGTCTTCCTGCATCTCAGCAAATACTGATCAGGGATTTGCCAACTTAGAGCAATATGTCAAAAATTCAGCTAGTTAGCATCAAAACTGTGAACCTCTTGGCAGCAATAAAAGCTAGAAAAGAAATAAAATATATTTAAATTAAATTAAATTTATATAATTATAATTTATATATTTTATATATTATACTTAAATTAAATATTGCTAGAAAGCAATAAAACCTCGAAAGCTCAAATGAACGCACTTTAAAGTGTCATATAAAAAGCAGCAAGAAAATAATTAACAACAGAGATTCCTGCATTATATCTCATTTGATGCCTGATGACAAGCCACATGCACTGCTAAATTCTAAATTACAAAGAACACTACATATGTGATCCGAGCAGGGGAGAGCAAGAGGGGCCTGCCCTGAGGGGTTCCAGGTGAGCAACTGCTGCCTGTGACCCCAGGCATGATAAGAAAACCTTGGGCACTGCAGCTTGGGAGCCAGCCTAGATGGGAGGGGGAGAGGATGGGAAAAGCAGCCCTGAAGCACTAACACAACCCACGCAGCAGGGCTCTCAGTGTCATAATTCTCTCCTTGGTTCTAGTGGGAGGGAGGAGGTAAAAAAGCAGGAGAATATGTCCCTCTTCCACATCAGTGGGGAAACATGCTGCACAGGGGAGCCAAGGAGCAACCACCCTGCTCGCTCAGGAGAAACACAGCAAAAGGACAGCAGAGGACAAGCTACTGGGAGAAGACCCTATGCCATGTACTAGTTGGCCTCGCAAGGTCCTTTATACAGCAGCTACAGAACCGCTAACAGATTCTGCTGTGGTTAAGGTTGGTTTTGATCTCTGATTAATACGTGTGGGTTTCTCAGTGGGGACTTAGTTATTCAGCCATCCAAATTCAACCAAATTGAAACTTGGCAAAATAAGTTCCCCTTTTGGCATTCAAACATTCAAAATACTTTTTTCCTCGCTGTTCTTGAATTATGAGTGGAAAAATACACTTGTGCATTCACCAAGCTAAGCAGAAGCATACCGGGACTCCAAAGCCCACTTTTTTAAACCATGAAGTAATTATTTAATTTTGTTTAAAAGTAGCCAGTTATTAAAGCTGGAAAAAGGAGGTCAGTTAGAACTATGCATCAGAACTATCTGCTGGTTTTAGAGAAATACACAGTCATAAACATCATGGCATAATCACATTTGAGGTTGATATTGCCGATAACCGGTAGACAGCCTGGTCTCTGCTGAAGTTAGGCACGTGTCCTGCAACCATTCAGGCACAGCCCTAGACATGAAGGTTCGTAAAAGTTTGTAAACATTTTTTTTTTATATTTACCTTTAGGCTTTGAGTTATTTTGAAACTGGTTTAAATTAAAACTTAACAAGTGTAAAATGTCTAATTTAAAATGTCACAGGGGACCCAACCCACACAAAAGAAGGAAGGATATTATGTGTCTGTATTGTTTGAACTTTACAGAAGAGAGAAGAAACATCTTCCCACATTGCAGCCTTAGAGGTATGATATGCAAATCCCTCCATGGAAGGAGCAGGAAGAATTGCATTGCCTTCAGAAAAAAGAACCCTACAACTTAGTGAACAAAACATTTACAGCAAACATTTCCATTGTAATCTTGCTTATTTTGAGCAAGCCAGGCAATGCTACTTCAATACCTACCGCTGCACCTGCAGAAGCTGACACTCACACAAGCAGATGGGTGCAGCTTCCTCTACTCTCCCTCCCTGAAACAATTAAGCAGCTTCCAACACGAGGAGCCCAAGCAGAAAAGCATTTAAGACTGAGCTAAGGGAGCTTAGGAGGGAGTTCACATAAGGCAGCACCTGCAGTCTTAGACAGCCCCACAGGTCCTTTCCAGCTTTCTCTTCCTACAACAGGCCCTCCAAACACCTACCTGGATACTCCGGCTTGAGGAGAGTGGTAACAGCTGCTTGGCATAAGACTCACAGAGCAAACACAAATTACCTCCTCAGCTTTCTACATGGACTGACAAATCAGCAGCCTGCCACCAAAGCCGACTAGAGCACCACTTCCTCAGCAGCCACATCCCAATTAATCAGCCCATAGGTTTGATATCGGCCCCCAAATTTATAACCTCCTCCCTGAGCTCTGACTGGTTGCAATTTCTTCAGCTGATCTGCTCAGCTGTCAGATGGCAACTGCAAGGGACCCACTGGCTGCCTGTCCCCAGCACACCCCTCAATCCACTCATCACTGGGCATTTGCTGAACTTTTCAGCTGAGCTGTCCTGTCCTGCCCTGCAGAAATACAGGATTCAGATTCTGCTCCTGTTCTCCAGGGGCTTAAAAAATTATCCACTGCTGCAAAAGAGACAAGTGGGTCCTCAGGACATATTCTAAGGTAGGTTGTTTGGAGACAGCTGCCAAAGAAGAGACAACGTGAAGGAGGTTGAGAACAGGGATCTTTTTCATGCTGCTGGTTCACAGCATTACATGTAATGGGACTGCCAAGTTATTGACTATACTCTTAAATAACCATGAGGCATTTAAGGTACTAAGTGCCTGGGATCTGCAATGGCAACTGGGCTTTTGGTTATGTTTATATTACAGATTGTCCAACACATTTGACATCCATAGGCAACATTCAGGCTTTAGGTGACCTTTGGGGCAATCTAAAAGACAGGGAAAAATAAGCCTATGCTACACCTTAGCACATGTGTACTTACCACCTTACCACCCGGTATCCTTGAAGCATGTTTTAACCCGAACAGACAAGACCCAAAGCCCAGGAGTAGGGCTAGCAAGAATGGGGGAAAAAAATGGAAATGACTGGAAATTGGGTGGCTTGGACCAAGTTGCTGAGAGCCAGAAGGCCTAAAATCAGCTGAGTACACAAACTAGGATTGGAAGCCAGCTGGGGAAACATTTGAACCCAGTACCGTTACTCAGTAGGCAATTCAAAATATACTATTTAAAATTCTTGTCTGCTCTAGCAAAACCCTTTCACTTGAATATCTACAGAAAGAAAGCTAAAGAGGCAGAAAATCATAACTGATCCCCACCAATTTTTAAATCACAGCTCATATTTGCAGACACTATGTTCAATACTTTCCAAATTCTAGCTAGGAAATCAAACATGAGGCTATGGGGGAAGGGGATTATATGTTTTTAAATCACTGCTCATATATGCTTGAGGTGATTTATGTAAATGCTGTGCGTTGAAGTCCACATATTTACTTAGAACTATGCACCTTCCAGAAGAGCGTTAATTAAGTAACAGAAATTTAATTCAGGTAGATTTTTCAGTTTCCTGTAGCGACCCCTGAACAAGAATGTTTGTCTGTAGACAACAAACTGAATTAGGATGTTTACTGGAAGCAGTAGATGACCTGACGCATTAAGCCAGTTTACATTTTATTGTAATCTCTGACTGAAGGGGCTATTCATCAAATTTCACTTTCATTTCAGGCTTCTCTTACTTAATCCTCTGTGGTATATTATATTTTCTTCCTATAGGAAGGTTAAACTACTAGGATTTCTTTGTATGAAACACAGACAGCTGGCATTGGCCATCATTTAATTTTAATATAGTCTCCTCAGCCAAACCTTGATTTAAGATGCATTTTTCTCACATAAAAACACTGGATTCTGTATCTGAGAGTCACCTAACTAGAACTCCATTTGTGAGCAGCACTCTCCAGTGGGACTGCCAAGATTTGGTGTCTTCTTCATTACCTTCTCTATCAATATTCCTTGACATAATTAACTAGCATCTTAATCTGGCAAGTACTCTATGCTACTGAACTCCAACATGTTTTGATTTGATATAGTGTAATAGACATTTGTCATACTTCGTTCCTAGCACATTACATATAAACAGCAATTCACTTGAACTAAGTCTGTAAAATAGGGCTAAATAATAGGATACAGATTGCCTTTAGACGTCTTGTTGATCTACAATATATTACTTTTGATTTATGTAACTCCATAAGGAGTTTGGAGCTTTCTCTGCCAGACCTGTGACCACATGGTCAGTATGACTGTATCACCTAGATACCTACAAAACACACATAGAGAAATAAAGACATGCGATTGGGGTTGGCACAGTACCAGCATGGTACAGTATTTCTTCTTTCTCTGTAGCTGCTGTTAGAAATTGTACTGCATGACAAAAATCAGAACGCTTATTGAAAAGGCAGAGCATTAAAAACCTTCAGAAAATGAATTTATTGTATTCTCCCTTTATCCTATTTGGAGGGATAGCAGAATAGAGCAGTGTGATTTACTCTTTTTTTTTTTTTTAAACTGGCGGCGTCAGTCTTCGTAAAGCAAATCTGTATCTGTCCATTATTTGCTGCTTTTCTTTTTCTTCTTTTTTTTTACTGTAGTCTCTGTCTCTCTTCAAAGCAATAAAAAGTGAGTTAACCTTGCAACAACATTTCTTGGAATGTCAGGGATTGTTCTTGTGAATTTGACATGTCATTTGACTTCAGGGACTGGACCCCTTGTACTGGTTGAAGGACATACGAAAAAAAAAAAAAACAACAACTAAGGAATCTGTGTTATGATTTTATCCTAGTCAGTGTTCTGACAGAAATGAACATAGTGGAGTTTTATCAGTGAATTAAAACTGCTTCCTACATTAGGGATCAGCATATTTGACATATCCTATGCCTACCACTTTGGACACTTACATTGTTTCCTTCTTTCTCCTTGGCTATAAAAAAAAGAAGCCTAAACTATGAGTTTTCTTACAGATTAATTCCTTAGGCCACTTATTTTGTCTTTCCCTCTGCTATCCTGAGTGCCACAAATGCAGCTCCTCCATGGGAGAGTGTCTTTGGAGGCCCAAGTGCGTTGTGCTCTCACGATACCGTGTAGGGAGCAGGGGCCCCACTGACTCAGACGCCCGTAAGTGGTATCTTGGAGGAGGCCCAACATGAGCAAAACTAAGGCCTCTGACATACTTCTCTGCTTGTTCAAAGAACAGTTGTGAGTGCTGTCAAAGGTTATTCAAGGATATTCACATCTCTGGATTGGCCAGACTACCATGTTTTAAATAAATTGATCCTACATCCATCAATAGTTTTGTTTCAATACTTTGAAAGAATATTATGTCTCAGGAAACTAACAGATTTCTGTGCACCCTCACCATACATCCTGCCTACCTAAAATCTTTGCAAAGTTCTGACCATTCTGCATGGGCTTTAACACAAAATTTTAGTGAGCTGCTCTTAAAAACATCATTGAGAGACAAGACAGAAATACAAAGGGCTCTGTCTTGCAGATCCCTGATGATCCCTCCAGCAAAACATTTAAGCAAATACTTAAAGTCCATTTATGAATTTTCCAAAACCAATTGGTTTATTCACATGCCTGGGATTAAGTAAGTGCTTAAAAACAGCAGGATCAGGTGTCCGGGGCTTGGGTTTTTGATGGTTTTTTGCAAAGTAAAGCTCAAAGTAGGCACTTTTCTCCCATCATTCTGCATTGTTTTCATACTAGAAATGTGAAAACTTTTGGGTTTGCATTTCTAATTGTTGCACAAATTTGGCATGAACTGCACTCAGACACTCTCATACAATTGTTATTCATTATTCTAGGAATCCTAAATGCTGATGTAATGTAGGAATGTACAGGTTGCTTCAGGGGAGGGGATAGGAGAGGGGGAAGAGGGCTTAACCTAGCAATATTTAAAACCAAGGCTGACTTCCAGTTCTACAGGGAATTTAGAGGATGTCTTGGCTAAATGCAGATGTGTATGTACATATGTGTTTACACATACATTCACACACAGTCAAGCACGCTACAGGACCTACATGAATAGGATTGAGCTTGGATAAAAGTCATCCCCTAATCGATGAGCAACTGGTCACTCAGGCATGAGGGTCAAAGGCATTGGCTGTGGTCCACGCCACATGGCTGTGTTCAGTCGGCTGTGGAAACTGAGTAGATTAACCATGCTAGTCAAAAGGCTTATCAGGTCAAGGCAGATTAACCTTTTGTAAATCCTAAAAGTAGAGAACAGCATTTCCAGTTCAGTTCCTGGGGAGTGTATTATAGCTGTCGTGTCAGCTCTGTTCCTTAAACAGCAATCTCCCCTCTGCTCCCAGGTAGCCTTTGCTGAACTGATTGCATCTTATGAAATTACCTTTGAGCTAGACTTGAATTTACACCTCAGCTATAACTGGCAACCAAATCTTAGTACCAAAGCTGTGTCTGGACAAATAGTCTCTGTATTTACCTAGCTCCTTGGACAGGTTTGAAGTTGAGGCAGGTATGTCAAACACTTCAGTGTAACCAATGCTGGTGTGAACTGGAAGACCTGGATTAGCAAGAGAACATTTTCATAAATGTTTTCGTGTAACCAGAGTTAAATATATTCTCATTCTGAAAAGGCACAAATTAGATCCCAATATTATGTTCTCAAAATACTTTAAAAGATTACAGCAATTTCTTTCAGCTTTCACAAAAATTCCATTTTAAAATATCTGCAGTTTGTACTTTATAGATACACAAGAAACTTCTCCCAAATGCTGTCAAATACTATGGCTTCTAAACAGTCAATGACAACATTGACATAATGCTTTCCTTCCTTGGAGATACTTGGCATCACCTCCCATACAATCCAGAAGCCAGATTTACAAGCGCAGCTACAAAAGGTGTACCCGCAAAAACAACTGGTCTTCACTGAACTCTATGGCAATTCATTTTTTACCAGCCTGGAGTGAGAAAGACACCTCTAATTAGATACAGAGATACAGGTTTGTTCTGGAAGCCAAGGAGCCTTTATATCCAACACCTTTTAGACTTTACGCAGTACATGCTGTACAAACAAGTAGTGAGTTCAGGGGAAAATAATAATGCTAACAGACCTCTGGAAACGTTTTGTTGAATGCTGTATAAATTAAGGCTTTTAGTGTAAGGCCAAAAAGAGATGCCAATGGAAGAAGATTGAGAAGGAACAGCCACAAGTCAGAAGTGACAGAAGGAATGAATTTACTACTTATACAAGAAGAACTAACCAAAGAACAAGATCAGACCTGTTAAGGTAACCCAAAATAAAAAAACAAGGCTAAAGGCTTGACCAAATATGCCTATAAACAGTTTGATAAATTAAGTACATGCACTTGCTGTATTTTATAGAAGGAACCTTACATTAGAGATTAGGTAACAAAAGGCGATATCTTCCTATTTGATGTTCACACTTAGCTTCTCACCTGGAGATGCAACAGACCTTCCTTTCCCATCAATTTCATATTTAAAGCCCCCCGGTAGGATTTTGCTTAATTTTTAGCATCATAACTCATCCAGGAATTTCAATATTAAGACTATTCTTTCTATTTATTTTAAGCAATTGTATTCCTTAGATATTTATTTCCTACAATACTTACATTATGTCAATTAGAATCATTCACAGAAATCAGTAATTTCACTAAAGGTCTGATAAAACCATTTCCTTGAATTACTTTGTTTTTCTGAAATGAGTCCCTTGAATTCTTCTGTTGCCAGCTCATGCCTGAGGGTCTACAACCTCTGCTTCCCATTGCCACTGCCTTCTCTGGCATATGGCACACCAGCTTGTGATGTGGTCACAGCTGCCCAGCATCTGCCTGTAGACTGGGGTGACCGTGCTACTGACCAAGAGAGCTGGAGGGAAATCGGGGCCCTAACTTGACTGTTCACAAACTTGCAGTCCGACTTTAGCCAACCCACAGCTCTTCTGTACCTGAATATCAATAATGCCACCTGGTAAATGAAAACAAACCTCAAAAAAAAAAAAAAAAGCTCCTTTTCAGAACTTCTTTAAGGAGTTTAGTTACAGAGGTGACGTACAACAGAGAAATGCATTTTTGCCTCCTATCCTAAAGAAGTCAAGAGGATCAAGCATCTCTTAGGATTTTGCCAGCTGTAAGTTATGGTTAATATCTTAATATTGTGTGTTTTGGAGCTACTAGAGTTAGTAGATTAAGAGTTAGATGACTCTTTTTTCTCTGTCAGATCTATGGTAGTCATACAGGCATCTCATCTAGGTAGCTAGACAGGTACATCCGGAAGAAAATTATCTCCTTCTAAGGTAAGTGTCTGATACTGACTATAGAGGGAGCCTAACTACTACCTAAGCCTGGATGCCTCACTTCTGTGTAGTCAAGTTAGGTGAGGAGATGAAACCCACTCATAGTACCAAAACACAGTTAAATGCACAGCTTGAATTGGAGGGCTTGAAAATAGAGGATAGGTCATATATAGAGAGGTCATGATGATTTTCAGCAAAATAAAATGACACAGATTAACGGGAATGTAAGAATTTGCAGACAATGCTGCTTTAGCTGGAGTAGTGTCCAAGCAATCTGCCATACAGCTGTTGTGAATGGTCCTGAAGCCAGTAATAACCCAAAGCAAACTGAAAACTGTAGATCAAGACACACCCTGGTATTCAGGCAGAGAAAGGCTTACACATCATGAAACTCTTCCTTTTAATAAAAGGACTGGGGGCACGTTCATGGCAGGTGATGGGAATCAGTGGGATTCAGCTATTAAAGTATCTCTGAGCTTAGGTGAGTGAGAGGATCTGGATTTTTAGCCTGATACCAAACTACATAAACAGACTTTCTAAACCTGTAGTGACTGATGCATTTCTGATTTATGATCATCCCACAAATGATTAGAATTAGGCATTCATATAGGTTGTGCTGCAGATAAAGGTCCTGGATTATAACTTGCCAAAACATAGTCTGGGGTCTGGGTGATCTCTTCCTGATCCAAAAGAGAGATCAAACAAAATTCTCATTTGCATCATAGCAAGTATTTTACAGCAGAAGACACGCTGCCTGAGGATTCCTGGGGCAGCTCAGACAATACAGGTAAACCAGACTAAAAGGAGAGGCAAGGGATGTGTAACATTTCCGAGAGATGGATATTCTGTGTCAAATGGCTGCATCCCAACCGCTGCATCACTGCTGATCACAAGCAGCCTGTTACCATTTCCAACTGTACTGCCGCAGGGTTATGCTCCTGAGGAACTCAGCCCTACACACAAGGTCTGTATCTGGCTGGCAATGAACTCAGCTCAGAATGGCTTGTGGTGCGAAATGGTTTTAGTCTGTCATCTTCTCTTAAAGTCAGTAAGAGAGCAGCCAATTTCTCAATAATGGGCAGAAGGGTTAAGATAAAAGACAATTAGGTCCCCAACCACTTGAAATTTCCAGCTTCAACGTCCCCCAGAGATCATCTATGAACCGTTACCATCTTGCTGCACTGAATGTATCACACAGAGCTACCCACATTTGTGCAGCACAGCCTGCAAACTCCATGGCTGCAGCAAAGATTATTTTCTAATATAAATAAAACAATATTCTAGGACTCCCTCCAGGGCCATTAAGCTTTCCTCTGCTCAGTTAGTTTTGGCTTTGGACAATTACAATAAAAATATATGAAAACTGTGGTTCTTCCACTTTCTCAAGCATGTGAGAATTCTGGGGAATACAAATGAAAAAGAGAGAAAAAATTATTTTAAATTCTTCATATATATATTTACATACATATGACATTTAAAGTAACTTTTTACATATTTTATATTACATATTGGTCAGTTCATCTATCTATCTACATATATATATATTAACAAAATTCACAACAAAACAAAGATCCAGCTCCTTGAAAGCTTCCTCACCGCTACATCCCAGGTATTCATAAGTCCCCTGCATGCCTGTTCCAGGCCTGAGACAACAGCTCCACCAGAACTTCCTCTGGTGTGCCATGGCTGGTCCAGTGGGCTACATCGGTAAGAGCAATTATATGCTTCACTCTCTAAGCTGAGACCAGCTAGCATGAAATGACATGAGTCTGTGCTGTCAAACCCACATTGCCACCAAACTGCCCACGTTAGCCTGCTCTGGTGCTAAATCCCAAGCCACTCACACAGTTTGGAAGAGTTAACACAGATAAAAGTCATGCCTGGGGCCACTCTAACAATTTCACAATATAGAAGATCAGGGTCCAGTGCCCTGTAGTAGTTTAATCTACTACACAGACAATAGCCAGAAGACCTCACAGGAAAGTCAGCTCTACACCACTGTCATTCTGCTAGTTGAATTTCTGTAGCAAAATCAGCTCTTCAGTGCCATTACTCCAATTTGATTGTCATAACGATATCAAACTGTGAATTTCTGTACCCCTGCCACTGGTGCAGTCCCTGGCCTGAGGTCTCTTGTGCAGCCCCACTGGCTTAGCGCTGTGGTTTCAGCCCAGGCGAAGCACATACCCAAAGCAAAGTAGGACCCCCTGGACTCCAACTCTGTTCACAAAAGTAAGGCTTCTGATTTCTGTAATGGAGAATTCTGCCCTCTCCTTGTTGCCCAGGCTAAACCAGAACCCACCACCAACACACCCCTGTTCAGGTACACATCCCAAGGCCTATCTTGTACAGTTCCTTTTTTCCCTTCCATCAGTCAGATGCAGTGAGTCTCTAGCCACAGTTTTATAGTCAGAACATTGACAAATTCCAGCTGAAGCAAAAAAACCCAAGTGTGATGAACTACGAATAAGAAACAGTCCAGGTCCCATAAATGATGCTGGCAGGTGCTGGCCTTGCTTCTGTCCCACTACAAGGGAGACCAGAAGTTCTAGTCTTCGAAGCCCTCCAGTTCTTATACAACCAGTTAGAACTCCTCTGCAAGCAGAAAGGTTTCTAGAGGGATGCAGGCAGCCAAACCTGAGAGTCTTCCACTGGCTGGCCTTTCTTTGGAGAGGGATGGCACTGGAAAGTGGGATCTGAACAACATCTGAGCTAACACAGATCACGGCCCACATGTGTAGCCATGTAACCAGAGCCTGATGCAGCTACCTAACCATGCACGAGAGATGCACAGCCTGGCTCAGCTACAGGGGACCTGAGAATGGGCTCTTCGTCCTGGAGTGACAGCAGTGCACCCTGATCCAAACTCATCCAGGTGAGTGAGAAAGCCACTACTGCGAAGAAATGTCGTAGCTCTTACAAGGAGGTGCAGACATAAGTGGTTTTCCCCATTAGCACTGGGCAATGTAATATGCTGCCATGCACCAGGGGAAGCACGCATGGTGGCACCTATCCTTTATAGAAAACACTTCGGAGATCTGTGGTAACAGGTCCCAGATACCGGACTGTGAGCACTACAACGCAAAATTGTGCTGCCTGTTAGCAACAAGCAATAGTATTTGAATCTGTTTTCACAAGCAAACCAGAGATGCAATCAGCTGCAGGCTCTGGAGGACTGGAAGTAAGCAAAAGTTTTCCAAACAATGTCCATGAATAAAAAAGACCCCAGAAGGCAGGAGCAATCCATTCACCACAACGAAATGAATCCCAGGAACATTAACTTCCTGAGAAAATTAAATACTGTGGATTTTTTTGGCACATACTGGAAAGCTAAATATATTTCTTTAACTGCAAACAGTTATTAAACACAGTAGATTATACAAATAGATAAAAAAAACATTTCATAACTAGGTATATCTTTGCTTTTAAAAATGTTCCAGTAAAATGAAAAAGACTTCCTTGCCAGTGCAATGGGGTTTTAAGGCACCTGCAATGCCTTTAACCACTTCAGCACCCTGACAGTGCTGTGTCATATGAACAGGAAAGGCACCCTTCCCTGCTCAGGTTGTTTAAGTGCAATTTATTTCTGTACAATGCTGAACTGTGTAGTTTCACAAGAGCACAAATGCAACACTAGCACTGCAGAGGCAGCGCTTACTACACTAAACTACATTTGACTACTGACAAAAATCCTCTTGAAATCAGAATCAAGCCCATCAACATCAACAGGAAGGATAATGCAGCTGGAGCCATTTCCATGTATTTGAAAGAGAACTAATTATAGAAATATAAAACACCAGGATCAGACCTTATATTTACTAATAATGATTGATTCACTCCTGACATATATTCTCCAAACCAGGTCTCAACCTGAGTGGGAAAAATCCTAGAGATACTATATCAAGCCATACTCAAGCTCCAAACTTCCCAGGGTATCTCTGATTTTCTGCCATTAATTGAAATCTTCTTGAGGAACTAATGTTTCCTTTTGTTGTAATCACTTGCACTACAACCAAGGCTGGTGACATCCTACTGCACCGAAGTCTCAGCACCGGTAAACTCAAGGGTTAGCAGCGTGTAATGCTTTTACTCCAATTAGCTAACTGTACCTTTGTGGATTCATCCTCCAAATGCTGCATGCATTTACCTGCTTGATTGTGCTCTCCAGACCAAAGTATGGTTGTCCCAAACCAGAGATCTAAGTCGTGACCCAAACAAGATAGAAGTACTAAGGTAGAAGCCCTAGCACTGAAGCCACTGGTGAGTGAAAGCCCCTGAATATTACACTTTTATGGCATTTGATCCAACTTTAGTACATAGTGTACAACCTCTTCAAACCTCTGGCACTCTTCAACCCTTCTGGCAAAAAGCAACAATGATGGCAATGATGGAACCTTTAGCAATCAAAAAAGAAGACTAGTATGTGGAGGGCTACAAATCACATTCACACTCTGGGAGGATACATAAGGATGGAACCCAAAACGCTGTATATTCATGTCACTCCATAGGTTTTGATGGCAGTCAGGGTTTTCCCCATCTTCTGTTCCCTATTTCACTTTTGGCAATGAGCAATAATTCTACTGCCAAAACAGTTCTCATCTCATATCTCATCTTTCATCTCATACTGTTTTGAGAAAAAAGGAGCAGCACAGTTGACAGCAGTTTTTCTCCAATTCAGTTGTTCTGCTTTTGTTTCTGAAGAGCCAGGAAAGATGGTGATTTGGGCTGGTGAGATCCCTTTCCTTCTCATGGAGATACTGACATTGATTTTAGCACATTAGTGATTTATTCCTGAGGGTATGAACCAATGATAAGTGCAGCTTCTGAGTATCTTAAAAAAACCAAGAAAACCCCTACTTTTAACACACCATTCTGATCACAGAAATTCAGTCCATTGTATCCTTTCACGTGCTTTAGGAAGAAAAACTATAAAAACTTACAAGACACCATGAGTCTGAGGAAGAGACAATGCATTAGTTGTCATAGGAAACCCACAGTGCCTCTCCTTTGTTGTTTCACCAGTTTAAATCATTTTATGGCTCTCTTCCATTCTAATATTGTTCTTTTGGAAGTTCATTCTATTCCTAATTCCATCTTCAAATGCAGCTGGTTAATGTGTGGATGTTCAGCTGTCTCCTCTGGGAGGGACCCCTCTCTCTCTAACCAAGACATGTGCAAGTTTGACAGGAGGCATGAAACAAGGGATCTACTTTGTTACCATGATGGCTATGTGATGTCTTTTGCAACTAGGACAACAAAGATGTAATTAGAGTATTAAATGTGGATGCTCGCATTTCAACCTGTAAATAAATGAAAACAAATCACAGGAGAGAATGTGTCTTGTTTAAGAAATGGGACTCTACAAGGAAAAAAAACATTACCTGAGACTTCTACCGAGTTTCAAGATACCGTGTTGCACTGGGCATACCTGATGAATAAGGCTAATGCGCTACAAGGCACAGAGGTTTCTAAGGCACCTCATGAATAGAAAGCTACAATCAGCTCATTGCTATCATGCAACAGAAGGGAACAATGAAGAAAGAAAACAAACAAAAAAGAAATGGTAATGTGTATTTGGACCTTTTAAATATTTGCATTTCAGTAATAGATAATTTTTAGAGCATCCTGTTGAAAAATAGTATTTCAAAACAAGTGACATTTTCAAATTGAGATTCTCAGTCTTCTGTTATAATCACTGCCTAAGGCTATCTGACCAGATTTTTAAGTTACAGAAACAAAATCCCATTCAAAGTTAAAAGACTAAAAATTCATGTAACTAGGATGATGCTTACAGCCACTGCTCTGCTGCTCTGCTTTTTTGCTAGTTCCTTTCCCCATCCCAGGTTTTTAGGCAGTAAGCTGTTCGTGTTTGCCACCTGCTCTGCTTAATCAGAGCATAGCACAATCTGAGTTAACAATAAACAATGGAGTTTGCTTCTCAACATTTCAGACTGTATTTGACCTATATTTCACTAGGCTGTGCTTTGCATCAGAAAATGCCTTGTGAAAGTGGACAGACACAACACCAAGTCACGCTGTATTGAACAGTATTAGAAAATGACCTTTTAATGCAGGTAGAAAGATAAGAGTCATTGCTGCTCTCTTCAAATACCAAAAAATGGTGGAAGTCTAAACCGAAACTCAATCTATGTTTTGAAATGCTTTGTGTTTGATCTATCTACTAATTGAAATAAATTGGGATACATAGAATCAGGTTCTTGGCTTCTGTTAATCTACTACATTCTGCTTGCGTGGGGCAGAGAGAGACAGTAAGTGGTAACAAGGTCAGTTGGATTTTACAATTTAGCCTCATGCTTCACTTGCATCCATTTCCAGAAATGTCTACATCCTTCTGGCTGTCTTAAATGCCTTCCAAATCCCTGTTGCTCTTCATGTCTGCTTAAATACCAAGACTGCAGCTGCAATCAGTGAGATGGAAGACCAAAAGTCAATACAATCATGCTTCAAGATTAGAATCAAAAATCAAAATGATGTAAAGCTAATTACGGCTTGACCTCTATAGCACAGAATTATGACCTTTTGATGGTAGACTTTGAAACTCATCACATGTGAATTTTCTCCACTGAAAAAATTACATACTATACACATAAACCATTATATTATGTGACAATAATGCAAAATAATATAATAGACACTTTTTTCCCCAAGAGTGGAACGGATTGAGGATCTTAAAAATGTATTTAGTCAACAGAGCTAATAGATGGTCAAACTAATGGTGTACATTGTGTTGATGTAGCAGATGGAACTTTTGGACAGAAAGTGTTTCATTGACAGAGTAAACTGATAAGCCTGTTTTTATTTAAGAAAAAAATCAGTCAAATTGTGTCTAGTATGATTCACAACAGCAACAAAATACTTTGGATTTGCTTTCAATTCCATCAGAAAACAGCTGAACGTATTGCTGGATGAATTTGTGCTGTTGAAAGTCCTGAAAAAACATCTTGTTCTCAAATATCTAGATATTAGCTGTCTATTGTAAAGAGCACATAGAATCAAACTACTGCAGCATTGCAGGCTGAGGTAGAGAAGTGCATGCTCCTGAGAACAGAAACAACATATTCATCTGAAAAGGACACTGAATGAGAAAGCAAGTGTTTAATAGTAGCAGATCCAGCCCCGGAAGAATTTCCTCTGCACAGAAAGCAAAGAAGCAAAGTACCACAGCCTTCACATCAGCTCCCCTGCCTTGGTATGGAGACAGCAACAAAGCTCAATTACTTCTACATGCAGCCCTCTTAATTCTCATGGTTAACGTTCCCCGAGGAGGCCTTCCAAGGACTGCCTTCTTACTAACACTCAGAAAGGTTCACTTTCACCCTCATTCCTAATTCTATAATTGCAAATGTGTGGAGAACTGCTAAGTTACATATACAGAGCTGCCACCAAGGCTGGATGTTTTAACAGCCTTCTGTAGCAAAGTTATGTTCAAAATAGGATCCATGCTCATCAAGAAGATAAGATAAAAAAACATAACACTTATAATACTTCAGTGTTTTGCATATTCAAAGCACTGTATAAAAAAAAATGGGATCATTCACTCAGTCTAATTGATGCTGCTGTGTTTGTACAGACTCTTTCAATAGATAAAGTAGAAAACATGACTCAAATCATGATTCAGGACATATATATAGAAGTTGCACAAACCTGAAGGACAACAGTGAAATTAATTCTCCATTGAATGCATGTGGTAGGACATGCATATTTTCAAGCTGGCTTAATGAAAACAAACAAAAAACAAAACAAAAAAAACCCAAAACAAACCAAAACAACAAAAAATCGCAGAAACTTGAGGAAGTTTCTGCTATCAGATTCTATGCTATAATTTGGCTGCCTGTTCTGGCAGAAGAGAAAGCTTCAAATGAGATCTTTGCACTGTGGCAGTGAGTCTACAGTCTGCCTTTGTTTCGGACAGGGTGAGGATGTCAGCCCTGTCCTAAAATAATCTCCAAGACAAACAAACCATCAAAACAGAAACAAACAAACCAACCCTGCCCAGACTGTGCGCACATGGAATTCATATCCAGGATAGTGTATTAAAATCAAACCAGTGGAATGCCAACAAAGTCCCTGAAATTAATATGAAAACCAGTGCTGGTGACAGCAGCCGGACTAAAGCTGATCGACCGCAGTTCTCTGCACCAACTGCAATGACAGCACAGGATTTCCTTCCAGCCCATGGTAATGCAGCTGATGATAAAGAAGATGATTTCTCTTCAAAGAATGAAAACCTCCAGAAGTTCATGAGGCAAATATAAATTACAAGAACAGCTATAATATGGCAGAAGACCTCTCCCCTCCCTTTAGCACCCTTTCTCAGTGCCAGTTTACTGCATGGACCCATGGGACATTGAGGACCATGCTCAAAGGACACTGAGCAAGCAGTACACAGGAAAGCCAGCATGGATGTTTGAGACCTGCTTTGTACATGCTACAGACCCTACTATATGTGAAAGAGGATCATGCCAAGCTCAGGGTCTCTAGGTTACTTGATATAGCCTCCTTTCCCTGAAAGCTTCTGCCAGTCTCACACTTTAAATCATCTTCCTACAAACATCCATCATTGCCATGCCTCCTCTGTAAAAAGCCCAGGACTGTAGCTGACGCAGGAACAGGACTCTGGGCAGTGGATGGATTTCCACTTTCCAGTCCTCTGTCACTGTTGCTCCCCTCACCTTGTAACAAGCAGAATTACCCAACGGAGCAATTCACTGTAAGGGAGCAGGAACTTCTGCTCCCACTGCTGATGCAGGAGATATCCCAGACAGCCTCAATCAGGACACAAGTCTGCCCTTGGAAAACAGAGCCAAGCCCTAAGCCCATAAAAGTAAGCGTACTGTTCTTTACGGTCGCTTCCAATGGAGGTCAAGGCTTCAATTTTTACTCTAAAATAATCTGTTATCCTCTACAAATACAGATGCAGCATCAGGATTTTATCTTCAGACAATAACAGTCACTTCTTTTTTCTTGCTGTGTCCCACTCTACAAGTCTGCCATTTCAAGTATCTCTCCCATTTCCCCTATGCTTTTTCCGCCTGTGGTTTCAAGGCTCTTATTTTAGGAAATAGGAAGCTTCATATGCCACCTCTGCATTAGACAATACACTCTACATTATTAACTATTGCCCAATTTTTACATACATAAAATCGAGCAATATATCTGGAACCCTTCAAGAAGGTATTTTAGTAAATGCCTATTTCTGAGCACTTAAGTAGTAATGCAGTACAATCACTCACACACTTCATTGTCCTGCTAGACAAATTTCAGTTTTATTGTTGTCCTAATTCTATTTAAAAATAAACAAAAATGTTACCTTTGATCCTAAAAAATACCATTCATCAAAAAGATCACATTTCAATGTGTGCCAGAGTCTGAAATCCAGATCAATCACCATGATGTTAGCCACTAACATTTCAATGCAGCTGTCTTTATCTTACTTCAGTTGATAAGCATGTGTAAGTTTAATAGCAATGCCTAAATGATGATGCCATTAGAAATATACTCATATGATATTAAGCATTCAAGGTTATTAAACAGAGAGACAGATGGGGTCCACCAGTGTATTCAGACTATGGTGGAACTAGACTGTCTCTCAGAAAGAGGGCCAACTCTTTGAATTCCTCATGATTTTCCTTTGCCTTCCAAGCAATTGATCCCAGCCCAATGCAATCACTCTAAACAATGGGAGGATCAAATTATTAATGCTTGTCTGTATTTGTGGCAAGGCAAGTGGTGTGTATGCATAACACTTTATGTATTTTCCCATGCGTGCTATCAAGCAATAGCAGACTTGATAGATAGCAAGCTGATATGTCAGCTGCATTTGTGTGCAAACCACAACCCAGGGATTATACTATTATTGCTGGGTGCATTTTCAGAGGATGCTTAAGCACAAGGGTGTCTTACGAATAACAGGAATGAAAACAACTGCAAATTCTAAGCAGCATATACACACATAGAGGCTGGGCAGATCTACTTCAGTGTTACAGCCTAACTGTATTTGTCTATTAATTTAAAAGAAAAAACTGGTAGCCGATGATAGGTTCAGTTCAGAAAGAAACTTTATTTAAAAAAAATTAATCTTAATGGCTGCAGAATCACATTTAATGCAATAGATTTCTAGAAGATAATCCCATGAGTTCAAATCATGGAAGTAAAATACAGAAAAACAAGATGCATGCAATACCCAATACACTAAGCCTCTGTATTAGTGTATGCACTGAAGTAGTTTATAAATTATGATTGTTGGTGTAAGCCTTTTTCAGATCAATGCTCTTTACTTTGCATTTCCTTGACTATAAATGCACAAAATCAAAGTTAAAGTTTTGTCTTCTTAAGGACTGGATGGGGAAGGACATTGTACCAAACCATATTGCTATGAAATTACAGCAGAGTAAAATGAATCCTAGTTGAGGAGGTTGTTGTAGGAACAAGCACCATACAAATCGTATCATAAATCCATGATGCAATTAGTTGAAGATGCAATTACCTAAAGACCTGCAGTATGATACCAAAGTACATATTAAAAAAAAATGTAGCATTTGGAAAGAGGTTTTTTTTTTAAAGTGACAGCCTTTGGGCTGTACAAATGTGTTATTTGAGTGGCAAAATTAAATAATGGATTATAGGGACATTTTCTGTAAATAATATAAAATAGTTTCTAAATCCCAGAATTTTAAAAGCCATTTTACAACCCAAAATGGAAAAGAAAACTTATTTCCAATGACCAGTTCTACCATGAGGATTTTGTTAGCTAATTCTTCAGGAATATTTATTCTGTGTATGTGTTTCTCTCCCTCTCCACAGATACACATGATGTACAGTAAGAGTTTCCTGAATTTGTCAGAGGACAGTGGTAATAGTCAGGAGCCCAGGAGTTTACGCAAAATGGAGCAACTTGCCCAACCCCAGGAGCATTTTTGACTGTAATTAATTTACAATGCTTCATTTTTGTTCAGGTGACGTGGAAGAAATACACAGATAGTGTAGCAGCTCTTTGGCCTTCTGGGAGTGCAGCCAACAAAGCAAACAGATAACTGATATTTGTTACTGTTGCTTGCTTTTGGAGGATTTTTTAACCCTTATCTTTTCTGCGAAAGAACTCCTTAAAATCATCTTCACATGCAGAATCAGAACACATCTACAGTCCTGTGAACAGTCCCTCACACTCCCAGCTTGCTCCATAACCAGCTGCAAACCAGATGCCATGTGACTGCATCGGTGTAATGCCGAGTCTGGGCTATAAATCCTGCCTTCCCGAGAGCAGACATGCAGCTGTCTGCACCATACATGAGCATCCTTGATGTCTCAGGACTAGCTCATCAGTAAGCCAAGGACACTGAGGGATCCAGTGAGCATCAGCACAGCCAGGCTTGCCAGGGAAGGGAGCTAACATCACGGGTAGGGTTAACATCTTGCAAGCAGCGCAGTGACACTGGGTGCCTCCAACTGCAGACATTCCCTGGACACAGATGCCCGAGTGCACAGCCTGACCACTCCTGCTAGCCCCAGGATGAGATGTAGTGTGTACACCACGTGAGGTGGCAGAGGAGAGACTGCTGCTTTGCTAACACCTCCGAGCTCTCTTTGAGCACAGGACCTGGCACTTCAACCTCCTGCTTATTCTAGGCCTCCTTGTATACCACGGCTGGGTCGTGTCTGGGCTTACAGTTCTTTGTATCCTTTAAGCACAGAAGTTTATTTAAGTTACAAAGCCCAGACCTTCTATAATTATCCTTAAGAGTGCCAGTTCTGTATACATAAAGTCCAGAAATATTAATGGCATCACAGGCTGAACTTGAGTGTGTTTGAACACTTAGTTAATTGGAATACTTGGTCCCTCTCTGCTCTGGATCTCACAGATATCTGAGACTCACCACAGCCACATCATCTTGTTGTTCACTCCCATTACGACTTGCTCTCCAATTCCACAGGCTTAACTTCAATGGTTAAGCTTATTTCTTCAATGTTAACCTTCACATTCACTATAGTTATTTTCTGTTACTGATCAGAGAGAGAACTGACACAACTGGCTCCCTGCCTTCCTTTGGCCCATACTTGGTATGTCTCATAGTCCTGTCCCTTTCCACCAGCAAGCACTAGTGCTATTACAGAAAATCCAGAATGCTTCCAGCTTTGATAAGGCTGTAATATTAATCTGTGTGTTCTACTAGAAATGCATCTAAACGTTTCATTGCCTTGTTAGCAGACATCACATAATCTCACTTATATCAGAATAGTATAAAACATTATCAGCCTGGCTAATCTAAGACGCAGTACTTCTGCTGCATAATGTTATGTCTAGTAAATGTACAGCTGCCTTATACTGAAGCTTGCAGTTATTTAGTTTTTGAGAGCTGTTTTAGACTGACAATAATGAGTTTAGAAAGATGCTTTCAACTGTTCCCCAAAGGCATTTGACCTGCCAAGATCAAATAAAACTCAGTCATAATATAGGCACAATAGATTAAACATGGGTTTTAGGTTTAAATCTTTTTCCAGCAGTGACATTCTAATCTGCAAGCCAGAAAGCTATATGAAGACCATACACTGAAATATTCCCAATAGCAAATCAAAGCAAAATGTGCAAAAAGCTCACTGAAGCCTATTGCAATCTCACGGTCCTGAAAAAAGTATTTCCCTCAGAAGCCAAATCACTAAGCAATGGTAGCACGGTTATTCTGTTTTTTAGTTACAGCTGTGCCTCATTGCCTGTATAATTGTAGAACATAAAGAGGAAGGAAGCAGGGGAGGCATTAAAGTCGCTGAATATTTTTGATGGAGTCTTTTCTGTCCCAAGCGTGGGAGGTGAGAAAACATCAGAACTTTGGGTGCAGAAGGGCAGCTAATGACACTCAACTGGATGTGAAATGTCTTTTATGGGGAGGATGGAAATATGGCCAGGGCAAACTGTTTTATGGACAGATGGACAAAAATTTCTTGGAAAAAATCCATGGCATCAGGGTCGTGTTTTAAAAATAGTGCTAGTGGGGTTCAGTTTTCATTTTAGCTTCAGCTCCTTCTCCATCCAGAGTTTGCCACTGCAGCAAAATCACTGGGAATACTGATGTCAGTGCACAAGAAGGTGAGAGGAGATTTTCTGTACTTTTTCAAAGCCTGCTGAGGTGACTGGGAGTTTTCTCCTGGATTCCTGAAACTTCTATAAGTCTGCCATGAGAAGAGGGTGCTTTTCCACAGAAGTACATCATACTTCTGCTGTATCATAGACATTGATTTGTTGGACAGCACATGAATACCTCCATTTCTCTGTCAGCAGCATCGCTAAGGGCTTCAAAGTTTCTCTGAGAGGTTCCTTTCTCCTATCTTTGTATGAAGGACATTGAATTTTGTTAGCATGGGTGCATTTACTTCTGCCGTTTGTACTTCTACACATCCCCCTGTTATCACAAGTTCAGTAGTTTATGGTTATTATTATTGATTCAAGTAGTTTATAACACTAACCAAGTAGGTGTCTGAATAACATAGCTCGTAAAATAGTGCTTTATTTTTTGCATAGGGGAATGCTATTTATGTGGCCGTGATATCTGTATGAACATGACCCCATCCATCAGTCTCCCAGGTCTCCCCTAATAGCACCTAAATCCATTTACCAATTTCAGCTGAATTTAACAGAAGGATCAGCACCTGCCATTAAGAGAGAGAGAGATTCGCTACTACTGCCTCTGCTGATGGGAAGACAAGGTGCTCTCATCCCTCATCCGCTTAGTCCTACCGAGCAGGGCAGGCCGGGCAGGTAACCAGCCCACGAGCCCTCCAGGCAGTGCACGAGGTCCCTGATCCATCACTGCACACACTGCCAGCTGCCAGGCCAGCAGGATAGAGGTGGGAGAGGGTGCTGAGGACATTGGGTTGTGATGGGGGACCTGAGGGGTTGTGGGGTCCAAAGAAGTGAAGGGCCAGACTTGTGAGTATTAAAGGAAGAGAGCGGGGAACTGAGCAGAACTGAGGGCTCACCAGTAATGTTGTACAAAAGCACACAGGGAGAGAGACAGCTGTGGCAGAGGCAGGGAGAGGGAACCAGGGGTCTTGCAGGAGGCCCTGCATTATACGGACAACAGATCAGGAATCCATAGGAATCCTTAATTCCTCTGTTCAGGGAACAACTTGTTATGAACACTCCTGATAGGGTATTTGGTGTAAAACTGCTTACATTGGCACCACACCAAAACTGTGGTTTTGCTGGTATTCTCTGAATCCAAGGGTAGGCTGACCTTCTATTTCCCATCTTTTCCTTTGTATAAATTCAGATGTACCAACACTCCAGTTTATGGGAAAAAGCTGGTCTTCTCAGTAAAACCAGAAATTCTAGCATAAAGGTTAGAAATGGCTTCAAAACAAACCCCTTCTAATAGTTTCTGAGAAATCCTGCTTCTTTTCAGCTAGTGCTACCCTCTTTCTATTTTTCTGGACACAGAAACTAATTTTTTTTTTTTTTTAATTAAAGAAACATTGAGAATTTTATCTCTGTTTTTATATAGGTATTTTTTTAAAAGTTATAATTTTAAGCTAAGTTCAAAGTTTTTATTTTAAAATGGTTCCTCTTGTCAATACTGGGAAGCAGCTGGGGGGGAGAGCTTCTGTTCTCAGCTCTGCCAATGATTCCTCATGGGACCTAGCCATTTAAATTTCATGCTTTCTCAGTTTAACCCATCTGTAAAATGAATGCAATAAGCAACTTCATGAAGTTGTTGGGAGGCCTCTTTAATGCCTGGCAAGTATTTTGATGTCATCCCACGGTTGCTTGCATAAGCAGAGCATGGTTATTGTAAGTGCTTTTTAATTCCTATTTCCCTTTCTCAGCACAGTCTTGTTTCCGTGTCTTTTTGCTGCAGCCTTGTCACAAAACTCTCCGATTTCATCCCGTGGAATCTGTTGAATTTGTGCTAGACAGGGACCAGAAATGGGTTTGTCTTTTAAAGCACAGATATCATATTATGTGTTTTCTAGGGATGTATCTCTTTCTCAATTAACTTTTTTCTGGCATCTTACCAGGTTTTAGTACGGTAAAATTTAAAGAATCTGGAATCCACATTGTATGTGTATACAAGGTTCATTTAATTAAATGGAAAATAAGCTGCATTGAGTATTTTTCTTTTAAAAACTAATGCTTCTCCACTTCAAGTCTTAAAAACTACATGAAAACCAGTCTTTAGGTAGATTGAAAACAGGTTCATGTTCCATGCAGAGTATTTCAGAGATTATATCCTCAAACATTTTCCTGTGCAACTTCAACTCTGCATTAGCTACTGCAGTTGACCCATCTTTATTAAATTAAATTTGAAATAAAACCCAAACCATACAGTATAAGTTAGCTGAACATAGTGTAATTCTGCATCCTGATACCAAAAATAAAAGTAATTTTCCTGACATATTCAACACAAAAGCCATCCCTGGCTAATCCTAAGTCTGGGACAACCAGAGAAATCCAAGAAAATATGAAGTTAATGCTGACATTTTCTCCTTGGTACTTTTCAATACATCATTCTCCTAGGAAACTATTCTTTGATTTCAATGAAAAGCAGATTTCCAGGTGTCTGGGTGAACTGAGACCTAAAACATGCAGTGAGAACAACTCCTTCGTTCTTTCCATGCAAGTCGGACTACAGGTTACATCCGTGATTCTTATCAGAAGGACAGAGTCTTCGCCTGTTCAGAGCACAGCTGATATGGATTAGATTAGAGGACTGTGATTTAAGGTATTAATAAAGCGGTGGGAAACACAGGCCCTTTCCTCCAGATCTGGGAGTTCTAATCCCTTTGGGAGCAAGTCATACAATATACTCTATGTTACGGTATTTCCTATTAGATCCTTGCACAATATGCTGCCTTTAATGAATCCTATCTTCAGTCTCAAAAGTTAATACAGTATTAAGGTAATAACTTAATATGTCTTGCACAGTCATCTTCGATAAGACACTATACAACTGATTTTATTTGTTCTGCATGGTTGAATATTGAGACAAATGGAGCAAGAACAAGGCAGACCAATACTGAAAATGCCCTTTAGTGTCCTTTAGGTACCATCTCCTTCAGTATCAAGACATCGGTGTCTATCTCCAAATTGCCCAGATTATCAGCCGGCGTGGTTTGCTTGTCAACATTTCTAACATCTCTGGGCTTTCCCCAATAGTACATCTCACACGCACTGTACCAGCCAAATAACCCATTTTTCCTACCTCAGTTCACTGCATGTTCCACATGTTCTACCAAAACTTTGATAACAACAGAGTTTAGGTTAACTAGTGTACTACGACCATAGTTACAAACTCTTTCTTGGTTTTCATCCTGTATTTGAATTTCAAGTTTCTTTGGTGCAGAGAGGTTTTTTCTGCTTCTGCAGCATGTAACAAGATAAGGTCCTACTGCTTGAAGCTTAATAACACCAAATCCTATGCTGACACCCTCAAAGAAATTGCTCAGAAACATCAGAACACACTACAATACAACACATTCATGTTCACACTTGAAGGACTTAGAGACGGGTACCTCCATGCAAAATTTAAGTCTTCAGTGCTCTGCTTACCTCTATAAGTACCTTCTTTTTGCTCAAGCCAGAGAGCTATGTTGCTGCAACTATACTGTTTCAGGGCACAAGCCATATCAACTACCATATCAGAGTGCGGGAGAGATGCATGTCTGTACTGGCCTGTGTATGCTTACCCCTAAATTTTTCACCAGAACTTCCCTTAGGTAAATCCATTTCTGCTGCTGGTCATACACGTAGCTGCAGAGATCATGACTGTACCATGCAGCTCAGTTCCTGCACCAGATTTAAACCACGGCTTAAGGTTTCACACATGAGGTGCTCTCTGCATTTTAAGGAAGGAACGGTAGTGTAAGCACACTTCACTGCTCACAAAATGGCAGACTTGATGCCAGAACCACCTTCTTATTTTTATTTAGAAGCCTGAAGCTGTGGGGTAGACCTCAGTGCTCTATAACTAAAGTAACTGGAATGTAAATGAACCAAATTCAAGGGCATGTAAGGTACAAATTGGAGCAGAGATCTGAAGACAACTTCCAAGAAAATGCTTTAACCACCAGGCTATTGAGTATTTGAAGGAATGCTGTCTCTCCTGTTGAAGCTGTTGTGATACTGAAGCAAATGAGAACTGTGTGAATAACTGATTCGAGATGGTTTGCTGAACTGAAAGACCACCAGACTAAAGCTAGATAATTACCTATTTTTGCATAGATAATTAAATATTCACTGAAGCAGGAGCTTGAACATAACCCTCCTTTATTTCAGACAGATCTCTGCTGACTGAGCTGTTTGCCAGAAGTGCAAAAGCACCACACGCTCCTTCCCCTCCTCCTATTCCAGCTGCACTTCATGTGAGAAAGGCCTGACCACCCACCTACTTGCAGGACAGGATTCATGGCTGCGAATGCCAAGAACAAACAGAGGCACCTTCCTTCGGAGTTAGCTGTTTAAGCCTCTTTGAGGGAGAGTAGGATGAAAGGCTTCCTACATCCTCAGCGTCTCTGATCAGCTGCTTGCTTAGTGTCCAGGGTTAACGTTCCTGTCCTTTCCTCGCACACTGGGCAGACATCCCTAGCTGCCTACGTCAGGACTGTCAATTCTGCCGTTCAGCACAATGGCTAAAAGATGGGCGCCACAACACGAACCCAACAAGTTTGACATTGCCCTCAGAGGCTCCCCAGCAGAGCAAATTTCTGAACCCATTTTATTTGGGTTATAAGGATTGCAGCATATGAATGAGAAAACTTTGGCTACTTCCAGACACATTTGAGACTTGCCCTGAACAAAGCTAAATTTGTAAGATTGAATAATAGTAACATGTGGCTCCAATGCTCCATTTTGGCTAAGCATTTTTAAATAACAATACTTTATTGCCAAATGGACACTGAGATTACAGAATTACTATCCACTCATAACATTAGTTTGCAACATTTGCATTTAAACAGCCCCTGGCTAATTACATTCCTATTAAGGGGAGAAAAAAAAGAAATAAAAAACAGACTAACAAATCAAGATAGCCTGTTCTTTAACAGTCATCTTTTTCCTATGTCAGCCAAATTCTCTGACCTATGTCATGGACCTGTTACAGAGCTTACACACTTAATCAAAACCAAAAGGATTTGTGTGATATCAAAATGAAAATCAGGCTGAAGATAAATAATGTCCACGTTGCTGTTGTTTTTAATTAAAAAAAAATAACTAATTATCCAGAATTAATTGTAACAGGTGTTCCAAACAGAAAATGTGTTTACTATTGATTGATGCATTTTTGCCCCGAACCATGAAAACTGCATATTTATAATGTAATATGCCATTTGCTATCCATCATTTTTATTGCACATTGTTTCACACACGCTCAGCAGACCAGGCGCTGTACAAGCCACAGTCGCTGCCTCTACACCCACTTTTAAAGATCAATTGGGGAGCATGAGGCTACTGCAGGGTCTCTGAGCCACTGAATTCCATCCACACACAGACCCACAGTCAGACTACGGACTGCCTGCAAGCTGCCCATCTGAGGGCACCTAGCACGCAACTCACCCACAAGATCTGGCATTTTCCAGAGGACACTTCCAATTACACCTCTGCCTTACAGAGCTCGCTTTCACTATCTCTCCGTCTGGTCTTGAAAATGGCTACAGCTACCCTGCAAAAACTAACCTAGAACAGCTTAGAGAAAGATAATCTTGGTCATGAAAATGTGATGGCATGATGCTTGCTTCTACAAGGACAAATGGCACACAGACATCTACACACACCCAGTGCCACGTTTCTGCAGAAGGGATCCAACACAGATACACACAACAGCCCATTTGCCTGCAGCAGCAGGGCCTGGGCCCCTGACAATTTTGTGCTGGTGAGCAGATCAGAGTGAATAACTGATTTAGGAGAGCTGGGTAAAGTAAAAACGCACCACCCTGAGACAAAACCTTCTACTTTCATGCAGCAAAACAAGCAAAAATGTCTTCCATGTGATGCATTTCATTTCCAAGGGGAGGGAAAGCTAACCTTAGGGGGGGTTCAGTAGCAGTAAATCCATGCACATTACTGAAGAGAACACAGCTGACTGATGAAATTTTTTTCCTCAAAGATATCAGGCTGCAGCATTTCAATGCCTTCCTAAAATACTACTTTTTCTATAGGAAACAAATTGATGAATTCTAGATAAATTTATAAATAATTTCCAGGCAACTGAAATCAATTAATTTGACAAACAAATACCAGTGATGGTGGACATATCCCATGCACTAAACCAGAGGAACCTAAAGGTGTTGAGAACCTCCCAAAAGGCATTGAGTTCCATACAGACTCAGGCCATTACAGTGGCAGCCTGAACCTTATGTCCTTGTGGATGAACTGTGTTCCAGTGCACCCAAAGAGATCAGTGATGAAAAGATCCAGTTCCCTGTCCAGTACACATGGCAAATACCCATGTGGCCTACTGCAAAAATCAAACGAAGGATTGTTTGGGCTTTAAGAATCATGACTACAGTTTCCAAAGTTATTATAACCAAGTTAACCAACCTGTGTATATTTTTATCACTACATGCTAAAATGGTGTGATCATATTACTGTGATATTTAATGTTGTTGTTTTTTTAAAGGGTACAAAAACTCTAATTTTCTAGAAAAATACTGTTTTCAAATATGAAGAGATACAAAATGAGACCTTATCCCTTATTCATGAGAGACAGATGTTATTTTTGGCTGCACAGTTTAATGAATACCATTTTATGCTCTTTTTAACCTTGCACCAGAAATAACATACTTCTAGTATTCATGAACTTCAAGCCATTATCAGTAAAAGCTTCTATTAACATCCAGAACTTTTCTCAGTTCTCACTGCAAAAGCTTTAAGCTGTCAGCTACAGTCCCTATTATGGAAGGATTTTTTTTTTTCACTCATCAAAAGATATAATCCTTAGCAGTCAGCTAGCTGGGGTTGAAAACACTGCAATACTTTCCTGTTGTCTTCTTTATGGTACTGAATTTACACATTTGATGCCTTGCTGTATTTTTGTATTTGTGTTTTGTTTTCTGGCCTTCTAAAAACAAAAACACTGCACCCTTTTAAAAATGCTATTATACTCTGCTTATTTTCATTGATTTGAAGAAATGCCTGCCAGTAAGCATGAGCTGAAACTAATTACCATCACTACAAAATCTCCAAGCTGAACTGGGATGCTGACAAAAATGCAACCAGAAAATGAATAAAATGTTTCTTGGGAAGCAGAGATCAGTTTCGCCAGCCAGTGACTACAACGAAAAATAAAGCCCTGCATACAAACAGTTATTATTAGCACTTCATTTTTGTATGGGTAACTTTCTTCATAGAGTAAAGGTTATGGCTGATTCAAACTGCTTGATTTAAGCCAGCTACAACAGATTTTGTGATGCCTGCATGACAACTGTGTCAGTGTATGCAACAGGATTTTTCCCACTGCTTCTAATACGATGGCTTGAAACAAATGAGGCTGTTCTAAGAAAGATCATTAAAATCTAAAGTCTTGGGCATCTGTCTCAGCTTCATATATGAGAATACAGCAGGACATCTCCCAAACCGGTAAGCACAAAACCATCCTGAGGTGATGGTTCCTGGGCCTGAAGTACAGATGAACAAAGCTCAGGAGTTAGGGCATGGAGGAGGTAAGATACCTTTATGGCTTACCACAAACTCAAGCTGTATAAACAGCTTCCCTTTGAAAGTAGGTGTAAAAGTGTCCAAATTACCACCTATGTCCTCATGGCCACAAGAAGCCATTCTAGCAATTGCAGATCTCGAACACTTCTTTCAGCTACAGCAACCTGCTGCTCTACCTTTACATAGGAACTCACCAATCAGAGTGCTGAAGTCAAAAGCTGATCCAAAAACTTTACTTAGGAAATATCAAGCTGATGAGAGACAACAAGGAACAAGAGCAACACAAGATTAAACCAAAACAACAGACTTATAAGCAGACCATGCCCTATATTGCACAACTGGGCTGAGGAAAAACAGAGCAGCACTTCCATGGCAGCAAGGAAAGACAAATTTCTGGCACTCCAGTTCACCTCATGATTAGCCTGGCTACAGCACCAGTCAGCAAGTCATAAAGCAAAGTGGATGTGATCAGAGCAGACCGCGTGTCATTACTGTTCCCACAGAAGCTGACACTCTCTGTTGAGATAACAAAAAAGTGCCCAACACCACACTTCTTCCCAGGGCAAACAGAGCTTCTAGCTGTGTGGAGCACACCCAGTGACAAGAGCCATCTGCAAAGACCCACAGCAATCCACGCATGATAAATTCTGGGAACGGTAAGGAGAGCCTCAGTTTACACAGGCAGCACAAGTGCTGGACGAGCCACATTTCTCCTGGGCACTTTACTGTTCTTTCCTTTAATTTTTTTTCTGAACAAAAAACCAGCCATGACTCAAGCCAAAAGTTCTTCCAGTTCTGTATCTTGTCTCTGATGGTAGCCTGACAATCTAGCAAAATAAATGATAGCAGTAATACCAGTAATTATTTGCACTTGCCATACTGTCAGCAAGAAAAGGAAGTCAAATGTGATGTCTGTCTTACCCTTAGGCAGTCCATCTACTTAGCATAAATGACTGGCAAAAGAACATATCCCTGAATGCATAAGTGAAACCCAGCAAGAGAAAGTAATGTATTACTGGCAGTAACAAACAGAACTCACTGGTTAAAGATGTAGTAAAGTGACTTTAATGCAGCTGAACAGAAGACCATTTACAGTGTTTAGACTACACCAGTGCTGGCATTGACAAATACTCTGAGAAGGCCAAAAAAACACTCAAAACATTTGGGTAAATTTAAGTATGTCTGCACATGCACATGAATGACTGTGAATGTTTTATTATAATTCCTTCCTTTCCTTTTTAATATTTCATACATAGTATAATTCACCCTCCTGACCACTGACCTGGAAATTTAAATAATAAAATGCCTCAAAATGCTTTGAAGTTGTAGATGTCAATGAAAAGTGCCCATAAAATGCCTTCCACTTTTATTATTGTTTGTTCGCTTTTATCTCAAAAAACATCAAATTGCCTTTTTCAGATGTCTTGAGACTTCCTTGTGTTTCCTGCACTCAGCTGCTGATGGCCAAGTTTTATCTGAAAAAAATCTTTTACAGTTCCATTAAAATTAGATAAAAGTCAGAAATATAGGGCTAGGGTATGCGGATACAGAAAGGTTTTAATCTTGTAAAAGGGAAAACCAACACATTTCTGTGGGACAACGCTGCCAAGAAAAAGCAAGATACTGAACAGAGAACAGCAGTATTGTTCCTTCACAGTGCTGATTTGCATCAGACAAGCATTTGTCCCCCAGTTTTTTTTTTCCCTATTAAATATTTTCCTTTTATCCAAGTGTTCAGAATGTTTGAGGGAAAAATGCAAGGTGTAGGAGCCAAAACACCGTCTGGAGAGCTGGCAGCTCCTTAAATCATTTCATCACATGTCTCCACTTGGGAGACTTGGGATAAAATTCTTCCCTGGTTGACTGAGCTGATGCAAGGATTAATCTATCAGTATTTTAAATACTTTCAAAAGGACGAGTTCCATACAGATTACAGTATGCAGAAATCCAGTTCCTGGGCCTGTAGCTTTTATTCCTTGGGTTATATTATGTAAATAGTCTAATAGAGGTGCTTGGCAACCTTAGATGCCTGCGTATCAGTAACACCTGGCAATACCTTGTTATAAATTACTGGGAGCCCTATTTCACTGAGACTAGGCTGTAACAGATGGGAGAACAGCTTCAGGACAGACAGATTCTGCACCTAGTTAAGCACTTAATTCTCGGTCATTTCAGCAAAACGGGGATTATGTCTACATGGTGCAACAGAGAACAAGGTAGAGAGCTCCAAGTTAGAACCAAACATGCTAGCATGTACCCACAGAATGGGGCAATGCCATGCAGTATCTTGGACCCTCAAACCAGACACCTCCTCAGCTCGGCACAAGCCTGGTACTAATTAGACTGGCTGTGAGGCTCATAGCTAAAAGGCACTACATCAGGGCAGCCATGTTGCTTCTGACTGCCAAGTTTTCTTAGTCGCTGGATACTTCTTTCACTGCCTGAGGCACTCAAAAACTTCTACAAATGCTTCCCAACATCTCTAAGCAGATTCACATACACAGGTTTTAACCCAGAAGTAGTTCCAGGGCCTCCACTAATGCCATTCCTTGTACTTAAGTCACTCAAATAGCCAAGTGTTTCGCTGATGCAAAACATCTGGGGCTATGCCTGAGGCAGGAAGGAGAGGTAAGGATGGAAGATGCCAGACAAAAAGGGGAAAGCCAAGTCAGTTTTAGGATCTGACAGGAATTGGGGACTGTGTAACTCAGCCACCTGCATCTTTGGAGCAATATTTTTTTAGCCCAGAAGCTCTCCTTGATGGATGGACAGCTATTCTAGCTGGAAATGCATCCTGCAACAGCAGTTTCATACCCTCCCTTGGCAGCTGTCTTTTTCGTTCCACTCCTCTAACAAACCCTCCCTGATCAAGTTATATTTTCATTCCTGCTCCGTCCATAACTACTTCTACCATCCTCCTGGATTAACACGAACAATGATGCTGCTTCTCCTTGTAAGACTGTTTTGATGTGAGACAGTCAGGTCCCATGTTCCCATCAGTCATCTCTGCATTATGTATTCTCACTTCTTTCCACATAGGTCTTCGTTTCCAAAACATCTATCACATTAGCTTCTCTTCTCTGATCTCTCTCCAGCTCGTCTGGGTCTTTTTTAAAACATGTGGCCCAGAACGGAACACAGTACTACAAATCATCTGTTGACTACAGCAAGCTAAGAACACTTGCCTCACTTATAATACCCTTGGTAGTTCAATGAAATACAATAGTAGCTATTTTTCTCATTAGCACGGCACTGTTTACCAACTCATACTCATATCACCATCAATAATAATCCACAGATACTTCTCCATGGGTTAAATGCATGTCCTAAAAGATTTCCCACATTCTACATTTATTCTTTCTTATGTGAAACATCCTATATTTGCATTTGAAACTTCACTTGATTGACTTCAGCCTTTTTCTACAGTTATCACCCATTGAGTATTTTTAAGCCCTATTCTCCAAAACATTTGTGACTTTTCTCACACTACTTTTACAAGAAGTTAATGAAGGTTTTGAGAAACACTGAATCCCCCCCTCAAGTACAGGCTTCTCATACATCATCATGTCCTGGCAATGAATAAATAGCAATTACTCATATTTGTTTCAACTAACCTTAGTCAGAAAAGACTAGAGTCTCACTATGGCAGCTACACCTCCACCACATTCCTGAGCTTTTCAGAGCAAAACTTCACACAAGCAAAAAAACAGTATGGGCACTGCATTTCTTTCCTTCATTAAGATAACCACCAAACACATAATTCAGCTTGTCATGAGTCATTCGTAACAAACCCACATTACCTTCTCTTCATTGTCTTATTTTCTTCTGTTAAGATTTCCCTCTGGTCTCTGTGACTGTAGTATTTAGGACATCAGTGGGTGAGAAATAACATCTATGAAATTTATTTCTTCTGTCCAAGACAACAAGAAGTGTGTTAATTAACCCAAAGCAGTCTTCCATCTTTTGATCTCTTTCAGTACCTGAGCTAGCATGTGTAAAGCCACCTCCATATCTGTACACTGCAGTCCAGCCTGGAATAAACGCAGAGAAGCTCTAGTTATCCTTAAGTACAGATGCAGAACACAGAATAAAGCAGATTTCTTGCAATCACTGATGGGTAACTGAGCATCCCATAACAGCAGGGGGAAAAAACAAATCCTCCTTTCCACACCAAATATCCTATGTGGGGAAAAATAAGACTACAATTAAACACACCTCCAGCTCCTCTCTCCTCCCATTATGACCACCACCAAGTTAAAAGCCTTCACAAAATGAGCAACTTTTGGAAAGCGTTTACAGTGTTTCATTCTGTATCTGCCAGCAGAGGGGTCCCGCAGAAGGCGGACTTCAGAGAGCAGCAGCTTTTCAAGCACTTGTGTTCATCAATTTTCATTTATTACTGGAGAGAAGTCTAACTATGAAATCATGCTTAAGAAATGGGAACAATTCTGCATGCCACATAAAAATGAAACGTATCAGAGATGTCTGCTTAAACAGAGCATAGAGATAAGACCAACCTATAGAAGAGTTTGTGGGTGATGTAAACCTAAAGAACAAATTTCTCATGTAGACAAATGAAGAGGAAAAAGGATAACAAGCTGGATCCATAAGACAAAGTAGACTGTCACTAGGATCAAAGTCAAAAACACGAGTAGACAGATTATTGATATCTTTGACAAACAACCCTTAACAAAGCAGTTGTGATTTGCAACATGAATGAGACCATCCACTCTGGAATGAGGTGGACATGGCTATTGTACAATAAACATGATGGACAATTAAAGACACTACAGCTGAACAGACTCTGCACGTCAAATTAGATAGGTATGCTTGGGCTTCACCATGACAGAAAAAAAGGTCATAGAATATCCCAAGTTGGAAGGGATCCATAAGGACCATTGAGTCCAACTCCCTGCTCCTTGCAGGACTACCTAAAATTAAACCACATGACAAAGACCATCAGCCAGAGGGTTGTTGTGCAGCCTGGCTGCAGGTGGAAAGCCTGGCTTCTAGTCTATGAAGGCCTGGATTAACTGCTAAATTGTGCTTCTGCCAAGTCCAGTAGAAAAGGGGAGCTCAGCAGGGTTCATAAGAAGTTTCAGTTCAAGTAAGAGAGCTGGTAGGATGTATCAACTCACTGAGAGGCAGGCACCGATGACGTTTCTCCATCAGCTTCTTGCCATACTGGAGCCACCGGAGTGGACAACTGGAAAAGATGTGAATCTGGCTCTATACGTCCATTATGAACTGCCTATTTTTTTCAAAGGTGGACGTTCAGAGATTCAGCATTTTTCTGGTCTAAGATTTCCTCTGTGAACTATCCACGTTATGAATATTGCAGCTCTAACACTGATCAAGAGACGTGTTGGAAAGGTCTTCTCTTTCTCTGCTGTACTGCACTTTAACCCACTAGGCAAGCAGGCAAGGGTCTATCGTAGATAAATGGACATTAATATAATGTATATTAATATAACGTAATAGATCTGTTCCCCATTTATTTGTAAGGAGCAAACCTCTCTGCCACCCAGAAGTGAACAACCACCAGAATTCATCAGAAACGAAGATGCTAAGTTCAATCAAATGCCAGTTCCTTGTTCAAAGGCAAGGGCAAACAACCCCAAGAAACCACGATGTCAGTGTCCAAAGGAGCCCGAGCTGACTCTGCTGGCTGGCTCATGCTGCGTGGGCGGCACAGCCCGAGCCGGAGGAAGGGCCAGGATGCCCCTAAATATAGACCGGGCTGAGGAGGGCACGTCGCTGTCCTCAGCGCCGGACAGGGAAGGCAGGAACAGGCCCCAGCGGCCAGGCCTAACACAGCTTCCCTTTCTGAGGAGAACTGGCCTGCCAGTTAGTGCTACACCAACAAGCAACACAGCCTCACCAAAGTTTATGGTTTTCCAGACCAGAGAGGCATATGGCCACTAAAGATTAGGCAATATGCTGCTAACATATTCAGAGAAAGCAAGCACCAAGGCTCTTGTTTTGTCCAAGATGATGTCAGACAAGCAGAACATCGGCCATTAGAAACAAGAGAGCCTCAGGATACAAAATAACTCTGACAAATTAACTCCTTGTTTTTGAAAATCAGCAGTGCGGGTAGTGCAGGCACCAGCTCCTGGCATACATGCAAACTTCAATCAGATCCCATAAGAACCTAACTAAGCCTGTTACCGGACACGTTATAAATGCCAGTAAGCGTGAGGAAGACTGAATTAATCCAGTATAATGGTCTGACAATGCCATCCAAGGGCTGCATCAAGATTAAGTTTACTAAAAAAAACCATGAACGTGGGACCAGAAATCAGTAAGCCCAAAAGGAAGTACTGGAAGTAATCAATACTCAGCTGATGAATGAAATTAGGGACTATTCAACCACACCTCTTTAGAAACCTCCCAAAAGAAGAGTCTTTGGGATTAAAGAGTAAATGAAACTATACCAGAACACATAACTTCCTTAAACATGCTTTGAACAGCAGGAAGAAGGACCACTAGGCATTACAGCTTCCATCAGTGACAGGAGAACCCCAAACCCCACCTCAGATGTGATTCTTTCCTGTTGCCACCTCTCCCCTGCCTACCCCTCTCTTGCCTACCATCTCCTTCACGTCTTGCTTCCTTTGCTACGTCTCCTTTTTTAGCCATTTGCCTCAGAAAAGTCCAGTGTAGATAGACCACAGCATGTCTTACGAAGCACTGGTGTGATCCGATGTCTTCAGAGGAAGCTAAAAGCAATGTTCAGTGGATAGGCTGATGCTAGTAAGTTTGCCAAGTTTTGTAGTGACTATAGCTTTGTTTCTGTGCGAGTCAGAAACTCAGAGTCTGTGTTTGCTATTTCTACTGCTCTTTTCTGCATCTTTGGTCTGCTTATCTTGCTTTACTTTCAGAAACAGAATCAGATGTTAATGACAGCAACATCATCAGGTCCAGGAACAGAACGCAACTCATGTCTTCTTTTTCCCAAAATGGCAAAGTATTGTGTTGCATCTGAAAGACTATTGAACAGGAGCTTTCCTTAGACAAATTAAACCCTCCATAGTTTAAGGGAAAAAGAATCTCATTGAAGCAAAGCTTTCTTTTACTTTCCAAATGATCTAGCTGTCTTCTTTTTCTCTTTTATCTTTTAAAGTTAAAAAAATTTTGAGAGGCTCTAAACAAATGTCTGTACTCAAAGCCTTCAGAACACTATACATAGTGCCAGGGCAATCACTTGGGCATCTCCAGGTCCATTGGCTCCCTCAGAACTAACACAGCATAGAACACTGCAATGACTAATTGAACAAGTTATTAACAAGTTAATTTCTTAGTTTGGTCTTAAGTATTTGCAATAGCCTTCTACTAATGCACTTACTCAGGTGTGCACCCTATACTAAGGGATAGTATCCTCTGGCCTAGGCTTCATGGACTTCAGGCATCTCTGCCCTCAGCAATGAAATACAGAACAGCTGGAACAGCCGTTGATCCACGCTGGCACGCTCTGCAGGGAAGTGTAGCACCAGTTATGCTAGCTCAGTCCACCCACCCCAGGATGATGCTGCTCCTGAGCTAACCAGCCCCGACTCTCAGCAGCACCACACTGACATGCCAGAGCTGGTTCACATCAACCCACTGCTGTATCTCAGCAATTATGTTCCGTTTGCTTCTGTCCCAGGGTTGGCTCTTGGGTGTCTCTGCAGTATCTGCAGACCTCTGCAGGGCAGCATGAACAAGATGTATGAAGCTCTGGCATATACCTGGTATTACCCAGAGCCAGCTGAAGCCATTCTGAGAAAAAATCTTATCCTTTGCAAACACCAAGAGAGGAGAAAACATGGGCATTTACTGACTGGATCATCATGATTTCCACAAATAAGGCTCAGTTCTGCTATGCCTCTTCTGTGAATAAGTTGGAATTTTTTTGTAATCAGAGAATGATTCTCCGAGGCTATTCTCATTTTATGTTACCCTTTAGTTCTGATTCTGTATTCTTTCATGGTGGTTTTACCCCCTGTAACAAAGGACACTGCTCAGAGAGGTAGAGTACAGAATCCTTATCTCCTTTTTATTATAAAATTGGATTTCAAAGCATTCATCGACTTCTGGCTATTAGAACAACAGAAATTTTCATTTTTACTGCCCTGCCATCTTCTTTTGCCAGTAGCATTACAAAAATAAAGTCAAAAGGCTTTGTTTTTACAAACTCCAAAACCATGTGGAATTAGGCCTCAGAATTTGTATCTCAAAACTGCAGCAGATTTCAAAGCCCCGGCTTTCAGTGCTCTGAAATACAAGCGACTTTTTGCTGTCACGTATACTGGCTCCATCTTAAATCTCTGCACTTTCTGGTGACCCGGGCTGAAAGTTAATATACAAAACCATCTTTGTAAATGAATGTATTTCTTTATTACATATATCCTCTACAGAAATAAGGTATAAATGTTGGAGCCAAGTTATTTCCTGAATTTCCCTCCAAAATATCTCATCTACTGCCACGGATCAGTAGTCCAGAGGTTGTTACTGACGGTTTTATGTTTGTTTCTAGAGACTGGAATGGATACAGATCCTAATCAAAACCTCACTGAAGTTAATGAGCTTCTTTCCTTTTCTGCAGTATTTCTGAAGCAGTGTCATTACTGAGGCTTTTAGGCTAAGATTTCATCTTTACACAATAGGCCAACATCAAATCTGCTGCAAATGAGTATAATTCTCATGATTTTATGTTGGCAAGAAAGATTTAAAGCATTCCTTAACATCACAGTAACCACTGAATGTGTGATGCTAGGGTGTCAGCAAACATCTTTGTTGGTCAGGCTGAGTTTCCACAAACTTGTGAGATCCACGTTTTCGGAACTTGTAAATCCTACATCTTTTAAAAATAAAAAACAAAAAAATCAAGGGAAACTACAGTTCAAGGAAAAACATTAGGAAAAGAGTTTATGCAACTGTTTCTATGATACAATTCAATCTACTAAAGCAAGGTTTAGCAACTTTAGGAAATAAATCTAAATGGCAACTCAATAAATACATTGTGTTATGAGTCATATCATAAGCTCTAAACTATCAGAGGTTTTGTTTTTGAATGGAAAGCATTGCACTGATGCTTTACACATGAATAAGTAAGAGCATCTCTAAATAAATAATCCTCCAGATGTTACATAAAAAGTAACTGGTCTAACATGGGAGATGGATGAGTAAGTCAAGATTTCAGACGCTGCATAGAACATGACAGAGACAAGTATCCACGCTGTGCAACCTAAAAAAATAGTTACCTGATTAGTGATGCATTTTAAATAAAAAATTCAGTAAGAGTCACAGGAATTTCTGTAACATCCTTCAAAATGGCTGAAAACAAAACCACCCTTCTATTCTCTATTTCCTATCATCTATGTTACAACTGTTGGACTCACTTTTGTAGCAGAGACAAAAAGACCGACATGAAAGATATATATACTAATTTTGGACAATAGAATTATTTCAAGTTTTAGTCACAAGTGCTTATGTGGTTACTTTGTTGGTAATGCTGACAGTGAGGAGAGCAGAAAGATGACACCACCTTCACTTCTTGATCATCTTTGTTTTATGCTGTATATTTATACCATGGCATTCATTCAGAGCTTCTGCTGGCTGCCTGAAGTGGTCAGGAAAGAACTGCTTTCCCCTTTATTATAAAATTTGACATCTGTATTCTTTTCCCTTCATTCTTCCAAATATTGGAGATCAGTCACATAAAAAAAAATAATATAAACCAAGGCATTTGAATATGTTAGTGGTACTGATGTTATTCTCTTACCAGATCTAAATTTGGTATAGGGTGTGTGCTTTGTGGTCTCTGACAGATTGAGGCACATGGAGTAACAGTTCTTCTGGACTAACCACCTCAGATGTGGTTCCCCAGCCCTGCTGAAGACAGGACTCAATGATGCAACCAGTCCCTTTTGTCCATCCTGCATTCATATGCCCCTGTGTCTGAGGGTAATGAAAGACTATATTATACGCTAACTTCATTATGGTCAAACAATGTTGTTCAAGTAAACAAAATCTTTAATTTCACAATTCTACTGAACAGGGGTGGGGCAGCACTGAAATGAAACTCCCAAGGATATATCCCTTAGAGCTATCGCTCCCCATGTAAAGAGCCTGTGAAGGGAGAGCATGTGAGGCTGAGCCAGTTCACTCTGTGAAGCACCTTCACTGTCTGTCCTTCACGGACAGGCCCAGCCTCTGGGGAGAGCAAGAGTTGAGAGAACTTCAGAAGCAACCAGAGTAACCCGGCACTGAGTCAAGCCCACAAGCTTCTGTTCAAGGTGAACAAGCTCCTCCCAGGCTTTTTCCTAATGCCTTTTTGCAGCTTTGTCAATGACTAAGGAAAACACATGGCTCCCTCTCTCAGTCCCCGACTTATTCATCAGCCTGAAGTCTGCTACAGCGCAGCATACAGGGAAGGAAAGAGGAATTATCAGAGGAGAGCAAAACCAAGGAAGATACTACTACTTTCTTCTATATTTGTTTCTTATGTCTTTGTTTGGAAAAGTAAAGACACAGAAGATATAAGGCAGTGAAAAAACAATCTTCACCCCATCTCCTACTTCTCCTTCTTAAAGGTTAATTACTCACTGGATGGAAAGGAATCTCTAACTTGGATTAAAAAAATGGCTTAAAGTCAGAGTACAAGGAGTGACACAGAAAAGCATTAACAGTGGATACCCCATGAATTTTAACATTTACAGAGGCATAAATGGCTGCATGGTTTATTCTGAAAATGTGCTCTGAGGTCGTAACAGTGCAAGGACCAAAGAAGAGCAACACCAAGGTGGCAACACTGGAATGTGAAACAAGGTCCTTCTGGTCCACCAAGCCTGAGAAAGACTAGCAAGGTTTATAAGGAAGCTAGCAACCAAAGAAGAGAGGGCCAGCTGAAAACCAATGGTGGTAAATGCTATATAATGCAAAATGGGGGCAAGAGTTAAATGTCGTGAAAATAGTATCAAAAAAAGCCTAGTGGCTATGGTGCAAAGCAGAACCCGATGGTGCAAAACCCATTCTGAATAATTAGACCTAGTAAATAAGCAGAGTTTGTTAGATTTAAAAAAATGCAATGCTGGTGCAGCTATACAGCATCTTAGAAACCACAGTGGTTTGAGCACCCATTGCATTGTCCAGTGCAGCTATAACCTGAAAAATCATTGTGCTAAGCTTCACAAATAGCATTCACCCAACTGAAGAAAATATTAGGAGGCATAAAAAAAGGGGTGGAAAATAATACCAAGTATATTCTAATGCTGTTACATTTTGGTTTGACATGTTCCCACCTGGAGTACTGTCTCACAGACTACCTCTTTGGCTCAGAAGGACGCACAAGCCTTTTATAGCCCTGGACTGCAGGTAATGAGACTCTGGTGACCTGGCTAACAAAACAAGTCAGACAGTTCATTGCCCTCAAGTGTGATGCATCCTCACATACTCCTTCCTTGTTTGGGGTTGGAAGGTCTCAGACTGAAACTCTTGTGGTATCCATTTACATCACATCTACAAGCCTTAAAATCGTTTCTAGAAAAAGTTGATCCCAGTACTGTTTCAAAACATTTAATGAAATACTGCTTTACATTAAGCTAAACCTGTGACTCCTTTTAGTTGTTTTATAATGTATTGCCCTGAAAAATACATGCTGCAAATTGACAGCATTTCTCAGTTTGGAAGTAGAGATGACAATGGCAGCATTTACATCTGACAAGTCGAATATCTCAGTCAGGAATTCTCTGTGTTCCCTGTTGCAACAGCAGTGAAGATCCTTTCTACCAAGTGCTCTTGGGAACTCCAGTTCTCCCTTTCATCTCTGGACCCCCAAAAGCCTAGGAAAGAGGGCGTCCAGCCCGAGAGCACCAGCTGAACTGCCTGATCCAACCTGGGCAGCCGACTTTGCATTGAGCATGATGCGCTCAAGCAGGACATACCCTTACCAGCACCACAAGTGAGCAGGGCACAAATGGGGAAGGGGGAAAGAGGCCTGCAAGTGTCCCAAGCTGTCCATCCCTAGAACTACCCTACTGCTTCTGATATGCTGTAGCCCAGATTAGCCCATGCCTCATCCCAGAGGGAGCCAGCTGTGCCTCACACAGAGCCCTGCACATGGCTGCATACCAGTACCACATCTCAGAGCCAAGTACATGGCATCAGTGGGGTGGTTCGCATGGTTCAGTGCAGTGAGGATAAGGGGTGGGTCTGCACAGCGCTGTCCACCCTCCGTGCACGCCTTCTGCGTTCAACGAAGGATACTCTGGTTCAGGCTGTGCGTACCCCGGTACCTCGGTGCAGCTCCTGCCTGCTGGCTCTGGGCAGCACAGGCACACCGACGGCAGCAGGACAGGGAGGCAGCCAGCCAGCCCGCCCAGCAGGGACCCGCCATTTTGGCGGTCACCAGGCAACACCAGGGTCCCACGCCCAACATGGTGCTTGGTGCCAAACTCCACCGTGATTGGCTACAGCCACTGGGCGGGCAGGCGGGCGGTTGCTAAGCGACCTCGGGTAACCTAGCAACCGAGGCCGAGGCCAGGCCTAGTCGGGCAGGCTGTAGGCCCCAGGGGGCGGCCCCAGGAGGGGTCTCAGGCGGTGTTCCCACACCTGACATAGCATCAGGCCCTGGCGAGGGACCAGGGGATTCCCGCATGGTACCAGGTCAGTGGGACATTTTTTTAACACCTCAAAGCATGTTAAAAAGCCACCACATGCTTGCCTTCCTAATGGGAACAGGACCTCGTCATCATCCTTCAGATGCAGATGGGTTGTCTGCAGCAAAACCCGGCTCTTTTCCTCCCAGCAATGGGGCGTGAATTTTGTTTCTATTGACTCTCAACCTTGGAAAAGGCCTCAGGCAACGCTCTCCCTTCAGTTCAGTCAGCTCGGGATGGGCCTTACAGAAAACCCAGCATTAAAAGCTCCAGTGGCAGGTCGAAAACAACGCTGTGTCAAGTGCAGAAATTAGAGGCAATTTGACTGACTCTCATTTCTACAGTTGTCTCCACATGTAGGTGGATGAGTGGAAAGCCATGCGGTGATGTGAAGTCTTTGCTGTTCTTTCCCCCCTATTAAAGTCACATTCTGTCAGCCCAATCTCTCAGCTCTCAGGAGAAAGTCTCATTAATTTCATTTTCAGAATATAGAGGAGTAGATAATCACAACACGAAACTCATTAGCAAAGTTTAAAGAAGGAATTAATTTAAGCAGCATTTACTTCTCTGCTCTGCAGAACAGTTCTTAGTCGATTCGGAATTAGGAGCAAATGAAGAAAACATTTCCAGCGGGGAAGATGAGGTTGCAGCATGCCATTAAATTTGCAGGTGGCATTCCAAAGCAGAGCCTCTCGGTCGATGCATACAGCTTGCTGGGGGCTTATCGTTGGAATCCTCACGCATGCCTGCACAAAAGAATTGCCACAGACCTATATATATAACTATTTTAAAACATGTGCGGGAGGGGTGGGGTGTGTAGGTTTTTCCATTTCCTATGATGTCTAATTGAAGGTGCGATCCTCAAGGTCAAATTCTTGCAGGTAGATCCAATAAGAGAGTTAACCTCCCCACAGATTAAGCACTGAATACCTGGCCTCTAGCATCTGGCTCCTTCTGTGAAATTCAAAACCCAGAGCTGGGCGCTAAGCCTTCCCCATTGAGCACACGCAGAGTTAGACCTCTCAGAAGGGCCATCCAAGAAAGCATATGTAGAGCGAGAGCCACTTGGAGCTGGAAATGCTAATTGCAGGAGCGTGGCGAATTCTTGTCCCCTCTCCAGAGCCGCGGCATCCGCCCATGTCAGAGCTCCAAATAGAGGCTGATCCCGCTCCCCCCCACCGGCAGGCAGCCCTCGACAGGCTTCTGTTTTCTTTCTAAAACCCAGCCAGGATGCTCGAGCGGTGTCGGCATTCGCGCATACATCATGCCCTGATGCCAGTAGCACCCGCCCGGGAGAGGCACACGGGCTCCTCTGCCAGCTGGTGGACCGTCTCCTGCCTCCCAGCAGAGCTGCCTCACTGCAGACATCTTAGATGATGTGAATTGGATTTCCATAGCTTCCCCTGGAAATCCTAACCTTAATGATGACTCTAACAGCAGGTCTCAGCACTTCAAGTGTACGCAGTGGAAACGGATGGAGTTTTAGCGCTTCACAAGACCTGACTTCCTATGGCCACCCATCCCCTGCTATCATCCTAGACCACTATGAGCTTTCATTTGCCTCTTTCAAACATCAGATATACCATCATTGCAAAGATCTTTCTACCTGTAACTCAGCTTTCACCCACTAGCAACCAAATGCACTCTCTCTAGATTTTGTCCTGTTGTATAAAAGGATAATATTTATTGATGATTTGGGACAGTCCACCCAAACACACAGTGGCCTTTTTCAGTTGTCTCTTGCTAATTTTACAGTTTTCTCTTTTGGCTACAAAACATGCACCTGTACAGTTACTGCTATTGCTTTTACATGGGAAACAGGATTTATGACACAGAACAGGGTTAAGTTAAAGCTAACCTGTCATAAGCTCTGAGTTAAAAAGAAACACACATTTAGCAGTGATGTTTGACATTAAACACATATCCTTAAAACATATAACTTATTGTGAAAAATATTTCGTTTAGCAATGAAATTAATTTTGGTCAATATTGTCCTGGAATAAATAATAAAAAGACATGGTGATCTTTTTGAAAAATGTGGATTTCATGTCCATCAGAATTGATGTCCATAGATATTAGTGGTAAAATACTGCTCTGAAATGTAACTCTAACATGTATCTATGGTGACATCATATTTCTGCTTTTTCCCTTTGCTTTGAGCACCTGCACCCGAATTCCCTATTGTAAAATCAGTTAAAGTTGGTGTAATATAACAGACAATTATATTTAGGCTCAGAAGGAAAATACCAAGGTTCAGATTACACAGCAGAAAATAAGAACTTCCATTAGACCTGAATGATTCAAAATAAAAGTTATCTTTTAAAATCCTAAGCCATGGAACTGGATTACTGAGAGACCTTTTTTGCATCTGAAAATACTACTATAAATTTGTAAGTGTTGCCTCACTGGAAAAAAATTCTGGAAAATGAATTATGATTTACACCATGCAGCATTGCTATAAACGAGTCATTCAAGAAGCTCCACAGAAACCTCAAATGCATAATTCCAAAATAAGTTGCATGGAAATGGAATTTAGCAAAATATGTTCCCTAACATGTAGCAGGGGAGAGCAGGGCACACATCTCCCAACTTCACACTGGTTGCAAGTCAGGACTCTTACTTCCCAGAGAGGAACTGCAACCTCTGGCTATTTAGAAAAAGAAAATAAAAAAAGAAAAAAAAAAAGAAAACCAGTGGCAGAATGTGAAGGATTATGTCCTTCTTCAATTTGCAATATCAAGCCTAAATAGCAAATATTGACAAATTCATGAAAACTTGGGTGCATACTAGAAAAACAGGCTGTTAGACAGCTGGGGCACGGATACAAGAAGCTTTTAGGCAGACCTGCCATCTAGAGAGTGCTCCCTGCCACTGACATGTGGCACTGTGGTTGGGGAAAGAGATGAGGAGACAAAGGTTTTGTATTTTTCCATAAAGTGGCACAAATGTGGAAGTATGTCTTTCCAAAACAGTTGGGCAAATGAAATGGTTACAACTAAAGACCTCAGCATCTACTCTGGGGTAGAAGAATGACTTTTGTCATTGTTCAACTCCTATGCCATTATGAAAAAATTTCTAAGTCCCCCTTTTCAAAGCAGCTTCCTGCTAAAGTCATATCAGTTTAATGCTTTCCACTATTCATATCTGCTAGGCTTTCCTTATCTGGAGGCCCCCACTGACTTAAATGGAATGAAAGAAGAAAGCCAAGATATGCACAGGATGTCTCTATCTGAAAAAGCAGGAGCAGGTAGATAACTTTTATCACACATACAGACACTGAGCCAAATTTTCAGTGTGTGTAAACAAGCCTAACTTCACTGAAGGTGGTGGAGGCTTGCCAGCAGAAAACTCACGAAGAGTCTATCGTTCTCTTTACCGCAGTACCAAGCTGATATCCTAGGATAAAACCTGAATTCCTCCAGACAAAAAAAAAAAAAAAAAAAAAAGGGTTTTGGATGAATAAGCATCTGAAAGAAAATCATAACCCTGAAACTGTAAGCTCTCACAGTTACCTTGATATAATCCATTTCATAAATATTGTCTTTACCCCTAGAAGTTTTAGACAAGGTAACAGGTGATGTTCTCTGTGCACATGACTGTTATCAAAGCTGCAATACTTCTCTCACACTGGGTGAAACTAAACAACTGATTCTTCAAAAGTAGGGATGAATTTCTCGGGATGCCATGGCTAATTTATTTCTAGTAAGCTAAAATCACTCTTGTACAGTTGTGGCTCACTTCAGATACATGAAGACTGATCTTGTGTCAAAGTACTTTGACACTGCATCTTATTTCCAGAAAATGTAGGCACTTCTGTGACTCAAACTTAGATATTGTAGGTCAAACCTTTGTATATGTTGGCAAGATTACTAACTAGCAAATAGGTAAATATAAATATGCCCATAATATAAAGGAAAAACCTGTTGCATTACCATGAGCATACAAGGCTTAGAAACAAGGGGAAGAACCCATGCCAAAGTTTTGTATCTAAAACATATGAGTACCATCATTTCAAACATTTGGGACCTAAGTCCAGCAGGTCATGAACCTCAGTAAGAAATTTCTATGTGAGAAGTGATGTTATGCATTATTTAATAGTTCACTGGGAATCAGAATGGGAAAAAATATATTTCTGGTTATATTGTTACTAATTTTTTTCTGAAATCACAGGAGCTTCCATTAAAAGAAAAGCTGTGTTGACAGAACAATGAAAACAGCACAAGAAATTGAATGTGCAGTGTCTCAGTCTGAATGGACTTGCAAGAATTGCAGCAGCTAAACTGAAATATATTTTATATTACTGTAAGGTGGGTTGTTCAGGGCCTAGCACCTCATCACCTAAAGTAATGCTTAGTATAAATTGTTGCCACTATTGCAATTGTAATAACTTTACTTAGAGCAAAACTGTGTGGGAAAATACAAATCAATTCACAATGTGCTTATACTATTTTTTTCATCCACCATAATACTATCCGAGGAGCATTCATTAGCATCCCTTTCATCTATCTGATACCTGCCTGTTGAAGATGCATAAATAGATGCCTGATGGTCTAGCTTACTAAGTCTCCCAATAACCTCCATTCTGGCACAGGGAAGTTTATATGAGCAAACACCTCATGTGCCTTTAGGTTTTGAACGCTTCTCCCCATACACGTAGTTGGTTGAGTCGGATTTCCAATGCATAGAGGAAGAGCTGGAGTGAGCAAGTTTGAGAAATTTGTCCTGTTTTCTAGTCCTCTTGCAGTATATTATTGCTATTATTTTCTGATTAACATGCAAGGTTAACACCCCATGATAATTTGTAGAAACATAGCCATTAAAATTTACGCTTCCCCAGTCTCTCCCATGCAAAATAATGATCAGGCTCAGGAATAAAGCACTGAACCTTTCTCACTCTCTCTCCAAGTCAATTTATACAAGATTTTTTTCTATTAACATTTTTCACAGGACAAATACTTCTCTACTGAGTAAAGATTTATATTGCGGTTTCCTAGAATAATCTTCAAGAAGGAAAAGGTATTTCCTCCCTCACAAATCCCCTCACTCCATGCACACACAACAGCATGCTCTGAATAGGATGAAGAAAAATTAGTGAGGATATGATTACTTTACTAGAGAAAGCCTACTCTCCTCCCACACCAACAAGATATTATAGGTCAAGTCAAGTAAGGTCAAGTGAGTTCTTGTCATGTCCAGGATCCCTGATTTATTCTGTCAGCTGTTCACTGTCATGCAGCACGATGGGGTGAGTGTCAATACTGAGATAGTGCAAAGTGAGTGGACACGTTGATTTAAACTAGGGTGGCTCATGTTCATTTGAAACACACGCTGAGCCCTGCTGGGTGATTATGGATGTCATGGGGAGTGTGGGATGAACAGTACATTAACACACATAATTTATGTACAGGGCTTTCTTTGCCTGTAAGAATGTAGCCCCTGTGATGGGGAAGTCCCGTGGGTTCCCCTGAGCTCTGTTATCCCCCAACAGACAAGGAGATACAAAGGAAGCAAATGCAGACGAGCTGGTGCAGTAAAACCCACTCTCTTAAGAAACCTACCCAAGGCCAGACAGCAAAACAGAAATACAGCTAGGACCTGAAGCCACGAGTTCCTGTTTGGCAGCTCCCTGCCAGCTCGGTGGGGTACATTACTTCCTAGCTCATGTGAAACTACATTTCCAAGGGCTGCAGTTCAGCATTGCCATTGAAAAGGCAAAGTATGTATGCAGATTTGTAGTGGTGGTAGTGGTGGTGTTCTGCAAGCAAATGATGGCATCAACCCTGGAACTTTTTTTTCTTTACTTTTATTGGTAGATTTTTATTTTTGGCAGTCCTTTTATTAGGGATTAGGAATATTTGTTTATGCTGATCTTTTTCACTCCTTTTTTATAAATACACATTTTCTGTGGGCAGAATGCAAAGCTGAACAGTTGCTGAAAGGGATCTGATGACTATCAGAACATCCTGCACTTTTTTTAAAGCACTATTTTTTCGTAGCCTCAGATTTTACAGGCATGGTTTTCAACAGCTCAGGTGTCAAGGGCCTCACTTCAAGTGGTAGCTGCAGTCATTCATCAGATACGGAGTAGGAGTTACTACAGTTATATGCAATTGTATCACTGTCCAAAATTTCAGTTTGTTATAGTAAGTGTATATGTGAACTAGATGGTTATGTATGCATGCATTTTTGTGCATTAGCTTATGCAAAACCAGAATTTAATACAGAATTCTTTAATAAGTCTGGTCACACGATGGTGCAAAATACCTGGAGACTAGATTACCTACAAGTCAGGTTACCAAGAAGCCTTATATATTGTGGGCAAAACCATGGCTCAGATGAATTCATTGGCAAAACTTCCACTCGCACCAGCACACACAACATTTCTCGCTGTGAATATGTTATGAAGCAGGGTTTAAAAAAGAGCGGAATGAAACAATCAACTTCTAGCTGCAATATACTACGCTTTTGTCTACACGATACTGATCTGGGCCTGCCCAAAGCCTGTTATGTTTCCACTTCCCACAGAGTGTGGTGGGTTTTGCACAAAACCCTTCAATGCCTAAGTCTGCATTTCTACACAGCCTTCTGTGGGAGCTGTGGCAGAGCGCAAGGCTGGGCTGACACTTTGATAAACACATCAAACAAGCGTCTGCTCTGTGGAGTAAAGGGAAGAGAGAAGATGTCAAAATAACAGGAAACAGTGCTAAAAATTACTTTTCTTTACAGACTTTGATACTACTGGAGCCAAAAGAGCTGAATACTCTCAGGTAAAGCAGATGGGACTCCATGGCTGTGCCGTGTCTCTGAAGCCCTGCAAGTATTTGCACTGATTTCTCTTCACAGAACTCAATTTGATTTTGAATTTCAGGTTCAGGAAAGAATTTCCAGTTTCCATTTCTATTCAGTTCCTGAAATATCCCACAATTCATTTCTTTCAGATATCAAAACCATTAGATAACACCATTGCAACTTGGAACTTTGCCCAAGGCGGACCAAAAAGGCTGAGTCTTTGTGCCAAGTACCAGTGCTGCCAGGGCACAAAAGGTCATTGCTGTTCTAATTTTTAGCTTCGATAGAGAAAATATTTGATGATCAATATTTAGTGGCCTTCTCCATGGAAGTCACTGTTTCCAGACCTGCTTTTATTGGTTAGGGCTCCAAACAGCAAAATACTCAGGCACACACGTAACTTCAAGCAACTGAGTAATCCCAGTGCTTTGGGCTGCACTGCTGAAGTGAGTGGGAGTCTTGCCATTGAATTTTATAGGAGCATTATCGGACCGTAAGTGCTTTGCTGGTTCAAGGCCAATATTTTCTCAGACTTTAGAGGAAGCCAGACTGGGCCTGATCTCTACACAGCCTCTCCTAGAAAGGCCAAAATAAAAATAAATGATACTAAGCAACAGGAGTGCACATAGTGTAGAAGAAAGGATCACTGAACACAAGACAAGCAGAAGAAGCATTAGTCATTGAAATACCGGTATAGGAGGGAATGGCAGCAGGTTGTTTTCTTCACAATATCCTTCACGCTGAGTTTTACAAACAGACAATTTGTCCATCTAGCAAACAAGCATCTGTCTGACTGAAATCCAGACGGACAAATAAGCCTGCCGCAGAGCCAGGGCTGCAGCCTTTCTCTAGCAGAAGGGGCTTATGGTGCACTGGTTAGAGAATGGACTGTGTGAAATACAGTGTGCACTTATCCATTTCACACACCTGTAGCAGCAGTGAGCAGGATCAGCCCCACCTACAGGCAGAGTAGACAACTAACTGTGGCAACCTCCAGCAGCAGCAGAACGAGCATGGCCCTTTTCCTCCTTTGGTCTGTAACTGCAGCCGGGGCAAAGGGAGAGGCGAGAGCAGGAGGGGCAGCCGCTGCTGAATGCTGGGCCTCTCCCCTCGCACCAGGCACCCACACGTCACTCCCTCAGCAACACAAGCTGCAGTCCAGAAACATCCACCTCTGCCCCTGGTGGGAACAACGTTTCTGGAGCAGCAACAGCCAAGTCCTGAGCCAGCCATGCCCTAACACCTCCACAAAAGCATTTCAGGGAAGCCATTGGGTCCATATTACAGCACTATTTGGCTTAATATACCTCTGTTCATACTGTGTTTGGTGCTATGGTACTCCCCTCACATTAAGAAACTCTTCCCATGTTAGGAATTATGTGGACACCCATTTTGTCCAATCCATGTATCATCTGTATGCACTTAAAGCTTGATATATTCTCTGTATGACCTACTGTAAGTTTTGATGTAGCATATACCACATGGAGACATAGCCACGGCCAGTGATCAACATACCTCCTCTAAACCAGCTGAATCCTGCAAGAACAGAGTCTCGCATGTCCAAGACTGCTGATTGATATATCTTAAATTAGGAATAAAGCAACCTCTTTTCATTTTTTTCTAGTAAGTGGGGTTTTTTTTCCCCCCTGTTGTGGCTGCTTATGACAATGCCTCTTCAGGTAAAAACCAGCAGGTATACACTTTGGGTCCGATTCTGTTAAGAGTAATCCAGTCACATGTGTTGCCGCTCTCACTGAAGTCAGTGTGATTATTTTTCTGGGTATGATCTATTCTTCTAAAACCGCAAAACCCAGACCCTTGGCTTTCTGCTGTATTTCCTTCAGTGGGATAGCTCATGCTGGGAGAACATTTATCTACTCATCTCATTCCATTCAACCACGCAATTAGCCAACTCTTCTAGGCATGTGTATCTTTCTATGAAATACAAACCAACTACCAAATGCTCTGTTGTTTCAAGCCAATTAAAATCAATGCTCTACAGAGCACATGAACAACTCAGCTCCATGAAAGGCACATACCTTGAATTGCTAACCAGCTCTGGATAGACCAGAGAATGCATTTTAAATGACAATGTCACATGCAGCTTGTGAGTGAGTAAGAAGCTATGCCACTATGATGTCTCTGGAAATAAGCGCTACTGTTTTCCCTAGACACTTCATGACCTTGTGTGTTGATCTCAGTCCATTTTCCAGGACTGTAAATAAGAGCACTTGGAAAAGCTTTTCTGTTCACACATTTGTAGTTACGAGGGAGACGTCCTGAATGGAAGCATGGCATCCATCAGGCAAGCACAGCAGGTGGCACAGGACAGACTGCATTAAGCAGATCCTACAACTGGGACTTCTACAGCATTTTATTATGGCAACAACTGAATATATATTTATCAAACAACATTAAATAGAAAAAAAGTTGTTCCCAGGCACAGTAGTAAGCTGGCAAGTTTCCAGTCAGCAGTTTTACTGTTGGCAACACTTGCTGGGGTCACCAAACTGCTGGGAATCTGCAATTACTTTTATCATATTATCTAGAAGTACTTCACTGACCCAGTCAGGAACTTTGTTTGGACACCTATATACTCCAAGCTGAACTGCTTCATTGATAGTGTTGTAAACATGTTATAAAAGTTACTTTTCCCCCTTTTTCAGTTTCACAAGTGGTGATGTTCTCTGCTTTCTCTGTTAGTTTCTATTTGTACTGTTCTGTTCAGGGCTATCCATGCTGAATGACTAAGAAGCAAATAAGATTACAAAGTGCCTTTTATCAATTACAGATTTTTTTTTTCATATTGTCCATGCTAGTGTGATAGAAAAAAGGCTGCCAGCATAGTGTCTGAGTGCTGATCTGAACTAGCTCTAATCCTAAAGGCAGAAAAGAAGCCTCAGGAAACCAGAGCCACTCTTATTACTTTCACATAAGGAAAAGAAAACCCTGACATGGAAAATGACATCTACAGGATAACATATGTGCTAAACATGCTGCCAAAATGAGGAAGCACTGAGTCCTCGACATGTATACCTATCAAAAACACTAATGCAATTATAGTGAGTGCATCACTATTTTTAAAGAAAAACCTCCATCATGCCCACTATTTCCTGGAATGACCTTTAGTAATTTCGGACGCATAGAAAAGAAGAAAAAAAATAGAAGCAGAAATAAGTAAACGGCAGACAGTGTGATTGTTGGCAAAGTTTCTGCTGCTTCCTTCCTGTAATCTTTATAGATTACATCACCTGCACATTGTTCTCTATATGATCAGCTAAAACTCCATATCTGCACTTGCAAGGCCAGACACTGCCTACCCCAGCTTGCCTTGCAGCTCCCACCCAATTTTGAGAGGCCAAATGAAACACAGGAGATGGGCCCTTTCTAGTGGCCCCATTTCAAACTGCCATAATGTATTGCTAAATTTTCAAACAAGTACCTTCTTTTTTTCACATCGTTGGTCCTTGCATTTGGGAGCAGCTCCCTGCAAGCAATCACAAAGCTGCCTCACTGTCCTCCTTCAGATTCCTCCTTAAAATTTACTTTTGTGGTGATGTCCACCAAGAGCTGACAATGGCAAAGAGCTGAAACTGTGTCTTAGCTCCCTCTTCGCTGTCCAGCTGCAGCCTGATTTTCTCTCCTGTACTTTTCCGCTAAACCCCTTAAGACATGAGGGCTTACCCTGATGGTCTTCCTTTCACAATATCCATTCCCCTTCACGCAATAATGAAGAGTTTAATTAAAACACATTATAGCTTGTCAGTGGCTTCTACAATCTCAGAAACCTCCCTGAGTACAAGAGCCTTTCCAAGCTCCACATTAGGCAGGAGACTTCTCATACAGGTATAAGACCAAAAACCCACAGCTTTCGGATATGCTAAATAGAGTACCAAAAAGTGGAGGTACTAAATCCCCAGAGCTTCATATAACAAAAAGTTAATTTGATTTAATACTAGACTACTGTTCCTTCTCATTAAAAAGGTAAGAAAAAAATCAGTGGTTTCACCACTAATTACTCACCTCCTGAAGTTGAAGAAGAGAACCTTTGCAAGAAAGAGAATGAGAAATTACAAAGATAAGCCAGAGAAAAGTCTAAAAATAATTCAAAGGGAGTGGTAAAGAACGAGTGTTCAAGAGGATCCTTACACACTGCAAAACTAAGGATTTCTTTCTTGTAAACATCTTACTCTTTATTAAAGTCCTTACTGGCTAGAAACAGATTCCAGCCCTGCAGTACAGCATGGAAAGATGATGGAGAATTACAAGACAGAAAAATTACACTGAAGAGAATGCAGAATTTCAAGTTGGAGTCTAAATAGAAGTGGTTTTCCTCTGAATTTCCAGTCTGATAGGTTTAAATTTTTATCAGTCTGTGGCATTACTAACACTTCAGATATGTGGCATTTTATCCCATCCTCAGTAACAGGGCAGGAAGGAGGAGATTGCCAGTAACAACACTGAAGAAAGGACATGTCTTTTCTCAAATCATCCAGTGTTTGGAGTTTCTGTAGGACCTCCAGCCAAAGTCACTTGTGATACCGAGGGCTTGTCCATCAATGCCATTAGGTTACTCCGTTCTCTTTTGTAAAGAGACTGATAGTCATTTTTAATCCCCACCAAAGACATGTTTTCCTATACAGTCTTTTGAGCTGCCAAACCCTGAGCCAGACCTTTCTATAGCAACAAAGCACAGTAGGAGTCATCCCTTCTGGAAGCTTGGAAAGGCAGGAAGAGAGATATGCCAGTGTCTCTCTATTTATACCTTTAAAGCCTATGAGGAGACTGGCGGGGCATGAGGACCGTGGCCAGCTAGGAATTCCTTGCAGAGCTAGTATTGCTAGCTACTCTGAACCTAGATTTCTGTGTCTAAGCTAACTGCTATTCAGTGGAAATTACAATTACAACTGGTGTGCTTTGCCAATATTTTGAGACAAATAAATTAAGATATAGTGGAAGCTAAGGGATCATGTGCTTTGTTGATAAATACAGACCACATGGTATTTTCAATGACTTAGGCCACACAAAATAACCCAATAATTGCAATACTTAAAAAAATCCAAATGTTCCATGCTGAAACTACCAGAAACCCATGGAAGAGGCTACCAAGACTGCCCACAGATATGGGCAACTAGAGGAGGGCCAGCTGCATGCAATAAAGGCGCATATTTTATACTACCAAAACCAATTTACTATACAAGGAAAAAAAAATATTTATTTGATCAAGATCTGCATCACATCTGATAAATATTTCTTGGTACACCAAGTTTTTTCCCAAATGAGTCAAACAATTACGTGCAATGTTAATAAGGCATATAAATACCAAAAAAAAAGATTTGTTTCTGGAAGCCAGGAGGGGAAGGAATAAAAAAAAAAAAAAAAAAAAAAAGGCAGTCTTTTAGTCTTTTCTAAAGAGAAGAGTAACCTGTTTAAAGCATGGCTGAACATACAAGTAAGTGAAAATACATTTCATGATGAGGCAAATCTGCTTGCATTTTATTGACAAGACAAAATTGGCTTCTATACCTTCCAAATTAGGAATGTCTGTTAGGTAGATCACTAGAAACACTGAAAAGTGGTTTTAACTCTATTTTTAGAGTACTTCTTATTTGTTCCCATGGAAAAAAATGTCCTTTCAGTACAGATTCTGAGAAACTTTCAGCAGATTATTTAATTTCTGTTTCTCTTCTGAGCCAAGTTCTCCCCCCCCCCCCTTCTTTCTTTTCTGCTTGTTTTGTTTTTCTCTTTTTTTAACTGAAAGGGCCAAATCCTTCTCTGGTGTAACACTAGTCAGTAAGTATACATCAGGAATTAAATTGCTCTGTTCAGCCTTTATCAGATAAAACTTTGCAGCTTTGACTGCAGCAATGCCCTCATTGATTGATTTCAATGGTTTCAACTGTTGCACAAGCCCAGAGAATTTCTCTCACTTTAATTGCCTCACTTTACACTATCAGCTGATACAGGATTGCCTGGTCTTTTCCTGCCTTCTTTGGTGTTAACATCCCTCCATTTTTCAGGCTCACAGAAGCTGAGGTTGTTTTGTACTTGCAGTTTGGCAGCATTCTTCCAGATTCAGCTACATGTTCTTTATTGGTGCAACTTGATAATGCAGCCCAGAGTATTCAAATCTAATTTTGCACTGCCCCGGTTCTGGGAGTTTGACTCAAAGGGCTGCCCAAGAGCTTTGCAGCACCTTGGAACCACCCTATCTCCATACCTCAGAGCAGCCCCAGGTCTGTACCCATGCCCTCGTTCTAGTCTGCCCTCTGCAAAGAGGAAGGGCAATGAAAGGCTAGTCAAAGCTGGTTTTATGTCTTTGTATTGAGAAACTTCAGAGGACTTTGAATCAAACCCTCAGCTGAAAAATATTTCTGATTATTCATTACCAACTTACATTCTTCCTTCATGTGCTCATTTTTTAGACATTCTCTGGCAAAGACTCGATATCTCTGATCTGTTGATTCATAAAGTTCATTTTAGCATTCATATTTCAAACCTGGTTCAGGTCTGCAGAGATTTATCCAGGAACAAGACAGCACTTTTTCTAAAGGGGACCTAGAAAAGCTGCAATGGATGACTGGCTTGTCTCAGCCCCATGAACAGCCATTATGCTCATGAATAACAACACAGGAGGGAAACTGCTCTTGAAGTTTGGTCCTAATCATCCAACTGTTCCATTATCTGCCTTTAACAAGTCCAGAACTAGTTGCTGCAAATGCAAGGCGAATAACCCAGCAGTAGACAGATGGAGGCATGATCTACTCCTTATGAGAGGTCCCATTCCAGTCAATAATTGTTAGCAGAAATAATAAATAAGATGCTATTTATTACACGATGCAGCATTTTGTCAACCTACATCTTTTTTCTTTTCTTTTTTCTGCTTCTTCTTAATTAGTACCTGGCCTTTACCATCTGCTGAAGAGAGATACGATAGCAAACACTAAATTATCTTCACCAGTATCTGATACATCTAACTATGTCATGTCAGAATTGCCTAAAATGTTTTTCTCTGAAGGAAATGATAAATCACAGCCCTCATTTTTCAGTACATGTTCCAAGGCAATGGTTTCCAAACTGTTTTGGACCTTGCCCCACTGTCAACTCTCAGCATTACTTACACACCGTCAGTCACCATTACTGTCAAACATTTTGCTGAACTCCTAGGAAAGCCCGGCTGTGTGTGCCAGCTGTATGCCATGCCCTCACAGGCCACCATTTGGGACACTCTTCTGCTAAGAAGCAGGTTTATATGCACAGGCCACAGAACAGTCAGAACCAAGTCTCCCCTCACCACATCAGAGGGAGATTTGAGACACAAGAAAATGCCTGTCTTCCTGTAAGTCCCGTATGAAGGCCAGGGATAAATGACAGACCAGTGTTCAGATGAGCTCAGTGATCCTCTTTTTCTCTGCATGCTGAAAGATTAATGACAAAATGCTTTTGTTTCTGCAGAGCACGATACAAAATATCGGAAAGCATCTGATAGAAGGAGTCCACCAAGACAGCAATACAAGGGTTGAGGTGTGTGGAAGACATATGAGGGGTACATGTTTATATTACCTTCATCACATCTCCCTGCGTGCATGCAGAGCTCCTGAAGGTGCTGGCTTCTCCCAGACACCCTGCCACCTTCATGAAGCATTGTCCCCATCACAGCACTGGCCCTAACTAGCTCTGTGAGGCTGCCTCCCACTCCTGCACCCTTTCCCTTGCAGGGCTGCTCTTTCCCCACACACGGCAGTGCCAGCAGCTCCAAGCTGCTGAACAACAAGGCTTCTGATTCACTTGATTCAGTGACCATGAGGCTCCTGGTCCTCCTCAAACACCTGGGCCAGACCCTGCTGTCACTGAAGTATGGGGTTTTGCGTTTGAATTCTGTGAAAGCAAAACTGGAGCCTGCTGCCTGCTCGAGGGACTCAAACCCTCCTGACCCGGCTGGTGGAAAGAAGGAGGGCTTGCGTTATGTGCCTGCTTCGTTGCCGAAACCTCAAATTTTGATGCTTCGAAGCTTTCCCCAACAAGTCATCCTCCAAACTTGAAAATTATGCAAATACCCAAAGACAGCAGATGAAGGGAGTTTCTTTCCAGCTGACTGGCTGAGGATTTTAACTTTCTGGCCTACAGTCAGGAGAGCATCTACCAGTTTATGTGAAGCTGTAAGTGTGTCATCAGGATACCACATGCTTTGATAATTACTCTAGTGGGTATTAAAGTTAATCCTGTGCTGTATAGATCACTTACAAAACACAATAACTGAACCAGAAATCCTTATGTGAGACAGTCATAAAATCAGCGGCTGAAAGTGCCAGCACGTCTCTGACATGTCCGGCGTAAACTGGAACCCCAAATTCCTGCCTAGTGCAGCCGGTCAGGAATCCAACTGTCCTGTGATTATGAAATCTGAGGCATGGCAGAGCAGCTTATGTCAGATCTACTGCGTATCCATGAGTCTTAAACCAAGACTTGTGAATATAACCCATGCCCTTCCTGGCTTCTGAGAAGGGTCACGAGCAACTGGTGAAATTTCAGACTGAAATAGCCAATGCATCATTCATAGGACCCAGCTCTTCTTCCTTTAAAGACCAGACGCCCATCCCAGATGCACTGGTCCTACCCAGCTATATTCCCAGCATGAAATCTCCGGTTCTGCAGAAAGCCTGGAGAAAAAACATTCTAGGCTTTCTCAACCTTGGCCCAAGGCAGGACACAGAGCTAAAGTCACCTTTACAAGCATGATGGAGAGGGAAAGATATCCATCCTCTTCACCCGACTGCTCTTCTTTGCTACCTCCCTGCAGCAGCTGACACATTTTCACAATAAGTTTTTGCAATACTTTGACTGTACAAGTGGTGAAAGTCCTGAGAACTATGCTAAGATAGTTTCAGCCTTTCCCAATAGGAGAAATTCAGTGAGCTAAATAATAACGGCAAACAGCATGTCCTCATAACACCTCCCTTGGATCAGTATTTTCTCCTTTTTTCCTGTATCTTTATATCATACCGCATTGAATGATAAATTCAATACTGAAGCTGGACTCTAACACTGAATAACAGTCAGCACCAAGTATCAATACCAAATATCACCACCTACTGCCACCACAGCTGTCTAGTGCTTGGACAATACTGGCTTAGAAGTGAAGAATGGTTATAACCCAATAACAACACTTGAAGGTAGTTTTATCCATCCTGAATCATTGGCAGGCATAAAATTATTATCTTTGCCTGAAGATTTCCAAGTAGCTGCTTCCACTGTGATGGATTCACTGTGTGCTCTGAAAGCAGGATTTGTGAATAATCCTTTCTGTATACCTGGTTAGGCACAAGAACCTTCCCATACTTTCAAATGGGAACTTCAGCTTTTAAGAGACAAACAATCCAAACACCAAAGCAGCACAAGATGCTAGGAGGATATCATACCTATCCATGCTATAAATTGGCTCAAATCAATGCCAAAGTCTTATGATCTTCGAAGCATTCTTTTTGCCTAAGTCCAGGATATATAAAAGGCTATGAGCTAAGGGTAAGTAGGAAGAATTTCCTCAAAGACCAGGGGTAAAACCCTGGGTACCTCAATACTCACTACTCTACACATAAGGCTCTTTCTCTGGTCTTGTCCTCCCCTTACTCAAACACGCAGAAATATCCACAGTTTTTAAAAAAACCCTCACCTTGCTAAAATAAGATATTTTACACAAATCATTTATCATCAAGCAAAGAATATAGAAAACATAACAGTACATAAGAGTTCAGACACATTATGAGATTCATTGGGTACCACAAGATGGAACAGACTTCACCTTACAATAAGCTGTCCTAGAGCTGCAGAAGGCAAAGACCAAGCCCAGACAGTGGAGAAGGTGAGGAGATGGAGAGGACACAGCTGGACTGTCAGTAGCTGGGGTATCTGAAGGAAGCAGTGGCCTTTGGGAGCAGACAGAGGAGGTGCATCATCCCAGTGGTGCAGCCTGCCTTGAAGCAGGTAAAGCTAACCTTCTGACAAGCACCAGTGCTCATGTAGGAGCTAGTAAGAAATTACACTTGTAATTTCCATCCTGGATTATATACAATGGCTCCTCATGTACATCCAACCTTACCTAGCAAGGAAGAGATATGTTTTTCCAGAAGAGATCCACGCAATATGCTCCCAAGGAGGTAGATCTCTGTTCTTAATATCAGAAAAGGGATGCAATTCCCAATTTAATATATGGCTTTAAGAATTTAGAGGGTCTGCGGGTTTTTTCCTTCTATTTCATATGCAAAAAGGGGTTAGAACAGGGTTAGAATTTTCTATCAACCTTTGGTTTTGCCTAGCAGTCTTTTTAACTGTGTTCCCTACCAGTGTTATTTCCATTAGCCTTAATTATTTTAATCAGGCTCATTATCCTATTCATTAGACTTGAAGTAGAGATAATTCTCAGTGAGGTCTGAGTTACAGTGCCACTAAGACTAATAGCTATTAATATTATTAATCTAAATGAGCCCTAAAACCCAGTCAAACTGAGGTTAAAACCACAGCAAATAGACAAATTAGCAGGAACACTGAAATTAAATGGCCATTTTTGTTAGATTGTCAAACTGAGATGGCAGGGAATAAATCTTCATAAATCCTTAAACAGGAAGTTAAAAGAGGTAGTTATTTAGGTAGTTACAAATCATATGAGCAAATTTTTGCCTGCAGCAGTAAAATCAAATTTCAGCTGGGTGTATATTTTAGTGCTGGAACCAAATTACTGTTTATGTCTAGATCACAATCTCAAGGCCAGCAAAGGCTTCCTCCCTACATTTGTGTTGTATGAAGGCTAATCTGTTTCCTTCTACCTCCCCACAGAAATTATAGACTTCAGCAGGGCAATCTTTGAGGGAAATGTCTAGCAGCTTGCTCTCCCAGATGTATGTGTATATGTATAGAGATATATATACACACATATGTGTGTGTGCATATGTATATATATCTATATATCTATCTGACAGCTTAATTTCTCTGGAACCCTTCACAAAATGGGACAAGATTTCAGTATGAGATTTAGCTATAGAAATCTAAGAGATTAACCTTGGTCCCTGGGTAAGGTTTTGCAGGAATTCATAGGCACAGGGCAGTATCAAGCTAATTAGCTTTATCAACCTTCCCAAGACAATTTGCAGTCCCAAAAGATCAGGCCTACACCCCACTCTATGGCCTTCAGCTGGCCTCCCCACATCATCTCTGCTGGAGGCTCCAGGCAGCGTGAAGCATGCCTTGGATTTGGACAAGAAGTGTACAATCCAGGCAGTTTGGTATATGCTGCTGAGCCAGAAGTTTCCTTAAAATAGTACCTGTGATTACAATAAATATAATTATAGCAATAGAAAGGAACATGTGAGGCCATCTCTGAACCCTCCTCCCTGGAACAGGCGATCAGACCATACCTTTGTTGTTACCAACATCTGGTAGATTTTCTAAAAAGTCATAAATAGCCAAAAAGACCACTGAAGGTGTACAAAACTTCATCATATACAACCTCACATTTCATTTTTTCGCTTACTTCCTAACCTGTCTGAAAAACATGTCCCAAAAAAAAAGTTAATACCCAGGAAGGAAAATGAGAAAGAATCCAGGGAGTTTTCGGTGATACCTTGATGAAGTTGTACAGGATCATAGAATGGTTTGGGTTGGAAGGGACCTTTGAAGATCATCTAGTCCAACCATGCTGCCATGGGCAGGGACACCTTGCACTAGACCAGGTTGCTCAAAGCCCCATCCAGTCTGACCTTGAACACTCCAGTGATGAGGCATCTACAACCTCTCTGGGCAACCTGTTCCACTGTCTCATGACCCTCATCGTAAAAATAAATCTTCCTTATATCTAACCTAAATCTCCCCTCTTTCAGTTTAAGACTGTCGGCCCTTGTCCTGTCACTACAGGCCGTGGTAAGAAGTCTCTTTCTTTCTTATAAGCACCCTGTGTTGGCTGAAGAACCACTCAGCCACTACAGTTTTGCCCCTGCCTATACAGCCCTTAGATTATATTGAGGAAATTATTTCCCACCTAGCCACAACTCCTCTCCTGCATAGATATGACTACGTGTGTCCTGTCCCACACATGCACCACCCCAAAAGCCATCCAAGGCGTGATTCATATCCTTTCCCAGAGGCTCCTTTAAAAATTCCTGGCCATGCTTGCCATGGGAAGCCTGTTTGTCTTCAGGCCATGCTACCCTGTGTGTTTTTAAATGGTATCCCTGCCTGACTTTCAGAAACAATAGCAATTGTAGAAGAGGTTTTAAGGCTAAACAACATTCACTTCATTAGGGCTGCTTCATAGGAAAAATAGTTTGGCAAAAATAAGCACCAAGTGGAAAACAGATGCTAAAATCAGTTGATCAGTTCCTCAACCATCTATGGCTCCATGAAAAGGTACGCACAGCCATTATGGTCAGCCGCCTGCCTTGTAACACTGGGTTTCTGCATCAATCCCATGTAGCCAGCTGCACCAGGGTTTTCTATCACTTGTCAAATCAGAGAGTAAATTTATCACTCTCAATGCAAAACAGAAAGTATCCTGAATTACTCACATGATAAATCCACTGGGGACTGAGACCTCTTTCTCCAGCTTGTTGAAAAGTTGCAAGTTGTGAAGATTCAAGAAGCTTTACTCATTTAAAATGAACCACTCTCCACACGCACATTTCAACAGGCCATTATGATTTTTAGGGGGATTTTTGAGTAGGCCTAGAATTTCATTACTATCTATGCAGATTATTTCACAAAAGTGAAATCACTCTTAAAAGGTAGTACAGCCTGCTAGCGTCCCTCTTCTCCAACTCTTGCTCCCTTCAGCTGTTTTCTGTAGAGTGAAGTGATTCAGAAAAGAATCGTTTTCTGTGGTAACTGGTGCTGGAAAAGCATGAATGAAATTACTACCACATCAACCAGAACTCACTTACAACCTCCCCAAAGCAGACACAGGCAGAGGCAAAGCATTCCGCTCTGGAGGAGTTCCTGGTATAGGACTTCACAGAAGGGCTGTAGTATTGATCCCCCAGTGTGAAACCATCTACTCTGGCCAGCTTCAGTTTTACCCTTTGTCTTTTGAAGGAGAAGGGGAAGCACCCAGCTGACCTGTCAGTAAGCCAGAGAGAAGTGCCTGCTTACCCAAGCAGGAAGGACTCTTTCATGAAGCCACGTAGCACGTACCTTCTTAGAAACACTGTTTTACTTACATCCTTCTGCATAAATTAAATAAAATGCTATGCAAATACTTCCTACACTACCACATATATAACCAAAATATAACTTACTATTTGAGGATATAATTTTAGGCCTTGTACTCAGCATATATTAGAACATAGTTCTGTATATTTATATCATTTTCTTGATTCACAGATGAGTGAAAAATTTCAGAAATGTTATTTTTAGTGAAAAGAGAAGCAGACGGACAATTTCATATTGGTCTGTAGAATACAACAAGACTTCCCGGACTTTTTCAAGAATCATCAAAGAATTACATTTGCCACATGCCCATAGTTACGAGTTTAGGGGCAGAACTGCAGTTACCACTGGCTGCACAGTGACTGGGGTGACTGTGCTGTTTATGCCAGCAGAAGATCTTGCATTTCTTTACAGTCAGATATAAGGAAGGAATGGATGTAGACCCTGGCAGATCTTTGTAGACATCCAGTCCTAAGAAATTACACAAAGGTCAGCAGCTAGGGAAGACGAGTTAATAAAATCTTCAGTAGTGCCATACTTGCAAACATAGGGTGCCCAGACTGGGGACACCACGAGAGAAGGACTTACTCAGCTCACACAGGTCTTGTCTATATCTTTGCTTCCCAAGCTATACTTGGCTGTGGTCTTAAGGAACTCGTTTATGTCATTGTAGATTTCATGGAGTTGTCTTTTGTCTCCCAGCTCAGTTCTTTCTTTAGCCTTGTTCATTATCTACTATCTGTCTCTTCTCCTTTTTCTTCCTGATCTGACTAATGTTTTCTAGTTATTACTAGAAAACTTCATTTCATGATGGGAATTTGCACAATTGTCCGCATTATTTACTTAGGGAATTCCAGTAGCCCAAAATAAAAGAATCAGACTCTGATATTGGCTAAGCTTATGTAAGTCTGGAATAACTCCACTGATTTGAGGAGAATTTGCCTGGATTTACATTGGTATGAGTAAGATAAAAATCTGGCCCAGAGTTTTATTTCTTCACTTCCTTTAGACTTCACCAATCACTCAACCCTGGATGCTAATAGTTTGACTAAAACTGGAGACAGGCTTTTTCACAGAGGCTGGCACTCCATGGTCTTTTCCAGCTATGGAACATCAGCTGTCTGTCCCGGGACAGGCTGTTGACTGAAGCAATTTAAACCTCCAGCCTAAATTCCAATTAGTAATTTAAAGCTTCTACTAAAGTGTTGTCAGAATATTTTAACAAATTCTAAATGCGTAAGAAACTTCAAAATCAGCAAAATACTACTTGTTTGGGCTCCAATTCTCATTTGTAAACTAACACAGTGATACACTGGCTGTAAATTATTGCAGTATCTTCCCCTTTGAGGACCATTTACACACTCTGGAAGGATATAAAATGACTTTACTGTAAATAAGAATTGAGCACTTTGTGTTTAGCATTTCTTTTGCTGTTTATTGTCAGTAGTTCTCTGCAGTGCAGTGATTTCATCTTGTGGATAAGATGCATATGGATGCATATGGTTGCTGATTGGCTTCTGCCATTGAGACTCTGTTGACTCTGCCCATCTCAGGTCATGCTACTCTGGCAGTGGCACTGGGGGTATGCACCATCAGCCTTGCGTCGTGGTTCATTGTAACACACAATTTCCCCCAAGGCAGCAGCAATTTTCTTGCAGCGATGACCACAGACATCAAGCACTTTTCGTGTTACAGATAACTATCCATAGCAGACTCAGTAACACTGCACAATCGAATGCCACTGAAGCCAGCGGGAGCACCATCGGGCTTTAGGTCAGCAGAGTTTGGGTAGCAGCTCATTCATCGCACTTGCATTATGTAAGGCATCGTGGCTGTGCATTACTAGTATGCTGGATGATAGTCCCTGTAAGAAAATTATTTTTCTCCCTGGTGATTTATTCAAAGCACATTGAAATCAGTGGAAAACCAGTGCCACCCTGCAATTTTTACTGTAGCTGACTGGCACAGCCATCTTCAGAGTTTAAATCAAGAAACTTACTGTAGCTGAAAGTATCTAAACCCAGATCCATCAACAGGGTAATATCATTTTTAGCTTGCTGCCTGAGGGCACATAACTGACATTTTGTATATATAAAGTATTGGCGTTCCTCATATGCCAAAGTTTAAACCACAGAAAGAATCTTCTGGCAGATTATAACAGAAGCTCCCCAGAGGCAGCTGAAACAGTCTATTATCTGTGCATGCCTGTGTTGACTAAAAGTTACACATAGGCTGCACTCCACCATCCAGCAAGAGAAGGCACAATGCTGGCCTTATCCCTGCAGGGCTCCGGAGCAGGAGCTCCCACCAGCATCGGGGCCGCTTTCCCACATGCATCAAGGGAAGAGCTGCCCTCTGCAAAACCCAGCAGGAGCTGCATGGGGAGCACCCCATATCCCTCACCACAGCTCTGGAGGGTCACCACACCACTCCGGCCACTTGATAAAAGGAACTAGGAGTGTACAGAGATGGGAGGATACCATGCTGGGTCACCTAGGAAATTACTTTAAAGTGTTAGGGACTAGCAAAGGGTGGAAGGTCTGTGAAGCAGCTTGCACAGAAAATACCAAGTCATCTGGTCCTAACCTCTTACACTGGATTTTTTTTCACTCCGAGACAGCCTAAGGCCTAAGAGAAGGGGAATTTTTCATTTATAGTGGTTTCTTATGGCTGCTTGAATGAGCTCTCTTCATTCTTTAATGTTTGTCTCTCAAATCCTCACTTTACTTGTAAAGCTAGGGTGCAAATAATGAAAGCTACCAGAAAGAACAGTGTTTATCTTTGTGTTGGTTTTTATAGAAAGAGCTTGAACATGTGTTTGCAATAGTAAGTTTTGTGATTTTAATTATGAGAAGGCTGGTCAATGTAGTGGGGCATTGTGGCTCTTCCATTTAAATCTCAGGAGATGAAAGGGAGCAGAAATTGTCTGTTTAACTAAGCCTTTCTCCACAAGTTAACATGGCAACATTTTAGAACAAATGGATTTGTGTTATTGAAACAAGAGTTTATATTAAGTTTTTTCTGTTCAACTTAGTAAGTCATACCAAAGCCCTCACTACTGTTCTTGGGACATAAAAAAAAAAAAGCCTTAAATTCAGGGTAATTGTAATTTAGATCCATTGTAAGTTTTATTTGTATTTGCAGCCAGGCTTATTGTCAAGGAAGGTTTGCCACCACATAACTCACTCTTCTGTCCCTGGCTCACAATCACAATCAGCCACTGCAGGTAAAGCAGTTAAGCATGTGCAAAGCTAAGCCATATTCAATGGGCCAAAAATAACACTTATTTATGGCTGTGTTTTGCTCCCTTTCTGTAGTATTTACCAGATTCATGCTTCTTTGTAGAGATCTTGTTTCCAATTTTTTGAGAAATTGGCCTGGAGAAATTCCTACCTCACCTACTAGATTTCCATATTCTGGTCAAACACTGCAGGAGAGTGAGATAACTTTTCCTATAGGTATATATACTTAAATGCAATACTATACCTAGTCAAGACAGCCAGCATTTTTCCTATTGTTCAAAGCTATGATTCTGTTTTCTGCCTGTTCCAGTATTACATAGCTGCTGCCCTTCCTCCGCAAACATTAAGTTCATCTTGAGGGTAGGCTCAAGTGGTTGACCTATAACAAAGTAAACACATGTAGCTCAATCACATGAGCTCAACGCATGCTTGTGTGAGGTTGCTTGACAGTCTGGGGTCTGTGAAAGCAAACGTGTATCTGCAGCAGTGCAGGCTGCTCCAGAGGGGAATAGTTTACACGAAGGCAAAGCACAGTTTAGATTAATATCCTCTGGTATGGAGATGCTGCAACCTTGGCCAAGATCACTCACCTCGCAGAGCTTCATTTCACAGCCTCCAGGGTGGTGAAAACCACACTGTCTGCTCGCTGGAGCACTCCCCCTGCCCGTCACCAGTCTGCCCTGACACTTCCCTCTTTAGGAACTGTCCTGGCCTGTTTTCTGCTCTAGCCAGGCTCTCAGCAGCACCAAGGTTGGGCGCTTCAGAGAAGGGAGAAGTTCAAGTGGCTCATCAGAGCATCACCTGCCTTCTCCCACAGTGATGGAGAGGACATCTCCCAGGGTCCAGTAGGGAGCATTCAAATGTAGTTTTACCTTTCCCTCCAAATACATTGACTCGGGAGCAAAACCACTCACAAATATCAGAAACTGCAGTAGAAAGTATCCATGAGCCCCAGTAGCATTTTGTAACTAGTGTTTTTAACTTGTGAAAGTGAAAAACTGTCTTTCCTCTCAACCATGGGAATAGTTTGAAAAGACAAAATTCAAATTGCACCTGCATTTAATTAAGAGACAAATTTTCAGGCACCAACTCCCTGTGTCATGGGGAGCAAACCAAGCACACAGGTCACTGTGCACAGGCGGCATGGTGTCCAAGCTCCCCAACCTTTGGCTGCAGATAAGGATTTACTCCAAGATAGTTGCAAATGAAGGTGAAAATTCCTCACTGCAAAACTAACTCCAGGTTTCTGTAGGGCAGAAATGCCATACCTGGTCAAGTCAGGCTAAAACTTTGGTCGCAGCAATTCAACATCTGCATATACTAAGGGATGACTGGACCTTTGGTAAACTTGGAAGAGGAAAAGGTTAGTCATTTATATGAAAAAATTATTCTCTGCATGCAGAAAACAGCTCTTTTCAGCATCTAGAGTCATTAATACATGTCATTTCTTGTCTGCAGAAGGGTTCTTTCTAGTATATGGAGTTGATCAAAATGCAGATGTCACACTGCTCATATCTGAGCAGAGCTTTTTACTTTTCATTTCTCCTTCTCTTCTGCTCATTTTCGCCCCAATGTAAAATGATTAATTACCATATTATGATTGCTGGTGGTGTAATAGATCAAACCCACCAGAAGTTAAGATTTCTGCTCATAAAAGAATCTTAGCTAATGCATTTTTACAACAGAGTTTTTCTGGCAGAAAAACTTGGTGTGAACCAATGGTTAACCACCACAGCCATTATCAAGAACTCCAGCTTCTCCCGCACTCTTTCCAGGGCCAGCATTCAAGGTCTGACCAGTAACTCCTAAAAGCCAATGGGTTCTCTCTTAAAACACACCAAAAGAATATTTTTATGCTAAATACATACAAGTAGACAACATCCTAACAGCAGATGGATTGTCTAGTTCATCTTCTTCCTCTGTCTTCATACAGTGCCTAGTATAAGAGACGCCTGGCCCATGATGAGATCTCCTGTGCACATCCTGCGTAGAGAACAGAGGTGATCCTGCCTCCCATGGCAGTGGGGCATGGCAAGCCTCTCTCATGCCCTTCAGGTGGTGTTTATTCCTGCTGTCAACAGCAGCAGTGGTGTGCTGACAGTGTTACTAAAACTGTTTTGATCTTGTTGCAGAATGAATAAACAAACTCACTGGATTGGGACCAGCCCTATACATCTCCTCTTAACAAAATCCATCCTGCATCTCCCATGGCATTAGCCAGGCTCCCGTGAGCAATCCTGTGTATTTTTGGGGGTGGGGGACACACGCATGTGAGTGTGTGTATTATTCCGGCACTTAAATACAGAACATCCAAAAATTCATATTGTCACTGGAAATGTAACTGTTGAATTTCTAATAGTTTGGACTCAGTTGAGAGCTAAAGGTCAGTTTGCATCAGGTTTTGTATTTAATGAGTAAAACTTAAGTGCTCAAAAATATGTCTCATCCAAATGAATGTACTTAGTCCAGTAGGTTTATTTCAGAGTAGTGATGCTTTGAAGGTCTATAAGCACGATAGTTACTGGCCTATAATCAAGAAAACTGAAATCCAAGTGCTATCCTGAGAGGTTTTCAGGATTTTATCACCCAAAGAAGCCAAAAGAAGCCAAACAGTCTTTTAAAGGAATTGCCCTTGAAAATAGAAAAGCTATTTTAATCAAGCTGCTGGACTGCTTTATCTTGTCACCTGTGTCCAGCAATGGAACACTTTTTTCCTTTAATAGACATGTTTCTTAAAACATACTGATCATAAGTGACCTTTGGTTTTTAAGCAGAATGGAACGGAACAGTTTAGTCCTGCTCTTCTTCAGGTCAGTGGGAAACCTGCCACCCCTTCAGCACAGGGCGCCTCAGCCCGCGGCACGCATAGGGCTCTACCCCGCAAAGCTATTTCACCCCCCACTGAAGTTCATGGACGAGGGGCGCTTTCAGCCCCTCTGAGGATCATGGCTAAGAGATGCTTTCCAAATGATCCACAACAGAATAGCTCAGCATGCAGTGGCCAGCTGACAGATGAGAGCACTGTGGGAAAGAAGCTTTCAGTTTTGATTTAAAGAGTGAAAGGGCAGCAGTATCTCTGGCATCTTTGGGCAGGGACTTTCATGGATGAAGTAGCAGCTGCCCAGTCTGCATAAATTTATGAACCGGCGAGACAAGCAGGCTGCTATCTGCTGGCCCTTTGGAGGGTGAAAGGTGTGACCAGATCACACAGTGAGAGAAAGAGCTCGGGTTCAAACCCTGAAGGGCTTCATAGAGTCAGTGGAAAGCAAATTACGTCAAAGGAAATACTGAAACTGAATGTAAGCAAAGAAGTAGGATAGTATTCACCAGTGGCTGGTGGAGCCCTGGAAGCACGTGCAAAACAAAGTATGGCAATTTTTTGTGTGCAGGAAACCAGCACAAGAGGCACCACAGTTAAAAGTGGCTAGAAACAAACAGTTTGTTGTCAGAGAAAGGTGCACTGGCAAAACAAACAGTTTTTCGTTAACCAGTGTTAGTCTCAGGAAAATCCCCATTAAAAAGACTAAATATACTTTTTGTCATCAGCTGTGAGAACTCTTATTTTCTTTGAACTTTATTTTACTTGCTTTGATTTTTATGTTTTATCATGATGCTTTTGCGCACAAACTACTACTTAAATCTCCTAATGCAATAGCTAGGAGATCCAATGCTTACTTCACTTTCAAAAATTATCAGATACTGAATATAAAGACATGTAATCAAAGACATTACTGTTATATTGTAAGGAAGGGGCTTCAGCCAGCTCAATTTATTACAACATATCCAGATGAGACAAATCCATAGTTAAGTATTTCAAATGGGAGAGCTGCACGTCCAGGAGACAGAGCACTGATATTTCTAAAAAGGTTAAAGTCAGAGTTCATCCCAGGAAAAAACAATAACTCAAACATTAAATCTTCCTCCTGCAACTGTGCTTCTCTGATAAAGGTCCTTAAGAAACAGCACTAATCAGACAGAACAGGGGAAAAGGAGTGCAGATCCCCAGGCAATTGCTAGAGATGTAACCAAGGGTAAGTTTCTAGATTATCTAGTCCCTGATACAGCATAGAGAAAGAATAAGAATTTTAAAACAAAGCAACAACACAAAGGCTTATGAATAACATTAATACATCGAAACAGAAAATTTTCCTTGGTGAAGCACGTACAGATCTGAGAGCAAAAGCCAAGATGTTGACACAATAGCCTGAGGAGTGACCCCAAAGGAGACACTGAAAGCCATTGGGGGAATGAAGGTGAGCAAGGACCATCAGCCAAGAGACTGCAAGCCTCTGGGGATCCCCACAGGCAGGGCAGCAAACAAACCACCTTCCCAACACACGGGAAGCCCTAAACCACAGGGAAATAAATAGAACCCTCACAGCAAACAGCAGCCAGCTCCTTTGAACGCTGTCCCAGTCTCCTCAGGCTGTCAGTCTAAAATCAGCCCTTAGGAGACACTCCACAGCTCAGAGGCTTCATTACAGAGTTATTCCCCATGCAGAAGTTTGGGGTTAGGTCTCTTCCCAAGTAAAACACCAGGAATACAGCTGCTTACCATGTTTTACAGTAGGATTTAATATTATCATTAATGACCACAGATGACAGTAAAAATTTGCGTATTAACCAACTTTTAAGGTAATTTCCAAAAACTAATCAGCCATTTTAGACAGATAATTACCTTTGCAGTCATTCTCTCTTCACAGATTGGCAATGACACAAAAACTCTTAAAGGGATTGTACTGAAGTTTGCTAAAATTGCTTGTGCCAAGTTAACTCCAAGTCTTTCAGGAAAACTGATATAGCTGTGATGAAGCCAAGGGGGCGGGCTACTCCCATGTGTTTCCCATTTCCTAGTCAGCATAAGCTGCTGCAGCAGATACACGGAGAGCAGACAGAGAAATTATGCAGAGCTTGTTTCAGCTTTGATGGTTGTACAGCCAGTTATTGGGACTGCAGCTGTTGAAAGCTGAAAGCACTTCACTTCCCATTGCCTGTCAGACAGGCGCTGACATCCCGGGCAATCTTACCTGAGAGACTGCACACTCATAACACCGCTGGTAGCATTTGTCTTCTAAGGTATCATCAGCTTAGGAAGAACTCATTAAACTTGGTGATTCTTAAATGTTTCCTGCTGTGCTCAGTGCCTATGCCCTTGCATTTTCCCATGCACCTGTGCTGCATTTCCCCTGGTGCCAGGGAACATGCCAAGATCCATGTTTCTCCTTAGGCTACATCTTCTTCTGTCAGAAGCTGCCTGCAAACTTTCTGCCAAGAAAACCTGGCCAAATCAAGGCCAGAAGCAGCACAACTAAGTCCCCTCTGGCCATTGTGCTCTGGGGAATTACGGAGGAAGAAATATCTATATATTGGATATGCGTGTGCAGCATATGCACACAGCAAGGGCTGGACAAGAGGAGCACTCACCCCAGGGCACAGCTCAGGGAGAGTGGAGGGGAAAAATTAGGCCAGAAATATCTCAGAAATTAAGAGGGCAAGCCATCCCAGCAGGGCACTGCAGGTCAAGTGTGTGTGTTTCTATACAGGTGCAAGTGTTTGTATCAGTCAGCCCAGGACACAGAACAAATGCTCTGTGTGAAAAATACACCTCTGAGTGCTCCTGACAATACATATCCAAGCATTGGAAAACAGGTCCTCTCTCCCCTGCTCCCGTCTTATAAACCTGTTCTCATCCAAGCTTGCTTTGCGGAGATGCCTGTTTTACGAGACTGGTCATCTCTGGTTTCCTCTAACACCAATGAAGAGGCACAGAGCTGTTGCTCATCTCTTAGGTGGGCTTAATTGCCCTCTGGAGAGTCTGTACCCTCCACAAGCTACTGAAAAAGCCTGTAGCAAATTGGCTTCTCACTTGGGCACCCAAGCTGCCTGCCAAAAGTTAGGTGGAGGGGGCTAACCCACAGTAACTCTCTCTCTTCCTCTCTCTCAACCTCTCTGTGGGCTTTTCCCAAAACAAGGCAATGTCAAAGGGGCAGAAGATGGTCCAAGAGAATCAATGTCAAGGGTCTGTGTGTGTCTACTCTACTTCCATTCCCCTGGTCCCTCCCTCCTCCAAAAAAAAAGACAGAAAAAACTCATTAAAAACTATAGCCACCTTGGTACGAAGTGGGGAATGTGATAAGGACTGTTGGAATTCCCATGAAGAGAACAGAGATGAAGTGACATGTTTGGAAGATTCAGTACCAAACAGTTCTGCTGGTTTGGGGCTGCTTTGTTTTGTTTTTGGGGGAGGGGGTCAGGGGGTTTGTAGGGTTTTTTGTTTGGTTTTGGGGGTTGGTTTTTTGTTGTTTTGGGTTCTGTTTTTTAAATGATTGCTTCGCTCCCATGATCCAAGGAGCAGGTGCCCCCAGCTGCACACCTGCTGGCTGCCAGCACCCAGGCACAAGCCCTTCCTGCCCCTGATGACAGCACCATCGAAGACTAAAGCCTGGGTGGCAGAGGAAGAGCTAGCAGGTTTTACGCACAGAAGAGAACCTATAAACGGAGGGGTGAGAAGCAATGCAAAGGTCACTAATAGCAGGCAGGAGGTGCTGCAAGCAGCACCAGGAGAGAGTGAAGTGTGGAAGGTTGCAGTATGGAAAGGCGAGAGCTGCTGTGGCCATCCGGACAGTCAGACAAGCATGAAGGAGCACTGAAGGAGCCAAACGTCACTGAAATTTTGCCTGAAACCAGGGCCAGAATTGGGCTTGTGTCCTGGGCTGTCAGAAAGTGAAGACTACTCAATTTCAGGAACAGATAGTTTGATATCTTGGGAACGTCTCTAAATTAAGGAATCTGTTGATGTTTTGGCATAACCTGACTACATGTTAAAAGCTACTTTGATTAAAGCCTCCCTGGATTTCTCCTCATGCATTCTACTGTTCTGAAATCTGTGCCCCTTCCTATAGCAAAGGACTTCTTTTTTTCCTGAACAGATAAAGGAAGTATCTTGCAATATAGATTCATCCCCCTCTAAAAATGCAAGTTTGGCTTTAAACACGCCAAGCAAAAAAATAATTGATTCCTTGAACCAACAACCTTTAACAGCTCCCGCCGTGATATCACATGCTCTTCCTGAGGAGACCTGCCAGTTTTTCCCTGGCTCCTTTCTAAATGTCCCAGAAGAAAAACGCGAAGTGAAACATAATGAAGGCAGGCTGTGGGGAAACTCCCCTTTTACCCATTTCCAGAAAAATGAATTCCTTGGGATCTTGGCTAATAATGATATAATCTTAACTCCTGCACAAGAGTGAATTTCTCCTTACAAAAATAAAGAATGTCTTCTTGTTTCCATTTTTCATTTCCATTCCCCCAACAAAACCAGAAGTTCTCAAAAACCTGATACAGTGGTTCAGAGAGTACAGGTAAGATATTTTATGGAAAGAGTGATGTTGGGAAAGGACCTGAAAAAAGAGGGAGTGGGATTGAGGGGGTGACTTAACCCAAGGCAACAATAATTCTCCATGGGAAATAGCTTTTGCACAAGCCTGCTGGAACTATCCTTCATCCAGCAGCACCACGCTGACTCTGGAAGTGACCAGTCCTTCGGGAAATCATCACAATGAAACTAATGGAAATATTGGTGGACTAAGAAGAGCAGCCACAGTTCCCAATATTGATTTTTTTACTGATTTTCATGGACCTGACACAGCAGATACTTGGAAACATTTGTAGCAAATTTACCAACAGTTACCCATGAAGCCTTGTAGCATCCTACCATCCCAAGATATACAATGTGATTTTGTTCCTCCTTTTTTTTTTTTTTTTTTTTTTTAAAGAAGCTGTGTTGCAAATTGTAACGTTTCTGACATTTCTTTCTGGTCTAAAAATGACTGATCATATCTTTCCTGTGAATCTGGGATTCTTTCACACCTTCCCTCACTTACCCACCTCTACATTCCTATATGGCTGCACTCAATTTCCGTTTGCTGATTAATACGGTCTATCTTTTTCCACTTCGCCTGCACAAAAGCAGTGTAAATATAACTCCATGCTGAGACATTTAAAGATCCAGGAACCAATTCAGCAAGAAGCTTGCATCTGTCTAAGTATGCTAATCATCCCTGGCTCAAAGTCAATGTTTCATTGCTTTGCTGAATTGAGATGCTAAAGGAAGTTCCTCTGAAGATTACGTTTAAGATCACATACATCATTGCACTTCAGAGTCTTACTAACTATGGAGAGCTCAGAGATGTAGGCAAGAGCGTGGTACGGTACCCCACGCTTTTCCTTGCTAAAGGAGATAGAGGTCTATGCACGATCCACACAAAGACTTCACAAGAAATCAAAGCAAAAGTGACTGGCTCCTACTGAGTGACTTTAAAAGGAGCCTGGTATAAATAAAATGTGTCAATTTGCATTTTTGTCCCAGATTACAGCCTCAAGTTTTCAGAACTTTTTTCCCTAACTGCTGAAGAAGATTTTCAGATGGGTAAGTTCACAGCTCTATTAATCATTGTTATACCTATTTTGTATGTGAGTTATTTCCTTTGAATTTGTAACAAGTCATAACTCTTCTGCTCTGTGAAAGTATGAATGCCTCTTTCTGAGCACAGAAACCAAATAAATGTTTCTAGTTTCAGTAATAGTGAAGTTCCCCCGATGTAGCCAGTAGGTTGAAGCATTACAAGCCAATAGTCAGCACACATTATAACTGTTCTATGTAAAAAAAATTTTAGACAAACACTGCCATAATTCCACATTCACAAGGGGAGAAAAAGTATCATTTAATTGTCTCTACATGATGAAGCACACATAAGGAAGGAGCAGAAGATTTATAGCCCAGTTGTTCTCATAACCAATCCCAATTACAATGTGTCTCTGCTCACCCTAATAGCAACATCTGCCTACCCAGCCGGGCTAGCAATAACCACTGCTATCTGACATTCCAGTGGTTTACAAGGACAACGCAGTTACAGCTGCAAGTCTGCCATAAGCAAACAGCTGAAGAACCTATCACAGTCATTCAGACTGCTGAGAAGCTTCTTCCTATCCTTAGTAGCAGGCTAAGAGGGATGTTCATCTGAAAGAACAAAGCTTCTGCTACATGCCCTGTAAAATTTGATGGTTTCGTTTGGTTTTTTGTTACCAACTTGGCCTGGCAGAAGTTACGTTTAACAAGCTAATGAATACTTCTGAATAACCTTCTGTATGTCTTATGCTGACATCTGACAGCAGAATACAAATTCAGAAATATGGAAATATGGAAAAAACCCTTGGGAGAGAGAATCCAAATGCTCACTGCATTTGCAAAATGTTGCTGCTTGTTGCAGTTGTCCCTCTGCATGGCTTGCTCCTCTTGGCTGCTTTTAGCACAGATTAGCGACCTTCAACCCTGACAAATATGTTGCCCTCATGTTTTTATGATCTCCTAATCTCTCAGAAGGTGACACATTCTGAGATTAGAGTAAATACACCAGGATCCCAGTGGCAGCATAATACAGATGCAGCTGTGATGAATGCCAATTAAAACAGTAGCAGCATGTGACAGCTGTTTACAATTACTTCTAATTAGCAAGTTTTAAACACTCTGTTATCAGGCTCCTCTTTGGAGTATGCAACTAGAATAGGTGCTGAGTTCATGATTGTTTAGTCCTTTGAGTAGCTTTCTTCAAGAGAACTATTGTATGAAAGGCTTTAGCAGAAAAGCTTTGTATGATCTGCTAGTATTTCCCTGAAAAATGCCTCCTAGAGGATAAAGGAACTTCAGCTATGGGGGGAATCTGGGCACAGGACACTGCCCAGATGAACTGTTAAACACAATTTGCCTACAGCGTTCCACATTACATGTTAAACTTTACCTATAAATACACAAGTTAAACAATACAAGCAGGTATCTACAATAAAGTTCCACAACTATCTGCCCCAAGAGAAGAAAAGTTAATGTAGCTTTTAAGCCTCATTTGCCACGTTCCAGACCAATTTTAGAAACAGGGTGTCTTCTCTCCTTTTCGCACCCCAGCAAGAGAAGAGCCCCAGCTTAGGACTTGTTTCGATTGTGCAGGGAGGTCTGCCTGAAGCATGTGGAGACATGCTGGCTGCACCTATCCCGGGAAAATAAACAGTGCCAGGGATGCTGCCAGGCCCAGCCATCGATACTATCGCGCTGGGAGAACAGTTGCTGGCATGCTGGGGCCCATGCTGTCCCAGGCAGTCCCATCCCCACACAGGTGCAGGAGTCCACGGGGACCGGGAGCCACCCCGCAAGGCTACATGCGTGCAGCCACCCTCTCTGGGAGGGAGCGGGAAGGATGTGGTCGAACGGCTGCAGTTGGCCCCCAGGCTAAAGAACAGACCTTGGCACTGGCTCACAATAATTCTAATAAACACAGCAATTAGGGCCAGCTTTAACTAGATTGCTTGAGCAATGCAGGTAGTCTGGGCTCCAGCACAGGCTGAGCACCTGAGCAAGTCCTCATGGGCCTCAGCAGACCTGTACCACTCAGAGGTATATCCACGCTGCCACATTTTCAGTCTTGTTCTGATATAAATTAAGGTCTCACCCCTTGCCCACCAGTTAAGGCACCATAATAGACATACCACGGGATGCAGGAACAGCAGATCCAGCACTGGATACCAGTGCAGAGCCGAATGGCCACCCATGTCCCCGAAACACATGAATTCATACAAGCTTTAATCATCTTAAATCAAACAAAGGGAATGAATGCTCAAAAATGAGTTTCATGCAATGGCCCAATCCTGCAGGGAACTCCTGCAGGTCCAGGGATGACCAAGCGCATTCGACATCATGCAGGATCAGGCAGCTGTAGCCCAAAACACAATGTCTTCCCCAGGCATGCAGCCGCTCGGCGCATTTCCCTGGTACTCAGATGACTTGCAAGGAAATTCACTTCAACAACAGTGCAAACTCCTCTGTTACTAATACCAAAGAAACAGCCACTTATTGCCTGAGCAGTCATACTGTGATTAGGAAATCATGTTTCATATTTCAAAGGTAACTTAGAAATTACAATATGGAGCGCTTGACATCTTAAGAGATCTATACATCATGTTGACACATATAAACAAAAAATGAGACCATACTGCATAATGTCAAGCAGCTTTTTAGCTTGTTTTAAAATAGGCAACCTTTACAATGTAAAGACACACTTTATTTAGGTCTGAATGGGTCATTTTTCTCTTTCTGTTTTTTTTCCTGACAGCAGAAGTTAGTTTTTTTCTTCAGCAAAAAAAGTTTTATCTCAAGCAGCTCCTAAACACTTGTGCTTAAAACTTTATGATCTCTATAGAAAAATATAATCAATTCATAAGTTTTTGTAGCTTTTGTTAGCTTTTAATAGAACTATGGAAATTTTCCAGCAGCTACTTAAGTTTCCACGAAGCAAAAGTGTGCAGGGCTCTCAGCAACCCTCTTTACCAAGAGACTCACAACAGCAGTGCAGAGAGAGGCAGGTACATTATTTTTGTGATTAAGAACTAGCAGGTTTACTCTCCATTTATTTCAACCATCCTATTAGTGCAGCTAAGACATCTGCATAACATTTCCTTTCGCTACGGTTCACGTGAGCTAAATAATGCATATGTTAAAAACCAGGCTTTCAGTGGCTTTTAATAGCAAGGAAAAATAAACTCCTGCAGTATTACAGATACACAATCTCTGTCTTGGCTTCATTACCTGATGTAACTTAAAGAAAATCAGTGGCTTTGCACTGGCAAAACCCACGTAAAGGAATAACGTATTGAGCTCATTTCATCCAATATGTGCAGTAAAGGTTTAGCTAATGGTCTTTTAGTTAAAATACTAGGAGTCCATCTCACTGCATGTTAACAGGGTAACCAAGACATTCGTTTCAACCTGTCTCAGTCCCTGACCTCTAATAGAGGCATCACGTTGTACCCATTCCTCTAACCGTTCTGCCTGCTCCATTCAGGCTGCGAGCCAGGAATGGCTTTTTGGGCATACAGCACTTGGTGCATACAGCACTTAGTGCATACGGCACTTGCATCTCACAACTACGCGTGAATAACGTCGTGGCAGAGGTAGCACAATCTGAACGGTACTGCTGAGCCAAACCAACCACTGCTTCTTGTAATGTCTTCTCCTGTCCCCTTCTGGCGTGCACATATATATAAACAGATGCATTTATCAGATGCCTGTGTCTTTTTTGAACAGATACCATATACCCTGTTTCTTCTTAACAGATTGTTCTGTCATTGTTCCAACCATTTGTTGTTGTTTTCTCTAAAGAGGCTGCACTTCAGAAACTTTATTCCAGGTGCCTATCACTGAAGTGTCTGTACTTAAAAAAAGCTAAGATGGCTTTTAAGTGACTACTGATGTATAATAAATACTGTTTCAAGTTTATAACAGGAGATAACTTTTGGGAAGTATTTTACTGTGCTGTTCTTATGAGAAATGTCTTTTGTGCAAATTAGTCTTTCCCCAAATGGCACAGTTAAAAAAATAAATAGCCTGAAATAAAAAAAAAAAAAATCTAATAAAGTAGTTCATTCAGACATTATTTCTGAGTTGGGGATCTGTTGCTCCTGTAGAGAGGGTACACGTTCCCAAGGAAGGCTGCTCCCTTCATCCCAGAAGTGCCCCATTTAGTGGAAGATAGTTGTGAAACTTCCCCTCAGCAGGCAGGTGACTGCGGCGATGGAAAAGCCATGCTGCCCAGTGGGCTTCGCGAGGAGGTTTGTGTTCATCTTTTCATTTTGTCATCTGATGGAAATTTAGAACATGCCTCCTGCAGAAATATTTCTCCTGGCAGCCTGTACAGATGACATTAGCAGACCCCTCCAAATTTCCAATAAACAAATCTTAAAAACCTTCACTACTCTGACTGCGGAGGCCACAGGGATTGCACCTCCCTCCCATTACACCCAGCAAGGTGACCATGACCCCCTCTACAGACCTACAGCCCCTGGCCTGAAATCTTCTCCAGAAGTGGGTGCTTGGAGTATTCTGCACGTTTCACACTGATGAAGAAGAGCAAAGAAGTGTTGTTGGCGTGCACATGCTTGGCTCTGGAGTTCGCGCCTGAGGTCCTCATCCTAGTTCCTAGCCAAGGCGTGCAGAGAGGGTGCAAGGTGTGCAGCAAGGGCTGCGCAGAGAGCCCAGCACAGGCAGCAGAGGCTGGTCCCACCTGCATCCTCTGACTGAGGGGCCTGGGCTGGCTGGGATGTACACAGGGAAGGGGGCAGAGAGAGTAGAAGAAGAAGGAGAAGGGGAAGGGGAAAAGCAAGGGAGAGGGGGAGAGAAAAAGAGAAGTAGAGGGAAAGGGAAAAGAAAAGGGGAAGGGAGAGGGAGAGAGAAAGGGGAAGGGGTATACGGCAGACGAGGTGGCCCAGGAGAGGCAGAGCCGGGGAAAGGCAGCCCACGGTGCCGCTGGCGGTGCCCGGGCAGGACGGGGCCCGGCGCGGCACCCCCTCCCCTCCCCGCCCTGCCGGGCCCCCCGCAGCAGCCGTGGCCGCCCCCGCCGCAGCGGGCAGCCGCCCCGCGGGGGGGCCGGGACCGGGCAGCGGTCACCGGCGGGGATGCCCGCGGGCTGCTCGCCTTTCCCGGGAGAGAGGGACGAGCCGGTGCGCACACGTGTGAACGCACAACCGTAACCACACACACCCGGAGCGGGGGGAGCATGGACACGGACCCGCAGCCATGTTACAGCTTTCGGGGCAGCTCTGCCGCCGGCCCGGCCCGGCCCGGCCGTGGGTCCCTCCGGCCCCGCAGCTCCACTGCCCGGCGCTGCACCGGCGCGGCGCGCTGCGGCAACGCGCTGCTCTCCTCGGGGCTTCGCTGCTCCATCCCATACCCCAGCGCCTCCCATCCCCCCCCCCCCGAAAAAAATCCCAAAGCAAAAAATATATTTTAAAAAAAGCCGCAGCGCAGAGCGGACGGAGCGGTCTGCTGGCCGCCGCAGAAGCCCTGCGCGCTCCCCCGCCGCCCGCCCGGGCTGCGCCGCGTTAATTTCATAGCACCGGCGACATGAGGACCTCATACCTCCGGACAACTGGGTGAGTCATAAATACACGGCGCAGGGCTGAAAGCCGAGACTGTTTACAGCGACTTTGCAGCGGCCTCCGGCGAGTCAAACCGCCGCCCGCCGCGCAGGGGCCGGGCGGCGCGGAGGGGCCCCGCAGAGCAGGGCGGCTGCCGGCGGGGGACTCGCACCGCCGGCACCTGCGGCCGTCGAGGGGCGAGGAGGGGGCGGCCTCCCCGCCGCCGCCGCCGCCGTCCGTAGGTCCGCCCGCCCGCCCGCCCGTCCGTCCGCGGTGGCGGGCGGCCGGCCGGCGGCGGGAGCGCGGAGGAGCGGCGCTGGGGAGGGACGCGGTGTTGGGTTACCCCGGCCCGGCCCGGCCCGGCCCCGCCGCCGCCGCGGGGGCCCGCGGGTGCCGCGGGGCTGCGCCGCCGGCCGCGCAGCCCACGGTATGTCGGGCCGGTGACTTCAGCCGGGAGATATTTGGAGGCTCCGCGGGGTCCGGTGCGGGGGGCCAGCGTGTGTTTGGGTCTGAAAGCGAATCAGCGGAGGGCGCGTCACTGCCAAAGGGCCCTATAAATCCATCTGCGGCGCCGAGTCGCCCTGGCAAAGCCCCCGCGTCCGCGCGTCCGGCTCCGCGCTCCCCTCCGCCCGCGGCCGCGGCGCCCCCCGCGCCTCCCCGGCCCCGTGCCCCCGCCCGCCGGCCCCGCCGCCCCCCGCGCCGCCGGGCGCGCCCAGGCCCAGCCGGGGCAGCCGGAGCGGGCGCTCCCCGCCACCGGCCCGGCCTCCCGCCGCTCCCGCCACGCTCCCCGCTTGGATCTAAGCTTTCGCCGCGACGGGACCCCCGATCTGGAGGAGGAAGCCTCGCTGCTGCTGCTGCTACCGGCTCTACAAATCCCAGCGCCGGCCTCTGATTCTCCCAGCAGGCTGAGGGGGGTGATTTGATTTTTTTTTCAAATTTTTATTTTTCCCTCCCCTCCTCAGCTGGGGAGGTCTTTTTTCGTGGGGTTTTTATTTTTTTTTTTTCCTTCCCGCCGTTGCGTGCGTGTCCGAGCGGTGCGCGGCTCCCCGCGGTGCTGGACCAGCTGGCGTTACAGGAGCCCTGATGTCTTCATCTGACTCCCCGCAGTTGTTGATGGAGTGTCTTTCTCAGATTTCCAGGCAGGGTCCCAAGAGCAGCACCCAGAGCCAGCTCCCGCTGCCAGGCGGCGCTCCCCGCGGCTCGGGCCGCTCCCGCCGCTGCTGAGCGCGGCTCCGGGGCCGGAGCGGGCAGAGACCCCCGCGGCGCCGCTCCTGCCGCGGCCACAGCACCTGCGGCGGCGGGGGAGGCCGCCGGGGTGTGTGCCGGCGGCTCCCCTCTGCCTCCATCCAGACTTGCGACCTTGCCCCCCTCCTCCATACGTCTTCCCCCCGCGCAAAAGAGGGTCCCGGCGGTCGGACCCCGACCTGGCCCACATGCATCGCCCGTCCGGCCGCTCGGCTCCCCGGCGTTAATGTCCATCTCGGGTCCGACGAGACCAGCTCAGAGGTGAGGGCGAGGCGGGGGCCGCGGCGGGGCGGGCGGGCCGGGGCGGGCACCCTCCCCGGGGGGCACAGGGCCGCTCCGCAGCCCCCCGGGCTCGGCGAGGTGCGAAGGCAGCGGCCGGCGGGGACAGCGCGCAGCGGGGGCCAGCGGGACTCGGGCGGCAGCCGCGCCCCGAGCCCCTCCGCGGGAGCCGGGGCTGCGCCCCCCGGGCCGGACACTGCCCTGTGCCGCCGGCCGGACCGGGCCGGGCCGAACCGGGCCGGGGGCAGCTGCCATCCCCGGGCATCGGCTGCGAGCGGGGAGCGAGGAGGAGAGAAGAAAAAGGAAAAGGGAAGGGAAAGAGAGGAGAGGAGAGGAGAGGAGAGGAGAGGAGAGGAGAGGAGAGGAGAGGAGAGGAGAGGAGAGGAGACGGGAAAAGGAAGAACAGGAACAGGAAAAGAAAGAAAAGTGGAGGAGGAGAGGGAAACGAAGAGAAGGAGATGGAAGCAAGACAGAGGGGAACGAGAAGGAAAGGCAAGGGAAAAGGAGAGGAAAATGAAAAGGAGATGGAAACAAAGAGGAAAGGGAAAAGGAACGTGAAAAGAGAAAAGGGAAGGGAAAAGGAAATATTGAAACAAGGGGATAGGGAAATGGGAAGAGAAGGGGAAGGGGGAAAGGAAGGGAAAAAGGAAGAAGATAGGGAAAGTAAAGGTGACAACTGAAAAGAGAAAAGGAGAGAAAAATGAAAGGGAAAAGAGGAAAAGGAAAGAGGACTGGGAAGGGGGCAAGAAAGGGGAAAGGGGAAAAAAAGAGAAAAGGGAAAAGGAATGAGAAAAAGGGAAAGGGAAAAGGAAAGGAGAGGGGAAGAAGAAGAGAGGGAAGGGGAAAGGAAGGTTTGCCTGTAGCACAATAAGTCTGCGCAGCCCCGTGCCCCAGATCAACCCAGTCCACCCCGGCCCAGCCTGGGGACAGGTGCCCTGGCGCCGCCCAGGTGCTGGAGGAGGACAAGCACAAGGTGACCTGCCCGCCAGCACAGGGGCACGGTCACACCTCCACGTCCCTGGGCGCAGTCTCCTGGGACCTGCCTGCCCACATCTCCCAAAGCAGCGTCTTTGGGCATAGAGGGGCTGGAGGCCATCCCGCGCCTCCCTCTCCCACACCTCTCACTGGGGAGAGATCACCCCCCTTGCTCTGGGAGGCGATAGGGGCGGGAGGCTGAGCTGGGCACAGGTTGTTTCCCGCTGCTCTGTCCCCGTGCCTGGCCAGGGCGGACCTGGCTGATCTGGGGTGTGAGGCTGCCCAGCTTTGTCTCGGGGTTGGCAGGGATGGGGCAGGACCGGGGAAGCGCAGCAGCTGGGGGCTAACCCTGCCTCTCTTCTCTGCCAGGGGCCCGTGTTGGAAGGAGATCTAAGATGAAGTTATGGGATGTTGTGGCTGTCTGCGTGGTGCTGCTCAACACGGTCTCCACCTCACCCCTGCCCACCGGTAAGACGCCTCCCAAGGGGCCCCCTTCAGTGGTAGAGGGGCCTGAAGACGATCTCTCCCCCATCAGCCTGCTGCCTCCCTATGCTGTGCACAGTGACTGTAAGAAACATTCCCCTTCGTAGCCACTGCTGTCTGTCTTGCTAAACCCGCTCCCTTTACCCAGGCATCAGGGTGAGGAAGGGACCCCTCTCCCTACTTTCTGCCCCGACTTCTCCCCCCAGGCAGGGTCACTGGCTCTGGTCTGGCTCCAGCAGCTCCAAACCAAGTCATCCTCCAAAGTTTGGGGTTGGCAATTGCAGTGGCAATGCCCCCCCTTCCCTCCCACCTCCAGCCCTACCTTCCTGGTGGTCATAAGATCCCTTTGGTTGAAAAACGTGGAGAAATGGGAAAGTTAGTTTTATGCAGAGGAGCCAGAAGAAGGATCATACACCTTGCAGTGCAGGCACTGAAACTCCTTCCCCACAGCTTCAGCCTCCTCTCCCCTCTCAGACCTGCCAATGCAATTATTCACTGTCTGTAGTGGGCGCAAGTCCTGGTGGAGATCAGGCTCCATGGTGGGAGGCACTGTACACATCCTGGAGCGCTGCTGAGTTTCATTAAATCCTCCTTGGATCCTGATCCCGAAATTAGTGTGTCCGCATGGAAATTTACAGAAGAGTAGCGGTGGCAGGGTTAGGAGCTTGATGCAGAGCAATCCACATGAAGCGGCTCACAGTAAAACAGCTTACAATCCAAATGACAGATAATAATAATAATAATGCCTCGCTAATAATAGGTCTCCTACAATAGCAGATACAGGATTTTCACAGTGGTATGCGAGTGTTACGCTAACTCTGGTGGCTTTTTGAAGTGAGAGTTAATATGACTCAGTAAGAAGTGGCGAAATACTCACATGAATTGTGGAGATGTTCGCTTAGCAAAGACACAGATGCAGCTTGGAGGTTGCTCCCTTTGCCCTTGCTCAGCGTTCTCTGTTTAGCTTGTTGCACGGTGCAAACAGTATCCAGTAATTTGGATTCATTTTTATCTCCTTATCTGGAGGCATGTCCTTTCCCTTCGCCCGCCACAGCTCCAGCCACGGGCAGCCCTGCTCTGGTTTCTCCAGGAGCAGCCAGGCTAACGCAGCATGGAGACACCGAGTGGGGAATCGTGTGCCATGACTCCGCTTTCATCCCCTCCCCAGCACCCATCTCCCCTTCTGCACACACATCTATGTCCTTGCCCATTTAGTCTTCTCTCTTTCCTTTTCTTGCTTGTGTTTTCCCCCTGCTGGAATCTTGCCTAGGCTGCCTACTCCATGCGTCCCAGCTGGGGCTCCTGCCTCTTGCAGACTGGCAGTCCCTGACGTCCTTTCAGCCCCTCCACGCAGGGAGGTCGGCCAAAAGTGCTTCCTCCCGGGGCTCCAGCCTGCCAGGGCTGTGGGGCCGTCACACGCGGTGGTCTTCTTCTCCACGGCAAGCTGCGTGGTGGGATAGGTACTGTCCTACAAAAGGCAGTGGTCAGCTTTTCAGGCCACTGTGCTGGTCCCCTCTGCGCAGGCTTGCAGCAGTGCCAGCAGCAAGAAGAGCTTTAGGGGGAAAGCAGCCCCAGTCAGTTTGAAGCCCTGGCAGAAGCTGCAGGGTGGGAGGGCATTAATGCTCCGTCTTTCCAGGGTGATAGTATTTGTACGATGCCTGCTTTTATCTTGAAACTTACTTCTGGGAATATGTTTCCTGGTGAGCTGGTTTCTCCGCAGCAGCTCGAGGGGACAGGCAGCAGTAGCCGTCTTGTCTATTCCTAGTGTCCAAAACTTCTCATTGTTGCCACTGTTTTTCCTGTGGATTAGGTAACCAAGAAGTGGCAAGAAAGACAACCTGTGTTTTTTCTGAGCTATGGTAGTATCAATAGACAGCCTCTTCCAGATATCTCTGTTTCCAGGGTACAGGCATAGGCTTTGCCAAGCAGAGCTGGGTCGCAGGTTATTGCCCAGGACAGTAATTTGGGAAACGGCTGATCGTTTGGTCTCTATCTCTTAACGCTGCAGATCACAAATAGACAGGCCTGGCTGCAAGGCAAAAGTAAGCAGTGCTGTTCTTCACAACAGAAATTGGGGAAAACCCAGGGATTTCCTGTGGTCTTTGCACGGCAGCGGTTTACGCAGCACCCGTGCCTGAAAGTTAGAAACTCTTCTCTCCGCTACGTTGCCAAGGTGGATGAGTCAGGAGAGACCTGCAGAAAGGTGGCTGTAAGACAGCAGTGAAATGATCCAGTTTTTGATCCAGTTTTACGTCCTTTTCAGTTGATTTAAAAGTGTGTGGTGTATGGAGAGCAGTCTGCAAAAATGGAGCCCACGAGCCTGATCCTGTCAGGGCACATCGCTGCCTTCCCACCGCAGCAGCACTTTGTTCGAGTCACCACCATCAGTGTCTTTGACATACTTGTTTCTCTCCGCTTACCAGTTGGTGGCACGCACCCTTCAACACGTGCAAGACATATAACAATGTACACATGAGGAGTCATGTCTACACCATGTAGCCTTCCCTCTCCTATTTGAGGTTTCTCTTACAAGCAGAGTACAATGTGCCATGTGCACGTAGGTGTGCTTGCAGCTCCCCAGCTCGTCTGCTGGTGGACCTGCCGTGTATTAATAGATGCTGTTGGTCAGCTGGCTTTGCCAAGTGATTTTGCAGGAGGCAGCTCTCAAAGCGGTGGGAGCGCCGTCATCACCCATGCTGGCTCATCTGCGTAGGGCAGTTGGCTCATCTGCGTAGGGCAGTGCGCAGGCGCTGAGCAGGATTGGGTGCTGTGTGCGTTCAAAGAGTGATCCCTGTTCAGGCTGAGTGGAGAGTAGCAGTTGCACTCCAAGGTGTGCATTGCTCTTACTCCAGAGAGGTCGGGTCTCCCATATCCCACTTGCAGCAGGGGTTAGTAGGGTTGTGAGACCAAGTCGTGCTTCCAAGGGCAGGCCAGACACTTCGCTGGAGGACAGATCTGTTTTCCCAGGCCCTTGACACCTTTTTGTGTTCTCGTTTGATGGGATTGCTTTCTCTGCAAAGTGCTCTGAGGTCACCTGATGTTACCCCATCCCTTTCAGACTGGCTTGAAACCTTCCTTCGTTCCAGCCTACAGGCAAGGTCTTAACCTCCTGGGCTGATCAGGTGTAATGTGCTGACCTTTGCTGTTCAGGGCAGTAATTAGAGATGGCAGAGGGTGTTGGCAATTGAAGTCTTCTGCATTTTTTAGTGAACTGGAGGCTGGAGTGAGAGTAACCTCCATAAATGCAGTGCATTTGAGATTAATCCAGTGTTCGTAGGTGTTTTAGGCATCAGTGTTCATGGGATAGCTTATTTCACACAAAGAAGAGTAGCTGTAGAGTTTGCAAGGATAGAAAACCATTTCTTTGTTTCCCTCGTGCTACAGTCTGCTGGGGGAAGGACGCAGTTAGCTTAAATAGCAACTATGAACAGAACAAATATAAACCAAGCCATTATAAACTAAATACTAAGTCATCGGCTTCAGAAGCATGAGAGCACAGAGGGAGCCAAACACTTGGTTTGACTTACACGCAGTTTCCAGTGAACACATTTTGTAACTGCTTGCTGCTGTATGGCCATAATCAACATGTATGTGAGGACTGGAACAGCCTAAGATCCAGGCTATGATATATAGTCTCTTGATCTAGTGAGCATCTTTAGTAAGAACTAGTGGTAAGCATATAGAATTAAATGAATAATCTCAGCATGGGGTTTTCCCTCCTAGTAGGAGGAAAAGGTGGGTTTTTTGCATTATAATGTCTGAGTTACTCTACGGCCACTGGATGGTCATTTGTTGTTGGAGCTCCTTTGGTATGTTTGTTAGGTTATAACACACCATGGTATGTGTGCATTATATGTCTGTTAAAAATTCTTCATACCCCTGCTAAGGGGTATTTAATGTTAAGTTACTGCATTTAGCTGCAACATTATCAACTAATATGGAAAGTATCTAGAATAAACAGTGATGCTGTGGGACTCTTTAAGGGAAAACCAGTATTAAATTATGCTTTCAACTGAATGCATTTCCTTCCCGACAATATTTATTAGGCACATTCAGTGTTACAAACCAGAACTCTCATATTTCTGTCCAGGCTTTCCTGCTCAACACACTTATGGTGTGGCATATGTGCTTTAGTCTAAGACACCCAGAAGCTACAGAAGTAACCTGCCCACGCACAGTAAATCCAGTGCATCGGAGAGGTATCTGCTACACCGAGCAGGTGCCACACTGCGTCATTTGATCTGTGTGTATCCAGTACAGCCGGTGCATCCACCCAGTGTCAGACCGAGTGTGCCTGTGTCCCTGGGCCAGCATATATATAGTAAACATTGTTTGCATGGGCACACCCAGGTTATCTAGGCATTTAGAAATCTCAAGCATTCAAGTTTGCCTGTTCAGGGGTGAAATTCTAGGAGAAGAAAGAACAGGACACATCTGGTTAAATCCAGATGCATGTGGCCCTGGAAGCTGATTTCTCCACAGTCTCAGATATAAATACTGAATATACTGCTGTGAAGGGTATTCTGGGACTTAAGTAGGAAAGGACTGAAATGCAAGAGAATATGGTTTTATTCTCATTGTAAGGGTTATCCTTTGTTTAAAGTTTTATGTCTTTGGTGCTTTTCAATTTAGGGACCTCAAAAATTTCTCAGTGGAAGTGTGGATCCTTCTAGATGTTTTGCAGGTGTGGGTTGCTAGATAACACACCTGAGCATGCTTTTCTTGGTCACCTTTCATAGGCTTCTTCAATATATTTTAGAAATCCCTGTGTTCAGGGTCTGCAGATGACAAGCTGCAAAACCTTTCTTGAAAGGCTGAAGAATTCAGCTGTGTAGTGACTATTGATGAATTGATGGGGGAGGCATTATCTGTCCACTAGAAGAGGATGCTCAGATTGATAGGCTGTAATGTCTTTGTAAATTATGCTGTTCCTGATTAGGACTGCATAAAGTAGGTTTAAAATGTTTAAAGTTACAGGCTGAGAGAAGCCACTGGGGTCATCGAGTCCCATCCCTCACAACTGCAGATGATACTTGCACCTCTCGCGCAAGTATCCAGTCTTCATCCCCAACGCACACTCTCAAGCAACTGCAACTTAAAACTTCTAGTACATAGGCCAAACCTCACATAACTACACTTGTTGTGGATTCTCATACTTCTGAGGTAATAAGTTAATGACAAGTAATAAATGAGGAATACTACATATTGCAGCATAACCATGTTCAGGATCATCAGACATCTAAATAGGCCACTGCCACATTAGTGCTGGTAGAGTGGTTGACACTGCAGAATGGTCATTTTTGACAAAACCAGCTGTAGTTTCTGGTCAAGTAATATATGGTAAGGAGAACCAAAGGAAAGGTTTCTATGATTCTTGGAAATCCAGTCATGGTTACAAAGAGAAGAAAGAAAATAGAATCAAAAAGGTTTATTTGAGACAGGTACAAATAAAGCATTAAGACACAAAATATACACTAGAGTATGTCTGTTTTTAAGATCAAGGACAGAAAATTAGTTATGTGAGGCATTTCTAATATCAGCATTCTTTTAAAGGAATAAAGCCACATTGTATGACTTAGCAGGTATTTAGGCTGTATGTATTGGTACAGCACTTAAACTGAAACCTGCAGGTAGTTTCTTTGAAGTCAGTGGGACTTGTACAAATGCTGTAATGATTATTGAACAGGAATAGTCTTCAAAAGAAGCAAACACTGAAGTCAGAATACGTTGGGGCCAGGCAGTGCTACAGCAGTATGCCAAAACTTCTCACGTCGCCACGTTTTTAGAGGCAAGCTGGTTGTATCCCGTTTAACTAACAAGCTACATACCAACATCTGGACTACCTCTGCTCCCATCCCAAGCGTGTAAGATTTCTTTGGCAAAACCAGCTATTACTCAGGAAATTTCTGACAGGGAGGTGTGGATCCAGCATAGCAGCTGGGAAGGACCTTGCTCTTCTGAGCACACACCACTGCCGTCTGGCAGGCCATCGTCCACACATCCCAGCATGAGACCTTCTGCAGCAGAACACGTAGCACCTGCCCTAGAGCCAGGGACTGATTATTACAATAACCTTTTCCAAACTGCAAAATTAAAACGTTTTGTATCATTCCTATTGTAAACACATTGGAATGCAGGTAGTGAAAGGCAACAGTGGAAGAACACATATTATTTATAGGTCAGATCAAAATCTGATAGCACCAGAGATTGCCACAGGAGGGGCATCAGCCATGGTTTTGCCTGGACAGCTCTGCTTTACTGCCTCAGGGAAGAGGCTGGGATTGGGTCCCTTCCTGCCGTTTTGCTGCCTGTGCATGTTCCTTGGGAACACCCCTAAAAACCCACAGGTTACATGCCGTGTAAGAGCACAGGCAGCCCTGTTGCTGTTATTTATTTAGGAATGCTGTTCCCATTCAGTGAGCTGGCACTCAAGTGGGGCTGGGTGAGTGATGTGGGGTCTTACTGATGTCATGCGAGGGCTGGGCTGGATCGCTTCTGCACCAGGGATGCTAAAGAGAATTTCTTTTTATTATTGACAGTATTTCCTCCATTAAAGTCTCAGTGCCATGTCTGTTAGGTGGCTGCATGCATTCTTGCTAATAGAGGTCACAGGTTTTGGGTCCCACTCATATGTACTCATTTGAGGCTCTCACAGGGTTGGGACAGAAACAAATATTAAGCGTAAACCCAGGTTTTACTGGGAAGCTGGATATTTACGCAGCATGGTATGGATTTGGAGGGTTACAAGGCCTTACTAAGGAGACAACAGGCAGGTATATGCCTTGCCCAGGTTTGGCTCCTGCTCCATCACTGTCTTCAAGCAGGGCACTGCCACTTTTTCTTTTTTCCACTTTTACACTCTTTATGCCATAACTTCTTCAGATGCAGAGACTGCTTCATGGGTGCTCGAGTACCCACACAGCCTCGTACAGTAAGGCCCTAATGCAGATGGGTTCCTGGCAGCTGCTGAAGGAGCTGTCCCAAATCTCAAGAGCGACCACTGAAAAGCTCTCTGCTCCTCAGTGCCTCAGAGATGCTTTTTCAAAGCTCTGAATCAGAGGCAAGACCACATCCTCTCGCTGCTCCTTTGCTGCGACTGCTGGATGAGACACCCCTTTGCCCACCTCAGAGAGGCCAGAGGAGGGGCCCAGCCACAGGTGTCAGCCCAGAGTCGGGCAGGATCTTGTGAAAAACCCCACCTGGACCGGATGAAGAACAAGAAACTGTTGTGCACAGGTCAGCTCTCAAGGCAGCTTCCTTTACTTCACCTGGTTCATCTGACCTTGCTGTCCCCCCCTGCTCTCAGGGAATTCCCCCAGCTGGCAGCAATCATGGTGGTCCTGTTGTTCCTTCCCTTTCTTCTCCTTGTGGGAACCAGCGTTTCATACCTGCAAGAAACCAGGCAAAGGATGCAAGGAGAAGCACTGCCAAGCATGGCAGTGTGAAAATACAAAGTACTCTGCAGATTTGCCATTATGACCACCACGTGGGAAGCAGCAGGGCTAGCTAGTGAGCTACAAACACAAAACTTGGCTGCTCCATTAGGAACAAGCACACCAGGTAGGTTAACCCTGTGCCTTTTTCCAGTGCTGCCTTATCGTACCTGGCTGGTGTGAGTGGCCCTGGAGTCATCCTCCAGGTTACTTAGCACTTTACCTTGATGAGAGGCAAGTGACACCGGTGAGAGGCTCCATTTCTAAGGGCTCTCTGAGTTGGAGGGGAGGACGCAGCATGTCCTGGGAGCTGGCAAGGGAGGGAGGGAGGGAGTGAACCAGAACTGTATTAAACATTTAAAGTTTGACCCCAGTGTGTTTGATGCTCTGTTTCCTAATGGATGCAACTGACTGGTTTCCATTTCACTCTTAGCCCCACAGATTTTCATGCAAGGCATGAAAGCAAAGTCATGCCTCAGAGAGGTGATATTTTACTTGTTTAAATCCTGAAAACCTTTCAGCATAACTGTTTTTAACACCTGCCTTTGCTTTGATGCCTGCATGGTAGACTTTGCTTTTCATGAAAAATATTTCATTTTCAATAAAATAAATGGTTTATCCCCACCACAGTTGATGCTTTTTTACTTTGCAAAGCAGAATGATCATCACAGTAGTAATTTTAACCTCGCTAAGGTCACACTTCCACAAACAGGTTACTCCAAGGGTCTCCTAAAGTACATCTTTGTGGTGCAAGATGGAGGAATTCTGTGTTCGGGCAGGACATGTCCACTATAAGTACCTGAAAACACTATTGCAAAGCAAGCTAAATACAAAAATAATTAATGAATAAATGGTATACCAGAGTAATCTTCATAAGCAATAAAAAACTGAGGATGATTTGTTGCAGTCACTGTTAGAAGCACATTAATTGTCCGTTTCCCACTAGCAAATGGTCTAGAAGAAACATTTTTGTGAGTATAATTTTGGAGGAAACTTAAAAAATAACCAGGAAAGCAAGGAAATTAAAATATTTTAGTTATGAATACTAAATTAAAGTATACCAGATTAAAGTACCAGGACTGTTTTTGAAAAAGGGACATTCAATCCTAAAACAGATCTGGATCTGAATTTTCTAAATAATGCTTACGATTATAATGAGCTGGATTAACCCCCTTGAACTTTAAAATCAAACTTCAAACTAGGGTCTGAATGCTGCTGTTTGAACTTCTGTAACTGAAAGACAGCTGTGCTTAAGTGAAATATCCTGCTAATTTTATTAAATGTTTGGCCTGACGTTTTGATGTAGTAGCTATACACTGCCACAAATGCATGCATAAAAGCTACAATGTAAAACAAAAATCTAATTTTATCATTTTTAGTATACCTTATGTGACTTCCATTACATCACTTTAACTCAGTGTATGCAAAGTGCCAAACGACGCTGCAGTGAGGTGATTACGTTTTCCTGAGATCAGTATGGAAAACTATTCTATAAAGTACAAACAAGTTTTTAAGTTTCAAATAACTTAAAACATCAAGTTTTATGAGATTAAAAAAAAAAAAAGGAATACCTACTTATATAAATTGTTATTCCACAATTAATAGCATTTAAGCTTTTCTTACAAACAGTAATAGACAGCATGATGAGAAGAGACGGTAATTAGCCTTCTAAATCCATAACCAGGCACCAAAATGAGTAACTGGATTTTTTTCTGAGAAGCTGAAGATCCATCTGTTCCCACTGAAATCAGTTAGTGGTCAGGTACAAACTGAGGGTTTCTTGCTCTACCATGCTGGGTTACTGACACTGCGGGGGAATATTTGGCTTTAAAATAAATCTGTTGCTAGTGAAATCAAAGGAATAGTTTTACAAAATGTAATCGTGAACATATTTGAACAGACAGAAATAAATTGTCCATTTTTCCTTAATGGAGACTGTTTTCTTGAGAATGTGATGTGTTTGGTTTGGATATTCATTTAGAGCTATTTTTTGTAGAAGTCTATCTGAACAGTGTATAATTTATTCTTCTAAAAAGTGCAGGCATCAGATCCTGGTCCTGCTGGCACACGGTGTCTCTAATTAATTGGAAATGCAAGGCAGGCTCTGGGGGGCTTGCAGTGGGAAGATGCCCAGAGGAGGGCACGTTTCCCCGCATGCCCAAACCAGAGCTCCAGGGTGGCTTTCTGCAGAGGCCAGCGGGGAGCACCACGGGTGTTTGGCTGCAGGATCCCATACCTGTACGCACTGCCAGCTCTTGCAGTGCGCAGGGGACAGGGCCTGTGCTTGGGGACATGCAGGTCACAGCTTCAGGTTCCAGAGAGCAGCAGTGTCGTGAGAATTTCAGTTTGCATTCAAGAGGGACATTCCTAACCTGAGAGGCTGGGTCAAAACTATAATCCGAGTGTGCTCTAAAGGTTCAGAAAGCAAGCAAACAGCTTGCAAACAGCAAGCAGAAGATGCAAATATTCTTGGGTTTTTTAAATTAGTATTCTAAATGAGTCTCATTTCTTCTTTTTTTGTTTGAGCCCTGGAGTTCTGGACATTGGGTATTCACCAGCTCTGCCCCCAGCCTGGTCCCTCTTCTAGATTCCCATGTGCACCAGTCCTGTGATGTTTCATTCTTTCCTTCTTTTATTCATTTTCTGGTCATGTAAGAAACTCATGGCAGATCAAGAGCCCTGGTTCAGCTGGACATGGGAGACAGAGAAGATGCCCAGAGGCAGACTGGCACATGGGCTGCCATCCATACCCCTACTCTTGATACTCCAGCGCTAGAAAGCAGACTCATGCTTTGATTGCCACCAGAGGAAAAGTCTCTGCCTATTCCTGCCTGGGTGGTCAGGTCCTTGGCACAGCACTGAAAGAGGGAGTGTGGAAGGGAGCTGCAGGAGAGCAAGATGAGCAGGAGCAGGACAGACATGCTGGCCACAGCTCCCGTAGGCACTGCTGCCTGCCCCACGCTCCTGCCGGCCCAGTGCTAGGCAGAGGTGATGCAAAAATGCATGCAACGTGCCCAAGCACAGACTGCCTTCAAGGGATTTCCCCAGGGAGCTGGACGGTCAGGAAACAGCTTTCAGAAACATGACATAAAACTCAAATGAAACCTCATGGCTTTGCACCAGTCTTGTGAGTGTTCATGGCACCATAGTCAAAGTGGTGGGGCTCAGGCCATCACACTGCCCCAGTGGTGTCTTTGAGCCTTTTTCCCATGCCATGAACAAGATACACAGAGGCCCCATGTTCCCTGAGGGTGGATTTTACATTTCCAGGACATATGGTCCTTTCTGTCAAGAAACACCTGCTTTGAGGTGCATCACATGTGTGAGCCAACCTTCCCTAACCTATATTGAGCGCATGCCGTGTGGGCTATCACATCCTGTCCTATCCTGTCCCGTCCCATCCTGTGCCGTCCCATGTCATCCTGTCCTATCCTAGGTGGCTTTGGATTTTTAAATTCTAATTCCTTCACACCCTGGAGCCTGGGGCCAGGGATTGCTGCTCAGAGATCTTTACTGCTTTTATTGCCGTAGTGCCTGAGCATTTTCTGCTGGGATTTTGTACAGTGTGACAGGCATCTGTCATGTGTTTTTTTCTCTCAGCTTTTCCACCAGAAAGCAAGTGTTGTCAGTAAACTAGTTTGTTTTGAAAAATATGTGTGTATATAATTAGATGTATTTGTATGTGTAAATACAACGCATATATACACACATGCAAACTGTGTATGTTACAGGAGGGGATAATAATACGTGCTTCTTCCAGGGGCGTGAAATCCCTGTGGAAAGCTCTGTCTGCTGCACAGTCAAGTCAGCGCAGTCCATGCAGTATTACAGAAGCAAAGCTGCCAGGCTGTTCACCTTCGTTCTGAGGCTATAAACATTTTCTAAACAGTGTTGGAGACAGAGAGGTAACTAAGTACTCCTCAATGGAGTGGCTTTATTCAGGATACAAACCAGCACTTGATGCCGAGGCAGCCCCTGTGAGTCTGGTGGTGTTCCCTGGCCACGCAGCTCAGCTCAGCAACCCCTTTGCCCCCAGCAGCACTTACCACAGTGCAGAGACCAAACAAGTGCTCAACACGTGGTGGCTGTGGTGCAGAGAGGTCTCGGCATCCCTGGAGCACATCTACCAAGTGCCCATCAGGATGGGGAGGTCCTGCTGTCAGTCTTCTCCACCTTCCCTTCTGTCCATTAGCCTTTTACGGTCTTTAGTCCTTGGTCAGTGGTTATTGCTTATTCATGTATGATGTCTGGAGGTAGCTTCCTTAGCACTTACCTCTAGTGCCTTGTTTCAACCCGTCACGCCTGGCGTTAATACTTTCCACTTGGTTGCACAGGGTCCTACTTCAGCAGTTTTTTACAGCATTTTGTTTCGGGCTCTCAGGCTTTGCACCCATACTCATTGGGCAGGTGAATGTCCCTACTGAGTCATGACTGGCACCTTGGCATGGGCTGATAATTCAACTCTCACTTCACTCCTGGCTGTCAAGGTTTCCTTCAAACCCCTGCGAGCTACTCCTAGTGACTGTTTGTAGTCACGCTGATGACTATGCTTTGTTAAGCAGCAGAAAATTAGCACCCAAGCCACATCCGATTAGTATGAGTCCCATTGCTTGGGTCCATGATTCAGTGGTTGCTGGGTCCAGCTGCGCTTGACACAGTACTGACAGCACAGGTGCACACCACCGAGTGCATGTTGAAACTTGGCTTTGTGGGATTGTATAATAATTCAGAGTTGTACCAGCTAGAGGCTGGCTGATTGCTGGGCTCGGAGGTGCTCCTCAAACAGTGCTAAATTATGGAAGCAAGCTTGGGGTACATTGGCAGTCCAGTTGGAAGCTGCCAAAAAGAGCATCATTGCATTGATCGTGACTAGTTTGGGGCTCCACAGGCAGAGGGTGTTGTTGCTTACAGCAACTTGCACTGAGTAGCCAAGTAATGCAGCTGCCACTGTGTTAATGTGGTGTACCCCCATAGCCCCTTAACAGCATGTGTATATAATGTAGGTGGGCAGACACTGACACGGGTCAGTCGGTCCAGCACATTTTCTCGAAGGGAACTCTGTGCCCACTCTTCCCCCTGGTTCTCTAATATCACCCACATGCCTTGTGTCTCCGCCAGTGATGTAATCTCCAGATACTGGGGGTCAGTGCAGGAGTCCTCTCGCAAGATTTGGATATCTGCTTGGGATATTTTCCAGTCCTCCGGGCTGAAGGGGAAGCCCACCCTGGAGACAGAAAATTGGCATTCATCTTACTCATAGTGCTGGCATCCCTCCCAGTGAGTCTCCCTAGTGGCCTGATGTTGCAATAGAGGATGAGCTGAGAAGGGATCCCTGGCTCCATTAGACGTATCGGCCACGCAGACCTCATCCCAGTTTACAGCTTGGAGTGTTTCTTGCATGGTTTGTGTCAGTGCCCCAGTGAGACAGTGGGAACAGTCATGCTGCCAACCACCCCATTTTCTGGTTGCAGCAAGTCCATGTGTGTAGGTAGGGCTTCTCTAGTTGGGTACACTGTTGGCTTGATTACTTGATCTACTTTTTGCCCTACTGCTTCGACCTTCTGCAATGTTGACACCCCATGCCTGCATTAGCAGTGTTGCATAGGGCTCTTCTGTGGTCTGTTTCCTCCACCTTAAATATCATAGGCCACTTGCAGCACAGAAGGCTCTCAGCAACATTAGCTCCCTTGGTGCAGTTGGGGTAGTGATCATGCATGAAACAGGACAGATGTCAGCGTGGACTCCGAGCAGGGACAGTCCACAACATGGGCCTTTCCTCCTCTGTATCTGCCCTTCAGGGCATACTTGGATTGGCTTCGGCAGGACAGTGCTTGAACCCTATAACTGTCTGATTAATATTTAACCAAAGTAGACTCCTGTATATAGTACTGTCACAGGGGTAGGTGATACTTTTGCACCTGAATTGCAAACAGTTTGAAAATGATGTGCCTAGTTGGGTTGTTATCTCTTCAGGTAATCCACAGTTTTGTTTCTCCCCTCTTAGGTGGGGGACAGTGACTCCCCTCGCTGCACTGGCAGCGTACCAGGCTTGGGATAAGTATGAGGCTGAAGGTTGCAGACAAGAATCGCCACGTATAGGTTGGGTTTCCCTGTAACAATCTCCCATCCCCTTCCTGATGGTTGACCATTGCATGAATTTGGTTAAACCCTAGTATGCTTCCCTGAGGGTTGTATTTCACTCTCCATAGCCAACATCTCATTGCGTCATACTGTTGCTACAAGGACTGGGCCAGGAGTATGTGACAGAGGTGTGGGCTGGGGTAGTCACAGTAGTATGAGAGGGGTAATTTGAAGGTGAGAGTGGAGAATGGCACAGCTAGAGCCATCTCCGCAGGCCACATCCTTCCCTTATTGGGTTGTAAGCTAAGAAACCTAGTTTCTGTGCAAGAAGCCTAGAAACCACCCAGTCTCACAGCAACAAGTGCCTCCTGCCAAACTCTTCTCCATCTGTATCTGTGCCAGGGTCAAGCTTGTACTTCAGCGATGGGAGCTATGGCAGCTCCGTGTGGGTCATCTTGCTTGAGTGAGGCTAGCAAGGTGTCTACCCCTTCTTGCTTTCAAGGAACGTAGCCCACCTGTGGTGGTGCATCCCCCCCTCCCAGCTTCCTCTTGACCACCTTATGACCACAGGGACCCCTGCCAAGGCTTGGCCTTTGAGCAGTGAGTCTGGCGACCAGGCACTCTTGCATGGTTGAGCTGGGGAACAAGAATGTCTTGATCCCATCTGACGTAATCAGTTACCCCTTGACAGCTTGTCACAGGAATGTGAGGCTTAGTGCAGGGTCCTGCCTTGTTCAGGTCCCTTGTAGCTGTATAGATAGCAGCCATCCCTCCTTCATGTCTTTTGACAGTCACTGGTCTGCAAGATTGTTGCCTTTAGCATGGATATCTGTAAACTAAAGGGTAATTCACTTTTCCTAGTCCCAAACTCCACAGTTTATAGGATCCTGCTTCCCATGTGCTACCCTCATTAAGTGAAGGCACAAGACTGCCTACCTTCATCACCCTTTTACCAGTCTATACTATTTTGCTGGAGCCATGCATGAAAAACTGTATACTTCAGATTCATCACTGTTTTGTCATGGAGGGGGACCTCTAGGATGTGGCTGCTTCAGGGAGGGGTCCATGTTCCTCCTTATGTGCAGATGCAGTGCGTTTCAGCAGGTTTTTACACTAACAGAGTTAAGATCCTGCTGCCCCCATCTCCTCTGTATTTGATTCTTCTATTGAGGATATGAAGGTGCACCTTCACTAGGCAATGGGAGGAAGCCTCATGTCTTCGTCTCTCTGTTAAGAGTCCATGCCACCTCATGTGAGCTGGGTACATGCGCTGCCTGGTCTCCCATCAGGGCTCCTGTCTGTTACAGTGCTCATTAGGGAAATGTGGCGCTGAGCCTTTGCCTAAGGAGCTGTTCCTATCTCAGCACCTGATGGGGTGAGAGCCTTCATGGCTCAGTGGAGGTACCAACCCCTGACCAGGTGCACTGCATTGGGTATCGCCTTTCCCAGTGTTTGCAGTTCCTGGGATATTCGTAGGGGTCCTTCTGGAGATGGAGCTCCCGTACGTGCAGGGCTGGGTGCGTGACACTGGTCTGTTACATGTGTGAGC